>NC_064931.1:221754900-223004900 GCF_023897955.1 Schistocerca gregaria
ACACTATTCGCGTGTTACCTGCTTGCGAAAGGCCAAACCTGCTGCGAAAGGCCAAACCTGCTGCGAAAGGCCAAACCTGCTGCGAAAGGCCAAACCTGCTGCGAAAGGCCAAACCTGCTGCGAAAGGCCAAACCTGCTGCGAAAGGCCAAACCTGCTGCGAAAGGCCAAACCTGCTGCGAAAGGCCAAACCTGCTGCGAAAGGCCAAACCTGCTGCGAAAGGCCAAACCTGCTGCGAAAGGCCAAACCTGCTGCGAAAGGCCAAACCTGCTGCGAAAGGCCAAACCTGCTGCGAAAGGCCAAACCTGCTGCGAAAGGCCAAACCTGCTGCGAAAGGCCAAACCTGCTGCGAAAGGCCAAACCTGCTGCGAAAGGCCAAACCTGCTGCGAAAGGCCAAACCTGCTGCGAAAGGCCAAACCTGCTGCGAAAGGCCAAACCTGCTGCGAAAGGCCAAACCTGCTGCGAAAGGCCAAACCTGCTGCGAAAGGCCAAACCTGCTGCGAAAGGCCAAACCTGCTGCGAAAGGCCAAACCTGCTGCGAAAGGCCAAACCTGCTGCGAAAGGCCAAACCTGCTGCGAAAGGCCAAACCTGCTGCGAAAGGCCAAACCTGCTGCGAAAGGCCAAACCTGCTGCGAAAGGCCAAACCTGCTGCGAAAGGCCAAACCTGCTGCGAAAGGCCAAACCTGCTGCGAAAGGCCAAACCTGCTGCGAAAGGCCAAACCTGCTGCGAAAGGCCAAACCTGCTGCGAAAGGCCAAACCTGCTGCGAAAGGCCAAACCTGCTGCGAAAGGCCAAACCTGCTGCGAAAGGCCAAACCTGCTGCGAAAGGCCAAACCTGCTGCGAAAGGCCAAACCTGCTGCGAAAGGCCAAACCTGCTGCGAAAGGCCAAACCTGCTGCGAAAGGCCAAACCTGCTGCGAAAGGCCAACCTGCTGCGAAAGGCCAAACCTGCTGCGAAAGGCCAAACCTGCTGCGAAAGGCCAAACCTGCTGCGAAAGGCCAAACCTGCTGCGAAAGGCCAAACCTGCTGCGAAAGGCCAAACCTGCTGCGAAAGGCCAAACCTGCTGCGAAAGGCCAAACCTGCTGCGAAAGGCCAAACCTGCTGCGAAAGGCCAAACCTGCTGCGAAAGGCCAAACCTGCTGCGAAAGGCCAAACCTGCTGCGAAAGGCCAAACCTGCTGCGAAAGGCCAAACCTGCTGCGAAAGGCCAAACCTGCTGCGAAAGGCCAAACCTGCTGCGAAAGGCCAAACCTGCTGCGAAAGGCCAAACCTGCTGCGAAAGGCCAAACCTGCTGCGAAAGGCCAAACCTGCTGCGAAAGGCCAAACCTGCTGCGAAAGGCCAAACCTGCTGCGAAAGGCCAAACCTGCTGCGAAAGGCCAAACCTGCTGCGAAAGGCCAAACCTGCTGCGAAAGGCCAAACCTGCTGCGAAAGGCCAAACCTGCTGCGAAAGGCCAAACCTGCTGCGAAAGGCCAAACCTGCTGCGAAAGGCCAAACCTGCTGCGAAAGGCCAAACCTGCTGCGAAAGGCCAAACCTGCTGCGAAAGGCCAAACCTGCTGCGAAAGGCCAAACCTGCTGCGAAAGGCCAAACCTGCTGCGAAAGGCCAACCGCGAAAGGCCAACCTGCTGCGAAAGGCCAAACCTGCTGCGAAAGGCCAAACCTGCTGCGAAAGGCCAAACCTGCTGCGAAAGGCCAAACCTGCTGCGAAAGGCCAAACCTGCTGCGAAAGGCCAAACCTGCTGCGAAAGGCCAAACCTGCTGCGAAAGGCCAAACCTGCTGCGAAAGGCCAAACCTGCTGCGAAAGGCCAAACCTGCTGCGAAAGGCCAAACCTGCTGCGAAAGGCCAAACCTGCTGCGAAAGGCCAAACCTGCTGCGAAAGGCCAAACCTGCTGCGAAAGGCCAAACCTGCTGCGAAAGGCCAAACCTGCTGCGAAAGGCCAAACCTGCTGCGAAAGGCCAAACCTGCTGCGAAAGGCCAAACCTGCTGCGAAAGGCCAAACCTGCTGCGAAAGGCCAAACCTGCTGCGAAAGGCCAAACCTGCTGCGAAAGGCCAAACCTGCTGCGAAAGGCCAAACCTGCTGCGAAAGGCCAAACCTGCTGCGAAAGGCCAAACCTGCTGCGAAAGGCCAAACCTGCTGCGAAAGGCCAAACCTGCTGCGAAAGGCCAAACCTGCTGCGAAAGGCCAAACCTGCTGCGAAAGGCCAAACCTGCTGCGAAAGGCCAAACCTGCTGCGAAGGCCAACCCTGCGAAGGCCAAACCTGCTGCGAAAGGCCAAACCTGCTGCGAAAGGCCAAACCTGCTGCGAAAGGCCAAACCTGCTGCGAAAGGCCAAACCTGCTGCGAAAGGCCAAACCTGCTGCGAAAGGCCAAACCTGCTGCGAAAGGCCAAACCTGCTGCGAAAGGCCAAACCTGCTGCGAAAGGCCAAACCTGCTGCGAAAGGCCAAACCTGCTGCGAAAGGCCAAACCTGCTGCGAAAGGCCAAACCTGCTGCGAAAGGCCAAACCTGCTGCGAAAGGCCAAACCTGCTGCGAAAGGCCAAACCTGCTGCGAAAGGCCAAACCTGCTGCGAAAGGCCAAACCTGCTGCGAAAGGCCAAACCTGCTGCGAAAGGCCAAACCTGCTGCGAAAGGCCAAACCTGCTGCGAAAGGCCAAACCTGCTGCGAAAGGCCAAACCTGCTGCGAAAGGCCAAACCTGCTGCGAAAGGCCAAACCTGCTGCGAAAGGCCAAACCTGCTGCGAAAGGCCAAACCTGCTGCGAAAGGCCAAACCTGCTGCGAAAGGCCAAACCTGCTGCGAAAGGCCAAACCTGCTGCGAAAGGCCAAACCTGCTGCGAAAGGCCAAACCTGCTGCGAAAGGCCAAACCTGCTGCGAAAGGCCAAACCTGCTGCGAAAGGCCAAACCTGCTGCGAAAGGCCAAACCTGCTGCGAAAGGCCAAACCTGCTGCGAAAGGCCAAACCTGCTGCGAAAGGCCAAACCTGCTGCGAAAGGCCAAACCTGCTGCGAAAGGCCAAACCTGCTGCGAAAGGCCAAACCTGCTGCGAAAGGCCAAACCTGCTGCGAAAGGCCAAACCTGCTGCGAAAGGCCAAACCTGCTGCGAAAGGCCAAACCTGCTGCGAAAGGCCAAACCTGCTGCGAAAGGCCAAACCTGCTGCGAAAGGCCAAACCTGCTGCGAAAGGCCAAACCTGCTGCGAAAGGCCAAACCTGCTGCGAAAGGCCAAACCTGCTGCGAAAGGCCAAACCTGCTGCGAAAGGCCAAACCTGCTGCGAAAGGCCAAACCTGCTGCGAAAGGCCAAACCTGCTGCGAAAGGCCAAACCTGCTGCGAAAGGCCAAACCTGCTGCGAAAGGCCAAACCTGCTGCGAAAGGCCAAACCTGCTGCGAAAGGCCAAACCTGCTGCGAAAGGCCAAACCTGCTGCGAAAGGCCAAACCTGCTGCGAAAGGCCAAACCTGCTGCGAAAGGCCAAACCTGCTGCGAAAGGCCAAACCTGCTGCGAAAGGCCAAACCTGCTGCGAAAGGCCAAACCTGCTGCGAAAGGCCAAACCTGCTGCGAAAGGGGCAAGAGAAGCAGCAAATGAGGAATCAGTTCCTCACAGAGACGGCCGCAGAAGGGCCAGAGTTCTGGACCTGTGTCATTTGCATGGCGTCCACCCTGATACCACCCACTCCAATCAGGGGCTCTCCTCACAGGCACCATCCAGCCACATCAAGGGCCATCTGGCACAGTGGCTATTGCCAGGACTTCAAATAGTCCAGGATGACGAGCAACCACGCCAAGGCAAGGCAAGGCAAGGCAAGGCAAGCATGAGGTGGTAACAGCTCAAGTGTCAAATGTGATCCTGTGTGTTCAGGGGGCTTAACCAAAAGGGTACATAGCAACCCCACCACATGGGCTGGCTACTGTGCTGGCGATGCACCCTGGCATCGGACAATGATGTGAAAGAAAAGGTCGAATGTACTAGGAGGGTGCACGTCAGAAACATTAGTTAAGGTTCTCTTCCCCAAATGGCTCATACTATGGAGGAGAAATTATGTAATGGAGGTCAAACCTCTGAGGGGGACCAGGGAAAGCCAAAAGGAGATGATTACGCAACAAAACAATTTCAAAACCAACAGAATCAGGGGGGAAGGAAGGAAGGGGGGAAAAAAGGAAGGGGGGGGAAGGAAGGAAGGAAGGGGGGAAAAAAGGAAGGGGGGGGAAGGAAGGAAGGAAGGGGGGGAAAAAAGGAAGGGGGGGGAAGGAAGGAAGGAAGGGGGGAAAAAAGGAAGGGGGGGGGAAGGAAGGAAGGAAGGAAGGGGGGGAAAAAAGGAAGGGGGGGAAGGAAGGGGGGGGAAAGGAAGGAAGGAAGGAAGGAGGGGGGGAAAGGAAGGAAGGAAGGAAGGAGGGGGGAAAGGAAGGAAGGAAGGGAAAGGAAGGAAGGAAGGGAAAGGAAGGAAGGAAGGAAGGGGGGGGAAAGGAAGGAAGGAAAGGAGGGAAAGGAAGGAAGGAAGGAAGGGGGGAAAGGAAGGAAGGAAGGAAGGGGGGAAAGGAAGGAAGGAAGGAAGGGTGGGAAAGGAAGGAAGGAAGGAAGGGGGGGAAAGGAAGGAAGGGGGAAAGGAAGGAAGGGGGAAAGGAAGGAAGGAAGGGGGAAAGGAAGGAAGGAAGGAAGGGGGAAAGGAAGGAAGGAAGGAAGGGGGAAAGGAAGGGGAGAGGGATGCAGCCCTGGAGAGAAGAAGCTGCAATAGCTCAGGGCCCCGTGCTCGCCACGCACGTATCTACAAAAGAGTTGTGGACCCCCTGGGAGTCAGAGTTGTGTTGATGCGTGTCAGAACGGTGCAGCTAGTACGTGTGCAGACGTTTCCAGACGTGCTAATGGTGACTGTTCAAAATGGCTCAAATAACACATTGATGACGTTATGGGGGTAGAATACCAGGGCGACTGGAGGCTGGTCAAACACAGCAGGCGGTAGCACAGGCCCTCCGTGTGCCACAAAGTGTGATCTCAAGATCATGGCAACGAGTCCAGCAGACAGGAAACGTGTCCAGGCGCTACAGTACGGGACATCCAGTGTATAACACCACAAGAAGACCGATCTCACCATCAGTGCCCAAGCCACTGGTACAGTTATCTACAGTCTGCGGAGGACTGAACATACATGGTTTATTCGCTTATAGACCTGCAAGGTGCATTCCACTGACCCCTTGTCACAGGAGAGTCCACAAAGCCTTCTGTAAAGAACACAGTACATTGTCACTGTTCATGGACAAGTCCAGGTATAGTCTGAACAATGATTCTCGCCGGGTTTTCATCTGACGTAAACCAGGAACCGGATACCAACCCCTTAATGTCCTTGAAAGGGACCTGTATGGAGGTCGTGGTTTGATGGTGTAATATGGGATATTATGATTGGTGCACGTTCACCCCTGCATGTCTGACAGAGAAACTAACAGGTCAGGTTTATCTGGACGTTATTTTGCACTAATGTTCGTCTTTGCAAGAGTGCAGTGGGTCGCACCTTCCTCCTGATGAATGATAACGCACGGCCCCACCGAGCTGCCATCATGTAGGAGTACCTTGAAACAGAAGATATCAGGCGAATGGAGTGGCCTGCCTGTTAACCAGATCTAAACCCAATTGAGTACGACTGGGATGCTCTCTATCGACCAAACGCTGCATGTCTTCAAACCCCTACGGCACAGGAGCTCCGACAGGCACTGGTGCAAGAATGGGAGGCTATACCCGAGCAGCTGCTCGACCACCTGATGCAGAGTACGCCCACCCTTTGTATGGCCTGTGTACGTGTGCATGGTGATTGTATCCCATACTGATGTCGGGGTACATGCGCAGGAAACAGTCGAGTTTTGTAGCACATTGTTTCGGAACGGTTTTCTAAACTTACCACCAGTACCGTGGACTTACAGATCTGTGTCGTTTGTGTTCCCTACTTGCCTATGCTATTAGGGCCAGTTTTGTGTAGTGCCACGTTGTGTGGCACCACATTCTGCAATTATCCTTAATCTATGAGCATCAGTGTACATCAAACATGTATGGTTTACTTTAAACACTGATTTCGCAGTAAAGAGATTTTGACAACGATCTCTAGATTAATTAACTAAACTGCATCTTAGTTTTCTTGTTTTTCTAGTTCTGTAACGAAGATACTCTTATGAACAGCAAAGCACTGGGCTCAGCATACAAGTGTTTCCACACAGTAACAACAGGTTTTCAGAACCGCAGTTCCTCTTAACATCATCGCCCAGTGCACATAGTAACAACGAGTAGTGGTATCACAGCTGTGGATTACTGGATAGGTAGCCATGAAGTTTTTCACATAAGCATGAAATGTTTCTACACTCATTGTACTTTAACCCTTTAAAAACAATCATGGTATGGTAGTTTAAGTGTAATGTTATGGTTTACGTTACATTGAAATGCGCATTGTAGTTACTGTGTATGAAGAGCGCATTAGTAAATACTCTTACTTCAGATCCATTTTATTGCGGCGAAATGGTATTTAGAGGCCTTTCACATTGAAGGCAGCGTTTTGGTCATTTTTTGACATTGTCCTTTAATGTAAATTGTGAAAGGCGAAATACTTCTGCAAAGGAAACTCTAATGCAGTGGAAGCAAAGCTTTATTTCTAAAAGGATTGTGTTTAAACCCTACCTCGCAGTACCAGAGCCAGAGCCTAAAGGCAATTCGTAACACTAACTGCCAACAATGCAAATCCTGCAGCGCAGCCTGATCATTCCTAAATGCCTGGATACCCATACGGTAGATAGTTTAGCGTCTTCACTGGCTGAAGTAGCCCAAGTTTTATGAAACCCACCCTGTACATCGAATACATCGCTGCCCGGCTATGGGAAGATTGCCACAGCTGTACCCAGGTGTCAGTCCACGATCTACGAAACGCCACGGACCAGCAGGTCTCCCGGCTCGAGGCTGTCCAAATTAAATCTCTTAAGCTTGTGCCGCACCTGCCCCGAGACTATACAACAGAGCAAGCGTTGCATACTTACAGGAACACTTCAACGTGTCTCAAGCCTAGTTTTCTAAAAGAGAAGGCTCACAGAATGTTCTCATCCAGGCGCTGGAATCACTAGCGCATCATCACGCACTGCCCTAGCAGGTGCGTATTTAAAGTGAAGCAGGTGCGTATTTAAAATGAAACACGCACAAGCACAAGCACACGCACACACACACACACACACACACACACACACACACACACACACACAACCTCTTGATCTCGGGATTGGTACGACAGTTTCATTCCTGATAGAGGTGGAGACAGCTGTCGAAAATTTGACGATTTTGTTTCAAATGACCCCTCTTCAAAAACCAGCAGATTTTATTCGACAGAATGATTTACTTGAAGCCCAGATAGCTTTAATTAGCTCTAGTACAAACTTATGGAAGACTTCGTCTCAGACAAAGCATCTACCTTAAAACTACGATATACGTCCCCCAGTGCCTATAAGTATGGGACTGTTCCTTTAAGTTTCTCCACCAGTTCCGTGACACTGGATGAGCAGGTGCTTCATTGCGGCAGAAGGCAGTAGAGGAAAGAATGACGGGACTTCACATGTTCATGGAAAGCAAGTACAGGAAAGTTTACCTATGAAAGGAATGAATGCAACGCTGTCTCCAATCTGAATGGTTCGACTTTAGAGATATGAACAACTTTGTTAAACAGTTAAAATTTTCGCTCCCACAGGAAATTCACTGCTGGAGCTCAGAAACAAAGTAGATCCTGGATACTACGAGCAGTGTCTCTTGCTCTGTTAAGCTTTTGGAAGGAGGTGTAATTATTTCCTTAACATTTATTCTTCGGTGGAAGAAAATTAGTCGGTGGCTCACCATTTGTCAGACGTAAGTGACCATGATGTCTTCCTGCGTAGATGGACACGACTTTGTCGAACCAATATGAGTTCCTATATATAAAGTCGTCTTCCTGGCAGACAACGCCTGAAACAGAAGAGATCTTTTTAACGCACACAATTTGTTTCTTAGAGCAAGTTTCAAGAATTTGGTTGTTTATCAAGTGCTTCCTGTCGATTTCTCTTTGCGTATGAAATTCGACACAATGATCAGGAACTTCCTTTTACGGGCAGAATTTCTCATATGTGTACACAGTACGTGACATCAGTTGGCTGCACAAGGTTTACAGAGTTTAGGAGAACATATTTCACGAGTATGTCTCCTATTATTGTTTTTGCTTTCCATTTCTCACAACGTATGGAGGAAGATTTTAGACGAACATAACATGACACTAAACAGTCTACATAATTCCTCTTGCGACATATAGCTGTGTGTTATGATTTATAAAGGTGAAGGGGTAAATACTACAATATTTACTTGTTTGGGAAAAAATGGATTCCACAGAAATTCTTTTCCATGAAATACAATATTTGTTTTGTTTTAACGTGTCACAAAATAGAGTGTTCAAATTATAAACAATTTTTCGCTAACTTTGGAAATGCGTTGATCAAAATCTAAGGACATCTCTAAGCACTACCAATAACCCTGGCCCTCATTTTTCCATTTAACATGATGTAAATAAATCCGCTGTGGCTGATGGTACAAAATCAGCAGTACTAATGCTTTTACAGAAACATGAGAAGCATGCAGTTTATCCTCGACGCTCGTAACGTATACAGACATGACGGGTTCTGCAGAAACTATACGTATACAACTGAATGAGTTCTCTATGCAGCGTGTCAATTTTTATGCTGAAGCCTTCACATTGATATTCAGCGTAGAGAACAATTTGGAAGTAGCAACTTCACAGATATTAAAATTCGACCCACAGACGAAGATATAGGTGACTTAACATGTCTGGGTCAATATGAAAATAAAAAGGTGTGATTTTCTAAAACCCAATTTTAAAATTGCAAATATGGAAAACATTAAGAGGGGCTTGGAACTTTAGTAAAATGAGGATCTAAGCGTTTAACAAATATACTGTTAAAATATACTGTTAAAATATCAGGTAGGGAGAAGGTAACAGTCTAAGCGAAAAAATCATCTAAGAGGTAAAATTATGAAAACTTAGGCACGAATTAAGATTTACAACAAACTTGAATATCTTATCCGTTTGTAAGCACAGCGTAGTGTCTTAAGAGGATTGCGAATAAACCAGTTAGCATCTACACAGAACGATTAGGACAGGTTTGAAAATTTGTAAGCCGAATGTTGCTGAGACATTGAACCCGGCACCGCATCGGTGCTGAGGCGGGTCTTCGCGGCGCAGGAGGTAGCCGTGGGTCGCCCAAGCGTGGCCATTGCTGATCCTGCAGAGAACTATAGTCCCTGCGAGAGGCCCGCATGGAGAACCGGCACATTTGTAGTTTTCTTAATGGCATGCAGTTTGTTGTGCGTACTGAAACTGCGCTATTCCGTTTCACAAAGCTGAAAAACCTGGCGGCGTAAAAACGAACGCAGGTCAGTCATTGAAATTCCGATCTCCACAAGCGGTTTCCGTGTAGGCTGTTTGGCCAGCCTGTAGGCAAGTTCGTTGCCTGGGATTCCGACGTGACCTGGGGTCCAGACAACCAACACTGAACGACTGGACTGTTCCAGGGCATAGATTGACTCTTGCATGGTCGCAACCAAAGGATGACGAGGTTAGCACTGTTCAATATCTTGTAGACTGCTAAAGGAGTCGGTACACAGAAAAGGCTCCCCAGGGCATGAACCAATGTGCTCAAGAGCACGGGCTATAGCCACCAGCTCGGCAGTGAAAACACTGCCGCCATCGGGCAAGGAATTTTAGTTCAAATGGCTCTGAGCACTATGGGACTTAACATCCATGGTCATCAGTCCCATGGAACTTAGAACTACTTAAACCTAACTAACCTAAGGACATCACACACATCCATGCCAGAGGCAGGATTCGAACCTGTGACCGTAGCAGTCTTGCGGTTCTGGACTGCGCGCCTAGAACCGCGAGACCACCGCGGTCGGCGGGCAAGGAATTTTGTTCATTATGTCCTCCATGGACATACGAGAAGCCGACGTGACCATCAGCCATCGAGCCGTCACTGAAACCACTTCCTGACCCCGGTACATGTCAAGAATCGAGAGGGAGTGACAGTGGAGAGCCGCTGGCTTAACTGACTCCTTAGAACCATGTGGAAGGTCCAGGCGACGCCGCAGCCTAGGTGTATACCATGGGGGTGCATGTGAATAGACCTCAGGTAGAGGTGCTAAAGGCAATGAGTAGTTCGGAAAGAAGGGATCCGACACGAACTGTAATTGGAAGCCCTGGCCTGGGACGCCGATGCGAGAGAGGAACCGCCGTGGATGGGAAAAGGAGACGGTGATCCGGATGTGCAGAACTACGAACGTGTGCAACATAAATGGCCAGTTGTGCACGCCTAACCTGCAATTGAGGGACTCTGGCCTCCACCAGGACGCTGGTCACCGAACTTCCTAAAAGCTCCTGTCGCTAGGCGAACGCCACAGTGGTGCACTGGGTCAAGTTAAAGCAACTATGAGGGTGTCGCTGAACCAAACCAGACTCCCGCAGTAAAGGCGGGATTGAACAAGGGCTCTGTAAAGCTGCAGCAGTGTAGAGCGATCAGCAGCCCAGCTGGTGTGGCTCGGGCAGCAAAGGGCAGTAAGGTGCTGTCAGCACTTCCGTATAAGCTGATGAAGGTGAGGAAGCAAATGCAATCGGGCGTCGAAAACCAGTCGTAAGAATCGGTGTCTCCACTACAGTGGGTGCATGGTCATTAACGTAAAGTTCTGGCTCCATATAATGGTACGACGCCGACAGAAGTACATAAGAGAGGCCAAAAACTGGAAGCTGTGGGAGCAGTATGAAATGTAAGTCGAGTGCATACAGAGATGATATGGGCAGCCCTACAGCTGCTGCTAGACCATTAATGGCCACCAAAATAGATATACACCCAATACGTAGCCCTTCGGGACACCATTCTCCTGGATATGGCGGGGGGCGGGGGAGAAGGGGGACTATGGGAGGTATGTTGGTTTAAAGGCGGGAGAAGCGACTAAACTACGAGATCGGTCCCTTGTTCCTAATAAAACTGTGGCACAAGTTTGAGAATAAAACGAACGAAACGTAACAAAACGAAAAGAAAAGAAAGAAAGAAAGAAAGAAAAAGCCACAAGAACGAAGGGAGGGCAACGAACACTCAAAGGAACGAAAGAGGACAAGAAAACAGTTGCTATAAACAGCAGAGAGTAAAACATGAAAGCCAATCACGCGAACAAAAAGGGAAAGCCAGCCACTAGGCAACACATTAAAACCTCCACGCTAAAAGCACTAGGATGGAGGACACACAGGCACAAAGGACATGTGCTAAAACCTACATAGAAGTATAAAATCCACTTTGACGGATAAAATTTAAAACTAAAGCTGCTGTGGAGGCATTGTCGCCCAACACTGAAGGCAGGGCGTTGGGAAAGCTTAAAGTCTGCCGCAGAGCGGCTAAAAGTGAGCAGTCCAGCAAGACGTGGACTACTGTCATTTGGGAGCCACAGCGACACTGAGGTAGGTCCTCGCGACGGAGTAGGTCCTCGCGACGGAGTAGGTATCCATGTGTTAGCCACGTATGGCCAATGTGGAGCCGGCAGACAACTGATTCCCTGCGACAGGCCCGCATTGAAGACTTCCACACAGTCATAGCCTCCTTAATGACACGCAGTTTGTTGTGCGTGCTGTTTTGCCATTCCGTCTCCCAAAGCCGAAAAACCTTGCGGTTTAATACAGAACGCAGGTCTGCTTCTGAAACGCGTATCTCCAGAAGCGGATTCCACGTCGCCTGTTTGGCCAGCCTGGGATTCCGATGTGTTCTGGGGTCCACACACACGACGGAGCGGCAGGACTGTTTCAGGGCATAGTTAGACTCCTGAATGGACACTACCAGAGGCTGGCGATTGTAGCACTGGTCGATAGCTTTTAAGCTGCTCAAGGAGTCCGTACACAGGAGAAATGACTCACCAGGGCATGAGCGGATGTGCTCAAGAGGACGCGATATAGCTACCAGCTCTGCAGTGAAAACACTGCAGCCAACTACAAAGGAGTGTTGCTCAAAATGTCCTCCATGAACATATGCGAAGGCGACGTGACCATAAGCCAATGAGCCGTCTGTGTAAACCACAGAGCCCAGGAACACGTCAAGAATCTAGAAGTATTGACAGTGGAGAGCTGCAGGGTTGACGGACTCTGTAGGGCCATGCAGAAGTTCCAGACGAAGCTGCGGCCGAGGTGTACACCATGGAGGCGTATGTGAACGTGTCGCAAACAGAGGTGGTAAAGGGAAGGACCCCAGTTCGAGAGAAAGGACCGCACGCGAACTGCAGTCGTTAGCCCCTATCTGGGTCGCCGATGTGGGAGATGGACTGCCACAGGCGGGAAAAGCAGACGGTTATTCGGATGCGCAGGGGAACTATGAATGTGTGCTGCGTAACTGGTGAGCAGTTGCGCACGTCCGATCTGCAGTGGAGGGGCACCAGCCTCCACCAGTACGCTGGTTACTGGATACTTCCTATAAGCTCCTGTCGCTAATCGAAACCCACAGTTGTACACAGGGTCGAGTAAATGCCATGCTGAAGGCCCTGCCGAACCATAAACCACACTCCCATAGCCAATTCTGGATTGGACAAGGGCTCTGTTGAGCTGCCAGCACTTCTGCTTAAGTTGAGGAAGATGAAGGACCCCAGTCCTAGGAATTGATATGTCTTCACTACAGTGAGTGGATCGTCATTAAGTTAAAGTGTGGGTTCCGGATGACGAAGTGCATGTCACACGACTTTGCGGCTGAAAACTGGAAGCTGTAGGCTAGAGCCCATGACTGCGTCTTGTGGATGGCTCCCTGGAGGCGCCACTTAGCAACAACAGTACTGGAGCAGCAGTACGAAATGCAGAAGGCGTCTGCACACAGAAGGTGTGACGGAGCGCCCGACTGCTGCTGCTGCTAGACCGTTAATGGGCACTAAAAATAGGGAGACAATACAGAGTCCTGTGAGACTCCATTCTCCTGGATATGGATGAAACTATGGCAGTCTAACTTTGACACGGAAAGTACGGAGCGACTGGAAGTTTTGGATAAAAGTCACGAGTGGTCCCCAGAGACCCCACTCGTACAATGTGGCAAGGATATGATGTCGCGAAGTCGTGTCGTGCGATTTATGTAAGTCAAAACAGACGGCAATCAGGTGTTGCCATCAGTAAAAGGCTGTTCGGATGGCAGACTCTATGGACACAAGATTATCATTGGTAGAGTGGCCCTGGCGGAAGCCGCCCTGACATGAAGCCAGAAAGTCACGTGACTCCAGGACCCAACCCAACCACCGACATACCGTATATTCCAGCAGCTTACAAACAACGTTGGTGAGGCTGATGAGCCGATGGCTATCTACATCAAACTGGTTTTACAGGGTTTGAGCACCGTAACGATGGTGCTCTCGAGCCTTTGCGATGGAAAGACGCCATCACACCAGATTCGGTTGAAGATGACCAGAAGGTGTCGCTTGTAGTCAGATGAGAGATGTTTAATCATCTGGATGTGGATGCAATCAGACCCAGGAGCTGTGTCGGGGCAATGTTCAAGGGCGCTGAGGAGCTCCCACTCTCTAAATGGGCATTATAGGATTCACTGCAGCGTGTAGTTAATGAGAGGATGTTCTGTTCCAGCCACCGTTTGAGTTTGCGAAAGGCTGGAGGTTGATTCGACACAGAGGCTCCGGCAAAGCCGTTTGCGTGGGTACCTAACCCGCCATATATGGTAACACCAAGGACAGCTGTTGGTGTCTGGCACCTGAAAGGATGTTTCATCTTTGCCTAACCTTGCGAAGGTGAAGTGTGTACCCAATATTGGAGACTTATCTCTCCCAACACGCCTCCTTCCGTTGTTTGGTAAGGTAGCGAGCGTGGGCATGGAGCCGTTTAAAGGCTACGAGGTGAGGAAGGGAAGGGTGCCGCTTACGCCGCTGTAGAGCTCGCCGACGCTTCTTAATTTTTCGGCGACCACCAAGGGACTACCTTACGACTCGAGCAGCCTAAAGAGCGAGGGATCGCGTTTTCTGCCGGAGAAACAATTGTACTACTCACCTGCTCAACTATCACATCGATGTTACCGTGTGGTGGAGATTCAGCGGTGACAGCAGAGGTGAAAGTTCCCAGTCCACCTTGCTCAAAGCCCATCTGTGCAGGCGTTCGTGTGGCTGACCCTGGGGCAGTGACAGGAAGATGGGGAAGTGGTCACTACCACACAGGTCGTCATGTGCCCTCCATTGGATAGATGAGAAGTCCTGACCTGCAAATTGATAAATCAATGGCCGAGTAACTACTATGAGTGACACTGAAATAAGTGGCGTCCCAGTATTAAGAGAGAGGTCGAATTGCGACAGTAGAATTTCCTGCCTCGGCCAGTAAGCACTGTACACCCCAGAAGGGGTTATGGGCATGATCTCTTAAAATTAGCAAATGTTTAGGGAGTTGATCGATCAGTGCAGCTAATACGTTCAGGGGCACTGCACCATCTGAAGGAAGATATACATTGCAGACTGTCTTTTCCTGCGTCGTCCTTATCCGGACAGCCACAGCTTCAAGAGGGGTTTGAAGGGGCACATGTTCACAACAGACCGAGTTTAGGACATAAACACAAACTCCACCTGACACTTATAGTCGCTACGGTTCCTGTAATCTCCCTTATTGCCGCAGATGGCATAGGTCCACATTGGCGCGAACCAGTTTTCCTGGAGGGCAATGCAGATAGCAGGTGTAAAGCTTAACAGTTGCTGCAGCTCAGCCAGGCGGTGGAAAAAACCGCCGCAATTCTTTGGAGGATGATATCGTGAGACTGAGAAGGCATGGAACATTCAATGAGGCAGTTTACGCAACAGTGAAATGCCCCACCATCAAGTGAGCAGGTGTAGTCCTCCAGCTCTCAGAGGTGAATTGGGTTGGCGGAGCTGATGGTTCCAGAACTGTTGTAGTGGCAGTGTAAGATGCCATACACACAGGATGCAGGCCTTCAAATTCTCTCTTAGCCTCAGTGTAGGTCAGTTGGTCCAGGGTATTTTACTCCATGATATTCCTTTCTTTCTGGAGAATCCTGCAGTCTGGCGAGCAAGGCGAATGGTGCTATACGCAGCTGTCACAGACGGGACGCGGGGCACATGTATTGGGATGTGATGGGTGCCCACAATCTTGGCATGTGACGCTGGAAGTACAGCGGGAAGACATATGACCGAACTAGCAGCACTTTAAGCACCATATTGGGAGAGGGCTATAGGGCTTTACATCACAGCAGTAGACCTTGAAGTTGACCTCAGGCAATTTATCACCCTCCAAGGCCAAGATGAAAGCACTGGTCTGGTGGCAACCTGATTATCCTTCGGACCCCGGTGGAAACGCCGGACGAAATGTACAACTCGCTGCTCTAAATTGGTGCACAGATCGTCGGACTGCAAGAGGAGGTCTATGAAGTATGATACCCTGGACCACATTTAAGCTCTTATGGGGCGTGATGGTTACAGAAGCATCCTCCAGCTTGCCGCAAGCGAGTAACTCCTGCGACTGGACATATGATTCTGTTTTGATCAAGTGACCCGTATCTGTTTGGACAAGCCCTCCATCTCCTTGAACTTGTCCTCTAAATGCTCAACAAGAAACTGTTGCTGCATCATCATGAAAGATTTCCCCATCAGCACTAACACACAAGGTACCAGTCTGAGTAAGATCCGCTGCCATCCTTAGCCTGATGTTCGTCCAATGGTGTGGCCAGGGAGGGAGAGGGGGTGGGACAATTTGGGGTCGCACTTCTGTGCATTGAATTGAGCTCTCTATCGCTTCGAGACTGCTCGTATTTCACCTCCAGCAAGAGATGGACTACGCTTCATCGCGTGTCATCCACCCTGATGCCACCCACTCCAACCAGAGGCCCTCCCCACGGGCGCCACCGAACCGCGAACCATATGCTACTGGAACAGGAAAGGGAGGTAATGACAGTGGCACAAAGTGCCCTCCGCCACACACCGTTGGGGGGCTTGCGGAGTATAAATGTAGACGTATAAAGGCCACCTGGCAGGATGGCCTTTGCGGGTGTCCCGATGCCCCAGGACAATGGCATCTGCCCCTTGGCATACGTGGGGTGTTAACGGTGCTCCCATCAGCAGAGAAATCCCTGTGTGGTCAGGGAGCTACAACAGTACATGGCGGCCCCATCACAACTAACTGTGGTACCATGCTGGATATCAGGTGCAATCAAGCAAAGTCCATTATCATCGTCAGCGTAGGGAACTATACCGCACAGCTGATGGAGAAATACGCACCTTGATGGGCGACCTCGCCCAACAGTTGGAGAATGAGCAGAACTGCTGATCCACGTCGATGAACCATGTGATAGGTCTCAGCGCATGATTGACACTATGCACAATGTAAGGCGCTCTTCCCCAAATGGCTCTTCAGAAAAATTTTGAAAATGAAGGTCAAACCCTACAGGGGACCATCACATAAAGGCCAAAACGTGTTAGACCCGTTTAGACGCGTCTTACTACAGGCAGGAATACCTAGGGTCTATTCAAACCCCCGAACCTGCAGGGGATCTACGTATACAGGGTGGCATTGGTAAATATACACGAAAATTTTAAGGGCTACTAAGGGATACAGCACGTCAAGCAGCATCAGAAGTGCTAATACTGTGTGAACATTTTATAGCCAGCGCGCAAAAGCAGTCTAAAGAAAACGGAACCTAAAATGAACAAAAGCGCGAAGATCCATGATATCTTCGTATCTAATTGATAAGCTTAAAATGAAAATAGGGAAAGGACTGATTTATCAAGGAAAAGTGGAATCTCTAGTCCGTATGTAACTTAATATGGAAACGATTATGAACATGGTTTTTAATACACACTTGCTGAAAGTGTCACACGACGATTTCTCAGCCAGCATGCAGAAAAATCTGTTCTCTCAAACGCAACTTACATCACACTATTTGCTTGCGAAGATCGATACTGTTTTACCTGGTTGAGGCATACATCCTAGTCTAGGTGTAACAGTAATGCATTTCAATACTGGTACGGTGTGGCTTTGTCTTACCTTTGTGTTGCTATAAATCGGCCACTTCGTGAAATAGTTGGCATTGCACTTGACAGTCTAGCCCTGCAATGCTTGTCGCCAATTTACTGGGCATTACATATACTGATCGCTTCGTGAAAAGCTGGTGTGGACAAACTCAGTAGTGCGCAAAATTACAAGTTATTCTGGAAATTTGCGTACATTCGACATTCTTCCCACAGGTTATACGTGACGTGATCCACACGGCTGTAGGAAATGAATTTGTATTTTCTTTATGTGCGCAATAGTTAATCTTAGAACAACCATTTATAACAGTCTGAGCCATCCACCTAAATGTAACAGAAAAGAGTTATTATATACAGGTGTGGCTTTAGTTACGTAATGGACAGCGTGGGGAATTTCCTGATCTGCAGAAGTAATTGTTAACGTTTACAGCTGCCTTATTTGGTCCTAGTCTAATCGAATTATGCAATTCTTCTGTGGGATTGTAAAAAGCCCTCTAAGAGGGCACGAACGACGTGACTTGAATTCAATAAAATAGCGACAAGATAGTCTGCCTCAAACCACTGTCCCACCGTGACGCGAAGAGGTGCTGTTCTACTCCGAATTAAAGAAAATGATTGTGTCAGGTAGACGATTATTATTTTACCAGTACGCTTGAAGCCCTTTAATACACTGAGTGGACCGCCATGAAGATAAAGTTAAGAATACAGATGAACAGTACGACGCCGACAGAAGTGCATGATAAGATTTCGCGGCTGAAAACTGGAAGCCGTGGGCTAGAGCCCATGACTCCGCCTTGAGGACGGCTTCCTGTGACCGCCGCTCAGCAGCACCAGCACTGGTGGTGCAGTACATAATGCAGAAGTCGTCTGCATACGGAGGGTGAGAGACGACCCTACAGAGCTTCTAGACCATTAATGGCCACTAAAAATAGTGATACACTCAATATGGAGCCCTTTGGGACCCCATTCTCCTGGATATGGGGTGAACAATGGGAAGCAGTAACTTCGACACGAGAAGTACGGAGCGACAGGAAATTCTGGATAAAAATCGGGAGCGGGCCTCAGACCAAACCAGTATAATGTGGCAAGGATATGGTGTCAGGTCCTGTCATTCGTTTTGGGTATGATCAAAGACGACGGCAACAAGGTTTTGCCGTCTGGAAAAAGCCTTTTCGGATGGCAGACTCGAGGACAAGTGGTAGAGCGACCGTAACAGAAGCTGCCCTGACATGCAGCCAGTAGGCCATGTCACTAGGACCGAACCCAACCGCCAACACCATACATTCCATCGGCTTACAGAGAACGTTGGTGAGGCTGATGGGCCTATAGCTATCCACATCAAGTGGGATTTTACCGGGTTTGAGCACCAGAACTATGGTGCTCTCCCGCCATTGCGACGGAAACTCCCAAATAACTACCATGAGCCACCCTTAAATGTGTGGCGGCCCCAGTATTTGAGAGGCAGAGGTTGAACTGAGACAGTAAAGTTTAGACCCCTCTGGACACTGGCAGTAAGCATGATGTCATCCCACAAGAGGTTATGAGCATTAGAATATCTCAAAATTAGGGAAGGCTTATGGAGTTGATCAATCAGCGCAGCTAATACCTTCAGGGCTACTGCACCATCTGGATGGTTGGCTGATTGGGATTGAAGGGGCCACACAGCAAAGTCGTCAGTCCCTTGTTTCAAATACGGTCCATTCTGACAGATTGGCGTATCAGAAAGGTAATAACTGTAAAAGATAAAAGGCTAAAACTCGTTTAAGTGGAGTCATGTTAATGGTGAAAAAGTGAAGGAAGTCTTCAAGTGAGCAATCCTGATGCTATGCTAGAGGCAGGAACTTTCCCACCGCTGATGCAATACAGGCAAGACCACCTGCTATTCTGAAGTGTTCAATGGCTAGAATGTAGAAGCGCGTATTAAAGGAGACTAACCAATTCTAAAAAGTGATAAAAATAGAGTAAAAGGGAAAGAAAAGAGGATCTTGGCCAGGGAGTGGAGTCAGGAATCTCCAAACAGCTTACAGTGGGTGAAACTAACCCTCATTGCCCTGTCCCTACTCTAGAGGGAGATTAAAAACCTTAGAACTGAAAATAAAAGCCACATTCACGAAGGAAACCGAGAACCAGTTCAACTATCCGGGAATTTTCTGTAAATATTAAAGTGTGAAGATGTCTGTACTTAGTACAGAGCCAAAAGAAAGGGGGCATTCCACAAAAATGTGGGCTACTGACTGGAAGACTCCATAACCCCAAAGTTGGGGTGGCTCATTACGCAAAAGAAAACCATGGGTCAGCCTGGTATGGCTGATGCAGAGACAACACAGTTTAACATTACAGGATATATTGTGACATATTGAAGTATTGGATACTGTGGACTTTTAGGGGATGTCGATACAGATATGCAAAATGTAAAGGGAAACTTTGGTGATATTTAAATATTGTACTGTGTCAATATTAGGACATTTTGCACAGAAAGAACAAAAATAGAATTAATGTAAATATATATTAGTGTTAGTAACCTATTTTCATTCAATTTTGTAATTATATTTCATTTTGTAAAAGAAAGACTCACTGTTTGCTGTGGCTCTGATTAATTGTATAAATTATCAGTTTTGAGCTAAATTATTTCGTATAATATGGACAAGATACTTTTAAAAAACTCACCAGCTAAAGAGAGTCTGTAAATGAACGTTTAATGCACACTTCTGGAACTTTCTATGGAGAAATTCTATATTATGATCGCAAAAATACGAAAACTTGTGGAAACTGTTTCATAACCTAATTTCGAAAGACGATTTGTATCAAGAAATATTGCTAAAAAGATTTATTTACGTTTTGAAACACGATTTAAATCACTTTACATATAAATAGTTGTTCTAAATCACTCAAGAAATATCCAGAATCAAATGTCAAGATATTTCTAGAAACGTCGGTGCAAGTCTGGTGAAGGTTATCCGGAGGCTGGTAGAAAAATGTTATAAAGTCTATTTGGAAATTATGCTTGTAAGAATTTATATGTACTGATCCTTTTACTTTAATCTGTACTAAAATTCTGTAATATCTAATTTAGTTTTAAGTCGTGAATTGCTATCGTATTGTGAACAAAGCATTGTCAAAGACTCATTGTTTGGAAGGATATTAGTACACCTAGGAGTTGTCAGTTGCCAGTTCGGATATGCAGTGCGGTTAGCTCGGAGAGTCAGTTGTTGAGTCTGAGTTCTGTTTTGTAAATAAACGTCTGTAATGAAGAATTACTTGTTGTCAATATGAACTCAAGACCTTTTGCACGAAGCAGACACCTCCTAATGCAACGTTTTAATTTGGTCTTGAGGAGCTGAAATGTTGTAACAGGGTGGTCGAGTCATTTCGGGAGATGTAGAAGGATGAACGCCACTGGACATGTGTCACAAAATTTATTAGACAGGGAGGTAACCACCTAAGAGTTGGCTCGTGATTGTGCAAAGTGGGATTTGATGTGAAGCCGTAGTCCATACCAGGAGGGGTTACAGAAGAGAGGGGCAAGTGACTGCTCCCCAGTCAAACGATCAGAAAACCCATTATCTGGGATACCCACATGGCCAGGGACCCACAAAGCCAACAGAACAAGCAGCATTGTGAAGAACAGCGAGATGGTCATGGATGGCCGAGACCAAGGGATGGCGGGAATAAATACTGATCAATAGCCTGAAGGCCACTGAGTCCATACATCATGAAACGCAGTGGAGTTAAAACTTCAATAAAGGTAAGGGCCTTTGAAATTGCCATCAATTCCACAGTAGACACCCAATGATGCCACATGAATGATTGCAATGACATACACAGGAGGGGAACACAGGAACTCCCATTATGGAGTGGACATCCACAGGCACCACAGAGGGAGGCCTGCAAACAGTAGGAAGATATGTCCAAAACTCAAGCACATTAAACATCTTGTAGGTGGTGGGACGTACAGCTTCACATCATATCGGTAAACCATAATCTTTACCTTCTCAGGGAGTGTACCCTGTCAAAGGCCAGAATAAAGGCACCATTGTCAACGCAATTGTCCTTCGGACCCTACTAAACACGCTGAACAAAGTTGACACCCCATCCTAGATTGTCCCCAAGCTCAAATGCGAAGGATGAGGTCCCTTTGAATATGGTTCAAAGTTTAATTTTTCAAAGACTGGTAGGGGGTAATGGACAAAGGAATTGTGACAAAATGGCTACAGGCTCAAAGGGCTGCAGACTGGGCAGCTGCAGCAGTTTTTATCAACAATTAACCCAACCACATCTTACTCAGTGTCCATTTCCCTGAACATTTATTCAATGTGTTCCACAAAAAATAAAGGTTTGGTATTGGTGAAAGTTTCCCCATCAGCCTGGTGCAAACCAGATAGCGGGAGAAAGGTTTCAGCCCTACCTGACGAGTCTGACCCCCTCCAGGGGGTAGCCATTCAAGGGAAGGCCAAAGGGGGCAGAAGAAGCAACACAAAGCATTATTTCCATAGAAAGAGATGGCTGTAGAAGAAAAGCCGAAGTTCTGGACCCATACGCATTTCATTTACATAGTGTCTCCCCTAATGCCACCCACTCAGATCAGGGGCTCTCCCGATGGGTGCCATGCACCCACAGCAAGGGCCATCTGGCACAGCAGCCATTTCTGGGAGTTCTGATGCTCCAGGACACCAAGCAACCACTCTTAGGATTACATGAGGTCACAGCTCAGGTATCTGAAGTGTTATCCCTGTTTTCAGGGAGTTCAACCCGCATCCTAGCATCGGACAACAATGTGAAGGAAAAGGTGGAAGGAACTAGGGCAGCACATGCTGGAGACACTAGGTAAGGTGTTCTTCCCGAAGTGGCTCACACTACAGAATAGAAATCTAGTGATGGAGGTCAAACCCCAAAGAATGCCAAAAGGATTACGCAACGAAACCAAATTTCCAACCCATCATAACCAGGTGGATAGTGGCGCAACAAACAAGGACACCAAGAGAGGGAGAGAGGAGGGTGAAGGGGAAGGAGCAAGAAGAGCAAGAAGAGGAAGGGTAGGTCAAGGAAATGCAGTCTGGGAAAGGAAGGAAGGCTGCAATAGCTTGGGGCCCTGTGCTCGCCATGCACACACTCACGAAAGGACCATGAGCACCCTGTGGGGGGGGGGGGGGGAAGAGGGGCGCATCTAGAGGAAGATACACATTGCTGGCATTTATTTCCTGTGACATCCATATTCTGACACCACAACTTTAAGAGGGGGCTTTGAGGACAGGTTCACTACAGACAGTTCAGGCCAAACTACACCTGACACTATTGTAGTCGCGCCAGTTCCTGTAATATCCCTTATCGCAGCAGAGGGCAGGGGTCCACATTGCCAGGATCCACGTTTCCTGGAGGGCAATGCAGAAAGCAGGTGTGAAGCGTAACAGTTGCCATAGCTCAGCCAGGTGGTGGAAAACACCGCTTCAATTCCACTGGAGGATGACATTGTCAGAGTGGGAAGTCATGGAACTATGAAGCAGTCTACGCCCCAGGGTCACCTGTCACCAACTTTCTTCGTTAATAGGCTATACCCTTTTTTGTTATGGTTTTAGGGCGCAAAACTGCTACAGTCATTAGCGCCCAGTCTGTGACTTAGGAAAAGGTAAAAAACGAAATTGGAAACAGCAGCAATGGTAATGAAACAAAAAATTGTAGAAACTAAAACCAGAAGGAAAGCTTAAGAAACCACAATAGAAGGGTGTTGGTTGTCCCCAAAAAGAGCTTCAAATGACTGACGTCTCACTGGCACTAATAAACTCGAGAACACTATCGGCTGAGTGCGTGTCATGTGCTAAACTGGAAGATATATCAGGCGACAGCTGTAGACGGGCGCGTAACAGTAAAATAGGGGCACTCAAGTAAAAGGTGTCTTACTGTCTACATCTGAGAGCAGTGGGGACAGAGTGGGGGAGGATCGCCACTTAGATGTCTATGGCTAAAAAACAGAGCCCTATCCGGAGTCGAGTTAAAATTACCTCCTCCCGACGAAGCGTTCGGCAGGAAGAGGTCCAAGCACAAGGAAGAGCTTTCACGTCCCACAATTTATTATTGGGAAGTGTCTACCAATGTGTGTGCCATAAAAGAGCAACACGACGACACAAAACACTCCGTAGATCGGCGAAGGGAATCGTGCAAATAGCTGGCCGAAGAAGAGACCACAGACTTTGCCTCGATATCGGCCGCCTCATTTCCACAGATACCAACGTGTCCTGGGATCCAGAGGAACGCTACAGAGGTGCCCCCCCCCAAGTGGAGCATGCGGAGGCAGTCCTGAATTCGGTGGACCAGAGGGTGGACAGGATAGAGAGCTTGGAGACTGAGGAGAGAGCCGAGAGAATCTGAACACACAACGTACTGTATCCGCTGATGGCGACGGATGTATTGGAGAGCCTAGAGAAGAGCGTAAAACTCCGCAGTATAAACCGAACACTGGTAGGGAAGCCAAAATCGAATTTGGGTGTCGTCAACAATATAGGCACTCCCTACACCAAACTATGTTTTTGAGCCATCGGTGTAAATAAATGAGGCTTCCTTCATTTGTGCACAGAGCAGCAAATACCCGACGAGAAACAAGTGAAGGGGTACCATCCTCGGGAAACTGACAGGTCACAATGCAGGCCGGTCCAGGGACGGAGCAAAGGTGGTGCTGTACCCCAAGTTGTCAAGAAAGTTTTAGGAAAGTGGAAGGAAAGAGAATGGAGCAGTTGATGGAAGCGGACTCCTGGTGGTGGTAATAGGGAGGAAGGGCGGCCTTCATACCCTAAATCCAAGGAGGCGCAAAAGAGTCATGAGCCGGATAAGCAGTCATGGAAGACAGATGGAGAGCATAACGACTCAGGACAGCTCGCCGATTGGACAGCAGAGGTTCAGCAGTCTCAGCATGAAGGATTTCCACAGGGCTGGTGTAAAAAGCTCCAGACACTAAACGCAATCCAAAGTGGTGGATAGAGTCGAGGCGCCGAAGAATAGACGGCCGAGCAGAGGAATAAACTATGCTTCCTTAGTCAAATTTCGAGCGCATTAAGGCGCGATAGAGACGGAGAAGGACCACTCGGTCCGCTCCCCAGGAGGTACCACTCAGAACACTCAGGGTGTTGAGGGATCGCAGACAGCAAGCCGAAAAATAGGAAACGTGGGAAGACCAGCACAGTTTTCTGTCAAACTTAAGACCCAAGAATTTAGCGACGTCCGAAAACGGAAGGTTGCCAGGTCCTAGATGCCAAAAATTGACAAATGGTCTTACTGGGAGAAAACCGGAAGCCTGTTTCGATGCTTCAAGAGTGGAGGCGATGGAGAAATCCTTGAAGACGTCGTTCAAGAAGGCTGGTCCGTTGAGAGATACCCCCAGACATCAGGAAGGAGACAATCCAAAATAGGATTTATGGCAATGGCAAACAGTACAACACTTAGCACAGAGCCCTGGGGTACCCCGTTTTCTTGGGAGAAAGTACGGGAGAGAGTAGTGTTCACCCGCACCCTAAATGTGCGCTCTGCCATAAATTCGCGAAGAAAAAGGAGCAACCGACCTCGGAAGCCCCAAGAGAACAGTGTGCGGAGGATGCATGTCTTCCAACAGGTATTGTATGCTCTCTCCAGATCAAACAATATTGCTATTGTTTGGCGTTTCCGGAGAAAATTGTTCATGATGTAAGTGGAGAGGGCAACAAGATAGTGAACTGCAGAACGATGCTTCCGGAAACCGCATTGGGCAGGTGTTAAAAGACTGCAGGACTCCAGCCACCAAGCTAAACGGCAATTCACCATACGCTCCAAAAACCTTACATACACTACTCGTGAGAGAAATGGGGCGATAGCTAGAGGGGAGATGTTTGTCCTTTCCAGGTTTCGGAACAGGAACGACGATAGCTTCCCGCCACCGTCTGGGAAAAGTACTGTCGGTCCAAATTCGATTATAAAGGTGAAGGAGGTAACGCAGAATATGGTATGGTAAATGGAGCAACATTTGGATGTGGATACCATCAAGTCCTGGGGCGGAACAGCCAGAAGAAGAGAGTGCATGTTGGAGTTCCTGCATGGAGAAAACCGTGTTGTTGCTTTCGCGATTTTGAGAGAAGGCAAGAGGTTGCATTTCCGCAGAGCATTTGAAGAGCTCGAAATCCCAGCTAAGTGTTGACCCAATGAGTTAGAAATTTCGACAGGGTCCACTAATTTATAGTGCGCGACAGTGAGCCCAGAGACCGGGGAGGGGGGGTGGGGCAGGTGCGCCAGAGAACCGTCGAATCCGACTCCAAACTTCCGAGGAGGGAGTTAAAGTGTTAAATGAGCTAGTAAAGAAGTCCCAGCTTGCCTTCTTGCTATCGAGGATGACGCGACGGCATCGCGCACGGAACTGCTTATAGCGGATACAGCTGGCCAAAGTAGGATGGTGTCTGAAAACGCGAAGAGCACGTCGCCGCTCACGTATTGCGTCACGGCATGCCTCGTTCCACCAAGGAACCGGGGGGAGCCGGGGCAATTCGGAGGTGCGTGGTATTGAACGTTCCGCAGCTGTAAGAATAACGCCTGTTATGTGTGACATCGTCGCTAGAGACGAAAAACGTGTCCAATCAGCTTGGGCGAACTTCCAGCGTCTCGGGCGCATATATTGCAGCTGTGGTTGCAATCTAAGGATACATGGAAAGTGTTCACTCGAGTGTATCGGCAAGGGCGAACCATTCAAAGCGCCGAGCTAGCGGAACCGTACCGACCGAAAGGTCCAAATGAGAGAAATTTTTTTTCGTGGAGGCAGACAAAAATGTAGGGTCCCCATATTGAGGCAAACAAGATCCGCTTGGTGGAAAACGTCTATCAATAGTGAGCCGCGCAGACAAGGATGCGGAGATCCCCAAAGTGGGTGGTGGGCATTGAAGTCCACAACCAGCAAATGGGGGGGGGGGGGGGGGGGTGGAAGCTGACTAGGAAGATGGAGATTAGCTCGTGCCATTGGTGTGGATGATGGAATGTATACAGTACAAAGAGAGAAGTTGTATCCAGAAAGGGAAAGAGGACAGCGACAGCTTGGAAGGAAGTGTTTAATGCTATTTGGTGATAATGGAGAGTATCATGGAGAAGAATCATGAGGCCTCCATGTGCTGGAGTGCCTTTAACAGAGGTGAGATCAAATCGGACTAACTGAAAATGGGGGAAAAGTGGTTGTGGGGCCACAGCTTTGTTTCCTGAAGACAGAAGATGACCTGTGAGTAGGATCGTAAGAGGATCGACAATTCATCTCGATTGGCTCGAATGCTGCAGATATTCAAATGGATAATGGACATCGGGTGGGCAGAAAATGGAAGAATGTGACCGAGATTGCCATCAACTGGACTGCTCAGAGCTTGCGACCGACAGCGTGGAACAGCATTCAGCCGAAGGCAGAAGATCCTGATCCATAGGTTGTTCAGGAGCAGCTCCTGCCAACAGCGATCCGATGGGCCGGTTGATCGGCCGCCAGCAATGCGCCTCGGCGACACAGAAGACGGCCAAGGGTGGCTACAGCCAGATGGTGCTGTAGATGAGACGACGTGGCGGAGAAGGAGAGGAACTGAGTTTCTTATTAGCCTTCTTGGAAACAGGATGTTTAGATGAAGGAGGAACCGATGGTTGGGAAGTTGGGGTACGTAAAACGTCTTCAAGAGTGCTCTTTTTTCGAAGTCTTGGTGTCACTTTAGGAAGTTTTGGGCTCTATATTTAGCCGAACCCGATGAAGGGTGAGCCATAGAGTGAGCAGGCGAAAGTGGGGAGGTTGAACAGGCGAACTTTGCGCTGGCCGATTTGACGACCATGGCACTAAAGGTGATCTCAAGTCTGCGTGGCAGCCTCTTTTGTTGGCCGAGGAGAGGCAAGGACAGTGCTGTATTTACCTGGCTGAGGCACAGTGGGCTTTCGACTGGCCAATAATTTTCAAGCAGCAGAGGTAGACACTTTTTCCTTCACCCTGATGTCCTGAATGAGCTTTTCGTCTTTAAAAAACGGGCAATTTCGTGAGGAAGCAGCGTGGTCACCCATACAGTTGATGCAACGAGGGGGTGGAGGTGGACAAGCACCCTCATGGACATCCTTGTCACACTTAACGCATTTGGCCGGATTGGAACAGGACTGGCTAGTATGATTGAAGTGCTGACACTGATAGCAACGAGTAGGGTTTGGGATGTAGGGGCGAACTGAAATTCTCATAGCCCACATTTATGTTTGATGGGAGTTTAACTGTCAAATGTCAACCCTGCTGAGACAGTGTTGAATTTCGTTGGACAATCCGTCGAGGGAACGTGCATAAACGACCCCACGTGAAGAGGGCAAAGAGAAGTGGGGCAAAGAGAAGTGGGGCAAAGAGAAGTGGGGCAAAGAGAAGTGGGGCAAAGAGAAGTGGGGCAAAGAGAAGTGGGGCAAAGAGAAGTGGGGCAAAGAGAAGTGGGGCAAAGAGAAGTGGGGCAAAGAGAAGTGGGGCAAAGAGAAGTGGGGCAAAGAGAAGTGGGGCAAAGAGAAGTGGGGCAAAGAGAAGTGGGGCAAAGAGAAGTGGGGCAAAGAGAAGTGGGGCAAAGAGAAGTGGGGCAAAGAGAAGTGGGGCAAAGAGAAGTGGGGCAAAGAGAAGTGGGGCAAAGAGAAGTGGGGCAAAGAGAAGTGGGGCAAAGAGAAGTGGGGCAAAGAGAAGTGGGGCAAAGAGAAGTGGGGCAAAGAGAAGTGGGGCAAAGAGAAGTGGGGCAAAGAGAAGTGGGGCAAAGAGAAGTGGGGCAAAGAGAAGTGGGGCAAAGAGAAGTGGGGCAAAGAGAAGTGGGGCAAAGAGAAGTGGGGCAAAGAGAAGTGGGGCAAAGAGAAGTGGGGCAAAGAGAAGTGGGGCAAAGGAAGGACAAATACTTGCAATTAGAGAAAGCTAAGAACGTGTTACATTCTCGAGCATCTGTCTCTGGACGTAGGCACGAAACATACTCCCAGAGGGGAGAAAGGGAAGGAAAGAAGCTGAGGGGAGGGGGGGGACAAAGATGGGGATGGGGAAGGATGCGGAAAATGAAGGTATGCAGCCCGGAAACTAAGGAGGGCCCCACTAGCTCGGGGTCCTATGCTCGCTACACTAGTATCCACAGATGAGTTGTGGACCCCCTGGGGGAGTTTTCGGTATGCTCCAGCTCGAGGGTCGTGGGGATGGTGTGTGGTGCAGGATACGAACGACACGAGGGAAATGGTCGCTCAGATACGTGTCAGAAAGGACCTACCACGCTTGCCCATCATTTCGAGTGGTAGAACAGAACGAGAGGCCAAGTGGGAGTAGGTATGAGTAGAGTCAGAGGTAAGTCAGGGCACCAGTGTTGAGGCAGGCAAGATTGAGATGGTTGAAAACATCTACCAAGAGGGACCCCTCTGACAGGATGCAGGAGAACCCCAAAAGGGAAGATGGGCATTGAAGTCGCAAAACAAAAACGGCGGAGGAAGCTGAGTAATCAGGTGCATCGTTTCAGCGCGACTAACTGAAGACGACAGAGTGTAGACAGCACAAAAAGAAAAAGTAAAGGCAGAAAGAGTAATACAGACAGCTATTGCTTGGAGTGGGGTGGTCTATGGGATGGTAATAGACAACGTCTCAAACGAGCAACATGACTCCTACCATGAGCTGGAATACCATCCACAGGGGTTAGGTGAGAGCACTGAGGTATAGTGGGTAAAAGCAATACAGTCAGCTGGGCGTAACTTCGTTTCCTGAAGACCAATGACGAGTGGACAGTGCAGGCGGAGCAGCAGTTTTAATTCCTCCCGATTAGATCGAATACCTCTTATGTTCCAATTTAACAGAGCCATCGCGAATCAGAGAAAGGGAACGAAATGGGTTAAGAGCTGGGCACCTCGACGGCCGCAGAGGGACAGGTTTCGAGGCAACATCGCTACAACCATCAAGAGGCAGATCCTGTTCCATCGAGTCGTCGCCAGCTGCGGCCACATTCCTGGGTTGTGCAGGAGGGGCAGCATCATCCACCGACGACAGGCCAGCTGAGCACCTGACAGCAGAGCATCCCAGCGAAACTGAGGACAGCCAGGAGTAGCGACTGTCAGACCATCAGACGAAACGCGCCAGATGGAGAGGGGATAAAAACTACTTTGAGGCCTTCTTGGAAGGTCGATGAGTCACAGGGATGGTGGGCTGTGGGGGCTGGACCCTCAGAATAAGACAGTCCAAGGTTCTCAATTCTTTTATCTTCCCCTCCTGATATGCGAGGCAGTCGATAGATCTAGGCGAGTGGAGGCTAGGACAACTGACACACCAAGGTGGTAGGGTACATGTATGTCCCTCACGAAGAGGACGTCCACAATCGCCACAAAGGGGCTCAGCTTCACACTGTGACGACATGTGCCTGAAGTGCTAACATCGAAAGCTTCGCATAAGAGGGGGGACGTAAGGTCGCATGTCGCAGCAGTAGCACATCACTTATCTTCTCTGGGAGAACATCCCTCTAAGGTGAGGATAAAGGCCCCAGTGTCGATGCGACGATCTTTGTGGCCTCGCTGGACGAAATGCACGCCAGGGCGCTCCAGGTTGGCCCTGAGCTCATCAGATTGCAGCAGGAGGTCCCGATGGAAAATATCCCCTGCATCCTATTTAGCGCCAGATGTGGGACAATATACACTGGGATGTGCCCTAGTTGGTCGCATGCCTGGAGCGCCGCCGATTGTGTAGCGGAGGTGGTCTTTATGAGAATGGACCCCAAACGCGTTTTACTGAGAGCCTCATTTCTCCGAAGATATCCTCGATGTGCTGTACAAAGAAAATGGGTTTGGAGGTGGCGAACTTCCCCCCATAGCTCCGAGGACAGACTAAATAGCTGGGGAAGTATTTCGCTCCAAGCCAGAAGGCCTTTCCTTCCTCCCAGGGAGTGGCCAAGGGGGAAAGACAGAAGTACCAGAACCAGAGACAGAACTTTTCCTCTTAGAAGACGCGGCTGCAGAGCGACCTGATGCATGTTGACGTTTCATCTGCGAAACGTCAGCCCCAATACAACCCACTCCGACCAGGGGCTCTCCCTACTGGCGCCACCCAGCCGCAGCAAGGGCCACCTGACAGGATGACCGTTGCCAGGAGTCCTGATGCCCCTGGAAGACAAGCATCTACTCCTTGGCTGACAGGGGCGGGGGGGGGGGGGGGGTGCAGCTCAGGTATCGGCAGTACAATCTGTGTTGTCAGGGGGATACAACCTAGACGCTACATGACCCTATCAACAGGCTGGCTACCGTGCTGGATTTCGGGTGCCATGGAAAGGCTATGATCGAATGTGCACATGGGGACGCACTATGGACGCAACTTGCGCAACCCATCAGGAGTTTAGGCCCAAATTGATGAACAGTGAGTGCAGTTGCGACGCCGTTACGATGAGTGACAAGTTCTTAGTGCACTGAGGACCGATGATACACCACGTTAGATGTCCTTCACCAAAAGGCTCCTACTTCTGCAGAATTTTGAAAAATTGAGGTCAAACCCCAATGGGGACCATCACACAGAAGGCCGAAATGGTTTGAACTCCTCTTAGTCGCCTCTTACGACAGGCAGGAATAGGTTGGGCCTTTTCTTACCCCAGACCCGCAAGGCGGATCGAAAACCAAGATGAAGGCACCGGTGGCAACCCAATTATCCCTCGGACCCAAATAGATGTGTTTGACGAAATGAACAACTCGCAGCTCTAAATTTGCACGCAGCTCCTCGTCAGACTGCAGAAGAAGGTACCTGTGTAATGTAATATTATGGACCATATTTAAGCTGTTTTGTGGCGTGATGGTAATAGAAACATCCCAACTTGTTACAAGCGATAATGTCCGTGACTGGACAGAGGATCAAAACTGACCCAGAGCGCATTTTGGACAAGCCCTCCACCTCCCAAAACCTGCCCTCCAAATGCTCCACAAAAAACCTGAGGCTTCATGGACACAGAAGATTCCTGATCAACTTACATAAGAGGTACCAGAGAAAATGAGCTTCACTGCCGTCATTAGCATGTTCTTCCTCCCATGGTGTGGCCAGAGAGCGGAACGATTAGTGGTAATTTCTTAGCACTGACGTTAGACTGCCCGCTTAGAGACTGCTGGCTGTGGACCACCAACAAGGGACGACGTACTACGCTTCATGACTTGTCGTCCGCCCTGATGTCACCCACTCCGACCAGGGGCCCTCCCCACAGGCGCCACCCAGCAGCAGCAAACGCCACCTGGCAAGATGGCCCTTGCTGGGACTCCCCATGCCCCAGGGTGATGGGCATCTACTCTGGCATACGTGGGGGGTTAACAGCGCAGGCGTCAGCAGAGCTATCCCTGTGTTTTCAGTGGGGCTACAACCAACTGCTGGATGAGGTACAATGAAGTCCATGGTCATCGTCAGCACAAAGTGACACTGTGTAGAGCATGGTGGAAAAAGCACCCAGGAAGGTGTCCTCGCCCAAGAGATGGAGATTGGGTGGGACTGCTATGCAACGACGAGAAAAATGACAAGATCTCTATGCACAATGAACATGATGCACCATGTAAGGCATTCTTCCGCAATTGGCTCTTTCTTCCAGAAAATTTTGAAAAATGGAGACCAAACCCTACAGCGGACTATCAGGAAAGCCGAAACGTTTGAAACTAGTCTCCTCTTACGACAGGTAGGAATACCTCAGGCCTATTCTAACCCCCAGACCCGCAGGAGGGGGGAGGGGGGCGGTTGAATCAGAAAGGTAAGCTGCGAAGAAATTAGATTGTATGGGAAGCTTTTAGAGCAGTGGCTGTCATTTTTGTTGAAGAGCCAACACTGACATTTCAATGATGCACGCATACCCATCTGATTTATTGCTACCCTTTAATTGTGCTCGTATGGCCTACAGACAGCGTCTGTGGCATGGTTGGAGTATCCTCGGTCCCACGTTCGAACTTCGTGATACCTAAACTTTTGAATAAAAAATCACCAGCAGTAGCGATCTAAGAAGTCACTCGTTCTGCTAATGGTCTTGCCAAGGACAAAGGAGCGGACAGAGGTTCAGAGCATACACTTGCCCTTACGTTAAGAAGCTTCCCCTAAATGGTTGAATCCGCTATGAGCAACGGTACGATAATGCAGAAACAATGGAATTACTGCACTGAAGACAATGTGTGTTCACAGGTTATTTCACCTGGAATTGACAAAAGTGTCATGATACCCATTGGCAAAATATTCCGGACTAATTCCCCATTCGTATCTCCGGGAGGGTACCGCAAAGGGACATGTGATTACGAGAAAACTATTGAGTAACCGAAGTTCAACAAGTCGGGAATTTGAACGTGGAAGGGACGCTAAAAAGCAAAACGGCAAAGCGAAGGCTCGATGAAGGTATTATGGGAGTCTGTAGTGCAGAAGGATTTCTAGTCTGAGTATAGGGTAATCTCAACAGACGAAACTAGTGTAACGAGAACAGAATTCGTTATGAAGAGGAAGCTAGGGCAGTTACTGTGAACAGTTCAGTGACAGCGTTATTCTCATTAGGCTCTACAGCAAACCAACGCTGGCACCAATTCAGGTATACATAATGTCAAGGGGGGGGGGGGAGTATATGGATTGGGTAATTTAGCACTTAAAGGGAGATAAAAATGTAGTAGTCATATACGGCTGTAGCTGAAGTAGAATGAAGGGTTATAGTACAATACGGGCATTGTAGTAGGGATGGGAAGAGGAGAGAAACCGAGTTCTGCAATGAATTTCAGCTGGTAGTAGAGAATACTTTATTAAGATTCACGAGGCAGAGATTTCTAAATCAGATATTGGAGTGTAAGGTGTACCGAGGAGCAGATATAGACAGATCACAATGTAATAATGGCGAGTAGGCAGAAGTTCGAAAGAAAAGTCAGGAAGACTGGAATTTTCCAAATCTATTAAAAACTGCTAAAAATTGAGATATTAACTATAAAATTTGAGTTTTTCTGAACATTTAAGTTTAAAATGTAACAACTCATTCAGTTTTTCATAAATTAAATTCGAGAGTGTCATGGTTTGCATGCTGTGCAAAATTCATCGAAGAATCTTGCATATGAAAAGTGTACCTATAGCAACAAATTCAGTCAATAGCAAGGGGAAAAATGAAATTTCACATGTTAAATTATTTTGTTACTTTTTGAACTTCCACTGATATGAGTATGAATCCTTTCTGGTCATGCTGGCAAAGTTTTATGAATTTATTTATAAAAGTATAGACAGTGGAAATTAAATGGCCTGTGGTGCCTCTCCTGCTCCAAGTCGGCCCGTCTGACGTCCTACCCCCTTTAACTTCTCTCAGATTGTTTACTGTGATAATGAATGGCTCAGTAGGCAGCTCAGTTGAAGAGGATTGGGCATCTCCAAAAGGTGGCTCACAGAAACTGGAAACGAACATAGGTACAAGGAAGGTAACTGCGAAGAAAAAAGGGTACCAGTTTATCGATGAATAAAAAAGTACAATAACGATTAGGGAATTCAGAAATACAAGTCAATTAAAGAAATATAAAGTGTGGGGAAGCTAAGGATGCATGGCTGCATGAAAAATACGAAAAATCTAAGAGGAAATGTTGGTCGGAAAGGACTGACAGCATATACAAAAGTCAAAGCCGACTTCGTTGAAATTAAAAGCTATGGTGGCTATGTGAGTGCAATGGGAATTCCACTGATAAACGCAGAGGGAGCGGATAGGTGGATAGGGTCCACTGAAGGTGAGCACTTGGGTAAGAACGCATTGGAAGAAGAAACAATAGTAGATATGGAAGAGATGGGGAGGTCCAGCGTCAAAATCAATTTAAAGGAGCTTTGGATGACTTAATAACAAGTAAGACGTAAGAGATCGATGAAGTACCATCGAACTCATTGAGGAAGTGGCAACGAAACTATTATTGTTGACACGTAGATTTTATAAACCAGGTGACGTACCATGATACTTTCGGAAAAATATCTACACAATTACAAAGACCGTAAGAGCAGGCAAGTGTCAGAATTATTCCTCATTCAGCATAGTAGTCCTGCATACCAGTTGCTGACAAAGATTATGTACAGAAGCGTGGGAAAGAAAAATTGATCTGTTACATGAGGATCAGTTCGGCTTTATGAAAGGTGAAGGCACCAGAGGCAGTTATGACGTTTTGGTTTATCATGGAAGCAAGACTGAAGAAAAATTTGAACCTTTTCATAGTATTTGTCGACCTAGAAAAAGCGTTCGAGAATATAAAATGGAGCATTACCTCCAAAACTGAGAATAATAGGGGGTACATTATAGGGGAAGACGGAAAATATGCACAAGAACCATGAGGGAATAATATTTGAAGAGAAAGAGCGAAGTGCTCGTATTAAAAAGGGTGTGAGCCACGGATGCAATCTTTCGTCCCTAGTGTTCGACGTACACATCGGAGAAGCAAGGACGGAAACAAAGGGTCAAGAGTGGGAAGAATTCAAAGCGAGAGAATATCAATGACACTATTCTCTAATGACATTGCATGTGGCGCTACAGAAAGATGTTTAAAATTAAATGGACTGTTAAGGTAAGAAATGAGGATTTTCTCAGCAGAATTGGCTAGGAAAAGAAATGGAGAACACTGACAAGAATGGACAGGATGACAGCACATCTGTTGAGACACCAGGGAATAAGTTCCATCGTACTAGAAACAATTGCAAAGTGTAAAAATTGTGAAGGAAGGCAGAGACGAATACATCCTGCAAATGATCGAAGACGTTGGTTGCAAGTGCTACCCCAAGATGAAAAGGCCGGCACAAGTGAGGAATTCGTGGTGGACCGCATCTAACCAGCCGAAAGACTGACGAGCAAAACAAAATTAGAGTTGACAGATTACCTACAGTAAGGTTGTGATAAGACTGCCGATGACCCCCTACCAGAGTCGGCACTATTCGAAACATTTCGTGTCGACTTCTGTTTCAAACTAGGATCGCTGAGGGTGGCAGCGAAGCTGTGACTAATTACTTTAAGTGTTGTGTTGGCTGTGTGAACTAAAAAGTAAGAGTAATTATACGCAGTAGCAATGATTACCTATGACAGTCACACTAAAGCAGTTACTGAACACTTCTCTATAATTCCTTCACCGAAGACTAAATATTCCAGAATTCGAACCAAGAACTGTTGCCAAAATAACTTTGAAGTAGATATCCTCTGTATGGCGCGAAAAGTGGCACTTGACTAAATTACGAAATGTGATTTATCATCAAATGGAGTACTAAAAGTAAATGCGACAAATGAAATTTAAAGGCTGTCATTTTAACTAAATGCCTTTGAGGGGAATGCAAATTAAAGAATGTTTTATTAGCAGAACTCTTAGACGTAACATCTTTACTGAAGATATTTACTACACTACGCTAGTTTGTCCACTGCTACTGTACTGAGGTGCGGTTTAGGATCCTTGTAAGATATGTATGCTAAAGGACGTTGAAAAAAATTGCAATAAGGGCAGCGCATTTCGTATTATCGCGAAACAGGGAAGCAAGTGATGGATATGAAAAGCAGGTTGGGGTGGCAATCCGTCACACACCCAGGAGGGGAAGGGGATGGGTGGTACTTAACCTTAGAGCGGGTTTGCTTGGACAGCGTGGTCCAAGTGGTAACCCATAGATTTTCTGAAACATCTTTCATATGAAAGCAAACGTTACATGTAAGAGGTATGTCCTTCCTAGTAATAACAAACCGTAGACTTTGCATATTATTTGCGTGCAACTTTCCTTTTATCTCGAAGGGCCTGGGCTGATCGACAGTAAAATGAACAAGAAAGTTGAAATAGGCAGGTTTGCCATGGCCGACTCAAACGCAGCTGAGCAAATTTAGTTATTTGAAAAATAAAGTTTCGTTCAGCTTAATAGAGCAACGTCCGGAACCGTTGAGAACAGTTTCTTCAGAATAATGGCCGTCATGCAAAAAGCTTTAATAGGCTATTAATTTCAATAGGAGACGAGGGTTATTTTTGCTGAAAGAACGGCCGGGACGAGCTGTCTGTCTAAGCCTATAAATGTACAAGCTTTCATTAAGCAAGGACGGCTGCAACTGACTTCTAAAGACTGATTACATATTTAGAAGGAAGTAAAAGACAGCATGAAAATGCTGGCTTTCTGACGGATAACTAAATAAAACTTCAAGGAAAACGCCTCTGACCGGCCAATACCGAACACTCAACCTAACGGAGGTAAGACTGGAGTATCCTTTAAGCTGCAACGGACGGGAAGAGCATTCAAATAAGAAAATCTTAAGTACAGTTTACATTCTGAATAAACACGGCCGTGATAACATGGAGGAAAAATTACTTTTTACTATTAAGCTTTTATACTTTCTTCAAGAATAACGACCGGAATACATCAAGGTCTTCATAAGCACTTTGAACACACTTGTTAAATATCACGGCTTCGATTAAATAAGGGAAAACAAATGGCAACACAAAGCTCTGATGTGTTTTCGAAAAAGACAAAACAGATTGGATAACAGAACAATCTGAAGTGGAAACCTGATCTTTCCACACGAGTAACCAACCGTGCTTACACATAGCACGCCTGATTTCCAATTAGTTAACACACAGTGAACAGAACGTTTTAAGTAGCCTTTTGCAACTGCCAGTATCAAAGCACACTGTATAACAATTTCAGGAGATCATACAGAATACTATATCAGAAAAAAACACAGTTGAGTACCACAGAAGGCGACTTTAACGAATGATCTTTTCCATACAACTATGTTTAACATAGGAACCCCGTTCAAATCAGTCACTATTTCAGCAGTTAACGCAAGCGTGGGACAACATAGCTTAGACTCATTCACGTTCGCGGGAATGCTCACCTTAGTTCCACAGGCAAGGCGTAATCGAAGCCGTATCGCAGCCGCCACCACAAGCCCTGCACCAAAACACTCCTGCACTCTGCCGCATTCTTTGGTTGACAGCAGCCACCCGTCTCCGTTCACGCTGTGTTGCCACTATGGGCGTGTACACAACACGTGATTCTAATGCTTGCCTTCAGCAGCGTGCGTTCAATTGAGACCAATTCACTCCAGCTCGCTCGCCGGCTCCCCTTAAACCTCACCAAACGCCCCGATCCGTGCTCTCTGGCCCGCTGCCACACGTCAATATCTTTAGGTTGAATCTACCGCTGAGTAAAATCGCTAGGCATGCATCCCAATAATTAAAACTGCGTTTTTCGTTCGGCGAGATGTCACGAAATTTCAATCAAGAACTTTTTCATCAAAATGAGAAAATATTTTACTGCCGTCAGCCTACACAGGGAAAAATGAGTTTCATCACAGAATAAATCAAAGCTCGTATGGAAAGATTTGTGTGAACATTTTTTCCACACGCTGCTGGAGAGGAGACCGGTAGACAAATAGTATGAATGTGGTTCGATAAACCCTCTGCCAAGCACTTGAGTGAACATTGCAGAGTACTCAGGTACTTGTATATGTCGACACCTTTATTCAAAGACTGTACGTCCACTGAAGTCGGCGCATTTCCTGGGGGTTCCCTGGACATTGCCAAAGGCGGGACGTAGATCTTAATGGTGTGCGTGATCACCAGACTGGAGTGCATGCTGTGCAATGTACCCCCAAGCTGATCACAAAGTTGGTATGGATTTCTTGTGGTAGGATGTTCCGTTTCTATACCAGAACGACTGGATTGTCGTCGGTGCACGTGTGCGTGCTGCAATACGTATCCCCAGCACATCCTGCGCGTTCTCGATTGGAATTAAGTCGGGGAAACCAGTAGGCCAGTCCATTCGTTACAAAAGCTCCTGTACCCACGCTGTCCGACCCGATCACCTAATATCCACAAAAACGATTCCAGCGCTGAAACCACTCCCCAAGAGACTAACATTGATGGTGTATAGTGTCAAAAATAGCCATGAGCTGTGAGTGTACGGTCATGTTACAGTGCTGTGTGCATTAGGCACATTCAAATGGCGGGGGGTGGGAACCCCCTGGGACATTATCGAACATCGTTTTCGTTGATCAGGTGTTATAGTGTGGGGAGTGCGGGATTTCTAAAAAGGAAATGAAAAGACGGTGGTCTGATGGCCCTCAACTACGTATCCTCCGACTCAGTGACAATATTAAACGTTTTGGCTGGTTTCGTCGTGTAGTTGCCGCATTACAAGCCAGTATACAGTATGAATACACATATGAATTGAATGGTCGAAGGTTCCTGTCACTCGGCAATTGAAAATTAATATAGAAATTTATAAATGAAAGACTGCAACTAAATAGAATCTGCAGGTACTATTTTAACGACTTTTAATGATGAGTACGATAGTAGAATTACTTTTGAGAATGCGGTATATTTGTGCAAAACTTATTGATGTCAATGACCCAGCAACTATATAAAATATAAGTTAAATAACACGGAAACAATAGATTCCTACTGCACATAATTAGTTATGAACAACAACGACATACCTCGTGAGATATTCACTTCTAAACGCACGCTATGTCTTCACTACAGAAGCCATGGAAATCACACTAGGGCACAAGTACGCACTCCGAAATATTTGCAACCAAGCGTAAATTGCTCCACTGTCCAAGTCATTCCCGCGACTGTGCGTCCGTCGCTCCGTACTGTCCAAGACTCCCTATGTCATGTGCCGCCCTCTCCATGTCCTGCGCCGTACTCCAGCACCTCCCACTTTCATCCAGTCTCCCCATTAACGAGCGCTGTGATTGGCTAGAGCACTCGCGCCATGTCTTCAAGCTAACGCACCCACACAAACATAATGAAACACATACGAAATACTGGATTAACATTTAAATAACTTGAAATTAAATAAATATTCCTATGGTTGGACCATAAACACGCTATAACACACATTATTAAATACATAGCAATTAAATAAACATATATCAAAAGTAAGTCAATAGCCTATGTCTCTGTGTTTTCTAAAACACAGTAAAGAATTCACCAATTTCTTCGTGAGTAGTCTATATCGGATATAAACAAAGGCATAGACGAATAAATATATTTATAAACATGCTGCTACGGTTTTTCTTGTCACTGTGGAGTACTTATGGCCTGACGCGATCGATAGTTATCGACCACTTTGACCTCCAATAACTCATGTACTATTCAAGTTACATGCCTGTAATGTATACCAATTTAGGTTTACACTAATAGCTTTCTAAAGACACGTCGATCGACAAAATCTGAATATCCGTTTAGATTTTGGAAATTCGTTGCTGGGTGTTACTTGTGTAATTTATTGTCAGATACTAAACTTTAAACTAATAAAGATATTGAAAATCTGATTACACCATCAGAATCGCCGTGCAAATAATGGTAATGTAGATGTGTCTCTTTGAGCTATCACGATTCATCTGGCTACTATTAATTTCTATACAAACTGTCAAATATCTGCCATTGAGGTTTCACAAAGTCCGCCATCTTTGGCACTTCCAGAGAGTCTCCTTCACCAACCCAGAGTCACCATGGAATTCCCAGCAACGCGGCTGGACCGGCCGTTGTGCGGCATCACGCGGTTGCTAAGCTACAACGTGGTTGCTGCCGGGCCGTTACCCACCGCGAGGCAGCTCGGCCACACCAACGCCGAACTTAGAATATTTTCAGGGCGCCATAATTCGCCCATTACCTCACAGGAGGCATAATATTGCATGGGCGTACTGACCTCCAAATCTTTGAATATGGTTAAGTGGATCTGGCTACACGGCTGTCCTCTTAAACCTCAGCAACAGTTACAAGGTGATGCCTAGTATTGGTAACATACCTGAGTCAGTAAGGGATGTTTCGTCTGTTGGGCCAGTAGCTAGTTTTCCTGACAAGTACAAGCAGCACAGAGGATGAGCAGGTTGGTAATCGTCAGCACCGACGTTAGGTGGGTAATACTGCCGCTAATGGGAGTAGCAACAAGTCGGGAATGGAGACAAGTGTACACTCGTTATGTTTGCTGAGACGTCTCGTCCGAGATGTGGTAGAGGCTCTGCTGATGGCTATTGAAAACACTGGGTTGCTCACAGCTGCAAACTGAAGCTCGTGTTGGCACGAGTGATGCTTAATGCCTGAGTTCTATTCACTTAGGCGTTTGGTTGGGTTGGTGAAGGCAGCTAGCATTGCATGCAGGTTGCAAGAGCAGTTAACTGCTTGCAGCATCGTATCCAGAGTCGGTCGCCCTGCTCTGAAGTGAAGCCTGTTGGTAGTAGTAAATCCAAGGCTCGGATGAATCTGCGACCATCTCGGATGCGAATTTCGCATTTTAGGATCCAGAACTTTGTGGCTTCTCTCAATCCGTGAGGTGTGCATGAAACAAAGAAAGTAGCTACTCTTACAGCAAAGTATATGTGGCGTGAACATGGCAGTTTATTTGGTTAACAGAACCATCTTTCGGGTTAGTAATGAACTGCCTGCCGAAATCGGAGCTAGATCAGCCACATTACACTCAGAGCGTTTGTCCGTGCAGATGGGGAATAGAAAAGCAAACTGAAGTAGCATTCATGGTAACGTCGCAGAAATGGTATGAATTTCTGCAGATCAAAGTGCACGCATTTGATTAATAAGAAAATGTTAACTGAAACTCGAAGTGAATAGCGACGATGTTCTAAATTCAGACTAAAATATATTTCACAAAGACAGGTTAGACGCAAATAGTAGCCTCTCCTGACTTCTACGTTACAGGCTGAATGGTTTTTGCTGCAGTGTTGCGTGTGCGGTAGTTGTGGAATAGGTTCGACGGTACTGTGGCGAAGAGGGAGCAAAGAACGATTAGTCAACAGGAACATTTTCGCCTTCTATAGAGTACTCCAACTTCATTGACCCAGGTACCTATTATGGCTAGACGACAGAGGGTGACGTGTGCTGAGGCAACGGCAGTTAGTGGCAGGCAGCGACCAAGCTCATCCAAGAGGTCTTGCGGACTTGCTGGAGTAAGGCCAAGCCAGGCAGAGGGCCATCGAACTGACTCGCTGGTTGAAACTGCGCAGGCTACACGCCGAACCCAATACCATTTGAGACTAACTGGAGTGTCAAGTGATGGCACGCTCTGGGTGTCCTCGCATCTGTGCATCCTGTTGGAACCCTGGAGCCATCGATGCTAGTTGGTCACTTGTAGATCAGCAACTTCCGCTAGTTAATGATGCTGTTCGATGAGGCTAGAGTAGCTTAGTCCTATGTTCGTTCGATGACTGGCGCAGAGCTGCGCCGGTCGAATGAATGCATGACGCCAAATGGATGCTGTTTCTGGCCGAGCTGGGAACACTTAAACTAGTGGCAGTCAGTTGTGTTATGACAAGAAGTAAACGCCCATCGTGTGGTAGACTATGGAAATGCCACTTTGTGTTACTGCAACAGCCTAGTCAGTCACCGAGGACAGAAGAATGCCACGATGCAAGGTGCTGTATCAGCAGTATAGCAGAGCCCAACTGCAGAGTTATGTCAGTGGCTGCCGGCATGTCACCCAGCTGGCTGCGAAGGCTTGCTTGAAGCTCATGCAACAAGACAAGTGAGGTTATCACAGATTCAGCATGAGAAATAATCTGGACGCATTTAAGTATCAAAGGTTGGTCAATCATGGTAATCGGATGTTTTCATGGACTACTTGTGCCGGGAACTGTAATAGCAGAAGAGTAATACAGAACATGCCGTACATCCTGAGAGTTTCTCGATCGTGCTATTCTAATAATGGAATAATTCACTTTACCAATGTAGAATGTGACAGTCACGCGATTAAAAATGTTGTTAGAGACATGAATTCGTGTAAGATGGTTTACAATAGCTTTATGAAAATTACTTTGAGCAGATACTTAGAAAATTGACTCGTGAGGAAACGTCTTCGACCTCCTAGCAAGAAAAAGACTCGAACATATATAATTCTGTTAGGAAGAGGAGAGTTTTGGTAGCCATAGGGCTGCGATATTCATCAATGATTACGTGTGTTACAAGGAGTGTTAATAAAGGTAGGAAAATACTTTTGCTCAGCAAGAGTAACATTTTAGCAATTGCAGAATATCTGAGTAGTAAGCATAAAATATTCAACTGTGAGGACGAATATGAGTAAGAGTTGGAGTCCGAAATCAATTCCCACATACATTGAAATTAGAAATGCCCCCCGCATTAACTATGTCTCCGGCCCTACCGTCTAATTCTGATCTCCGTGGAAACTTCACCCATTATAAATCATCTAATCACCCATTCCAGTTATGGAAAAACTTACAATTTAATGTGAAATCTAGAGAAAATTGGAATTTGCAAGGTCAGGAAGTTTTATCATTGATGAAATACAGTGTGCAGAAACTGAAGAATAACACATTAAATATGTGTGATTAACTTTAAACGGGATTGATGACCTCAGATGTTAAGTCCCATTGTGCTCAGAGCCATTTGAACCATAACTTTAAACAGTGAAGGACATTTTTATTTTGTAATGTGCTGTTTTTAACTTTTAGATTTAACATTTCTCAATAAGCAGATTTTGACAATCATCTCTAGAAATTAATTGACTGTAAACTACTTTCCCCAGTTCCTCGTTTCCTACCCATATGACAAAAAATTAAGCGTCCACACTTTTAAGAAAATATTCTTATGAGCGGCAAAGCACTGGGCTCAGTATACAAATATTTCAACACAGCAACCACTGAGGTTCATTCAGAGCCGCAGATCCTTTTATACCATCATCGCCCAGTGCACATATTAATAGTGAAGTGTGTCATAGGTTACCGAGCTATCAGTCACTACATGGGAAGCCAGAAAGTTTCTTACATAAACATGAAATGACGCTGCACACTTTCTGCTTGAAGCCTTGGAGAATAACCATGTTATGGTAGTTCAAAAAGCATTATGCTATGGTTCAGATAACAGCTGACTGCGCATTATGGTTACTTCATGAGAAGATCAATCAAAAACATTCGTTTTATAAATTAAAACGCCTTTTTCTTGCTGCGGTAAAGTATTTACCTTTAGAGGCGTTTCATATTTACATTAAAGGACAGATAAGTATGTTTCAAAAAAGAATAATGAAGATGCCTTTAACGTAAGAGGCGAAACGCCTCTGGGAAGAAAATCCAATATTGCAATATGATAAGGGCTTTTGATTTTCTAAAAGGAATATTTATATACTTGCAGCGGAAAATGATCACGTCAACGAACTTTTAGCAGAAAACATGTGAAAGAAAATACTACGTTGCCATGACCCTCATTTTACATTCTGAAACATCATGTTATTTATGAAATAATGTGTCAGGTATGGAGAACACGAAGACACGAGATGGACAACTGGGACTCCATAAAATTAACGCTTATACTGACAAAATCTGATAAAACAGTTATTTCTGCCAGTATTTATAGTTTCAAAATGTGCACTTTTAATCGGAAATTGGTCATTGACTTCAAATTTCTTCTTCCGAAATTGTTTTGTTCACAATAAACTTCCTTTTGGAAACAAGAAAGAAATAACAGTGGCCTCATATTACAGTAAAGAGACTACATTGTCTAGTAATGTTGTGATGAACTACTGGTACTTCCCTCTTACGGAACTTGTAGTGTAAGAAATGATTGCCACACTGTGCCATGGTACTCTAGGGGCGCTCCTTCCGCAACCGCACTGGATCGGTAGTATCTACACGAAGCGACACCCGCGCTGTACTGGGACCGATGTTACATGTCCTCTTCACAAGTGACGTGCCACAGTTCACGGACTGTCAGTTGGATCTATATGCTGATCGTATGGCTCTCCTCCTGAGTAAAAGTAAGAGCCACCACATGCTCCAACGTCAACAACAACGACGATTAGACGAACTATCCTTACCCACCAGTAACCGTGTGGTATACAGCCTAGACAAGACAGACAAGACACAGACCCTCTTCGCCTGGCCTTACTATCACCAGTTGCAGTCGGGGTACACCAGTGCCGCGGTCGAAAACAACATGCGTTATCTTAAACATTAGTTTCACTGGGCACGATACGGGATGGTTATAATTAATAGATCGCTACCTGCGAGGACCCCCATGAAGAACGAGTTACTGCAGGGAATGAAACTTTGTGGGATCCTTTATAAGGACATGTGGAAGAGAAATAATAAATAAACCACTGAATGAAACATTTTAATTTCTAAATGACAGGGAAGCATTTGTTAGTTGCGTACTGCTTACGTTCCAGGTTGTAAACGATTCTCAATGTGACGAGAAACTGCATCTATGACAGCCTTTAACCGCACTAGAGATACCATTTCACTGAACATTCCCATCCAGGCGCAGCGGTAAACAGCAGATCAGTACCCGTTGGCCCTACCTGCTGCGCATTCCAACTGCCGGCAACTACCAGAGCACACGAAAACAAAGAGAATCAAGATAAGTCACGCGTTAAGTAAATAGAGGACGACCGGTAGATGAGATAAACGACCATAGTTTTAAGCTCCACCACAATGTGGAAAAAAATAGCTCAGCAATGATCTCTTGGCTGAATGGCTAGCCACAGTAGTCAGTGAACTCCTAATGCCGCGCGGGATTAGCCGAGCGTTCTATTTCGCTGCAGTCATGGACTGTACGGCTGGTCCCGGTGGAGGTTCGAGTCATCCCTCGGGCATGGGTGTGTGTGTTTGTCCTCAGGATAATTTAGGTTAAGTATTGTGTAAGCTTAGGGACTGAGGACATCAGTAAAGTCCCATAAGATTTCACACACATTTGAACATTTTTGAAACTCCTAATGAATGTGTGGACGGCTGTCAAAAGGTAGAGGATTGTGACTGAAATGACTCGGCTTGAAAACTGAACAGATTTTATCCGACAGAGAATAATTTAGTTAAAGCCGACATAGAAAGATTTAATTTCCATCAGTACACACTTGTTTATGGAAGAGTGTGTGACTCTCTCACACAAATTACCTTCCTTAAACCATGTATACGTCCCTCCCAGTGTGGTAGGAATTGTCTGTCGTTGGATATCAGTATGCAACTGTTTCTTGAAGTTGCTCCACCAGTTCAATTTGGATGAGCAGCTTACTGCGGATGTCTTCCTGCGCCAGAAGGCAACAACGATGGGGCTTCTTCACAGGCTCAGGGGAAAAGAAGTGCAGAAATATACATATATTTTCCTTTTGTCCTCATACACAAAATAGTCAAGTGGAGCTCAAGGAGATGTGTGTAGTGAAGTACATGATACAGGCACATTAACGTAGCTATCGCCTACGTTCGATGTCAACGTGTAATAACCATACACAGACGCCAGATGACAGCACAAGCAGTGGAAAGTATATAAAGCGTGTCTTAGGGACGCGGGAAGCAGTGCAGTCGTTGTCATAATTTTGAAACAGAGCGACTTATCAGACGTCCAGAAGAGCATCATCATTGGTTTTCGGGCTAAGGGCGGAAGTATTTCCGAAACGGCTAAGCTCCGAAACTGTTCGCGTGTTGCCGTAGTTAAAGCATACGGCACATGGCAAAATGGCGCTATCCAAAACAGGCGCCGGGGCAACTGTGGTGCAGCACAGGCCATTCAAGACAAGGATGAACGACAGCTTCAGAGGTGTGTACTGGTGGAGCTCAAGGAGATGTGGGTAATGAAGTACACGATACAGGCACATTAATGTGGCCATCGCCTCCCAGATGCACCAAGGGGCTACCAACAGTGTCTCCCCAACAACCTTTCAGCACATGTTTCTGTGTGTCGGCCTGCGTAACAGGTGCCTGGATCATGCACCCATGCTGACTGCGGTCCATCAGCAACGAAGGCTAGAATTTGCATGCCAGTACCACAACGGGACATCCACTGAGTGGCGACAGGTGACCTCTGCATATTAATCACGTTTTATGCTCCACTGCAGAAATGACCATTGGCATGTACGGCGTGAAGCATCTGAAAGCAAAACACCCTGCAACAATCGTCCGGAGGCCACAGGGCGGAGGAGATTCCCTGGGTGATCTCGTCATTGTGATCCATTCTTGGTGACCGTGGTGACCCCTACATGTAATTTATTGCCCCCCGACATCATCGCATCTACCAGCAAGACAATTCAAAGTGTCACACAGCTTTCAGACTACATGCGAGGTGCAAAGAGCAGCAAGATGAGTTACCGTACTCCCTGGCCACCAAATTCTCAGATTAAAACACAATCGGGAATATGCGGGACCATGTCGATCGGGCTTTTTGCGCCATGGCACCTCAACCGAGAAAATTAGCGCAGCTGCCAGTGCCCTAGAGTCTGTATGGCTCCACATCCCTGTCGTTTCTTTCCAGAACCTCGCTGACTATTTCTACACGTTTCGCAGCAGTCCGCGCTCCAAAAGGTGGATTTTCAGCCTTTTGACAGGTAGTCACAACGTGATTGGACAAGGTAGGTTCTCACTTCTATAATCAGTGTCTTTTCCTTTGTGCACTATTTGATTGGAGGGGTAATTTTCTTAACACTCAGACGATAATAGCGAAAATCAAAGATTACTCTATGTTACTATGTCAGTGAAGTATCTTCCTGCTAACATTCCAACATATGGCGAAAGAAAATTAAACCTTTCACTCACCATTGCGCCAGACAATAGGACCTTGATGTCTTCCTGCACTGATGGGAAGCGACTACGCCGGATCAATAGGAATTCATACACGTCAAGTCTTCTTCCTAGTAACCAACGCCTGAAACAGAAGACATCAATTAATGACGCACACAATCCATTTATTGACTTGTTAGTGTCAGTTTCGGGAACTAGATGTAATATAAAATAGTGCATCCTGGGGATCATTCCGATTTACGTATGAACTTTGACAAAATAATGATCAGAAACTCGGACAGAATTACGCATTCGTGTGTACGCAGTGCAGAACAAATCAGTTGTCTGCGCAACATTTACAGATTTCACGAATGTGTGTTCTGTTATTGTATTTTTTCCTTCTTTTTCTCGCGAATATCAGGCGAGTAAGGAAATTGTTACGCCTGTATATGAGGAATGACACCAAATGATCTGCCCAGTTCGTCGGATAAGCTAATTGTAGTTGAATATTTAATCACTGAGGACAAAAATGGATTCCAGGGAAACGCGTTCCCGTGCAATGCAATACTTGTTTTTGCTTTAACATGTGAAAAAAATAAAGAGCCAACTTAGAAACACATTCATCGTTCGCTGATGTCGAGAAAGGCTTTAAGAAAATCATAGGAAAATGGGACATCATGAAGCATCAACAATAGCCGTAGCCTCTCATTTTCAAGTTAACATTATTTACGTAAATAAAGCAATTGTGGTTGATGTTGGTGGCAAGTTAGCAGAACTAATATTGGTAAAGGAAGGTCTGAGACAAACATGCAATTTATCCTCTCCTTTTGAAATACAGGTAGATGTCTGATTCTACAGAAAAGATTATGTAATTATTATATGGATACAGTTGAATCAATTTTATACGCACAAATCAGTTACTTATTTTGGCAACTTCACATTGGTATTCTGAGGAGAAAATGACTTTGAAATAGGAACACAACGCATGTCACAAATATGGTGTGAAAATATCGGCTCACGAATAGGTAATAGTGTCACTGAGCAAAAATCATTTTTGAAGTAAAATTGTCATTATAAAAACATAAGCACAAATGAAACATAATGATCAGCTTGAATATTGTGTCTCTTATGTTCACGATATGGGAGCTTAAGAGGATTGCGAGGAAACCGGTAAGCATCTAAACAATAAAACACGTAAAAAGACACGTCTGAATATTTTCAAGATGGTTACTGCTCTGACACTGCTGTAAAAAACTACATCATTGCATTTAAACAGGTACTATTGGCATTGCTAAATTTTGATAGCTACTAATCGATGTAATACGTCAGGCAGAATGAAAAATGTTGATGCTGGAACAGAACATTTTATAGCAATCGCACAAAATAAATCGAAAAATAGCAGAATATTGAATGAACGCCAACAGTGGAAACCTCCATTAAAAGTCCCTATAGAACTGAAAAGTTTAAAACGAAAATAGAGAAAAGACCGTGATATATGAAGGGAAAAAAGCTAACCTTAACAGTCACTGTATGACCTATACTGAAAATGAAGATTATGACTACGTTTTGAGCAGAGAATTTTGGAAATTTTGGAAATTTGTGCTAAGGTCTTATGGCACCAAACTGCTGAGGTCATCGGTCCCTAAGCTTACGCACTACTTAGTCTAACTTAAAACTTACGCTAAGGATAATACACACATCCATGCCCGAGGGAGGACTCGAACCCTCGACGGAAGGAGCCGAGCAGAGAGATGCCAAACGTCAATGTCACATCATCTTAGCCATCATGTGACAAAAGCTGTTCTCTCAAAGTCACCGGACCTCACCCTACATATATCTAAAAAAGTTTTGCATCACCTCAGTTTCGAGAGTTTCGGTACCTGTGCAGAAAATTGGAATAGAGATCAACATAAACATTATTTCCGCCCTTTTTAGTGCTCATGAAAATCGCACATTTCATGTTGTACCATCATACTGCGAGACCTTCAGAGGTGGTGGTCCAGGTTGCTGTACACACCGGTACCTCTAATACCCAGTAGCACGTCCTCTTGCACTGATGCATGCCTGTATTCGCCGTGGTATACTATCCACAAGTTCATGAAGGCACTGTTGGTCCAGATAGTCCCACTCATCAACGGCGATTCGGCGTAGATCCCTCAGAGTGGTTCGTGAGTCACGTCGTCCATAAATTCAATCTCTCCCAGGCATGTTCGATAGTATTCATATCTGGAAAACATGCTGGCCTCTCTAGTCTAGCGATGTCGTTATCCTGAAGGAAGTCATTCACAAGATGTGAATGATGGGGGGGGGGGGCGAATTGTCATCCATGAAGACGAATGTCTCGCCAGTATGCTGCCGATATGGTTGCACTACCGATCGAAGAATGACATTCACGTATCGTACAGCCGTTACGGCGCCTTCCACGACAACCAGCGGCGTACGTCGGCCCCACATAATGCCACCCCAAAACATCAGGGAACCTCCATCTTGCTATACTCGCTGGACAGTGTGTCTAAGGCGTTCAGCCTGACCGGCTTGCCTCCAAACACGTCTCTGACGATTGTCTGGTTGAATGCAGATGCGACACTCACCGGTGAAGAAAACGTGATGCCAATCCTGAGTGGACCATTCGGCACGTTGTTGGGCCCATCTATACCGCGCTGCTTGGTGTCGTGGTTGCAAAGATGAACCTCGCCATGGATGTCGGGAGTGAAGTCGCGCATCATGCAACCTACTGCGCACAGTTTGAGTCGTAACGCGACGTCCTGTGGCTGTACGAAAAGTGTTACTATCAGGATTCCTCCGAGCCATAATCCGTAGGTAGGGGTCATCCACTGCAGTAATAGCACTTCGGCGGGCTGAGCGAGGCATGTCATCGACAGTTCCTGTCTCTCTGTACCTCCTCTATGTGCGAACAACGTCGCTTTGGTTCACTCCCACACGCCTGGATCCTTCCCTCGTTGAGAGACCTTCCTGGCACAAAGAAACAATGCCGACGTGATCGAACCACGGTATTGACCGTCTAGGCATGGTTGAACTACAGACAACACGAGCCGTGTACCTCCTTCCTGGTGGAATGACTGGAACTGATGGGCTGTCGGATTTCCTCCGTGTAATAGGCGCTGCTCATGCTTGGTTGTTTACATTGTTGGGTGGGTTTAGTGACATCTCTGAACAATGAAAGGGACTGTGATACAATATCCACAGTCAACGTCTGTCGTCAGGAGTTCTGGAAACCGGGATGCTACAAAACTTCTTTATGTGCGTATGTTTGCATAAGTAATTCTCCGTTTACTGTTTTACGCTCACGTCTTCGTCTGGATTCAATATATACTGATGAACTCAATTACTGACACTCCATGGTTTTGTCTTTTATCTTTATTTTAATATAAACCTGAACTCTGGTAAAATAGTCTGCTTCGCACTTAACAATCAAGCCCTGTTATGCATGTCTCCAGATTATCAGGGATTAGATACTCTGATCGTTCCATAGAACCATAGTGTGGACAGTTTCAGTCCAGCGCAAAATCAAAAAAATAATTCTCTTGGAAAGAACGGACACACTAACATTCTTCCCACAGATCCTCCGTGACGTGGTCCAATAGCTCTGACCACTATGGGACTTAAACATTTGAGGTCATCAGTCCCCTAGAACTTAGAACTACTCAAACCTAACTAACCTAAGGACATCACACACATCCATACCCGAGGCAGGATTCGAACCTGCGACCGTAGCGGTCGCGCGGTTCCAGACTGTAGCGCCAACAACCGCTCGGCCACCCTGGCCGGCCTAGCCACAGTCAATAACACACAATTTGGCGATAGTATTCAACTCAAAGACAGACAGTTGGAAACCTAGTGGTGACAACCTCGTACCGTACCGCCAAAGAAACTCTTATAGGGTTGCGTATTCAAATACAGAGAAATTTGAACAGGCAGAATTCAGCATTGCGGTCGGTAACGCTTACATAAGACAACAAGTGTCTGGTGCAGTTGTTAGATCGGTTACTGATGCTACAATGGCAGGTTATCAAGATTTCAGTGAGTTTGAACGAGGTGTTACAGTCGCTGAACGAGCGATGGGACAGAATCTCCGAGATAGCAATGAAGTGGGGATTTTCTCGTAACACCTTTTCACGAGTGTACCGGGAAAATCAGGAATCCGGTAAAACATCAAATCTCCGACATCGCTGCGGCCGGAAAAAGATCCTGCAACAACGGGACTAACGACGACTGAAGAGAATCGTTGAGAGTGACAGAAGTGCAATCCTTCCGCAAATTTCTGGAAATTTCAATGATGTGGCATCAACAAGTGTCAGTGTGTGAACCATGCAAAGAAACATCATCGATATGGGCTTTCGTAGCCGAAGGCCCACTCGTGTACCGTTGATGACCGCACGACTCAAAGCTTTACGCCTCTCCTTGGCCCGCCAACACCGACATTGGCCTGTTGATGACTGGAAACATGTTGCCTAGTCAGGCGAGTCTCGTTTCAAATTGTATGGAGCTGATGGACGTGTACGAGTATGGAGACAACCTCATGAATCCACGGACCCTGCATGACAACAGACGACTGTTCAAGCTGGTGGAGGGTCTGTAATGGTATGGGGCGTGTGCAGTTGGAGTGATATGGAACCACTGATACGTCTAGACACGACTCTGACAGGTGACACGTACGTACGCATCCTGTCTGATCACCTGCATCCATTCACATCCATTGTGCGTTACGACGTACTTGGGTAATTCCAGCTGGACAATGCGACATCCCACACGTCCACTATAACTACAGAGTGGCTCCAGAAACACTCTACTGAGTTTAAAACTAACGCTGGCAACCAAACTCCCCAGACATTAACATTATTGTGCATACCTGGAATGCCTTGCAACGTGCTGTTCAGAAGAGATGTCCACCCGCTTGTACTCTTATGGATTTATGGACAGCCCTGCAGAATTCATGGTGTCAGTTCCCTCCAACACTACTTCAGACATTAGCCGAGTCCATGCCACGTCACGTTGCGGCACTTGTGCGTGCTCGCGGGGGCCTTACACGATATTAGGCAGCTGTACCAGTCTATTTTTCTCTTCAGTGTATTTATCCGGCAAAGGAAGAAGAATACGATATTTCAGTGCCTGTGTTCAGAAACACGATGAAATGTTCCTTCGGACATGCATTCATGCCCGAAGGGACCTTGCATGGTCTTCCTGAAGAACACATGCACTGCAATAACGGTTTTATTCACCGACACCGGCCAAACGACTTTCATTTAAAATGTCTTCCCTGTACGGGAATATACACTACTGGCCATTAAAATTGCTCCACCAAGAAGAAATGCAGATGACAAACGGGTATTCATTGGACAAATATATTATACTAGGACTGACATGTGATTATATTTTCACTCAGTTTGAGTGCTTAGATCCTGAGAAATCACTACCCAGAACAACCACCTTTGGCCGTAATAACGGCCTTGATACGCCTGGGCATTGAGTCAAACAGAGCTTGGATGACGTGTACAGGTACAGCTGCCCAAGCATCTTCAACACGATACCACAGTTCATCAAGAGTAGTGACTGGCGTATTGTGACGAGCCAGTTGTTCGGCCACCATTGACCAGACGTTTCCAGTTGGTGAAATATCTGGAGAATGTGCTGTCCAGGGCAGCAGTCGAACATTTTCTGTATCCAGAAAGGCCCGTACAGCGCCTGCAACATGCGGTCGAGCATTATCCTGCTGAAATGTAGGGTTTCGCAGGGATCGAATGAAGGGTAGAGCCACGGGTCGTAACACATCTGAAATGTAACGTCCACTGTTCAAAGTGCCGTCAGTGCGAACAAGAGGTGACCGAGACGTGTAACCAATGGCACCCCATACCATCACGCCGGGTGATAAGCCAGTATGGCGACGACGAATACACGCTTCCAAAGTGCGTTCACCGCGATGTCGCCAGACACGGATGCGATCATCATGATGCTGTAAACAGAACCTCGATTCATCCGAAAAAATGACGTTTTGCCATTCTTGCGCCATCGAAGGCGCTCCTGTCTATGATGCAGCGTCAAGATAACCGCAGCCATGGTGCCCGAGCTGATAGTCCATGTTGCTGCAAACGTCGTCGAACTGTTCGTGCAGATGGTTGTTGTCTTGCAAACGTCCCGATCTGTTGACTCAGGGATCGAGACGTGGCTGCACGATTCGTTACAACTATGCGGATAAGAAGCCTGTCATCTCGAATGCTAGTGATACGAGGCCGTTGGTATCCAGCACGGCGTTCCGTAGTACCCTCTTGAACCCACCTATCCATATTCTGCTAACAGTCATTGGATCTCGACCAACAACGAGCAGCAATGTCGCGATACGATAAACCGCAATCGCGATAGGCTACAATTCGATCTTTATCAAAGTCGGAAACGTGATGGTACGCATTTCTCCTCCTTACATGTGACATCACAACAACGTTTCACCAGGCAACGTCGGTCAACTGCTGTTTGTGTTTGAGAAATCAGTTGGAAACTTTCCTCACGTCAGCACGTTGTAGGTGTCGCCCCCGGCGCCAACCTTTTGTGAATGCTCTGAAAAGCTAATCACTTGCAAATCACAGCATCTTCTTCCTATCGGTTAAGTTTCGCGTCTGTAGCATCTTCGTGGTGTAGCAATTTTAATGGCCAGTAGTGTACATAATGGATGTAGTTGTGCAGGTTTTAGACACATAGTGGACGACATATGGAAGTTGGGATTTGGCTGTCAGGCCTACTCGGCTAGCATAATTGTAAGGTGACCGCTTGCAATGAGAGGGAAATCCGGGTTCGAGTACCGATTGGGCTCAAATTATCATTGGCATTCCATTAAAAAGCTAACGGTTGCTCATATTTGCAAGTGTGAGGCATTTCATATAACGGAATGAGATGTATTGCCTCAAAGTTCCTCGTCATCAGAGAGTGCTCGCATCCTAGACTGGAGCTCCTCGCAGCTGTCTCTGCCGCCGACCAGAAATCAATAGCAGCCTGCGTCACGGCCACAGTATTTGCGTGAAGCACTACGCTGGACGTAGACTATCGCCGTACGACTCTCCTGCTCCACTTTCGTTGGATGGATCTGTGGACAGAGGTTGATTAAACTGAGAGTGAATAACTATTGTAGCTTACATGCCACCTCTTTTTTCCAAAAAATAACTGTCAATCAGAAAAATACTGTTTATATATTTAACTACGTCCTTATCAGAAATACTTTTGACGATTTCCTCTCGATGATCGTATGTACGAGTGCTTGAAATGTACAGGGTTTCGCAAGGTACTTACGCACTGTGAGTTTGCAGAGTGACCTAAAGCCACGGTAGATGTTGTCCGATCTGAAGATGTACAGTGTGTGACACCGGACTGGTGTGTCTAGATTTGGCGCATGGCGCGTGTGTGAGCAAGATATACAGTGAGAAGCCAAAACATTACGACCACCTACTTAATAGTCCAGTGCAATACAACACCGGTTCTCTGTGCCATGGACCTGTAAAGTCCGTTGTAGGTTACCAGAAGTATGTGGCATCAGATGTCTAAGCACAGTTCCCTAAGTTACGGGCCAGTGGCTTTTGGGCGCGGTGCTGGCGTCCGATAGTGTCCTAGATGAGTCCTATAGCATTCACGTCAGGCGAATTTGGAAACTCTCACATCAGTGTGCGTTGACTATCATGCTTTTCAAACCACTGTAAAACGATTGTGCCTTGTAACCTCTGATGGAATTTAACATCGTTGTCGTGGAAGATATCAAGCATGAAAAGATGCAGGTGGTCTCCAGTAACGTTCACGTAATCCAAAGTCATCCTAGTGATTTAGATTACTACTACAGACCCTACGGAATTCCGGATGCATGTCCCACATACCACAGTACTGCCCCCGCCAGCCTGCGTCTGTGGCGGGGTACTTGTGTCGAGCAGCCGTTCTCCTGGATGAACCATAGTCGGATACGACCATCGACCTGGTGAAACAGGAAACATGATTCATGCAAACAGTTGACACGTTTCCTTTGTTCCACCGTCCAGTTTCGATGATACTGTGCCCACGGCAGTCTTAGTTGGGGATGCCGTTGAATCAACATGGGGAAGCATAGAGGTCGTCTACAGCGTTGCCTCATTTTGAGCCATGTGTGCTTAACAGTGTGATTCGAAACACTAGTACCTGCTGCAGTATTGTACTCTGTCGTCAGGTATGACACAGATAGCGTCTATCCAGTTTTACAGAGCAGGCAAGCCTCCGACTTCCTCGTTCTATGATGAGGCGTGGCGTCCAACACATTGTCGCCTGCTAGCGCTTTCACCATCTGTCAATCACTTTTCATTGGTGCTCGCCGCAGTTGCACGCGAACAACTACGAGCTTCGCCGTTCAGATATGCTCATTCTCAGGCGCCGGGCCATGAAAATCTGCCCTTGGACAAAGATGTTTATGTCAGTTGCTTTCCCCGTTTTGGATCATATCGTCGGTAAAACTATTCCCTTCCGTCTCTGCTCCACTTAAATACGAGGCGTGTTTTTTTAAGTAATTACAGTTTTGAAATTAAAAAAGACGTGCTAAGATATCTCAATAATTTTATTTTTACATGAAAGCCTGTACCTTAATCTACTTTTCTACATAATTTCCGTCAATATTGAGGCACTTGTCATAACGCTGTACCAGTTTTTGAATACTCTCCTCATAGAAGTCTGCCCCCTGACTTGTTAACCACTGCATCGCCACTGTTTTGACTTCGTCATCGTCTTGAAGACGCTGACCGTCAAGGTGTTTCTTCAAGTGCAGGAACAGATGGTTATTCACTGGGCGCAAGATTGAGGCTGTACGTAGGATGATCTAGAGTTTCCCCATCGAAAAGATGTGATGAGATCTTTGGTCTGATTCACCACATGCGGATCGGCATTGTCTTGCAGCAAAACGATGCCCTTGCTCAACTTCACAGTCGGCGGGACTCACGATTATCGGAGGCATCTTAAACACTCAGTACATAACGTAAACAAGGAAGAATCGGACTATAATGACGTCAGTGCGTGGATTAAAGTACAGGCTTTCATGTAAAAATAAAATTATTGAGGTACCTTAACACGTCTTTTTTTTTTAAATTTCAAGACGGTACTTACTTAAAAAACACGCCTCGTACTTTCCTTACCTTGCACGTGCCCGCAACGCCAGCAGTCAGTATTCTGTGTCGCGGTGGGCAGTGATCGTTATGTTTTGGGACATAAGTGTATGAGCGACCTATTAGAGATATATATGTAGTAAAGGTGGGTGTATGGTACGAGTTAACCGACTTTGAATGTGGGATGATAATAGGTGGTAGACATGTTGGTCGTATTACTAAGTCTACAACTTTGCTTCCGCCATTTTTTCTCGACGTTCGAGACTTTATTGTGAAAAACTTACAAAACATTTATGATTCAAAGTTTTGGCCATCGTTGGCCACCGATTTCTCCTAGCTTTAGGGCAACATACGAATCCCGCAGTGTATAAACTGGGCAACTTTCTAGGGGAGCCATGAATCGGTCCAATTTTGCACTTGCTCATACGACCGCAAGTGCTAATAAGCTAGGTCATGTTTCATAGATCGAGAAAAGTGTCAGACAGAGGGAGGAATATCTGGAGAATACAGCGGATGGGATAGAACTTCCCATTTCAACGTTTCCAAGTATGTTTTGACGGGATTTTCAACATGGGATCGTGCACTGTCATGCTGCAAAGTCATTTTTTCATGTCTATCGCTGTAGTGTGGCCGTTTGTCTTTCAGTGCTCGGCTCGAACACATCAATTGCTTTCGATAGTAACGATCTCCTGTGATTGTTCCCGTCGGTTGCAGTGGCATCGAAAGTTTTCTCTCTTTCACAACCATGCCGGTCTTCAACGTCAAAATTACCATTCTTCAAGTTTGGAAACCATTTTCTGCGAAGTTCTGTCATTAACAGGCGTCTCATCATAGGTCTAAACCGGCTTTTTATGAGCCTGAGCAACAGATATCCTCATATCAAAGTAGAAAATTAAGGCCTCCCGCAGATGACGAGGATTGGTCTCATAAGTTGACGTATTCAGCTGAGAATAACTGTGATGCAATCAAAAATCGACTGATGTTTTGATGGCGTTATGTTCTCAAATGACTAAGCTTACTGTAAGACACTGACGACAAACGACTTGCAACACTACTTTCCACTACTGCCGTCTATTGCAAAACGACGGAAGCAAAGTTGTAGACCTAATATATCGGATATTACACCATAAACAGTTGCCGTTACAGTATCTCGGGTGGATCGTATACTTCGCGGTGGAAATGTTTACACACGTCTAAATAGTCACACAGGACGGCCTCAAGTGTTTGAAAAACCGACCGGTTCAACCGGCTCTGAGCACTATGGTACTTAACTTCTGGGGTCATCAGTCCCCTAGAACTTAGAACTACTTAAACCTAACTAACCTAAGGACACCACACACATCCATGCCCGAGGCAGGATTCGAACCTGCGATCGTAGCGGTCGCGTGGTTCCAGGCTGTAGCGCCTAGAACCGCTCGGCCACGTCGGCCAACCGAAAAACCGATTTCACGATACCTCGGCGGAGTCATACGCAGAGATCAGCGTTAGGCTGTGAGCCAGATCGCAGCCGAATTAAGTGTGGATCATTAGAAAATCATTTGCTCCAATACTATCGGAGACAAAAGTACTGCATTCGTTCAGCAGCGGGCGACACATTAGTCTCCTTTTTATTTACAGTGAATGTTGAGAACTCAATATATCTCATGAATGCAAAAACCTGGGAGATAACTCCCAGAATCAATCTTCACCCTGCAACTGAGTGAACGCTGGTTTGAAACTTTCTAGCAGGTTAAAACTGTGTGCTGGAGCAAGGTTCAGAACTCAGACCTTCTCCTTAGCGGGATAGTGCTCTACCGACGTCATTTTAGAGACGATGTGGAAATACACGGACATAAGCGACTCTGACTAAGGGAATGTTCATGAATGGTTCAACATACAATCTGCGCCTAAAACGTGTAGAGAATGTCATCGTGAAATAAAACTAGATATATTCAAGGATGTGCTGAAAAGTAATTCCTTCTAATTTTCTATACCTTAAAGCTTTTTAAATAAACTTTATTAACATTCTATATCTTTATTCTTCACGTCTGTATGTTTATTTCTCAACATAGTCACGCTACGGACGAAAAACTTTTTCCAGCAAAAAACCAGGTAGCTGATGGCGTCAGCATGCCCGAGTGGCCGAGCGGTTGTAGGTGCTACAGTCTGGAACCGCGCGACCGCTACGGTCGCAGGTTCGAATCCTGCCTCTGGCATGGATGTGTGTGATGTCCTTAGGTGAGCTAGGTTTAAGTAGTTCTAAGTTCTAGGAGATTGATGACCTCAGAAGTTAAGCTCCATAGTGCTCAGAGCCATTTGAACCATTTTGATAGCGTCACTATAGAATGACTGACTTCCTTGATGGAACCAAAACCTCTGCCTTCATCGCTCTATCACTATCAAAACGCAGTCCTAGATGGAGATGTTTAAGTTTTAGAAAGGTATGAACATGGGATTGGGAAAAGTTGGGAATCTATGGAGGGTGATCGATCACAGTGAACCCAAGGCGTCAGATTGTTGCAGATGTCGCGGCGTTCGTTTGTGGTCAGACATTGTCATGCTGAAGGAAAGGGTGCTCCATGTCAGAACTAACTCTTCAAAATCGCGCTTTAAGTTTTCTTAGGGTCTCGCAGTACATCGAAATAATTAGGTTACACACCGCCGTGTTGCACGATCCAATTCAGACCCCACTAGCACCACTGGATTCCTGCTTGCGTCAGCGTAGGCGAGAGTCAATCAAGTAATATGCACATGTAATATTTCAACCAGTCAGGAGAGGAGATGAAGTCAGACTCACTATTATCCTCTCGTAATTTTGTTCGATCTTATGAGTGATTTTAAACAGTGCTTGGAGTTCAGTTTTACGGCATATGCATACTTATTATTAGTTGCGTGTTATTTTGTAAGTTGAAGCTACTGAGTTAATCTGCTATTCTTTTACAAATCAAACTTGCGTTACGAAATTGTTTATCACGTCAGGTATTTATTTTTAACAAGGCATAATGTTACTAAATCATGGTTTATAGATAGTACTTGCACCTGCCAGGATAGCCATCATATCAAGGGGAAGCTTCCCGCATTTCACTAGTTGAATACCGGGCTTACGCCAAAGTCTTGCTTCGGTTACACGATTCGCAAACATTTCGAAAAACTATCACTCACTTTCACATGAACAAGACTACATGCAGACAATTGGGGAGCACATTACCGTTCGGTGAGATAATGGGATAGCATTAAGAAGGGCATCCGGGCGCCCTTTAAAATTAACCTTGCAAAATTCCTTAATAACGATGCCGATGCGGGGCAAAAGGCGCAAGAAACAGAATAAGAGCTGCTGCTTGCACTGGCAGTCGAATCTCCAAAGGCACTAGCCCACTTGTAAACTTTCTTGTGACGCAGACGATGTTACCTCCTTTCCTGTTGGACATTCGTCGTCTAGTATATTGTACTGGATTCATTAGTAAAATATTCATCGAGCCACTAGCCTATCATTGAGTTCCAGACTTAGTTCTTAATGGAGAGAAAGCGGAAGGGCGTAAAAAGTTTCGGGCATACCCACCTGTAGTATTATGGTGTTGTTACTATCTGCAGTACGGATATATGACCTGGTGGAAATTTGTAGAGCTCTCTATGAGGCTTTCTGTGTATGTGAAAGTGGAAACCCTGGAAAACAGAATCAACATGCACAAAGGCAGCCAAAATATCAGTGCTAGGCATGAGGACAGGCAGCCGACTCAACCATAGTGTTGGCGTAAGCTGGCACCCACACACCATGCGGCAAAGAGGTGTCGCGACGATAGATAGAGGCCAACAACAGACTCACAGGAAACGCGCCGACAACGCCCTCTCTGCCGCTAGTATGCAGATCGTCGCCACGAACCGTAGGGGTAAATTTAGTCGAGAATGCGCCCAGAATGATGTAAACTGAAATGACCACCTACGACTAGATGCAGGAACGATAAAAGGCCCGCTGTTATTCAGTGGTAAAGTTTTAAGAAACGCCAGCCACCCACAAATGAGGTAGCTTACGAAACCTTTGTATGCCTATTTTTGAGTATTGTTCAGCAGTCTGAGGGACTTGCCAGATGAAAATAAGGAAGAAAGAAGAGATGACTCAAAGAAGAACAGTGGCTATCGTCACAGAATCGTTTCGTAAGCATCTCTGACATGCTGATGAGTCTCCAGTGCCTGGTGTTGTGCATCAAGAAGTCGCGTCCTCTTAAAATACTTAAAGCTCACATTTCGAGAAGGGTCAAACAAAGTATTACATCTAAAACATTTATTTATTATGTATGAGGAACACTGCGACTGTGATGAGTAAAGTTTTCTTATCCCATTACCGGTTCCGAAGCACCTAGCGATTCCTCACCAGATGGTACACGTTTACTGATTGTTTGCAGCAGTGTGGGAATCGTGGAGAGTTATTATTGTCCGTTGGTTGGCCTTTGGTGTAGTCAGTATTCGGGAAAATATAATGAATGTTTTCTAGTGACGTTAATTTTACTGCACTTCACACACTTAGCCACAAAATAAAAGGCGATTGGTTGCAGTAATTTCAAGAAACCTATATTACTTATATCCAAGGACACCTATGAAAACGATGAAGGGCGGCCGCTGTGGCCGAACGGGTCTAGGCACTTCAGTCTGGAGCCGCGCGACCGCTACGGTCGCAGGTTCGAATCCTGCCTCGGGCATGGATATGTGTGATGTCCTTAGGTTAGTTAGGTTTAAGTAGTTCTGAGTTCCAGGGGACTGATGACCTTAGATGTTAAGTCCCATAGTGCTCAGAGCCATTTTTTCAGTGTCGCTTATCTCAGTGGATTTCCCCATTTGCAGATCATATCTTAACTAGGGAGATGCCTGTCCGTGTCTGCTCCTCTAAAATACTTTTTTTACCGCGTCACATGCCCGCAACGCCACCAGGCGGCATTCAACGTCGCGGTTACCAGTGATCATAATGTTTTGGCTGATCACGGTATATCGGCGTACTCAGAAAGGAGTCTAACTGGTATACGGACTGAACCGGAGCACTTGCCTTCATAAGTTTTTTACTCTGCTTTGATACGCTGGTGATACCTCCTTTTAAGTTACTCATGTTGGCAGCAGTTAAAATTTGGAAATTTGTGGTAAGGTCTTATGGGACCAAACTGCTGAGGTTATCGCTCACTAAGCATACAAACTACTTAATCTAACTTAAAGTAACTTACGCTCTGGACAACACACACACCCATGTCCGAGGGAGGACTCGAACCTCCGACGGGGGCAGCCACACGGACCGTGACAAGACCCCCAGACCGCGGGGCTACCCCGCGTGGCGCAGCAGTTATTGATTGAAATTCTGGAATACTCAATTCGTCTTCTTTAGCGAAGTAATGCCGCTTTATTGGCACTGTCGTCGGCAACATTACCTTCGCTGTTATGCAATGAAGATATCGTGTCTTGCGGCTGGTGAACTTCACATACGGCCCAAATCTCTAGATTTTCTGCCAGATGTCGATACAGAGTTTCGTTGTAGGAACTAATGTATCTCACATTGAAGTTCGCGCTAAATCACCATCTTCTATAAAACATCACCAATTTTGGGTGTTTTGCTTTCTTTTGTGTTTCGCTTGCTTGCTTCGTTGTCTCTTCAACAGTGCTCTGACCAGTTTTGTCTACTAACTCTCCACTGCTGTCGAAACTGTTTCTTTCAATCTGGTCCACACTTTCGTCATTAATTCAGAAGGAATGAGGCAGTCTCCTAGCAGGGCATCAAGCCAGTTTTTCCTACTTTTTTAAAGAGATAAGTTTTACACTGATTTTTACTGGGTTTGGGTGTTGCGGTATTCAGTCTTTTTTCAACGACCTTGTGGTCACTAATCCCTGTATCCGTCACAGTGTTCCCTATTTTCTTAAGGTTATTAGTTGCTAACAGCTGTAGTATATTTTGCAAAAATTTGTACTTCGAGTGGGCTCCTGAGCGAACTGTACAGGCCGGCCGCGGTGGTCTCGCGGTTCTAGGCGCGCAGTCCGGAACCGTGCGACTGCTACGGTCGCAGGTTCGAATCCTGCCTCGGGCATGGATGTATGTGATGTCCTTAGGTTAGTTAGGTTTAAGTAGTTCTAAGTTCTAGGGGACTTATGACCACAGCAGTTGAGTCCCATAGTGCTCAGAGCCATTTGAACCATTTGAACCGAACTGTACAAAATAGTTTTATTACCATTTCGGAGAGTGTGTTATACCTATCATCCAATTTAAATGTGTAATTTCTCCAACATATCAACGCTAGATTGAAGTCATTTCCAACTGCAACTGAGGCCACCGCTTTGCCGCGCGCTTAATACTCACCTTATCTCGCACGAAGCGCTTTTTGTTTCTTTTCCCTCCTGAAAGCAATCCGATGTGGGAGTAGATTTCATTCGGCCGAAGAGGTCACGACTACCACTAGAGGTCGCACGGGACCTTGTTGCCAGCAGGGTTCCAAGATGTCTCCCGTGGCTATACGGACAATGACAGACGTGCATAGCAGCCAACGGCGACTGCTATTATGGGGAATTTGTATCTGTTCAAGACTCAGCTGTGGCGATATCAGCTTAAGGCGAAAAGCCAACGCAGAGGAATAAAGCCACATTGAGCGACCTGCACGCCGGATGGGGATGAAATGATGATGAAGAGAAGACAACGCAACAGGCAGTCCCTGAACGGAGAAAATTCCCGACCCAGCCGGGAATCGAACCCGGGCCCCTTAGAACGGCAGTCCGTCACACTGACCATTTAGCTGTGGGGGCGGACACCATAGTAACAGCAAATTGAGTTTCTATGGGAATAGTTACATGGCTGTGGTCTTTGGAATAAAAAACAGTTTCCAGGCTCTAAATGAAGTACGAACTTTCATGATTGTGTTATAAATGTATAACTCTGATGTATTAAGAAGAATGTGGAGCAGTGTTTGTGTACCGAATGCAAGATAAATGGGTGAAATTGTACAACCAAGCAGTTTTAATGCTCCAAATGAGTCTTTGGCAGCACTTACCTGATATGCAAAAACTATTACCTGTTCTGAACTCATTTTTTTTGTGAAAACTTTGATTGCACTGTTGTAACTAGTGGTGCTTTAATGAAGTCAACCGCATTTCATAATTTCCCCAAAAAAATTGTTCAAATGGTTCTGAGCACTATGGGACTTAACTTCTGAGGTCATCAGTCCCCTGGAACTTAGAATTACTTAAACCTAACTAACCTAAGGGCATCACACACATCCATGCCCGAGGATTCGAACCTGCGACCATAGCGGTCGCGCGGTTCCAGACTGAAGCGCCTAGAACCGCTCGGCCACTCCGGCCGGCCATAGTTTCCATCGAGTGTTATATTTTATTTAAGAGAACCTTATACTGTCGACAGCCACTAGGCTAAATGGAATGTATAAGGAACCAGCATCTTTGAGGATAAGACAGAGAAACGTTAAGAGGGTGGTTTTAGTGCTTCAGGTGGTGTACACATTCTCCCCACACACAACGCACAAACATGTAACATTGTCAGAAAAGTATTTCTTTGGCATATTGTTCAACTCGCACGTCACACTGGCTTCAATGTCGGTTATGTAGTCAAGGCGTTAATCTTTCATGTGAGTTTCTGCTCTTTGTCGCTTAGTGGTAGGTTCGCAATGATAACACTTTTTGGACGTACGATGTTTGTTTGTTGGCACTCTTCCGCAGTCTATTGAGTTGCACATTTACTAAAGAGACGGACTTAAGTTTAGATATCGATTTACTGATATATCAAGAGTCACCAGTCAATATGGCCATATTTGATTTATAGTTCATGGCTACATGTCTGAAGTAAGAATTATGGATTGGACATTTTCAGCATGAAGAAATCAACAGCTAAGAGTGTGTTTGTGAAATGACAAAATGAGTGGACTGAGTTCCATATGGCAGGCGTTAAAGTACTTCACAATTGAGACTCGAGGGGCTGCAGAAGTGTGGTAGAATTTTTGGCACACACAATCAGCATGGAAGTAGTTGAGGGTGTATGTGTAATTTGCATAAAATAATCAGCATGTGTCTTTAGAAAATGAAACAGAGTTTGAAACAATCCTAAATACATGCGAAATGATGTTGTGGCACATTGCACTATTGCTGTTCAAAAGTGTAAATAATTGAAACTAAACGAGGGAAAGCTTTAAGGGCAGCACCTTGAAAGGTCTCTGTTGGATTCCTTTCATGTTGATTTCTTAAATCTGTTGTCATTTACGGCATAAATTCCTCTTCTAAATTTACTGTGGTGTTTCTGACTATCTGGGAGGAGACTGAGCAGTGAAACGTATTACTTTTACACATAATCAAGAACGATCTGTCACACTACTACACTTTAAAACACAGTTTATATGTAATTCATGTCACACAGTCTCATACGGAACCTACATCCGCTTTCTTTTATATACTGTATATGATAAGATACTGTCATCCCCCTTCCCTTCTGTGTGAAAGAATGAATGAGCAAATGTATTAATGTATTTCTAGATGCATGCTTGAGGGTAGCAGACAATTCTGTCTGCTGAGGAACAGTAGGACCAACGTCGGAACAGGTAGCTACGCTTTCTAAAAGCAAAGAGGTTTCTATCCTTGGTATGGTCCTGTCCGTCCCTTGTCATATTGGTGTAGGGAACTGCCTCTCTGGTCACTTCCGTTTTGTATAAGGAAGCACCCTTGGTAGGAACCCAGGTCAGTCTGTCCGCGGCGAGCGTCTGAAGTGGTAAGATCTCCGGCTAAGCGCGTGTCTGCTAAGTCCGCAGGACAATGTATTTCTTAAGTTCAGCCTAACTGAAAATTTAATCACCTTTATTTCAGGTTTTAGCTCTAAAATATCTAATGTTATCTTAAATTGCAACGCAGTGTATTTCGCGTGTCAACTTCAGAATTTCTTCCAGTAGTTGCTTTGTCACTACTTTGTGAGTAAAGTGGAACCACGTGTTGATCAGTAACTCTAACTAAGATCATCAATCTTAAAGCGAATGTGCGTGAGATTATAACGTCTCGTCTTGACAATATTTTTCAATATAGCAACTTTTCTTTATGGTCAACCCTAGTGGGGTGTACTTTGTGAGACCAGAACACGTGCTTATACAATTGTTTGACCCATCATGATAATAGTAAGACGATAGTAACCAGTTGAAGGTTTTTCTTTTGTAAATTGCTTTTCGATCTAATTTATTTTAATTATCAAAATTATTGTGGAGTTACACTCTTTGTGTAAACCAAGTTGACCACGTGAAGCATGTGGTGTAATCATCAAAGTAACCCTCAGCTATTCTTTTCGGGAAGATTTCACAGAGAGTTAGTATGAATTTAGTATACCAGTGTGTGCTAATTACATGACGGACAGGATTGCACTACGAACGTAACTTCTTTGGGTGACAATTGAATCGGTTGGTTGTGGTTAATTTCCTCTTGCATATGTTTCAGCGTTCTTCGTGTGTTATTTTATGAATGTAGTGTTGTATGCAGTCTCCCAATCTTGGCTCCATATGTGATGTGTTCCGTAAGATTACAAACTCACATTTTCACAATCCTAAATAAGGCACCAGCTTAGTTATGACTCAAGTTTAACATGCTGAAATTTCAATGATGAATGTTAAAATAAATTTCCAAATATAAACTGATTTATTTCTTTTTATTTAAATTCTCTTTTTTATATGTCTATCACCGGTTTTCGTATGACTATTAAAAGATTATAATTAATGTTAGTCTGGTTGGAAATTTGGTAAGCTAGACTGGATACCTGGTGAAACAGTTGCTCAGTAATGCAAGGTTAACTTCCTCAGATAGATCACAGCTTTCAATCCGCTTTTATTGTCTTTCAGCACCGCTTTCACATCAAATTAATAGAACAGTATTACAACCTACATTCCGATTATCAGAAAATCGTTTCTCTTTCCTGTATTATGAATTATGAAAAGGAAAGTTGCTAGTCACCATGTAGTTGCCTGAGACTGCAGTCGTGGTTGTGTTTGTGTGTGTGTGTGTGTGTGTGTGTGTGTGTGTGTGTGTGTGTGTCGTGTATTGTTGACGAAGGATTTAATGGCCGAAAGCTTTAATTGTGAGAGTCTTTTTGTTGTGCCTATCTGCGACTCAGCATCTCCGCAATATGGTGAGTAGCAACTGACACAGCTTGAGGCTCCAGTGGATGGGCACCACTGTTATGGGCCGGCAGTGGGGATCCAATGGATGTCCAGAGCGTCAGAGTCATCCAATCGGTCCTCATCGGTGGCCAACCCAGTTACTGCTCGCACTGAGGTTGACCCCTCACCTGTGGTCGAGTGGGGGAGGTCGCCCCCGGGCGAAGCAGGCGGCGAAAGACTTCGCAGGGGGCCGCACGTAAAGCCTCCCCGGTTTGTCTGACAAACAGGTTACAGGTGCTGTCTGTGGCTGACACTGTCGCTGAGCCGGATGCTGTCGCCTGTCCTGCTTCAGAGGAAACCACTCAGCCTGCAACATCCGGGCAATCGCAGAAGTAGGACTACTGGTAGTTGGGATCTCCAACGCTAGCATTATGGGGCCCCTTAGGGACTTGACTGACCAGGAGGGTAAGAAAACCAATGTGCACTCCGTGTGGAGTCATTCCAGATGTGGGAAGGGTCCTCCCGGATGCCATAAGGAGCACAGTGTGCAGCCAACTGCTGGTGGTTGCTAACGTCGGTACCAATGATGTATATCGCTTTGGATCAGAAGAGATTCTCTCTGGTTTCGAGCGGCTAACAGAAGTGGTAAAGGCTGCCAGTCTTGCTTGCAAGATGAAAGCAGAGATGACCATTTGCAGCATAGTCGACAGGACCGATTGCGGACCTCTGGTACAGAGCCGAGTGGAGGGTCTGAATGAGAGGCTCAGATGATTCTGCGACCGTGTAGGCTGTAGATTCCTCGATTTGCGCCAAAGGGTGGTTGGGTTTCGGGTTCCGCTGAATAGGTCAGGTGTCCACTATACGCAGGAGGCGGCTACATGGGTAGCAGGGATTGTGTGGCGTGGACTGGGCGGTTTTTTTATTTTTATTTTTATTTATTTATTTATTTATTTTTGTTAGAGGGTCTCGGGAAAACACAAGATGAGCTTCAGTCACAAAGAGTGCAGGCTGAACACAAGAAGAACATAGGTACAGGAACCATTGGTATAACAGTTGTAAATTGTCAAAGCTGTGTTGGGAAAGTACCAGAGTTCCAAGCGCTAATAGAAAGCATTGACGCTCAAATTGTTATAGGGGCTGAAAGCTAGCTAAAGCCGGATATACGCTCAGCCGAAATTTTTGCGAAGAACCTAACGGTGTTCCGAAAGGATAGGCTAAACACGGTTGGCGGTGGCGTGTTTGTTGCTGTTAGAAGTAGTTTAACTTGTCGCGAAATTGAAGTAGATACTTCCTGTGAGCTAGTATGGGCAAAGGTCATTGTTGGAAACCGGAATAAAATACTAATTGGATCCTTTTACCGACCTCCCAATTCAGATGATACAGTTGCTGAAAAGTTTACAGAAAACTTGAGTTTGATTTAAAACACTTACTCGACTCATACGATTACAGTTGGTGGTGACTTTAATTTACCCTCGATATGTTGGCGAAAATACATGTTCAATTCCGGAGGTACGCATAAAATATCATCCGAAGTTGTGCTAAACGCACTCTCTGAAAATTATTTCGAGCAGTTAGTTCATGAGCCCACGCGAATAGTAAACGTTTGTTAAAACACTCTTGACCTGTTAGCAACAAATAATCCTGAGTTAATAACGAGCATCAAAACCGATATAGGGATTAGTGAACACAGGGTTGTCGTAGCGAGACTGATTATTGCAATTCCAAAATCCTCGAAAAATAAGCAAAAATATACCTATTCCAAAAAGCAGATAAAAATTCACTTCACGCTTTCCTGCGAGACAATCTCCACTCATTCCAAATTAATAATATAAGTGTAGACCAGATGTGGCTTAAATTCAAAGAAATAGTATCGGCAGCAATTGAGAGGTTTATACCAAATAAACTAACAAATGACGGAGCTGATCCTCCTTGGTATACAAAACGGGTTAGAACACTGTTACAGAAACAATGAAACAAACATGCCAAATTTAAACAGAAGCAAAAACCCCAAGATTGGCGGTCCTTTACAGAAGCTCGAAACTTTGCGCGGAGTTCAATGCGAGACGCCTATAACAATTTCCACAACGAAACTTTGTCTCGAAACCTAGCAGAAAAACCAAAGAGATTATGGTCGTATGAGAAGTATGTTAGCGGCAAGAAACAATCATTGCCTTCTCTGCGCGATAACAAGAAGACAGTGCTGCCAAAGCAGATTTACTAAACACAGCCTTCCGAAATGCCTGCAGAAAAGAAGACGAAGGAAATATTCCAGAATTTGAATCAAGAACAGCTGCCAACATGAGTAACGTAGAAGTAAATATCCTCGGAGTAGTGAAGCAACTTAAATCACTTAATAAAAGCAAGTCTTCTGGTCCAGACTGTATACTAATTAGGTTCCTTTCGGAGTATGCTGATGCATTAGCTCCATACTTAACAATCATACACAACCGTTCGCTCGACGAAAGATCCGTACCCAAAGGCTGGAAAGTTGGACAGGTCACACCAATGTTCAAGAAAGGTAGTAGGAGTAAATCCACTAAATTACAGGCCCATATCGTTAACGTCGATATACAGCAGGATTTTAGAACATATATTGTGTTCGAACACTATGAATTACCTCGAAGGAAACGGTCTATTGACACACAGTCAAGATGGGTTTAGAAAACATCGTTCCTGTGAAACACAACTAGCTCTTTATTCACATGAAGTGCTGAGTGCTATTGACAAGGGATTTCAGGTCGATTCCGTATTCCTGGATTTCCGGAAGGCTTTTGACACTGTACCACACAAGCGGCTCGTAGTAAGATTGCGTGCTTATGGAATATCGTTTCAGGTATGTGACTGGATTTTCAATTTCCTGTCAGAGAGGTCGCAGTTCGTAGTAATTGACGGAAAGTCATAGAGTAAAACAGAAGTCATTTCAGGCGTTCCCCAAGGTAGTGTTATAGGCCCTTTGCTGTTCCTTATCTATATAAACGATTTGGGAGACAATCTGAGCAGCCCTCTTCGGTTGTTTGCACATGCCGCTGCCGTTTATTGACTAATAAAGTCATTAGAAGATCAAAATAAACTGCAAAACGATTTAGAAATAATATCTGAATGGTGCGAAAAGTGGCAGTTGACCCTAAATAACGAAAAGTGTGAGGTCATCCACATGAGTGCTAAAAGAAACTCGTTAAACTTCCGTTACACGATAAATCAGTCTAATCTAAAAGACGTAAATTCAACTAAATACTGAGGTATTACAATTACGAACAACTTAAATTGGAAAGAGCACATTGAAAAAGTTGTGGGGAAGGCTAACCAAAGGCTACGTTTCATTGGCAGGACACGTAGAAAATGTAATAGACCTGCTAAGGAGCCTGCCTACACTACACTTGTCCGTCCTCTTTTAGAATACTGCTGCGCGGTGTGGGATCCGTACCAGGTAGGACTGACGGAGTATATCGAAAAATTTCAAAGAAATGCAACACGTTTTGCATTATCGCGAAATATGGGAGAGAGTGTCACAGAAATAATACTGGATTTGGGCTGGAAATCATTAAAAGAAAGGCGTTTTTTGTTGCGACAGAATCTTCTCACGAAATTCCAATCACCAACTTTCTCCTCCGATGCGCATATATTTTGTTGACACAACCCTACATAGGGCGGAACGATACCACGATAAAATAAGGGAAATCAGAGCTCGTACGGAAAGATATAGGTGTTCATTCTTTCCGCGCGCTGTACGAGATTGGAATAATAGAGAATTGTCAAGATGGTTCGATGAACCCTCTGCCAGGAACTTAAATTTGATTTGTAGAGTATCCATGTAGATGTAGATGTAGATGTAGATAATATTGTTAGACTCCATCCTGGATTTTCCATTGCTAGATATTTACTGTTTCCGTCATGGCCATGAAGGCAGTTCAGTGACTAAGTTTGAGGAATCTACACACACACTGCCGGAAAAAAATTAGTACTCCTTAAGAGGCAATGTCGATTTTGATCCGAGAATGGCATATGCCACCTGGGGGCAGTAGTTGTACTAATAATGGTTTCAGTGTCATCCGCCAGCAGATACCGTAGTGGCATGGTTACCAAAGCGCCATCTGTGTTTGCCCTTTAATACGGAGTGCTCGCATCCAGAAGTCTTATTGTGGTGCAAACGTGTGAAGTACGAGGGCAACTGTGCCATGGAGGTACACTCGTGCTGCCTATAAACAACTCTGCGAGTTTGAAAGGGGCCGAACTGTGGCCCTCTGGGTAGCGGGATGGCCCTCTCAGAGAATTGCCACCTATTTTGGACGTGCTGCGTCAGTTGTTCAACGATGCTGATATCAGTGGTCACGTGAACATATACCCATAGATGAGGCCTTGGACGACCACGTACCAAACACCCGCCAGGATTGTCGTCCTGTAAGCTCAGCAGTGGCAGATCGTGCAGTTACGATGACACAGATAAGAGGGTATGTGAACCTAGACGTTTCAACACCAATCGGTTGTTAGCAATGTGACTAAAGGCACCCACAGCTCTAGTCCGTCTTCCACTCACGCCATATCATCGACATGCATGACTCGACGTATACGGCTCCACTGGTGCCGTTAGAAGATCACTTGGAAAATGAAATGGTGCGCCGAGGTCTTCAGTAACGAAAGCAGAGTCTGCTCGCACGCAAGTGATAGTCGTTTGTTCCTACGACATAGACATGTTGAGCGCTATCTCATAGAGTGCATTCACCCAACACACAATTGCCCCACCGCAGGCCTTATGGCCTAGGGTGCGGTAAGCTACAACTCTTTCACCTTTGGTGTTTCTAGAGAGGACGCTAAACTCGCTAGGTACATGCAAAATGATGTCAGACCCGTTCTTTTGCTGTGCTTGCAACAAGGTCATGTGTTGTTCCTAAAGGATAATGCGCCCCCACAAACTACTCATGAAGGTCAACGTGCTCTGCAAGACATGTAGCAACTTCCCTGGACAGCACGATCTTCGGACTTCTCTCCAATCAAGCATGTTTGGGATATGATGAGACGAGAAGTGACTCGTGCGAGTCGTCAACCACTCAATCTTACAGAACTACTTCAACAGTTCCAGCAGGTGTGGCGTAACTTATCCTAAGACACTATTTGCCGTATGTCCTATCGACTGGATGCCAGAGTCAACGCCTGCATTGCTGCATGGGGAGGCTACACCACGAACTGATATGGGTGTTTCAGCATGTTTCAGTACATGGTACATCGGAACCGCTTGTGCTAGTGATCTGTAAATATAATCGTTGCACGTGCTCCACACGCACTGATGCAACAATAAATCATGAGTGAACAGGAAACACCTAAAACTATGTATTAATTTTTTCCGGCAGTGTAAATCAAACTGAGAGGAGCATACTACAGGGGTGCTGCAGCGCCTAAACAAACATATTTGTAATGCCGATGTTGTCAGACATAGGGGATAGCATTTAGTCTAGGCTGATTAGATAATTAGAGAGCTAATGGTATAGATTCCAAGGGCAACGTTTTTATTGAAAGTATATCGAATGACAGTGAATGGAAATACAGTACTACGCTCTTCCTATGTTCAGTTCCTTTCCTTTAAAATGGTGCTGAAACACTTGCTTTTGGCTGGTTGCTGTGTGCGTGGTAAATCACAGTGCATTGAATGTCAGACAGTGTAGGCAGAGATTGCTACGAAAATGCCGTCGTTTGCCCCCAGCAAAGCCAGCAACATCAGGTGTCCTCGCTGAAGTCGGGATGCAGCGCTGAGCCTGCGTCAGCTGGTTATTGTGTATTTAAAACTTGGGCCCTGCCCAACAGCCAAATTATGACTGTGACACCGCGCTAGCAGCAGGAAAGCGACACTATCTGATTTTTTTCCTGTGAGCTGCTTGTAGATAAGCATCATTCGCTTTCTGAAAGAAATATAGCTTGCAAAAAATAATGGCCTAGCCACGAGAGCTGCTTTATAGATTCAGAGGCACTCTAGTGTGAGGCTAGCACTGGGTGCGAAATCTCGCCCTTGATGAATTAGTCAGTGATGTCTAGGAGATGGAGCTTCAGAGACCGGTTTTTGGAAGTGGCGGTTTGTTATGTGGTTGACGTTATACATCAACATATTGTGTTGGATGGACTACTTAAACCTAACTAACCTAAGGACATCACACACATCCATGCCCGAGGCAGGATTCGAACCTGCGACTGTAGCAGTCTCACGGTTCCGGACTGCGCGCCTAGAACCGCGAGACCACTGCGGCCGGCCTATATATATAATTAAGTATCTATCTATAAAAATTGTTAAGAAGAATGAAATACTTGGGTTATCTGACATGATCATTCAGTCCGGGAGGCGATCTAAAATTTTGTTATAATCTTTTGAGAATCATTTTTTTGTCAAAATTGCTATGTTCACACAATTACTCGATTACTAGTTTTGGCATTATGTACTGCCATCCTCAGATCTATACCAAGAAAATATATGACTGTAAGCCTGTAACTCTGACATTTTCTTTGTTTAGCATTGAAGATGACAATATATTTTGTCGAGACTGGTAATTCAGTAATTGTGTTACCATAACGATCTTGGCAAATTAATTTTCAAAAAAAAGATTGCCATACAAGAATGTAATGTATTGAAAAATTGATGAACAAAGAAAAATATTATACGTATATATTATAATAAACCAGTTTTATTAGGAAAAGAGTTATATGTTCATATTGTTAATAGAGAAGACTGGTAGCAAAGAAAGACATTGTTAGTAATTGAGAAATTAATTTATCATCATACATATCCCCCATTATTATTAACAAAAAGTCACAATTGCAGTTCAGCTGCAACTGATCTCTAATTGTCCTTTCATTACGATGCACAGGCTTCGAACGATGAGGCTCACACAGTTGAACTAGGGAGAAAAGGGGGCCCCGGGGAGGGGAGGGAATTTGTGTTCCCACCATTTTTATGTCACACAGCTGGCCTAGAGGCGTGGGGGTGAAAACGGGTGGGGTTTATTTTGACACGTGATAGGTATCATGTTACATATTGACCTCCAAAACACCACATGCAGTTGGCGGAGAGGTGTGGGCAGAGTAATAGGTGGCATTGTGACCTTGGTATTAGATCGTTGTCTGTACCACATACTGTCCCGCCCACTACTTGCCGAGACATATGAAGAAATTTACTTTGGCTCGTTCGAATATTTTACGTCGTTTATTGCCTTCAAATTTTTTGTAGTACCAGTATCTGTTTCGTTCTTCCAGATTCTGTTTATTACTTATATTTAGTAGGTTAGGTACTTTGAAGTACCTGTGATTATTCCTGTCCAACAATGTCCCTGTCCCTTAACAATTGGCCATCAGTGTGGTATCTAATTAGTTGGCGCCTGCAGATAGCCACCCAATGAACAGATTTGCAAAGCGGACTGCTGTCGCACCTTACCCGTCAGTTCGTTTAGAGTTCAATGTCTCGTCGACAACGAGATCATTACAGGAGAGGCAATTCGTGTCCACGAATTGCATGCACGCAGTAACGTTTGCCTCCTCACATACGGTGCCCATATGAATCAGCTGTAATGTGAATTAAAAAATGGGAGAGATGCTCTATCTACTGATGTGTGGGTCTTTTCTGCATGTCTTGTTTTCTCACAGTCACTATCGGTACATATGAATAACCTTGGATGTCCCACTCCTCCCCACGTTGGGAAACGGAAAGACGGCACATTCTTTTTTCATGTTCTTACTTATCACTACGACATTAAAATAACCATACATTTTTGTTCTACGCTGTGAAGAAAATGGCAATGAACAGGTTAATTTTGATTACAGTCATCATTACGTTTAACACAACAATTTGTTTCCTGACACACGTGTTAGTTTCCTTGGCTCTCATATCAATTCTCTCGCTGCACTTTTCCATTGTTCGATGGGAAGCTTGTGACAAAGTGAAACGGCGTTCCCATTTGTGTGGTTTAGAAACGAGCACCCACTAACCTGCACTCTGCCCTCGCGTTGCCTAAAGCATAGATTTCATCTCCCACAACAGGTATTATTCGATTTCTCACAATCACAGTGGGGTACATGAGGCGTGATGAGCCACGAAGAACGGAATGGGATGGCACAACCATACTTACAAACATGAATATTTTGATATACGACCCATAAATACAGCAATAAGAAAATCTCACACTGTTGAACGTAAAAGAGGCACTGAAAGATGAGAAAGTGCCTGAATACGAGATAGTTGCTACTGGATAGAAAGAAAATGGTCGGTGAATCAACAAATGCCACACACGTATGAAATCGCCTAACTATGCGCGAGTGAGCGATACCGTCTATATAGACACACGATAGTAAAACTGGACGGTTTACCTTAGCGGCTGCAGGGACACATCAGTGTTCTGCAGGAGATCGCAATTGCTATTTACTGTAATTTCACTGAATCTGATAGTTGCTAGTGAGCAACAAGATCGTTAACTTGCGATGCTGCTTCGAACTTCTGGTGGCTGTCGCACTCAGATAATGTATTTGAATATGGTACCTAAACGCAAGGGCCATGTGTTCTGGAGAATGACTAACTGCCACGGAGACGCTTCTTGACGGCAGAATAACTCTGGTCTCAGTTGCTGTGATGGTTATTTGAACCCTTGGGTTTCGAACGAAATATCGATGGGGAGAGGGTTCGACTTTTCATATCCGATCGTAATTTTCACTTTTCAAGGCAGGATGCTCGGCTGAGTTCTATAGGGCAGATCCGATCCTCTGGCGCTTCTCTAGTGTGTTCATGCACGAAGGGCCGTTCAAACTTAGCACAAAGGGATCTCTTACAACGAAAAATGTCAAGGCGACATTAAATTCTTCATTTGTGTGGCCATTTTGTTCGTAGTTGTTTTATAATTCTTGAGAGTATTTTTGTTCTGTCGTTCCAACTACAAATATGCGTGATTTTTTACACCAGATCCGTTTCGCTTTATTGAGGTAAAGAATCATCAGTGGCCTGTAATTAAATTATTTACATTTTTATTTGCTTTAAGATCGAAAAACAGTTAGTTAAGAATATGTTGATTTCCCGGTGCAAGCGAGAAATCAAGCGAAAATCACCGTAAGTACAAATCAACATATCCTTGTAGTTGCAACGACAGAACAAAAATACACTCAAGAAAATGTCATTTTGATGCAAATTACTAACTCCTGAATTAACTGTAATTATGACCAGCAAAAATTATTTACAGTACCTTTACACCGAGACATCATTTCTGTTTGGTATCTCTCGCCCACCCTCGCAACGCACACAAAATTACATATCAAATTAAAGCCAAAATCAATTACTTTATATAGGAGAGCATATTAATCTAATAACCTAATCAAACGATAATAGTTCTCCATTTCAGGAGAGTTCTCAGTGTTTGAATGGTTTTCACATTTCAAGTCTATGCGACTTACCAAAAGCAGTCGAGGCCAGTTATATCATCTTTACTTTTTCCTGTCCATCGATTCATTTCCCTCGAATGCGCCAAACACAAAACCTTGTAAACTGCTTCTATGACTTACCTGTTAATATCAGAAAGTTTGAGTTAATTACATGTTATTTTGGACTTAACTTGTTTCCTGCCACTTTCACACTTGTTCTATTAAGCTGTTTCTTTAACTATAGACGTTTATCTGCACTAGTTGCAAACTTAATGTCACTCTCAAAAGCAAGTGGTTATGTGTGTAAGTAGGATGTTTAGGTTTTTTTATTGGTAACGCCAACGCCACGTAGCGCTCTGTAAGAAAATCACTGGCTGTGCTGTGTGCAGTCTGTGGCTGGTTTGCATTGTTGTCTGCCATTGTAGTGTTGGGCAGCGGCAGCTGGATGCTAACAGCGCGTAGCGTTGCGCAGTTGGAGGTGAGCCGCCAGCAGTGGTGGACGTGGGGAGAGAGATGGCGGAGTTTTGAAATTTGTAAGAATTGGTGTCACGAACTGATATATATATATATATATATATATATATATATATATATATATATATATAATGACTATTAAGGTAAATACATTGTTTGTTCTGTATTAAAATCTTTCATTTGCTAACTATGCCTATCAGTAGTTAGTGCCTTCAGTAGTTTGAATCTTTTATTTAGCTCGCAGTAGTGGCGCTCGCTGTACTGCAGTAGCTTGAGTAACGAAGATTTTTGTGAGGTAAGTGATTTTTGAAGCGTATAGGTTAATGTTAGTCAGGGCCGTTCTTTCGTAGGGATTTTTGTAAGTCAGATTGCGTTGCGCCAAAAATATTGTGTTTCAGTTTAGGCACAGTCTTGTATAATTTTTCTAAGGGGACGTTTCATATAGACCAGTTGTGTATAATTGTTCAAAGGGGACGTTTCATATGTCGACCCTTAGCCGAGGATACCTCACTGGAATCTTCAGATTTTTTTTCTTGTAGTTTGTGTAATTAGTGTAGATTTTGTTTATTGCTAGCGCGTAATTGTAGAGAGAATTTCCTCTGTAGTTGCAGTTTTTCATTGTTGTACAGTAAAACAGTTGTGGTATGAATGTAGATTTGCACCAAGTATTTCGCAGCTACACTTGCAATTAACTAGATATTATTTTCAGAGCTACGTTAATGTGTTCTCTTATTTTGCTCTTCAAATTGTGGTTTTCTATGTTGTCGTGTGAAATATTGTGACAATAATGGCGTGTGAAAAACGTAACACTAGGCTCCAAAGTAAACTGAGAAATAATGGTGACGACGAGCGTAGCTTACCAGCACCACTGTGTAACGAATTAACAGACATTCTGAGTAGTAATTTGGTAACTATGCATAGGGAAATGGAGCGGGCGTCAAATAATGGTGTAGACAGTGAAACAGGTAGTGAACAGGGAAGCATTATCGATCGATCGGTAGGCAACAGCTCGCCTCAGGATTCCGAAATGACAGGACACATTCTTGCAAATACTGTAGATTCAGGTTTTGCGTCCTCACCGTTTTCTCAAATAAGTCAAGACACATTTTCTGTTTTTCAAACTGCGAATATTGCCGGTTCAAATGCACTGCCGAATAGCACTAAGGATCATGTTTCAGACACCAGTGCACTGTTATTACAATTAATGCAACAAATGGGACAAAAGCTTCAAAAGTTAGACACAATGGAACAAAATCAGAGACAAACACAGCAAAAGTTTCAAAAGTTAGACACAATGGAACAAAATCTTCAAAAGTTAGACACAATGGAACAAAATCAGAGACAAACACAGCAAAAGCTTCAACAGTTAGACACAATGGAACAAAATCTTCGAAAGTTAGACACAATGGAACAACACCAGAGACAAACACAGCAACAGTTAGACACAATGGAACAAAATCTTCGGAAGTTAGACACCACACTTGAACAAACACGTGAAGATTTAACTACTGAGTTACATAACATTGAATCGAAATGTCAAAAAATCTGTACTGACGTAAAAACACAAATTTGTGAGCATTTTCAACCTATTTTTTCGCGGCATGAAAATGCATTACAGAATCACGAAGCAGCCATAAAAGAACTGCAAACAATTGTTCATGAAAATCATTAGAACTTGCAAGCTAAAATTGACTCAGTTGCATCTACCGATTCGGTTACGCAACTTGCAAAAACTCAAGAAAACTTAAAGGACACAGTAGATACTCTGAAAATTGGTTCAGAAAGACACATGGTGAACATTAGTTCATTATCAGAGAAAGTACTTGAACTTTCGGATCAGCTAAATAATTTATCTACGAAGGTAGATGATAATCTGAATGACACAAAACCGGTAGTCTTTAATGATACAGAAGAGTTCGAACAAATTAGGAAATTCAAACAAAATCAGAATCAAATTAATACGCAACACCAAAGAGAAATCCGGGAAGTACAAGATCAGCTGACACAGGTAATACAAGATTTACGTATTTCAGAGGACACTCGCACTCCAATACGGGAAGAGGGACATAAATACGGAACTGCCACAAAATAATAACACAGGGCACTTTGGAGATTATGAAAGAAATTGGCAAAGTACACCGAATTTTGAGATGGAACCGCCGAAACGACGTAACAATGACCGACATGCGACTCGCCGACATGATGATTTTGACTATAAGCTGTTCATTACTACACGTAAATTCAAAACATTTAAAAATTCTGGCAACGACATTCATCCACAAGCGTGGCTTCATCAATTCTGGCATTGTTTCCCCCCCACCTGGTCATTAGAGCACAGATTAGAATTTATATGTGGCTATTTAGAGAATGAACCAGCTGCAAGAATGCGATCGGTCATTCACGATTGCCACAGTGAAGGAGAATTTTACCATGCCTTTCTCTCAGCATATTGGTCTCAAGCTACACAAGACCGAGTAAAACATGGCATCATAATGATGAAAAATTTCGAACAATCTGAATTTTCAAGTCTTGTGAAATATTTGGAAGACATGTTACATAAGAATCAGTATCTTTCAAACCCATACAGCCCGTCAGAACTCATCCGCATTTGCTTAATCAAATTACCTGAACATTTACGGCATATTATTTTGGCAGGCCGTTGCAAAGACGACATTGAAGCTTTTCAGGGACTCTTACAAGAATTAAAAATTGACACTGACAATCAAGGAACGCGAAAACAGGAACACAACTATTACAGGTCACATCTGTCGCAATTCCGCGATGAAAGAAATAATAACTGGACACGACAAGGCTATTCTCACAATACAAATCGTGACCAAAACAGACGCCACCCGTATGACAACCGTTGGCAGAGTAGTAATAATTAAAGGGAAAGATCACCTCACCGCGGTAGTGACTATCACAGAGACAATCAGAGAAACAAACAATATGGCAACCAGAACTATTATTATCAGGAGAGGCAGAATAATTTCAGACGCAAGGGTCCACCGCGCAGTGATAATTCAGGGAGAAATTCTCCACCACTTAACCGACAAGAAAGAAACTACAGGAACTACCGACATGACGACAGACGATATAATCATAACGACAGACGGGGATTTCGTCAGAACTGGCGGGATTCAAACAGAGCTGGGCCCTCTCGGCAAAGTGAATTTGTAGAAGTTAGGTCTCCTAATCCCAATAACGACGCACGCTAACAAAGAGATAGCAGACAATGACCCGCACCGCAGGCAGCCACGTGCGCCGGCTGGCTCAGAGAAAAATAACATAGGCGCTAACCTTAAGAAAAACTCCAATATTCTTTACCGACGTATTCCACATGATAATTGCGTTGCAGTTGAAAGTCTGCGTACTAGGAAGAGTAAACGTTTACACCACATTTCACATGTAAAAACCGTTTATTGAAATATAATCTGCTTTTTAACTTAGTCTTTGCCATAAAATTTTTCACTTCACGCTGCTAGTACAATTTGTCACACTGAGAAACTGTCAACATGCAACAATGTTTGAAGTTAAATATCCAGTCAAGAACCAAGAGAACTTATTTTAACAGAAATTACGAATGCATTGTTATAGTGAACAGATGTTACAGTGTTATTGTGTGTGTATATTTTTGCTTGATAGTTGCTCGATTACTAACGACTATAAGGCTTACATACTTAGAACATATACTAGTACTGTTCATGCGATTTTAATGCAACATTTTGGTTTACTTGAAAATACATTCTGGATTTAAAGTACTTTCTGTGAGATACCAGATGACTCAGTGGTTAGTTTATGTGATAGCTACACGATTTTATCACAACGCGACTAATGAGTGGCAATTTACAATGTTGCTTTTGCACTGTATCTGTTTTATATCTGCACAGTTTTTCTGTATTATTCTGGAAACTAAAACATGTTTTAGCAGTAACTTTGTGGTATAGCTACAATGAGACAGCCTTTTCTGTAGCACAACAATACGTTACAGCATAGTACTTACTTCATCACGGCAATAAGCGTAGTAACTACGATATCTATACGCAAAGCATTTCATCATGAGGTAAGTACATTGACTTCTGCAGAACTTAGCTTTCGGAGGACGATAACTACGACACTTCCACAGAGATTATCTTACAACAAGACGCACAGTTTAGCGCTACAGTACACGTATTTGAGTGATTAATTTTGTACTTAAAACATTTATTTTTAAAGATATTTGAAGTACAATGATGCAAAGGTTTTCCGTGATACATTTCATTCCATTGCTGTAATCTGTAACACCTGAGGATATAATTGCATTAATCCTCAGGGGGGTACACGCCTACTTTGTGTACCACATGTTTGGCAAGGACAAGGAGCCCCAGCTAATATGGTATTTGCTTATACAACTTTACACATCGGTACCATATTTCTCTAACACATAAATTACAGAGCTATCTGGTTATTTAACTGAGAGAGACAAACATTTATTTTACTACATCAGTGACAGATGTTTACGTAATTGCACCGTTGGATAACTTCACACTTATGAAATTGTATTTTGTCTGTACTTTGTGAACAGTTCATATTTTTTCTGAACCATTGTGATGTTATGAGAGCTTTGAATGATGTATTTGGTATGGGATCATGATTTTTAAAGTACGTTTGAGGTAGATGACACTTTTGACATGAGCAGAGAATTTTTTTAGGTTTTGAAATTAGTGGAGGAAGCTACGACGATTTTGAGAATTTGACTGAGGTGTTATGATGTTATTATTACGATGACTATGTGTATTATGCTGTTGTGGTATGTTTATGATCAATAAGCTGATGCTATATGAGTTATTTGATTATGCTACGTATCTGTTATGATGAAATATTGAAGAAGTGTCGACGAATAAGGTAAGGAATAATGAGTAGTGGTTAGGGACTCTGGTTTGTGAAAAAGGTTGTTGAAAACCAAGAATCGTACTTTAAAAGTTATGAAATGTATGTAAATGCTTGAATGTATTACAATGCCGACGAAAACTTTTTGGACACTGTTATATTAACAGAATTTTGTTTCTACAGATTTGTAACGCAAATTCTTGACCTGTGAAATTTTTTATATGAGACTGCCACTGTAGCGGAAACTGGTGTCGTAAATATTTCGGTAAGACATTTAAGTGACCACATGCACGTAATGCGTCGTGGGCACCCAGCTGGGCGACAGCCATCTGGAAACAAGCCATTAGTGTGTGCCTATCAGAGGCACAAGAAAAAAAAGAGGCCATTATCCTCACTATTGACATTCCTTTGTATAAAGTATCGCAAAAACGACACGCTCATTACTTGGAAAGATATTTTCGTACATTTGCACACCTCATAATGACAAGCGTCTTTCTACGAGAGTTGAGAGAATTAGTACTAACTTATGAAATGTCACATGACTATTGAATGATATTTTTATGCTTTGCCTTTCATAGTTGCTTATGTCATTTGATATCTGGTTTCCAGCTGTGTTGCAGCATTGGTTTTATAAAATAAAATTAAATGAATATGCTAATGTGAACACTTTCTGTCAAGAGACCTATTAAATAATCATTTTATGATCCACGTTCTTCGAAAAAGGAGCACTTAGAAAGGAAAGAACAATAAGAAGGGATTAATAACAGTCACTGCATACTAAATTTTCTTTTCAATTACTTGGTAATTTTTTGTAGAATTAGCTTTTGTGGTGCACCACTTTAATGACATAGACATTAAGATGTGAATATACATTTCCCTTATCTGCATTGTTGTCTTTACTGTAATATTTTTTCTGCTTGAGTTTTGTCATGTTTAGATATAAGTTATTGCATTTGCTGCTGCTGTTTGCCAGGCATAGTGCTACTAAATTTCACTTTGTATTACTCTGTTAAGCAAGTTTTACTACTGATTTATTTTTCTTGTTTGCTGCTCATTGCCTTATATTAGTTGTAATATTGCTGCTCGCTATGCTTACTTGCATTTTTTGTCATTGCTGTTTGTATTAATTGTTTTGTGCTGCTGCATTGCCTCGTCCCTTAGTTTAGCATCTGAGCTCAGTAGGTTTAAGTTAGCTTAAGAGGGGGTAGACTATATAAGAAACTAACTATGAGGAATTGGAAGAAATGCATTGAGAAGCTATAAGAAAATGATTTGGCCAAAAAATTAGTGTACAGTGGAGGAAAACTATTTTTGAAAGAGGATGTGAACAAAATACAGAAAGCATGCTTGGATAGGATATTTTTGGTGGAAACAAATGTTGAGATAAGACGAATGACGTTTTGGGTTGGACTGCAGTACCAAATGTTACACTGAAAACAAACCCTGTCCTTTCCCTTTCTGTTATTCCGCCATGTGTTTGTGTACTCTTGTATATTTGTGTTCTTCCTGTCTTTATGTGTTTATCTGATGAGAGTTACATTATAGAATTTTTCTGGTAATATGTTATTTACTTTGTAAAGATGCTCAGACATTAGTTATTCTGTTTTATTTTAATGCTCATGTGTGAAGTTGATGTTTTGCAATTTATTCTGATTTTTTTATGTATGTGCTTCTGTCATAATTCCTGTAACACTGATGTATATGTTACTTCGATTCTTTTGTAAAGCCTGTATTACTGCAAATGTTATCTGTACTATTATGTTCTTTAATGATGTATTTTGTACCTTTGTTATTGTATTATTATGTTATAAAATTGTAAATGACACCAGTTCATCAAATTAAGTAAGTTGTAAATTACATTTCACTGCACACGTTTCTGTTCGTCATAGTATATGGACAATATGTGAGAAGTAGGGACTCATAGTGTTTGCACGTGTGTTAATAATTCAGTAAGGGACTGGATAACAGCATTCCTGGTTGTAAGGACATTTCAAAAACAATTTTTGTGAGTGCTCAAGTGGTGGTTATGGACTTGCTATATTATCCGCAAGACTCTTCAATGGTGATTGTCCGCCTGCACAGTCAAACAGATGGCTGCTGGCCATTTCTACAAGGACTACAGTGGGTCTACACCTTTGATGACCCACCAATACCATTTTTCCTACAAGGACTGCAGTGGGTCTGCATCTCTGGTGGCCCACCAATAGTAATCTCTACCAGGACTGCAGTGGGTCTGCTCTGTGATGACCTACCTACCGATAGTCTTCAACGTCGACTGACTCTGCTTTGGCCCATTACCTGTCTGCATGTCAAGAGTCAGCACTGTCTTTCGTTGGAAGGACAACACTACTTCTTCAAGACCGCTTACAAATCCACTACTTCCAAGCGCAATTGCTTTTATTGCTCAAACTTTGAAAAAAAAAACACTGCAATTTTACTGTGATGAGCGATCAGGACTGTCTTTATGGACTGTGAGAAAATATTAGCTTCTGACCAACATTGTATCAATAAGTGTGTTCATTTGATATCTTTGTTATAGTGATTATGAAAAATTTTATCAAATCATTATTGGCCACTGCCCAAAGCAATTTGTAAAAATTTTTTTGTGGGGAGCATGGGGGCTATGTAGGTAGGATGTTTAGGTTTTTTTATTGGTAACGCCAACGCCACGTAGCGCTCTGTAAGAAAATCACTGGCTGTGCTGTGTGCAGTCTGTGGCTGGTTTGCATTGTTGTCTGCCATTGTAGTGTTGGGCAGCGGCAGCTGGATGCTAACAGTGCGTAGCGTTGCGCAGTTGGAGGTGAGCCGCCAGCAATGGTGAATGTGGGGAGAGAGATAGCGGAGTTTTGAAATTTGCAAGAATTAGTGTCACGAACTGATATATATATATATATATATATATATATATATATATATATATATATATATATATATATATATATAATGACTATTAAGGTAAATACATTGTTTGTTCTGTATTAAAATCTTTCATTTGCTAACTATGCCTATCAGTAGTTAGTGCCTTCAGTAGTTTGAATCTTTTATTTAGCTCTCAGTAGTGGCGCTCGCTGTACTGCAGTAGCTTGAGTAACGAAGATTTTTGTGAGGTAAGTGATTTGTGAAGCGTATAGGTTAATGTTAGTCAGGGCTGTCCTTTCGTAGGGATTTTTGGAAGTCAGATTGCGTTGCGCCAAAAATACTGTGTTTCAGTTTAAGCACAGTCTTGTATAATTTTTCTAAGGGGACGTTTCATATAGACCAGTTGTGTATAATTGTTCAAAGGGGACGTTTCATGTGTAGCAGTTCACACTAAATTCTTCCAGTCAGATCGAAGCTCTTTCAAGAAATCCCCAAGGAAGTATTTCTCGAAGGAACAACATGAGGAACTCCTTTTTGAAAGAATGATGTTTCAGTCGAACTGGAGATGCACAGGGACAGTTTTAAAAATAAGTTATCATACCGATCAATTACACTAATTCCTTCCATCATAAAACAGATGCCATGGTTCAGTCCCATCACTGTAGGGCCGATACCGGTCATTTCATTTTGGATTTAGTTAGAATCTGAGTCTGGACACGTGGAGTGGGTGACTGCCAGTGAGAGCAGTATACTTTGGAAGAAAGCAGACAGAGCCATTTGCACATTTAGAACAAATCATGTAACTCTTACAGTTCTTGTTTTTCTCCTCTTTGTGAAGTAACTACAAAAGGATGAGGAATAAAAATATCGGGTGGTTGTGATTAAGATGTAGTCACTCATGGAGGGCCAGTGTGGGCTGTAATTATCGTATGTCACAGAAATTTCGTAAATGTGTTGATTCGTTAATACAGAACTTATTTCCACAGGAAAAAAATTAGTTCCACTTTTAGCCACCGAGTGACAATCCACCACTGTACAGGAACTCATCGACATCTCCGGTGCTCATATAGAAAAAAATTGTGTAAGCGAAAGTTAATAATGAAATCAACATTATGCCTTTCTCATTTGTTTGACCTTTTCTTTCCACATCCCTTCCTAACCCAATACATTTAGATGCGTCTTTCTTGCATCCACGGTGGCATATTTTAACCTGGTACCTAGAACTGGAACTATTTTTTTCCCAGCGTAGATCGTTTCCGCATTAACGCATTAGAACATCGACCAAGTTTCACTGTCGTACTATAATTACAGCCCACACTGGACCTCTTGTGACTAGCTGCACTTTAAGTATAATGACCAGGCATCTTCGCACTATTACACTGGTGTGTAGTGCTTTGGGAGGAAAATGCCGGCCATAGTGGCCGAGTGGTTCTAGGCGCTTCAGTCTGGAACCGCGCGACTGCTACGGTCGCAGGTTCGAACTCTGCCTCGGGCATGTATGTGTGTGATGTCCTTAGGTTAGTTAGGTTTAAGTTGTTCTAAGTTCTAAGGGACTGATGACCCCAGATGTTAAGTCCCATACTGCTAAGAGCCATTTGAACCATTTGGAGGAAAATAATTTCAGAATCATATATCACTGCCTAGTTACACAGCTCGACGAAATATGAACAACACACAGAACTACTACAGTACAGTACAGAAGGTAACAAAGAAATAAGCCAGGGGATGAACAGAAAGGACAGGTGGTAACTTCCATCTCTGCAGCAGCAAGTCAGCACAGAATTTCATTTGTGAGTTGTACCAGCTTCTAAGTAGAAGCGACATTTTGATTTACAGAGTGCATTCTAGTTCAAGTTATTAAATTTGTTGCTGGTTTTTCTGCATATTAGTCACAGTTTCGGGCCTTAATAACTGTCCAGTGTACAGTTTCGCCATTTTTACACAGATAAGGACTGTGACTGCTGCATTAAGATGCGGCTGAATTGGTAACCTTTCGCTCACAGCTCCAGGATGTGCTGGCTTCAGTCACACAGCTTGAAGCTGTTGTCAATGGCTGTGACTCTTGACAGGGGGATCCAAAGGACTTCCAGCATGTCCCAAGTGACGCTTCATAGGTCTAGCACTGTGACTGCACCAGTTACTGCCTGAATTTAGGGTGGCCCTCAAATGCCGTCATGTGGGAGATGATTTCAATGTGTGGTAGGCAACAAACGACTTTCTGCGGGCTGATTGAAAGGCTTCCTCAGTTCTTCTGTCAAATATGTTTCAGATGCAGTCTGTGGCTGGGAAAGATCCTGGGCCAGATGCAGTCGCTTCCAGTGTTTCAAAGGAAGCGTCTTGGTCGCCAAGATTTGGACATTCACGGAGGATGTGACTACTGGATCTCCACTGTTGGACGTGTAATGGGTCGCCTTAGGAATATCGGTGTCAGAGGGAGAAGTGTGCATACTCTGAGGAGTCATTCCAGATATGGACCAATTGCTTCAGGATGCCATGAAGAGCACAGGGTGCAGCCAACTGCTGGTGATGATTCATGCTCAAAATAATGATGTTTCACTTTGTTCTTTCTGGTTTCGGGCGGTTATCTGAATTTGTGAAGACTGCCAGTCTTCCATGAGAGACGAAGCATCGTGTACAGGACCTATTGTGGACCTTTGGTACAGAGCCCAGTGCAGGATCTGAATCAGAGACTCAAACGATTCTATTACCACGTAGGCTGAAGATTCCTCGACTTCGCCATAGGTTAGTGGAGTGTCAGGTTCTACTTAATAGTTCAAGGGTCAACTACACACAGCAGATGGCCACATGGGGCTGTGTGGAACGGACTGGGTAGTTTAGGTTTGTGGGTCTCTGGAAAGCACAGAAAGCGCTTCATACGGAAGAATCCAGGACAATCATAGAATGAGGGTAGACACTGCAACAGTTTTCCAGTTTTAAATTGTCGTAGCTCAGTTCAGAAAAAAAACCAGAGCTCCAAGCTAATAGAAAGCACTGAAGCTCAAATCGTTAAAGGTACCGAAAGTTGTCTCAAACCAGAGAAGTTCAGGCGAAATTTTTAAAAACAACCTGATCGTTTTCAGAAACGAAAGAATAAATGCAATTTGTCGCAGTGTGTTGGTAGTTGTTGGAAGAAGTTAATTTTTTAGCAAAATTGAAGCAAATACTTCCTCAGAGTTAGTAAGGGTAGAGAGTATACTCGAAAATATGAATATAATAATAATTTGTTCCTGTTGCCGACCACCCAACTTAGATGAGTCACAAGATGTGTATTCGCAATTGAAAATACGATGAGACTCCAGCTGTAAAATTTATTGCTGACATGTGAAAATTTTTGCTGGACCGTTACTTGAACCCGAATTTCCCACTTAATGCATGTCGTCGCTTCAACCATGTCGGCTATCCGAGAACACATCCAGGACCGATCCAAAACCTCGTATGTCAACTTGTGCTAAAGTTCTGCACATGCACAGTCACTGTGCTTATTATTGTCGCATCCTTTGACTAGGCACGTAAAAACTATTTCCAGTATGTGTTCGACGGTATACTATGCATGTCCTTCATTCATGTACACATACCTGAAGGACTTCAAATAGATACCTGACTCATACAATTACTGTTTATGGTGACTTCCATCCACTCTCGATATACAGTGGAAAACACATATTTTACAGTCGGTGGTAGGCATAAAACATCGCCCTAAGATGTACTATATGCCTTCTCCGAAAATTATTTTGAACAATTAGTCCCTGAGCCTGCTCGGGGTGTCAATTTTTGCGAGAACATGATTGACTTCTTAGCAATAAATAATCCTGAGAAAACAGGAGCATTATGACGGATATAGGGATTAATCAAAACTAAACCGTTTTAGCTCAACCTGATTATAAATTGTGCTCTGAAGGCGTATGGCAAGTAAGTCGATAAAGAGTGGAAAGGAGCCCCTGCGATTTAAAAATCTAATTCGAAAAATGCTGAGACATCAGAGGTTGTTGCACTCTCAGTTCAAAAAAGAATGCGCAATGTCGACAAGCAAATGTTAGTAGAAATTCGTGTTTCTGTAAGAACAATGCGCGAACCATACAACTTCCACCTTAGAGAAAGATCTTGCCGATAAACCGACAAAATTCCGGCCATGGTTGGTTGGTTTAATGATTACGAGACCAAACTATGAAGTCATCATTCCCGTCTACCTCTACCAGGCTAGTCAACAAAACTACACACCAAAGAACGGCCTAACATGTGACATCCACGGAAAGAAACCCCCAGAGTCTACACATGGGCCGACCCGTGTGGCCGAGCGGTTCTAGGCGCTTCAGTCTGGAACCGTACAACCGTTTCGGTCGCAGGTTCGAATTCTGCCTTGGGCATGGATGTGTGTGATGTCCTCAGGTTACTTAGGTTTAAGTAGTTCTAAGTTCTAGGGGACTGATGACCTCAGATGTTAAGTCCCATAGTGCCCAGAGCCATTTTCGAGCCGTCTACCCAAGGTCAACTAAGCCTAGAGAAAGAAATAAGAATAAGGGTGGAAATGAAGAAATGCAGGCGAGATCCCTTGGCCAAGTACCAGCCAGAGGCCCACAAAGGCAGAAAGTGCAATGGATGACATACCCTTACTTTATAAGAGGCACCCACTCAACAGTATTCAGAGAAGACTAGCGACATGGACAGAGCAGCAAAAGCACAGGAAGACAGAGCAAGAACACCAACTCAAACAGAAAACAAGAGAAGTGAGAAGAAGAGCAAAAGAGTGGGGAGGGGAAGAGCTGGGATGGACTGTGAAACCCAAACAGCCTTGGTCATTCAGGGAAGAGGAGGCAACAGCGTGTCCTACCAACCCCTCTATGGGTCAACAAAGTTGAAGCATCCTCCCTTAGACAGAAACGTAAAAACCCTCTTGACGAATTAATTATAAAAGCATGTCAGCCGCTAAGGCTTCGTCAACTGACACCACAGGTAGCGAGTCAGGAAGATGAAGAGTCCACAACAGAGCAGCTAAGTTATGACAGTCCAGAAACATGTGGACCACTGCCGAACACGCATGACAGCGGGAGTGGGGTTGACCCTCACAACAGAGGTGATAACAATTCCTTTATTGTCTGTAGTGTGTCAGGAAAATTCAGAGTATGCCATTCAATACTCCAAATCCTTAGAACATTAGGGAGTAATAACGATCGAAGACCGATTCTGGAACAACAATCTGAAGAGGCAGTTTTCTGGTGGCCAATCTGGTCAGCCTGTCAGCGAGATCATTCCTTGGGATCTCGACGTGACCCTGGGTCAAGGCAAAACCACCGAGCAGCCACATGGTCCGAGGTATGAAAAGGAATCCTGGTTAGTCAGGTTCAAGGGATGGCGAGAGTAAACTAGTCAAGAGCTTATAAACTGCTCAAACTGTTGCTACAGATGAAGGACTCACGGATGCAGGAATAGAACAGATATGCTCAAGTGCACAAGAAATGACTACCAACTATACAGTGAAAACACTGCAGCCAACTGGCAAGGAGCAAAGTCCATTACATCCTGCATGAACTTAAACAAAGCCATTGTGACTGACAACCATCAAGCCATCATTATAGACTACTTCAGAAACACAAACACGTGAGAAAGGGAGAGCAATTGGCAGAAGAGGGCCTCAGATGGTGATCAGTCTTTTGGATCTTGTGATATGTCAAGGCAGAGCTGTGGACAGGGGATGCATCGTGGACGTGAGCATGAGTGGGCCCGGATAAGAGGTTGTAGAGGGGGAAGCTGGAGTTGAGAAAAAAAGGGACCAGATGTGGATGGCGATCATAACATCAACTTGGGCCAGTGTTGTGAGAGGTAAGTCTCCATATCTGGAGAGAGGAGATGGTAGTTGAGGTGCTCTGGCGAGCAGCAGATGCTAAATGTGTAAGCTATCAACTGTTGTTGATGCAGAGCCACAATGGTGGTACCCCTGCCTCTGCTAGGACGCTGATCATGGGACTAGTCAGAAAGGCAACAGTTGCCAGTCGTACCTCACAATGTTGTATCGGTCCAGATGAGCCCTCTGCAAGACTCCCGTTATCTAGACAGGATTGGACCAATGCTATGTCCAGCCATAGCAGTAGAGCGATCCACATGTCAGTTGGTATTGTTGAGGCACTGAAGAGCATTGAGGTGTGTGACAAACATGTCTGCTTTAGTTAATGAAGATGGGGAAGCCATGTCGGCTGGGCATCAAAGATCAGTCCCAAAAAGACGATGAGAGCCCATCACATTGGGATACAGACCGTTAACATACAGGTCTGGTTTGGAATGGATTGTACAGCGATGACGGTGAGACAGAACGCAGGTCTTGGCAGGTGAAAAATGGAAGCCATGAGTGAGATCCCAAGATTGCGCTCCATGTATTGCTCTCTGCAGTCTGCGATCAGCAATGCCCATTCTGGATGAACAGAAATCAATGAAAAAATAATCAGCAGACAAAGAGGGGGACATTATAGGTCCTGCAGATGCCACCAGACCACTGATATCTGCTTAAAAGAGAGCAACACTTAAATCAGAATCCCATTCTCCTGCATGTGAGAGATACCATAGGAGATGCCAACCTACACCTGAGAAGTGTGACATGAAAGAAAGTTCTGGATAAGAATCGGTAGCGAGCCACTGAGGACCCACTCATCTAAGGTGGTAAGGACATGGGGGTGCCATATACTTTATGCAGATCAGAGAAGACTGCAACAAGAAACTGATGCTGGCAAAAGCATTTCAAATAGCAGAATGCAGGTGGACTAAATTGTTTGCAGCAAAGCGGCCTTGGCGAAAAAACCCCTGGGTCGAAGACAAGCCTTCAACACACCATTAATACAGTTAACTTGTAGAGGATATTTCTTAAACTGATCAGTCGATAGCTGTCCATCTGGAGATACCGGTTATCCGATTTCGAAACTGGAATGACGACACTCTCTCGACACTGGGATGGGAATTCTCTCTCGCTCCAGAGATGATTAAAATAGGCAAGTACATGACGTTGGGTAGCGACCGATAAGTGTTGAAGCATTTGGAAGTGCACCAAATCAGGTTCAGGACAAGAGTGCAAGAGCGCTGGCGAATTCCCATTCACTAAATGGGGCGTTATATGGCTCCAGGTGTGGGGAGGATGGGGGGAAGAAAGATAAAGGAAGTCGTTACAGATGGTGTTTGAGAAGATGGATCGCAGGCAATAAGTGGAACAACAATAAGGCCTGGGCGAAATAACCTGAGCAAAATTCTCAGCGAATGACTCCAGGCTGGTGAGGATAAGAATTCAGGGAAATTTCCAGGACACCTGAAGGAGGGTGGCGGCCAAAAATGCGCTTGATCTTTGCCCATACATGTGAAGAGGTAGTATGCAGCCCTATGACAACGCCACACCGTTCCCAAAAAATCAGATTCTGAAATTTAAGAAGATAATGGGCACAGGCATAAAGCCATTTAAAGGTTAGGTGGTGATCGAGATATGGATGCCATTTGGACCATTGGAGGGCACAACCATAGTCTTTAATAGCCACAGCAGTTTTGGGGGTCCACCAAGGAACAGTCTTCCATTGGGGAGAAACAATAAGGAGGAATTACCGAAGCCGCCGGCAAAAGGACTGCATAGACCAAATTCTGTATGGGCTCGTCAGGACCATCATTACGTGGAGCAGCTGAGATAGCAGCCAAGGAAAAGGCAATCCAATCTGCATTAGTAAAGGCTCACCTGGAAGGGCATCAAGGTAAGTAATGCTTGAGGAAAGATAACACAATCAGAAATGCAAGGGAGGCAGGGTGGAGGTAAGGAGGAAGGAGGAAGAAAGGATGCAACAGAACCGAAGGTTGTGTTAAATATATCAGGTGGAGTCCGCTGTATTTCTATCAGGTCCCAGAGTAGGATAGAGAGTCAAGAGCTTTTGAATTCGTGGAACTCCATTTCCTTTTTACAGATCAAGAAAGCTGGCGAGAGAGGAGAATGCGGGCTGGGGTGTCAGGACTTCCCATATGAAAAGGGCAGTCTCAGTTGCTGCAAATATGGTTCGCTTCATATCTTAAAGACATGTTACCAATCTGGAGACGCTGGAAACAGTGCATAGGAGGTGAGACATAAGGCTTCTCACAACTGTAAACCATAACTAACTTATATGGAAGGGTATTCCGTCAAAAATCAAGATGGAAGTGCCGGTATCATTGCGATTGTCTTTAGGACCCCTCTGGACTCGCCAGACGAAATGAGTTCCACACGACACCAGATTAGTCCTTAGTTCCTCGACATATTTAAGGGGTTTCCTATGGAAGATAATGCTCCGGGTCATATTTAAGAATAGGTTAGTATTAATTGTTTTGTTTTGTTTTGTTTTAGGGCGCAAAAACATCTAGGATCATACGTGCCCATGAGAGAACAGTAGAACACGAAGACAAAAAATGAGTTAAAAACCACTATATGTTAAGCCGAATCGACGGAAGGAAAGACAGATAAGAACAGGGAGTTGGAGAAAGATCCATAAAATACGCCAGGTAGAAACGGAGGTGTTGAACTAAAGATTAAATGTCTTTCCACATACTGCTACGACGGATAAAAAGTAAAACACTGACAACAGCCCGCGCGTCGTTCCCTAAAACGGCCGATAACTCAGACGGCAGACATAAATGAGAACGTAACAGGTTAAAAGAAGGGCATTCCATAAGGAAATGTCGAAGGTTGAGGGCAATGAGTACAAAGTGGTGGGAGAGCACCACTTAAATGGTTATGGCTAAAAAGAAAGTGTCCAGTACTCAGTCTAGCTAAAACGATCTCCTCATAGTGTGAGGGTCCAAGGTCGTCCAAGCTGCTGGGAAAGGCTTAATTCCCATGAAGGGAGGACCAGTGCCGATGCCAGAGTGACAGTACCTGCTGGCACACGGCAACACAGAGATCATAATGGGGAATGGAAGCACTAGCAGACCAAGGCACGAGGACTGCTACCTTGAGTACAGAGTCAACCGCCTCGTTTCCTGTCAGACCGACCTGACCAGGAACCCACATAAACTTCACACCTGACACGACAATCAATCAGAGCCATCAGTATACACAAAGGTACTATCGCGAAGTTCTGAGCGAAGGTCATGAGATAGAGCGAGGCTGGAGTAGTGTCCTTAGAAAACAAATGAAGGCTCAGGTGAACACGGGACACCGTTAAGGGTTCGTCCCATCGGGAAAGTGGCAGGTAGTGTGAAGTTAAGCTGCCAGAGCAATAGCCGAAAGCGACCTCCTAGAGGTAACAGAGCAGAGGGATGCGGCCCATACTGGCGGTGAAAGGAGTCGTCGAAGGGGACGGCATAGGATAGATGGCCAGGCATGGGAGACAAACGCTATGCTTACCTGCTTAGGAGAAAGTCAAGGCGGTATGGCAGCAGTAGTTTGGCAGCTTCTGCATACAGACTCTCAACTGGGCTAGTGTAAAAGGCTCCAGTGGCCAAATAGATGCTGCGATGATGGATAGCATTGAAATGGCGTAGTAAGAGGAAATGAACGTGCAGATGCATAAACGAAACATTCCTATTCTAGTTTCAAACGGACAAGGGATCAGTATAAATGGAGGAGGATGGTCCGACCTGCTCCCCAGGCAGTAATGCTGAGAACACGTAAAACATTGAGGGCCATGTACAGCAGCACAGCCAGGTAAGACAAGAGGGAGGACCAATAAAGTTAACTATTGAGCATGAACCCCAGAATTTTCTAGTTTCAACAAACGGAAGAGGAACAAGCCCAAGATGTAAAGATGGTGTAAGAAACCAATTGCGCCACCAGAAATTCATAAAAACTGTTTTGTCCGTGCAAAACCAAAAGCCATTGTCGATGCTCCATGAGTAAATACGATCGAGACATCACTGAAGACGCCTCTCAAGGAGACAAGTCCGTGGACAACTGTAATAGATCGCAAAAATCGTCAACGGAGATGGAACCGGAAATGCCTGGCAAGTAACATGCCATTATTGGTTTAATTGCGATAACAAAGAGGATGGCGCTCAGGACGGAACCCTGAGGCACACCGTTTTTTTGGATAAATATGTCCGACGAGGCAGACCTGACAACGTATCTTGACAACTCCGTCTTTTAAAAATTCCTGAAGGAAACAGGGCATGCGGCCACGGAAACCCCACATGTTGACAGTATACAGAATACCAGTCCTCCAGTAGGCTTTCTGCAAATCGAAAAACACCGCCACAGTCTGGTATTTCCTCAGAAAACCATTCTTGACATATGTGGACAAAGTGACAAGATGGTAAACTGCAAAATGCCGCACTCGTAATCCACACTGTGCCGTGGTTAATAAATTGTGACACTCTAGCCACCATACCAATCAGGCATGAATCATACGTTCCATAAACTTGCAAACACAGCTAATGAGAAGGAAGGTGTTTGTCTTACCAGGCTTAGGTAGGAGTACAACAGTGACTTCACGCCATCGTCTGGGGAACGTGCCCTCTGCCCAGATACTATTGTAAGTATTAAGGAGAAAGTCCTTGCCCGCAAGAGAAAGGTTCTGCAACATCTGACTGTGAACATTGTCGGGCCCTCGGGTGGAGTATTGGGATAAATTGAGAGCGTGACCTAGCACCATCATATTTAAAGCAGTAATGTAGCATTCATGATTCTGAGAAGAAAAGAGAATCGCCTGAACCTCCTCCACTCGTTTTCGATGGAGGACTGGTACTGTCGCCCGAAAACTGGGGACTGGACCTTGGTCCCAGGTAGCCATCAGAGTAACTGTTAAAAGAATTAATAAGGATAATCCAGCTAGCTCTTCTGCTATCCCAAAGAATGAGACGACACTGTGCACGGAACTGTTTGTAATGAACGCAGTTTGCCCTCGTAGGCTCACAGTTAAAGAACGTGGAGAGCACGTCTCTGCACACGAATTGCGTCATGGCAGTCCTCAGTCCACCAAGGGTCCAAGAGGAGGTACAAGGAATGGAACGTTCTACAGTTCTAAGGATAACGTTTGTATGATATTCTACCTGGTCATCACAACTGGTCGAAGGTCGCCAGGGAGGAGTAAAGCTTCCAATCGGCCTTAGAATGCTGCCATTTGGGTGTGCATGTAAGTGCGATAGGAGTGAGCAATCGTATATCTCATGGAAAATTGTGAGTGCACCCACGTTAAGGCAGATAAGGATAAGTTGATTGAGAAAGTCAGCCAAGAAGGCACCTCCCTGACAGATTCTGGGAGAACCCTTAAGGCGATGGTGGACATGAAAGTCACCGAGCAGCAGAAAGGGGTGAGGGTGTTTCCCTGTAAGCTGGAGGAAGTCTGTCCTGGTGACATCGACTGATGCAGGGATGTAAACGGTAGAAAAGGAAAAGCTCAAGTGAGGAAGGAAAAAGCGGAGTGCAACAGCCTGAAGCTGGGTTGGCATGGAGATGGGTTGACCATAAACGTCATACTGGATGAGCAGTGTGACTCTCTCATGAGATGGAATGCCATCCTCTTGGAAAGTCAAAGTTGTCTGGGAAGAGATGCGAGACCTTAGAGTGGTCGTGAGGACGCAGTTTTGTTTCATAGAGACAGAGAACAAGCAGACACTGCGATTCTAAGAGGAGCCGTAAGTCCTTTTTGTAGGATAAAGGCCGCGAACGTTCCATTTGGAGAGAGTCATGACGAGGAAAGGGGAGGAGGGAAAAAATTAAGGGGTGTCATCTCGGTACTGCCGAGTGTCAGCCTTTGAAGTCTCACTGCTACAAGGGGCGAACACTTGAGGATCCTGCTCCATGACATCTACAGAGACGTCAGAATTCTCCTTCTGTCCGTCTCAGGAGTCCAGGGCAGAAAAATGGTTTGCAGTGTTCACTAGCGACACAGAGGTCGGTCTGGCGAGGGTATCACTTGGTGACACCGTCAAAGGGAATCTCTGAGTTGGAAAGGAGAAGACCGTTTGCCTTTGTTTGACCTCTTGGAGCTTTTCCGGCTCGCAGAGTAAGACTCAGATATTTGTTGGCTGAAGGGACGTAGGAATTATTCGTGGGAGTATTCTTTCTATCTTTTCTGGCCAGCCGGTTGTGTAGCAGATGATTTCGCCTCATGAGGCGAACGTTTCGTGGCTTCTTGCACAGCTAGAGGAGGAGACAGAAATGCTACCATAACACTGGGAGATTTTACAACCGCGGTGCTGAATTTGAGGTCTCATATCTGAGTGACCATGTCCTTCATGGAGCAAGATGTAACGAGAACAGTACTGTAAGTGCCTGATGATAGAAGACAGGGTTTCCGACTAGCCAACAACTTACGAGCGACCGGGAAAGACACTTTTTCCTTCACCCAGATCACCTGGACAGGCCGCTCATCGAGACACATGGAGCAATCTCGGGAGGAAGTGGCATGGTTGCCATTGCAGTTGATACAGCGAGGAGAAGGAGGTGGACAATCGCCCTTGTGAGCCTCCCTCCCATAGGTTACACATTTTTTGGATGTCGTCAGGAATTCGAGTGTGGCTGTAACAATGACACTGGTAGGTTCAGAATGTATGGTCGGACTCTGATAACTTCATAGCCTACTTTGATCTTTGACAGGAGTATCACTCTATCAAAAGTGACAAAAAGAGTGCATGTGGGCACTAAGGACGCATTTACCTTTTTCATCACCTGATGGATTGCGATGACACCCTCATCAGAGAAGTATGTTTGGATTTCTGCCTTAGTCAGACCATCGAGTAGTCTAGTTTAAATAACAGCACAGGAAGAATTCAGCATTCAATATGCCTCGACAAAAACAGTATAGCCATGGAGGAGCCAAACTGCAAGCAGTTGTGTTTGAGAAGCAGAAGTAGTCTCCAAAAGCAAAGTGGTATTATGTAAATGAGAGCAGCATTACACAGGGCCAGTAGCTGCACCAACACCTTTCTGAATAATAAACAGATTTACCGTAGCAAAGGAAAAGGAAATCGCTAGATCGGCGTAAAGGGAAACACCAAAGCGGAAAGAGGAGGAGCAGGAGGGGTAGGAGCTGATGTGGAGAAGGGAATGCCACTCAGGACATGAGAAAGGCTGTAATAGCACGGGACTGTGCGGGTAACACGTGCACCCATGAAAGAGCTGTGGGCCACCTGGGTGGTGTAAGACAGGGATGCAGTCTTTTGCTCTTACTTCTCGATCTATGCATCGATGAAGCAACGCCAGAAATAATGGAGAGGTTCTGGAGTGGCACTAAATTCAACGAAAATGATATCAACAATAATACTGGCTAATGAAACTGCAATACTCAGTGACAGTGAAGAAGAATTACACGATCTGTTGAATGAAATAGACAGAACATGAACTGAGAGTAAATCAAAGAAAGACGGAAGCAATGACAAGTAGCAGAAATGAGAACAGCTAGTAATTTGGCATCAGAATAGGGATAACGAAGTAGAAGATGTTAAGAAGTTCTGCTACCTAGGTATAAAAATAATCCATTATTGACGGAGCAAAGAGGACATAAAAAGTAGACTAGTACTGGCGAAGTGAGCATTCCTGGTCAAGAGTAGTCTACTTGTATCAAACATAGGCCTTAATTTGAGAAAGAAATTTCTGAGAATGTATGTCTGGAGCACAGCATTGTATGGTATTGAAACATGGACTAAGGGAAAACTGGAACAGAGGAGAATTGGAGCTTTTGAGACATGGTGCTACATAAGACCGTTAAAAATTAAATGGACTGTTAAAGTAAGAGATGAGGAAGTTCTCCACAGAAGTGGCGACGAAATGAACACGTGGAAATCACTGCAAAGAAGAAGAGAAAGGATGATAGGTCATCTCTTAAGACATCAGAGAATAATTTCTATGGTACTAAGGGAACTGTAGAGAGTAACAACTTTAGAGTAAGGCAGAGATTCGAATACATCCAGCAAGTAATTGAGGATGAGGTTACAAGTGCTATCCCGAGAAGAAAAGATGAGCACAGGAGAAGAATTCGTGGCAGGCCGCGTTAAAGCAGTTGGAAGATCGATGTAAAAATAGTCCTTAATAAATTAGAGTCCCAAATAGACTAACTATAGTAAAGGCGTGGTACGTTAACCCATGCCCCCCCTCCCCAACAAACACTAATCGTGGAAAGTCGGCACCATTCAGAACACTTCTCGTCAACTGTTCTGTTCTAGACTGGGGCCGCTGAGAGTAGCAGTAAAGTTGTGACACTGTATAACTGAACTGAAGCCATCATAAACAGTTATTCAAGCTGTATCGAGGATACTCAGCCCAGTTGTTAATTGTATGATTATTGGCACAATATGTTTCAAGTGCTAAAAACAAGGAAACCTGGTAAAACAATCCGCTTTATACCGACAGTCATATAAGGATTATAGATTTCCTGAGTTATAACCTACTTTAAAATTTTTTATGGCGTTAGGCCTGGCCACAACTTAAAAGCAAGCAGCTCAAGAGCATTGTCAACTCAAGCCATGAAACATAAGACATCACAACCATCGTTCCCGAGGTACAGTTGCAAACTGAAAGCCGCTGCCCTCACTTACCAACGATGGCATTTACTTAAGGTCTGATGCTCAGACTAACGATACTGCTGTCCGTCATAAAATCTTAGAGAAATACCTGTCTGGTCCTAGCCCATTTTAACTTAAAACTACCACTACGCTGCAATTTGAACTGAACAGTATGCGTAAATCCTATGCCAGTAGGTCAAATATGTTGATGGCTGCTTCTTAAGCAGTATACCGCTAAAGTGTGCCCAGGTATGCCCTTTAGTCATTTTCGTCCTCTCATTTAAAACGCCGACACGCTCCTCTTTCAAGGCACAGTAAATCCTACCTCCTATATATTTGTTAAAAACAACCCTTTCTCTTCAACGTGCAACACCCTCATGCTTTCCATTATATCACCACACGAATGTTGCTCATTCTTGAGATGCTTTTTTACAGCTGACGAGCCGTTCTCTCTCTTATTATCCTCTTTAAGTCTAACTTTAAAACCGCGCGGGATTAGCCTAGCGGTCTTAGGCGCTGCAGTCATGGACTGTGTGGCCGGTCCTGGCGGAGGTTCGAGTCCTCCCTAGGAAATGGGTATGTGTGTTTGTCCTTAGGATAATTTAGGTTAAGTAGTGTGTAAGCTTTGGAACTGATGACCTTAGCAGTTAAGTCCCATAATATTTCACACACAATTGAACTTTTTTTTTCTAACTGTAAAATTCAGTGCCGTCTGCCCTATATATCTCTTCACAGTCCTGACATTTTACTTCATACACCCCAGATTTCCTCATCCAGTTCTCATCTGTGTCGATCTTATATCTCAGCCTGTGTCCTAATTTGTTGTCCTTCTTGAAAGCAATTATAGCCCCTTTCTCACTAAGCATCCTCGTTAATTTACGCGAAATGGTCCCCCAACACGGCATGATTCTATATTTGTCTGGATTTTTATCATTTCGTTGGTTAGCATGCCTAACTGCTACATCCAACCGATCTATCAAACCATCGTCAAAACCATTTTCTGCCACTATTTGTCTAAGGGTTTTCATTTCCTCATTCTTGTTTTCCGGTCTAGTGGTGTGGCATTAGCCTCGTGCACCGCAGTTTTGAAAAATGCAAGTTTATGTTTTTGTGGGTGGTGTGAGAACTTACCAATAACCGGCCCTGTGAACGTGGGTCTCCTAAAAATTCCTATCTCGAGCTTGTTATTCTTATTCTCGATCCTCAGGACAAGATAATTTGATTCCATGTTGCTCATGCTCTCCTGCAAAAGTATGTCCTTATGCATCTTAGTGAAGTCATTTACCAACTCATTTATTTCTTCCTCAGACGCCTGATAGAAGAAAGCAACTTAGGATGGCGCAAGAATGGCCTCATTTGATGTAGCTAATACGGTTGAATATAAAGTATACCAGCGGCAATCAGTACCTTCACTTAGATAAACAGAGGGAAGTCTTCCGATCTAAAGTTTTGAACATAGCTGCTAAGGTTCAGTGACCGTGTCAGAATTATATTAGAACAAATAAGCTCTCGGTCACAAATTTTAAGTCAAAATTGACCAGGTTTCGACGCTACTACGAGCGTTGTCTTCAGAATTAAACTAACTGTTCTAAAACATATTAGGTATATAATACATTAATAAAAATTAAAGTTTGTACTGACTGGAAAGAGATGTAGTCCTTACAAGTCACATTTTAAAAAAGATCTAAGCCGGATAATTGGTACAGTAATTCTATTCTTAGTTATAGCAACTCCATTTATAGGATACGTTTTACCTTGAGGTCAAATAACATTTTGAGGTGCGACAGTAATTACTAATTTATTATCCGCAATTCCATATTTAGGAACAGATTTAGTTCAATGAGTGTGAGGGGGCTTTGTTGTTGATAACGCAACATTAAATCGATTTTTCACATTTCATTTTGTATTACCATTTATTATTGCTGATATATATGTTTCGGTAGCTCAGATGGTAGAGCACTAGCCCGCGAAAGGCAAAGGTCCCGAGTTGGAGTCTCGGTCGGGCACACAGTTTTAATCTGCCAGGAAGTTTCATATCAGCGCACACTCCGCTGCAGAGTAAAAATCTCATTCTGGAAACATCCCCCAGGCTGTGGCTAAGCCATGTCTCCGCAGTATCCTTTCTTTCAGGAGTGCTAGTTCTGCAAGGTTCGCAGAAGAGCTTCTGTAAAGTTTGGAAGGTAGGAGACGAGATACTGGCACAAGTAAAGCTGTGAGTACCGGACGTGAGTCGTACTTCGGTAGCTCAGATGGTAGAGCACTTGCCCGCAAAAGGCAAAGGTCCCGAGTTCGAGTCTCGGTCGGGCACACAGTTTTAATCTGCCAGGAAGTTTCATATCAGTGCACACTCTGCTGCACAGTGAAAATCTCATTCTGGCATTATCTACCTCATCAATAAATAGAGATGTATAAGAATAATCATACTACGTCTACGAAATGTCAGTATCAGGCTGCTGCTTCAAATCCAAAGTGGTGTATTGGTGAGAATTGATTTATTGAGTGTCGAAGTAGACATGTTGATAAGAAGATTGTTCCAATAATAACGTGGAGACCATGGAATCCTGTTGCAACAAAGAATGTTGATCCATAAACTGCGTGTGCAAGAGTGAAAGGTGCTTGTCAATATTCGTATGCTTGAAGTATTGTAAAATATAGTCCTAATAATACTGTAAAGAATAATCCTTGTAATCCTTGAGTATGATTAGATTCTATTAAACTATGATGTGCTCATGTTACGGTTACTCCTGAGGCTAAAAGAATAGCTGTATTAAGTAATGGAATTTGTATAGGATTAAAAGGTTGAATTCCTATTGGAGATCATAATATTCCTAGTTCAATTGTTGGTGATAGTCTTCTTCTAAACAAGGATCAGAAAAATGAAACAAAGAATAATACTTCTGATGCAATAAATAGGATTATTCCTCATCGTAATCCAATTGATACAAATGCTGTATGTAGTCCTTGATATGTCCCTTCTCGTGCTACATCTCGTCATCATTGAATTATAGTTAGTAGGTTAATTCCGAATCCAATTTTAAATAAGTTAATGTTAAATAGGTGAAATCATTTCGCTAATCCTGATACTAGGAGTATTGCACCAACTGCTCCTGTTAGTGGTCAAGGTCTATCGTCTACTAAGTGGAATGGGTGATTTGAGTGAGTTGTTAACATAGGTTTAGTATACTTCTCTAGAATATAAAGTTCATAGAACTGTGAAAACATAAGCTTGAATTATTGCCACTGCTGATTCTTGAATTAATAGTAGTATCTGTCCAATATTTAGTAGTGAGATTAAGTTTATTGCTAGAGATGGTCCTGTATTTCCTAGTAATGTTAATAGTAAATGTTCTGCAATTATATTTGCTCTTAGTTGTACTGCTAGTGTACCTGGTCGAATGACGTTTCTAATTGTTTCAATTAATATTATAAATGATATTAATGCACGTGGTGTGCCTTGTGGTACAAGGTGTGTAAATATATGATTAGTATGGTTAATTCATCCAAATAACATGAATCTTAATCATATAGGTAGATCGATTGCAAATGTTAATGTTAAATGTCTTGTTCTAGTAAAGATGTAAGGGAATTCGTGATGGTGTAAGTCAGAACAGTGATGGAATTAATAATAGTCCTAAAAATGTTCTAGTTCTGTTTTATGATAAATTGAAGATGTTAGTTGATGGGTCAAATCTTGAGAATAAATTTGTTATCATTTTCAATTTAAGTTTTTTATCTCAATTGTTCTTTTTTCTGCTCTTTTACTAAGATTAGGCTTAAATGAGAAAAAGTTTATTTGATTGAAAAGGATTTAGGTAGCAGAAAATATAATGAATAGGGAAAATCATATGAGAGAAGATATTTGAGGGATTTCGATTTAATTTCCCCATCAGAAGTAGTCATTAATTTACTATTGTTTGGTTTAAGAGACCATTACTTACTTTCAGTCATCTCATGTATTTCAAGGTGTACTAATTGTTTAGTTATTTTAGATTGACACTCTAATGTTATATATTTTAACTAACTCCATAGATTATCTTAGATAATCACTTGATAAATAAATTTACTGAAGTTCTGTCAATTACAATTGGTATGAATGGTTTGCTCTACAGATTTCTGAACATTGTCTGAAGAATAATCCAGGTCGGTTTATTGTAAATGTTCCTTGATTTAGTTGACCTGGTGTTGCATCCATTTTAACTCCTAATGCAGGAACTGCTCATGAGTGTAAAACATCTGATGCTCTTGTTAATACTCATACTTCTGTATTTATTGCGAGAATTGTTCGGTTATCTACATCTAGAAGTCGAAATTCATCATTTTCTAGGTCTTGTTCTGGTGTCTATAAAGTCTGAATATTCATATCTTCAGTATCATTTTCGTCCAATAGTTTTGATTGTAATTATTGCTTCTACTGAATCATCAAGTAAATATAATAGTCATAATGATGCAAAGGCAATAAAAATTAGGGTAATTGCTGGTAAAGCTGTTCAGATTATTTCAGTTAAATGTCCATGAAGTATGTTTCGGTGTGTATAGGCAATAAATAATATATAAATTAGTGCATAACCTAGAATTACTGTAATTAATAATATTATGACCATAGTATGATCATGAAAGAATGATAGTTGCTCCATTAATGGTGAAGCTCCATCTTGAAGAGATAAATTTGATCATGTTGCCATCTGAATATTTTTCTAATAAAAGGTCAAACCTTTATTTGTACAGCTTGAATCTACTGCACTAATCTGCCATATTAGAATCTAGAAATTAATGGTACTTCTGAGTAACTGTGTTCTGCAGGTGGGTTATTTTGTAGCCATTCTGTTGATCTTCTTATATTAGCTCTGAATATAATTGCTCGGTTTGTAACCATTCTTTCTCATATAATTACAATGAATATAATAATTCCTACAACAGAAATTGTAGATCCAATTCTTGATACTATATTTCATGATGTATATGCGTCTGGGTAATCTAAATATCGTCGTGGTATTCCTGCTAACCCTAAGAAGTGTTGAGGGAAGAATGTTAAGTTTACTCCAATAAATATAATTGGAAATTGGATTTTTTATCATGTATTGCTTATAGTTAATCCTGTGAATAGTGGGTATCATTGAATAACACTTCCTATAATTGCGAATACTGCTCCTATAGATAATACATAGTGGAAGTGGGCTACTACATAGTATCTACCATGTAATACAATATCAAGTGATGAATTTGCTAATACTAATCCTGTTAATCCACCAATTGTGAATAGGAAAATAAATCCTAGAGCTCATAATAATGGTGGATTGAACTTGAATTTAGTTCCATATACTGTAGCTAGTCATCTGAATACCTTAATTCCTGAGGTACGGCAATAATTATTGTTGCTGATATGAAGTATGCTCGTGTCTCAACATCCATTCCTACTGTAAATATATGATGTGCTCATACAATAAATCTTATTAATCCAACTGATAATATAGCATAAATTAGACCTAATGTTTCAAATGATTCAATTTTTCCTCTTTCTTGACATACAATGTGTGAAATAATCCCAAATCCGGGTAGAATTAAAATGTAAACTTCTGGTTGCCTGAAGAATCAGAATAGGTGTTGGTATAAAATTGGGTCCCCTCCTCCCACAGGGTCAATGAATGATGTATTTAAATATCGATCTGTTAATAGTATAGTAATAGCTCCTGCTAAAACTGGAAGTGAAAGAAGGAGGAGAAGGGCTGTAATAGCTACAGATCAAACAAATAAAGGTGTTTGATCTAAAGTTATACTTTCTGATCGTATATTAATTGTAGTTGTAATGAAGTTTACTGCACCAAGAATAGATTATACACCTGCTAAGTGGAGTGAGAAAATAGCTAGATCTACAGATGCACCCCCGTGTGCAATAGCTCCTGCTAGATGAGGGTAAACTGTTCATCCTGTACCAGCACCATAATCTATTATAGAAGGTGTAAGAAGAAGGGTTAATGAAGGTGGAAGTAATCAAAAACTTATATTATTTATTCGTGTGAATGCTATATCTGGTGCACCTATTATTAATGGTACAAGTCAATTACCAAATCCACCAATTATAATAGGTATTACTATAAAGAAAATTATTACAAATGTGTGGGCTGTAATAATAACATTTTAAATCTGGTCATCTCCAATTAGAGATCCTGATTGACCAAGTTCAGCACGAATAAGTATTCTTATTGATGTTCCTACTATTCCTGCTCATGCTCCAAATAGGAAGTATAAAGTACCAATGTCCTTATGGTTTGTTGAGAATAATCATTTTTGCGGTAAGATGGCTGAATTTTAGGTGGTAGACTGTAAATCTACTTATGAGATGTTTTCTCTCTTACCATATTTTGGTCTTATATTCAGTTATGATTCTAGACTGCAATTCTAGAGGTGTAAAAATAATACATGTAATTAAATTTAAATACTTATAAGTTTATTTTATTATTATTAGGTGGTTATTTTAATACATTTATTTATCAAGGATTATCGCTACTTATGGTTTAGCTTAAAATAGGTTATTATATTATAATATATATAATAATATATAAATTAATATTAAAAATTATTTATAATTGGATATAATAAATAAAATTAATAACTTTAAATATAAAATATTATATTAATATAAATAATTATAACAATTATAATAATATAATTATAAAATTATTTTCAATAAAGTAATTTAACTAATAAATACTTAATATAAACTTAATTTTATATTAATAACATATTACATTAATTTACATAATTGTATAAAATATATTTATTATATTATGTAATATTTCTGTATTATTAGTGAAAAGAAAGATTAAATAAGAAAGAATATAATATATTTATCGGTATACAATAGAGAAGTTGTTGTGGTCAGCTGGGGGTGTGTTTCTTTTTTTGTTAGTGGTTGTGTTTTTTTTCTTTTTTTTCTTAAAATATTTAATACTTTTATTGTTTCCTTATTTTATAAATTTTTAAATTTCTTATTTTTTGTTCTTAAAAGTTTTATTCTTGCTTGTTTATTCACTTTTTCTTGTATTAAATGTAAGTTTTGTTAAACTAAATGTTCTTTTTGCAGTAATTTGATTTAATTATCAAGTGATTTTGGATTTAGCAATTGATTTAGTATCAGCATAATTCGTGCCAGCAGCCACGGTTATAAGATTGATAGAAGTGAATATTATTGGTTGAAACAGTTGTTCATATTATTAGGGTTAAAATATAAATTTGTAAGATGAAATGTTAAAATTTATTTGTGGCTCTTTTTATGAATCAGTGAAATTTAAATAATAATCTAGGATTAGATACCCTATTATTTTAAATGTTAATTATATTTACCAGGATACTATTAGTTAAGGTCTTTAAACGCAAAGAATTTGGCGGTATCTCATTCCATTCAGAGGAACCTACCCTGGGATAGATAATACATGATTTCCTCTACTTAATTTATTTGTTTGTATATCTCCATTATCAGAGAATCTTTATAGAGTTATAATTCTCAAGACTTATAATTATAAAATATTTGAGGTCAAGATGCAGCTTATAGTTAAGAGGAAGTGGGTTACAATAGATTTTTGTTTATAACGGATTTGATGGTGAAATACTGTTAATGAAGGTGGATTTGATAGTAATTTAATTTATTTAATTTACTGATATTGGCTCTGAGGTGTGTACACATCGCCCGTCGTTCTCATTATTGATTATTCTATTTTATTATTTTAAAGTAGCTTCAATTTAGATTAGATAAGTCGTAACATAGTATATGTACTGGAAAGTGTATCTAGGAAGAGTTTCAAGAATAACTTATTAGTAAAGTGTTTCACTTACACTGAAAATTTTTCTGTGCAGATCAGGATATCTTGATTATTTATTTTATTATATTTATTTATTGTTTATTTAATTATTTAATATAAATAATTTTGTTGAATTTTGTCTCAGTATATTTTATATAATTGATTTTTTAAATTATAGTTTTTTGGTAATGTAAGTGTTTTATGAAATATGATTTTAATTTTTTTAGAGTAGATTTTATTTATTCTACCTTTTGTATCAGGGTTTATCTAAATTTTAGTATTTATTTTACTTGTCTCGATTTGGGTTGATTTATAAATAATTTATAGTTAATGTATTATAATAATTATTAAATTATTTATAGAAATGAGTTGTTAATCGTTTCCTAAGATATCTAGTTTGTTAAGAAAAAATTTAATTTTTTGAAGTTAGTTGTTTTTATTTAATTTTTTAAGTATAAATACTAACTTATTTATTCTTTAAGGGATAAGCTTTGAAGTTAATAACCTATAATTTGTTTTATAATAATGTAATAGTAAGCTTAAATCAGCTATCTTTAAGATTACATTTTAGTTCATTATTTTTTATTCTGAAATTATAAATATTTTAGGTTTTTTATTAAGATTATTAATTTAATTTTAAAATTTTTGTAATAATGATAGAATTAGTATATTTATTTGTATAAAATTTTTACCTTGTAAACGTATTAAAAGGAACTAGGCAAAATTGATTTCCACCTGTTTATCAAAAACAGGGCTGCTCGTACTTGAGTGAACAAGGGTTGCAACAAGACTCTTGTACGAGCAGTGTATGGACTGATGACTTCAGCAGTTTTGTCCCTTAGGAATTCAGACACATTTGAACAGTGTGATTGATGGAGGACGCCGATAAAGTCGAAAGAAGGGCAACTTGTTTAGTATTATCGCGAAATAGTAAAGGGTTGAGTCATGGATATGAGAAGTGAATGGGGGTGGCAATCAGACGCATACATGAGGGGGAGGGGATGGGTCATACTTAATCTTGGAGGTGGTTTTCTTGGACACCATGGTCCCCTAGTGGTAAGCCACTGAGCTATTTGAAAACTTATTTTAAGATCAAAGGAAACAGTTCATACATAAGTACTTCAGCAATGCAGAAAAAGACATGCATTACAATTCCCTCCTCATAAAACTGTATCAGCATGAAATATCTTGTCTCAAGAAAATTCTGAACAATGACTTTTTCCTTCAAAAGAATACAAGTTCACTAACTCCAGAAAGCAGTCCCAATTATATCTTCACACAGACATTCTGAATTATTTGTTAAAATTTTTCTTTGTACTGAATGTCCATGACTGATCAAAGATAAATGGAAAAGATAAATCTGAAGTAGTTATTACTAGCCAGGAAGTACACGGCCAACTAATACCCAGATGAATAAATTCAGTTAGATGCAAAAGGAAATTTCATTCATTCCAATGAGAGAAACTGCCGGAGCTGCTAATAACACCAATTTATTATGGAAGTCATCCAAAACTTTGAGCAGGCCGATAATTTCTTCAGGGAACGGTTGTGACTAACTGGCGGTATCAGTGTATAAATATGGAAACTTTCATTAAGGAATGACGGTTAAAGAACTACGGCCGAAACTGAACACTGAAAACAGATTACATATTTAGAAGAAAATATAAGGTAACATTCAGCAAGCTGCCATTACTGACCAACAGCTAAGTAGATAAAACTTTTCAAGAAAACGGCTCTGACCGGCCAGTACCGAACACAACAGTTTAAGGAAATTAAGACTGAGATATCCTTTAAACTACACGGTCGCACGAACTGTCATACACATAAGAAAATGTTAGATACAGTTTTCACTCTGAATAAACGGCCGTGATAGTCCTTTGGAAGAACAGTTACTATTACGCTTGAATATAAAGCTTTTACGCTCCCTTCAAGAACAACGGCCGTAATAAATAAAGGGCGTCTAGAAACATTTGAAAACTACATTTCTTCGAGAACACTGCCATGAGTAATTAATGTATAAGAAATAGCAACACTGTTAAGCACAAAGCTCTGAATTCTCTTTAAGCAAAGAACAGCAGACGTGGTAACAGAGAACAATCTCAAATAAAGGCAAGCCAAACTTCCAATCAGTTTACAAACAGTGAATGACGCCGTTTTACCGTAACCCTTTGCAAGAACCAGTACCTCACCACACTATAGAAAGTACACTACTGGCCATTAAAATTGCTGCACCACGAAGATGACGTGCTACAGACACGAAATTTAACTGACAGGAAAATGATGCTGTGATATGCAAATGATTAGCTTTTCAGAGCATTCACATAACGTTGGCGCCGGTGGCGACACCTACAACGTGTTGACAAGAGGTAAGTTTCCAACCGATTTCTCATTCACAAACAGTAGTTGACCGACGTTGCCTGGTGAAACGTTGTTGTGATGCCTCGTGTAAGGAGGAGAAATGTGTACCATCACGTTTCCGACTTTGATAAAGGTCGGATTGTAGCCTATCGCGATTGCGGTTTATCGTATCGTGACATTGCTGCTCGCGTTGGTTGAGATCCAATGACTGTTAGCAGAATATGAAATCGGTGGGTTCAGGAGGGTAATACGAAATCCATACTGTATCCCAACGGCCTCGTATCACTAGCAGTCGAGATGACAGGAATCGTATCCGCATGGCTGTAACGGATCGTGCACGCACATCTCGATCCCTGAGTCAACAGATGGGGACGTTTGCAAGACAACGACCATCTGCACCAACAGTTCGACGACGTTTGCAGCAGCACGGACTATCAGCTTGGAGATCATGGCTGCGGTTACGCCTGACGCTGCATCACAGACAGGAACGCCTGCGATGGTGTACTCAACGACGAACCTGGGTGCACGAATGGCAAAACGTCATTTTTTCGGATGAATCCAGGTTATGTTTACAGCATCATGATGGTCCCATCCGTGTTTGGCGACATAACGGTGAACGCACATTGGAAGCGTGTATTCGTCATCGCCATATAGGCGTATCACCCGGCGTGATGGTATGGGGTGCCATTGGTTACACGTCTCGGCCACCTCTTGTTCGCATTTACGGCACTTTGAACAGTGGACGTTACATTTCAGATGTGTTACGGCCCGTGGTTCTACCGTTCATTCGATCTCTGCGAAACGCTACATTTCAGCAGGATAATGCACGACCACATGCCGCAGGTCCTGTACGGGCTTTTCTGGATACAGAAAATGTTCGACTGCTGTCCTGGCCAGCACATTCTCCAGATCTCTGACCAGTTGAAAACGTCTGTTCAATGGTGGCGGTGCTACTGGCTCGTCACAATACGCCAGCCACTACTCTTGATGAACTGTGGCATCGTGTTGAAGCCGCACGGGCAGCTGTAGCTGTACAAGCCATCCAAGCTCTGTTTGACTCAATGCCCAGGTGTATCAAGGCCGTTATTACGGCCAGAGGTGGTTGTTGTGTGTACTGATTTCTGAGGATTTATGCACCCAAATTGCGTGAAAATGTAATCACATGTCAGTTCTAGTATAATGTATTTGTGCAATGACTACCCGTTTATCATCTGGATTTCTTCTTGGTGTAGCAATTTTAATGGCCAGTAGTGTATATTCAGGAGACGGCCAAATCACACAAAACACTAACGGACAGAGAAATGCAATTACATACAGCGTAATTTACATCACACGTTTACTGCAAGGCGACCGTGACGTTTGACACCCCGTATACAACTGCGTGTAACGTAGAGACTTCGCCCTCAAATCAGTGTCTTTCAAAAGATCAACAGTTAACTCGAGCGCGGGAAAACAGAGTACAGACTCGCATTCACGTTCGCGTGAATGCTCAGTGTAGTTCCACAGGCAATGCGTAATCAAAGCTGAATCACAGCCGCTACCTCGACCCGGTACCAAACCCTGTGCTGCGGCCACAAGCCCAGCACCAACAGACTGCCGCGCCCTGCCGCATACGCTTCGGTTGGCAGTGGGCACCGTCTCTGGTCACGCAGTGCTGCCAGCACGGGCGTGTACACGACGTGTGATTCAACCGCTGGCCTTTCGCAGCGAGCGCTCAGTTGACAACGGTACCCACTGCTCTCTGTAACTCGCGTGAGCCCTCGCGTCAAGTCCCACCGGGCACCACTCGTCAATATCTTTGCACGTCCGAATCGTCAGTTGAGAAGAGTCGCTGGGCATGCATCGCAGTAATCAAATCACATCTACATCTATATGGTTACTCTGCAATTCACATTTAAGTGCCTGGCAGAGGGTTCATCGAACCCTTTTTCATACTACTTCTCTACCATTCCACTCTCGAATGGCGCGTGGAAAAAAGGAACACCTAAATCTTTCCGTTCGAGCTCTGATTTCTCGTATTTTATTATGATCATCATTTCTCCCTACGTAAGTGGATATCAACAAAATATTTCCGCATTCGGAAGAGAAAGTTCGTAAATAGATCTCACCGCAAAGAAAACCGCCTTTGTTTCAGTGACTGCCACCCCAACTTGTGTATCATATCAATGACACTCTCACTCCTATTGCGCGATAACACGAAACGGGCTGACCTTCTATGCACTTTTTCGATGTCCTCTGTCAATCCTATCTGTTAAGGATCCCACACCGTGCAGCAATGTTGCAGCGGAGGACGGACAAGTGTAATGTAGGCGGCGTCTTGGTAGTGGGTTTGTCGCATCTTCTAAGTGTTCTTCCAAGAAAGCGCAGTCTTTGTTTCGCCTTCCCCACAATATTATCTATGTGGTCTTCCCAATTTAAGTTGCTCGTAATTGTAATTCCTAGGTATTTAGTCGAATTGACAGCTCCTAGATTTGTGCGATTTATCGTATACCGAAAATTTATCGGATTTCCTTTAGTACCCATGTGGATGACTCGCACTTTTCTTTGTTTAGTGCCAATCAAAGGCTGTTTTCGTTGCGGTGAAATCTCTTCACGAAATTTCAATCACTTACATTCTCCTCTGTATGCGAAACTGTTTCATTGACATCAACCTGTGTACAGAGAAATGATCATCATAATAAAATAAGAGTAATCAGAGCTCGTCCCGAAAGGTTTTAGTATAGAATATTTCTATGCGCTATTAGAGAGTTTGCCTCTTAACAGGTGTGAGATCGCCACGTACGGCAATGCATGCTCTGCAACATGCTCCCATGCTGACCAGAAGACTGCTAAGGAATTCTTGTGGTGGGCCTTTCCGTTCCTCCGCCGAACTACTGGTAAATGATAGACTGTCCTCGGTGCATATGGACATGCTGCAGTACGACTGCTTAACACATCCCATACTTGCACAATGGGAATTAGGTTGGGGAAACGGGCAGGCCAAGAGCTCTTGCTATGTCCGATGCAATTGCGCATTGCCATCCACAAGAATTAAGCAGGGCCGAAACCACACCTGAAAAGAAGCATATGGTGAAAGAGTACAGTGTCACAATAATCATGACAAACGAGTGTACGGTGTTCAAAGATTTGGAGGTCAGTATTCCCATGCAACCTTATGCTTCGCACGCAATAACACAGGTGTCGACACTCTCGCCTCGGCGCATCGTGTTCGAACTATCAATGCAGCTGAGTACAAAGGTAGGTCAAAAGTAGTAACTGGATGCTTTTATGGACTATCTGTGTCAGAAGCTGCATTTGCAGAAAAGTTAAGACTGAAACATGTAGTATATCATGAGTACGTTTCTTGACCATGGTGTTGTAACAAAGACGGCCGGAGTGGCCGTGCAGTTCTAGGCGCTACAGTGGTCTCGCGGTTCTAGGCGCGCAGTCTGGAACCGTGCGACTGCTACTGTCGCAGGTTCGAATCCTGCCTCGGGCATGGATGTGTGTGATGTCCTTAGGTTAGTTAGGTTTAAGTAGTTATAAGTTCTAGGGGACTGATGACCTCAGAAGTTGAATCCCATAGTGCTCAGAGCCATTTTTTTGTTGTTGTAACAGATTACAATTATGTTTACCATCTGCAGAATGTGACAGTCATGCGATTAAAACTATTGCCAGAGACAGGAATTTGTGAGAAATCATTTAAAATGTCCTGTATGAAAATCACTTCGAGCAGATACTTAGAGAATCTACTCATGAGTTAAGACCTTGGACCTCCTAGCAACAAGCGGAGATGAACTTTTCTAATCAGTTAACGAACTGTAGGGCTTCAGTGATTATAGGGCTGTGATAGCGTCACTGGCTGAAATGGAGTCCGAACTCAGTTCACAAGAATACTGAAATTAGAAAGGCCCTCCGCATTAACTATGACTTCAACTCTACCCGCCTAGTCTGAACATCGGCACCATCCTCATCCACCAGAAATCATCTTACCACTCAGCCCAGTTATGGAACAACTTACACTTCAATGTGGAATCTAGTGAAAGGTTAGGAAGTTTTGTCACTGATGAAATACATTCCACATTAACTGAAGAATAACGCATGAAATACGTATGATTTACTTTAAACGGCGAAAGTTATTTTTATTTTGTATTATGTTATTTTTAACTTCCAGATTTAACATTTCCCAATTAGATTTTGAAAACACTCTCTAGAACATAAGTGACTGTACACTACTCACTCCAGTAACAAAAATTAAATAACCGTCGATACTTTCAGAAAGATACTCTCATTAGCGGCAATGCACTGGGCTCAGCATACAAATATTTCCACACAGGAACCACTGAGGTTCACTCGGAACCGCAGATCCTCTGATACCATCATCGCCCAGTGCACGTATTAACAGCGAATAGTGTTTTACACGTTACGAGCTGTGAGTCACTACACAGGGGGCCATAAAGTTTCTCACATAAACATGCAATATTGGTGTACACATTCTACTAGAACCCACGGATTATGTTATGATAGTTTAATAAGTGCAATATTATGGTTTACATATCAGGAAACTGAGCACTATGAAGAGCAATAGAAAATATTAGTTTTATAAATTCAAATGCCTTTTTTATTGCTGAGATATAGTATTTACTTTTTAGAGGGATTTCAAAGGATACGTGAGTAAATTTCAAAAAAAGGACAATGAAGATACATTTAACGTGAGAAGCGAAACGTTTCTGGAAACAAAATTGTCTATTATGGGAGGAAAAAAACTTATGAAATTCTAAAAAGAATATTTATATATCTGCTGGGGAAAGTGACAGCGTCAACGAACTTTTAACAGGAAACATCTGAAAGAAAATACTGTGTATCCGCGACTCTCAGTTGACATTCTGAAATTTCACTGTTATTTAGGAAATATGTGGCATGTACGGCGAACAGTAAGAAGATAATGTGATAAAATAGTTATTGCTGTCAGTATTTATTATTTAAAAATGTGAACTATTCATCTGAAATTGGTTACTGACTTCAAATTTCTTCTTCCGAAATTGTTTTCTTCGTAATTTACATACGATATGGAACAAGAAAGAAAATAATGCTGACCACTTATTACAGCAAAGAGATGTCATTGTCTATTAATGTTGGGAAGATGTATATGCCTCGCCCACACGGATCTTGTAAAGTCATGGCAGTCTCGGAGCGGTTCTTCCTCCTACGCATTGGATCGGCACTGTCTACACGAAGGGACACCCGCACTGGATTCCCACTGAGCTCTGCACTAGGACCGGTGTTACATATACTCTTCACAAGGGTCATCCCACACAACACCAACTGTAAGTTGGCTCTATATGCAGATCATGTGGCGGTCCTGACTAAGAGCAGAAGCCACCATATGCTGCAACGTGAAAAGAAACGACGATTGTACGAACTATCCTCACCCATCACAAATTGTCTGGCATACAACCTAGACAAGACAGATCCTCTTCTCCTGGCCCTACGTCCCGGTCATACTATCTCCTGCTGCAGTCGATGGTACACCAGTAACTTGGACGAAGGCAATTAAGTGTTTTTGTGTTATTTTAAACACCCGTTTGACTATGGACAATGCAGGTGTTTATAATTAATACTCCTCTACTTGCAAGGGCTCCCATGTAAAATAAATGGTTGTAGCACAATGAAACTTTATGTAAATATTTGTAAGGACATGCCGAAGAGAAATAAGGAATCAACCGTTGAATGAAACACAATTTAAATTTCCACATGAGAGGGAAAAATTTGTTAGCTGCGTACTATGTTTTCGTTCCATGTTGCAAACATTGCTCTATGTCCATACCATCTATCTACAACCACGACTGTTTTGAACCGTACTAGAAATACCATTTCTCAATTATTCGTAGCACCTTTAGAACCATAGACTGTGGAATGTTCATCCGTCGTGACAGTTGGTGCACTGCTTGAAGATCGCACATTGTGTCCGGCATTCTCAACTATAGCACCAGTAACTTCAAAAATTTGTGGTGCAATTGGTCAACCTGGCCTTACCTAAAAGGAAATACCAAATCGACAGTTCAACGGAACTTCCGAATAGTGTTGTTCAACTCCGATGTAAAAAAAGAGGGCCTCTCAGTATTCCTTGCGACTTAACTTCTGAGGTCATCAGTCGCCTAGAACTTAAAACTAATTATACCTAACTAACCTAAGGACATCACACACATCCATGCCCAAGGCAGGATTCGAACCTGCTACCGTAGCGGTCGCTCGGCTCCAGACTGTAGCGCCTAGAACCGCACGGCCACTCCGGCCGGCAAGACTCGCTCAACATTCTCATTCAGGCGCATGGATTAGCATTAGAAAATTACAGCGAAATACAGGAAGATCTGCAGCGCATAGGCACTTGCTGCAGGGAGTGGCAACTGACCCTTAACATAGACAAATGTAATGTATTGCGAATACATAGAAAGAAGGATCCTTTATTGTATGATTATATGATAGGCGGAACAAACACTGGTAGCAGTTACTTCTGTAAAATATCTGGGAATATGCGTACGGAACGGTTTGAAGTGGAATGATCATATTAAATTAATTGTTGGTAAGGCGGGTGCCAGGTTGAGATTCATTGGGAGAGTCCTTAGAAAATGTAGTTCATCAACAAAGGATGTGGCTTACAAAACACTCGTTCGACCTATACTTGAGCATTGCTCATCAGTGTGGGATCCCTAATAGGTCGGGTTGACAGAGGAGAAAGAGAAGATCCAAAGAAGAGCGGCGCGTTTCGTCACAGGGTTATTTGGTAAGCGTGATAGCGTTACAGAGATGTTTAGCAAACTCGAGTTGCAGACTCTGCAAGAGAGGCGCTCTGCATCGCGGTGTAGCTTCCTGTCCAGGTTTCGAGAGGGTGCGTTTCTGGATGAGGCATCGAATATATTGCTACCCCCTACTTATACCTCCCGAGGAGATCACGAATGTAAAATTAGAGAGATTCGAGCGCGCACTGAGACTTTCCGTTAGTTGTTCTTCCCGCGAACCATACGCGACTGGAACAGGAAAGGGAGGCAATGACAGTGGCACGTAAAGTGCCCTCCGTCACAAACCGTTGGGTGGTTTGCGCAGTATAATTGTAGATGTAGATGTAGATCACCAGCACATCAGTACCCATTGCCCTACCTGCTGCACACTGCAAGTGCCGACAAGACACAGAACAAAAGAAAACAAAGGGAACAAAAATAACAGCCAAGGCTGAAGTGAAATAAATTACGACTGGAAGAGAAGATGGACAAACAAAAGAGTTAACCTCCACCACATTCTGGAACAAAATAGTTAAGTAATAATCTCTTGGCTGACTGGCTAGCCAAAGTAGTCATTAGTTTCGCTCGTGATGAAGGTGTGGACACCTGTCGAAAGGTAGAGGATTTTGGCTTGAAAATTGAGCAGATTTTATTCGACAGAGAATACTTTACTTACAATCATACAGAAAGCTTTAATTCCCATAAGTACACACTTTTTTAGGGAAGAGGGTGTCGCTGTCTCACACAAATCATTTATCTTAAACGACGATATCCGTCCACCCAAGTGCGTTAGGAATTGTTTGTCGTTGCATATTAGTATGCGGCTCTTCCTGGAAGTTGCTCCACAAGTTCAATGGTAGTCGATGAGCAGCTTACTACAGACATTTTCTTGCTCCAGAAGGCAAACGATGCTCAGGGGAAATGAAGTGCAGGAATGTTTTTACCGATGCAAGGAATGAATGCAACTATGTCTGGAATGCATGAAATAGGCCCCGTTTTTTTTAGATACAAACAATTTTGTTAAATGCACATTTTTTTCTTTTGCTCTCATACACGACACTGTCTAGTGGAGCTCAAGAAGATGTGTGTAGAGAAGTACAAAGCCCAGGCTGCCAGACACGTTAATGTGACCACCGCCTTCATTCGATGTCAACTTACAGTAACAACAACACAGTCGGCAGCTGGCAGCACTACCAATGGAACGCATGTAAAGCGTGTCTGGGCCACATGGGAAAATGTGCAGTCATCGTCATAATGTTGAAATGGAGCGATTTATCTGACGTCCAAAACGGCTTGATCATTGGCTTTCGGTTCAAGGGCGTAAGCATATCCGAAACGGCTTCTTTTGTGAACTGTTCTCGTCAGCCGTATTACGTATATGGTGCATGGCAAAATGTCACTTCTAAAACTGGCGCGGAGGCAACTGTTGAACATCATGGACCATAGATGGAAGTGGTAATCGCCGGCTGCAGAATGGGTGCTGGTGATCAGATGTGGAACTACTGAGTAACTGACAGCCAATACGAACCAAAGGGCTACCAATAAATCTGAAGTCCCCTGTCGATAGCACTCATTATTTTGTCAGAATGAAGGGCTAGTTGTATTGAAAAAATGTTCAAATGTGTGTGAATTCTTAAGGGACCAAACTGCTGAGGTCATCGGTCCCTAGACTTACACACTACTTAAACTAACTTATACTAAGAACAACACACACACCCATGTCTGAGGGAGGACTCGAACCTCCGGCGGGAGGGGCCGCACAGTCTGTGACATGGCGCCTCAAACCGTACTGCCACTCCGTGTGGCAGTTGTATTCACATTAACGATATTTTCTGAAACCGTGCTGAATAAATGTCAGTAATTTTTTCGAGGTACTTCATAATGTTCGAGCACAGAATATGTTCTAAATCCAACAGCAAATTGATGTCAGTGATATATTACCCCTATTTCCTTTCTTGAGTATTCGTGTGACGTGTGCGATTTCCAATCTTTCTTCGAGCGAGCCGTTGTATAATATAGTTACCTACGGAGCTGTTAGATCAGCACACATAGAAAGGAATATAGTTGGTATGCAGTCTGGAGTGGAGGACTTCTAAGTTACTCACGTTGGCAACATTTCCTTATTCAAATTCTGGGTTATTTACTTCGTCTTCTTTGGAGAAGTAACTCCGTTTTGGTGGCACTGTCATCAGTAACATTACCTTCGAATCACGCAGTCTGGCTATTGATTAGGTCATTCCGCATGTGTACTTCACGTATGCCCTGAATATCTTCAGATTTTCTGTCGGATGTCGATACAGAGTGTCGTTGTGGAAACAGTTAAAAGTCATTGAAGTCCGCCCTAAATTTCCAGGTTCTGTAAAACATCGCCAAACTAGTGCGCTGTGCGTTCTTTTAAATTTGACATACTTTTGCCGCTGACTCTGCAAGACTGTTCTGGCGTGTGTTGTGTACCATGGAAAGTCAGTTCCATCTATTATTAATTCACCATATTGTCGCAGAAGAAGCTGACTAACACAGCCACCGTGGTGTAGTAGTTATGATAGTAGAAATTTGCATTGAGGGTCATGAGTTAAAAGCTCACCTGAACTGTAAAATTTTTAATTTCTATATTCGGTTCGAGTACATTCTAGAAGTATCCACAAATGTGAAGAATCATTCTACTGGAAAGTTCTGTACCTTTATATATAGCGTATGTGTTATGGCCGGAAGCAGTTCGCTCCGCGCTCTTGTATGTGCAAGTGCTGAATAGATCTGCGTTAAGTGAAGTTAGTGTTCGTCATTCATCTAATTATACCTTCTTCTACGTGACATTATTCTGGTGGAGGCGCTGGATGTTGGAACTTGTGATAGCGCACGTTATCGACGACACAGCGGCTCCCATCACGCCGCGACAGAGCCGCCGTTTACGTGGCGAGAAACCCTAGTTCGAGCCATATTCGACAGATCGCAATCTATCGGAGATAGAAGAAGAAGAGGACGTTACGATGACAGCAACTGTGTGCAACCACATGAGACATTCTTCCAGGTTCTCTGGTGACGATGGCCTAGATCCAAACAAGTGGCTGAAGGTATATTGAGCGTATAGCCAAATTTAACAAATAGGATGACACCGTGTGTTTGGCTAACGTATTTTTTTACTTAGAGGGCACTGCCAAGCAATGGTATGTGAACAACGAGGAGAAGTTCACAACCTGGGAAGTATACCAGGCGGAACTGCGCAAGTATTTCGGCGACACACGACAGAAGTGCAAAGGCTGAAGATAAAGTGCAGGGCACAGCGTCCAGGAGAAACTACAGCATCTTACATTCAAGATGTCTTGGAGCTGTGTAAAATAGTGGATCCAAGAATGAAGGAAGAAGACAAGGTTGCAGATCTCATGGAGGGTGTTGCGGAGACATGTATCAAGCCCTACTCCTGAAGGAGGTTCCGACAGCAGATGACTTCATAAATGGTGCCAGTGTATCGAGACAATGCATCAAAAAAGAATTACACACAAGAAATTTGAACAGCTTCCAAATGTCGTATCGATGACTGTGATGGAGGAAGGAACTGATTTCACAAGTGTTCTTCGTCGAATAGTGAGAGAGGAAGTTCAGAAGGCACTCGGATTGCACGGCGAGCAAAAAACCGAGACACTTCAACAGATCATAAGGGAGGAAAAGTTACGTTCCTACAATGTCGCACGACGACCATGTTTGGGCACCAAGGAAGACTGACGTCTGGAGGACCCAGGATAACCAACCAGTATGTTTCCACTGCGGACGACCGGGACATGCGGCTTTCCGCGGATGATGCTGTAGTATACAGAGAAGTTGCAACTTTAGAAAATTGCAGCGAAATGCAGGAAGATCTGCAGCGGATAGGCACTTGTTGCAGGGAGTGGCAACTGACCCTTAACATAGACAAATGTAATGTATTGCGAATACAGAGAAAGAAGGATCCTTTATTGTATGATTATATGATAACGGAACAAACACTGGTAGCAGTTACTTCTGTAAAATATCTGGGAGTATGCGTGCGGAACGATTTGAAGTGGAATTATCATATAAAATTAATTGTTGGTAAGGCGGGTACCAGGTTGAGATTCATTGGGAGAGTCCTTAGAAAATGTAGTCCATCAACAAAGGAGGTGGCTTACAAAACACTCGTTCGACCTATACTTGAATATTGCTCATCAGTGTGGGATCCGTACCAGATCGGGTTGACGGAGGAGATAGAGAAGATCCAAAGAAGAGCGGCGCGTTTCGTCACAGGGTTATTTGGTAACCGTGATAGCGTTACGGAGATGTTTAGCAAACTCAAGTGGCAGACTCTGCAATGAGAGGCGCTCTGCATCGCGGTGTAGCTTTCTGTCTAGGTTTCGAGAGGGTGCGTTTCTGGATGAGGTATCGAATATATTGCTTCCCCATACTTATACCTCCCGAGGAGACCACGAAGGCCTCCGTGCGATTCGAGCGCGCATGGAGGCTTTCAGACAGTCGTACTTTCCGCGAACCATACGCGACTGGAACAGAAAAGGGAGGTAAAGACAGTGGCACGTAAAGTGCCCTCCGACACACACCGTTGGGTGGCTTGCGGAGTATAAATGTAGATGTAGATGTGGTGCGCCAGAAGACAGCAGACCGATCTCAGCCGACGCCATCTCCGGGAAGACGAAGATGAACAAGAAGATGTGGGTGCAGGACGACGTAGGTCACCATCGCCACAAGCTAGCCGCTGGAGAGGACGCTGCCCAACACGCCGATCAAGGTCACCATCGCCGTTTAGAAGCTCCATCCGATCACCTAGCTGCCGCAACCTGGAAAACTAAAGGGTGTGACCTTCCTTGGAGGTGAGGCCGCCGAAGGGAAAAATCCTCCGCCGGCGATCACTACAAAAATGATAGGAAACTACGTCGATATCTTCATGTATGGCCGACCAGCCCAAGCTCTGGTGGACTCTGGATCATCATATTCAGTCATTTCAGAGAAGTACCGTCGCCAGTTACAGAAAACCGTATTCGTCGACAACAAAACATCTCTGCTGAAGGTGGCTAATGGGAAATATGTAAAACCTACAGGAAGATGTGTCATTCGTGTGGGTATAAGTGACCATAGACAGCCTTTAAAATTCATTGTCTTACAAGAGTGTACTCATGACGTCATTCTCGGATGGGGCTTTTTGAAAGCTTCTCAGGAACTTATAGACTGTGGTCGCTCGTAGATTATGCTAGACGACATGAGATACTGTGGACAGGAAGATGCGCATCCGAGTGTGTGGAGACTATGTGTCCTGGATGAAGTTATCATTCCTGCAATCAGCACTAGAAAGGTAGCAGTTATGTGTCATGCCATGCATCAACTCATGGATCTTGTAGTGGAATGTAAGAGAAGCATACCACTGAAGAATAACTTGGTCATCCCATCCTCTGTCGTCCCGTTTATGAACGGATTCGGTGGATTGTGGATAGTTAACTGTCGCCGAAGACCGCAGATCCTTCCAAGACGCAGGTGCGTAGTAAACGCAGAGCCGTTAATTGCCGAATAGCTGAGCGTCATGGAAACCTCCCATGCCGAGTCTGTGGGCGAAATTAGCGCTACCACTGCGAGACAAGATCTTCGAGCTCGACTATCACCAGATCTCACTAAGGAACAGCAGAAGAAGCTACTTGCCATTCTTAGGTGAAGAGCAAATGAGAGAAATCGACGATGAGGCACTGGATTAGCACTGGAGGCCATCAACCAATAAGCCAGAGAGCATACCGTGTGTCAGCAGCGGAACGTCGAATAATTCGCGACGAGGTAGAGAAAATGATGAAGAATGACATCATTCAGCCTTCGCAGAGCCCATAGTCGTCACCAGTGGTTTTCGTCAGGACGAAGGATGGCAGTTGGCGCTTTTGTGTTGATTAGAGGAAGCTTAATAATATAACTAAAAAGGGCGTTTTCTCCTTTACACGAACTGACGATACACTATATTCTCTGAAGGAGGGTAAGATTTTCTCAACCATGGACATGTACTCAAGATACTGGCAAATCGAAGTAGATGAGGCTGATCGTGAGAAAACTGCATTCATCACCCCCGAGGGCCTGTATGAGTTTAAGGTAATGCCGTTTGGTTTGTGTAATGCACCAGCAACTTTTGAAAGGATGATAGGTAATCTTCTAAGGCACCTGAAGTGGACGATGTGTCTTTGTTATTTAGATGACATTATATTGTTCTCAGAGACATTTGATGAACATATAAGAAGACTGAGGGCTGTTCGTAAGTGTTTCCAACAAGGCGGACTGAAACTGAATCCAAGAAAGTGTCTCTTTGGAGCACAAGAAATCAGAATACTTCGACACCTTGTGTCAAATGAAGGTGTGTGGCCAGACCCAGAAAATGTGGGATCTATAACGGAATTTCCTATTCCTAAAAGTATTAGAGATGTGAGAAGCTTCCTCGAATTATGTTCTTATTACCGTCGTTTTATCAAAAACTTTTGTATCAAAGTCAGGCCATTCCAAGAGTTGTTAAAAGCCGATGCTAAATATATCTGGGATGGTGTTCAACAAGATTCTTTCAATGCGCTGCGAAAAGCTCTGACGACTGACCCTGTACTTGGTCTGTATGATGAGAGAGCACCTACAGAAGTACACACAGATGCCAGTGGGTATCGGATCGGTTCTGTTCTGGTGCAAATTTCGGATGGAAAAGAGAAAGTTACAGCCTATGCTTCTAGGAGTCTTACAAAAGCCAAGAGAAACTATTCAACTACAGAAAGAGAATGTCTTGCTGTGATCTGGGCCATGTGCAGATTTCGACATTATCTCTATGGAAGGCCATTCACAGTTGTTACAGACCATTATTCAATTTGTTAGTTGACAGGTCTTAAGGATCGAACAGGACGACTCGCCAAGTGGGCACTACGTCTTCAAGAGTATGACATTACCATAGTGTACAAAAGTGGAAGAAAACACCAAGATGAGGACTGTCTCTCAAGAAACCCTGTGCATGGCCATCAAGACTTTGATGCAGGTAGTGACTGTCTCGCTGCACTCCAGGATCTCCCTGCTGAGCAGAAGGACGCCAAGATAAGTCATATTAAGCTTGCCTTAAATCGGTCAGAGGATGTGACAGGACAATGTAAAGTAGTTAATGTATTAATTTGAAAGAAAAACTTTGATCCGTTTGGAAAGAGGTGGCTACCAGTGATTCCTAAACACATGCGCTTAGATGTTCTACAGAAATTCCATGACACACCTGAGGCCGGACATTTAGGATTTATTAAGACATATGATAGGATCCGCAAGAGATTTTTCTGGCCAGGTTTATTTAGGAGTGTCCGTGACTATGTGTCGCATTGTCGAGAATGCCTGAGGAGAAAGGCAGTTTGGCCGGAGTGGCCGTGCTGTTCTAGGCCCTACAGTCTGGAGCCGAGCGACCTCTACAGTCGCAGGTTCGAATCCTGCCTCGGGTATGGATGTGTGTGATGTCCTTAGGTTAGTTAGGTTTAATTAGTTATAAGTTCTAGGCGACTGATTACCTCAGAAGTTAAGTCGCATAGTGCTTAGAGCCATTTGAACCATTGAGAAGTTTCTCAGAAACCACCTGGTCGACTCATACCAATTCCACCAGCCGAAACGCCTTTCCAGCGTGTTGGGATTGACCTAATCGAACGATTTCCAACGTCTGCTAGTGGCAATAGATGGAATATTGTTTGAACTGATTATCTGACACACTACGCCATTACAAAAGCAGTGAAAACAGCCGATGCATTCAAGGAAGCCAAATTCACCGTTGAAGAGATTGAATTAAAACACGGTACCCCAAGGTCGTTAATTACGGATCGAGGAAAGTTTTTCAATCGAATCTTGTGACAGAGATAAACCGTCGGTGCAACATTACTCACCACATGACGACTGCCTAGCATCCGCAAACAAACGGCCTTACTGAACGCCTTTATATGACCTTGGCTACATGTTACCAATGTTCGTTAATGTTGAGCAGAGCAACTGGGATGAGGTGCTACCTTTCGTGACGTTTGCCTACAAGACACCACAGGATTTACGCCATTTATCTTGGTGCATGGGCGTGAGGCGAGTACGACGATGGACACTGTGTTTCCGTTACATCCTGATGACGTGGACGACGACTACATCGGCCAGGTGCTAACCACTTAGTTCGACTCTGCACACTGCGGGCCCAAGAAAACGTTCGTCGAAGGTATGACGCGAGCCACCGCCCTGTTGTCTACCAGCCAGGTGACCCCGTCTGGGTCTTCACTCCTGTTCAGAAGGTTGGTCTCTCTGAGAAGCTCCTCAGGCGATACTTTGGACCTTATAAGGTTGTAGAACAGGTGTTTGATGTTACTTGTGAAGTTGAAGATTGCGACCCCGACACAAGACGGTGAAAGATCAGAGGTACGTTCCATGTCCTCCGAATGAAGCCCTATAAGGATCCTGCAACCCAGGGTAAATTTGAAGCTCCAGCGACAGGCAACATGCGGAAAGGTGACGAAGAGCGTAGCGGCAAAGGAAGTTCTAAGAAGATCACCGCCAGGGCGAACATCAGTCATCGGGAGTCGGAGTATGCGTACCGGACTGATGACTCGTTCCCGGACTAGGAGGACGTAACACCGAGACGCTGTTCTCTTAAGGGAGCAATTTCGCAGAAGAAGCTGAGTATCACCGTGGTGTAGTGGTTATGATACTATACTGTTGCATAGAGGGTCGTGAGTTCAAAACTCACCTGAACTGTAGTTTCTATATGCGGTTCGAGCACATTCTAGAAGTATCCACAAATGTCAAGAATGTTCTATAACTGTATGTATCCCGTATCTGTTCTGGCCGGAGGCAGTTCGCTCCGCGCTCTTGTATGTGCAAGTGCTGAATAAACCTTTGTTAAGTGAAGTTAGTGTTCGTCATTCATCTAATTACGAGGTGCATTCAAGTTCTAAGGCCTCCGATTTTTTTCTCCGGACTGGAAAGAGATAGAAACATGCGCATTGTTTTAAAATGAGGCCGCGTTCATTGTCAATACGTCCCAGAAATGGCAGCACCTTACGGCAGATGGAATTTTACCGCCAGCGGCGAGTATGGGAACTGTTTTAAATACTTAAAATGGCGACGTTTTCCTTACTTGAACAGCTTGCAATCATTCGTTTTCTGAATTTGCGTGGTGTGAAACCAATTGAAATTTATCGACAGTTGAAGGAGACATGTGGTGATGGAGTTATGTGTGTCAACAAACCAAAACAACCACGGGCTCGCACAAGCCGGTCTGACGACATGATAGAGAAAGTGGAGAGAATTGTTTTGGGGGATCGCCGAATGACTGTTGAACAGATCGCCTCCAGAGTTGGCATTTCTGTGGGTTCTGTGCACACAATCCTGCATGACGACCTGATAATGCGAAAAGTGTCAGCCAGGTGAGTGCCACGAATGCTGACAGACGACCACATGGCTGCCCGTGTGGCATGTTGCCAAGCGGTGTTGACGCGAATGGGACTATCTTTTCGTCGGTTGTGACAATGGATGAGACGCGGATGCCATTTTTCAATCCAGAAACAAAGCGCCAGTCAGCTCAATGGAAGCACACAGATTCACCGCCACCAAAAAAATTTCGGGTAACCGGCAGTGCTGAAAAAATTATGGTGTCCATGTTCTGGGACAGCGAGGGCGTAATCCTTACCCATTGCGTTCCAAAGGGCACTACGGTAACAGGTGCATCCTACGAAAATGTTTTGAAGAACAAATTCCTTCCTGCATTGCAACAAAAACGTCCGGGAAGGGCTGCGTGTGTGCTGTTTCACCAAGAAACGCACCCGCACATCGAGCTACCGTTACGCAACAGTTTCTTCGTGATAACAACTTTGAAGTGATTGCTCATGCTCCCTACTCACCTGACCTGGCTCCTAGTGACTTTTGGCTTTTTCCAACAATGAAAGACACTCTCCGTGGCCGCACATTCACCAGCCGTGCTGCTATTGCCTCAGCGATTTTCCAGTGGTCGAAACAGACTCCTAAAGAAGCCTTCGCCGCTGCCATGGAATCATGGCGTCAGCGTTGTGAAAAATGTGTACGTCTGCAGGGCGATTGCGTCGAGAAATAACGCCAGTTTCATCGATTTCGGGTGAGTAGTTAACTAGAAAAAAAATCGGTGGCCTTAGAACTTGAATGCACCTCGTACACCTTCTTCTACGTGACAATATATAGGATGTCAGCTGAATTCTTAGCTGCTTTTTTATATGGATGTATTTCCCGCTTATTTTTTGTGTGAATAGGTGATTGGTATTTAGTCTCGCTATAATTACCTCCAGTTCACTAAACTCTGTATCGGTCAGAATACTCCCCACTTATTTGGGGTTATTTCCTGCTAAGAGGTTGAGTACGTTTTCCCTAACATTTACACCTGGAGTGCTGTTTTGATCCAATTGTTCAAAGTAATTTTTGAGGATAGCATTTAGTACGATTTCAGACGATGTTTTATGCCTACCACTGACTTTAAACACGTAATTTCGCCAACATATCAAGTGCAGACTGAACTACAAGACAGACAACTATAAGGGTGGCAGCCGCTTTGTGGTATTTCGTCAGCCCAAAAAGATTCGAGGCTGGATTATCAGAAAATAGAGAAACGTTACGATTGTAGTTTTAATGCTTCAGGTGTTATACGTATCTTCCCCCACACAAGGCACAGATCGTTCAGACAAACATGTGACACTGTCAGAAAAGTCTTTCTTTGGCATGTTGTTCAACTCCTACATCATATTGGCTTAATTGTCAGTGATGTAGTCAAAGCGTTCATCCTTCATGTGAATTTCAGTACTTTATCGCTTTTTGTCTGCCCCCGGTATGTGAGTTGTCAGCGTGACAGAATGTCAATCCTGAGGTCCCGAGTTCGATTACCGGCTGGGTCGGAGATTTTCTCCGCCGAGGGACTGGGTGTTGTGTTGTCCTAACATCATCATTTCATCCGCATCGACGCGCAAGTTGTAACGCCATAGCTCTAATACTGTACTGATTTATTTTGCCTTTTGATTTGGTTTAATGTTATAACGTTGAGCTTCTGTAAATGTGTTTGTTTGAATCGATAACATAAAATTGTATACTCCTTTCTTTGTACAATCTTTGATGTCATGGTTTGGTTCTATGCAAAGTAGTGTATCTGTCATATAAATTCTTTGTCCCATTTGGAGGGAACAAAACTTATTGTATATAATTGTAACTTTGTGTGAATAATTTTTGTAGCAATTTCAACATGTGCAAATATTCTGTTTTATTTAATGTATTTGGTTACTGTTATGTAAACTGCTGATCTTCACTTAGGGTTCTTAGTTAGATTGTATGTAAAAGGCGTAGTGGTTCCCCTCGGGAACGGAACTGTGTAGCGCGCGCAAATTGTGGTTGGCATAGGTAGAAAAGGTGGAACAAGAGTCAGTCGGGGACGAGCTACGAGTCAGGGACGAGCTACCAAACTGTGCATTGCCGTGTAAAAGATGCATATTGTGCTGGTTCCAGGAGAGGGTTTTTCTGCTACTTTCCAATGCCTCGGATGGATGGATAAATAGCTGGAACTATTCTAGAATTTGTATGTGTTATCGCCACCAAGAAATGACAGAGTCTAGCAATTCTACCTGCAATTTCAACTAGCAACATGCAGTCGCCACCACATTGCGCAATCACTGTAATGGAGCACTATAGTAATGTACAGTGAAGGATCAGCTAAATGGATGTGTTAGTGTGCTCAAATATAAGGTAATTTATAACTGAATTTATGTACCTACCTTGATTTTTCTCCTTATCATAACACCTCTCAGGTACCTCTCCGTTTGAACTAAAGTGATTACCGAGTGTCCCTACTGAAACAACATTAAAGCCCAGTGTTTTGCTAACTGACGCCTCTTGAACACAGTAAAAAGAAAGTTAAAGTTAATGATGCTTGATGAAAGTAATTTTTCTAATAAAACTGCTTATTAATGTATTGTTGCCAACTTCAAATTAAGAGTTCGTAAGACTGAGGCTTATAAAGTTTTGCTTAGTAAATGATCACATTACTGCCTGTTGTAAATCTTAGAAGGTGAGTCAGTGTCTTACATTTGTGTTAATTTTGTCTCTCAATGTAGTAAAAGTGGAAAACTGCTGTGTGAAAAGTTATATACTCATGTTTGCTAAGTGTTTCTCTCTCTTGTGTATTGGTAGTGCATATTATTAATATAACAGGATCCACAGTTTGCCGATTGTGTTAATGCTAGGTAACAAGTAATGGGAAGACCATTAATTATGAAAAACATTATTTCTTTATTCAAATGATAGTGAGAAGCAACCTGTTAGTGGATTCCAATTAACTTTCATTTTAAATAGTAAAGTATTCAACTGAAAGAGACTTAACCTATATCCAATTAATGACTCTGCAGTGAATAGTAATAATAACGTTATAAAGACCATCCAGTTTGTGTAAGCCCTGAAAGTAATAGTGTGTTTTGGTATCTGTTATAATTTTGCAAATAGTTTGTGCTGCTCCAGTTGTTAGCTTCAATTCACTGCACTCGCGTGTGACAAAGTATAGGTTGTGTTTATCCATTAAAGTTACTTATAACTATTTTCTTGAACGAGAATGTTAATCATTCTCTTGCCTAGTTAGGCTGGCGACCGTTTTCTTTACCCGTTAAACAGTGCAGATAGGCAAAATTTTGTTTGTTACTGTTCAAATATTTCCGTAATTCTGACTTTCACTTCCGATAAGCCACCTCCGTTAGGTATAACACGGTAAACACAACAAAATTCCTCTCAGAGGGTAACACTGCTCTGTTGCTTCATACCATAATTGTTTTAACTAGATAATTATATTTCACGACCTGCTTCAAGCTTTAAGGTTATGGTACAGCAGTAGCAAATTGCAGCAGACGGGAGTGTTATAAAGTGGCCTAAGTGGCATCAAATTAAAAGACTTGCCCCCGGCGAACGGTCTACCTGACGGGAGACCCTAGTCACACGACATTTATTTTTTCTCGCTTTGTGGTAGGTTCGTACTGATGACGCCAAGCAATATCAGCCGTGATGATTTTTTTAAAGAAAAGAATCGTTATCTACCACATAATACGTTTATTGTATATATAAACTGAAACATGTATTACAGGCCACGGATGATGCTAGTTCAAGCTGCCACTGTCGTTACTGAGGTGACATCGCTTATGCGCCAGGAAGAAAATCTGCCTGAAAACTTCTTGAACGGACAATATATGTTTCTTGGAAGTCTTCTGTAGTCAGTTGAGTTGCTCAGTAACTAAAGAGACTGACTTGTAGTTAGATATGGGTTTATCGACAGATATCAAGAGTCACCACTCAGTATGGTAACATGTGGTTTGTAAACTGTGGTTACATTTATATAGTTAGAATTACGGAGGAGACATTTTCGACATGCAGGAACCAACTGCTGTGAGTGTGTTCAGAAAATGAGAGAACGAGTAGACTGGGCTTTTATAGTACAGATGTTAAAATACTTCAGAGTGGAGGCTCGACGTTTTCCAGATGTGCAGTAGAATCTCTGCCACAAACAGTCAGCACAGAAGTAGTTCGGGATTTGTATGTGACATGAATAAAATAATGAGCAAGTGTGTTTGGAAAATGAAACAGAGTGTGAAACACAATGTTAAGTATGTGGGCTGTAATACCAAATCTGAAATCCATCATACCATTGTTGTTCGAAAGTGTAAGTACTTGCAACGAAACGAGGAAACCTGTAGGGGTAGCACATTTATATCAGTCCTCAGAAGATGCTGACTGTTTCCCATCATAGCTATGAAGGTAACTGATTGAATATATCTGCTGAATGTCCAAATATAAATTAAACTGAGAGGAACATAATGCAGACGTGCTGCAGTGCCTATGTAAATCTATTTGGAATTACGATGTTGTCACACATAGGTGATAGCATTTAATCTAGGATGATTAGGTAATTAGGGGGAATAACGGTGTAGATTCCTGGGCAATGTTTTTATTTCAAGGATGTCGAATGATAGTGCCTGGACATACTGCAATCTTTCTATGATCATTTCCTTTCGTTTTAGATGATGCTGGGATGGATTGTTTTCTAGCTGATAATTGTGTGCATGTGAAAGCACAGTGCATTTTATTTGAGATAGGCCAGACAGAGAACGCTACGAGAAAAGCCATCCTTTTCAATCACCACAGCCTGGAGCCTCAGGTGTCTTCAGGAAATCATTCGCTTTCTGTAAGAAACACTGCTTGCAGTAAATAATGGCCTAGCCACATGAGCTGCTTTCCAGATTATGGGACCTCTGGTGCGAGGCTAGAGCTGGGTGCAAATACACACTATTAGTAAATTAATAAGTAATATCAAGGAGACAGAGCTGGGGAAGCCGTTTTTTAGAAGTGGGAAGGAGTTTAGTCATGTGATTGGCATTGTACCTCGTTTTGTTGTTTTGGTGGGCTCTTGTGTCTTGGAATGATCCAAGATATTGTGCTAACATGTACGAATTTTTCACTGTTGGCGGGGAGGAATCGGTGATAGTTTAATGAGTTGGTGATTGTGCACTATGGACAGCAGATCAGAAGAAATGTCGAGCTGTGTACATATTGTACATATCAGAGGGAGATCAGCAAACATCTTGGAAGATGAATGGGGTCCAAAGTTGTGTCAGCAGCAACACACCCTCAACGTCTCCATGGCACAGCCCATCACACTCAGTGGCGTTCACAATGATTGTTGGGGAACGATTATTGTGAGGATAAGTAGCGGCATCAGTGTGATTGGGCATTTCTTGGTCCATACATCTGTACAACAGCCAGTCTTAGGTCCACCATTGCTGAGATTCATGTGCAGATCGATATATATGTGAGAAGAGCAGACTTTTATCATTCAGTTAAGTAACTCTGTGGATCGAAAGAAATTTATTAATTAGACTTTATATTGTATAGAGTACGTAAACCATTTCAAAGTCTTTCGTAATCTGTTTGTACGAATATTTTTGTTCAATAAATTTATGTGTTAACTGATAAATTGTTTCTTTTACACACACGCCTCTCTGGGGTATTCATGCACGATGGGTCGTTCAGCCTTAGCACAAAGGGCTCCCTGAAAACATAAAATGCCATTTTGGTGAAAATTACTAACTCCTGAATTAACTGCAATTAAGACTGGCTAAAATAATGTATGGTGCCTTTATGCCTGTTTGGTATCTCTCGTCCACTGTCGCAACACACATAAACTCACGAATAAAATTAGATCCAAAATCAATTATTTTATATATGAGAGCATATTAATCTCTAATTAACCTTATCTGGTTGGTGGTTGGTTCTGAGCACTACGGGACTTAACTGCTGAGGTCATCAATCCCCTAGAACTTAGAACTACTTAAACCTAACTAACCTAAGGACATCACACACATCCATGCCCGAGCAGGATTCGAACCTGCGACCGTAGCGGTCGCGCGGTTCCATACTGTAGCTCCTAGAACCGCTTGGCCACCCCTTATCTGGTGATAATAGTTTTCCACCCTTGGAGAGATCGCAGTGTTCGAATGATTCTGGCGTTTGTGTGATTTACCAAAAGTAGTCCAGACCAATTATACTCTACTGTTAACGTTTTTCCTGTCTATCCTGTCATTTTCTTCAAATGCTCCAAACATAAAAACTCGTAAACTGTGTCTATGATTTAATTATTGATTTCTGAGAGTTTTTCTATGTTAATTACGCGTTGTGTTGGAATTATAGCTTATTTCCTGCTGCTTTCACATTTGTTTTATTACGCTGTTTTAGTCGGTATAGACATTTATCTGCACTAGTGGCAATATGGATAATGTCACCCTCAAAAGCGAGTGGGTAAGTGTATTGATGAACACTAAATTATTCTAGTCATCTCAGTGTCTGATTTGAAGAAGTATCTTAGGAAATATTTTTCGAATAAACTGAACATAAAGAACTCCTTAAGAAAAGAACGACATTTCAGTCGACCTGGAGATGGATGGCAACTCATTTTAAAATAAGTTATTATTATCTATAACAAATAAATAATGGAACAGTTACTACGAACTCTTATAGTTCCTATTATTCTCCTCTTTGTGAGGTAACAACAAAAGGTTAAGAAATAAAAATACTGTGTGGTCACAATTAAAACGCAGCTACTCGTGAAGGTCTGTAATTATCGTATGACGGCGAAAATTGGTAGATACACTACTGCATTAATTCGGTACCGACTTATGGTAAAAAAAAGTTAATTTCAATTTTGGCCACCAGATGCAAATCTGGCACTGTACAGCATTTCGTCGATTTGATCTTTTCTACCCACATCCCATTCATAATTCATTCCATATGTAAGCATTTTTATACGTCTTTATTGCATTCACAGTGCCAAACTGGAACGTATTGGCCAAAATTTGAACTAACTTTTTCACAGTGTAAATCGGTTGTGCATTGACGCATTGGAATATCTATCAATTTTCGTTGTCATACGATAATTACAGCCCACCGCTTACTTCTGTGAGTAGCTGCACTTTAATTAGAACCACCCGGTATCTTGGCGATACTACACTGGTGTGCAAATCTTAGTGATGAAAATAACTTCTGCATTATGTTCCACTGCCAAGTAATGCAGCTCGATTGAACTTTACCCACAGACGGATACAACAGCTATACTATATTACACATGATAATAAAAAAAATAACAAATGGGATAAACAAAAATAACAGTAAGGCAGCAGCATGTCAGAGCACAGGGTTCTATTTGTAAGATGTATTAGCTTATAACTAGAAACAGTGTATTTTGATGTACTATGTGTATATTAGTTTAAATTCTGAAACTTTTTCTGTGTTTGTGTATCTAGTAACCACAGTTCTGCGTCTTAATAACTCTATACTGTATAGTTCTGACATCTTCACTATGGGGAGGTAATGTGATTGTTGTGTTCGGATGCGAGCTGAGTTGGTCAGTCTTCACAGCTCAAGGCTCTACTGACTACAGCCATGCAGCTTGTGGTTGTTGCCAATGGACATCATTGTTGGTGGATGGATGTGGGGATGCAAAGGACGTCCAGTTACTGCCAGCAGGAGGGTGACACTTCACCCATGGTCGAGTGGGAGATCGTTTCAGGGTGTGGTAGACAACAAAAGACTTTTTGGGGGACATATCGAAAGGCTTCTGCTGTTCGTCTGACTAACAGGTATCAGGAACTGTCTGTTGCTGGGAAAGATTCTGAGTCACATGCAGTCGCTTGCCCTGTTTCAGAGAAACCCTCTTTGCCACCAAGATCTGAGCATTCACTGAGGGTGGGGTTACTCGTATTTGGGAGATCCAGTGTTAGGTGAGTAATGGGGCACTTTAGGGATATGGTTGCCAAGGGGGTAGGTCAGCGGGAGGGTTATCCAGTTTGCATTCTGGATGGATACTGGGAGGAGTCATTCAGGAAGTGAATCGATTGGTATTGACCGAGCGAGGTGGTGCAGTTGTTAGCACACTGGACTTGCATTCAAGAGATGACAGCTCAAGTGCGTGTCCAGTCATTCAGATTTAGATTTTCTGTGGTTTTCCTAAATCGCTCCAGGCAAATGCCAGGATGGTTTCTTTGAAAGGCCGTTGCCGATGGTCTTCCCCATCCTTGACACAATCCGAGCTTGTACTCTGCCTCTGATGACCTCTATGTCCACGGGAGGTTAAACCGAATCTTCCCTCCTTTACTCCTTGCTCTGATTGCTACCAGATGGCATAAAGAGCACAGGGTGCAGCCAGCTGCAGTTTATGGCTCATGTCGAAACTAATGATGTGTGTCACTTTGGACTGGAAGAGATTCTCTCTGATTTAGGGTGGCTGTCTGAGACCGTAGAGACTACCATTCTTTCATACGAGATGAAACATCGTCGAGACGAGATATTGCGAAGTTTTGGTACATAGCCAACTGGAAGGTCTGAATTCGAGGCTTAATTGATTCTGCGGCTGTATAGGCTTCAGAATTCTCGACTTGTGCCATAGTGTGGTGGGGTTTTGGGTTCTGCTTAATAGTTCAAGGGACTACTACACGCAGGAGGTGGCTACACATGTAGCAAGGGCTATTTGGAATGGACAGGGTTGTCTTTTAAGTTACAGGGTCTGGGGAACGTATAGAAAGTGCTGCAGTCACAAAGGGTGAGGGACAAAAACAGGAGGAAGGCAGACATAGCAACCATCAGTATTGCAGTTGTAAGCTCTTGTAGCTGTGTCTGGGAAGAAGAACAAGATCACCAAGCTAATATAAAGCACTGAACCTCAAATCAATAAAGGTACCAAAAGCTGGCTAAAGCCGGAGTTAGGTTAAGCCAAAATTTGTACAAATGACCCTACAGTGTTCAGAAAGGGTAGAATAAGTACTACTGCTGGTGGTGTGTTTGTTCTTCTTAGTAGTAGTTTATCTTGAAGCGAAATTGAAGCAGATAGTCCCTGTGAGTTACTACGGTAGAGGTTATACTTTACTGTGGGAATAAATCAATAATTTTTTTCCTTTTCCCACCCCCACCCCCCTCCTGCGACTCAGATGACTGCTGAACAGCTCAAGGGGATCTTTTGTCCCATTTCAAATAATTAACCCCTCACAGAATTATAATTGATGGTGACTTCAATCAACGCTCGATATGTTGGGGAAAATACACACTAAGACACAAAACGAAAAAAGGATGCACCATGAAGGAATTATCAAAATTGGACAGAAATATGATGTCCACGTCCAGACAACAAATACACTCCTGGAAATTGAAATAAGAACACCGTCAATTCATTGTCCCAGGAAGGGGAAACTTTATTGACACATTCCTGGGGTCAGATAAATCCCATGATCACACTGACAGAACCACAGGCACATAGACACAGGCAACAGAGCATGCACAATGTCGGCACTAGTACAGTGTATATCCACCTTTCGCAGCAATGCAGGCTGCTATTCTCCCATGGAGACGATCGTAGAGATGCTGGATGTGGTCCTGTGGAACGGCTTGCCATGCCATTTCCACCTGGCGCCTCAGTTGGACCAGCGTTCGTGCTGGACGTGCAGACCGTGTGAGACCGCGCTTCATCCAGTCCCAAACATGCTCAATGGGGGACAGATCCGGAGATCTTGCTGGCCAAGGTAGTTGACTTACACCTTCTACAGCACGTTGGGTGGCACAGGATACATGCGGACATGCATTGTCCTGTTGGAACAGCAAGTTCCCTTGCCGGTCTAGGAATGGTAGAACTATGGGTTCGATGACGGTTTGGATATACCGTGCACTATTCAGTGTCCCCTCGACGATCACCAGAGGTGTACGGCCAGTGTAGGAGATCGCTCCCCACACCATGATGCCGGGTGTTGGCCCTGTGTGCCTCTGTTGTATGCAGTCCTGACTGTGGCGCTCACCTGCACGGCGCCAAACACGCATACGACCATCATTGGCACCAAGGCAGAAGCGACTCTCATCGCTGAAGACGACACTTCTCCATTCGTCCCTCCATTCACGCCTGTCGCGACACCACTGGAGGCGGGCTGCACGATGTTGGGGCGTGAGCGGAAGACGGCCTAACGGTGTGCGGGAACGTAGGCCAGCTTCAGGGAGACGGTTGCGAATGGTCCTCGCCGATACCCCAGGAGCAACAGTGTCCCTAATTTGCTGGGAAGTGGCGGTGCGGTCCCCTACGGCACTGCGTAGGATCCTACGGTCTTGGCGTGCATCCGTGCGTCGCTGCGGTCCGGTCCCAGGTCGACGGGCACGTGCACCTTCCGCCGACCACTGGCGACAACATCGATGTACTGTGGAGACCTCACACCCCACGTGTTGAGCAATTCGGCAGTACGTCCACCCGGCCTCCCGCATGCTCACTATACGCCCTTGCTCAAAGTCCGTCAGCTGCACATACGGTTCACGTCCACGCTGTCGCGGCATGCTACCAGTGTTAAAGACTGCGATGGAGCTCCGTATGCCACGGCAAACTGGCTGACACTGACGGCGGCGGAGCACAAATTCTGCGCAGCTAGCGCCATTCGACGGCCAACACTGCGGTTCCTGGTGTGTCCGGTGTGCCGTGCGTGTGATCATTGCTTGTACAGCCCTCTCGCAGTGTCCGGAGCAAGTATGGTGGGTCTGACACATCGGTGTCAATGTGTTATTTTTTCTCTTTCCAGGAGTGTAATTACAATTCCAGTATGTTGGATGATTTGTTCACGAGAAGGAGCTATACAAATTGAGCAAGGTAATAACGCGTTGGTCCACATCTGGTTCTTATGGAAGCAGTTATTCGGATTGTTATTGACAGAGTTGTTGGATGCTCTCTGAGGAATGTAGTTCTGTTCAATTAGCGTATTAGATCGTCAAAATTACGGGATAGTTGGAAGGCCCTGCCCATAATGCTAAAATTTTCGCAGCTGAGGAGAGGTCCGGCGAACTTGCTGGCCAAGGTGCGGTTTGGCAAGCAAAAATACATGCAGTAAAAACTCTTCCCGTGTGATGGCGGGCATTATCATGCTGAAATGTAAGGGTGATGAAGGGTAACAAATCTGGGCATAGAATATCGTCGACGTCCAGACGTGTTGCAAAGGGGCCGCAGATGACATTCAAAGGGCATTTCAAACGAAATGGCACCTCAGGACACCACTCCTGGTTGCCGAGCTGTGTGACAGGTGACTGTCAGGTCTGTATCCCTCCACCGTCCGGGAAGTCTCCAGATACGTTTTCGGCCTGGAATCTCATCGACTGGAATAGAGCTGTCTTCGGTGATGTGTCCCACTTCGAACTGAGCCCAGTGACGAGCGAGAAGTGTCTGGAGACGCCCCGGACTGCAGTGAGCTACCAAACCAAAGAATCTGTTTTGTTGACAGAACTACTGAAAGATGCAACAAATCTCCAAAAGAGACTGCCTACAATACGCTTGTCCGTCCTTTGCTACATTACTGCTGTGTAGTGATGGATCCTTAGCAGATAGGACTGATGGAGGTCGTCGAAAAATTTCAAAGAGTGGCAGCTCGTTTTGTATTGTTTCGAAATAGGGGAAGAAGATATCGGTATGAATTGTGCCTCTTCTGTCGAACAAGTCTGACAGAACAGACAGCACTCACATCTGTAATTCTACGGACGCGACGCTGTTTGATGAAAAAGTCTTATTGCGGATGCACAACCAACATCTGATTTCCTACGGGAATCATAAATCTGCGAATAGGGGGTTAATGGGTGCGGGTCGTTGCGGTGTGGTGAGCGGGATGTTAAGAAATCGGATGGGACGGAAAGCGAGTCCGGATAGCCGAGGTGGTTAAGGCAACCGTTCTAGAAAAGTGGGTCTTCCAGGTTCGAGACCCAGTCTAGCACCATCTTTCGACTCTCGCTACTGCATTGCAATAATGCCCTGTACGGCTATAAATCATTATGTCCTTGTTATCTCCTTGCCATCTCGTTTCCTTTTCACCACAATTATTCAGGGAAGAGTTTCTTGGATATGATAAACGAGTTTGGGGGTGGGGTGGGGGGGGGGGGGGGTGCGACAATCATTAAAACAAAGACGTTTCTTGTTGTGGGGAAATCTTTTCACGAAATTTCAACCAGCAACTTTCGCCTCGGAATGAAAAAGTATTTTATTGATGTCAACCTACGTAGGGCGAAATGGTCATCACAGCAAAATAACAGAAAACAGTGCTCGTACGGAAAAAATTAAGTATTCGTTTTTCAACACGGTGTTAGAGAGTGAACGGTGGAGAAGTATTCTGAATGTGGTTCGATAAACCCTTTGGCAGGCTCATAAGCAGGAATTGCAGAGGAGTGAAGTACACAGAGATAGAGGCACTTTTATTCAGAATCAATACTACCACTGAAGTCTCGTGATGAAGTCACCGCGATATATGATGATCCCTTGGACGTCACAAATGTCGGGACGTGGTTCTTAATGGGGTGTCTAATCACTACTGACGACAATACATGCTCTGCAACGTATTCCCACGCTAGCCACAAGTTTGTTAAGGAGTTAGTGTGGTAGGGGGTTCCATTCCTCCACCAGCGCGGTTGAAAAATGATGGTCGTTGCTGCATATGGACGTGCTGCAACACATCTGCTCAACGGATCCTACAGGTTCTATATCGGAACTAAGTGGAGGAAATGGGCAGGCGAATCCATTTGTTCCAAGAGCTCCTCCATCCACGCTGTCCCGTGTGATCCACAAAAATGGAGATAGGGCCGAGTCCACCCCTGAAAAGACGCACATGGTAGAGTACAGTGTCATAATTACTATGATTAATATTTGTACCCTGTTCCAAGAACTGGAAAGCCATGCATCTTCATGCTTCCCCACACAGTAACACCAATATCACCAAAATGGTCATGTTCGACAGTACTTCACGGTGCAATACGTAGTCTCATATGGTGAGAGTTGGGAACACTTAATGCACCCAGGGACATTGTCGAATATGATCGTTTTGGTGAAGTAGGTGTTATGGTGCCGGGAGCCGTAAAGTTGCATGGGCGAACAGACATCCAAATCTTTAAATACGGTGCACTCATCGGTCAACGCTATTGTGACACTGTACTCCTTCCCCATGCCCGTCTTTCCGGTGGTGCTTTCGGTCCTGACATCATTTTTATGGATGGTAAAGCGCGATCGCAGCGAACAGGGCCGGCGGAGGAGCCGAATGGACTGGCTTGCCTGTTCCTCCGACATAAAGCCCATAGAGAAAATGTGGGATGTGTTGGGGAGAGGACTGAGCGAAGTGGAGCAGTGGTTAGCTCACTGGACTCGCAGTCGGGAAGACGACGTTTCAAACCCGCGTCCTGCCATCCTGATTTATGTTTTCCGCGGTTTCCCTAAATCGCTTCAGGCAAATGCCTTTGAAAGGGCACGGCCGATTTCCTTCCCCATCCTTCCCTAATCCGAGCTTGTGCTCCTTCTCTAATGACCTCGTTGTCGACGGGACGTTAAACACTAATCTCCCCCTCCATCCTCCATCCTCCGCGTTGGTGAGACGTGTTGCAGCGCGTCCACATGCACCAATAACCTTCCAGGAGTTGTCAACCGCGCTGGTGGTGGCATGGAGCACGGTTCACAAGAACTAACCAAGCTCGTGCTCAGCATAGTAATACGTTGCAGAAAATGCATGGTTTTCTCACACCCTTTTAAGAACAATGTCGCGCCGTGAGGGGACCTTCATGAACAGCAATGAATTCATTTCAATTATTGTCTTTGAACAAAGTGTCACTTCTGTTCTCTCATAGCGAATTCCTTTCTACCTATGTTCAACGCTTCGCCGGGCTATATTGCTTGGCAGTGACACACCATGCGAAAGCTACTTTCGTCCTAAGGTTCTGCACACCAGTGCAGTAGGAGACTGAAGGCGGTTTTCATTGAAGTTGGACCTTTCGCCCTTCGTGAACTAGAGCTGTGGCCGCAAGTACAAACCGTCACATATTATGTCCTTAGGTTAGTTAGGTTTAAGTAGTTATAAGTCTAGGGGACTGATGACATCAGATGTTAAGTCACATAGCGCTTAGAGCCATTTGAACCATTTGAACCATATTGTGTTATACCCAGTGACTAGCATCTCATATAATTCATGACTGATATCTTGGAACAATCAGTGTGATGATGTCTCGGCAACCGAGGCACGAGAGCCCGGCAGCATCAGCAGCAGCAGTTTGTTTGCACACAGCATCTGTGTTGTGCTTCTCTGGAAAGGGAATACTATATGTTGATTATTGCTTAATACTTAAAGTGCTTTCGTTAATTATTTGTTTCGGCGTTGACGTTAGCGTGACCGATCTGAATTTTTAATGAACAGTAGTTTTATATCTATTTTTTACAAGCTTTAATTATTCCATTATAATAGTTGGGATATTTTGCGGCCTTTAGTGTAGAGTGAAAACTTTTTAGAACAGATTTTAGTGTTAGTTTTTATTTTTCTAGTATATTGTGTGCCTAACAGCTTTAGTAACATCACAATCGGGTAATTTTATCTCTTGTTACAATCTGTTCTTCCTCAATTGCACATCGACTGCTTTGATTGGTACACTTTTTCCTGATTTTATTCGATTTTTACACTGTAAATGTATAGGGACTTTGCATGTTGGGTGCAGGCACAAGGAAATTTGACCTCTGTGTTTGGAAATAAGAAGCTGAACTGTCCGTGGTTGACTTTCTTCATGGCGCTGTTCTTAGCTACAGTGATGTGGGCGGGCTAATGGCGAAGAAGCTACGTTGGCGCACTATTTACGAAAACTGCGAAACCATTGGTGCAGCTGGAATTCCCTTTAAGCCCTTTTGTTAGTGGTCTGCCGATGTGCAGTATCTGACCTGTTTGTTTTGGTTCAAATGGTTCAAATGGCTCTGAGAACTATGGGACTTAACATCTATGGTCACCAGTCCCCTAGAACTTAGAACTACTTAAACCTAACTAACCTAAGGACATCACACAACACCCAGCCATCACGAGGCAGAGAAAATCCCTGCCCCGCCGGGAATCGAACATGGGAACCCGGGTGTGGAAGCGAGAACGCTACCGAACGACCACGAGATGCGGGCTGTTTGTTCTCAGCTGGCCGTTGTGGCCGAGCTGTTGTAGGCACTTCAGTCCGGAACCGCGCTGCTGCTACGATCGCAGGTTCGAATCCTGTCTTTGGCATGGATGTGTGTGATGTCCTTAGGTTAGTTAGGTTTAAGTAGGTCTAAGTCTAGGGGTCTGATGACCTCAGGTGTTAAGTCCCATAGTTCTCAGAGCCATTTGAATTTTTGTTTGTCCTCAACCGAGAGTGAATAGCGGACAGCAGTCGTTTAGAATATATCTGGGCGGAGGGCGACGGCGGGAACAAGCTGTACGGCTATCCACTAAAACTAGCAACGGGTGTTTCGTCTGTTGGACCAGTGGCTGGTTTTCCTGACAAGTCCGGACAGCACAGAGCTTGAGTATGTTGGTCATCTGAAGCGCCAATATTAAGTGGGTGATACCGCCTGTCATGGGAGTAGCTGACACGTCGGGAATGGAGGCCGGTGTGCACTCGTTATGTTTGCTGAAACGTTCGTTCTAGAAGTGAAGGAGGCTCTGCTGACGGCTATTGAGAACACTAGGTTGTACACGGCTGCAAATCGAAGTTCATGTTGGCACGACTGATGCTTCCTGTCTGATTTATGAGGTGTTCCTCGGTTCCCTTAGGCATTTTTATGGATTGGTGAAAGCACCTAGCATTGCATACAGGGTGTAAGCACAGCAAACTGCCTGCAGCATCCTATCCAGAGTCGGTCGCGGTGCTCTGAAATGTAGAATGTTGGAAGTAGTAAACCTGAGGCCCAGAAGATTTTACGACCATCTCAGATGCGAATTTCTTGATTTAGGGTACAGAAATGAACATCTGCCGTCAGTAGGTCAGGCGTACGTTAGACAAAGAAAGTGCCTACTCTTTTAGCAAAGTATATGCGGCGTGTACATTGGAATTTATTTGGTTAGAGGAACCACTCCTTCGAGTCCATAATGAATTGCCTGCTTAAATCGAAGTTAAATCAGCAACATTACTCTCAGAGAGGGTCCGTCCATGCAGGTGGAAAACAGAAAAGTAAATTGCAGTAGTATTCATCGTGAAGTCTCAGAATTAGAATCAGTTATTAAAAACCATAGCTCGCACATAATACTAATTACAAAAAATTAACTGAAACTGGTACTCAATAGCGGTGCAATCCTAAATTACGACTAAAATGTATTTCACAAGGAGAGGTTGGACGCCAATTGTAGACACTTCTGACTCCTACGTTACAGGTTGACTGGCTTTTGCTGCAGCGTTGCGGAATGGGGTCCACAGTACTGCGGCGACAGGAGTCAAGAATGGCTACCCAGCAGGAGAATTCGCGCTTTATGTATAGTATTCGGACCTCAGTGTCTCAGGTACCGAACATGGCTAGTACGCATAGGGTGACGTTTGCTGAGGAAGTGGTGATTAGTGGCAGGCAGTGACCTTCCCCATGCAGGAGGTCTTGTGAACATAAGGCCAAACCAGGTGGAGTGCCACGATCACGTCGAACCCCAGAGCCTTTGAGACTAGCTAGAGTGTCGGATGATGGCATCTGCGCGTTCTCCCCTCGGCGCTTCCTGTTCGAAACCCGGAACCATCAATGCTAGCTGGTCACTCGTAGATCAGCAACTCCGCCTAATGTTGATGTTGCTCGATGAGGTTCGAGTAGCTTAATCGTATATTCGACCGATGACTGGTGCAGAGCTGCGCCAGTGGAATTCATGACGCCACAGAAATGCTGCTTCTTGCTGATCTGGAAGCACTTACACTCGCTGCAGTCAATTGCGTTATGGGAGTGGGCGCATCTTGTGGTAGGCTGTAGAAACGTCGCGTTGTGCTACACAATGTAGCAGCCCAGTCAGACACTGAGGGCAGAAGGCCACGGTGCAGGGTGCTGCACCAGTAGTACTGCAGTGCCCAGCTGCAGAGATCCGTCGGTGGCTGCCTCCACGTCCATGGCTGGTAGCGAAGGCCTGCTTGAAACTCATTCCGCCACATTAGTGAAATTACTACAGATTCCAAGTGTGAAATAACCTGGCTGAAGTTAAGAATCAAAGATAGGTCAAGCATGGTTATCGCAGGCTTTGACGATTATGTCAGGAAATATAGTGGGAGAGCACTTAATATGCAATATATCATAAGTAAATTTTTCTATCATTCTATTGTAATGCGGGATTAGTTCAATTTGCCGAATGTAGAATGTGACAATCATGCTATTAAATCTGTTGCCAGAGACAGGAAGTCGAGTGACATTATTTAGAACACCTTTACGAATATTACTTCGAGCAGATACTGAAAGAGTCGAATCGTGAGGAAACGTCTTAGAGCTCCTACCAACAAACAGACATGAACTTCCCTAATCAGTTAACGAATAGTAGGGTTTCAGTGATCATAAGGCTGTGTCTGCGTCAGTGATTGAGATGGAGTCCAAACTCAATTCTCAAATACACTGAAATTAGAAAGGCCCTCCACATTAAGTGTGACTCCGGACCTACCTAGCTGTTCTAAAATTTTCACGGAATTTCCATCCTCCCTAAATCATCTTATCACTCCATCCAAGTGTGGAAAAAACACTTCAACGTGGAATCTAGAGCAACTTGGAATTTGTAAGGTCAGAAAGTTTTGTCAATCTACATCCATACTCCGCAAGCCACCTGACGGTGTGTGGTGGAGGGCACTTTGAGTACCTCTATCGGTTCTCCCTTTTATTCCAGTCTCGTATTATTCGTGGAAAGAAAGATTGCCGGTATGCCACTGTGTGGGCTCTAATCTCTCTGATTTTATCATCATGGTCTCTTCGCGAGATATACGTAGGAGGGAGTAATATACTGCTTGACTCCTCTGTGAAGTTATGTTCTCGAAACTTAAACAAAAGCCCGTACCGAGCTACTGAGCGTCTCTCCTGCAGAGTCTTCCACTGGAGTTTATCTATAATCTCCGTAACGCTTTCGCGATTACTAAATGATCCTGTAACGGATCGCGCTGCTCTCCGTTGAATCTTCTCTATCTCTTCTATCAACCCTATCTGGTACAGATCCTACACTGGTGAGCAGTATTCAAGCAGTGGGTGAACAAGCGTACTGTAAGCATTTCCTTGGGATTCTTCCAATGAATCTCAGTCTGGCATTTGCTTTACCGACGATAAACTTTATATGATTATTCCATTTTAAATCACTCCTAATGCCTACTCCCAGATAGTTTATGGAATTAAATGTTTCCAATTGCTGACCTGCTATATTGTAGCTAAATGATAAAGGATTTTTCTTTCTATGTATTCGCAGCACATTACACTTCTCTACATTGAGATTCAATTGCCATTCCCTGCACCATGCGTCAATTCGTTGCAGATCCTCCTGCATCAACTCCGTATTGATCTCCATACCTGCCACATATTTTGTAAATAACAGTGAAGTTTCAGAAAGCAGAATGCGTGTCGTGGCTACACAGTACTTTCTTTCAATGATGAAAGATATACTACATAATCTCAAGAATAATGCTTGAAATATGCGTGATTTACTTTAAGCAGTGAAAGACCTTTTTATTTTGTATTATGTTGTTTTTAACTTCTAGATTTAACGTTTCAGGATAAGCAGCCTTTGACGACGATCTCTAGAAATTTATTTACTGTGTACTACGTGCCCCAGTTAAATATTTTCTTCTTCTATGGTAAAAAAACAAATAAGCGTCCATACTTTCAAAATGGCGAAGCACTGGGCTCAGCATACAAATATTTCCACACAGGAACCACTGAGGTTCACTCAGAACCGCAGGTCTCTTGATACCATCATTGCCCAGTCAACGCATTAATAGCGACTGGTTTCTTGAGCCGAGAGTCATTACATAGATAGCCAGAAAATTTCTCACATAAACATGCAATGTTGCTGCATGCTTTCTACTTGATCCCTTGGAGAATCATGTTATGGAAAGTTAATAAGCGTAAAGTCATGGTTTACGTAACAGTAAACTGCCCATTATGGTTACTTTGGACGAAGACAAACAGAAAATATTCATTTTATAGATTCAAATGCCTTTTTCTTGCTTCAATCTAGTATTTACTTTTTAGAGGCGTTTCACATTTACATTCAAACACAGGTAACTAAATTTCAAAAAAGACCAATGTAAGATGCTTTTCACGTCAGAAACGAAACGCCTTTGGAAAGAAAATTCTGTAGAGCAGTAGGAAAAAGGCTTTTGAATTTCTAAAAGAAATATTTATATACCTGCTGCGGAGAGTGGCTACGTCAACAAAATTTTAACAGAAAACATCTGAAAGAAAGTACTGTGTAGCCAAGACACGCATTCTGCGTTCTGAAACGTCACTGTTATTTACGAAGTATGTGGCAGGTATGGAGATCAATACGGAGACATAACTAACTCCTGAACTGACAAAAGCTGATAAAACAATTATTGCCACCAGTGTTTATCATTTTAAAATGTGCGCTATTCACGTGAAATTGATTATTATTATTATGACAACGAACGAATGTGAATGACTGGTGGCCAATGCTAAATAGAAACATACAAATCTCTTCTTTGCATACACAGCAGGTTTGTCAGTGAAGTCGATAAGGAGCTGGCTGCATGGTCTGGGTCTACAACGACTAAAACAATTAGAACTCGTTGGTAAAAAATAATTTATGTACTTAACTGGTGGTACAGGAGTCTTCATAGTCAGGAGGAATATAATTACAAACAGAGAAATATAGACGCATCACATACGCCATGCGCCGGCCTGGGTGGCCGAGCGGTTCTAGGCGCTACAGTCTGGAACCGCGCAACCGCTACGGTCGCAGGTTCGAATCCTGCCTCGAGCATGGGTGTGTGTGATGTCCTTAGGTTAGTTAGGTTTAAGTAGTTCTAAGTTCTAGGGGATTGATGACCTCAGAAGTTAAGTCCCATAGTGCTCAGAGCCATTTGAACCATAGGCCATGCTTTAACTAAGCGCCTTGTTAGAGGTTGCTTCCTATTACCTGAAGGCTATACTACTTTCCTACTTGACGTCCCGAGCGCACGTTAGCGACTTGTTACAAGCCGCGGAGCAGCGCTAGCGGCGCTAGTCTCGGCTCGCGAGTCCAGCGATACCAGTACGGGCAGCGGTCGATAACTGCAACACCTAACAAGTGTGGTATCGAACGCTGATACCATAGTTATTGACTCTAAATTTCTTCTTCCGAAATTGCTTCTTCGCAATACACACCCTATAGGAAAGGAGAACGAAAATAACACTGACCACTGATTACAGTAAAGAGATGTCATTGTCTATTAAGGTTGCGATGAACTACTGGTACTTTGTCACATGGAAGTTGCAGAGCACTAAATGATTCCCACACTGTGCCAGCCGTGCCACTCTATAGGCGGTCCTTTCACATCCGCACTGGATCGGTACTGTATACATGAAAGGACACCCGCGATGGTGTGCATCTTCATGTTTTCGCGGCGTAAAGACTGTTCCACGGACCCTCAGTAAACACAAAGTGAAAGTGATTTTTCGCCCTCCACCAGAGACCGCAGCACTGCTGGCTTCCGTTAAAGACGATTTGGTGCTTCGGAATCTGGGGTTTATAAGATCCCCTGTGACTCCGGCCGTTCATACATCGGACAGACGACACGTACAGTCCAGGTAAGCTGCACAGAGCACTGCAGGTACACCCGTCTCTTACAGCCTAATAAACCTGCGGTGGCGGGGCACTGTATTGACACTGGGCACTCTATGGTGTACGATAATATCGAAAGTTTAGCTTCAACTTCATCTTTCTGGGACTCAGTAGTGAAAGAAGCAATTGAAATTCGGCTGGCGATTAATTTAATTAATAGAGATAGCGGCTTCAGCTTGGACAAATCACGGAATCCGACAATTTCTGTAATCAAATCACAAAGACGTCGCGACGGTGCAACTCTCCGTGACACATCGATATCACTGCGTGGAACGACTGAACAGCTATAGATCTAATTTCCATGCATATGTTACACCTCTTTGCCGCCTATCAACGTCTCTGACGCCTGGAGTATCTTTGGCCGCATACGCAGTGGTTCGATCCTCGGGTGCAAAAGGATGGAGCAAGTGGTGGAGCGTTAGTCACTTCGGCTCACTCTGAAGATGGGTGTACGATATTCTGCCGAAATATTAGAAGAAGAAGAAGGTTAATTTATGCGGCTGCACGCCCGAAATTTTATGGAACATCCGCGCTGATGTACCACTGGGATCTGTATTAGGACTGGTGTAGCATGTTCTCTTCTCAAGTGACAAGCCACAGGCCACCCACTGGCAGTTGGCTCTATATGTTGACCATGTGGCGCTCCTGATTAAGAGCAGGAACCAGCACACGCTCCAGCGTCAACTGCAACGCTGAATGGACGAACTATACTCACCCACCACAAATCGTCTGGAACACTTTTTACTTGGCAGACACTTTCTTACATGTATTATCTTTTCAAATTGGGAAACACAAGATGAGGCATACATCCGAGAGAAGACACGCGCCGGCCGCGGTGGTCTCACGGTTCTAGGCGCGCAGTCCGCAACCGTGCGACTGCTACGTTCGCAGGTTCGAATCCTGCCTCGGGCATGGATGTGTGTGATGTCCTTAGGTTAGTTAGGTTTAAGTAGTTCTATGTTCTAGGGGACTGCTGACCACAGCAGTTGAGTCCCATAGTACTCAGAGCCATTTGAACCATTTTGAACCCTCTTCGGCAGGTGCTATCACGAGTTGCAGTCCGTGACACGCCAGTACCGTGGACGAAGACAGTCAAGTCATTGTTCGTTATCTTAAACACTCGCTTCACTATAGACAACACAGGGTGGCTACAATAAATCTCTCGCTGCTTGCGAGGGCCCTCATCAAAAATGAGTGACTGCAGGGCAACGAAACTTTGTGAAAACATTTGTAAGGACATGCATGAGAGAAAGAAAGAATAAACCATCGAATGGGACACATTTTAATTTCCGCATGAGAGAGAAATATTTGTTAATTGCGCAAAATGTTTACGTCGCATGTTACAAGGTATGCTCAATGTGATGACAACTGCATCTTCGACAGCCTGCTAACGTACTAGAGCTACCATTTCACAATTGTTCACAGCACTTTACGAACAGTGAACTATAGAATGTTCAGCCGTTGTGACACAGATCCTGCACTGCTTGAAAATGGCACATTGCGTGCAGCATTCCTTGAAAATGGCACATTGCGTGCAGCATTGTAACTCATAGCAACGGTAACTTCTTCAATAATTTGTGGCGCAATCGGCCACTTAGGCTTCACCAAGGGGTTTTTCCCAAGTGATCTGTTAATTGTAACGTCCGAATAATTTTCTCGAACTCCGATGTGAGAAGACGGCCTCTCTGTATTCCTTTAATGCGTCGATACTCATAAATTGCAGCAGCTCCATTGGCGTTTTGATAAAACAGCTTTAAGTGCAAAGCCCTGCTCACTGCGTGCAGTTGTAGTACACATTGATGTTTGTGTTTCAACACTATGTCGCCGCACCACTAGTGCTGTCTAAGGCAAATCATGACATCAACAGTAAAAATAACGCAAATCCTGCAGCGGACAGCCTACATATTATTCCTATTGATTTGGGTATCCATACGGTAAGTAATATCCAGTTCTTAACTCACGATCCGCGAATCGCTGTGGACCAGCAAGTCGTTCGGCTCCAGAATGTCCAAAACAGACCTATTAAGCTTGCCGCCCGACTATCCCGCGGAGAAAGCGTCCTATTCGTACAGGAAGACTTACACACAAGTCGCAAGACTTTTTATCTACAACACAAGAGTTTCATAACATTGTCATCCAGGCAATAGCATCACCACACAGTCATCGCATTGGCCCTACCTGTTGCACATTCAACGTGCCGGCAAGTAACAGAACAAAAGAAAACAATGAAAAGAAAAATAACAGCCGTGCGTAAAGTGCAATAAAGGACGACCGGAAGATGAGATGAACACTCGAAAGTTTTAACCTGCACCATACTCGGGGAAAAAGTAGCTCAGTAGTGATCTCTCGGTTGGCTGGCTAGCCACAGTAGTCATTAGTTTTACTCCCACTGACGAAGTCTGCGTCGGCAGCTGTCGAACTTTGGAAGATTTTGTTTGAAATGACACGGCTTGAAATTCGAGCAGGTATTATTCGACAGAGAATAATTTAGTTGAAGCCCAGATGGAAAGCCTTAATTCCCATGAGCACACGTGGAATTGTTTATGGAAAAGTGTGTCGCTCTCACACAGAAATTATATGCCTTAAAAGACGATATATGTTCTACCCAGTGCGGTAGCAATTGTTTGTCCTTACATGATTACTACGTGGCTTTTCCTGGAAGTTATTCCGCCAGTTCAACGGCAGTGGATGAGCTTTTACCACAGATGTTTTCTTGCACTAGAAATGCTGAAACGACGCGTCATGTTCACACGCACAGGGGAAGCAAAGTGCAGGAATGTTTTCACCAATGGAAAGAACTAATCTAACCATGTGTGGACTCAAATAGGCCTCACTTTGTAGATATGAACAATTTTGTTAAATGTACATTTTGTTCCTTTTTTCGTCATACACGAATTTCTCTAGTGGATCTCAAGAAGACGTGTCGTGAAGTACACAGTCCAGGCACATTAATGTGATCACCGTCTACGTTCGATGTCAACATTAACAGACGACAGATTGCGGCAATAGCAGTGGAAGGTATATAAAAGCGTGTCTGGGGAACGTCGTAAACAGCACAGTCGCTGTAGTAATGTTGAAACGACGCGATTTATCTGACGTCCAAATGTGCATGATCACTCGTTTTGGGGTCTAGTGTGGAAGCCTTTCCGAAATGGATAAGTTTGTGAACTGTTCGCATGCTGCCTGCCGTAATTAAAGTATACGGTGCGCGGCAAAATGGGACTATTGAAAACTGGCATCAAGGTAACTGTGGTACAAACTACAGATACAGAGATGGGTATGGGTGAACATACGTGTAACTGTTCATTAACTAACGGTCCAGATGAACCAATGAGCTATGAACAGTGTCTCCTCAACGACTGGGCAGCGAATGTTGCTGCGTGTGAATCTCCGCAGCAGGAGCCTGGGTCACGCACCAATGCTGACTGCCATTCATCGGCAACGAAGGCTAGAATTTGCACGCCAATACTACAATTGGACATTCACTGTGTGGCAACAGGTGACATTATCGGATAAATGGCGTTTTATGCTGCGTCGAACGTATGGTGTTGGTATGTACGGAGTGAAACGTCTGAAAGCAGGTGCTCTGCAACTATCGTCCAAAGCGTCCAGGCAAGAAGGCATTCCCACATCAGTATGATTTTACCATAATCCCCTCGCCAAGGAACTCATCGGATTTAAACTCAATTGAGAATCTGCGGGACCATTTCGATCTGACTATTCGCGCTATGGGCCCTGAGCTGTGAAACCTAGCGCAGTTGGCCACAACACTGAAGTGGGCATGGCTCCACGTCCCTATCGGTACCTTCCAGTGCCTCCTCGACTTTTCCTGCACGTTTCGCAGCTGTCCGCACTGCAAACAGTGGTTATTCAGGCTTCCGACAGATGGCCACATGTTGTCTGGACTGTATAGATTCTCAGTACTGCGAATAGTGTCTTTCCCACTGTCAGTTACTTGAAGGGAGGGGCTATTATTTTCTTAACACTTAGTGGCTTGTAGCTAACCTTAAAGATTATTCTCAGTTCCTACGTTAGTGAAGTATCTTCCTGCAAATCTATCAGTATTCGGTGGGAAAAAATTAAATCACTCACTCATTATTGTGTCAGACAACAGTGAACGTAATATCTTCCTGTAGAACTGAGAAGTCACTATGCCGAACCAATGTAAGGTTATAGACGCCAAGTCTCCTTCTGGCATTAGGTTTGGAAAAAATTTGACACACCTGCATATGAGAAATGACACAGAACGATCTGCGCGATTTATCGTACTGTCTGTAGCTAACTAAATGAAACTACACTCCGCCCGAATAGGCTATGAAGTCCCAACGGTACTGACCGGCGGCCGTGTTACCCTCAGCCCACGGGCGTCACTGGATGCGGATATGGAGGGGCATGTGGTCAGCATACCGCTCTGCCGGCCGTATGTCACAGTCTGTAGTTATATGTTAGGATTTTTTATATTATGGTGGAAATGGCAGTACGATATTTAGTCGCTGAGGGAAAAATGGATTTCAGAGAAGGGCGTTCCATGAAATACAATATTCGTTTTGCTTCAAGATGTTAAAAGATATAAGAGTTCAACTTAGAAACACATTCATCTTTCTATGATTTCGATAAAGGCTTTAACAAACTCATAGGAAAAAATGGGACATAATGAAGCATCAACAATAACGGTAGCCTCACATTTTGAAGTTAACATTATTTATGTAAATAAAGCAATTAAAAACAATTAGAAAATTAAAACAACTATTACTAGTAAAGGAAGGTCTTACACAAACATGTGGTTTATCCTCTCCTTTTTTCAACATGTTCATAGATGATGGGTTCTGCAGAAAAGATTATGTAATTAACGTATGGATACAACTGAATGAACAGATATCACTTCTTTATTCTGACGACTTCACACTGATATTCAGAGAAGAGAGTGTCTTGGAAGTAGAAACACAACACAACAAATTGTGATACTGGAACACAACATTTTACAACCATCGCGCAAAACAAATCGGAAGAAATCAGAGCATGGAACGAACACCACCAGTGAAAAATTTAAAACAAAAATAAAGAAAATACCGTAATGAACCAATGATAAAAGGGGAACCCTAACAGTCACTGTATAATGTGCTATGAAAAGGAAGATTATGACGATGGTTTTGGCAGAGACTTGTGAAACGCGGAGGCCACGTCCAGAATTCTCTTCTTAACCATTGTACCATCGTGTGGTGAAAGCTATTTATCTCAAATCCACCTTACTTCATTCGATATTTGCATGAAAAGCTCCATATTCTCTGTTTACTGTTTTAGGCCTATGTCTTCGTCTAGGTACACTACGTGTTAATACAATTAAATACTGATATGGCATGGTTTCGTCTTTTACCTTTGTTTCAATACAGACAGGCGCTTTGGTCAAATAGTTGGCTTTGCATTTAACAGTCTAGCCCTGTAACGAGTGTCTCCAGTTTCCTGGAGATTAGACACATTGATCGCTCCGTAGAATCGTTTCAGTGATGCGAAAAATTAGAAGAAAAATTTGTATCTGGATATGGATATGGTAACATTCTACAGATTCAACATGACGAGGTCCACGAAGATATAGAAAAGGTGAAAAAATTAAGTTTCTTCATTTACACAATAATTAAAAATCCTACTACATACATCTGAAACATACAGGCTGAGGCACCCAAGTAAGCCACTGAAAAGAAATATATCCAAAGCGAGTAATTATATCGAGGTGTGGTTTTCACTAAGTAATACCAGACACAGTGGCGAATTTTGTGATGCGCGCAAATAATTGTTAACGTTTATAGTTGCATAATTATACCATCTATTGTGTTAAGCAGAATTATATACTCTTTTCTGTAGCATTGGAAAAAGCCTTCGAAGAGAACTTGAACGACGTGACGAGCGTAGAACTTGATGAAATAATGACAAGATATACAGCCTCGAACCACTGTTCCGTCGTAACACGGAAAGGTTGTCCGCGTGTATGCCCTACTGTCCCAAACGAAAGCAAACACGGGGGTCATTTATATGAATCGTATTTTGCCCGTGCCTTTGAAGTCCTCTGCTGTTGTATCGATCAGATAATAACTCGTAAAACCAATACAAATTTCAAAATGTACACGACAGTCAAAAATGAATATACGGTTTTTGTTTAGAGTAAATGTCACCAAACTTTTAGGTCAGCGGTGCGGTTGTGTGCTGAAGAGTATCGTGCTAGGTCATCAAGGTTTCTCTTCTATTTCCGAAATCCATTTCTAATGCGAGCAACTTGCTCAACCATAAAATCTCTTTTCAGCAGGTGCTAATAGGTGAACCATTCAACTGTTGCCTTGCAGAGATATGCATGGTGTTCCTAGTTCAGCTGGTGTATTCCACCTTTACTCTGTGGTTTTTCGTATCATCCGTTCTTTACCACGTGATGACAAGCCGCCAGCCAGTGTGACCGAGCGGTTCTAGGCGCTTCAGTCTGGAACCGCGCGACCGCTACTGTCGCAGGCTCGAATCCTGCCTCGGGCATGGATGTGTGTGATGTCTTTACGTTAGTTAGGTTTAAGTAGTTCTAAGTTCTAGGGGACTGATGACCTCAGATGTTAAGTCCCATAGTGCTCAGAGCCATTTGAACCATTTGATGACAAGCCGGCTCCCAAATACTTACACCCTACGCAGCCTTTAAATCCTTTATCATGCGTAAAATCTATAAAATTGTCTCTGCATAAAGAATATCTATGTACACCTTTTCTGACTTGATGACTGCTTAACAGTTTCTTGTCCTAACAACTAATGTTTCTTTGATTGAGAGTTTATGCACATATTTTAGTATACTTCTGTCCTAATTTATTACGACATAGTGGCTGGCTGTTTCGCTTACAGGTTATAGACACGCGGTTGACAACATATGGAACCTGGGGCCTGGGCGTGATGCGTGCTCAGATAGCCTAAAGTTAAGGCGGTCGCTCGCGATAGAAGAAAATACGGGTTCGAGTCCGATCTGAGACCAATTATCATTGTCATTCCATAAACAGCTGAAGGTTGTCCATATTGACAACTGTGAATGTATTTCATGTAAAGGAAGGAGAGGTTTTCGCGCAGAGCTCCTAAACAGGAGCTCCTCACAGCCGTCTATGTGGCCGACCGGAAATCAATAGCAGTCTGCGTCACTCCCACGGCCATTCTGTGAGGCACTACAGCTGACGCAGACCATTACCATACGACTGGGTTGCGCCACAGTCAGTGGATGAATCTGTTTACAGATTATGATAAAAAATTAATTCTGAATAATTATTGCAACATACATGCCACCTCTATTTTTTTCTAAAGCTTACTCTCAGTTTAAAAAAATGCTGGGTATAGGATTAACTACAATCGTATCAGAAATTCTTTTTTACTATTTTTTCTCGATTATCGTACATATGCCTGCTTGAGATGTACAGGGTATTACCCGGTATGTACGCAGTCTTAGTAAACAGTTTCCAAAAGCCACAGGAAAGGTTCTCCGATCCGAGACTGTACCGTGTTTGACACCCGAGTGGCGTGCCTAGATATGGCGAATAGCGCGAGCATGAGCAGGATATATACTGAGGAGACGACACACTACGACTATCTACTAAGGATACAGGATACTTTTCCGACTCAATATTATGTAAAAATCAACACCAATTTCTAATGTATATGTATTATAGATTTTTTGTTGATATCAGGTAAGGCAGAACACAGTCTTAACAAATTAGAAGTATTTTGAATATTTTTGAACCTGCTTAGGGTTATTAAAAAAATTACAAAGAAATTGATGCAATTTCTTCCTCAAACTGAGGTGCCATTTAATCCAATGTTATACGTTTGAAGGAGACCACATTTTTACCAGATATGCATGACATGATGGCTGAGGTATTAGACCTATTTAATTCCACCTATTATGTATACTACAAGGATAAAAAATATAGCATCTTACATTTTAATTTTTATAATTTTTTTCCTAGTAAAAATATTTTTTTTCTATAATTTAGTTGATTCTGCAATAAAGCTTAGGTGTACTACATAAGTATGGACCATTGCAGAAAAAATGAGAACAATGCTTTATAAACTTTAGGAAACATTTGTACCTGAATTCTGAAAAATACAACTTGCGAGAAATTGCGAATGAAGATATGAGTCCAATTAAAGTATGCTGCAGAACATTCCCGAAACATAGTCTTCATCCTGCAGCATTTCTTCATCTTCAAGCTTCCTCTTGGCATTCCTTTTAGCACTTCTTGCTACTTTGGTAACTTGAAAAGCGAATCTTTCAGCTTCATGTAACCACTGTCTGTCACACGCAAGCAATTGATCTTCCATATTAGAGCCACATTTTATGCCTAAATTTCTCCGGACTTGCAATCTTCCTATCACTCCATCATTGAAACATATCACTGCATCTAGTACACCAACTTTTAAAGTATTAGTCGTACAAAAACATTCTTGGCCTTTCCCATATGCAATGGTTGAAACTTTCATCTGTATTCTGAGTGCCCCATGACGACATTTACTAAGCAAAACAGGGTCACCCAAGTCTATATAAAATTGGCTTTATTTCATTCATAACAGGCGCAGAAAGAGAGTGCTTATGATGGTATATTTGAGTACTTTCTTTTGCTTTTTCGTAACCACATCAAGAATCTGCTGTCTTAGTGCAAAGTCGGTGAACAGGGTAATCATCTGTGAACAAACTTATGACAGTAGGTTTCCCATACAGCTTTTCTCATTGCTGTAATACCATTCAGAGATGCAGTTCGTCTAATGTCCAGTACATACTAACTCTGAAGAAGGTCTACTTCAGTTTCTGTCAATCTGCCTCGGCCAGACATAGATTTTCCATCAGATAGCAACTTTCCTTTCATTTCTCTTCGTAACTTCCTCAACCTAGCACCCATCCTCTTTAGCACATGTCCATACCCTCCAATTTTGATACCAAGGTATCACCATAAACATTGAACTCATTAATTTTATTGAAAGCTTTAGAGTCCCCATCGCCTAAGTACTTCGTATATCTAACGTTATAAACGGGCACGACTTCTGAAATATTTTAGAGCTCCATCACACTCCATACCTCCACTGTAACCCCCATAATTCTTAGAAAACTGATGTTCAATATGTCCTTCAGTGTTAACACAGCAGGTGTGGCAGTACTTAGAGAAGCACTCAACATCAACAACTTTTCCATTCTCCAGAGAAGTAGCACTTACAACACCATTCAAGGAGTGATGTCCTCGGTATTGGCATGCCCCATCAAGTGCAACAGCAATGTCCCTGGTTCCACCAATATTTACAGTTTCTTCTGCTGCACGTTTCATAGATGCTTTAGACACAACCGTCAAGCCACTTAAAAGTATTTTTATGTACTTGGTGAACCTACTGGGAGGAGGAGGTAGGTCCATCAAACCACAAAACGTTTGAGCAGCCTTTTTTCCTTTTCCTATTGCACGCACTGCATACACTAACTTCAAATTCACATCATATGAATTATGCACTATGTTCGAAGCCATTTACGAGGTAGATTTATTGAAGGATCTACACAGAACAACTAATTTTGACGCTAAACCCTTCCTACTACTTTCTTGTTCAGTTATTTCCAGACAGCCTGCAACATCACATTGTTTACATTTCGCCACTTTTGCCCACAGCGACAACAACAAATCCACTACAAACAGCATCATTGTTAGCACAAAAATTTGAATCACCAGATGGCGAGCTATGTTGGAGTTTCTTCCCTGAAGAACTGATACATAGGTTACTTTCAACAGTGTGGTTCGCTTTGTTTGTGAACTGAACTTCCTTTTATTGAATTTCTTGATTGGTTTGTATTTATTGCACACTATAGCATACGTACTACCACAAATATATGGAGCACTTGGGCAACAAATATTCAGTAACGTATGAACAAACTGCTTCAGCGAAACAGAATTAAAGATAATCATTTGCAGATACTAGAAACCTGCACTGTTACCAACATATGCAATGTATCATACGTATAATCGCTGTAAAGAAAAAGTTCACACTTCTTTTCGAAGTAATACTGGTTTCTGTAACAGAAATGAAGGGGGCGTGGCAGTATACATGACCGTAACTTTAAAATTTGGTATATATAGGTCATTTTTTCATTTGAAATCTTATAATATATATATATATATATATATATATATATATATATATGCTGTATTCCAGTGTATCATGCCGCTATTATGGATACAGGGTATTTATAAACTGTGGAAAAATTTATATATTCTATAGTCTATGTAATCAGGACAGACTATAGAATATTACATTTATATATATATATATATATATATATATATATATATATATATAAAATCAGGAAAGACTATAGAATATATAAATTTTTCCACAGTTTATAAATATCCTGTATCCATAATAGCGGCATGATGCACTGAAATACAGGAGCGGTTCTACGTGGCATGGATCTGGAAAGCTCTTTGTAGGTTTCCAGAAGTATGTGGCACCAGATGTGCGGAACTGGCGCTCATTAGCGTCGTAGATGTGTTCCATAGGGTTCAGATCAGGAGAATTTGATGGCCATAACAACAGTGAGTGTAGACTATCATGCTCCTGAACCCATTGTAACGCGACTGTAGTCTTTCAGTACCACAGTCATCCTTCTAGAAGATACCATCGCTGTCGTGGACGGTGGAAGCAGGTGGTCAGCAATAATGTTCAAGTAACCCAAAGCTATCATAGTACCTCAAATTACCACTATAGGTCCTACGGAATCCTAGGACTATATTGCCCGTACCACAATACTGTGCCCACGGGCCTGCATTCGTGCCGCGGTCATTGGTTGGAGTAGCCGTTCACCTAGATGAAGCATAGCCGGACACAACTATAGGCCTGGTGTAACAAAAAAACATGATTCACCCATCCAGTAGACACGTTTCCTTTGTCCCACGGTACAGTCTGGATGATGCCATTCCCACTGCAGACGTAACTGACGATGCCATTGGGTCAACATGGGAACACATGGAGGTCTTCTGCTGCTGAGCCTTATGTTCTGTCAGATACGCTGATCTGTGTGCTTCGAAACACTAGTGCCTTCTCCAGCACTGTACGCTGTCGTCATGTCTGCCACATGTAGCTCCTATCCATTTTTACAGGACGAGCAAGCCTTCTCATTCTATAATGAAGCGTGTACGTCGAACACTACCGTGTCACGTGTCCGCAACGCCACCAGGTTTATTCTTTCTCCAGATGAGCAGCAGTGATAATGGTTTGGCTCATGGTGTATGAGCAACCCGATAGAGAATTTGAGCAATGAAATTAACCGACTTTTAATGTGGGATAATAATAAGTGCAAAATTGGTTCAAATGGCTCTGAGCACTATGCGTCTTAACTTCTGAGGTCATCAGTCCCCTAGAACTTAGAACTATTTAAGCCTAATTAACCTAAGGACATCACAAACGTCCATGCCCGAGACAGGATTCGAACCTGCGATCGTAGAGGTCGCTCGGTTCCAGACTGTAGCGCCTAGAACCGCACGGCCATTCCGGCCGGCATAATAAGTGCAAGACGTATTGGTCGTATAATATCGGATATTTGAGTTTTCGCTACAGTATCTAGGGTCAATCTTCTACTCCGCAGAGATAACGTTTCTACATTCCTAAATCAACACACACGACGATCACAAGTGTTGGACAAATGGATGTCACGTCACCTCTGCAGAGCAATACGAGAGGTCAGCGGACCGCTGTGAGTCAGTTCGCCGCCGATATGAAACTTCCTGTGAGATTAGAACTGTTCGCCGGACCAAGATTCAGATCTCGGACCTTATCCGCAGTGCTCTGCCAACTGAGTTATCCAAACACGACCCAGAACCTACCCACATAGCTTTACTTCCGGACTGCGGGCACGTGATGTGGTGAGGAAAGTACCTCATGTAAATGGAGCAGAGACAAATGGGGCAGCATTTTAGAGTTGAAATGTGGAAATACAACGACATATACAACATTGACAAACAGAATATTCATAAGTGGTTCAAGATAAAAGCTGCGCCTAAAACGTGTAGAGAATGTCATAATAAAATAAAACTCTTTATATACGAGAGCATGCTCAAAAGTAATGCCTAATAACTTTTTATGCGAAAAGCCTTAAAGCTTTAAAATAAAACAAACTTTATTAATATTCTACATCTTTATTCTTCATCTCTGCATGTTTATTTTTCAACAATGTCAAGCTCTGAACTAGAGACCAGTTTGTTGATACTGTCGTTGTTGAACATTTGACTTTGTTGACGGAACCATAACCTCACCTCTGCATTCATCGCTTCATCATAATCAAAGAGAGGTCCTCGAAGGTGTTGATTAAGTTTTGGAAAGATATAAAAATCGGACGGCACCAAGTCGGGAATGTATGGAGGATGATCGATGACAGTGAACCCAAGGCGTCGGATAGTTGCAGATGTCGCTACCACAATGCGGAGGTGACCCAGCCCCTGTATCATATCTACACGGTGGATTAACGACGAGGGTTGGTGTGACAGCCAGCCTGGATGTGGTTAGCAGTCGCTTTCCCCAGCCCAATAGGTGAACACCGGTACCAAAGTCCTGCCTCAGTTACACGAATCGCAAACATTTCGAAAAACATTCGCTCACTTTCACATGAACAACACTACACGCAGACCGTTGGGGTGCACTATTTCGTTCCTTGGAGGTAGTGCAGTGTCGTCAGGAAGGGCATCCCGTCAGCCCTCGAGATTAACTATCCCAAAAATCGTTAATAACCATACCAGTTTTGCTCTGATGTGGACAAAGGCACAAGAAGAAGAAGAAGGAGAGATACTACTTGCATTGGTAGTCCAATTTCCAGAAACAGTAAGCCACTTGGAAGATAGTTTGTGACACAGACGATGTTACATTCTTTTCTGTGGGACTTTCCTCGTCCTCTATTATATACTGGAGTCCATTACTAAAATATTCATCGATACACTCACAGAACAATGATCTCTGCACTTCGTTCTTAACGGAGAGAAAGGAGCATACGTGAAAAAAGCTTCGTGGGTACCCAACTGTAGTGTTATGAGGTTGCTACTAATTACATTGTGGTTATATGACATGGTGAAAATTTATGGGACCCTTCATGAGGCACATGAAAGTGGCACGATTAGAAAATAGTATCAGGAAACTATATGTGGCAAGGTATCCAAGGACTGACAATCGACTCTCAATGGTAAGGAAAATAGCGTAGTGTGCACAAATAAGCAAAAACACCACTGCTGTGCAATTACACATTTGGTGACCAGTCATTGCAAACAGCCACTATCGGTAAATTTATGGGAGTACGGGCCTGGAATGATCTGAAGTAGAAGGACCACCTAAAACTATATTTAGGAACGATAAAAGCTAGACTGTCATTTACTGGTAGAATTCTAAAGAAACGACTCTCTCCCATGATGGATCACAATGTATATCAGTTATTCTGACATTTTCAAGTCATAAAAATCGTAAATATAACGTAGATTATTGATTGACACGTCGTTGAGTAAGTACCCTCACCCCTCATTCCTCGGGGTGCCTGATTTAAAACGTTCCCGTGCCTTTCACTTTATACTTGGAGATAAACCATTGAGCATGTGCTTAAAGTGAGCGCGATTTGCTTTAATGCACAAATTAATCCTTCTCAGGAAATGTCTGACAGTGGAAAGGAGGACTCTCGTGGAATGGCTGCGCACACTCTCGGGATACGTTTCATCATGTTTTCTCTTGTTGTTGGCTGCTGTTAATAATAAAAAAATTTCAAATACCTCCATAGGTAAAATTCAGGGGCAGTTAGATTGGGTGAACCAGCGGGCCACAGAAAGGGACCACCATGTCCAATCCATCGCTGTGGATGTTCTTCATTTAAAAACGTCCTTGCGATGCGTGAATAACGTTGCAGTACACCATCCAACTGTACCTACATTCTTTGTCTCATCTCTATGTCAACATCTCCAAGTAAGCCAGGTAGATGGCCTCTCAACATTTCTATAAAATTATGTTGATTTACATTAGAATTAAAAAACAAGAACCAATCAGATAGCCATTGACAGTTCCGCAGAAACGTTAAGGCTCCAACGATGTTAGTTATCAGCAGTTTTGTATCAATGTGGCTGGACGTTCGACCAGTAATGACAGGTGTGCCTGTTTAATTCACCAGTATTTGTAAATGTGGTTTCATCTGAAAATATTACAGATGTTACACGTCTTCAGGATTTACGGCCCAGTGGCAAAGTGCAAGGCAGTCTTCGACCTTCTGAAGTGTTAGTTCTTGGGTCAATGTGAAATGGCAAGCTTGAAATCTCCACGCCTTTAGGATTCTGAGAGCCACTGACATCGAAAATCCTAGTTCCATTTGGATTTGCCGTGAACTAATATGAGGATTTAGCTGGATCACTGCAAGAATGGCTATGACACGATCATCATTTTTCCCATATTCCTGACGACAACACACACAATTTATCAGTCCACCCCAGGATCTGTCAGTGAGATCGCGAAAAGTGACGTTACTTGAGTATCGTCTACTGAGAAAACGTTTAGCATGAAGTGCGGGTGCGTGGACATAAACAACCTGGCACTCTCCTAAAATGGTAATCAGGTCCACGACTTCATTTGGACTGTAGCTGTGTGAATCAACCAAATAAAGCAAGGCACTGTCGTTGTTTTCACGAACTGATCACTCAAATTAGCAATGAAACAAGAACAGTGTTCCAACATGCGTTCGTGGGCGACATCCCTCTCATATCGCGCACTCCGCGAGGATCGAGCGTCGTGGCCCCACCTGAACGCCCTCTTGTCTGCTCTGCCAGCGGCGCTGTACAAGACCACCCGAATACGCTGTACGACGATCTACCGCAATACGACCCCGTAGTGGTAATTAAGTTACTTCACCTGATTCAAATTTAGTAAGTAAACCAGAATACTATGCGCATTAATTGTGTTATGATGTAACGCCGCCACCTCATCCATTTTCATTGCCTTCTCGAACTGAGCATGGTCAACGATCACATGTTTTCTTTGTTCATAAAGCATGATTTTATACACAGCATGTGAGTTCTTTTCGAATCACAAATCTAAGATTAGGGTTCCCATTTCAAAATATTACTTTAACTCCAAATCGCCTTGAAAATCACAGCCATCACTAGTAATGTCTGACACTCTTTATCACCTATAACATAAACCGTTTGATGGCACGTTTGTTTTACGACAAGACCTACATCTCTGACAATATCCTTACTAAAGCTCTATAGAACAGAAAGTAAATCTAATAAAACATAATCTAATCTTAGGGTTTAAAGTCCCACCGACGACGATCTCATTAGAGACAGAGTAGGAGATCGGGTCGGCAAGGAAATTAACCAAGCCGTTTCAAAGGAAGATTTTATGTACTAATCAGTTACGCCATTTCCGTTTGTTCAACCCGGTGTAGTTGCTGAGACACTCCAATATTTACACAATTTTATACTATTTGTTCTATAGCCTACGTTCTTGAGTTATATTCTAGTACAATAAGATTGAAACCAAAGACGTTACTATTTTGTTGTGCATAGAGGCAGCGATTCGAGAATAAAATCAGAGATTAAACCAAATGTCTGCCTTGCACTTACTGTAAAAGCGCGAAAAACGTTTGTTGATATATTAACAGAATTAACATTAATTTTACAGTGTCAAATTACGTAGTTTAGATTCAGTCATGGCAACTTCTTTCGGTTTTCTTTTATTTCCAGAATATTTAGTTCAGCAAGTTTTGTTCTTTGCAACCTGAGTATAAAATATCTATTTCTTTTACAAGACAGTTGGGCATATATGTACCACACACAAATAGGCGGTCAGCTTCTTTCACATTTCTTTAGTCTGATGTGGACTGATGCCCACAGTCTTACCTGGGTAGTATGCACGAAATTCTTTACAGCTCATCTTGTATGCTTATATGTGCTACTTTTGCTCACAGAGGACTGACTTCCAGTTCACCAAATGCTTTCCAAGATATTATACCTTCTGCCATATGTAGCAAACTGTGTACCACCACAATAGCCAACATCTTGACACTGAGAAACTATTTAGTCAAATATTACGCTACAGCAAAAGTGGGGTAAGACACGTTTCATGTTTTCAGCATACGAAATATAATTTTTTTTAAGAAACATACGCTGCTTAAATGAGCTTTCTGGATTAATGAATCAAATGGCTCTGAGCACTATGGGACTTAACATCTGTGGTCATCAGTCCCCTAGAACGTAGAACTACTTAAACCTAACTAACCTAAGGACGTCACACACATTCATGCCCGAGGCAGGATTCGAACCTGCGACCGTAGCAGTCGCGTGGTTCCGGACTGAGCGCCTAGAATCGCTCGGTCACCGTGGCCGGCATCAATTAATCAATAATATATTTGCACCGTATGTACACGTACAACATTCAAAAATGCCGATACTGAAAGTATTAGACAAGAAAGTTGTAGAACGACTTACCAGATAAGAATGCTCTGATGCTACCGATCAGTTCAGGCGGTGACTATCGTTCTACAAAGTCTCAAGTGCCTACGGATGAGAGTTCAAAACCACACCTAATATTTGCGGGGCCTACTAAATCCGCACGCTTCCTCCACGACTGCGCAAGGCACTCTACGAACTAGATGTCACCATCCATAGTCGCACCTACGGAAGCTACGCTGCGCGCACAGCTGCCATCTGCCGGCTGGCGGGTACACTATCTTTATTGATCGACGCATCTCGCCCTCTGCTCCAGGGTGTGGTTTCTGCAGAGCATTTATTGAGCAAAGAAAATATGAATCTGTACAGCTTTCTCGAAGCATTGCTTCCGAAGAAGTAGTTACTGTTACTTAGGAAAAAAACCATTGCGCTTGCTTTGTGTCGAATCTAAACCTACAGACAAACAAAAATTTGTAGTATTTATATGTTCTAATCACGTCTACGTCTACACAGTGGAGGTTACTGAAAAACCTCAAGGAGGGGGCCTTAAAAATATCTTGAGCTACCTTTACCTTTACTGTAATAAAAAATAATCAAGCCTCATGCAAAGTTCAGGAAAGTTTTATTTAAACTTATTATACACATATACAAGACAATAACATCTTATGAGATAAAAAATTACACTTGTGGTTCTCTTCCTTACGTGATGAATTCTATGCGCCTATTCTTGCTGGAAAGTTGATTAATTACACCGTCAATAGGACAATGAATGTCAGGGCGAGTGTTCAACAGAGCTGAGCCATTAAGTCGATTCTCCTTCATTGTCGACCTCAGCCATGTCTTTGTACGCCGCAAAGTTGAAAAACTTCCTTCTACTGCAGCAACAGATGCAGGTAGACAAGCAAATATTTTGTACAGCGCGTGCAAAGTAGGATAGTCAGATTTAGGACAAACAGACAACGCCTGCACAACAGAATCACGGTCGTTAAGGGCGTTTATGCTCGTTTGGTTGTATTGAAGAATCTCTCCCATTAGTATCTTTTTAATCACAAATAGTGATTCTTCTTCAAAGAACGGTAGTTCAGTTAAGCACAGATTCAATTTATGTTCCATATCATTACCATCATGTTTCAGTAGTTGAGAGGGCAGAAGCATGTTGATTTTTAAATGATAAATATTTTCTTCAGCAAAACGTTCACTCATGTCAGTCGTAACATGGTCCAGTGTTGGAATAAAAACAGTTCTTTTCGAGTATTTCATAGCATCATAATTATGATCGCAGTTTTCGCTGTGTCCTTGTCTGCCTGTTAGACGAGGACCACTCATCTCCACGTCTAACTCTTCCATAACTGCCTTCGCCTCTTCAACAATACGAGGAAAGTGGCTATCAGCATTAGCTGTCATGCCGTCATACACCTTGAGGGTCGAATCTAATTTTGCTTTTGCCATCGCGACGTCCAAGTTAGGGTCTTGCAAGATTTTTCTGACTGGGTATGTTATGCTCATAATGTGACTTAGTGTAAACAGAGTGATAATAAACTCGCAATTAGAGAGAGCTCGAAGGAGAACATTGGTTTTGGCAGCCTTTGTTCTATCCGTCCAAGACTGTATTTCGTTAAAAACTTTGCAAACTGTTCCGAGATCAGCTGCGAATTGAATAACAGCATCATGTCGCTCCACCCATCTAGTTTGACAGTGTGACTGCAGCGAGAGTTTTTAGGTGACTCATCAATGTTGCGAACCGCTTGCTAGATGTTGTAAAGAACGATAATACTTCTTCATTAGTACCGAGTGAGTTCCTTAATACTTTGTAACTTGGCAACTGCGAGAGACAGCGAGGTTGAGCCGATGACTTCGACACGGTGCTACTTGCGCGTTGATAGCTTCCTTTTTTATTGTAGCCACAGCTCCTTTCAATTCTGACATATTAACCGAACAGCCATCACAGCCTATACCGGCACAGTTCTCCAGTGACACAGAAAGGCTTTCCATTCTCCTTAGAATCGTAGTACTTAATTCTTCACCAGTAACGCTACGCTCTTCATCTTGACTGTCTTGAGATTCATAGCTAATGTTTCCACTACAATCATCGTCTTTAAGAATGTCAACGAAAGCCAAAAATTTTCGTGTAATTTGCCGTCACCATCAAGATATCTTGCAGCTAAACTCAGTTGGGCGATGTGCGCTAAGTCCGTACTCTCATCGAAGTTTATGCTGTAAAAACGAGAATCTTTGATTTCCTCCAGTATTCTCGATAACATCACTATTTCACAGCATGAAATAAGTTCGTTACATGTTGTTTTACTTATGTAAGTGGCGTTCGCTTTAGTGGTCACAAGGTGATGTTTTAGTTGCGAGTCTCCAGCGTCAATTCTAAATCTTAGAAGAACTCTAAAGTTTCCCTCGTTAATCGCTATACTTTCGCGCTCATTTTCGTTTTCTAGTACACTCCCAACATCTCTATGCACTTCAAAGGATTATTTTGCTTTCCATGAAATATGATTGTTTTATTGTAGCTACAAGACGGTCTTTGTTTTCCCTAATGCGTTCCATTCTCCGTCTTGACAATTGATTTATGACCTCAAGCTCGCAAAAAATAATTTTGCATCTGTTGACGCTTCAACGTGGTACTTGAGCTGAGAGTGGGTCTCAAGGTCACCCTCTTTACCAGTAAGTATGTTAAACTTTATTAGTGATTCAGTCACAAGTTTCTTGGCGATAATGGATTTCATTCCTCCAACCATTTTATTATTCACAATAATTGTACAGTTAATGCAAAGAAGCCCTTTTTAACTTGTGAGAACATCAGCCGGGGATACTGTTCAAAGTGATTATCGTGCACTTGTCTGATTTCAAACCGTCCCCTTTTGTGCTCGGAAGTAGGAAAGATATAACCATTTTCAGGTTTCCTTGGAGCTGTGACAAGCTTGTGTTTTATATCATCACTAATGTTTCCTGACGCTAATATATCCAAATAATTACCAATATCCGTAAGGATTAAAAGAAACAGTCGATGAACTTTATTGCGGAAGTTTCGACGAAGTGTACATCTGGTGGTGGTTTTGCGGCTGAATAGTGACCGTAATCTTCAGATGCTTCTACTTTTCTTATTACATAACGATCCATTTTATTATATTGTTACGACGTAGGTAAATTAGACGCCAATTATTCTCGAATAAACACTTTATTCGCACTGAAAAATGTAACACTAGTACACTTAACGCTAAAACACACACGGTTACACTCCGCGTATTTCTAATACCACTAAGCACAACACTGACTTAAATCCGTGGTAATAGCCAATAATCACAGTTTCCAGTTTCCAGAAGTGTGGAAGGTAGGAGACGAGATACTGGCATAAGTAAAACTCTGAGTACCGGGCGTCAATCGTGCTTCGGTAACTCAGATGGTAGAGCACTTGCCCTCGTAATGCAAAGGTCCCGAGTTCGAGTATCGGTCGGGCACACAGTTTTAATCTGCCAGGAAGTTTAATAATCACAGCTGTTCACTTTTTATCACTTCCAAGTTACTGCGACGATTGTGGCTTTCAAACTGATTACCTGGTACCGACTCTGCTTCCCTTATACATGTGGCTCGCTTGTTTCGAGAACATATGCTGCCAGATTGTTCGCTTCTAGACTTTTATGAAGTGTGAACAAATACCTACTGCGAAAGCGACAAGCCAATGTGTACCTCACGACGTATAATATAAGGGGTAGTTTTCAATGATGACGTCACCCGGCAATTTAGGTGTGTGGAACTTTTTATAGTCGACTCCGTTCCTTTCTAGTGCATTCGATAGACGGCCTATATAGTAACAATGCTTTTTTAGGAATCTTCGGAGATATACGCATCAATAGTTTCCCATACCTAAATCGTATTACGGGTTAGGTATGGGAAAATATTGTTATGTTATTGGTAAATATATTGTTACGAGTCTCGTAACAATATTTCTACTGAGAAATTACTATTATTAATACTTCACAATCAACTGGTCACTCTCACTCTTGGCTAATCTTCACACTTGCACTTGCTACAACAAGGACTTTTTACTTATTCATTCTTCAGTCATAATATTTCTGCTTCTGAATGTAAACTAGCTTCCTGTTCGGCGAATAGTCCGTATTTATAACGCTAAGTATCGAAGGTTCTCTGTACAAGAAAACAGTAGAATATTCGCAACTTTTCTCGAACAAATGCCAGACAGAATAACATATCGAGATCACTAGATTGGCCGCGACTTTTTTCGTAGGTATGTGTTAGCTATCAATGTGCCAGACAGAAACGTATAAAATACGATGACGCAGACGCACCTGCTACATAGGAAAGTACAACTACTCGATAACTCACTTCAGCCGAGTCGACTGACGAAAGAATCGAACGAATAGCGGGCGGGCTGACTGGCGCGGGTGGCGCTGGTGGCAATACGCGCCCCCCATTTGTATCCGCCGCTGCATCTGCATCTACATCTACGTACATACTATTCACGCCACATTTGGAGCATGATGGCAGATACTTTGAACCACTGTTAGTCATTACCTTTCCTACTGAACTCGCAAATGGAGTGAAGGAAAAACGAATATCTATATGCATCCGCACGAGCCCAGATTACTTTTACGTCTTCGTGGTCCTTACGCGAGATGTATGTTGGTGGTAACAGGATCGTTCTGCATTCTGTTCAAATTCCGGTTCTCTAAACTTTCTCAACTCTGTTTCATGAAAAGAACTATCTTCCCTACTGGAATTTCTAATTGTGTTCAAAAAATGGTTCAAATGGCTCTGAGCACTATGGGACTTAACATCTATGGTCATCAGTCCCCTGGAACTGAGAACTACTTAAACCTAACTAACCTAAGGACATCACACAACACCCAGTCACCACGTTTCCTATTTGAGTTCACAAAGCATTTCGTAACACTCGAGTGAGGGTCGAATGTACCGATAACAAATCAGGCAGCACTCCTCTGAACTGCTTCGATTTCTTCTATTAATCCGATGCTGTGCGGATCCCAAACACATGAGAAGCACTCAAAACGCGTTGCACAAATGTTCTATAGGCGGTGTCCCTTATAAATAAGTTACTTGTCAAGAATTCTCTTAGAAACTGCTCCATAGTTTACAAGGACTTGTTGCGTGAGTGCACAACGTATAACGCCACAAATTAAAAATAACATTTAAACCAACCCTCCGCCCCACATTCTGTTCAACCCTTGAGACATTATGACTGTTTCTGCCATGTCAGAGAAATGAAGAAAGTAGTACAACATTGCAGAGTGAAAGTAATTCCAGACTAAAACTCCCACCAAGTCTAATTAGGCTAATGCAGAGTGTACAGGATCTAATCTTGTTTTGTAGAGTTACTACTCTACAGATATTTAAAGAAAGACAGAAACAGGAAAAAATTAAACTAATATTGCTAACCTTAGGAAGCAGACGAGCGGCAAAGCACTGAAGCAGTCTAATAATTCGAGTAAAACATCTTGGAAGACAATTGACAAATATTACAAAAACTCCAAAGAAAATAAGGCGGAACCGTTCAGCATTCTATCTAATACTAACATAGTGAGAATACCAAATACTATATGTAATATATTTAATAACTAATTGACCTCTCCATCTGACCAACCAACCCATATAGCGGTTAAAACCCCCCGTCACCTTGAAATGGTACCACCGACCAACTTAAACGGCAATCGATGCTAACGTTGTACCTCTGCGAGGAATTTTTAAGTAGTTGAGACTGTTAGATAGCTTAATGGAAACAGAAGAATCAAACTGGAATTCGTTTCCGTAACACTCCAGCAGAGTATAAACAGTATTAAACGGTGGGTCTGGAACAGTCGTAAGCAAGTTCTAACATTACATATTAAACCCGGTCGCCAGCCTAATCAGGCATTCTTATGTCAATCAAAATGATAAGGCAGGAAGCAGTGCAAAGACTAGCCTAACCTTCCTTGACACACTCACTAAACTCTTTCCTTACATCTGTTCTTACTACAACACAGTAACCTAACCTTGCAGACAAATGTGCTGCTAACAAACAAATGGCCAATGAGATAGTAATCAGTAACATATGCCTCTAATCAACCCTTATCTTAAACCAGTTACTGACACAAATGAAACTAGTGGCAATACTGAATAGGGAAAAGCTTGAAATGATTCTGAATTTAAATCAGGGGGTCTGCTAATGATCATAATCTATAGCTTCATTAGTTAGTACAGGCTCTCTATGTCTATGCATTAACCAAGTTGCATTAGAATAGATAACACAGTCAATAGTTCTTTCTTAAACTCGGTTTGAAGCAACTAAACAGAATGCTAATCTAACTACACTGGCTCTGAAGGAGCCTTTGCATTGCTTCGTTAGCTAACTAGTCTAGTACATGAGGGCCCTTAAACTTTCATGGTTTGAAGAACCATGCTCATTAACAAAACTACACCAGTATGTATGAGAAATTGTGAGTATTCTTATCATTAATTATTAGTTACGTAAAGCATAACAAACTATTACCTTTCAAATAACAAGTGTGCTTTCGTAAGCAGTCTTTTGACCTACTCAGAATTACAACTGACTGTGCAAATAACTATAAAACGTTATGTTGAAGTTCAACCACTTTGTAATAATAAATATGATTCCTGTCCAGGTTTGTGATTTGGGATAATCACGGGTGTAAGATAGAGTTTTAAGCAACATCACTATTATTATTATTATAAAATCAACCAAATTTCACAAATATCTGGTCCATTTACAGGGAGCCGAATATAAACCATTTAGTGGAAGGGTGATGGCACTGGTAGCGCAATTTGCAGTGGCTGTTAACCTGGTGGAGAAGCAGTCATTGCAGTACTGTTAGCCAAGCCCTATTACTGGTCTTCTTCGCGTCGAAGTAGTATTTTTATAGGGTCAAAAACCGTGTCATGATCAAGGTACCACCAAATGCAACATCCGAGACCCATAAATACTGCGTTTGAGCTCTTCTGGCCACAAAACTTCAGGAATAAGAGCCACAATGATCCGCTACTGCTAGCGAGATGTTAACCAGAGCATTGCTCAGCCCAGACTCCTTATTCGTTACAAAGGACGAGTTGCCACTTGCACGCCAAACACACCTTTTCCAATCCGACAGGCTACTTCCGTAGCTGCGGGGCTTCCCCACATCTTCTACATTTAACCCTACGTTCCCTAATTATGGACCAAGTCATTTATAGTACATTACATAATAATCATTTCAGTAGTTATTTAAAGTCACAAGCATAATTTAAACAAACTCGTTCAAAAATTCACATGACTGAAATATGTGTATATAGTCAAAGAATTTCCATGACAGATATAACGTTATACATAAGCAATACTACAAATTGACATCAAAATATCGATACTGATACAAAATAGGTCAAAAACGGGTGTTACAACTCACTCAGTGTACTAAATTTGAATCTGTGGAGGTGAATGAGCAGGAAGTATGTAAGGTAATACTGATTCTATAGGAAAAATGTTTATCTGCAGGGGATTGTACGGCCAATGCAACAGCCAATGTTCATTAAAAGGTATCTCAAAATCTCTTACTCACCTGATTAACTGCAGCTTAGAGAAAGCATGTATCCCAATGTTCTAAAAGTGATTGTTGTGAAACCATTGTTAATAATGGAGGTAAGGAAGAAGTCTCGAGCTGTAGACCAATACTACTAATTCCACCTTCAATAATATATTGAAAATATTATTTTGTCTCCTCTTAGTGCCTTCTCCTCAAAATACAAACTACCTGTAGATTCTCAGTTTGGTTTTAGACAAAAGCTAAGCACGAACACAACAGATACACAGTTCTCCAATGAAGTATACTGACTGTTGGATCAGAGCATGCTCAATGGAGGTACAGTTCCAGACAGAACAAAAGTTTTCGATTCAGTATACCATCGATTGCTTGTAATAAAGCTTGAGACAAAAAAATGGTTCAAACGGCTCTGAGCATTATGGGACTTAACATCTATGGTCATCAGTCCCCTAGAACTTAGAACTACTTAAATGTAACTAACCTAAGGACATCACGCAACACCCAGTCATCACGAGGCAGAGAAAAGCTTGAGACGTATCACATGAGGGATCCAACGTTGCATCTTCCAACCACAAAATTTTTAAATTATAAGCAATGCACTAAACTAACATACAAAGTAAATAATAAAATAATAAATTTTCATTTCACTAGTGGATCAATAAGACAATATGTAACTCAACGCTTAATCCTTTGTGCCTTCCTCTTCCTCGTATATGTTAACTACATTGTACATTCTATTCAATCCCATTTAATAACCTACGTAAATGACTTCTCAATCTCACTGTACTTTAGAGAGAGTAAAAAGCTAGGATCGTTTGCTACTAGTTATGTGACGGAATTAACTAAATACTTCAGAGGCCAGGACATCAAAATTAATGTTGCTAAATCCCAATTACTGGCATTTAAAACAAGCTGTTCTCACCACACCAACGTAGACACTATATCTAACATATCTGTAACAGAATGTAGCAACTGCACATGTCAGGGTATATATTTGAATGAAAAAAAAATGGCTCTGAACACTATGGGACTTAATATCTGAGGTCATCAGTCCCCTAGAATGTAGAACTACTTAAACCCAACTAACCTAAGGAGATCACACACATCCATACCCGAGGCAGGATTCGAACCAGCGACCGTAGCGGTCGCTCGGCTCCAGACTGTAGCGCCTAGAACCGCACGGCCACTCCGGCCGGCTTTGAATGAAAACCTTAGGTCCTCAAACCACATTCACTTCGTTTATTGAAGTTTTCCCAGAAAATCGAATACATTTAATGGAGTGAGAGGGAGAAAGTCTACTAGGTTGCTTAACTCAGCTGATCGTCATTTGCAGCAAATGAATAAAAACAATTTATGTTCCCAAGAATTTAACTTTATTTGGAGAAGTGTAGGAGGCAGACAGAGAGAGGATGAAGGAGAAGATGGACGGACAAAGGATGAAAGCGGCGATGGACTACCAGAACATTGAAATAAATCCATACCTGGGCAACGACTGGCACTCAAGTAACTAAACATACAATATCCCTAACATCACCGTGTCCAAATTGTCTTTAGTAAGATATTACTCTCGTTTGACGTCAAAACTGTTTGTGCTGTCCTGTATCGCACTCATGTAGCATTAGAGAGCTGCACATAAATGTAGATTTGTGACAGTGGAAGTAAAATCGCAAAGAAGCCCAGTTGATAAGTTGTTCAGTGCTACCATTTCATCAACAAAGTTGAGTATTCACAGGATGCGAAACGTTATGTCGATGCAAGCAGAACCATGAATCGGTTACCTAGTTAGCAATTCTGCAATATGGTATGTTTCTTACCAGGAATAGTATGCGCCACACTCACACCAATATATTTCAATCTTACACTGCTCATCTGGCTGTGTGATGGAACAACAAAATGACAGATGACAGATGAAAGTTGGTGTATTGCTTCCCTGCTCACAGAAAGCGTGCACTCGTAGGGGAACTACCAAGAGAACATTTCCTCGCTATTTTAAGGTAGTTGAACGCCAATGAGGACCAAGGAAAATAGAGGACTACGAACGCTAGCGCATAAGTGGTAGTAAATGGGGCACCAAAAGCATTAGTGCTGCGTGATGATAGGCCAGGTTGACATAATACCGGGGGACTAAGAAAGGCAAGGAAAAGGCGAGATTGGGGCAGACGCTATGTCGCGTCCTGGCACAAGTCCTGTCTCCAGTTGGGGTGAAGTTGTGGCTTGCGTAGAGCAATCAGGTATACTACGTCACATTTACTGGAGTGAGAGAGAGAAATTCTCCTAGGTTGCTTATCTCAGGTGATCGTGCTTCGCAGGAAATGAATAAAAACAATTTATGTTTCCAATAGTTTAACCTTCCTGGGAGAAGTGTGTTACAGTGTCAGTGTATCTTTGCGAATGAACGAGCACACTCTGTACGCTGGGCCTCACGAGCAAAGCATGATTGATGATTTCTACCTTTTGCTGACAGAGACGAGCGTTGTGCTTGCAAACCGTTCCGACAATACACAATCAAATACCTTAACCACAATCGGAGACAAGTGCGAGACAGCGCTTGTCCCTCTCTATATTCTGACAGACAGAAAATGTCTACTATTACTTGTTGCTGTTAGAGACAAACACTATATTGCTTGTTCTTCTCTCACAAGCAGACAACTCAGAATAATAGCTGTTGCTGGATACTTATCAGAAACTTAGTTGTCCTCCCCGACTGTGTACAGACTTCTTGGGGTCTGTACTGCAGCAGCATCAAAGTTTCACTTTGTAGTGACTTCGAGGCTCGGCTGTGGTTTTACTTCCGACGACTAACAACTGCGACTGGTTCGTGGTAATGACTGCTTCCAACTGGCTTGCCTCTCTGTGCTGGCCCCTTATATACTGATTGTTTAGAGCTCTTAGTTGAGTTTCCGTTGTAGCATCACTTTCCCCTCACCCTGACTGAAATTTTTACAGGATATTCTGGCTTATTCAGATGTATTGCTTATCATATTCTCGCCAGCAGTAAAAACGGATGGCCACTTTTTCCGCTATCTGTCAATATCGCTTACCCCATACGCAATACGCTTCCTTCTTTCTCTCATACTCCACGCCTGTGCGTTGTCTAACACTACATTTAATAAAGTTTCTTTTTATTCCTAGCACCCATGACAACTGAGGTACCTATCAGGGAGAGCAAGGCCACAAAAAAGCACCGGACCATGGATGCCGTGGCAACTGCGTTCAAGCTTGAGTGAAAATAATGTCTAAGCACCACCACTGGCCTTGCGTAAGGTAGAGGTGTACCGAGATGTTTGAAATATTGTGATGACCCAGAGATGCCGGAAAGAGCATCGACATAACCATGGAACAAATCAACAGAAGGGCACGCCAAGATTGGAGTTCGGGAGTGACAGCACTTTCCACACCTTCTTAACCCAAAACTAGTGGAGAGTGGCAATAAACTAGGAAGACACTTGTTAAAGGGATCGCATTGATTTCCACGTTTGGGCTTGACAATTCATGAATGAACACTTCAGTAAATTCTTAATGGTGTATAATCCACTAGGAAGCCATCAGCCAGCGATAAGAAGTGCTACAACAAGTGGCCAACGTTGACAAGAATGTTGAAAAGAGTGTGAACTTCTAAAGGGTCATACTGCTGAGGTCATCGGTCCCTAGACTTACACACTACTTAATCTAACTTAAACTAATTCCTGCTACAAACAACACACACACCCATGCCCGAGGGAGGTTCAAATGGCTCTGAGCACTATGAGACTTAACATATATGGTCATCTGTCCCCTAGAACTTAGAACTACTTAAACCTAACTAACCTAAGGATATCACACAACACCCAGTCATCACGAGGCAGAGAATATCCCTGACCCCGCCGGGAATCGAACCCGGGAACCCGGGCACGGGCCCGAGGGAGGACTCGAACCTCCGGCGGGTGCCAGTGTTTGCTGGTCACACATCAGCCACTGCAAAATAATAGCCTATTTTGTCGCTCTGTGTGCAGACTGGGAGGCATGGTTACGTAGCGTCGTTTGTTTATTGGACTAGATTGCAAATAGGACTCACCAATGACAAAGACGATATGACGGGCAATTCAGCACTCTGGAGGACACCGTTGGGGATCATTAACATAACTGCCAAACGAAACTAGCAGTAATATCAATGAGTCAGGAAGGAAGAGAATGTAGAAGAGAAGAGCAGATAATTAGCAAGAAGAGAGGCAGTGAGCTTGCCTTCTGTAAGCATGTCAAACTATTGCCGACTAATTTTTCAGACTTTGATTCAGATCCCTGTATTCTTTCCGACGTCTACCCTCAGTTTGTGACATATTCATTTTCTATTTCATATCTTTAAGCACAGAACTGCATTTAGTTGTCTGATTTCAGCTTCCAAATATTACGCTGACATCGCTTCTGCGGTACAATCAACGACGACAAGAAACGTTGAGCATGAGTACCGTAACACCACATCAGCCACAGAGTCTGCTCTGTACCTGGAGGTATTAAGTGTCAGGTCTAACCCTTAGCCATTCATACCACAAGAGATAATCGACACGTCGTGCTGACATCGCATGATCCACACACATCATCATGAAAAACTGCCTCTATCACATGGCGAGACGAAATGGTTCATTTCCCGTTCCCCTCCTACTTGCCCTAATAGTGAGTTGTGTCTACGTCCAGGCAAATTGGTCCTAAATTTACACTTGTATTGTTGATCTGCAAATAATCAGATTAATAAACTAACATGTTCCCCTGTGTTAATATTTCAATTAATTCGTTTTCATTGCAAACTTTTTTAAATATAATTTACCTGAGACACTTTGTTGACCATTATGCGGCCATTAGGAATTCAGCTACTTAGCTAATCTAAATTCACAATATTCCTGTTACCCAGTTAATTTGTTTTACTACGCGGCTTGGAGTGACTTCATTATCAGTTTATCAACCAAATTTAATTGTAACTAGTAAGTTCTTTGGTTTTGCTTTATTCCAAACCATCATTCAGTTGAGCAGCAGTCCGGTGTTTAACGTTTCCAGTTGTTAGTGAAACACAATTTCTGCACACATAACAATACTCATAAAGGTAAGAAAATGTGTTTCCTTAAACCTTCGAATAGTCTCAGAAATTAAATTTTGACCTAATATATGCAAATATATAAAAAATTATGCATAGTTATTGATGAAAGGCGTTCCACTAGTAAACATTTAAGTATTATGTCTGTATAGTCTAAAAATCAAAAGGAAGATATAGGATAGAGATGTGAACTGCATTTTATTGAATGGTGTAGTTTAGTACCGTATTGTGCTTCTTCCAAACAAAAGAATATTAACGATAGCTATCTTTTCATATGGATTAGGCTTCCGGAATAGTCAGCTCCTGTTTGAGAGATATATACCCCATGAATTCAGGAATCTGCAAAATAAAGAAATAAATATTTTAAGGAGACAAGCTCACAGGCTGATTAGGACGATTATAGCTTATAGGGCGGTTAAGTAACAGAAAAAAATTCTTCGGACGTTTGTCTCCACTAACGAAGTATCTGTTTAGATGACTTTAAGAATGCAGAAGCTTATCATTCTCTCTGTTAACTAGAAAAAAGAAAGTCATAATTTGGTCACGTTTACATCTCTATACAAAAGACAAAAAAGGAAAGGATTCATTTAATCTAAATATTATACTGCTAAATTAATTCCATTATGACTGCATAGGTACAAAAGAACACTTATAAGGCCCCAAAGATACAGTGAAACCAAAGTATCATTATATTGTTAAATAAAATATGCACTGAAATCTTCTTATCATTTGTATTGTATAAAGTAATTCAGTGGAAGAGAAGTATCTGCAGTTAGATATATATTGAAAAGAACAATAATGAATCTAACTCCTTTCTTTAACATAACACCTATAGTCGTTAGCCTGAAATAGTTTTCGAAAGATTAAAAGTTGTTCTAACTTAATTTTAAAGTCGGACTGTGTTGTGATACATTATTGAAATACTACAACTGAATAAAGCTACACACTACTAAAGATTGAGTCAAATGTTTCACAAGCATGTTGTCGCTCAAACTGTCTCTGACATAATAATCACCTGATTTCAATTCACGCTATTGAAATACACAATGTTCTCCATAGAGCAAATAAAGGCAGACAACTAGCATTACTTGTAATTATGGTTTCCAAATAAACACCAATCCCAGAATACATACTTAATCGTTAGTAATAATCTTCTCATATTTTTGGCCCTAAGTCATGTAATAAGGTTTGAAAGGCATTTCCGTTAGCTGACTGTACAAACTTATTTATTTTATGTTCGGCCTTAAGCCATTATCAGGTACTACAAGGCCAAAATCATGACAGTAATATCATTCAAATATTAACCATTAATAATGAAATACAGCTCCATTATTCATCCTTTCTGCAGTAGCAACAACTGCTTAATATTTTTACCACCGTAAGATATTATTCTTGTTGTAAATAGAGTAACTATTCTCACCCATACTCCATTGACTACTTCCTCTCCTCTGTCTTTCCTATTTTTGACTGTTCATCATATTCACCATTTATTTTGTTCGTACAGTATAGTAGTGTGTGCCGGCACTCACTTCTGTACTGTTTTGGCCTTTACGTCCTTATACTTTTAATCCTTGATTACAGTGTAATATAATGTTAATTTGTTCATAGTGTATTTGTCTATATCAATATGCTTGTGCTTTTCATATAGATGTATAGTCGTAAAGCACCACACATCTTTGGAAAAAAAATTGTACAACTTTAAACTCTCACTGCTGCTCTGTGGACTATCTGAAAATTTTAAGTTTTTTTTAAGTTTTCTGAGGATGACATGGGATTCCTATATCCGGTTCACAGCTAACTATAAAATAAATATTATTGTGGTACGTTAGTAATAAATATATTAGTTTTTAATAACCTAACGTCATTTCTCCAACCTCACGCTCCTTCGCGTCAAAATCTCAGTGCCGCACAGTCAAACGCCTAGCGCTTTAATCGCCAAGAACTTTGTTTTAGGAACTTTGGATATTTGAAATGAGTTCGTTTACGCGAAAATCTGATTTCTTCCACACCTTATTTCATACACACTGGGATCCATATTTTATTCCTTTTTTTTTTTTTTTTTACATATTGCCACTAGACTCAGATTCTCCAAATGAATCTAGGGAAGGTCAGTTGTATATGACTTTGTTCATTAAAGGGCTATTGTAGAAAAGGTAGGATATATCTTATGATAGATAGCATCTGACCGATACCTTACTGAGTCTTGACGTTACACCTAGGTCAAACGATCTCCGTGAGTGCTTTAGCGGAAAATTCTAGCTTCGCTCAGTATTGAAAGTGACATTTTGGGATAACTAAATAATGAGGATATTATAAATAGCTTCATTAATAGGTGCAAACGAATTAGCTAATGGGATTATATGAAGCCTTCATTTTAAAACTGATTATTTGGGGAAGTATTGTGTTTGAATAAATACAAGTAAAATTTCCTTGTTTGTTACATTCATTTTGTTATCTAACATTTTTCTAACAAACATGCTAATTTATAGTTACAATATGTTATTATTAAAATTGAAATACTGAGTTTTTCATGAAAATCAGTACCATGAGTTTCAGATATATAGCCTCTAAATAGATGCTCATAACAAAGTTAATAAATGTAGTTGAATATCTTAATTATCTCAGTTCTTTTCATTTTTTAGGTATCATTGATTCATTGAATCATAAACTATGTAGTAAAAATTTACGCATGTCAGTAAATGTCATGAGTTAAAATACATAGCCCATACACCGATCAGTCAGAACATTGTAACGACCTATCTAATAGCCAGGATGTCCACCTTTAGCACGAATAGCAGTGGCGACGTAGTGTGGCATGGAAGCAGTGATGTCTTGGTAGGACGCTCGAGAGAGTTGGCATTACATCTGCACACACGTCACCTAATTCCCGTAACTTCCGGGAAGGGGGGACTATGAGCTCTGACGCCACGTTCAGTCACATCCCAGATGTGTTCGATCGGGTTCAGATCTGGTGAGCTGGCGGGTCAGTACATCAGCTGGAACTCATCACTGTGTTCCTCGAACCACTCCTTCACACTCCTGGCCTTGTGACATGGTATATTATCTTGTGAAAAATGCCACTTCCGTCTGGAAACATGATCATCATGAAGGGATGTACGTGCCTGAAACCATTGTACGATACTCTTTGGCCGTCATGGTGCCTTGGACGTGCTCCACTGGACACGTGGATGTCCACGTGAATGTTCTCCAGAGCATAATGGAGCCGCTGCCATCTTGTCTCCACCCAGTGGTACAGGTGTCAAGGAGCCGTTCCCCTGGCAGACGACAGATTCGCGCCGTCCCATCGCCATGATGAAGATGGGAACGTGATTCACCATACTATGCAACGTCCATTAGCTACTGCCACGTACCCGTAGTTGCCGATGTCGTGTTGTTAAAATTGGCACATGCATGGATCGTCGGCTGCAGAGACAAATCGTTTGGGGTGTTCGGTGTGCTGTGTGTTCAGACACACTTGTACTCTCCCCAGCATTCAAGTCTGACAGTTCCGCCACAGTTCGCCTCCTGTCCTGTTTTACCAGTCTGCCCTGCCAACAATGACCGACATCTGTAATGATAGATGACCGCCCAACCCCAGAACGGCTGGTTTCGACGCGTGTTGGAGACACTCACCACAGCACTCCTAGAACACCCGAAAAGTCATGCAGTTTCCGAAATGCTCATGCAGATCTTCCTGGCCATCACAATCTGCCCTCGGTCAAACTCAAATAGATCACTCACCTTTCCGATTATTCTCACGAACAACACGCTCACTAATACTACATGCACCGTGCGTGGATCTGACTGTAAGTAGGCTGTTTAGTTTTTTTTTATTGGTAACGACACGTAGCGCTCTGTATGAAAATCACTGGCTGTGCTGTGTGCAGTCTGTGGCTGGTTCGCATTGTTGTAATACTCGCCATTGTAGTGTTGGGCGGCTGGATGTTAACAGCGCGTATTGTTGCGCAGTTGGAGGTGAGCCGCCAGCAGTGGTGGATGTGGGGAGAGAGATGGCGGAGTTTTGAAATTTGCAAGACTGGATGTCATGAACTGCTATATATATTATGACTATTAAGGTAAATACATTGTTTGTTCTCTATTAAAATCTTTCATTCGCTAATTATGCCTATCAGTAGTTAGTCCCTTTCGTAGTTTGAATCTTTTATTTAGCTGGCAGTAGTGGCTCTCGCTGTATTGCAGTAGTTCGAGTAACGAAGATTTTTGGTGAGGTAAGTGATTTGTGAAAGGTATAGGTTAATGTTAGTCAGGGCCATTCTTTCGGAGGGATTTTTGAAAGTCAGATTGCGTTGCGCTAAAAATATCGTGTGTCAGTTTAAGCACAGTCATGTACAATTTTTCCAAGGGGACGTTTCATGACTAGCAGTCATTCCTCGCCAGGTGACGCTGCTATCACCCGGATTGGTATATGCTGATAGTAGGTCAGTGTTGATAATGTTCTGACTGATCAGTGTATACAGGGTGAGTCATAAATGAGGAAAAATATGTCAAAGACCGCATGCCCCTATGCGTAACACGAGACGCACCGTTGTTAATTTCGTTCTCCTCGGTGTACTGTGTACGTAAAACACCTGTTAACAATTGAACGAGATACCGACAATCAGGAGAAAGAAAACTGGCGTTCTACGGATCGGAGCGTGGAATGTCAGATCCCTTAATCGGGCAGGTAGGTTAGAAAATTTAAAAAGGGAAATGGATAGGTTAAAGTTAGATATAGTGGGAATTAGTGAAGTTCGGTGGCAGGAGGAACAAGACTTCTGGTCAGGTGATTACAGGGTTATAAACACAAAATCAAATAGGGGTAATGGAGGAGTAAGTTTAATAATGAATAGGAAAATAGGAATGCGGGTAAGCTACTACAAACAGCATAGTGAACGCATTATTGTGGCCAAGATAGATACGAAGCCCACACCTACTACAGTAGTACAAGTTTATATGCCAACTAGCTCTGCAGATGACGAAGAAATTGAAGAAATGTACGATGAAATAAAAGAAATTATTCAGATAGTGAAGGGAGACGAAAATTTAATAGTAATGGGTGACTGGAATTCGAGTGTAGGAAAAGGGAGAGAAGGAAACATAGTAGGTGAATATGGATTGGGGCTAAGAAATGAAAGAGGAAGCCGCCTAGTAGAATTTTGTACAGAGCACAACTTAGTCATAGGTAACACTTGGTTTAAGAATCATGAAAGAAGGTTGTATACGTGGAAGAACCCTGGAGATACTAAAAGGTATCAGATAGATTATATAATGGTAAGACAGAGATTTAGGAACCAGGTTTTAAGTTGTAAGACATTTCCAGGGGCAGATGTGGACTCTGACCACAATCTATTGGTTATGACCTGTAGATTAAAACTGAAGAAAATGCAAAAATGTGGGAAATTAAGGAGATGGGACCTCGATAAACTGAAAGAACCAGAGGTTGTACAGAGTTTCAGGGAGAGCATAAGGGAACAATTGACAGGAATAGGGGAAAGAAATACAGTAGAAGAAGAATGGGTAGCTCTGAGGGATGAAGTAGTGAAGGCAGCAGAGGATTAAGTAGGTAAAAAGACGAGGGCTGCTAGAAATCCTTGGGTAACAGAAGAAATATTGAATTTAATTGATGAAAGGAGAAAATATAAAAATGCAGTAAATGAAGCAGGCAAAAAGGAATACAAACGTCTCAAAAATGAGATCGACAGGAAGTGCAAAATGGCTAAAAAATTAAAGAGACCTTTGGAGAGAAGAGAACCACGTATATGAATATCAAGAGCTCAGATGGCAACCCAGTTCTAAGCAAAGAAGGGAAGGCAGAAAGGTGGAAGGAGTATATAGAAGGTTTATACAAGGGTGATGTACTTGAGGACAATATTATGGAAATGGAAGAGGATGTAGATGAAGACGAAATGGGTGATACGATACTGCGTGAAGAGTTTGACAGAGTACTGAAAGACCTGAGTCGAAACAAGGCCCCCAGAGTAGACAACATTCCATTAGAACTACTGACGGCCTTGGGAGAGCCAGTCGTGACAAAGCTCTACCAGCTGGTGAGCAAGATGTATGAGACAGGCGAAATACCCTCAGACTTCAAGAAGAATATAATAATTCCAATCCCAAAGAAAGCAGGTGCTGACAGATGTGAAAATTACCGAACTATCAGTTTAATAAGTCACAGCTGCAAAATACTAACGCGAATTCTTTACAGACGAATGGAAAAACTGGTAGATGTGGACCTCTGGGAGGATCAGTTTGGATTCTGTCGAAATGTTGGAACACGTGAGGCAATACTGACCTTACGACTTATCTTAGAAGAAAGATTAAGAAAAGGCAAACCTACGTTTCTAGCATTTGTAGACTTAGAGAAAGCTTTTGACAATGTTGACTGGAATACTCTTTTTCAAATTCTAAAGGTGGCAGGGGTAAAATACAGGGAGCGAAAGGCTATTTACAATTTGTACAGAAACCAGATGGCAGTCATAAGAGTCGAGGGGCATGAAAGGGAAGCAGTGGTTGGGAAAGGAGTGAGACAGGGTTGTAGCCTCTCCCCGATTTATTCAATCTGTATATTGAGCAAGCAGTAAAGGAAACAAAAGAAAAATTTGGAGTAGGTATTAAAATTCATGGAGACGAAGTAAAAACTTTGAGGTTCGCCGATGACATTGTAATTCTGTCAGAGACGGCAAAGGACTTGGAAGAGCAGTTGAACGGAATGGACAGTGTCTTGAAAGGAGGATATAAGATGAACATCAACAAAAGCAAAACGAGGATAATGGAATGTAGTCAAATTAAATCGGGTGATGCTGAGGGAATTAGATTAGGAAATGAGACACTTAAAGTAGTAAAAGAGTTTTGCTATTTAGGAAGTAAAATAACTGATGATGGTCGAAGTAGAGAGGATATAAAATGTAGACTGGCAATGGCAAGGAAAGCGTTTCTGAAGAAGAGAAATTTGTTAACATCGAATATAGATATAAGTGTCAGGAAGTCATTTCTGAAAATATTTGTTTGGAGTGTAGCCATGTATGGAAGTGAAACATGGACGATAACTAGTTTGGACAAGAAGAGAATAGAAGCTTTCGAAATGTGGTGCTACAGAAGAATACTGAAGATAAGGTGGATAGATCACGTAACTAATGAGGAGGTATTGAATAGGATTGGGGAGAAGATAAGTTTGTGGCACAACTTGACTAGAAGAAGGGATCGGTTGGTAGGACATGTTTTGAGGCATCAAGGGATCACAAATTTAGCATTGGAGGGCAGTGTGGAGGGTAAAAATCGTAGAGGGAGACCGAGAGATGAGTACACTAAGCAGATTCAGAAGGATGTAGGTTGCAGTAGGTACTGGGAGATGAAGAAGCTTGCACAGGATAGAGTAGCATGGAGAGCTGCATCAAACCAGTCTCAGGACTGAAGACCACAACAACAACAACCGACAATCCTCACGATCACGACACGTCATTCACCCATAGATACAACACATGACACACAAATGAGCTGATGTGTACCTGTCAGCGTCTGAAAGATACGGGAAAGAACAAATCCCATCGCAATGTATGTGAAATTGTATCAGAGCTTGTGAATCACACGTTGCCGGTGGTAACGCTACATACAGTCCCATGTTAGGGAATGTGTGTCCTGTGAGCGGAAAGAGTGGTCAACGGCGAAAGTAAAACCGCGGCGTGCATGAGGTGTTTACAACACCTCTGTGCTGCTCACTCTGCCCGATACTCGCCGTGTCGACAACTGCTAACGGCCGCTTCGCTGTGTTACAACAGTACCATGGCAAGTTACACAAACGAGGAATATCACCAACGGTCTTGCAGATGGAAGAGCTGACGTTGCAAGGCAACTGTATCACAAGAGGTTTCCTAGCCGGCGCCTTCCATCCGCAAAAACGTTTTACTCTGTGGACAGGGAGTATGGTGCATGTGTAGCACCTCCAGGATTTAGTGCTCGTGGCCGATCGCCGGACGTACAGTGCCGATGACGAAGAAAAAGTGTTACAAACAGTTGCGGAGAACCGAACAATAAGCTCCAGGTCTGTCGCCACTGCAGTCGGAATGTCACAATCTGCTGTTATGCGAATACTCTATAGAAACCATTACCATCCCTTTCGCATGCATAAGGTACAGACATTATTGTCGGAAGACTACCAGATGGGGCTGGACTTCTGCAACTTTATCCTACGGCGTCAGACCCACGACCATCATTTTTCGCGAACAATACTGCTCACCGTGAAGCCTATTTCACGAGGGAGGGTATAGTGAATTCACATAATTGGTACGAGTGGGCGTAAGAAAACCCCCAAAGCACAGTGATACGGTGTCAATATCTGATGTGGTATTGTTGATCACTATCTCATAGTGCCACATGTGCTACCACAAAGGCTACAGGAGAGCGGTATCTGCGTTCCCTGGATGCTACATTACCAGAATTGTTGGAAGACCTTAGTTTGGCCTCTGGTGTGAACCTGTGGTACATACCACTTCAGCTGCACAATGCCACGCCACCTGGACAATACCCTCCCTTCGAAATGGATCGGTCGTGAAGGCCCTGTAGCATGGCCAGCACGATCGCCAGACCTGAATCCATCGGATTTCTTTTTGTGGGGTCATCTGAAATCTGTGTTTTATGAAGGAGAGGTTGTTGATGTCAACACCCTTCAACGCAGAAATCAACATGCCAGTGATATTACTCAAAGAGATACAGACATGTTGGATCGTGTTCAGCAATCCTTCCTGCGAAGAGTTCAACTTTGCCACACATATTGTGGAAGGCATTTCGAACAGCACTTATAAACCGCCACTGCAGCTTCTGGTCATGTGTTTCTATGTTAGTTTCGATGTGTACAGCTGTATGGTATTCGTTTGTATTAACAGCCACATACATGTGTAGTTGTATTTTGTATTCTGCATCTATGCACTCGTTTCTTAAAACTATGTCTGAGACACAAAAACCAAGTTATAAAACATGCATGTAAAGTAGTGCAGCCCCTCCTCACGTTCCTTTCCCTATGGCAACTAGCCACAATACGTAACACTGGTCAGCGTAACCGGTACGAGATAGATGTGGGCGCTGTCATTGCTCGCAGTCTCACGCAGACCGTCGCTTGACTCCGCATGCCTCGCCTTCTCGTGAGCGGCTAGACTACCTACACAACACTTGCGTGTTGTGCCCTGTTGCCGATCTGTCCCTTTGGCCAATGTCGGCGCACAGTAGTACCCAAAGTCCACTTCATATATCCAGACTTTTACCATTCTATTGCATTGTCATTTATTGACACAGGAACATGCGAAAAACGAATTTATGTTTGTAGCTCAGTCTGTGACAATTTGCACGACATATTTTTCCTCATTTATGAGTCAACCTGTGCAGATGTTCGTAACAAAGTTAATAAAACAAGTTGAATATCTTAATTATTTCAGTTCTGTTCATTTTTTAGAAGTCATTGATTCACTGTATCATAAACAACACAGTAAAAATTTACACAAGCACCACAGTTTCAGCCTAAAAAAAGCCCTGTCTTTGGCTGTGTAATGTACCACGTAACCTAACATATGGTGGCTGTGGACGATGATTATTTCAGGTGTCAACGTGTACTGGCATCTAAAGAAAGAGACACCGCAAAGCACATGAAAGAAAGGGTTCAGTAGTTGTTTACCAGTGGATTCGTAGAAGCAGAGAGGGCAGTGGCACGTGGTGCGGACTGTTATTGGGCGTTTAGTCGATCCCGTGCACGCCAGTTCACATTCAAGAGTTCAGTTTGCAGCAGAGAGATTTGAGCTCCGTTCGATATGCTTCCTGGCCGTAGAAGCCGCTACCAGAGAGACAGCTGCCGCAAGTGTCTGCAAAAGAAACGGCTGTCTCACACCTGCAAGTACACACGGCCGTATAATAACTATTCCGTTAATTCTCTGTTGCCCCTGTATACACAGCTAGCCATTAAAGCTGCAACACCAAAAAATCAGAGAGCAAGAAACGTAAAGTCTTCACGAAGTGCACTGCGTTCTTCGATATGCAGATGATCAGATTTCAGCGCAACTACAAAATCAGATAGGAGTAACGTTATCTACACTTTGCTTCTTAGTCACTGTTACATCTTCTCACATATAAATACTTACCATCATTCCATATCTGCAGTAACAGACTTAGCATAAGACTACATATTTCTCCACCTCCTTTTCTATTTCAATCATACGTCTGTGGAACGAATTTCCCTATAGTGTTCATTTTATCCGACATCTCTCTGCCTTCATGAGTAGATAAAAATCTCTGTCTGTTATCGTCGTTGTAGCTTCCCTCTCGACGTATACCATGAGGTTTTCTTCCTGACCAACAGGGAACAAATATTTCTGTTACATGTAAACTACCTGTGCTTTTCTCACCCTTTCTGTTTCCTTTCTTCCATCTCATTTGCTAATCTTACCCCATTATTTGTCGCTCTTTTGTTGTCCAGTAAACGTCCTGTGCCATTCTGCTCCTTCTGTGCTGTTGTCATACGTTTCTGTTAGTTGGCATCGATCAAATATGACAAGAATATGTTGAGAAAATTGTTTAATACGATGTTAATATAACTGAAATTTCCTAAATTCCGTGTATTCATTACTATACATGTTGTCATTGCTATTATTATTATTATTTTATTATTATACTGTTTTGGAACCATATGTTGACTGAGTAAATATTTCTGGGTAGATGTAAGAGAAGGCCAGAAGGCTCTAATCTTGCCATGCGAAATAAATGCACAAATATATAGAAATAAATGTGTAAGAAAATATTACACAACGCGCTTCTCATTTAATAACTTCGTTTGAATGTCGATTAGTTGTGATAAGATCGTGTTATAACTCGTGTAAAGGTACAAGGGGGCGGCTGTGGCAAAAAAAGCCGCGCAGCAGTATCCGTCCGCCTCCCTAACAGAACTCTTGAAACGTAACTGAAACAACGTTTTCCAATGGCGCGTCGGTTACGCACAGCTTTACTGCTCGCCAGAGCGGGAAGTAAAACCATAATGTTCGCTCGGCCGCTCAGGATCATACAACCACCTCATGAAACGGGCTTTTCTGAAGAAAAATGTGAAAACTCACAAGGGAAGCTGGCGTCTATGCATGGTCCATTGCCTGCCAGACAAGGCCGATGCTGCCAGCGAACGTGGGTATATCAAACTGACACAACGCCGATGTCATGCGCATGGAGAGCTCCAGCTGAGATTGATGTCTGCTGACCTGTTACATTTTTAGTATTTGCACATGCTGTGGGCATCAAGTAAGTTACAGACATGCATGACATCTCATATAAAAGAGCGTGTCGTTCTGATCAATCGGCGCCACGTTTTTATACACTACTGGCCATTAAAATTCCTACACCAAGAAGAAATGCAGATTATAAACGACTATTCATTGGAACAAATATATTATACTAGAACTGACATGTGATTACGTTTTCACACAATTTGGGTGCATACATCCTGAGGAATCAGTACCCAGAACAACCGCCTCTGGCCGTAGTAACGGCCTTGATATGCCTGGGCATTGAGTCAAACAGAGCTTGGATGGCATGTACAGCTTCCCATGCAGCTTCAACACGATACCACAGTTCATCAAGAGTAGGGAGACTGGCGTATTGTGACGAGCCAGTTGCTCGGCCACCATTCACCAGGCGTTTTCAATTTGTCAGAGATCTGGAGAATGTGCTGACCAGGGCAGCAGTCGAACATTTTCTGTATCCAGAAAGGCCCGTACAGGACCTGCAACATGCGGTCGTGCATTATCCTGCTGAAATGTAGGGAATTGCAGGGATCGAATGAAGGGTAGAGCCACGGATCGTAACACAGCTGAAATGTAACGTCCACTGTTCAAAGTGCCGTCAGTGAGAACAAGAGATGACCGAGACGTGTAACCAATGGTACCCCATACCATCACGTCGGGTGATACGCCAGTATGGTGATGGCGAATACACGCTTCCAATGTGCGTTCACCGCGATGTCGCCAAACATGGATGCGACCATCATGATGCTGTAAACAGAACCTGAATTCATCCGGAAAAATGACGTTTTGCCATTCGTGCACCCATCTTCGTCGTTGAGTACACCATCGCAGGCGCTCCTGTCTGTGATGCAGCGTCAAGAATAACCGCAGCCATGGTCTCCGAGCTGATAGTCCATGCTGCTGCGAACGTCGTCGAACTGTTCGTGCAGGTGGTTGTTGTCTTGAAAACGTCCCCATCTGTTGACTCAGGGATCGAGACGAGGCTGCATGATCCGTTACAGCCATGCGGATAAGATGCCTGTCATCTCGACTGCTAGTGATACGAGGCCATTGGTATCCAGCACGGCGTTCCATATTACCCTTCTGAACCCACCGATTCCATATTCTGCTAACAGTCATTGGATCTCGACCAACGCTAGCAGCAATGTCGCGATACGATAAACCGCAGTCGCAATAGGCTACAATCCGACCTATATGAAAGTCGGAAACGTGATAGTAGGCATTTCTTCTCCTTACACGAGGCATCACAACAACGTTTCACCAGGCAACGCCGGTCAACTGCTGTTTGTGTATTAGAAATCGATTGGAAACTTCCCTCATGTCAGCATGTTGTAAGTTTCACCACCGGCGACAACCATGTATGAATGCTCTGAAAAGCTAATCACTTGCATATCACAGTATCTTCTTCCTATCGGTAAAATTTCGCATCTGTAGCACGTCATCTTCGTGGTGTAGCAGTTTTAATGGCTAGTAGTGTAATATGCAGTCATTGTAGCTCTCTCGGTATGGTGCCTGTACTAAAACAAAGCTAAGTGACCCCATTACTATCATATCCCCTAACTAGCTAAGCTATAAAAACTGCACATTTTTACAGGAACGAAATACACATATAATTCACTTGGCGAAAATAACTTTACTTCTTCCCTTTTACAAAATTGAAAATGGAGTTTAATAGGAGGTAGTCCATTAAATTCTCATTCTCTATCCAACTACAAATGCTGTGACAATAGTGATACACAGAAATACATGCATCTCACTGAGACACTGGAGGTAACTTGTCAAATCTGTGTGAAATTTTATGTAAAATATGTACGAGTAGTTTATGAAACAAATAACTGTGATTTGTATTAAAATTATGGCGCCCTTCCATAAGCTTTTTTTATAAATTTCAAGAAGCAGCTTACACACATTTTTATATTTAAGACACTGGAACAGGTAATAAGCATCAGAACTTCGTGAAATCCGTAGTCTTCGAGTCGCAACATCGTGACATGTTTAGAAATAATTTGTTCCAGATTATTTAGGACGTCTGGGCTTGGTACATTTCTTGAAAACACCAGCGACAGCAAGTCATCTTTTTCCTGTAGCAGCGACTTAATGGATGAGTTTTAAGTACTGAATGATGCTTCAGTGTCCAGAACTTATAGTAATCACTTGTTGCCATTGCTTAAATTAACCAAGTAATAGTATCGCTTTGCATTTATTGCATCTAGTGTCGAGTATCGTAACTTTATTTAATTTTTTTTTTTTTCGAGCAGTGTCTTGGCGAGCGGTAGTGAAGAACTCACAGTGCAGCTCATTGCGTGCTTTATTATACCTGACAGCAAAGATGATACATTTTTTTTCATATTTTAAAGTGGCATACACTGCTGTGAATGTTCCACATTAACAGTGATTGAAAATGCGTTCTCTCAGTGATGTAAGAACTCTCGAATGGGGACCATGCCGAAACGTGAACCACAGCAGATCTCCTCCATCTCCTCCTCCTCCACTCCAACGCAATCTGCAAACAAGTATTAGCGGGTGTTTTATGATGAAACTGACGGTTTCCGAGGGCTACAGCGCGGGCTGTGTACACCAAAGGACACTGATACGGCATATGCATGTCCATTAATCTGTGCGCTTGTGGAGTATGCTGAAAAAAATAATAGTTCCCCTCTCTGCCATAAGGTGAAAATATATCTCTGTAAACAGACAGAATGTGGTGTGAGAGCTGGGAAAAGGGGAACGAATAAAAACATGATAACGGTGGCTCTGGCACGTGTGTTAGGATGTAGCCACAAGTTACAACATGTGTTCCATATGGTCTCCCGACTCAGCAACGTGACCCATCCATAACACAGTGTGGTCGACAGTTTCTTACGGCATATGCAGTGTAATCAGAGCAGTGTGTCATCATATGTTCTGCTTCTGATCAGGGAGAGCCTGGATACATCCATGACATGTCGGAGATGTGTTTGGTGGCAACCCGGTCAAGCTGAACGCCTTGGACACGCAGTCCAGAGGGTGCACCAAGGGGGAAGTTCCCTGCTGTTTTGGAGCGGCATTATGTAGTGTCGACGTACGCTGCTGGTGGTAATTAAAGGCGCCGTAACGTCTTCACGATACGTGAATGCCATCCTCCGACCGATAGTGCAACCATATCGGCAGCATATTGGCGAGGCATTCGTCTTCATAGGCGACAATTCGCGCCCCCCATCGTGCACATCTTGTGAATGACTTCCTTCAGGATAACGACATCGCAGTATGTTCTCCAGACATGAACCCTATCGAACATGCCTGGGTAGATTGAAAAGGACTGTTTATGGACAACGTGGCCCACTAACCACTCTGAGGGATCCACGGCCGGATCGCCGTTGAGGAATGGGACAATCTGGACCAATAGTGCCTTGATGACCTTGTGAATAGTATGCCACGACGAATACAGGCATGCCTCAATGCAAGAGGACGTGCTACTGGGTATTAGTGGCACCGGTGTGTACAACAATCTGGACCACCACCTCTGAAGGTCTCGCTGTATGGTGGTACAACATGCAATGTGTGGTTTTTATGAGCAATGAAAAGGGCCGAAATGATGTTTATGTTGATCTCTATTCCAACTTTTTGTGCAGGTTCCGGAACTCTCGGAACCGAGGTGATGCAAAACTTTTTTGGTGGGTGTGGTATGTATCTTTTGGTGTTAATCCTTTTGTTTTATGTATGTAAACTTTTAGATGGCAACCATCGGCACATTTGACGCAAAATATCTAATGGAGCGACAAACATAATTTTATTTATTTATTTTTCATCTATATTTTTTATTGGCGGTGAGTGGTTAATAAAGCCACTGTGATGCTTCTTATTTAATTCAATGCACCCATTGGCCGTGGAAGCGCACCTGAAGATGAAATGCTTGTCTCATATCCATATATGTAAGCATGTATGAACGACACTAATATTTGTACTTGTGTAATACCTGTGCATTTTCATTGACATTTACTACGTTAACGGAAAGATCAATAAATGTGCTTCGACTCATCCTCATTTAAAATGTGACTTGCCCAACTGACTGCAGACGTGTGCCTGTACGTAAGACGTGACACTGGCTTCATCGAAAGTTTCCTGGTATTTGTGTTGTGCTGGTCTTCAGTTGTATTCTCACTTGCTAAGAAGGCACATGCATATGAAGGGCTTAAATCAATAGTGAAATGTAACAGAAATTAATTATGTGTATTCAGGTACCTACACTATAAGTGCCTGATCTTAACAACAAACGTCAAAATGGCAATACATGCTTTATTAAAGTGATCGTATATTACTGTTGTAACATGAAGGGCTTATTTCAATAAAAGTCCATTTTTGTTCATTCTGAGATACAGAGTCCTAAAGTTAAAGGAGCGCCAAAAAATCGGTAGTTGAGATACCAGGAATATATGAAGACGAATGCCTCGCCAATATATTGTCGATATGATTGCACTATCGGTCGGAGGATGGCATTCACGTACCGTACAGCCATTACGGCGTCTTCCATGACCACCAGCGGTGTACGTAGGCACCACATAATGCCACCCCAAAACAGCAGGCAACCTCTATCTTGCTGCACTCGCTGGACAGTGTGTCTAAGGCGTTCAGCCTGATAGGGTTGCCACCAAACACGTCTCCGACGATTGTCTAGTTGAAGGCATATGCGACACTCATCGGTGAGGAGAAGGTGCTGCCAATCCTGGGAGGTCTATTCGGCATGTTACTGGGCCCATCTGTACCACGCTGTATGGTGTCGTGGTTGCAAAGATGGACCTCGCCATGGGCGTCGATAGTGAAGTTGCGCATCATGCAGCCTATTGAGCACAGTTTGAGTCATAACACGACGTTCTGTGGCTGCACGAAAAGCATTATTCAGCAAGGTGGCGTTGCTGTCAGCGTTCCTCCGAGCCATAATCCGTAGTTAGCGGTCATCCACTGCAGTAGTAGCCCTTGGACAGCCTGAGCAGGCATGTCATCGACAGTTCTTGTTTCTCTGTATCTCCTCCATGTCCGAACAACATCGCTTTGGTTCACTCCGAGACGCCTCGACACTTCCGTTGTTGAGAGCCCTTCCTGGCACAAAGTTACAATGCGAATGCGATCGAACCGCGGTATTGACCGTCTAAGCAGACAACACGAGTTGCATACCTCCTTCCTGGTGGAATGACTGGAACTGATCGGCTGTCGGACCCCCTCCGTCTAATGGGCTCTTCTCGTGCACGGTTGTTTACATCTTTGGGCGGGTTTAGTGACATCTCTGAACAGTCTATGGGACTGTGTCTGTGATACAGTATCCACAGTCAACGTCTATCTTCAGGAGTTCTGGGAACTGGGGTGATTCAAAACTTTTTTTATGTGTTTATGTCGATCCCAATGAAATAATAGAATGGTTACAGGTAATCACAGCATCAGCCACCACCAGGAATACTAATGAATTCATATCAGTCATTTCTGAACTTTGAGAAAGATCCATTATGGAATACTGATAGAGACAGTAGTTTTAGAATTCCACAAACCAACATGCGAGACATTACTTTGCAGATGTTTCATAAACTGAGGTTTGGATGATGTATGGCAGGCAGCTCTCGTAAATAGGAAACTATATTCATGAGCAAATACAGGCTTCAAATATACCTTGGGGGGGGGGGGGGGGGAGGGAGGGGAGTAAGACGTCAAACGCCCCTTCTTGGAGCAGGAGAGGCCCCACAGGACATTTTGATTTCCACTGTCTATAATTTTACAAATAAATTCAAAAAGCTCTGTTGGCATGACCAGGAAGGAGTCATAATTCACACTCATAGTAGTGGAAGTTCAAAAAGATAACAAAATTAATTTTTTTACTTGTGAGATTTCATCATTTATTCACTTATTATTAGCTGCATTTGTTGCTATAGTTACACTTTTCGTCATAAATAAGAGAAATTCTTCGATGAATTTTGCACAACATACAAACCATACTTACAGGTGTATGAAATTCTAAAATATTCAAAATTTATTAAAAACTGTGGTAACAATTGAGATAATTAACTATGAAATTTGAGTGTTTTTCTAAACATGATGTTTAAAATGTAACAGCTCATTCATTATTTCACAAAATTATATTGTTATGTACTCAAAATTCGACTGGGCTCTACTTGTGAAAACACGAACTGGCAATAATGTTGCTTTCGTGTTTGAAAAATTGCTGTAGACATGGATCTACATCTGCATCTACATAGATACTCTGCAAGCCACTGTACGACACATGGTGGAGGGTACCCTGTACCCTGTACCACTACTAATCATTTTCTTTCTTGCTCCACTCGGAAATAGAGCAAGGAGAAGAAGACCACATATATGCCTCTGTATGAACACTAGCTTCTCGATCTTATCTTTACGGTGCTTACGTGCAATGTATATTGGCGGCAGTGGAATCATTCGGCAGTCAGCTTCAATTGCCAGTTCTCAAAATTTTCCTAATAGTGTTCCTTGAACAGAACCTCGCCTTTCCTCCAGGGATTCCTATTTCTGTTCCCAAAGCATGTCTGTAATACTTACATGATGTTCAACCCTATAGGCAATAAGTCTAGCAGCCCACTTCTGAATTGTTTCGAAGTTTTCCTTTAATCTGACCTGGTGTGAATCCCAAGCACTCAAGCAGTACAAGTGCGCACCACACACCTGTTTTCACATCATGCAGAGGTTGTTGGTGTAATTCACGAGGACCTTCGGAGCTCCAACGTCGGTTGTTCTGAGAATTTATTTACCCTGACAAATGTAGCCATGTTTCAGCAGAAAAAAAGAAAACCATCTCAGGATCAACTTGCCCATCATGTACAGACTGAAACAGCCAGTTGCAATAACGACGTTGAGCAACAGTATCTGAGTTCCGCAGTTGATGCACTGCCGTTATTCTGTATGGTTTCAATTTCAGTCTATGTACATCTCTGTGAGTAGATGCTCTTCACACACTAGCCTGAAGTGCCAAACGGCACAGAGATTTTCTCAGACTTCTTTCTAAGGTCTCCCCTATCTCGTCTAATTATAGCAATGATATTTGAAGGGATCAAATTTGGCAAAAAGAGCTCAAAAGAAAATACCATTACACTCAGTCACCCAGTGTAGGCACAAAGTATTCGTGTCTTAGAACTACGCATAGCGGCAACCGGCAGACGCAGCGGCAACAGCCAGCAAACGCACCGCGTGACCCGAGATCCCCTCCCAGGTGTCTTTCGTGAGACACCCGTAACCCACATGACGCACACAGCAATTTTCTGCTATGTCTGAAGCAACTATCTTCGCGAAACAGTCCCCTCCCCAAGCTGATCATTTTGCTGGAGAATCAACAGAGAAAGATAATGCATCATAGAAACTCCAATGGTGCATCATATTGGGGATGAAATTGATTAGAATCATCCGCGCTATATCCATAAAAGAGTCACACTGACTGAAAGAGTGTACTGATATTAACGCCGACAAGAGGGCTTCTGGGACATGAGACTTTAAAAAGGTTTTTTAAACTAATGGAAAATCCAATTTTAGGTAAAACAATGGAGCTTCGTAGAAACCATCCCGCAATTCACTTAGTTACCTGCTGGGATGGGCATTATAGTGCAGTGGATTATACCGCCAGGCCAAATTTTAAATGGGCTACAATTTTAAACAGAGAATTTGTCACCCAGGAGATGGCTAAGGTTTTAATAGAATTCATAAAACCTGTTTACCTTTGTATCTTTATACTTCACATGTCCCATTTTGATTATTGGTTTGTGAAAACGCATTTTGCAGATCCAAAGTTACTTTATATGGATATCGACAACTACATCTACTGGGTGAATGATTGCGATCCATATAAAAGTACACTACTGGCCATTAAAATTGCTACACCACGAAGATGACGTGCTACAGATGCGAAATTTAACCGATAGGAAAAAGATACTGTGATATGCAAATGATTAGCTTTCCAGAGCATTCACACAAGGTTGGCGCCGGTAGCGACACCTACAACGTGCTGACATGAGGAAAGTTTCCAACTGATATCTCATACACAAACAGCAGTTGACCGGCGTTGCCTGGTGAAACGTTGTTGTGATGCCTCGTGTAAGAAGGAGAAATGCGTACCATCACGTTTCCGACTTCGGTAAAGGTCGGATTGTAGCCTATAGCGATTGCGGTTTATCGTATCGCGACATTGCTGCTAGCGTTGACCGAGATCCAATGATTGTTAGCAGAATATGGAATCGGTGGGTTCAAGAGGGCAATACGGAACGCCGTGCTGGATCCCAATAGCGTCGTATCACTAGCAGTCGAGATGACAGGCATCTTATCCGCATGGCTGTAACGGATCGTGCAGCCACGTCTCGATTCCTGAGTCAACAGATGGGGACGTTTGCAAGAAACAACCATCTGCACGAACAGTTCGACGACGTTCGCAGCAGCATGGACTATCATCTCGGAGACCATGGCTGCGGTTATTCTTGACGCTGCATCACAGACAGGAGCGCCTGCGATGGTGTACTCAACGACGAAGATGGGTGCACGAATGGCAAAACGTCATTTTTTCGGATGAATTCAGGTTCTGTTTACAGCATCATGATGGTCGCATTCGTGTTTGGCGACATCGCGGTGAACGCACATTGGAAGCGTGTATTCGTCATCGCCATACTGGCGTATCACCCGGGGTGATGGTATGGTGTGCCATTGGTTACACGTCTCGCTCACCTCTTGTTCTCATTGATGGTACTTTGAACAGTGGACGTTACATTTCAGATGTGTTACGACCCGTGGCTCTACCCTTCCTTCGATCCCTGCTAAACCCTACATTTCAGCAGGATAATGCACGACCGCATGTTGCAGGTCCTGTACGGGCCTTTCTGGATACAGAAAATGTTCGACTGCTGCCCTGGCCAGCACATTCTCCAGATCTCTCACCAACTGAAAGCGTCTGGTGAATGGTGGCCGAGCAACTGGCTCGTCACAATACGCCAGTCACTACTCTTGATGAACTATGATATCGTGTTGAAGCTGCATGGGCAGCTGTACCTGTACACGCCATCCAAGCTCTGTTTGACTCAATGGAGCCAGTTCTAGTATAATATATTTGTCCAATGAATAGCCGTTTATGATCTGCATTTCTTCTTGGTGTAGCAATTTTAATGGCGAGTAGTGTAATAAGGTGCCATCCCAACCTCAGCGACTGAAAAAAGTTACAACGCCAAGAAAGGGTCATGCGACTTGAACCAAAGTTGGCAGGTGTGTTTCTACATTTGAAAGACGATGTCTATTCAAACATTGCGTCAGACGCATATGAGTGGCGCTAGAAGCGTAACTATGAGGATGGAAAGCAGGTTGGCTTTAAATACACGCTGTAACGATCGTCAGTGTTAGTTACCTCTGAGATTGGAACTGATGAGTTGATGTTAGTCAAGAATAGCCTTAAGGCGACAAAGTCTGCATTATCAGCACCTCACTGAGTTTGAACGAAGTCGTGTAATAGGGCTACGATAAGCTGGGTGTTTCTTCTGCTATATTGCAGAAAGACGTGGCAGGTATGTAGCCATTGTACGTGATTGGTGGTAGCGGTGGTCGCAAGAATATACCGTCACAATAAAGCGTGGTTACAGACAGCCACGTGACACTACCGAAAGGGAAGACCATCGTGTTAGGCTATGGCTCTGGCGCACCGGCTGCATTTGCAGCAGCAGTTTGAGCAGCAGTTGGCACAACAGTGACACAACGAACAGATACAGATCGGTTACTTCAAGGGCTCTGTAGCACAAAACCAACTGACCCCGCACCACCGCCACTTACGACTTCAGTGGTGTCAAGTGAGAGCTCATTGTAGGGCAGGATGGAGGTCTATTGTATTTTCTGATGAAATCTGATTCTGCCTCGGTGCCAGTGATGGGTTGGCTAGAAGCAGGCTAGTTGAGGTCCGGGAACCAAACTGTTTGGACCTACCCCTGGAGTTATGCGATTCCGTATAACAGCTGGAACACTCTCTTGGTTACCCCAGGCACAGTGACTGCAAATCTGTACGCCAGTCTGCTGATTCAGTATCATGCCAGTGAGTGTTCTTATACGGGATAACGCTCGTCCATATACCACAGTTGCAACCAACACGCTGTAAAGAGTTTTGACATGTTTCCTTGGCCTGTTCGATCACCAGATCTGTCTCCAATCGAGCACATATGGGACATCATCGGATGACTACTCCAGTATCATCTACTAAGAGAAATAACTGTCCCTGTACTGTCCAACCAAGTGCAACAGACATGAAATTAGAATTAATTTTTAATACCTTCAGCTGCTGACGGGCGTTGATATCTATCAAGTGCTTGTGTATGTTATATGTGTCACAGGGGTGTCTTGAGTGTAATCTGCCTGGCAGGGGCCGTCTTTGGCAGACGTACTCTGTATCTGATCAGCGAGGACTAGCATTCTCTGAGATCATTGTGGCTGACGTAGCGTCGATTTTGGCACACAATTCGTTTCTGATTCAGATTGGGGGGGGGGGGGGGGGGGGCGTGGTTTTCTAATGTAAAGAACTGAAAAAACTCCCCTGGATGCCACACGTACTCTGCTAACTTAGTAGCTGCTACATGCATGTAACGCAGTACTAACCTAATAAAGGGAACTCAATAGCGGAAGTGAAGGAAATCACATTCGATACTGTAGCAGAGTTTTTTGAGTCTCTGGTTTAGACCCTCCACTCTGCTGCAAATCAGAGTCCACGATTGACACTCGGCACGATGTTACAAATAGACAACTCAGGCTACACGCCACGTACAATGCTAGTTGCCTTCACCAACTCAACAATCCGCCAACAGGAGTCGAGGATGGCCTCAGAACTCAAGTGGCAGGTGTCATTCTTGCTTACAGTGCCTCTATTAGGAGCTGGTTGTACCCTGTGTGCTCAATAGCCTCTGGCAGACCCTCTCAGACCCTCTACAACGTCACAAATGAGACTCCCCCCCCCAGCAAATTTACAAAGTGCACACTGGTATTTTTTCCTGATCTACGTAATATTTACCTAAGGGTTAACATCACCCGCATTATGTTGACGCCATTATTAAACAATGACTGTAGGGGTCTTGGAAGATAGCCCTATAATTTTGTGTAGTTCACCCAGCAAAAATGAGCTCGTGAAAATTGTGAAAACTTGTGTTGCTCAGATAGTGTAAGAAGTAGTACAGGGGTTGGCCAAAAATATCGAAACACCGAGGTAAAGGCTTCCTTGACATTAATGCAGTGCTGGCTAAGCCTTCAGGTTGTGCTGTTGTATTTGAACATGAACAACACCTGTGCAATATCTTTAATACATTGTAAATGTCACTCGTGGTCAGAACAGTCTTCTATGTAGTTTAGTATTTAGTTCAGAGCTAAGAGAATTGGAACTTTGGTAATTTATTGGTATCTGCATGTCAGATGCTTCCATAAGCACAGTAGCCGAAGTATTTGTTTCCAGAGCCACTGTATCGGAGATTCATACCAAATACAGGGAAAGTGGGAAAACGTCATGTGCTAAGTCATAATGTGGATGGAAGTGTATTGAATGATCATTAAAGATAGTAAATGAAGAGGATTGTGAAGTAAATTAAAAGGACGACAGCTTCAAAAGTCTGCCGAACTGAATATCGTTCTTGAGAACCCTATCATTACCAAAACGACGCAAAGGGAGCTCCATAGGCAGGGAACTCCATGGTGAGCGAGAATTCCAAAAGTAATAATTGACGATGCAAATGCCTGTAACAGAAAAATGGTGCCAAAACCATAAAATTTGGACTGTAGAGCAATAAAAAAATGTCGTTTGATCGGCTGAGTTTTGTTGCACACGGTTTCCAACTTCCAATAGAGTTTATACTACAGTAGTGATGATTTGAGTGGTCTTATCATGGTATTCCATGGGTACTGTGCAAGGTTGCATTACTGCGAAAGGTTACATGACCACTTTGGCTGATCATTTCCATCCCATGGTAAAACTTTTGTTCTCCAGTGGAGATGAGCTGTTCCAAAACAAGCCCCCTGAACACACAGCTTGCATTCTCCAGGACTGGTTTTGTGAGCATGAGAATGAACTGTCACATCTTTCCTAGCCACCAGTCACCAGGTCCCAATATTACTGAGCCTTTGTGGTCTACTTCAGAAAGGAAGGCACATGATCCCCATCAACCTCGATGATCGTTAGTGGGTATGCAGGGCTGGTTCGTGGACAAAGTATGCCACCCTGCCCCTCCACATCTCACAAAAGGCCAATCGCCTTATTTTTAAAATGGCGGAACTTCTAATTTGGGTGGGAACTTCTAAAAATAGTCAAACTGCACTAGTGCGTATCCTGTTGGGGTAGGACTGTTCCTAAGTATAGCTTGGTGGGGAAATTGCATTGTCATGCTGGATGACTTGGAATATTGAGACAAGCTCTATGACGCCACAGTCCAACTGACATGTTGGGCTATGTACATGACAGTGAGAAATTCTGGCACTGGCTCTATGACATCAGAGACAAAGGATGTTTGTGCAGGTCTAGGACTGTCTGCTAACTTACTTGAATGTCTTTCTCCCTCAAGCTACTATTCACTCTATTCAATGCATACTGCTTCTACTAATGAGTTCGGATGCGCCTTTATTTAAATAAAGACTTGTGGGGGAAGAGGAATGGCTCTCCAACCTTGCCGCCCCCAAGTATCTGAGCCATGCCGTGGTGACTGACTGATGTTGATCCGTAGAGTCACCTACTGGGCTGCGGGTGTCGTGATTCCCAGTGTCAGAATGCAGCAGTTATCCCCTCACTTTTCTTTCCTTTCTCCACCTCTTCACCTTCAAATTGAATTCTCAGTGTCACTCGGAGTCCTGAGCTGCCGCCACCACCGAAAGCCAGCTGGGCCACTGCTGCCAGACACTAGGCTACTAGCGCTGTGGTGCACAGGGGCAGCCATCACCACTCTGGCTGGTAGCTCAAAGCTGAATGAGTGCTTTGTGCCGTCACTGCTGCTCCTGCCGTGGCATTACGATTCTGCACCCGTCTCTCCACAACAGTGGGAGTGCCATCCAACCTCAGGCAGGCTGAAAAGTCCTCTACTGGTACGCTGCATGACTTTACACTAACATCCTCCTCACCACCACCCTGTTGATGGGTGCACATGCTGATCTGTTGCATGATGTCAATTATGTCACACCAATGGCTACCAGACCCACCAGTGACTGTAGCTTTCTATACCAAGCTGCACTGGTCAGGACGATTGAATAGCCTGACAGGTATTCATGTGACTAAAAACTCTGATATGTCATAACGTCTCTGCTCAGCTTTCACTCTATTTATAGGTAATTGTGAAGTCAGATGATGTTTATCTAAACCTGCTAGCTATTGCTACATAGTCCCATTCTGCAGTCTATTTAGACAGAACAATGGTGATATACAGAGTAGTTTTTTCCTCATTGATAAATACCTAGAGTTTGTACATGGTGGAAAAAATCACCTTTCGTATTATTCACTCAACAAGAATTTCAGCATTTTGTGTAGCAGACCCACATGAAAATTTGAATTCTTACGAATCTGAACAAATATACCATATGATGGACAAATTCTGGTGGCATTATAACGTGCCAATTCATCCTGAATGTTCAGATGTGCTGATCAAAGAACACATTGATTCAACCCTTGAAAGTCAGTACCACCATTAGACTGTTGGTTATTTGTAGCGTTACATTTACACTAACACAATCATGATTTCGGCTTCAAAGTGCCATTATCAAGTGTTTTAAGTGTTATAAATTGCTTGGAATGGCATACTGTTATATTAAAATACACTATTAGCCACATTGTCTAAGAGTCGATGTTTCAGGCAGAGCCTACTGCTTTGTTCCATTATTGTGTAAACCATATTGACACTTAGCCAACTGTCATTCAGTCAATACGATGTACACAGTAATGAAACAAAGCAGTAGGCTCTGCCTGAAACATTGACTCTTAGACAGTGAGTCTAATAGTGTATTTTAATACGACAGTATGATATCCCAGGCAATTTATAACTTTTAAAACACTTGATAATTGCACTTTGAAGCCGAAATCATGATTGTGCAAATGTAAATGGAACACTGTCAATAAACAGCAGTCTAATGGCGGTACTGACTTTCAAGAAATAAATTATGACTGTGGCCCCGCATTATGAGAAAAATTATTACATTGATTCAAGGCAGGTAGAACTCAGTGCGTGAATAAAGAAGCTTGAAGATTATGTTTGTACATAAATATTATTTCCATGCGACAGTCATCCGCTTAAAAAGTGGTTTAAGTTCTATGATTGGTGTAGTTCAAACGATTTGGTCATTGATTCCACATAACTGTGGTAGCACGTTCATTCAACACATGCACAGTCTTCTAGCGTAACAAAGATTCTAACGTTAGGTATCTGCCCCTCACACACAGCTCTACTATACATAGATCACACACTTTTTTTCATGAAGTTACCAACACTACATGCTGTGTGACAGCTCAATAGCCATTGCAGGTATGTTTACTCAAAATAATGAAACACCTACAGTGATACTAGGTGATCACAAGATCAATGCTAGTGACTTTCCACGAAAGATAAATTTTTTTAACGAAATGCAATCGACTCACATGCGGAAACAGGCCTTAAAGAACTTAATGTACAGCAGTTTTGCCGTACAGCACGCTCTCGACCAGAGACGTGGAAGTCTTACATTTGCAGCTTCTACAAAATATTATGGACCACTTCACAGAAACTTTCGCGGCAAAATCTGAATCCAACGGAAGAGGGCGCAGCTCAGTATTTCGATGCATATTGCACGTCAATGCGCGAAAATATGTATGAGTTTGCAATATTTTATATAGGCATAGAATTGCGATCTTATACCCAGCTCCCTGTAAAAAATACACTCCTGGAAATTGAAATAAGAACACCGTGAATTCATTGTCCCAGGAAGGGAAAACTTTATTGACACATTCCTGGGGTCAGATACATCACATGATCACACTGACAGAACCACAGGCACATAGACACAGGCAACAGAGCATGCACAATGTCGGCACTAGTACAGTGTATATCCACCTTTCGCAGCAATGCAGGCTGCTATTCTCCCATGGAGACGATCATAGAGATGCTGGATGTAGTCCTGTGGAACGGCTTGCCATGCCATTTCCACCTGGCGCCTCACTTGGACCAGCGTTCGTGCTGGACGTGCAGACCGCGTGAGACGACGCTTCATCCAGTCCCAAACGTGCTCAATGGGGGACAGATCCGGAGATCTTGCTGGCCAGGGTAGTTGACTTACACCTTCTAGAGCACGTTGGGTGGCACAGGATACATGCGGACGTGCATTGTCCTGTTGGAACAGCAAGTTCCCTTGCCGGTCTAGGAATGGTAAAACGATGGGTTCGATGACGGTTTGGATGTACCGTGCACTATTCAGTGTCCCCTCGACGATCACCAGAGGTGTACAGCCAGTGTAGGAGATCGCTCCCCACACCATGATGCCGAGTGTTGGCCCTGTGTACCTCGGTCGTATGCAGTCCTGATTGTGGCGCTCACCTGCACGGCGCCAAACACGCATACGACCATCATTGGCACCAAGGCAGAAGCGACTCTCATCGCTGAAGACGACACGTCTCCATTCGTCCCTCCATTCACGCCTGTCACGACACCACTGGAGGCGGCCTGCACGATGTTGGGGCGTGAGCGGAAGACGGCCTAACGGTGTGCGGGACCGTAGCCCAGCTTCATGGAGACGGTTGCGAATGGTCCTCGCCGATACCCCAGGAGCAACAGTGTCCCTAATTTGCTGGGAAGTGGCGGTGCGGTCCCCTACGGCACTGCGTAGGATCCTACGGTCTTGGCGTGCATCCGTGCGTCGCTGCGGTCCGGTCCCAGGTCGACGGGCACGTGCACCTTCCGCCGACCACTGGCGACAACATCGATGTACTGTGGAGACCTCACGCCCCACGTGTTGAGCAATTCGGCGGTACGTCCACCCGGCCTCCCGCATGCTCACTATACGTCCTCGCTCAAAGTCCGTCAGCTGCACATACGGTTCCCGTCCACGCTGTCGCGGCATGCTACCAGTGTTAAAGACTGCGATGGAGCTCCGTATGCCACGGCAAACTGGCTGACACTGACGGCGGCGGTGCACAAATGCTGCGCAGCTAGCGCCATTCGACGGCCAACACCGCGGTTCCTGGTGTGTCCGCTGTGCCGTGCGTGTGATCATTGCTTGTACAGCCCTCTCGCAGTGTCAGGAGCAAGTATGGTGGGTCTGACACACCGGTGTCAATGTGTTCTTTTTTCCATTTCCAGGAGTGTAAATAAAGCATGTGCATGGCATCTGTGTTCTTATTTTACCCTATAAAACCCGTTGTATGCTAGTGTCGTCATATAGTATCCAGCATGAGCGGCCGGACGAAGCATTCTCTTCACACGGTCTTCATTACAACTAATTGGTCTGTGAATGCTTCAGAAAACAAAATAAAAGGAATTGGCCCCGTAGCATTATATCGGTTATTGCTGGCCAATTGTGCTGTGGGAAAACAAACGTCTTAATGTCCCTGCTAATGCAACCAGATAGTGTTTACTTCAGGAATTTATATATATATTTAAAAACACTTTTCGGCCCAGTTACCATCTACTTGAGGAAACACTTTCAGGTGTTGACGGTATTACACATAAGATGAGTGATGAGGCTCCACCGCATGAAGAAGTAAAACCTAGTGCTGTACTCATATTAGAAGATATCATGGTGGAAAATCAGCTTCAAATACGCAAATATTTCTTCTGTTTTTGTCGTCATAGAGGTCTTGACATCTTTTACCTAAGCTAGACAAATCAACTGATAATGAGTAATGCACGCCTTACTATTCAATTCAAACAGGATAACATTAATTTAAAACATATTTACCGGGTGCTCCCAGGAACTGACATGGCATTCAAATAATTTACACTTTTATGTAGAGATTGCTCGGATGATTCCCTGCGGAGCTTTGTAGCGACCGATAAGAAGAAACAGTGAGAAATTTCAGGATGTTTTTAAAAGGTGTGTGTGTGTGTTTTTTTAATGAAACAGCATGGTGACTATGTCATTATACTTTACAGCATGGATCAGTTCGTGAGATCTTCCTCCAATAATCAGTCTGAGAGAAAAGGCAGAACATTTGTGTACACATTGACGTGAAAATTCGGACGCTCTACGACAGTATTAGACGTCATACTAGTAGACTTGCAACACTGAACAAAAGTATCAAGGAGTTAGTTATTCTCAAACCATTCTGAGGTTCATCAATGATTTAACTGCAAGGGTAGATGTAACTGAAAAAGAGACAAGCGAGTTAATTACACAGCTTGATGTAATTGAAAAGAAGGCAAATCGGAGTGACATGAAGTGTATACCTTCCCAGAGATAAACTTGGATTGCTGAAACTGGGCATTTGCTAAGCGACCAATCACTCGGACACATTTGTGCATGTCACAGAATTTCTTGAACGGCTCTCAATGATGAGGGAGAATATGTTACTGATGATTTCATTGACCATTTCAGCTACAGTCATATAGATAGAACTTACAGCGCAAGCAAGGAAAAACCATGTACGCTGGATACCCAGCCTACAAGTTTAACCAAGAGTGAGATTCGGATCGGAGACAGAGAATTCGAAAGAACACTAGGTTTAGTGACTCAAATATTCTTAAAAACTACAAAAATTAGTTAGACAGCTATTCACCGAAAGATGTTGAAAATTATGGTCAGATATTACGTATGATGGCGCTATACAAGAAAGCCAATGGAGTAGGGACTATTTGTACCAACAGGTCGAAATACAAAAACATTATTAGACATGCCTTAGCAGACGTATCTGGCAGTGCTATTATCGATATTCGGAATAAGAAAATTAACAATGCCGCGCGGAGTGGCAGCGTGGTTTGAGGCGCCTTGCACCGATTGCGCGGCTCCTCCCGCCCGAGGTTCGATGGCGCTATACAAGAAAGCCAGTGGAGTAGGGACGATTTTACCAACAGGTCGAAATACAAAAACATTATTAGACATGCCTTAGCAGACGTATCTGGCAGTGCTATTATCGACATTCGGAATAAGAAAATTAACAATGCCGCGCGGAGTGGCAGCGTGGTTTGAGGCGCCTTGCACCGATTGCGCGGCCCCTCCCGCCGGAGGTTCGAGTCCTCCCTCGGGCGTGGGTGTATGTATTGTTCTTAGCATAAGTTAGTTCAAGTAGTGTGTAAGTTTAGGGGCCGATGACATCAGCAGTTTTGGTCCCTTAGGAATTCACACACATCTGAACATCTGAAAATAAACAACAAATCGCCCCAATACATCCATTACGACGAACCTATTGAAATAATTGAATTATTACGCTTACGCAAAGTATCTTCTGTAGCTGGGAATATAGCTTGTTGGAAAGAAATTATTTCTTTAGCTTCTGAGTTTAGAGAAAGATGTCTCATCGAATAATAATACTGGCCACAATACTGTTAGAGAACTCCGTAAACCGGCACGCAGTACTTTCACATTCAGACAGGTTGTACGATAGACGGAAAAGGTTGTTAGATGTGTGTTTGAACAACTACCAGAGATAGGAACGAACCGCACTCCACACAATCTACAAACAGATCATGGTGGTGAGTTCTTCAATAGTTATTTCAAGATGGTAATGAAACGGTATGGAATACATCACTATTCGACTTTCTCTCAGATGAAATCATATATCGTGGAGCTTTTTAACATAACAACAAAAGGGTAAATGTGGATGCACTCGTATTTTAACCTTCACAGTTCTTTCGAATGGACAGACATCCTTCCACCTTCCACAAATCGACATGTACAAGTGAGGTGTCCACAGGACAATAAAAACCAAGTCAATTGACATACATGATAACGATTTTCTAAATACCGTTTACTGTCTTATTACATTAGTAGATCCTCATAAACAGAAATTTAGTGTAGGTGATTCTGTACGTATTTCAAATGCTAGACAATATTTGAGTAATCATACCTGCCAAACTGGTCAACGGAGACGAAGTTGCTATCTGTTCCCGAAAGAACAGATACCATTGATGACCGTGGAGCTTCTCTAGAACTAAATGATAATTAAATCGAAACACTTAGCTGCCGATAGGTGTTGTTGATATACATCAATGGGGGCAGCTGAAAATGTGTGCCCCGACCGTGACTCGAACCCGGGACCTCCTGCTTACATGGCAGACGAGATATTTACAGTTTCCAAGGACAACTTACAAATCCAAGGACTCACACCTTAAAAGTTAGCAGCGATAGTCAAACTGCTGGTAGTTCTCACACAGAAGAATTACAGAGAAGCAGTGAACCAGACATCTTCCTGGTAGAAAGTAACATAAGACGGCAGAGAAGAAAGACTCTTGTTAAATGGTTAGGATTCCCTTCACCACATTACAGTTGAATGGATAACTCCGATTTGCGTGCAAATCTGAAACAGCACAGAAGCATAACTTGCATGGTAGGAAACACATCAGAAGACGTAATGGTTGTTGTTGTTGTGGTTTTCAGTCCTGAGACTGGTTTGATGCAGCTCTCCATGCTACTCTATCCTGTGCAAGCTTCTTCATCTCCCAGTACCTACTGCAACCTACGTCCTTCTGAATCTGCTTACTGTATTCATCTCTTGGTCTGCCTCTACGATTTTTACCCTCCACAGTGCCCTCCAATACTAAATTGGTGATCCCTTGATGCCTCAGAACATTTCCTACCAACCGATCCCTTCTTCTGGCCAAGTTGTGCCACAAACTTCTCTTCTTCCCAATCCTATTCAATACTTCCTCATTAGTTATGTGATCTACCCATTTAATCTTCAGCATTCTTCTGTAGCACCACATTTCGAAAGCTTCTATTCTCTTCTTGTCCAAACTATTTATCGTCCATGTTTCACTTCTATACATGGCTACACTCCATACAAATACTTTCAGAAATGACTTCCTGACACTTAAATCTATACTCTATGTTAACAAATTTCTCTTTTTCAGAAACGCTTTCCTTGCCATTGCCAGTCTACATTTTATATCCTCTCTACTTCGACCATCATCAGTTATTTTGCACCCCAAATAGCCAAACTCCTTTACTACTTTAAGTGTCTCATTTCCTAATCTAATTCCCTCAGCATCACCCGACTTAATTCGACTACATTCCATTATCCTCGTTTTGCTTTTGTTGATGTTCATTTTATATCCTCCTTTCAAGACGCTATCCATTCCGTTCAACTGCTCTTACAGGTCCTTTGCTGTCTCTGACAGAATTACGATGTCATCGGCGAACCTCAAAGTTTTTATTTCTTCTCCATGGATTTTAATACCTACTCCAAATTTTTCATTTGTTTCCTTTACTGCTTGCTCAATATACAGATTGAATAACATCGGGGAGAGACTACAACCCTGTCTCACTCCCTTCCCAACCACTGCTTCCCTTTCATGTCCCTCGACTCTTATAACTGCCATCTGGTTTCTGTACAAATTTTAAATAGCCATTCGCTCCCTGTATTTTACCCCTGCCACCTTCAGAATTTGAAGGAGAGTATTCCAGTCAACATTGTCAAAAGCTTTCGCTAAGTCTACAAATTCTAGAAACGTAGGTTTGCCTTTCCTTAATCTTTCTTCTAAGATAAGTCGTAGGGTCAGTATTGCCTCACGTGTTCCAACATTTCTACGGAAGCCAAACTGATCTTCCCCGAGGTCAGCTTCTACTAGTTTTTCCATTCGTCTGTAAAGAATTCGTGTTAGTATTTTGCAGCTGTGACTTATTAAACTGATAGTTCGGTAATTTTCACATCTGTCAACACCTGCTTTCTTTGGGATGGGAATTATTATATTCTTCTTGAAGTCTGAGGGTATTTCGCCTGTCTCATACATATTGCTCGCCAGATGGTAGAGTTTTGTAAGGACTGGCTCTCCCGAGGCCGTCAGTAGTTCCAATGGAATGTTGTCAACTCCGGGGGCCTTGTCAAACTCTACACTCAGTATCGTATCTCCCATTTCATCTTCTTCTACATCCTCTTCCAATTCCATAATATTGTCCTCAAGTATATTGCACTTGTATAGACCCTCTATATACTCCTTCCACCTTTCTGCTTTATCTTCTTTGCTTAGAACGGGGTTTCCATCCGAGCTCTTGATGTTCATACAAGTGGTTCTCCTATCTCCAAAGGTCTCTTTAATTTTCCTGTAGGCAGTATCTATCTTACCCCTAGTGAGATAAGCCTCTACATCCTTACATTTGTCCTCTAGCCATCCCTGCTTAGCCATTTTGCACTTCTTGTCGATCTCATTTTTGAGACGTCTGTATTCCTTTTTGCCTGCTCCATTTACTGCATTTTTTTATTTTCTCCTTTCATCAATTAAATTCAGTATTTCTTCTGTTACCCAAGGATTTCTACTAGCCCTCGTCTTTTTACCTACTTGATCCTCTGCTGCCTTCACTACTTCATCCCTCAAAGCTACCCATTCTTCTTCTACTGTATCTCTTTCCCCCATTCCTGTCAATTGCTGACTTATGCTCTCCCTGAAACTCTGTACAACCTCTGATTCATTCAGTTTATCCAGGTCCCATCTCCTTAAATTCCCACATTTTTGCAGTTTCTTCAGTTTTAATCTACAGGTCATAACCAATAGATTGTGGTCAGAGTCCACATCTGCCCCTGGAAATTTCTTACAATTTAAATCTGGTTCCTAAATCTCTGTCTTACCATTATATAATCTATCTGATACCTTTTTGTATCTCCAGGGTTCTTCCATGTATACAGCCTTCTTTTATGATTCTTGAACCAAGTGTTACCTATGATTAAGTTGTGCTCTGTGCAAAATTCTACCAGGCGGCTTCCTCTTTCATTTCTTTGCCCCAGTCCATATTCACCTACTACGTTTCCTTCTCTCCCTTTCCCTACTACTGAATTCCAGTCACCGATGACTATTAAATTTTCATCTCCCTTCACTATCTGAATAATTTCTTTTATTTGATCATACATTTCTTCAATTTCTTCGTCATCTGCAGAGCTAGTTGGCATATAAACTTGTACTACTGTAGTAGGTGTGGGCTTCGTATCTATCTTTGCCACAATAATGCGTTCACTATGCTGTTTGTAGTAGCTTACCCGCATTCCTATTTTCCTATTCATTATTAAAGCTACTCCTGCATTACCCCTATTGGATTTTGTGTTTATAACCCTGTAGTCACCTGACCAGAAGTCTTGTTCCTCCTGCCACCGAACTTCACTAATTCCCACTATATCTAACTTTAACCTATCCATTTCCCTTTTTAAATTTTCTAACCTACCTGCCCGATTAAGGGATCTGACATTCCACGCTCCGATCCGTAGAACGCCAGTTTTCTTTCTCCTGATAACGACATCCTCTTGAGCAGTCCCCTCCCGGAGATCCGCATGGGGGACTATTTTACCTCCGGAATATTTTACCCAAGAGGACGCCATCATCATTTAATCATACAGTAAAGCTGCATGCCATCGGGAAAGATTACGGCCGTAGTTTCCCCTTGCTTTCAGCCGTTCGCAGTACCATCACAGCAAGGCCGTTTTGGTTAGTGTTACAAGGCCAGATCAGTCAATCATCCAGACTGTTGCCCCTGCAACTACTGAAAAGGCTGCTGCCCCTCTTCAGGAACCACACGTTTGTCTGGCCTCTCAACAGATACCCCTCCGTTGTGGTTGCACCTACGGTACGGCTATCTGTATCGCTGAGGCACGCAAGCCTCCCCACCAACGGCAAGGTCCATGGTTCATGGGGGGAGGGACGTAATGGTATCTTTTATAATCTGTCTGCTGAGCTTCACTACCCTGCATATAACATCTGTGGACCTGGGATTAATCTTGAGAAACGACCTGCACGTGGTGGCAAGGGATGAATCTTTTAAACGAGGCCTGCAGACTTCATGTTGTAGTGTACACGACAAATAAGGATATACCAGCGCGTCACGATGTAGATAGTATATTAGCCGACCAAGCCAAGGAAATCCATCCAAAAGGGGATATCAGTGTTAGTCAACAACATACCGCTGCACTTTCAGTGGACAAAGAAGTGCACACAGAACTTAAATTGGGTATGGGGTTAAATTCGTCGGGTTCTGATCGCCGTTCATTGCCCATTGAAGAATAAGATGGGAAAGTCAGGATGTTTTAAAAATTTATTTCAGTTATTGTTGCCTGCTGCTAAAAGAACCTCAATAGGAAAGCCGATTAATACGTCCAGAATCCTACCGCCGCCAAGGACAGCAGGACGACCATGTGCTTTTAATTGCAAACTTGACCGGTCTATCTGCGGTTGGTTCCCTGGCTGGCGATGCGGCAGCTATCGCTAGAACAGTGAAAAATGAGGAAAATGTGCAGCAGCAACTCGACGAATCCAAAAGATGCTATAGCTTTATGGAATCTGTGGCTATTGGGAAAGAACTAAATTTAAAAGCTCACAGGCAGTGTTAGGATTGTTCACTTAAAAAAGCTGAGCTATACTGCCTGACAGACCACGTACAAATATCGCTTTGCTTAAATTCGTCGAAGTTCTCAACCCCAATATTTCGTGGAGTGTTCACGCGGAATACACTACCCGAGAATACGTGGAAATCTAATTAATGTGGAACTCTAAATTTAGAGGTTTCAGGAGGACTTGGAACTCACTGGGTGACGTATGTTAGAAAGAAAACCCAAACAGGTGTTCATTACTCAGACTCATTCGGCGATTTGCATCGTCTAGAAGAATTAAGCCGTTACTTTACCAGTAACGATATGTTTTATAGTTTTCAACTCTACAATACGTTCAATACATACCTCTGTGGACACCTATGTCTCATGTTCATCCTGACAGCTATAGGGAAAAAGTAATGCCTCCCATTTTTTTCTACTTAAAAAAATTAAGTTAAGTGAAAAATTTGAATTTGGCGCCATTCCTCAAACCTTCTTCTGCAATCCACTGCAGTAGTAACTTTCTGTGTCAACAGGTGGCAGCACAGCAGAAGTTTGTAAGATGGCCGACATCGATGTTCGTTTGAGACAGCGTTGTGTGATTGAATTCTTGAATGCAGAAGGTGAAACGCCCATACGCATTCATGAAAGACTGAAGAAGGTGTATGGTGTTGTGACAGTGGATGTCAGCACTGTTAGACGATGGGTTCGTCGTTGTAAGGAAGCTGAAGGGCAAACACCGTTGACTGACGAAAAGCAAGTTGATGACATCATTCGTGGTGACCGTCGGGTGACTGCAGATGAAGTGTGTCGCATTATTTCTCTTAGTAAAGGCAGTGTGATCACGATTATTAAACAATTGGGGTACTCAAAAGTTTGTGCACGGTGGGTTCCAAGAATGTTAACCGATCAGAATAAAGAGGCAAGGAAAACAATAGCCTCCCAACACTTGCAGCGCTTCCGTTTGGAGGGAGATGAGTTTCTGAAAAAAATTGTGACCGGGGACGAAACATGGGTGCATTTTTTTGAACCCGAATCAAAGAGGCAGTCAATGGAGTGGCGTCACACAAGCTCGCCGAGGAAGAAAAAATTCAAAACTGTGCGATCGGCAGGGAAAGTTATGGCAACAGTTTTCTGGGATACAGAGGGTGTGATTCTGGTTGATTTTTTGGAGCAGGGATGCACAATAAATTCTGTTCAATACGTCAAACCCTCAAAAAACTTAAAGCACGTCTTCAGCGAGTTCGCCCAACAAAATCAATGGCAGATGTTGTTCTTTTGCATGACAATGCAAGACCACACACCAGTCGTCACACCTCTGACGAGATTGTCAAAATTGGATGGGAAGTTTTGCCTCATCCCCCATACAGCCCTGACCAGGCACCATCAGACTTCCATCTGTTCGGGCCACTAAAAGAAGCTCATCGTGGGATTCATTTTGAAGATGAGGAGGCCGTCAAAACATCCGTGCGTCAATGGCTTAGGAAGCAGAGCTGTGATTTTTACCGTGCTGGGATACATGCCCTTGTTCAAAGATGGACCAAAACTGTAGAGATGGGCGGAGATTACATTGAAAAATGACAAAATGATCCTCAATGTTGTGGTTTTCAACCTATGTAATTGCATTTAAATTTCCTGACAATTAAACGTAGAAAAAAAAATAGGAGGCATTACTTTTTGACTGACCCTCGTACACACACACACACACACACACACACACACACACTCGTTTGTCAGTTGAGCTCAAAAAGCGATGTCATGAACTTTGACTTTAAGTGGTCAATTATCAATATTAGGCACGAATTACTTCCCGCCAATCGAACTATGCAAAGGAGGTTGCAATATTGCGCTGATAAGTTTATCAACGTACAACGCAATTCCAAACATGACTGCTTCAAACTGCAATCTACATCTGGGAAGTGGTGAAGTTGTGCAAGTACCCCATGACACTGATGATTTAAACGATTATTAAAAACAGGCAGCACGAGGTTTCAAGTTATACAAGATCATCAACACATTTTTAACTGAAATAAGAATGACCAAGTACATACGATTTTACAAAGGAAAATTCAGCCGGAACAAAGGAACAAATTCTGTAAAAAGATCCAAAAATAATTTTAACTCGTTAATTAAAACTCACGGTGTTCACATTTGCCACTTGAAGAACAGATCTGAAACGCGATGATTTTTCTTTTATGTAGTTATTGAGAAGCCACATCAGCCACTGTAATTTACGACAAGTTAGATAAGTAATTAAAGATAATTGATGGTCACTGTAGACCATTTTGATAGTTTTCTCTTTTGTGAAACTTAAATTAAACCTAGATTATAGATGTGATATGGCATAGGTCATCCTTCGATCGATTGTAGAACTTGGAAACCCATTCAGGGAATATTCGTTCACATTTTTGTTGAACGCAGTTTGTTTTTACCATCCTCTATTAAAACGTTTCCTTTTATCAATAGTGCAATTTATAAACGATGTTTTGTGAGTAGAATAAAATTTCCAGTGGTAAACGTAACTGGTTTTTCGACGTTATTTCACCACCTAACTAAAAATAGGAAAGCCTTGAACCATTTCCACTACATTTAGTTAGTATTAAGATTCTTTTACAGGGAGTGCAGTGGAGCTGACGCTGAGATCATTTAGTATTTGGTTATATCATCGCTAGTCTCACTGAACTCTTCTGAATTCTACATGTCATGTGTGGTCTGGCGTCTCCTTACCAGCAACAGGTCCCAGGTTCAAACTAGTAAATTCCCTAAAAAACACGCTCAGAGCGTCGTTGCGCGAAAGTGGTAGGGAGACACGATATAGAACAAACAGACACCACCATGAATGTTTAGAAAGTCAGCTGATTCAGTAAATACATTACCGATTAGCACAATTCGTGTGCAATATTTCAGCAAAATCCTGTATCAACGGAAAATTGATTCATATCATCTACAGGTTCTTCCCTGCAGTAAGGCTGGGATATAAAATTGTGGAGACACCAAGTAACACAGTTTATCTCCAAGTGACGGTTCAGGCATTAGATTAGCTTGAGTTAAGGACTGTGAACCAGGGCGACCATCTTGTCGATTTTCACTGTGAAGAGATAGAGACACCCCGTCATTTGAAGCCGGATGGGCGTACATTATACATCTGGCATTGACACCTAGCAGCACTTCACTTCATAATTGCAGCACAACGTTGAGAGGTCTCTGTTGGATTCCTTTCATGTTAATTTCTTAAATCTGTTGCCATTTACGGCATACATTCCTCTTCTAAATTTACTGTGGTGTTTCTATCTGGGAGGGGACTGAGCAGTGAAACGTGTTACTTTTACACATAAACAAGAACGATCTGTCACACTACTACACTTTAAAACACAGTTTATATGTAATTCATGTCACACAGTCTCATACGCAACCGACATCCGCTTTCTTTTATATACTGTATATGATAAGATACTGTCATCCCCCTTCCCTTCTGTGTGAAAGAATGAATGAGCAAATGTATTTCTAGTTACATGCTGGATGGTAGCAGACAAGCCTGTCTGCTAGAGAACAGTAGGACCAACGCCAGAACAGGTAGCTACGCTTTCTAAAAGCAAAGAGGTTTCTATCCTTAGTATTGTCCTGTCCGTCCCTTGTCATGTTGGTATAGGAAGCTGCCTCTCTGGTCACTTCCGTTTTGTATATGGAAGCACGCTCGGTAGGTGCCCCGCAGGTCAGTCTGTCCGCGGCGAGCGTCTGAAGTGGTAAGATCTCCGGCTAAGCGCGTGTCTGCTAAGTCCGCAGAACAATGGATTTCTTAAGTTCAGCCTATCAGAAAATTTAATCACCTTTAATTCAGGTTTTAGCTCTAAAATATCTAATGTTATCTTAAATTGCAACGCAGTGTATTTCGAGTGTCAACTTCAGAATATCTTCCAGTAGTTGCTTTGTCACTACTTTTTGAGTAAAGTGGAACCACGTGTTGATCAGAAACTCTAACTAAGATCATCAATCTTAAATGCGAATGTGCGTGAGATTATAACGTCTCGTCTTAACAATATTTTTCAATATAGCAACTTTTTTTATGTTCAACCCACGTGGGGTGTACTTTGTGAGACCAGAACACGTGCTTATACAATTGTTTGACCCATCAGGATAATAGTAAGACAATAGTAACCAATTCAAGGTTTTTCTTTTGTAAATTGCTTTTCGATCTAATTTATTTTAATTATCAAAATTATTGTGGAGTTACACTCTTTGTGTAAACCAAGTTGACCACGTGAAACATGTGGTGTAATCATCAAAGTAGTCCTCAGCTATTCTTTTCGGGAAGATTTCACAGAGAGTTAGTATGAATTTAGTATAGCAGTGTGTGGTAATTGCATGACGGACAGGATTGCGCTACGAACGTAACTTCTTTGGGTGAAAATTGAATCTGTTGGTTGTGGTTAATTTCCTCTTGCATATGTTTCAACGTTCTTCGTGTGTTATTTTATGAATGTAGTGTTGTATGCAGTCTCCCAATCTTGGCTCCATGTTTGATGTGTTCCGTAAGGTTACAAACTCACATTTTCACAATCCTAAATAAGGCACCAGCTTAGTTATGACTCAAGTTTAATATGCTGAAATTTCAATGATCAATGATAAAATAAATTTCCAAATATAAACTGATTTATTTCTTTTTATTTAAATTCTCTTTTTTATATATGTACCACCGGTTTTCGTATGACTATTAAAAGATTATAATTAATGTTAGTCTGGTTGAACATTTGGTAAGCTAGACTGGATACCTGGTGAAACAGTTGCTCAGTAATGCAAGGTTAACTTCCTCAGATAGCTCACAGCTTTTAACCCGCTTTTATTGTCTATCAGCACCGCTTTACACCTCAAATTAATGCAACAACATTACAACGTGTGGACACCAAAGAACCATTAGCTGCTTAGACTTTTAGGCTTCAAACCACACAAGAACAACGTCATCACTCAGCATAACCACTGAAGTCGAGTATGATGAACAAATCAAACGTCAAGACTACTTCTCGCACAAATCTTTTGCATTAAAAACTTTCGAGAGCAGTGATAAGATCCGTTTTGTGATGTAATATCAAGATGCTTTGACCATTCCAAGCAGGACTTTCCTGTACTTGGAAGGTAAACTCACAAAAAAGGTTGGGACTCTGGTGACAGCATCTCATCTTAAACGTAATGCATTCACATCCCAGTTTCAGAAAATTAGACCCCAGTTGATTGGTATAGTTACTGACTGGGGTAGGAAAATATATATCACATCAACCTTAGAAACATACATTTCAGGGTCAAAATTGGACTTGAATGGCTTTGAAGAGGCAAGATGGTTCATGGATGAACTTCAATCAGCAACTGAGTACAAGCGATTTAGTGCATACATACCTCTCAGATCGCTTATGGGATACTTTCAGGATATGAGGAGGATTCCAGTTGATGTGAAGCAAAAATTTATATTAGTAAGAAGGACGACAGGCGATGCCAATGGAGAAGAGACCAAGATTGTGCTCCAGAAATTGATTTGGAAGGCGCTTCAATTCTCTGTAATGTATGAATAAAGCTTGAAACTTTAAATTTTGGGTCATGGGAACTGTTTAACAGGATGATGTTAGAAGCAGAAGATATTCGATCATGGACCGCTAAGACATCAGCTCAATTAGAAACACCAAAACTTGTCATCCTTGCATTTCAAATCGGTAGGAAAGCGAACATCAAGCGTGGTGCAACTGAATTTGAAATTGTAGTTCATCAAACGCTCGAGTACACTAAAATGCTGAATTTTACCCAAAAGACAATTTACAGCAAGACTGGCATAGTAATGTGTAGTGCCTGCTCTTTGATATGTATGCTAGGTTTTGTCCTACATATTATGATAGTAAAGACTGAAGAGAATCAGCGTTGCCTTACGTAACACAAAACCTAGCTGCTGATGGATTGTAACTAAACCCTTATTGAGCACATGAAACCACACTCTTCAAAATTCAAACCATATATAAAGATCGGTAATTGTTCACAATAATTACAATAGGAAATTATTTTTGGCCGGCCAGTGTGGCCGAGTGGTTCTAGGCGCTTCAGTCCGAAACTGCGCTGCTGCTATGGTCACAGGTTTGAATCCTGCCTCGGGCATGGATGTGTGTGATGTCCTCAGGTTAGTTAGGTTTAAGTAGTTCCACGTCTAGAGGATTGATGACCTCATATTAAGTCCCATAGTGCTTAGAGCCATTTGAACCATTTGCTTCAAGTCTCCATTGAGAGTAATTTTTTTTCTAATCGGATAATGCACCTGATGACTGCTAGTAACTCACAGAATGTCAATAAAATGAGAATCCTTGCAGATGATTCTAGTGTTCCTAGCAACTAACAATTAAATGTGTTTGCAAATTTTCAACTCTCATTTCCAGCAGGATATTGCCCCTATGCAATTAATCATCGGAATAGCAACCATTTAAGCATCCTAGCAAAGTCGCTGTTATCTAACATTCAGAATAATCTGTTTTTTTGTAATCTATTCCACCACTTAGCGTGTAAGGAGTGCTCTGTAAAGGAAAATATCAAGCCTGTGAACCCAGACCTTGCCAGGTACGGAGATCCCAGACACGGCCACTGTCAAACGTCAGAAGAACAGCTGTTGTCAGTGTATCTAAAATATGTCAATGAGGAAGGAGGGCTCTGTTTTATGACAAACAAACAGTCTATTCTCTGCATACAGAAAATTTTTATTGCATATATTATCATACACATTCGGGTTCTGGAAGCGAAAATGGTAATCTTATGAGATCCTGTGTCAAAAATATAATTCTACAAAAGTATATTCGTCAAATTTAATAAAACGTAATAAGAAAAAATGACAAAATTGCATGTAGAATTCTCAACTGAAATTTCCGTCAGAAATGTTCATAATTGCAACATAAACTAAGCTTCTGTAGCTCGGAAATGTTTCTTATCACCTGTATAACGTATCCAAATTTAAACCTCAGGTTGACGTGGCTGCCACGAACATGAGGAGATTGTAGCTACTACTCCAAGAATACGCAGTTCTGCAGTGAAAGCACACTAGTGACTTCAATACTTAGTGCGTCAGGAATTCGTCATTTACTTTTCGAAGTGTGCAGCGAAAGTGGCGACGGCGGCAGGCGTTTGCGTGTGACGTGTGTTACCTGTCAAACTAATAAAACTATGCTGGCCTCTGAATATAACCAGTCGAAAACTTCACTAAGTTTCTGTGAAGGGGAAGACTGTATGTGTCCCTAGGCTAAGACAATATGTAGTTGTACACTCTCTAGGGCTGGACGATGTGCACAATATTGCGTTCAAAGTACTCGCAAAAATGTAAACTACAACTACTCGTCTCGTTTTCTCCGATTTGGAGATCTACGAAGGATTCAGCACACATATGGCTGAAATAGAGCCTAGAGAACCAAAAATGTTCACAAAGAAACTTCTCTCTGCGACACCACGCGGCGTTAAGGGCCCCGTGCAACACTCGACGCCTCTCGAGAGAAGAGAGCCTCAGTTATCCACCCACAGTTTACGATATTGTCGTGTATTTTCCTCATTCTTCCGCGAACTTGACTCGCACCGACACTGGTATCAGGCAGTGGGAGTACTCAGTACATTCTGTATTTGCTTTTTCGAGCTAATCAGCATTTCCCTAGTGAACTTCTACATCACAATAACGTCATCTCCTGCCTCCTTGTTTTTCTTTCGTTCAATCGGCATCCGAGTTTTTGTTGATGCATTTAAGTTTCGCCAGACACGAGTTTTTACATGTGAAGCTCATGAACTGTTCCCGACAGGATCACGTGATCTAAGTGTTTACTAAAACTGCGACGCAGATAGCTTTTTCCACCTGCCGTAGAAAGGCTCATAGGCGATGGCCCAGACAATTGTCGTCTTAAATTGACCCCCTGCCGTGAGGGTCGGTTTGTTGTGTCTCGCTAATTTTCCCTAAAGTGATTTTCCATGTGGCACTTACGTGCCCTAACCCAAGGGACGGACCCTGTTCACTTCTGTTCCGCATTGTTATGAGAATGTAGGAAGGGACTATTAATACTAAGTACACGAAAGCCACGTGTATGCCCACTACTCATTGCACTCCTCATTATGCAAATTAGGCTAATTACGTCCAAAGTATTGCATCAATCGAATTGACGTGTCATGGAGAATCACATGTGAGATGGTAAAATACCCTGCCACCTTACAAATGCTGTTCATGAATGGCAGCACAGTAGGTCGAATCACCAAACTAACAAACAAATTTCCAGTCAAGGTGTGTGGGACAACCACGAGCGTGCACCTGATGTCATACGAAATTGCACCCCAGACTATAGGTTCAAATATAGTTCCACTATGTCCAGCATGTAGACAGATTGGTCGCAGGCCCTCAACTGACGTTTTTCTAACCAACGAACACTCATCACTGGCACCGAGGTAGAACCAGCTTCCATCAAAAAACATAACAGACCTCCACCCTGCCCTCCAATAAGCTCTCACCTGACACAACTGAAGCCGCAAACGGCGGTGGTTTGGGGCCAGTGGAATGCAAACTACAGGGCGTCTGGCTCAGAGCTGTCTTTGAAGTAACCGATTTGTCAAAGTTCGTTGTGTCACTGCGGTGCCAACTGCTGCTCAAATTATAGCTGCAGATGCACCAGAGCCATATGCTGAAAACGATGGTCTTCCCTCTCGCTAGTGCCACGTGACCGTCCAGAGCCCAATCTTCTTGCGACCGTACGTTCCCGTGATCACCGTTGCCAGCTATCATGTACACTGGCTACAGTCCTACCAAGTCTTACTGCAGTATCGCAGAACGAATGTCCAGCTTCTGGTACCCCTATTATACGACCTCGTTCAGGCTCAGTGAGCGATTGATAATGGCGTCTTTGTCGCCTTAAAGACATTATTGACAAACATCAACTCACCACATCCAATCTCAAAGGTAACTAAATGCTCATGACCATTGCAGCGTTTATTTAAAACAAACCTGATTTGCATACTCATAGTGGTGCTACTAGCGCCACTCTTATGCGTCTGGCGAGAAATTTGAATATACTTTATCTTACAGATGTAGAAACACGCCTACCATCTTTCGTTTGCCGCACCACTCACTGGTTTTGCGATTTTTTCCCGTCAACGTATAACTGTTCACAATATGTACACTACTGGGCATTGAAATTGCTACACCAAGAAGAAATGCAGATGATAAACTGGTATTCATTGGACAAATAGATTATACTAGAACTGACATGTGATTACATTTTCACCCAATTTGGGTTCATAGATCCTGAGAAATCAGTACCCAGAACAACTACCTCTCTCCGTAATAACTGCCTTGATACGCCTGGGCATTGAGTCAAACAGAGCTTGGATGGCGTGTACAGGTATAGCTGCCCATGCAGCTTCAACACGATACCACAGTTCATCAAGAGTAGTGACTGGCGTATTGTGACGAGCCAGTTGCTCGGCCACCATTTACCAGACGTTTTCAATTGGTGAGAGATCTGGAGAATGTGCTGGCCAGGGCAGCAGTCGAACATTTTCTGTATCCAAAAAGGCCCGTACAGGACCTGCAACATGCGGTCGTGCATTATCCTGCTGAAGTGTAGGGATTCGCAGGGATCGAATGAAGGGTAGAGCCACGGGTCGCAACACATCTGAAATGTAACGTCCAATGTTCGAAGTGCCGTCAATGCGAACAAGAGGTGAGCGAGACGCGTAACCGATGGCACCCCATACCATCACGTCGGGTGATATGCCAGTATGGCGATGACGAATACACGCTTCCAATGTGCGTTCACCGCGATGTCACCAAACATGGATACGACCATCATGATGCTGTAAACACAACCTGGATTCAACCGGAAAAAAGACATTTTGCCATTTGTGCACCCAGGTTCGTCGTTGAGTACACCATCGCAGGCGCTACTGTCTGTGATGCAGCGTCAAGGGTAACCGCAGCCATGGTCTCCGAGCTGATAGTCAATGCTGCTGCAAACGTCTTCGAACTGTTCGTGCAGATGGTTGTTGTCTTGCAAACGTCCCCATCTGTTGACTCAGGAATCGAGACGTGGCTGCACGATCCGTTACAGCCATGCGTATAAGATGCCTGTCATCTCGACTGATAGTGATACGAGGCTGTTGGGATCCAGTACGGCGTTCCGTATTACCCTCCTGAACCCACCGATTCCATATTCTGCTAACAGTCATTGGATCTCGACCAACGCGAGCAGCAATGTCGCGATACGATAAACCGCAATCGTGATAGGCTACAATCCGACCTTAATCAAAGTCGGAAACGTGATGGTACGCTTTTCTCCTCCTTACATGAGGCGTCACAACAACGTTTCACGAGGCAACACTCGTCAACTGCTGTTTGTTTATGAGAAATCGGTTGGAAACTTTCCTCATGTCAGCACGTTGTAGGTGTCGCTACCGGCGCCAACCTTGTGTGAATGCTCTAAAAAGCTAATCATTTGCATATCACAGCATCTTCTTCCTGTCGGTTAAATTTCGCAGTTTGTAGCACTTCATCATCGTGGTGTAGCAATTTTAATGGTCAGTAGTGTAGTTAGTTACATCTGCATTACACGCGTCTTCTGTATAAGTGGAGATGCATTATAACTATTGAAACAGGAACATCTTTTACGCCGGCCGCTGTGACCGAGCGGTTCTAGGCGCTTCAGTCCGTAACCGCGCTGCTGCTGCGGTCGCAGGTTCGAATCCTGCCTCTGGCATGGATGTGTGTGATGTGCTTAGGTTAGTTAGGTTTAAGTAGTTCTAAGTCTAGGGGACTGATGACCTCAGATGTTAAGTCCCATATCGCTTAGAGCCATTTGAGCCATTTTTTTTAGGAACATCTTTTCCTAAACGTCAGACAGATGGACAGAGTAGTGGACTTAGCGAAACCTCTGCGGAGCGAGTCGTGGATGAGCCGTCGGGTGCCCTGGTGCTCTGTGGCTCGGTGTATGGCAGCCGCTGCGGCTCGGCTGGCTTTTGACACTCGCGGTTCACACGGACGGACGGTTGCCGCTATAAGGCTTGGCGTCAGTCGGTAACGCATCTAAACTTAGTTAGGAGAAGCAGTATGCAGTGGCCTCAGTGTAAATAGCAGATTGAGGGGGGGGGGGGGGGAATGTCTAGTAGGTTAGCAGACAAGCCTGTACCTGCACAAACATCCTTTGTCTCTGACTCCATAGAGTCAGGGCCAGAATTCCTCATAGAGCTTGTCCCAGTATTCCAAGTCAGCAAGCGTGATAATGCACCATTCTGAATTTTCTGCCAATTTATACTTCGGACAAAAGCCCTACTCCCACAGGAAACACATCAGCGAAACTGGGCTTTTGTATGAGTTTCCCACCAAAATTTTGAACTGACCCCTAAAATTTAAATTCCCGCCATTTTATAACAGGGCAATGTCTGCCGGGAATGGGCGTGGGGTCACCTGCTTTGTCAGTGAGCCAGCCCTGTATACCAGCTAAGATTGTTACCTGAATTTCCACTGTTTTGCAGGAAGAATGGTATAAGATTCCCTTCAAAATCATAGGACCTGTATTTATCCATTCCGAGACGAGCAAAGGCTGTTTCGAATGCCAATGGGTTTCCTACACCGTGTTAGGCATGGTAATGTGTTGTGTTTTTGGTGTTTACATATTTTTGACGAACCGCTGTAGATTCTAGGGATATGTAATTTTTTGTTAATTTGTGGTAAGGCCTTAGGGGACCAAACTGCTGAGGACATCGGTTCCTGAGCTTACATACTACTTAATCTAACTCACGCTAAGGGCAACAAACACACCCATGCCCGAACCTCCGACAGGGACAGCCGCACGGGCCGTAACAAGGCCCCTGGACCGCATGGCTACTTCGCGCGGCGTTTATTTGACACATGAATGTTGGAGAAATATCTGGTACAGTTGGAATAACGGTGGAAATTATCAAAACAGAAGTAGATGTGACGAAAGCATAGTTTATAGAATAATCTGTCCGATATTTAACTTCGAAATGCCTCGAACAATGCTGTGATTGTTGTAATCCCCAACAGAACTAAAAGAAGATTCGAAGGCCACTAGACAACTCTCCTGTTGTAAGTAGCAAACAAACTTGCATCAGGAATCGCGATAACCATGTCCGAAAAGAGTAATTTTGACGCTTACACAGAAATACTCTGGCTGTCTTAAAAAATTTAAAGCACGATAAATCACCAAATGTTGCGAATTATTTTTATAGAAAGTATCACAAGTTTCTGTGGTGTATAGTGATTTTGGAAAGGCTTTGCCTCTGCTTCTGCAAAATACATTTCTTAATACGGTATCATATCTAGATTCGCTTACTGTTTTCCCAAGTAATCTTAGTACAATAAACCTCACGACATGCCCAAACCGCTTGTGCGCGGGCGTTGTCAGCCAGTACTTCCTCCTCCACCACTCACGTAATAAAGCGCGTATGCTTCCGATACGCGCCGGCCGCTGTGGCTGAGCGGTTCTAGACCCTGCTGCTACGGTCGCACGTTCGAATCCTGCTTCGAGCATGGATGTGTGTGATGTCCTTAAGTTAGTTAGGTTTAAGTAGTTCTAAGTCTAGGGGACTGATGACCTCAGATGTTAAGTTCCATAGTGCTTAAAGCCATGTACTTCCGATACGCGCGTGTGTCTAAGTCTCTATGGCATTCGTGACAAGACAAAATTGGTGAGAGGTAAATTGCTGAGGAAGAGTTAATATGCACAAATCAAAAAGCGGTCTTTTCCTACGCCTCAACCCACAGTGGGAAGTGGTTTACATTTTTAATTGAAACACAAACCAGCCCTCAGTGTCTGTTTTTTATGGTATCTTATCGGCGCGGAAGAAGTACGATGTGAGGCAACGTTTTCAACTTATTCACGAGAAATTCATGATCGCTTTGGATACTGAGGAAAGCAAGGCCAAGCTCCTCGAGCTAAAACAGAAGAGAGAGTTATTCATTTCTTGAAAATCTTTTAATTTTTATAATGCATTATGTGGTTTTGCCCTCGATTTTACCTCTTCTTCTTAACGTTTTTAAGGAAGATAATCATGTCATCCACAATGACGACGCATTGAGAGCGAGCTATCATATAGCTCTTAAAATAGCCAAAACAGCGCTTCCCTTCAGCGCTGAAGAATCTGTTACAGAGATCTTGTCCAGCAACACTTTCGGTTTTCGAAACAGTTTCTATTTCATTGAGAACAGTTCGCAGACGACGCATCGAAGAAATGGTAAACGATGTGAAAATGCAACTGAGAGATAACAGTAAAGATTCGGTTATTTTCTCTTTGGCTTTGGAAGAAAGTACGGATGAACTTGCTGTATTTGTGAGATGTGTTGACGCTGAGTTGAAATTGATGAAGGAATTCGTCGATTTAGTTCCAGTGCAAGATACAACTATGTCTGATGAAATATTTTCTTCTTTAGGAAACATTATTGTTGCAATTATCCAGAGCGACCTTAAGTGGATCGACCACATAAAACGGATAGTGGGAAAAGCAGACACCAGAATCAGGGTCATCGGAAGAACCTTAACGAAATGTAACTCATTCACGAAAGAAGTGGCTTATAAAGCGCTTTTTCGTCGGATTCTTGAGTATTGTTCATCTATGTGGGATCCCTATCAGGCAGGAATGATAGAGGAGATAGAGAAGATCCAACGAAGAGCGGCATATGTCGTCACGGGATCGTTTAGCTGGCGAGAGAGCGTTACGGAGACGCTAAACAAACTCCACTGGCAGACGTTACAAGAGAGGCGTTGTGCATCACAGAGAGACTTATTGAAATTTCAGGACAGCACTTTTCAGGAGGAATCGGACAACGTATTACTTCCCCCCACATACATCCTGCGTATTGACCACAAGGAGAAAATTCGAGAAATTAGAGCCAGTACAGAGGCTTAGTGACAATCATTCTTCCCTCGCACTATTGTCGAGTGGAACAGGGACCAGATAGTGGTACTGAAAGTAGCCTCCGCCACATACCATTAGGTGGTTTACGGAGTATGATGTAGATGTAGATGTAAACTGAGATCGCACGGACTGGGACATCGGCAGTTTAAACGCTGACTGGCTCTTCAGATCTGATATTTCAGTTACAGGAGTAACCCGTCCAAATTCAGCAAATTTCACATGCTGCTTGAAATTTGCTGCGTGTGACACAGCATGTGAAATTTGCTGAATTTGGACAGGTTACTCCTGGAACTGAAATATCAGATCTGAAGATGGTTCTGAATGAACTGAAACCGGTCATATGGATAAAAAAAATTGCAATCAAGACGGATTATTAGTAATATTATAAAATCACTGATTGCTATTATCCCATCAGACATTATGTCTGTTTTTGTAAGCAGCAGACGTTGCATTACCTTTCTGTCGTCCGAACTTATGAACGTGCTCTTAGGTTTCCGAACGTAGCTAGAGCGGTACATTCACATACAGAATAAAGTGGTACATTAAGTATGAGGTGGTCACAGAGGGGAAAGACCAGAAATAACATGTCACTCTCTGACAAACGAGGGAAAATAACACGGCTGTTTTACAACCTAATAACTGACATGCATAGTCTTATGTGATGAGATGGTAGGCAGAATCATGCACCCCAGGGTAAACTCATTTGCTTTCCTTCGCAACAGAATTGTTATAAGGTACCTATTATTACTTATTCATTCGATGGCACTTTTGTGTAAGGTTGGCCTTCAAGGCCGCAGATACTATACATATATTACGTTGTGTCATAATTATTCATTGCACTGTCGCACCGTAATAGTTACGTAAGAAAACTATTGTGACTACAACTTGAGCGTCACCTGTCGATCATACTTTAACAGTAGTCTTCGGCCCCATTACCAAGTAAGAGAATGCGAGCTGCATATGCATAATGCCTTCACAGCGATACATATGCCCATGGTGCCCGTGGGCAGCCACGGAGGCAGCTCACGCATCTAGTCTTGTTCTAAACGAATCAGCAATGCACTACACATCAGTCTGTAGACAGTGTACAAAAAATGAAAAATGTGCAACGGTTTTCGTTTCAATTTGGCATTGATCCATTGGTTTAAGACAAACCCAACTGATGATGGGTTCAAAGTAGTGATCAGAGCCTAATAAATTTTCATCCAGCGAAAATGTTAACGTTTTAGAGATCCTTTAGAATTATTTTCAAGGACGTCTGAAGCTAGATAAGAAATTGGTAAAGTTCGTATTACACGCAATGCAGAAAGCTGGCTATATCCAGTAACCAACATACTTGTTCTGAAGCTTGCATTACTAAGTGATCACCAAGAAGAGAAGCTACTATACTAGAGGAGTGTCAAGATATCAGGAATTATTCCATAATAGTTGAATGAGAATTTACACACACCAAAACAGGTTGAGAAAACAAATTCTTATGTAGTGAATACAATATAATTTCTCTTCAAACCGTAAAAAAATCTTCCTCTGAAAATTATATGGAATAGATGGTCATGTAGTATCCCCATGATGGAATTATATTAGACTTATTGGTCACTTACAGATCCAATCTCTTGGGAAGCATTTGCGTAGAGATGGTCATTGAAACCAGAAGAGTAACATGTGACTCTTCAATAACTACAGTAGTAAAATGTAGTCATAGCCATATCCTCAATGCAATAAAAATTTCCTATGGTCTTTGGAGGGATTCTAACACTGTCCAAAAAGTACTTTCCATATGCTTCTTAATAAGATAAACAGCAAAATGAATGCTGAAATGTTATATCTTATACTCTAATAGTTCAAATGGCTCTGAGCACTACGGAACTTAACATCATCCCTTAGACTAAGAACTACTTAAACCTAAGTAACCTGAGGACATCACACACATCTATGCCCGATGCAGGATTCTAACCTGCGACCGTAGCAGCAGTGCGTTTCTGGACTGAAGTGCCTATAACCACTCGACCACAACGGCCGCCTATACTCTGATGTTCATTCACAAAAGGAAATAATGGAACATTGTAATCATTTATCATTCACAGTGCGTCTTAAAAATTCAGTGAATTGTCTCAGAAAATAACTGAAACAAAGGTTACAAACAAAATTTCACTAGCCTTAAAAATAATCACAGTTAGCTGCAACACAATTCTGAAGCTGGTTATAAAACCTTAGGAAACTGTCGGCAAATGCTTCTTGTGGAAGCTCACTACCCTTTTAGGGCTAATTAAATCTGGGGCACAAAAAGAAATCTGCTGGAGCCAAATCTGGAAAATGAGTGTGTTGAATAACAGTCACTCAGAGAGAAAGCTGAGCTTGCAGACACTGTGTGTATCCATCTGTGGGTGACCACAGTACTTCCAGCTATTCTACAAGAAGCATTTGCCAACAGTTTCCAACACTTCTACAATTGATGTCAAAAGTTTGTTGTAGCTAATGATGATTCTTCCCAGACACACCTTGTAATTAACATTGCAAATGTGAACATCAGTACTTGCTAATGGTGTTGAAAAGTAAGTAGAAACTCCACAACTAAACAGGATTGCTATGTCTGACACCGTCTTTTGAAGACAATGTATAGAATTTACAAATGAATTTGTTCCATTCTTTACCATAATTTGTTATAGAGCACTTGAGCAATGAATTACTACCAGCAGTTGGAAAATTTACAGGTCGCATACATCAACAAGAGGTAACAACTGAGTCACAGAAATATCTACTTCACATTTACCCATAACATAATTCTAAAGCACAAAGTATAACCTAGAACAAAATAACTTTTTCCAAGAGAGCCAATATGGATCCCAAAAACATAATGTGAAGCTTATTTGCTACATACATGCCATCCTAACGATCATGAATGGAGGCAGTTACAGACAATTGATGTTTAAGGAATTATGAAAAGCTTTGGATTCCAGGCCACAGTGACACACAGAAAGGAAAACATGGTTTTGAGAGGTATCTAGTTATGTTTGAAATTGAGCAAAAATCTTTGTGAGAGGCAGAATAAAACACGTTATTCTAGCTAATCGTCGACATTTAGATTTGTTGTTGTTGTAAAGTCCTCTTAGATGCTGATAACATATTAAGCTTGTGACAATATTGATAATTCCTGTACTAGTTAATGTAGAAATTGTAAAGTTTTTTATCTTGTGAAATGTAAGAATGTACTGTATTTCGGTTATATAATGAATTAGTTACTGTTATACACACTGTGCTAAATCCCAAACCCAGACATTGGACACTATTGACAACGATCTGACCTTCAGATGTTGTTGAACGCTCTGGCTGTAAACCATGCCGTTTCGCTCTTTCGTTTGCTGTCATTTATCGCGATAAGCCATAGCATAATATGAATTCCCCATATTTATAACATTCACGATAGGAATTCCCTGTCCATGTGAAACAACAGTTGTATAACGAAAATTAAAGATTACACTGCAGTGTAATAAATACTTTATATCAGTAGCTGCCAGTCCAATTTATCCCACAAACGTAAGTGACAAGGTAATGCTCTGCTTCACTGAAGAGTCACCTTTTGAATTCAAAGGAGTGAGTGAACAGGAAATAGGTACGATAATGACGAAAAAGTACTCATCAGGTTGGGATGATATCTGTAGTGTTGTGGTTAAATAAATGTAATTAAAAATAGTTAAAGTAATAACTGTTAGTTACCCAGTTAACTGTAGTACCAGAGAACACAACTTTCCAAACGTATTGAAATGGAACACAATTAAACCACTGCATAAAAAATAGTACAAGGAAGAGGATTCAAGCTTCAGGCTGATATTATTAATGCACGTCTTCAGCAAAGTGTTTGAAGCTGTATTACTGACACAATTTCTCGAAAAGTAAATTGCTGACAGACACAGCACAACCTCAAAAAGGATGACAGCACTGCCACAGCAACTACAGAACTTATTTATAAAGTGTATCATGTCTTTGATCAAGATATGCAAACAGTACGCATATTTCTAGACCTCACTAGAGCCCCCGACTCGGTAAACCAAGAGTTACTCTTCAGTAAACTGTAGGCTCACGACATAAATGCCATGTCTATGCTGACAGCTTATCTAGTTAACTCCAAGCAGTGTACAAAGCTAATTTACAAAATCAATGATGAGGTCGTAATTTCCAGTGCAGATATGAAACAGTTAACATCGACATCTACATCTGCATTACTATACTGCAGTTCACACTTGAGTGCCTGACAGAGGGTCCATCGAACCACGTTCAGACCATCTTTCTACCATTCCATTCTCTAACAGAACATGAAGGAAAACGAACACTTAAATCTTTCTGTATAAGCACTGTTTTGTCTTGTTTTATTGCGATGATCATTTCTCCCTATGTATATTGGCGGCAAAGATAGTTACTGGTTAAAATCTCGCCACAACGAGAAATGTATAATGATCGCCATCCCAACTCGCTTATCATATTCATGAAACTCTCTTCCCTATTTTGCGGTAATACTAAACCAGCTGCCCTTCTTTGAACTTTTTCAGTGTCCTTCATCAATCCTATCTGGCAAGGATCCCATACAGCACAGCAATACTCTAGCAGAGGACGAAAACATGTAGTGCAGGCAGTCTCTTTAGTAGACGTGTTCTGTCTTCTAATTGTTTTACCTATAGATTAGATTAGATTAAATTCAGTTTTCGTTCCATAGACCCAAAAAATGACATGATTCTCGTGGGTGTGGAGCATGTCAGAAAGTATGGCATAAAAACATAAAACATTTGAATATAACACTTACTACCCTGATCATTTGTCAGGAGATAGTCGAAGACAAGTTAATACAATGCAGTAAACTGGGACAGCTAATATGTACAGATTTAACAACTTTCAGAATGAAACACTGTTATGCAATATTAATAAATTTGTCATATGCAAAATACCTAATCTTGACTGTTGTGACCAAGTGTTGCCAAAACTGAAATATAACAGATATTTTTAGTTAAGCTGACTTAACAGCATCTGTTAAGATATTGATTCACACAAGTCTTTGTTTGCCTTCTCCACAACATTATCTATGTGATCATTCCGATTTAAGTTGTTCGTAATTGTAATCCATAAGTACTCAACTGAATTCACAGCCTTTAGATCTGTGTGCTTTGCCATACAACCGAAATTTAGGGGATTCCTTTTAACAATCATGTGGATTTATGAACATTTTTCATTATTTAGAGTCAACTGCCGCTTTTCGCGCCATACAGATATATTGTCTACCACTCTGCAGTTGATTTTGATCATCTGATTACTTTACAAGATGGTAAATGACAGCATCATCTGCAAACAATCCTAGAGGACTACTCGCATTGCCTCCTAAATAGTTTATCCAGATTAGGAACAGCAGAGGGCCTTTAAGAATTCCTTTGGGAACGCTAGAAATCAGTCCTGTTTTACTCAATGGTATTGCGTCGATTACTATGTACTCTGACCCTTCTGCGAGGAAATTAGAAGTCTCTTGTGAGGAATGATGACAAAAGCCTTTTGGAAATCTAGAAATGTGGAGTCAGTTTGAGATCCCCTGTCGATAGCACTCATTACTTCATGCGAATAAAGAGCTACTTGTTTTCGAGACAAAAATATTTTCTGAATCTGTGCTGACCGTGTGTGAACAGATCGGTTTTCTTGAGGTAATTCATAATATTCCAGCACAGTACACGCTCCAAAATCGTAGTGCAAAACGACGTTTGTGATATGGGTCTGTGATTCATCGAATTACTGTTATTTCCTTCCTTGAGATGTGGTGTGATCTGTGTAACTTTCCAAGCCTTCGGTGCTGCTTATATAATTGCTAAGTATGGGGCTATTGTATCAACATACTCTGAAAGTAACCTATTTTGTATGCTATGTGGATCAGAAGACTTGGCTTTGTTAAGTGCTTGAAGCTGCTTTGCTACAACGAGAATATCAAGTTCTAAGTTACTTATGTCGGTAGTCGTTCGTGACTCGAATTCTGGAATATTTTCTTCATCTGCTTTGGTGAAGGAATTCGAGAAAACTGTGTTTGGTAACTCACACAAGGTGTACCCCAGGGCTCCGTTTTGGGCCCTTCTCTCTTTTGTGTGTACACAAATGATATAAAGCAACCTCTCATCTCTCAGTTAGTAACCTATTAAAATAACTCATGTCATTTTTTGCATACAAAACGATGAGTTAACGCTGGTTGCCACAGAGGGACTAGAAGAAATAACTACTTTTTTCCAGGATCATCAGCTAGAGGTTAATATCAGCAAATCACAGTTATTGCCATTTAAACTTGCAAATCCACAACAAACCTCTGTCAGTAATAAAGGTGGAATTGAAACAGTAAATGCAGAAGACTGTAGATTTCTAGGTATATACCTAAACGAAAGCCTAAGATGGTTAATCATTCCAATTTTATATGTAACTAGCGGACCTGACAGACGTTGTCCTGCATGATATTTGAAGTGATTAGTATATCAAACAAAGTATGAAATGAAAGACAAATAATACAATAATTTCATTATTCTTTGTTTTGAAATAACATCAATTTTTCTAAAAACAATTCTTTATAATCAATAATGTTTAATTTTATCTTAATGCGAGTTGATGAACAATATGTTTAGTCGATTCCTGAGTAGCATAAATGAATAAACTTTACGGTTTTCCAACGAGAGAACACACCACAAATAATTGGCCATGTGAAAAAACCGGATTTTCTAGATCCAACCCACAAACAGACATTGTTTGACCTTGTGACTTATTAACAGTCATGACAAATGCCAAACGCGTTAGAAATTGCAGACGTCTGAATGGAATGGGTGAGTCTGAAGGAGTCATTGGGATGCGTGGCAGGAGAACAACTTCACCTACAAATTTGTGGTTTAAAATTGTAGCTTCAAGAACATTGCCCATATTTTTTATGACAAATCTTGTACCGTTACATAGCTTAGGTGCATTTAAATTCTGAAGCAAACTGATAGGTGAGCCAATTATTAATTGCAAGTTATATGGTCGCAGTCCCGGTAAATCCAGCGAATTCAAAAATTCAACACGATTCCTGCTTCGTCAGGATCGCTAACAGTGTCGATCGATTTTACCAATATCTCATTGTCGGGACTGTTGTATTTTGAACAGCGCCAACATCGATATTTTTGCGGCTAAAATAGCTCGTTCACGAAGCCACGCATGATTAATACAATTAGCTTGTAAACCTGAATATATGCTTTCAATCAAAGCATCTTTTATATTTACCATGTTGCAGCAATTTCCTGGCAATTTTATGCATAGTGTGTCTCCATGCAATGGTATTGTTGAGTTTCCAGTGTTGAGCATTTGCTTGGAGAATGATATTGCCAGTGGGTCGTTTTACAGTTGAACACGTATATTTGCGTTAATCTTTCATTATTCTATCGAGAGCGCTTCAAGTGAATGCTTGTGGGCCATAGTGCATTCATCCCATAATTTTGCATTTTTCCAAAACGTTAGCCATACCGGAATGATTTTTTATGTTGCACACTGCATATGGATATGTGTGAATGTTGAACAGCAACTTGAGTGCTGAATGTGCAGTCCGTCCGCCATCAAGCAAAGTGGCTGCAATATATGATGTAGCAATCGATAACGAAATATGATTTTGTGATCGAATGCGCGCGTGTATTAGTGAGATGAGAAACGCTTTTCCAGTGCCACCTGGTGAGTCAAAAAAAAAAGAACCCACCTTGTTCTGCTACAATTGACAAATTAATTCGATCGTATGCATACTGTTGTTCATCAGTTGCTCAATAGTTTCAATGAAAGTAGTTAAAGAGACTGTATTGAACTGTGGTTCACGCTGAATCTCGCTGTTAATCATGTCTGTTGCTGGGCGGTTAGGTGAGGGCATACCAAAATGGATCAGTGGCATATTCTAAATCGGAATGCAAATATCTTCAATCTTTATTAGTGCCTCATCATATATTTCAGGCGAAACGTCGATATTGGGATCTTGATCAGCGATCCGAATGCGATGCAGAATGTCGTCGCTCATGGTATCTTTATATTTGTGCCAGAGGTCAGAAGCTTGAGATGGAAAACATTTCGTCAATAATATGGCGAATAATTGGCGAATTTGTTGAGGAGAGGAACTCAATGCTGCATCTGTAAGTGTAATATCCCAATGGTTGTCATCTTCCAGCAAATTTAATTCGCGACATGCATCATGACATGTGTCATACAAGATGCCATTGACTGTTCACAAATATTGGAAAGACGTCGGTCCTGGAACATTAAGCAACAATAAATGCAAGAAGAAACATTCGCGTTGCTTTGGATGGACTGTGTATAATCGGCCTAATGTATTTCCCATAAATATGCCGTTGTATCCTTCAACTGGAACACCTCGCTTTCGTGGTTGCCACTTCTTTGACTGCTTGTTTCATGTGAAATATCGTTGCACATCAGTATACGTTAATGTCTTTGCGAATTGACCGGCAATACCTGGTCGGCTGCATAGTTCGAAAAACTCAGTTAATGTTGTTTTTGGGACAATTGATGCACGTTGTAGAGCAGTCTCTTCTGTGAAATAAACACTCTGTTCATTTTCAAGGTGCACCGCCAAATGTATAACAGCAGGGTCTCTTTCGTGTATAGGAAAATCCAAAACACGTCAAACTGCTTCTGATGTATTGTCCCATTCGATACCGTGTTATTTCATCGTTTTCGTTAACATTGTGAACAGCAAATACATCTATATCACTGCCCTTATGGATATATTTTCATATATATTTTATGGACTTCACCTAACTGCAGAGCTCAATGTTTATGTGTGCTTTGTAGATCTTTCATAGCAATGGTGAATATGGAACCACCCAGTGATTGTCAATGCCAACTGTTGTACCGTTTGACATGCTTAATTGATGTGATTGACCGCCATGGTCAGTGTCTCTATGACGATACAATGGATCACCATCGATATTAGTGATTGTAAAATTTATACAATTTTTTGGAAAATGTTTCGTACATTTTCCTTTGTCCATGCACGCCGCCGTCATGTTTATAGCACCGAATGGACCATGGATCATATTAGCGGTAACAATCATATACAATTCTTGATCGATATTCCGATCTGGAATTTCTGCTGAGATAATTTTATCAATTTCTTTAGACTGTCTTTTGTCGATCAAATCAAAATATGCGCGTGTGGCAAACCTTGTTCTTGCCATTCAACAGAATATAGCCAGCAATGTGTTTTGCCAAATACAGAGGAATGTATAATCAAGTTCATCAACGATTTTAACATTTGTATGAAGACACATGCAGTGATATTGTGCCAATCTATTGCAGTTTGACCTGGTAATAACGCAATTTTAATTTCATCCCATTTTAGATTACACGTAAATGTAATGAACAAATCTGGTCGCCCGTATGCACGTACAAAAGTCATGGCCTCTTGAATATGTTCTTGCATATGACGTGGGCTACCAATATGTAATGATGGAAGAATATATGAAGTACCGATATCGTTGATATTAGTTATTCTATCTACGTTGCCAACAATAGCATCACGCAAACGAATGTATTCCTCAGCTCGAAGTTTCGCTTGATTATACCTGATGTATCGTAATCACTCGCTTTCAATTTTCTCATACATATCAACGGTATATTGATGAAACAGCTGGTGGCATCGGAGAATATTGTCTTCATTGGCACGAATAATCAACTGATATGCGTAGAAGCTCATCACGCTCGCTTTCTTGCTGCTTTCAGCACCTGCAAAGTAAAAATATAATTAAGACAAAAAGAAATTAATCGTGCATAAAAATAAAATATTAGGTATGACATGTGTAGATTGTACCTGTTGCTGGATTTCTTTGTTTGATATTTAAATGATACCCATATTCTCCTTCCCAAAATATCAGTGGATATTGCAAAGCATCATAAGAGCGATGACTGTCTTCAATCGTATGCATTGTGTCATCTCTGTGTTGGATTCGTATATCTCGAAGTTCAAATGCGTCGCCAACCATAACAACTGCAACTTCAGTAATAGTCGGTGCATTATATTAGCTCGCCTACTGCCTAGATGGTACTTTGTCTGCTTTGATGACGATCGTATAGTTGTCTTTTTGCAGTCTGTTTGAAACGGTACTGAACAACTAGACCAACTGGTTGTCATTCTGTAAAAACGCTTCTAAAATACCCACAATTTCTCGCACCTCCATCTGCTCGATACGGTTGTACTGGCAGCGTGCGTTTATTTGCTGCTCCTCGTCACCCATGAAGTAGGTTTGCAGGAATTTTGAATCGGTATCAGGCATCAGCATTAAAGAGCAAATTTGATGATACACTTGGCCCTGAATCTTAAACGTTGATTGAAAATTGCGACCATCCTCATTCTGTACGATTTTTGTTACCCCAAATGATGTCATTTAAAAGCACGAATTGAATTTGCGAATTTTACGCAAAAATTATTTAGATTGAGATGTAGCTCCAGACAATAGTATTTTCAATGGTTCTGGTGGCGAATTCAACGGTGGCAATACAACTTTTTCAGACGCGAAGCAGAAACAGGTAGATTCACCTTTGTATTTGAGTGCATGACAGTGTTGGCATTGTTTGTTCATTGCACCGATTACAATTTGTGAATGTGACGAATAGTCGATGTCCGACTCATATTCAAAGGCAAGGCGAAGAAGTGATGCACATATCAATGGGCGATACACTTGCAAACGCTGTTGTTCACATGTTCTGAATGTGTTGGTGACTTGTTGACGGGCCAATCTTTGCCTCAATGCATTAGCTCGAATGCGTTCATTGCATTGCTCTTGACTTTCATTAACACGTCTGATTGCAGCCTGGTTTCTCAAATTTTCATTGTCTGTGAATTGATGTTCTGCCGATCTATTTAACTGGCGGTTCTGAACTAATTGTGAATTCCGAATCCGTCGACCAATATTGTTTTACGTATGTAACTTATACGTGAATGTAATACACTTAATATTCACTGAAATGCGACACTTGAAATATCAAAAGACACTGTACAAAAAAATGAAAATGTCAAAATATCGAAACACATAATATAATACACTCAAATTAAAATGTCGAAAAGTAAACGAAATCCTATGCACATAACTTATATCTGAATATAATATGCTCAATATTGCACAAAAAAATGCAACGCCACCTACCGTGCTGATTTAAGAATGTAAATTTTCCAGGCCCCCACTTGAATGCATACACAAAAATTCATTCAAGTCGATCGAGCCGTTTAGTTGCAGTATAGATAAATAACCTAGATACTGACTGCAGCGCCATCTGCCAGGCTGCTTCGTGAATCTAAATCATCCAGGCTCCCACTTGAAAGGATTCACAAAAGTTCATTCAAATCGATCCAACCATTTAGTTGCAATATAGACAAATAACCTAGATTCCGACTGCAACGCCATCTGCTAGGCTTATTTGTGAATCTAAACCATCCAGGGCGCCACCCAAACACATACAAAAAAATTCAATCAAATCAGTCCAGCCGTTTAGGAGGAGTTCAGTGATATACACACGTACAGTAGAATTATGTATATAAAGATAAAATCAGTAGTTCCCTACCTCTAACCAGTCAGCTATCAAAAGTAGTTTCTAATCAGCCATTATCAACAATCTATTATGGGACAATTTTTGCACAGATTATTACAATTATGGGCTAGATAAGGGGCTGTGCTCCTGAAATATATCTGAACAGAATATTAGCCTGCGGAAAAGACAATCAGTATTACCCCTGGAATAGGGCGCACAGACTCCTTCTGGGAAGTCTTTGTACTTCATAAATACCTCAATCTACTCAGTGTATCTTTACAAATAACAACTTTTGTGGCACATCAAAACAAAACATCCTAGTTCTCTGATATGTGTGTCTATAATACAAGAAAGAAAGACTTCTGCCATAGACAAAGAACCAAACTAAAATCAACAGACCATATATCATGCATTAATAACCTGACACAGTATAATGGACCACAAAGCTCTGTAAGGTCTCACAAAGGGAATTTATTCAAAGTGAAACTGAAGTCAGTCTTGATTACAAAGTGCTTATCCTCTTAGAGTGAACATTAATATAAAGCTAAATTGAAATCTCTGTACATTTTAGTGTATAAAATCTCAATATTTGTAATAATTATGACATGACACGCAGTTCTGTTGTCTTACTAAGTACATGCAGACCAGTAAATAAAATGAATCTAGGGAAGAGTGGATACAGCATAACTTTCTATGCCGACGATCTCCAGCTCTACCTAAGCGTCAGACCTGAAGACATAAACACTGCAATCGCTCTGATGAATGATGATCTGTCTTCAGTAGTGACATGGGCGAAAAACCTGGGGCTTAAATTAAATGCAAAAAAGACGCAAGTAATCTTAATAGCCCATCAGAAATTAATAAGTTCAGATTTCCGCGAACGGTTACCTCCTGTTCTGCTCGAAGGTACTCCAATACCATATCAGAAAACAGTGAAGAACTTGGGTGTAACTTTGGACGAGCATCTCAACTGGGCGGAGAATACAGTCGCAGTGTGCCGAAAGACGTCTGCTTGTCTCTATGCTCTCAAAAAGTTTCGGAACATATTCCCACAGGACTTGAAACGCCAGCTCGTGCAATCACTCGTTCTACCGAATCTCCACTATTGTGATGTGATTCAACAAGGCATGAGTAGTGAAAACAAAATACAGCTAGAGCTAACCATGAATGCCTGTGTGCGTTACACCTGCAACATTCGCCGATATGATCATGTTAGTGCTTCATACTCCGAGCTAGGGTGGCTGCGGCCGGACAAACTGCGTGACTACCACACTCTGTGTCTACTTCACCGGCTCCTCGTCGCGCAAGCACCCCAGTACCTACCTTCAGAGATTAAAAACCTGTCATGCCATCATAATCGAAACACGAGGTCACTCTTATCTGGTATCCTAACTGTGCCCACTCACAAAACAAAAACTTTTGCAAACTCCTTCTCAGTTGCCGCTGTCCGCCTCTGGAACAAACTGCCCCTTACCTTGAGGAAAATTCAATCTACTGTTGCTTTTAAGAAGAAGTTGAAGCATTTCCTACTATCATCCGCATAAAATTCTCCACAAAATTAATGTGCAAGGCCAATCCTCTCATCTGTCAAATAGCAAAGCTAGCGTCTCCTATCTTGCTCCTGAGATGCCTTCCACTTCATCTATCTCTATTAGCCATGCAGTCTTCTTTTCCTTTATATTTTCCTTAATCGTGTTTCATCATGTCTCTCTATTCTTCTCCTCCCGTCACCATGAGTCTTCCTCATACTCCCTGCTGCCAGCACTCCTATCTAAAATCTTTCTCTTCAATAATGTATTTTTTGAGGTGTACCTTTCTAATTGTTTATCTCACTTTTTGTATTAGATGTAGTTTAACATGCCTACTAAAACATATGACTGTAAAATAAGTAGAATGCCTGGTTAGATGTAAGAGAGGGCCTGATGGCCCTAATCTTGCCAGGTTAAATAAATAAATAAATAAATAAAATAAAAAAATAATCTTTGAAATATGTGTCTGTTCATGCTGTTAGTTCCTCAGGGTGTAGTAAACAATTATACAAATTTTGGTAATAGTCCAGTTATTTTTGCAAGCAAGAGAAATTAAAATACGATTTCAGTCCTTTCGTTATCAATTTTTGTGGTATACAAATTCCAAGATTAGTCCAAAAGATTAGTACTGAAAATAATATAAGTTCTAATTTATGAATGTACAAACTGTGGTCTATCTTTTCTTTGTGTAACTTTTCATCTAAATAAAATACACTAAATACAGTTTGGTTTCATATTCAAAATGATCCTCTGAGGCAAGTGTTCACGGTGCCCTGTGTTACCCCAGTCTTAATTTAGAACAGAGGCCATCTTTAATAATTTTACATTTCTAAATGATTTTAAGTAAAATATCTATATTGTGTAAGGTAAGGACAAATGTTCTCAAACCTGACAGGGCTAATAGTGACAGAGAAAAAGTTCAGAGATGAGAAAAAGAAGTTTTGTTCAAAAAGAAGGGTAAGGTCCAGCTAAGCAGACATGTTGTTCAAAAGATAATCGCCTACGAAGCTCATACTTCTGGACACCCATGAAAGTCACATTACCAGTTATGTTATCAATATTGTCAGGGGACTAGCATCACTGTTCTGACATTCTCACAGCATTACTTTCACAGAATGCAGTCACTAAATATCATAACGTTTCGGTTATATACCTAAGAATAGCAATGTTCAACTGGGTGACACTGCAGTCAAGTCACCCAGTCACTATTTCAGAGATTAGTATGTTTCGTGGGGTAGCATTTATACATTTCTTTCACCAAAAAATATCACATCAGGCTTCAAGGTGCCTAGATTGACGTCATTTAACAGGTTGGCATACACTGACGAAAGTCGTAAGCTATTAGGAGTAACTGAGCAGCCAGCAGGATCTATGTCAAGCTGTGCTACACCTTCTCCTGTTGAATCTGTAGTTTTGCATGGTGCTTCACCTCCCACTGCAGGTGCAAACTTGACAGAAATGTCAACTACTGCAGACTGTTGTCAAAAGCTATGAGGTGATATGTAAGATCAAAGCAATACATATCTGCAGTTTCCACTAGTAATCTAGTCAAAGACGAATTGTAAGCAGCAGTGCTAGGTAAAATGGGACCAACAATATTGACCCAGAGCATGAAGGAATTGAAGGTTTCTGCAGAAACAAAATCGGTGATGATACCAACAGTGAATCAGAAACCCTTTCGCAAACTGCACTGGGACCTGAGGATGATGGATGCTCTGAAAATGATAATGATGATGATAAACCTTCCAAACGTTTACAGTTGATAAAGTGAGACCAGACGATTTTTTGTGGTTTATTTTGCCTCCTAGAAGACTTTTAAATATTATGTTGGCCAACTCAGGTTTGCAGTTGCGAAAGGGGAAGTATATGTTACATATCTGCAGAAGAATGGCTTATGATTTGTGTTCCCTGTTGCCCCAGATGAGTCAGTAGTGAAGATGTCGGTCTGATATTATTTGCCTCCTTGCCTCTGCAAAAACACAAAATTCCAAAATTCTGCTCAGATAGTTTGAATATAAAGCATGAAAGTAACAGTGACCACACTACCTCCCCCCCCCCCCCCCCTCTTCCCCCCTGTTTACCTAAACCTACTCTGTACGAAACTTGTAAAAAATTACTATGATGTTTGTAAAAGTCGTCTGTTGTGGTGGTGCCATAAAAAAATGCCAAGAATAAAGTGCAGCCCATCTCTAACCTACGAGAAGAGTAATTTGTGATTCTCGATTGTGCAAACTGAAAACCAGCTCAAAACTGACAGAAAAAATACATGACGAAGAAAAGTAGGTGTTTAGGGTGACATACTGATTGTTAGAAATTAAAAGGGAATGAGTCGACGAATATAAGCGGATGGACTTACGAGGGAGGAGAAAAGTCATTTCTTTTGAAGAACAGCCTAGGCAACGACGTAAGACGAAACAAAGATAACGGAAGAGGCAGACGGCAGAGCATATGTGCATACATAAAGCTGGCAATATTAGTGGCTTTTATTTATTAATTACGAAGAAGACTGATAATAACTTCCTACCTCATAAACGGGTAATTCTACGAAAGTACCGGTAACTGCAATTCAGTCCGTTGGCTGCACTGCCTCCCGTTCTAAATGTAATCTCTGCTATATTTGTTTACCTTTGCGTTTAAATAAAAAAAATGTCCCGAGTGATTTAACGACGCTGAAGGTTGCCAAAAATATGAACTGCTGTAAGTACAGTCGTCTAGTCTTTGTATTTTTATTCATTGGTGTGTCGTGAATTGACGGGGTGTACGTGTGGGCAAGTTTTACTATTAGAAAGGAGCAGTGCTTCAGAAATATTTCTGTGAAGTAGAAGAAACTATTCGAACGGAAATTGTTTCATTTGTGTTGTGAGGAAATATTGTTTTGAGAATCTGCCTTTGCAAGTACATTGGCGAAGAAAGGTTAGATAACGAATACAGGCCTTCGGTAATAAATAGGAAGTAGATGAACATCAGGTTTTCTAATTGTTTGAAAAGAATATAAGGAGCCCTCGTTACGTTCCTGTTAATTTCGAAGTTCAATCATTCTTTGCTCAGAATGCAGAAAGGTTCGCAGTCGAAGAGCACTTTTCATACAGATGTAACTGCGTAATTGGTTTTTCCCATAAGCAGTAAATTAGTTATAGGAACTCAAATCTTATGAGGTCCAAAATTTGTTCTTAAAAGCGATTTTATACATTCTCCTAACACATATCCTGGTAGTATTTTAAATGGAAGTTTATCTTGCATAAGCTCACATTATCCGTGCCTAATTACATAGTGAAATTTAAAAGTGGTTATTAGAACCAGGAAACGAAGCAGTTTTCAGAATAAGAATTTCTTGTCTGGACGAAGACGTTATCATAATTATGGTGGTCACCATGGCACTAAAGTCAGAACATATTGCATTTGTGCAGCCTTTAGTAGTAGTCGTAGTAGTAGTAGTAGTAGTACAATGCTGGAGTGAAATTGGAGGTTTCTTGTGTAACCTACCAAGAACCGTTTATTATGGCTAATAGGAAGTGCATTCATGTTGTTCAAGCACAAGGAGAAATATTTACAGTGGTATTCTTTTAGTGAATTTGAGAGTATTTTCAGTTTTCATAAAAATAAAACAACTTTCCAGTCTTTCAGACATTACTACGTACAGAGTGGAATGTTCCATGCAAATAGGAGCACTGTAAATTGGTAGCTTCTTAAAGTTACTGTTTGTGATTTGTGCATTCCTGAGGTATGTACAATAAAGGATGTAAATAAATATTGATTGATGGATATTTTTGAAATTTGCTCTGCGAATTCAGTAGAGGGCAATAGTAATGTTTATAAGAAATAAATTTGTTTTTAATTTTATAGATGTGGGGCAAATGTCTGCCAATGTCTATCCCATTCATATGTTGTCTGGTTCTTTGAAGCAGTTGTAATTTTGGCTACATTTGATTTCCTTGAAATGCATGTCACATAGGGGATTTCAGCCACAAGGCAGTGGTGTGTATACATTAGCTTGCCAACATGACAGATTCATCTAAGAAAGAAGCAGTGTGTGTTACACTATGCTGGTGATGTGGTCAGCATTCCCAGAAGACTACTGTGTTGATTTAAGGATGTTGTTTCAATGTAAACTTTCTTCAAGGGCCTACCAAGAGTATCCTGGAGTTACAGTGGGAGTCAGTGACACCAGTGGTGACCTTTGTTGCCATGCGAGGCACCTGACATGGTGACACGATATAGATGCTGGAGTTTACTGCTATGCATTGGATATCAAAAAATTTAAGAAAATTGACAGCAAGTTGGTTTTTGTATGAAATTAAGGTTAACTTATAAAGGGCACCAACTGCAGTACACGTATTCTATAGTACTTTGTTGAAGTTCTTGCTTCAGTCTGTGTGCTGAAGTGGTGCATTTTGTGGAATGTAGGCACTGAAAAGCAAGGGTAACTCTTTATCATCAGCTGCTAGATATTGTCTTAAGTGGTACTGGTGACTGTCTGGGAAACCCTGTGAAATGGAAAGTGATGTTACTCCTTCAGCTCATTGTGGACTCTTTCCTTCCAGCAATACACCATGCAGTCAACAGTATAACAGCTGTTCCTTAGCCAACATACGGCACCTCTTGCATAGCCTCCCTACTCACCAAATAGGCCAATAACAGAGCATGGTTATGAAACGGTCTCTCACAAAATGCTCACTATGCAGCTGTGTTTTATTTGATTCCACAATATACTTTTCTGTATAAATTATATCTGTGGAAATATGTTCAGTTTTAATTTGGTTATCACTTATATAACAGCTCAGTTTCCAATTGGCACCTACTTTTTGAGCCAGAGGTAAATTTGATAGAGACCTTCATTCTAGTCAGTCTGGAGACTGGTTTGATGCACCTCTCCACACTGATCTATCTCCTGCATTCCACATCATTTCTGCAGCAATGTTGCAATCTACATCAATCTGGATCTTTCGACAGCAGTCAAATCTCACTCCCCCTCAACAATTTTTACACCCTGAACTTTCCTTCATTAGCAAATTGACAATTCCTTTATGTGTAACTATGTCTCTACTCAGAGCCCCTCTTTTACTCACGTTGTACTGTAAATTACTTTTCTCCCAAATTCGATTTACTACTGTCTCATTGATTGTTCAGTCTGCCCACCTAATCAGCAGCATTCTTCTGTAGAACCACATTTCATATACTTCTTTCTGAAAAAAGTGATCCACTGTCATGGAGATCAACTGACTTACATTCACAATCGACATAACCAGTGTCGATCGGGCAGTGGTCATCTTAAGACTAAGTTGCATTGTTGCGTGGACCTCAGTGTTTCTTAGAAAAGGCTTTTCATAAACCTCTTATATTTCATTGACATGGGGGAATTTAATAAAAACATTTGAATTTTGTGTGTAACATGCTACATAAAGAAGCTGATTGTGACAACATTAGTGCAGGTATACTGGAATGATGTGACATGTAATAAATTTGGTTGGACAACTATATGGAGAACTATTTAGTAAAGGTTACTGGCAGTAAAACAAATGATTTGGAACTCGAGAGACAAGGAGAGAGGAAAGAAGATGGAGTAACAGACTAAGTGGTATGGCTGACTAAGAAATCAGAAAGGGAATATATAAAAAAAAAAAAAAAAAACCCTTGTCCAGTTAATCTACCTATACACTTAAGTTGCTCTGTGTTGTTCTTCACTTTTCTTCCTCTTTATTTTCTGTGTCCACTTTTAATCTGTGGATTCAGATCAGTTTATTAAAAAGTGTGTAATCACTATTGTTATAGGCCTAACTGTTAACAGGTACTGTATTTGTTTCTTTATGCTGTGATTTCCTTTTTCTCTCTTTGCCTATCCTTTACTTTTCATTGCTCTCTCTCTTCACTTCAGTATTAAACTCATGACAGTTTCACTGGTATCGTATTTCGCTTTTATTGGTTAGACCATAATTTTTGTAGTATTTATTGAGTGTAGGTATTTCATCTGTCATACAGTTGATGTTAATCGCCTTTGTCTTTCTGTGATGAAATCAGTTGAATGAGGAGAAACTCGTTTCCAGGTCCACACATGACAGCAGTGATGCTCAAGGTGCTGGAAAAAGCAGAAACCTTTGTTTCTGTAGTTCCAAGAATGTGCTATGAAGAGGCAGATTCAGCAGTAAGTGACAATAAATTTCTTTTTTTTTCTCTGTTTTACTCTTTTTGACGCAACTAGCAGCCATTTCTAGCCAAGCTATTATAAAAGAAGGTAAAGATCAAAATACTTAGCCTTGTCATCTCATAATGATAGACTACAGTCTAGGTTCATTAAATTGTGCACTGTTGATAGAAGTTTCAAAATATGAGGGTTGTACAATAAGCAAGGACCCACATTTTTTTTTCCTCAGATCATATTTATTGTTAAATCAGAACTTGGTGACAATATAAATCGTGTCTTGTCCGTGTCTTATGTTTCTACGTAGTTTCCATCACGTTCTATGGCCGTTCACCAATGTTATGGAAGTGCATGTGTTCCCTTCTGGTAAAAACTCTTGTCATGTAGGTGTAGCCATGTTTTCACTGAATGACTGTCATCTTCAAAGTGTGTTCCCCACAGAGAAACTTTAAGTGGCTCAAAGAGATTGAAGTCAAAGGGTGCCAGGTCTGGACTGTGGGGTGGGTGAGGCAATGATGTCCAACCCAGTTTGGTGATGTGTTCTCAGACTTAAGTGTGGGTGTGCATTATCATATTGGAGCAAGATTATTGCTGGATTCTTGTGTGATCGAACATGTTGGAAATGGTTCATGAATGTATTCAGAGTCTTCATGTATGCCTCTGAATTGATGGTTGACCCTCTTGGCATCACATCCATGAGAATGATGCTGTCACAATCCCAGAAGACTGTCACCATGACTTTTCTGGCAGAGGGGGTTGTGGTGAATGAGGATGTCACTCCATGCACTGCCGTTTTGTTTCCAGCACAAAGTGGTGCACCCAGCTTTCTTCTCCCATAACGATCGGTGACAGAAAGGCCTCTCCTTCAGCCTTGAAACACTCCAACAATTCAGATGAGATGGCCTTTCTTTGAATCTTGCGGTCCACTATGAGCATTCGTGGAACCCATCGTGAGCATGTCTTCGAATATCAGTCTCGATCATTGCAGATGCACTTCCAATGTTGACTGACAACTGTAGAGCCAGTTGTTGAGTTGTGATGCGCTGGTTGGCATGAACAATGGCATCTGCAAGATTCAGCGTGTCTGGAGCAGTGACTGTGACAATGTCCTGAGCATGGCTGATGATGGAGCTCTGTTTCTGCATTTCCGGAAGCTGTAATTTTATTCACCCATTGTTCAACTGTACTACTAGCAACTGCAGCATCGCCATACACTGCACACAAACATTTATTAATGTTCACAACAGTTTCTTTACCCGCACACAAGAATTCAATAACAGCACGCTGCTTGTAATGTGAGTCTTACGTAGATGCCATTTTGATGCTGTACTACGGCCCTGCCATCTTCCAGAACGGTTCAAAAGTTCACTGACGTGCGGAAAAAACATGGAAATGTGAAGCACCAACAAGGATGTTTGTCTGTGTGTATTAATGGCTTACAAAAAAGTGTGGCTTTAATGACCCTCTTACATTATGTACAGTACTTCGTTTGTGAACTTTCTCTTAACCACCTAAGGAGGCATTCACTCTTTTATCACAAGGGTCTATCAATGCATTGTGGGAACACACAGCTTATGTCTGTAATAAGTTTCTTTTCTATACAACTTTTAATGTAATTTTTTGGTGTACAGGAGGCCAAAGGAATGACTAGAAAACTGAACTGTTCGTTGCGTCTTCAGATGGACGGCAAGTGAACTAGCGAATATGATCCAGTGAACTCAAAGTAAGTGTAACTCTGAAGAACATTTATTGTGTCATTGCTTCAGAAAAGGGGAGAAAGTTAAATAATGATAGAAAAAATAAAAAAAGGTTTATAGGAACTTAATTTGTGGTCCCTCATATAAATCACAAAAGACAATTTATCTTTTTTTAAAAATCAGTTTCCCGACTGGTTGGATGCAGCCTACCACAAATTTGTCTCGTGTGCCAACTCTCCATCTCACAGTAACACGTGAAACCTTCATCTCAATTATTTGTTGAATGTATTATTATGTCTTCATCTCCAGATTTTACCCTCTACATCTACCTCTAGTACCATGCAAGCTATTCCTTGATACCTTAAAACATGCCCTATCGTCCTGTCCCTTCTTTGTGTCAGTGTTTATCATGTTACTTTCTTTGCCGAGTCTGTGGAGAACGTTGTCATTACCTTACCTATCACTTGGCATTTGAAATGTAATGTATTGTGAAATATGTGTTTTCCCACCAAAAAATCCACAGCCTTGTTGTTCTTGTCTTCAGTCCTGAGACTGGTTTGATGCAGCTCTCCATGCTACTCTATCCTATGCAAGCTTCTTCATCTCCCAGTACCTACTGCAACATACATCCTTCTGAATCTGCTTAGTGTATTCATCTCTTGGTCTCCCTCTATGATTTTTTCCACAGCCTTAATAATGGGTCATATAAAGTGCAGTAAAATTTGTACAGCAGTAGTTGTTTCTATGGGTAAGACCAATGTAACAAAGGATCAGACTGTCAGTATGACACAAGCAGTATTTAGTACTTGAGCCTCATGAAGGCTTTAATGTCAGTACATCTGACACGTGGAGTATAATAAAGACATTTGGTATTCCACTGCAAAATACTGTGTCAAGAAAATGTGATAGTCATACTTGTTTGTTAGAATAGGGTGGAATTTCGCAGTGTCATTATCGGTCAGGAACACAGTGTAGCAGAAACTGTATTACTGAAAATAGAAGTCTGCATTAGAAATTGGAATAGTACCTCTTCACCGGTGTTCCCATTATTGAAAACACATTGAGCAGTCAATAAACGAAATTATATAATAATCCTGTAACATTAACTCAAGGAAAAGTTCCATATTGTGATATGAGGAAAGAATATTTAGCATTTTGTGCATTACTAGGGAAGTAAATATGTATTTTCTACTTTCATCCTTAATGACCTGGCTCTTAACAGGAAATTAAACTGTTATAAATGCATTTTTTTTTAAATTTTGTGCAGATGAATAGGTTTCTGAATACACTTTTCCAAGGAACTATGAATGTGGGAGAAAGAGCACAACTAGTATGGAGTTCTTTTTCCCAAAAAACTTTTCCCCACTGTGAGTGATTTGTAGTCTTCAGTGTGTGGATGACCTAGAAAATTTCATTTTGGAGCACATCTTTCAATTTTCATCATTAATTGCGTGAAACTGATAACGTTAAGGAGAAAGTTATAATATGAAATTTTATTTTGATACTGTTGCCACATTTTTTGTTGTTGTATGTGATAAAAGTATGTGTATACTGTAGAGCTTAAAATGTTAGAAGAATAGGACAATTGTCATGGACCTGTTCTTCTTTGCAAGCTTTTTGGATCTAAGGTGATTGTGAGCTATTAACTGTCTCTTGGGAACTCACAGCTTTCAGTTTTTTCGACACTACGTTTTGTATTGTGATAACTTGTAGATTTGTAACAAACATACTACTTCCTTCGGTTTTTGATCCTCTAACATAGGACAACACTTGGCTGCATTCCCGCAAGTCATTTTAACATAAGATGCACTGGGTAAAACTGTTTCACATGATATAAATATTGATTTTTGTCTCTTGCATTTCCCTGTTTTCTCTTTGATTTGTACCATGTGTTTGCCTTCTCATACTTTTCACTTAAAATTTTCTATACATTCATTTTATCAGTAGATATCTCTTTAAAAAGTAATACCTAGATCTGATGAAATGAAATTGTTTTTTTGTTTAACAAAGCTTGAGCTTAAAATTATTTCTTATTTCTGATTTTTACACTCTGATAAAGAAAGGGTTATTCAGTAAGTAAGGTCTGTTCTCTTATAAAACATTAAGCATCACAGATTTTTTTCAAAGAACTACTTTTTAATTCCTCAAGTTTTTATATTTTCTGACAGCTTGCATGTTAAATCTAACATTTGTCGTAATATTCTACAAGCTTTTGTATCTGTAAGTCAGACATCAGAAGCATGTGAGGTTTACCAGTCTTTAACTTAGGATGTATACAACCTGGGAAATCCAGGAAAACCCCAGGAATTGTTTAGAATTCCGGTAATTTTTCATTGTTTTAGTTTTCAGTTAATTTTTTGTGATTTTTGCCTGGTAAGAACAACACTAACAAAGGATATTACTGTACCCCGCTACTGCAGAATAATACTGCAGCAACAAAACATGAAGGAGAGGGGGGGGATAAAATAAATTAAGTTGCAAAGGAAATGCGACGTATACAACAACAGTGCTCATACAAGTGTCTGCCAACAGTAAAGTGTGTCAAAGGCTTCAGGAACACTATGCAGTGCTTAATAACAAACTGCCTCCGATGAGCGTGACCTGACAACTGTTTAAATTAGATTCGTTTGAGCAGTTGCGGGCGGGCTCTTGTGCATGTGCAGTTGAGTTGCGTATGAGTAGTACCTTCTCCCGCTTCTGGTTACAGAAGTGTGGCTGGGCGCCACTATTTAATATTGCTCTTGTTCGGAAATATCGTAGATCTGGGGCTGATGCACAGAGCAGTTTGAGTTGTGGTGGGGAGGTGGGTCGTCCCCACATGACCTGTGTTTATGTTCAGTGATTTTGTTGGTTCCTCTTCGTTCATTGCTCTCACGTTAAATGATAACAAAACGGGTTTTTGTGGCCAGGAGCTATCAAATCAATTAAAATACGTTCGCATAATTACAGCAGTCTAAAATATGTTAATAGTTTCAGATTTTATTTCCACCTCTGACAGTGAAGCGTTAATCGCCTTACATTACAATGAAATTATTTTTGCCAGTTTGCTAAAGAGATTTGGCTTTTATTAATCCTTTCTACTGAGGCAGTCAATTTATTTGAAACAAAGTGTTTTATTTCACACTATTGGCTAGTTTCAACTGTTCGCTGCATTTAAAGTGCACTGTGGCATTATGCTATAATAAAGAACCAAACATGAGTACTCCAAGAAAATTTACATACAGATGTGCATTTTAAGCCGAATTATGCATTTTAGTATGAGTCGTTAAAATCCCGACGGTCTTGAAGTGTCCTTTGATGTCTTGTTTCTTTTATGACATAATGTAAGATCTTTTAATGTTTACACGCACTAAGATATGGGCTTCCTGCGTCACCGTAGCTGCGCAAGCGTGGTGATGCCAGTTATCTGGCGCTTTCTTGCAGCTACTGAAATGAACCTATTTCTCACAGGTCACGGGAAAATATTGCTAAGGTGGTTTGAAAAGCGTTACATTCAAAGCAGATTTCCTTTTACGCAAGATTAACTATGTGCGAGACTGTACGATGAATTTCTTAAATCACAAGGCATTTGAGTCTCATTTAAAAATCAACTCTTTGAGGACGACCATTTAGAAGAATTTCGAGCTCAGAAGATGAGACATTTGCATCGTAATTAAAAATTTTGCTGGCACATTTGTGTGATGTATCTTAAAGTGTAACAAGCAAAGAAGATCAACATTATATGTGGAAGATTAGCTTCTCTTCCAACTTATTAATCTTAGAGACCAATATTATATGTGAATGCTATGTATATTAATTTAAGCCATTAACTTTTCTTATTTGTGTATTCGCGCTACTTAACAGTGATCTTGCTATTGGCTGACTACATCGCGTGCCGTATTGCTGTCATCAGCTGGCAAGATCACGTGAATGAGCTATGACGCTTACAAAAGCTCATCACAAACTCGATTTCAATGCTTCGGAAAGTGATGTGCGTTGTTTGGTGGAATTCAAATTTATATCTTAGTAATAAGATACACCCTGTTAACTGCTTCTTTCACCTCATCATCTGTTGTGAAGCACTTGCAACCGTGAAACTCATTTAGATAGTAAAACAAATGAAAATCACCCAGCCCAGTTGTGGACTGTACGATGGGTGGACAATCTGTTTCAATCCAAAACGATCTGACTAGATCTTGGATGTGAATGGCAGAATGGGGTCTGGCATTGTCATGCAGCAACAAAACTAGTAAAGTCAGAAGACCAAGTCACTTATACTGTATTGCGTGTTGAAGTTTAGTCTGTAAGCAGCAGCATTTATTGTTGTCCCTTCCTGCATAAACCCCATCAACAAGGCTCATTGTGTATCGCAAAACGTGATTGCTATAACCTTGCATGTTGAGGTTATCTGCTTGACATTGACGATGTTGACTTTAACTGGTACTGTCATGTGACACCATGCCGTTCATTGATGGTTTACACTCTTGGATCATGTGAGAAACCCATGTCTCCTCCTATGTGACAGTGTTCCCTAAAACTTGATTATCTTCCTTTTGATATTGCTCCAAAACCTCAAGAGCACAGTCCATTCATCCCATTTCATGTTTCACAGTAAGCAGCCTGGGAACCCAACAAGTGCAGAATTTGCTAAATTGAAAGTTTTTGAGGACAGTTTAGTGCTGAGTTGTTCTACCTACACTAGGAAATTCCAATGCTAAAGTTGAAATTGTGAATCATCAGTCTTCATGCATCTTTTCGTCCATGGCTTTGATCACATTTTATATAATCACGGATGGTCGATCACACTGGGGCTATGCATATCGCTTACCTATTGATGAATTTCCACTGCTGCAACATTACTTCTGTCAAAAAACTGACCGCTGACCGTATTTCAGTTCGTGGGCCGATCATTTGTTTTAAACATTCTGAAGTGACAATACAAACAGCACACTATGATGATACTAATCCAAATGATGTCATTTAATAAGCAAAGGTGCCAGGAGTCAGTGTGCATGTGTGTTTGTATGTTGACTCGGCATTGAATTAGTTATGATGGTTCGGTCCTCACTTTGCGAATGACCCTAGATTTGAGAAATGTTAATATTGATGGAAAAAGATTTTAATGGGGCTAAATTAAATTATTCCATTGTTGTGGTTTATGTTAATTTGTTTTGGAATCCAGAGATACACCTTGTGTTGTAAGATTTAGTATGTCAGGGCACTATCCTCAGGAGATGGTTGCAAAAATCATCTTTCCACCCAAATTCATTTTTCCCTGACTTAAAAATTCATGTAAGGGAAATGCCAAAATACTTATTTTAGAAAGGAAGCTGCTAATATCCTTGCTTAGTCTGAACTTGTGCTGTGCACATGATGGCCTCATTATGAAACACTCTGTTAATGTGTAATAAAAAATTAGGCATTCATATCTCAAATTTACAAGAAAAATCTTCTGTTAAGGTGTATGTATAATGGATTTTCAAAATCCCAGTTTACACCTAGATTCAAACCAGTAGGCTTCCCCGTTACCCAACTAGATCACAGCCTGTCCAATCAAACTGCTTTAACCATACTCTACCTCCCCACACTCCCTGTTTATTACTGTGAACACAGAGCACAATACAAAACAGTCATCACCTTTTCAGAGAGTAATAAAGTGAAATAAAAGCTTCCTTCTACCTGAAGGTTGATTTGGACACTACACGGCTTTTCTAGGCATGGTATTTTGAGAAGTTGTATGCCATTGCCATAACCTTAACTGGGAACTGGCTCACCCATTTAATTACAGTGGCATCTAAGGTTTAACAGAAAAGTCAAAGCATACTGACTCAGGAGAATGTGGGTAAGACAGTGTTCTTGTTCGACAGTCTTGTGCTCCTGTTCACTATATTTTTCATGACACATTACAACCTTTGGTACTGACATCTTAATAGTTAACTCATTGTCTAACAAGCACAGGAAGCAGGAAGCTAACCAATAATAGATATTCGTTGAGATGTTAGTTGGAGCAGTTTTGCTGTTCTTACTGAGAAGAATGTGTGCCTCAAACATAAATGAGTTCCATGTGGGTGATAGGTGCTGCTGTAGCTCAGTTTTAGTTTATAGTCTCATTCAGAGACTGTTTAACAAACATGGTGATAGTTTAATGCATTCTACGAAAATTGTAACGAATATTAGGGTCAGTGATAAAATGTAGTCTCACAGTAAAAGCGGATTTGACCCCCATAAGCGACACAGTGGGTTACTGTAAATGAAACTTTCCACCTTTAAAGTGTGCCAGGATTAACAAACACTGTGGATATTAGCAAGAAATGCCTGTGATCGCTTTTTTTTAATCACAACTGGAGGCAACTTGCTTACCACCTTTCTTCTAAAGATGTCCCGTAGCCATTGTCCTGCTTGATTTCTTCTCCATTGGTCATGACCTCTAATGCTTGTGCCATAAACAGTTCATATTAATGTGACAGTTGGGCAGGTTCAGATGCTAAGTACAATAAGAATCATAAAATAATTTTAGGATGCCAACAAATTTGGCTTTTATTTCTTTAATCACGAAATTAGTAAAATGATTTGTAGAGCCAGTCTCTCATTAATATTCATAACAAGATTCCTGCTCATTAATCACTAGTTCCTGAGTACCTCAAAAGTCACAAATGCTTCGCACGATCTTAGAATCAACATGAGATCACACAAATGTTTTCCAAGGCAACTTTAACCATTAATTTCGTTTTTATGCAGAGTTGCACTTCATGCACTAGTTCGTGTGTTGCCACCTCAAAAACTGATCGTAGACTGCCTTGGATTAACACAGCATTGCTCAAGTACATCATCCGAGGAAATTTTTCAACAAACTGTTCCATCTGTACATTAAATCAGATATTTTTAATACAAGGATTGATGTATCACCTTCTTAGAAATCGACCGTAGACTAGTAGATAGCTGTCTTAGCAGTTTGGCACCTACCATCTCAGGGTGCACATCCAATTGTACCATCCTTTCCATCAATAAGCGCTGACAATAAGTAAAATTTGTAATTAGCATTTCCTGATGAAATGAGTGATATTGAAATCATTATTAATAAGTTCACAGTGCAAGCATCATTATCAGCATGGAACAGTGAATATAAATGATAAATTATTTGTTTCTTGGTTCCCAGTGTGTTAGGTGAATAGCTAGTCTCGGTGATTCAGTACAATAAGGCTCTTGTTCGCTTGGCCATTCTCACACTAAGTCCCCATCAGACATATTGCTGGATGAGTCTACTTTGTGATCCTACCTACTCACTAGCCTGTCGTAGCACAATCTTCCTATACTGTGGATTAAAAATAGTAACAAAATGTAATAAATGTAAGCAGGAATGTGGCATAAATGCCACAACTGCTCAGTTCTTTCTCATCCCAAGCTCTGTCCAGTGTGGAAGGTGATGCAAACCCAAGGTTAAAGTGAAACTGCACAAGAAAAGAACCTAAAACCAGGCTTGTTTATTGTTGGTTGGATTCTAAAGAGCATTAAAGAAGTGTTAAAAGCAGATACACTGTTATTGAGTATGACAGTGGAAATTTCAGCGGTGTGTGTGGGTGTGAACCTTGATATTCTTGTCACTAGATGAATCGTGGTTCGTTTCAAATATTAACTAAATAAAGGTCAGTGATGGGACTTTGGAGGCAATGTACTAGTGTCTGTATGTGAATGTGAAATTGTTTCTTGCAGATAGACTGAATGATTTTATGCCAGATTGCCTGTAAATTTATTGTTATAGAAGACATTGGTCTTGTGACTGTGTCAAAATGCTTATTCAGTGTATGCACATTGGCTTCCTTAGCCATGGTTTTGCAGCAAAATATAATTTTCTGTAATTGTAAATCTAGCACACAAGCTATAATCTGATTTGTACAGTGGCTTTGTCCAAAAATGCCCGTTGGGAGATGAGCAAACTGCCATATTTTAAATTAAAAATTGTTTTACAATCATATTTTGTACACTGAAAACTAAACTGATGCACCAATGATCACCAATTAGATTACTTTCAAAGTATGCAGATGCAATAGCTTCATACTTAACTATCGTATACAACCACTTGCTTGATGAAGGTACCGTACCCAAAGCCTGGAAAGTTACACAGGTTACACCAGTATTCAAGAAAGGTAGTAAGAGTAATCCACTAAATCACAGGCCCATATCATTAATGTTGCTAAGGGAAAATATACTGTCACTTAACATGTAAAAAGCTTGTTTCACCTGGGAGAAAGTGTATTTGTAACTGGGAAATTTGTGAATTTTTTATCCTTGTCCACATATACACCCTGAAAGAACACAGAAAATGTTGTGGGGGAAGGCATACCAAAGACGGTGTTTTATTCACAGGACTCCTAGAAAATTTAAGAGATCTACTAGACTGCCTACACAACACTTGTCCATCCTCTTATGGAGTACTGCTGCAATGTCTGATATCCATAGCAGATAGGATTAATGGAGTACATAGAGAAAGTTCAAAGGAGGACAGCACATTATGTATTATTGCAAAATAGGGGAGAGAGGGTCAGTGACATGTTACAGGATTGGGAGTGGATACCATTAAAACAAAGGCATTAACTTTCTCCTCCGAATGTGAAAATATATTGTTGACTCTGATGTACATAGGGAGAAATGGTCATCATAGTGAAATAAGGGAAACCAGAGCTCGCACAGAAAGATATGCGCGTTCATTTTTTTTTTCTGCATGCTGTTAGAGAGTGGAATAATAGATAATTATTGTGAAGGTGGTTCCATGAACCCTGTACCAGGGACTAAAGTGTGATTTGCAGAGTATCGATGTAGATATAGATATTAAAAAGAGACAGAAATAATGATGGAAAAATTTCCTGCAGTCTGTTAATTGCTCTGCTCATTCTGCTTGTATACTGGAATTCACCCATAGGCCTGAGAGGTGAGAGTGTATTCTCCACAAGTGATATTTGGAATTGGTGTCATAGTAATGTATTACAAAAACTGCCTGACATTGACTATGTTTGAGATTCACTTTTTGGCAATGTAGAGCTCTGCCAGAGGGAGGTAGATTAGATTTCAGTTACAAAAATACTGTCCTTTCCAAATGTGGAGATGGGCCAGATCCCAGGCAGAAGGTGGAGAGACAGCCCAGTCTGATAACATCCAGTGTTGGGTGTAGTAACAACAACATCTGCAGGGGAAATTTATCTGCAGACTGCTCATCCTCTACCTTTACTCATCAACTGCAAATGACAGTTAAAAGGATGAATAAAGTGGGAAACAGACTTTTAATTTTTTCAAGATAGGTCAGTTTTAGTGATTCAATATTGTATTTTGTCTTCAACAAAAAAGACACTTCAATTTTATTTATTTATTTATTTTAAACTCATCTTGAAGCTGAGCCCAGTCAACACCAACTTTTGTCTTTGCCTGTTAAGTACTTGGGTAACTTAATTTTATTGACAGATTCTCAGAAATGCATGCATCCCCTGTTCTCTTTTGTAATGTAATTGTGCATCCGCATCTACGTGACTAACCTGTAATTCTTAAGTGCCAGGCAGTATATTCATTGAACCACCTACAAGCTTAATCTCTACCATTCCACTCTCGAAAAGCACCCAGGAAAAAACAAATGCAAACTCTGATGATGATGATATGATGATGATGATGATATTATGATGATGATGATGATGATATTGTGATGATGATATGATGATGATGATTTTGGGTGCCAGCAAAACATTTTTACATTTGGAGGAGAAAGTTGGTGATAGAAATTTCGTAAAGAGATGCTGCCTCAACAAAAAATGTGCCCCTCCCCTTTTTTCCCACCCCAGTTCATCTATTGTATCTGTTGCAATATCCCAAATTTCATGATAATACAATATGAGCTGCCCTTCTTTGAACTTTTTCAATGCCCTCCTTCAGTCCTATATGATGATTCCTACATGGTGCAGCAGTAATCTAGAAGAGGATGGACAAGCATAGTATTGGCAATCTTTTTAGTAGACCTGTTGCATGTAAATGTTCTACCAATAATAATGTATGGAAAGCTCTGGTTGAAAATTGCCTAACTTGTGGAATGCACTTATTTTCTAACTGCAGTACACACACACACACACACACACACACACACACACACACACACACACACACACACACACACACACAATTACTGTCTCCCTATATTGTGCTTTCAAGTTCTGTACTGGTCCACAGTGAGTGTGGGAAGTGGGGGGGGGGGGGGTTGAGGTGAGGTATGCATAGAGCCAGGAGGCAGGGTGGGCATTGGGGAAGTGGTAGTGGGGGCAGCCACCTGCACCCCTAGCTAGCCAACAGAATGCTCCACATTCTCCCATGAGCCAACACCTCCATCTCTCCCAGAATTCACCATAAGCCAGTAAAGAGCTGGCAGTCCACAGCACAGTATAGGGAGGTGTGTGTGTGTGTGTGTGTGTGTGTGTGTGTGTGTGTGTGTGTGTGTGTCCCTCTTGTGCCAATAAAGAAGTGTTTTGTTTGCTTTCGCCACAATGTTATCTGTGTGATCTTTCCAGTTTAAGTTGCTCATAATTGTAATCCCTGAGTACTTAGTTGAATTCAGTCTTCAGATTTGTGTGATTCATTCTGTAACTGAAATTCAGCAGATTCCCTTTAGTACTCATTTAGAAGACTTCAGACTTCTCATTACCTGTATTAAGAGTCAACTGCCACTTTTCACAGCATACAGGTACCTTTCCTACACCATTTTGCATTTGGTTTTGATCATCCAATGCCTCTACAAGATGGTAAATGGCAGCATCATCTGCAAGCAATCTAAGAGGGCTGCTCAGATTTGCCTCCTAAGGCATCTGCATATTGTTCAGGAATAGCAGGAGATTATAAATAACACTTCCTTGGGAACATCAGATATTACTTCAGTGTTACTGAATGACTTTCTGCCAGTTACTACTAACTGTGACCTTTCTGAGGAAATTGTGAATCCAGTTGCAAAACTCAGTTCATCCGCTGTTAGCATGCAATTTGATTAGGAGTAGCTTGTGACGAACAGTGTCAAAAGCTATCTGAAACTAAAAAAAAAGTTTGTATCAATTTGATGTCCCCAGTTGTTAGCACTCATTTCTTTGTAAGAATAAAGAGCTAGCTGTGTTTTACAAAAATAATTTCTGAATCTATGTAGGCTATTTGTCAAGAAATAATTTTCCTGGTGGTAATTCATGATGTTCACACAGTAGGTGTTCCAGAATCCTATTGCAAATAGACGTTAGTTATATGGGTCTGTAATTAGCCAGTTACTCCTGTTTCCTTTCTTGAGTATTGGTGTGAACTGTGCAACTTTGCAGTCTTTATGTAAGGATCTTTCAACTAACAAGTGGTTCTATGTGACTGCTAAGTTTGGTGCTAATGTATCAACATACTCTGAAAGGAATGTAATTTGTGTACATTCTGGACCGGAGGCTTTGCCTTTATTAGGCAGTTTAAGATGCTTCACTACATTGAGGATATCTATGTGATTGTTGCTTATACTGGAAGTTGCTCTTAACATGAATTCTAGAGTATTTACTTCATCTTCTTTGGTGAAGAAATTTTGGAAGACAGTGTTTAGTAATTCTGCTTTAGTGGCACTGTTATCCACAAAATTACCATTGCTATTGCATAGAGAAGGTATCGATTGCGGCTTTCCGCTAGTATACTTCACATTTGACCAGAAATTCTTTGGATTTTCTGTCAGATTTTGAGACAGTTTCTTTGTGGAAACTGTTAAAAGCATCTCACATTGAAGATGATGCTAAATTTTGAGCTGTGAAATCCCGCAAAACTTGGGGATTTTGCATTCTTTTAAATTTGGCATGCTTCTTTAGTTGCTTCTGCAACAATGCTCTGACCTGTTCTCTGTACCATGGGAGATCAGTATCATTTCTTATCATTTGTTGTTGATACTGTTTATCTGACTTCATACTACATCTGTTCTACACTTACATAGTCAAATTGGAAGGTGCTGATACTGTCTCTTAGGAAGGTGTCAAGCTCATGCTTGCTTTTTTAAAAGAGATATATTTTGCATTTATTTCAAAGTGTTTTTCTAAGAAAGCATTTGGTATGATATCAGATGACTTTTTATGCATACCACATATATTTTGGCCATCATATCGAGGGTAGATTGAAGTCGCTAGCAACTTCTATTGTACGAGTTGGGTACCTATTTGAAATGATACTCAAGTTTATTTTGAACAGTTGAACAAGTGTATTATCTCGGTTGGGGGGGGGGGGGGGGTGAGGAGTCAGTAAAATGAACCAAACATGATGTACTGCATGATAAATTTGTAATATGCCAGATGACTGAAGCTTTATTTCAGTTAAACAGTTGTTGCTTAAAGCTGTAATGTTTGTTACTTTTATTTTTAATGGTCATAACTTTTTGGTATTTAAATCCCACTTAAGTGTTAGAAATGAAATTCAACTCTTAAAATTAAATGAAATGTGACTCTTGAACATTACTTAAAGTGTGTGTAAGGTTCCAATAATTCCAGATCATAGCAACACACCATTTTTTATGTCCAACCTAAAGGTGATGAGCGGGTGCCTCTTGAAAATATTATGCAATTTAGACAATTCCAACTGATGCATTGCCTGTTAGTCTTTCAAGCAGTTACTATTTTGGGAAAGCCTAAAGCAATGTAGTAATTACCTATATTCTGTCTAAACAATGTTAAATTATTGCACCATAGTGCAATATTCCAAGATAAATAATTAAACCCATATTGTTCTTTCGTTTCCACTTCTGATGCTTTTTGTTAGATTTTTAAATCTTGGCTGTGATTCCGTAGGTTTGTGCTTGCTTTGCACATAGTGTGATATTGAATGAAATAAGTGACACAATTGATCATTATTTCTCACTGATGAAAATGTTTGCCAAGCCTCTGCAATTGAATAATTACATCAGTAGTCCATGGATTTACTCCTTAGTGTCTAAACTACTTGTATGAATGACACTAAACATCATCACAGTTAATTGGTGTTGACTAGATTAATTGTACAGTACAACTGCAACTATCTGGGTCACAAATTATCCTGATCACTTTGAGGGAGAAGATATTTGTACTGTGTGATGAAAGTTACGGGTTTTTTGCAATAGTTATTCCAGTGTACAGTATAATGTACACTTCATTATCATTCTAAAATCAATATGCAGCAAATGTATTAAAAGAAGAAAATGGAAAAAAATACTTCTGATGCTGCTAAGACACAATAAAAGTTAACATTCATCTTTGGAGTAGCAGCTCTTGTATTTTTTACTTGTTTGCAGTTACAATTATTGGATACAGTTTTTACCTTTTATGCAAAAACATTGTTTCTTCTCTGGTTACCCATACATGCTTCGGAACTCCTGTGCTATCATCAGTGGGTTTTGTTTATTGAAAACTTTAGAAAGTGAACATATTTTAGGTTGTAAGTAATCTAACAAAGTGAGTTCTAGAGACAGTTTTGTGAGTTTTACATTATATGGTTTTGCTGGATCATCTGTATGCTGTCCTGCGCCGATAGCTTTCCATCTTCGAACCAAATGATGTAAATGTGAACTTCATTAGCAAGTTAACACATCCTTTGTCTTTTTTTTAACTTGATTTTGGTGTACCAAAATGTTTTGCATATATATTTGTTGTTAATCACATTTCGTTGTGACTGATCTTCCTCATTTCATAATGGAGGGAATATTGACTACTCCAGGGGGCTTGTTTTGACTTGTCTTTCAAAGCTCTGTCAAATTCTTCTTGCATTATCATATCTTCCATATCATTTTCATTTACGTACTCTCCTGCTTCTATAGTATTAATTTCCATAGTGTAGATCTTGTTAATATTGTTTCCACCTTCCAGCATTCCCTTCTTAGCTTTGTACTTTACCATCTGCACTCTTGATATTCACACAGCTGCTTTTCATTTCTCCAAAGCTCTCTTTAATTTTCAATGTATTTCTCTGCTAGTCATTAATGCCTCTACAGCTCTGCATTTGTCCTCATAGCCATACTTGGTTATATCCCTTATTTTGTCGGTCAGTCTTAATTTTTAGATGTCCCTCTTTTCTTTTGCTTGTGTAATCTGTGTTTTTATATTCTATTCTTTCTTCAGTCATGTTTAGTATTTCATGGATTATTCTAAGATTTCTACTGTTGTCTTTCTGTCTTGGTTCTTTGATGTGCTGCCATTACTGTCTCATCTTCCAAAGCTACTCATTCACTCTCCTGTTGTGTTCCTGTCATGTTTTTCACTAATGCTCCTTTTTATTTCAAAAAGCGACAGATTCTTTAAATTTATCCAGGCCCAATCTCCTTAATACCCTAGCCTTCCACAGTAGTTTTTATTTTTATCTGCAGACAAAAATGAAGAAGTTACGGTCTGAGTCTGTATGTGCCAATGGAAATTTTTTTCAGTTCAGCATTTGGTTTTGAAATATGCCATGCTATTATATAGCCTATCTGAAATCTTACTGTCTCCAGGCCCCTTAAGTGTACACAGCCTTCTTTCATGATTCTTGAACCAAGAATTAGCAAGGATTAGTGCTCTTGAAAATTCTACCACACTGATTCTCCTGTCTTTTCCTCACTCCATGTACCCGTGCAGCTTTTGTATATCACTGACATGAGTCTCTTGTAGATGTTCAGAAAATGTTTTATGCTAGTGTATTGTAACCTTTGTGGAGACAGAAATTCCTTTCTGGGGGAAAAAAAGAAACTAACTATCTTGTGAAACCCAACTTGGCATCAACTGCCTTCTGGGCAGGCTATCACCCTGGTTGATAAATTGTTTGACCTCTGGAATACACGCGAGACAGTTCCACACTGCCACCTAAAAACTGGAAAAAATGAGCGTACGTAATATCTGACCAGATTTGTCACTTGATTGAAGAGTTTCTAACAAATTCGGTACAGAATATCATCCGTAATGGAGCGACGTCTTAAGACATAGTAGTTTTGGGTGTACTTCATGGGTTTGTTTGTGGACTGTCACATGGTTGGGTGTCAGTGTAACTTAGTACACATTCACTCCATTGGCTGGGATTTAAATGATTGTAATTGCAGTTCTGTGCAGCAGTTAGAATCACTACCAGAGTGCAGTAGTGTCTGTGTTTTGTGCTGTTACCAGGCCTGGCAGTGTATATAAAGGCCATGAACAACATTGGATATTGAGTGATCACTGTGAAGGACATGGAGATGCCCCATACTCGCATGAGACAGTGTCATCGGCACGGTACAGTGTTTGAAGGGGCCTCATTGTGGGTGGTCATTTGGCTGGTTGATAGAAGTGTGCAGTGCCAAGATTGGTGGAGCATTGAGATATGACAGTGGCCCAGTGCTGTAGTGCATGAGAAAATGAGGGCAGTCATACTTGTCATCAAGGTTCTGTTCAGCCAAATCTCTAAGCACATCGTAACATCGTAACATCTTCACATCTGAGGTGCCACTCCTAGCATCATGGTTTTGGGAGACAATGGGTACGATTTCAGGTCATGGCTGATAGTGATTGAGGTATTTCTGATGGTAAGTAAGATATGTAACAGACATCCTCTGTACCAAGTGTTCTCTTGTGGGAGAGTATTGTGGTGCCAGATTTCAACAGGGCAATCCTCAGCCACACACGGCACTTGCCTCTATGAACTATCTGTTGATGTACTCCTGTGACTAGTAAAATTCCCAGCCCTGTCCATGTGGAACTTAATCTCCATCCTAGTGTCAGTATCTAGTATACAAAGGATCAGTTAGAACAGTTGTGAGCCAGCTAGCCACAGCAGAGGATGTAATGGTTTTATGACATCCATAAATCGAATCTGTGCAAGCATTCAGGGTGTGGAGTGCAACGTCGTATTGTTAAATAGGCTCATACTACAAAGTTCTCTGGAACTCTGTAAAAGAACATCACATATCCATCACTTTGCTTTGTACTTTACCATCTGCACTCTTGATATTCACACAGCTGCTTTTCATTTCTCCAAAGGTCTCTTTAATTTTCTATGACATTTCCTTTCATTTACCTCTCCTCTTCTGGTTGCTTCTCTCTCTCTCTCTCTCTCTCTCTCACTCTCTCTCTCTCTCTCTCTCTCTCTCTCTCTCTTTCCTTTTGAGAAAAGGTACACTGTGTAGGAAGAAAATCAGCAGATGTGATGTATCTGTACAGACAAACAAATAACAACAATTTCATAACATTTGAATGGCTTACTCAAGAGAGAGCTTGACAAATTGGGTGAGTAAATAATGTGTTGGTCTACCTCTGGCCCTTCCCCCCCCCCCCCCCCCCCCCCCCAAGCAGTTATTTGGCTTGACAGAGTTGTTGGATGACATTCTGAGCAGTATCATGCCAAATTCCGACTGATTTGTGCATTAGATTGTCAAAATTATGTCCAGACATTCTCTTGGGGGATATTCAGTGACCTTGCTGGCCAATGTAGGGTTTGGCAAACAGAAAGGCAGTCGGTAAAAACTCCCGTCATATGCAGGTGGGCATTATCTTGCTGAAATGTAAGCCCAGTTTGGCTTGCTGTGGAGGGCAACAAAATAGGGTGTATAATATCAATGTACTGCTTGCTGTAAGAGTGATGCAGATGGCAACCAAAGAGGTCTTGCTACGAAAAGAAATGGTAGCGCAGGCCATCACTCCTAATTTTTGGGTTGTATGGCAGGTGACAGTTGGGTTGGTATCCCACTGCTGTAAAGGGGCATCTCGAGACATGTCTTTGCCTTGGAATCACATTGACTGCAGTAAAAATGTCTTCAGTGATGAGCCCTGCTTTGAACTGAGCTCCAATGAGCAATGAAGACCTGTCTGGAGACACCCCTGATAGTGCTGGGATGATGATGTGACTATCACCCATTGTACAGTCTGACAACCAGGAGTGATGGCCTGGAGTGCCATTTCCTTTCATAGCAGGACCCCTTTGGTTGTCATCCACAGCCCCCTTACAGCACAGCGGTACATCACGGTTTTCTAAGACTCATTTTGTTACCCTTGACAAGCCATCCTGGGCTTAAACTTCAGCAAGGTAATGCCCACCCACACACCACGAGTTTCTACTTCCTGTCATCGTGCTTGCCAGTCCTGCATTGGCTAGCAAGTTCGCCAGATCTCTCGCTAGTTGAGAACATCAGGAGCATCATGGGTAGCAGGGCCCCTTCAACCAGCTCGGGATATTGATGATCTAACATGCCAGTTGGACTGAATTTGACACGATATCACTCAGGAGTACATCAACATCTCTATCAATCAGCCCAAGCCAAATAGCTGCTGGCATAAGGGCAGGCAGACAATGTGTTATTGACTAGCTCAATTTGTGAAGCTCTTCCTATTGAATAAAGTGTCCAATATTTCTAAAATTGTACTCATTTGTTTGTCTTTACATGTACATCACATCAAAGTATTTCCATCCCATTTGGATAGTTCCCTCCTTTTTTCCCCCTGGAGTTTGTGAGGGTAAATCAAATATAAAGAACTGGCGACATTTCTAATATGCGTGAGAATGGCATGTAGGAATAGGGCGAGCTGGCCTTTTAACATTTCTAACCAGGTCGTAAGTAGCTCCAGTCGTTTTGAAGCACCAAATGTCTCTCCCCCCCCCACCCCCCCCCCCCCCCACCAAAAAAAAGGCGCAACATATAATTGCAACATTGCTTGCTCATGAGAGTTCAAGCAACAGAAATTTTTGGGGGGATGACTGCACACTTTGGGAACCAAACTTTGTCTAATAGATTTCTGTTTGCCTGACATAAAGAGTTCAGTGAAGGACAAGAATGAGTGGAAAATCCGGAACATTGTTGTCGTTCTTGGACCACCCTTACAGATGGAAAAAATTTGCGCTGTTTGGTCGACGTGTGTGTGTGTGTGTGTGTGTGTGTGTGTGTGTGTGTGTCCAAAATTGCAGAACAGGTTGGAATAAGTTACTGGAGCTGTGACAAATGATCTAAAGCTCTGTAAAGTGTGTGCTAAATGAGTCCCTCGCCTTTTGACTGCATGCCGGAAGTGAAGATGTCTTGGAGGTCTGTCAGAGGCTTACAACAATGTTTGTGAAAGAAGTTGATGACTGTTTTGAGTGAAGAGACATCACTTGAAATGAAATGAGGATCCACCACTACCCTCTGGAGTTCAAACAAGCCGGTATAGAATGGCGGACGGAAGGGGAGACAGCCCCAGTTAAAGCCAAGACTCAACAGTTGGTTGGTAAGTTGGTCTCAACCACTTCCTTCGACCAACGTAAGTGATGCACAAGTATGCTGCTTACTACTGTGAGATGTTGAACAAGATGTGGGTTGCATTTTGCTTCAAAAGATGAGACAAAGCAATTTGAGCAGCCATCCTCCTCCACAATGCCAGGCCCCAACTGCAAGTGCATTGGTGTCAGTACTTGAAATGCATTTGACCCTTATTGGTCATCCTACCTACAGCCTGGCCTTATCATTCTGTGGTTTTTGTTTGTTTGAGCTGTTTCAAGAAACTCTAGGAGGGCAATTATTTGAAACTGATGAGGATGTGGAGATTCTTGTGTGCACTTTGCACCTGATGCAAGCAGCTTAGTGAGTGCTGTCCATTAAGTATCTGGGGGTAAGCATAAGGAAAGATTTAAAATGGAATGACCACCTTGAAACTAATCTGACAAAAGGTAGATCACAGAACGAGATTCATTGGGATAATCATCAGGATTTGTAGTCAAAGTATGAAGTTTGTAGCTTGAAACCCTCGTTCAACTCATTCTGGGACCTGTACTCGATCGGATTGATAGAAGAAATAGAAAAGACCCAAAGGGAGCAATACGTTCTATCTCAGGTTTGTTTAGTAAGTATGAAAGAATTTTGGAGATGCTCTTCTAATTCCAGTGACAAATGTTACAAGAGAAGTATTTTACTTCAAAGTGTGGTTTTGTATCAGGATTCTGAGAGTGCTTTCTCCCAGAAAAGTTAAACAATATATTGTTTGTCATCTGGGGCATTTCCTGGTGTAAATTCAGCCTCGATGGTTCTGGGATGTACTGCCAGATGCAATCTCTGAAAGTCCATGATATTTCCATGAACAACTGTTCCGCAGTCATCAGGTGGTGCAGCTCAATTATGTTGACCATTGGTAGTATCAGGTCAGCAAACATACGTGGCAAATTCATTGTGACATGTTCTAGCACAAGTTAACAGCAAAAACATTAGCACATGTTACCTGTCATAGCAGATAATGTGCATTTTGATTTCTACTTAGTGATGTTAAACCAGCACTGGTGGGATACCTTTTAATTTCCGAAAAGAAGAAAGGGTGTAGTAAAATATTTACACTGACTGTATCAATCTACAAGATGACAGAGGTGTGAAAATACCAAAACATGACCATTCCTAATACAAATTGGGAAACCAGTTGACATTCAAAACATGTTCCATTTGTCTCAAAATGAATAAATACTGGTCCCATTTGGTTCTCAGAGCATCTGATACCATTCTTCACCATTGGGAACAAACATAGTACCAAGGGATGCAACTGATCAGCAAAAATGGTCTCACAGTCCTTGGCAGTAATGTGACATGGCAGAGCAACAATTTGGCCCATGGAATACCTGGACTACATTATGGTTGGCCAAGTCATCAATGACCCCCATCAAGTTTCACTCTTAGGACGTAAACTTGGTCAGAAATTGGAAAAAGCGTGGAAAAAAGACTCATCCTTCCAGATGATTCTTCTGCTACTCCGTAGTCCATACTTTCCTATTACAAGGATTTGCATAACTGTTGAGTGGCTATGGAATTCTACCTAGCCTGGCAATTCTCTGCTTATGGAGCTCCATTGTGTTGTTTTGGTGCTGACAGGTTACACAAGCGTGACATTCGGTGACTTCAGCTGCTACTGTAATCTTACTTTTTGTCACAATCCTCTTCAATGACAGTCTGTCACAATCACTCAACACACAATTTCATTGTGACTTGGCAGATGACCTTTTTTTCCCCTGCTTTCCCTGTATGTAGTATAAATCTTTCATATGGTGCCTTTTTGAAATACCAGACTCTTTGGTTTCCTTGGAGCACCCACCATACGAGCACCAACAATTTGAATTTGAACATGGGCACTTAGCTGTGACATAATGCACTCACATCTACACAGAACACTTTCGTGGCCACAAGTGACGCTTTCAATGTATTGATATTTCACAGGTGTTTTTCATGGTCAAATAAAACATCACCATCTGCAGATGGGGCTACTGTCTGTATTATTGTTCCAGCATGCCTTTCGTGTAGTGTTTCCATATTTTTGGCAAACACCTGTGTGTTGGCTTTCACAACAAGGAGCTGCAACTTCTCGTTCAAGTACCTCCACATAAGGCTGAGCTCACTTTCTTCTAAGTTCACCCACTAAGGAAAAATTCGTTCCAATACAGGAAATCAAACAAGAAACTTGTTTGTGGTCTTGATGTCAGTCAGGCATACCAATTGTTTAGCTATGGAGGTGGACTGTGAAAGTGAAACCAAATTTTAGTGGTTCGTACTTACGTATGATCACATGTTACGTATATCCTGTGTGGAAGTTGTTGACTTTGTCTGGTACATGTGTGTATCATCCACTTACTTACCATTTAAAATACGTGATTTAAAAATAGTAGCACTGTGCTGTAAGACCATGTCTGTAAACTATTTAAAATCACACACATTTGACAATGGATTAACAATGTGTAATGTGCCACTTGAAAGATTTGCATATATGTGACAATTAAATATAAAATGGGGCATTGGATCCTGCGGAGCAAAAGTATACTACATACAGAGCTAGTAACAAGTGCCAACTGGCCGGAGAGTAGAAGCACTAGAATTAAGTGGATGTCACACACATGTACTAGACATAGTCAACAACTCCCACATCAGATTTAGATAATGTGATCCTAAATATGCTTCACTAAAATTATTTGTAAATATTTGTTTGTAGAACGGGAGTGGTATCAGTACAATAAGCAAAATTACAGCAATGTTGGAATATTTGTTAATAGGTACAACGCCCTTCTGAAGAAGACATTATTACTTCAATCCTTAATTATATTTGTCTGTGGGTTCTGTTTCATGATGCAGTATAGTGACTGTTTTTAATTTTTGATTCAGAAGAGTACGGCGACAGAATGAGGGACAAGAACCATGAACGATACTGCAGTTTTTGTAAAGCCACATGCAGGATATTACTATAAGCAACCTGATATATACATATGAAGTTTTGAAAGAATTCTGAAATCCAAATACAGAGTTATGATTTCTTAAGTGACACAGTATCATGATTTGATATACATAGCAGTAAGGAAAATACAAAGAGAAGCAACTTGTAGTCTGTTCTTCTGATCGCTATTCAGCATCATTGAGGAACATAATGTTTTTCACCATCCACCTTGTACAACTCCTCCCTTTTGAGCATGGAAAGATACTCCATGAAATGGGTCTTTGAGAAGAGAAATTCACATTTAATTCAAAAAGTATAAATATAATTGTTTCGCCTTGTTACGCCTGCAAGGTAAAAACGAGATCTTTTTTCAAAATGTTTTCAGTTAAACACACACAACTCTGAAAGGGGTCATATTTTTCACTGTTGTGAGAGACAAATAATTTAACAGAAAAGGCTTACGGTGTGAGTTTCACAGACAACTTTTTCATGCTCTTTTCGGTAGTGATTTAATGAATGAAATACATGTAAAATTAGCACCATTGAAATAGTAGTGGATCTCTTTTCTGTTCCTTTCAAATACATTTGTGTATAAAATTTATCTTTAAAGTGCATTAACAAATAATTTACTGATTTGTTGATTTTCGTGTTCGTTTCACTGTCACTGTTAATGGCTGCTTGTGCTCACTCAGAAGTTATCCTTCTCAAATAACTGATGACTGATTCAATGCATGTAGCTTTGGACACTTTTCAGCTACTGAATAATCAAAGACTATATCTTTTTCAATTGTAAAGCTCTTTAAAGCAACAATGTGTGCTAATTTGTCGAGGGTTTGTAGGCAAAACAAAGGTCTTGTTTCTTTTTCACTTGTTAAGTTGTGATGATTTTCCAGCATATTTGTGCTGTTGTTACCATTGCTGAAACAAACCTTCTAACTTTAGTATGCAGTTTCTTGGCTCCTGTCAGAAGTCATTATCAAATAAATCTTTACTTCCTACACAGTATGACATTTCGATGCATAGTTAATTTATACACCCGCAGATTGTAAAAGAAAACTATTAATGTTGGTTTGACAGATAATAGTTAACTTTACAGCTATTTCATACTAGTAGTGTCCACACAAATATACATAAATTTCCTGTAAACAAACTGAAAACCAGGAAATTGTACTTTCTATGACTACAAGCTGCTCTTGAAAATGGATGACAATTGGGGTTGTCTATGCTGGGTCATGAACAGGTTCCATAATTCGTACTTCTGTCACATCACCAAGGTAATGTGATGCATTCTGCTAACAGATCCAGCTAAGTAATTCAAAGTAAACAACTTGCATACATTAGTTAATCAGTGAATTTATCACGTAGAAGTAATACTTGTATGTAGCCTACTTGATATTTTTTCAGGGCACTTCTCTAAAATCCATATACCACACAATTAGATAAGAAAGGAGCAGGGAATAAGTGAAAATGAACAGTTTCCAAAAAGAAACAATCACCAGTGAACTAATTCCTAAAGATGTATGAGTTTACCCATCTGTAATCCAGTCTTCTCAAAATAAGTCAACCTGATGAGTGGTTGTGAGTGAACAAACACAAAATAGTATAGTTGACAAATTGGTAATCTTCTCCTTTTTGGAAGGCAGTTAACAAATCTTCATTCTCCTGCAAATTACTGCACGTAGTGTTCAAAAATTGAGCATAATTGAGGAATAAGATCATGCAGGCAACAAACTGATGTATAGAAAATGTGATTAGAAAACTTCCAGATCTCTTATCACAACAAAACATTAATAGTATCTATGCTTCCCCACACTATCACAAGCTTGATATCGATGTGGCTTACTGTTCGTGAGATGGTTGAACTCTGTTAGTTCATCCCGAGTAAGGCAGAACCAGCTGTACCTCTGATAATTCACATGTGTGTTTCCAACACTTTTAGCTGTACCTGTCATTGTTATGAATACTTCTCCCCCACATTGAAGATGTAAAAAATCAATATGATCCCAAACCTGATGCAGTTCCACACCTGGCCCTCACGGCCTGTCAACAGATACCTTGCTGTGATTTTCATGGTATTTTACAGGCTACCGCTTAGCTTCCGCATGAATGTGTGGTGATAATCATTCTGATTGAGCTCTTCTCTTCATTCATTCATGGTCCAATATTGATGTTGCTGATTATGCACAATAAATAGACATTTGTCTGCATTACTATCAGTGGGAGACATTGTTGATGTGTAGCATACAGACCTAGTGCTCTGACTGTCTGATATGCAGTTTACTGAGAAATTGAAATTCCTGAAGCAGCTGTAATCCCTGAAATAATCTTTATACTTCATCATGCAATTCAAGCTTCCATCTTCATGCATGCCATGCAAGTTCCTGTGCTGTGATTAGTTTCTGTTCTATTCCATTCACATAAGTGCCCAGGGGGAACAATACCACCTGTTTTCCAAAGTTTCACAAAAATCTCTTTTAAACTTTGATGTGTACTGTCCTGTCCATATCCTAGCACCACATCTATGAATTTGTTGAATGTTTCTGTATTTGACAGACTGCAAACTCTGGAGCACTGTATTAGAAGTGACTAGTGGTGTTTTCCATGTGGCTTCCTCTGTAAGTGCATTGAACTTCACCAGAAACTTTCCAACAAATCTGCAACTTCCACTTGTCTTCACTACAACTTATTTTAATTGTTCGTCCCATTTTGTATCATTTCATGGTATTACATCTTTTTTTTTTCCTCAGTAAAGGAGAGCTACCATTCTCTCCAACAATAGGAAATATTGGCTATGTTGTTCTGAATTTTTGAACTACTAGAAACTGTTGCTGACCCGGTCTTGACATATTTTCAACTCAGTCTAATATTTGTGAGGGTATTTAAGTATCTTGGTTATCTCTTGACAAGAGTCCTGATGGTGGCAACTAACAGGATCGGATGCCTTTTACACAGTTAGGGAGACAATCTGCTACTTATGTGCATATGCTTTTTGCAAGATTCTGTGAATGAAAAAATGTGTTTGTGTCACAAAAGTAGTTTTACCATAGCTTGTAATTATTATTTGAGAGAAGCTTCTTCCCTCCCTGGATCATCATAATTTTCAAGCTTAGAATATTCTCTATGGCCATGCAATAGAGGAAAATCAGTAGTGTTAGTCTGTAGTTCTGTACAGATGTGCTTTTAATTGCTTTTGCAATCTTTTGTTTATTTGACACATTCCACATCATATAATTTACAGAACAGAGAACAAACTAGCTGAACTAACTAAATGTGAAGTAGTAAAGAGCTTCTTCTACAAATTATTCTATGTAAAATCCAATAGGACTTCCTCTCAGTGCTTGAGGTGTTGTTTATTTTAAGTAATCTTAATTGTTTTTCATTGATAAAATTGCTTATTTCATAACAATTATTTGTAGAGATGTGTAGTAGTGAAACCCTGCTTATATCATTACATTACATGTATTCTGAGGGCTAGTTGCAACTGGCACTGATCGTTTGCAAATGTATGTGCATTTTGTACTTCATTGAGCCACTTGCTGATAATGCTTTTAGCAGTTCTTTGATATGTGTCGCTTCCTTGTACACAACTCTTGTCATCAATGAATGGCATTACGTGATCACAGATGGCATCCACCAAGTCATTTATATATATCATGAACATCACCAGCCCTATCACACTTCCTTGTTGCGAATTTAGATACTATTATGACAAGGATACAAATCACCAATGAGATTGCTGCGATGAGTGGATGCCAAAGTCTTGTAAATTTGAATCGAACAACAAAAATTGAGAGTTCAAGGGATTGATATTGAAAAGAAACAAATTACAAGCTTACACATTGAATATTTGTGTTTGCTAAAATACCTTTCATACCAATACAAATTTCGGGGCTGATTTGCCTGGGTTTGGATATAACTTGATTATTAAAGGGGGTAAGATGGGGGAATGAATGATCTCACAATTCTTTGTAGTCATTTGTATGGTAGTTATGGGTGGTAGATGCTGGGATGGTACAGCGTGTTCTCTTTCCTGCGTGGTGGGAAGTTGGCAGTCTACATCCATTTTTCCATGGCTTCATGGCATTCCTACACTATCATTAAAGCAGTCCCAGAACAGACGTAGTTGTTTGTAATGTCTGTCTGTCTACATGAGACCCATGCGTTCTAATGTCTGTACTTCAACCAAGAATTTGCTGATGCTCTGATTCATAAGCAGCTTTCGTACCGTCTGCTAATTTCTTTTAGGTGGGCCATTTGTTCTGTGTCAGTTCAAAAGTTTTATGTGCCTTCCTTGTTAATGTTTTTGGCACTTTAGTGTCTGCACTTTGTCTCAGTGCCCACAAATTATCAGCATGTCTCTTATCATCTGCCATACTTTTTTAAAGCAGTTCACGTTTACTCTGGTGCGTAGGGCTGTTGGGGGGAAAAAACAAATTCTGATATATAAAGGCGATGTTTTTTCCACTGATATATCAATATAAAAGGCAATATCAAGTACCGATGGTATTATTTAATTTTTTTATTTTTTCCACAACTTTGGTAAATATTAGAAGTTATTGTAGAATATAATTTCATTTTCACTGTGTGGAGGAGTCTTCCTACTTCTTGAGCTTTCATAAAATCCATTCTTTCTATGTTGGCTGTATGTAGCAAGTATATGTGATATGTAGTACGAAACAAGAAGTTTGATTGCACTGCAGGGTGGGGGTGGGGGGTTGAGAATGGAATAACAATATTTCCGATGTGACGAAATAGCATACCAGTTTTGTTTAAAAAAAGTGTGTGTGCATGCTTATTTTTGTTCTTAGCATAAGTCAAAGTAGTTTGTTATACTAGGGACTGATGACCTCAGCAGTTGGGTCTCTTATGAATTCACACACATTTTTAACATTTTTGCATGTAAGTGGCACAATAAAAGGTGTCCAATGGGTCCGTCATTAGGTTCCATCACATAACGGATTTGTCTGGAGCACTTCATGTCAACTTCCCTGTCTTTTCATTTCTGCCAATGCCAGTGACCTAGCAGTTGTTGCTCTGCAGCCTATTCAGTAAAAACAATTCTTAATGCAACTAGTGTCAAAGTAAAGAAATAGCACAGTAATTGCATTAAAAATGTTTTTATAACACTAGTGTGCTATTTCTTTACTTCGGCATTCTTCAAAAAGAGTTGCTGAAAATGGTGAACAAAAATCTAAATGACTAGACTAGTCTTCACGGTGGGTGGAGACGTGTGAGGGGGAAATGCTGATGTAATTGGCACTACTAACAGAAACTGCAACGTCTAGCTTCAGTATGCAGTTCTGACACATCTGATGGGTCACTGGCGTGGGCAGAAATGAAAAAACAGGGAAGTTGACATTAAGTGTACTGGACAAATCCAATACTTGATGAAACCTAACGACGAACCCATCGGAAGCCTTTCATTGTGCCACTTACCTGCAGTTACCATTGTTGAAAAGTGGTTATTGCAAAGTATGAATGAATGTGCATTGTTTTCCTTTAAATTCTTAATCTAATGAGGATAGGCAGGCTGATAGCTTGTTGATGTACACAATATATAATAACAAATCAATATTTGTCAGTATTTAAATATACAGCTATGAAAATGGGAGTACATTTACAATGTGCAGCCGATATTTTTATAGGCAGGTACATCAATTTATCGACACTTCTTTTTTTTCGATACAGCAAGAGGCGATATCGATATCACATTCCGGATATTTTTAAAAATCTCGAGTCATACTGGTGTACCCAGTGCTTCACACACTGCTCCTGTGTGTGTTCTGGATGCTATTGTCTAAACACCTTGTGTAGGTACTTGCAGGGATCCACAACAGGGGCATTCTTCTCATTGTCTGTCAGGCTCTATGTAAGGTGTCTATTCTTAAAGCAATCATAGGGTGTCCACAAGCCTCCCCATGCATGGGGTGCAAAATGCGGCCCATTCTCCAGCAGTCACTGTTGGCAAACGGAGACACTCCCCTTGTCCTTAGGTCCCTATGTTGGCCTGCAGTACAAAAGTACCAGTGGCAGAAGTATTTCAATTTGGAGGTACACAACATACTACCTTTACTTCTGATGATGCCTCCATGAACTAAGACATATTTAGTTCTTGTCCTAAAGAAGTTTTCAGTTTAACTTCCTGTCTGTCTAGTTATTCTGTCTGCATATATTTTTCTTACTAGCAGTAGTGTGAAACTGCATTGAAGGCTTTTTGAAAGTCAAGAAATGTGGCAGCTACATGAACTCCACTATCTACTGCCTTTGGATTTCATGAATGAAGTGAGCAAACTCTACTTCACACGATCAGTACTTCCTGAAACTGTGTTGATACCTACACACTAGGTCTCCTGAAATGGAGTACATGTGAGCACATTATGCTTCATAATTCTGCAAGAAAATTGGCCTCTGTATGATGAGTCTAATAGTTCTGCATATCAGCTCTACTGTCCTTTCTGGAATGGCTTATACCTTTTCCCATTCACATGGTATGCTTCATTGTTCCATTCAAACTAAATGATACAAGAGGGGCCAGTTACTCATCATATTCAGTATAGAATCTAATGGGTACCCCATCAGGTGGTTCAATCTTCTCTGTATTGACCCACATGACTGATTTTTCAATTTGCACCTACTTATTTCAGTATCTTTAGTGTCTGCATCTTCATGGTTGTTGATTTTTGGTGTAGCTATTTTAAGATTAAATTTAGTGTTTTCTCTTTCATTACATCATCTTCCATTTTGGTGTCTTCATGGTCAACAAACATTTACTGATTTTAGAGAGGAGCATAGGTTTTAAATAGTTTTTGATAACTTTGCAGGTAAGATCTTGTTTCCAAAGTCATTGAAAGTTTCTCTCATGGATGTCCTCATGGTTGTTCTGATGTCATTCAGCTTTTATTTGTCAGCAAATGTCTGGCTTAATCTTAATTTACTGCAGTTTATAAAGTCAAACTTGAAAGTAGCATAGTGTGGTGTAATTTTGTGAAGACATATGCAATAATGTTTCTGTGTAAACAGTGTAGCTGTGTAGGAATTGCCTAAAACACAAATTTTGTGAAAATGTGGTCTGTATTGTAATTAAGTATAGTTTTGGATAAATAGAAACATGTGTAGTGGGTGTGCTCTCTCTCTCTCTCTCTCTCTCTCTCTCTCTCTCTCTCTCTCTCTTTCAAATCTGGGCAGCTAAAACACCAAAGGCACATTACAGACAATGATGCCATTAAATATTTTCCTTTGTTTCCTTCACTTAATCTGCCATTGAAATACACTGACTGATTAAAAAAGAAAACTCGATGTAACTTCATACATGTTTACATCATCAGGTATGTCAGTGGTTACAGTTGTGGTTCTTTATAACAGGTAGTGTTAGTGTTTCACGTGTTTAGTGTTGTTACTGGACCAAGTAGCGTGTATAATGAGTGTGAAAAGCACCAGTTGTTGTCTGATAAACATGAAGGACAGAGATTCTATGTACTTAGGTGAGAACTCATTATCAGTACCTAATAGAGTTTGTAAGGGTATTCATTGTGGGACTCCAGTTGACCAGCTGATGAAATCGTGCAATATCCAGTTTTTTGGGGCAAGTGACAGTGGATTGAGCTTGGACTGCATGCAAATGTGAGGGCAAGTATGCTCATCAAGTTTCTGGTGGAATACTTCTGACCACTACATGGGAGGATTGCAGTATTGTGCACAAGGCTCATTGTAACCCCTTCACATCCACACCTGTCGTGTGAGAACAGATAATGGACTCCCTTCAGAATTCTGAGAAATCCTCCACCATTTGTTGGAGACTTAACAGCAGACCATCCCATGCATAGGCTGCTATTAACACACCACCACTAACAATAGCATTCATACTGGTGCCATGATGGGGGAGTGTAGATTCCTGATGAATGACATTGCATTATGGTCAGCGATGAACTGTGGTTCTGCACAAACGTGGATTATGATTGGAGATAACAGCTACTCACAGAGAGACCCCATTCATCCAGTATTTTGGAGAGGCACAGCAGAGTTACTCCATTTCTCATTGTTACCTCTCATGTGGCAGTATACTGGTTCAATTTTTTGATAGAACGGTGCTTGTCCACACATGGCATGTCTGTGTGTGAAATGTGTTTGTGGTGCTGATGTGCTACTGTGGCCAACAAGATTCGCAGTCTGTCTATTATAGAACATACATGGGGCCATCTCAAATGGCAACTCCACTCTAGTGCCAGTATCCAGGATATCAAGGACCAGTGATAAATTGTGGGCCAAATTGCCTCAAGAGAACATACAATGTCGTTGACACACTTCCTGACTGAATTGTTGTATACATTCAGGCGAGAGGGGTACATCATACTGTTATGTGGGCTCATAATGGTATGTTCTTTGTAAATATCACTGGCCTTTGTAATCACTGAAATAACATCAGTATTCTCTCAACCGATCAAGTGTCGTGTCCTTTCCTCCTCTTCTGGATGCTTCACAAACTTGGCAACAAATCTACAAGAAAAGTAACTTGAATGACAAGTTTCAGGTAGATACACGACATAAATCAGCAGCCAGTGAAGATAAATAATAGCATTAGAATATTATGTGGCAGGAAACATGAGCTGTGTACTAATAGGTAGAACAGTCACAGCCCAGTTACAGAAAGTCACTACAGACAAAACTACAAACTGCTGAAGAATGTCATCAAACAAGTTAAAACAATGCATTACACCAAGAGAACAGAAATTGGTTAGAACAAAATTAAAATTATATGGCCAGTTGTGAAGGAGGCATCGGGGCTGAATGTCGGTGCTAAACATATTACAAATTTCTTATGTGAGAATGGAAAGATCAAAACCCTCCAGAGGTATGTACAGTGTTTAATAATCACTTCTTGTCAGTAACTGGCAAGTTGTTCAGAAATTTATTGCTGCAGGTGAATATGCAGTACTCTTAAAATCCGGCAGTCTTCCTTACGTATAATGAAGCAATCTGAGTACCGGGGATTGCCGCGCTACATATTTCTTTTCATCTTTTATTAGTCCTTGTCCTCCTCCTCCTCATTCCCCCCTCGCCCTCCCACATATCTTTCTATGCATCTCTTCCCCATGTCCTCCACCCCCACCCTCAGTGCACTGCTTCCTCTTTCCTTACTCTGTTCCTCTCTCCCTCCCACCCCCACCCTCGCTGTCCATTTCTCCCTTCCCCTTGTGTCCATCTCCTTCTCCCCTCCTGTCTCCACTTCATTTTTCACTTGCCACTAGGACGTTGCTGGTTCTTACCCACGCAGTATTTTTTTCCAGATAGTAAGTAAATATGTGTACTAGGTTTATTAAAAACAAAAATTCCAAGACTTACCAAGCGGGAAAGCGCCGGCAGACAGGCACATGAACAAAACACACAAACACACACACAGAATTACTAGCTTTCGCAACCGATGGTTGCTTCTTCAGGAAGGAGAGGGAAAGACGAAAGGATGTGGGTTTTAAGGGAGAGGGTAAGGAGTCATTCCAATCCCGGGAGCGGAAAGACTTCCCTTAGGGGAAAAAAGGACAGGTATACGCTCGCTCGCGCGCGCACATACATACACAGACTAGGTTTGGTTGAAATCTGTCCAGGGATATAAGAGGTGGTTTTTACCCTTGGCTTTGCCGTTGTATGCACTTGTCAGGTATAATTAAGATATTTCACTCATACATGTAAAGGTATTTCACCTTTATCTCCACTGCAGTTTCGTTGTCATGCAGCTCAATTTGTATCGTGTCTCCTTAGCACACTCGAGACAAAGCCCGAGCATACATTGGACCACAACTTTGTGTTGAAAAGACCACACCTGAGTATAGGTCAGATTATGATTTTCTCTACACACGAACCCCTTTCACTTGAAAACTGAATTATTTTGCATGAGAACAATGTACGGGCCCCTTCGTACCTATCCCTTGACTGGTGCTACCTTATGTTGTCAGTTTCTAGAAATATTTTGAAACTAACATTAGTGAGTGTATCAGCTGTTGCTACAAATGAGTGAGCCAATATGATTGCATTAGCATAATTTCATGCTTGTACTCATTAGGTTTCACAGTGTGCTGTAATTCTGCTACAAATACATAAAGTTTGTTGAGAGAGGAGGAAATTTTGGAGGCTCAAGAGGAAGAGATTGCTCAATAACTCAAACTGCACTTTTTTCTTTGGACGATAATTATACTTTAAGTCATAATTTTAAAGTTTGTAATCGGTCAAATAACTAAAGTAAATAGGAAATATGGATCTGGAAGCTTGGTCCTTTATTTTTAAGTGTGTTATTCTTGGAGATACACCAGTTACATATGTGGCGGTAATGCTTTAAATTGAGGAAAAGATATATGTATTTTCTCTTCCAGATGACGTGTGATGTTAAGGAAGATAAGGAATGTAAATTATCTAATAGGGTAGTTTGTAATACCAACAAGTGACATTCGGAGAACAGATGAACGCGTAACTACAACCAGACACAATGTGTACAGTTTCTGACATAGAACTCTCATCAAAACTAAATTAAATTGTCGCTAGGTTTTCAAACAGGTAAAGAAGACAACTATTTTAAATTCCTATGATTGAGGATAGATTAAGAGCTTACTTAAGAGTGTCACTTTCAAGGTTTTGTGCTCAAAAGGAATGCTGGTATCTTCATTACTGGAATGATCTCTTCTACCTCTTGACAGTGAAACGAAAGGGCTTGTTCACATGAATACATCTTCTAGGGGAACAGCTCCTTGACACCTGTACTGCAGGACTGAGACAAGCTGGCAGTGGCTCTGGGGAACATTCACGTTGGCATCAATGAATTCGGTGGAGCTTGTGCAAGGCACCATGATGGCCAAGGAGTGTTGTACATTGGTTAGAGACCACATACAAACCTTAGAGATAATCATGTTTCCTAAGGGAAGTGGCATTTTTCAAAAGATAATGCACAACGTCACAAGGCCAGAAGTGTGATGGGTTGGTTTGAGGAATGCAGTGGCAAGTTCAAGTTGATGTGCTGGTCTCCCAATTCAACAGATCTGAATGTGATTCAACACATCTGGGATGTGATTGAAAGTAGTGTTGGAGTTTATTTCCCCCCTCCCTGGAAATTACAGGAATTAGGTGATGTGTGTGCAGATATGGTGCCAACTCCCTCCAACAACCTACCAGGGCCTCATTGCTTCCATGCCATGATGTGTCACCACTGCTATCTGTGCCAGAGGTTGACATGCTGGCTGTTATGCAGATGGTTGTAATGTTCTGGCTGATCAGTTTATTTTGGGGCAACTCTGTGCACTTACCACTAAGGTTGTTAGCCCAGAAAAGGGTAGTTATGCAGACCTGTGGAGTAAGTTTGTAAAAAATTGTGTGGACTGTTGAATTCCAACTCTTCAATCCCAGTATATATAAACCATCATGGGATTTTTTAATCACCAGTACTGACTCATTCAGAAGAAATTCCAACCTTCATTCAGTGGACACTAGATTAAAAAATGGTTTTCACTTCCTTATAAGCATTGCAGAGTAAAGTGTGGACTATTAAGCAGGTTTAATTTTCAGTATGCTTCCAGTAGATGTGTAAAACTACTTCATGAACCTAAAGTCTTCAGATACGTTGAAAGGTTTCCTTTGTGGCACACACGTCCTGTTCTGTACAAGATTTTCTCACATAACTTCAAAATGTTATGTAGTTTTTTATTGGTATACTCTCTAACATTTTTTTTGTTTTAGTCTGTTGTTTATAGTATATTTGATAGTATTATCAGTATTCTGTAAATTGCAGATGGACTCAGTCCATACAAAGTAGCTTTGGCTTACATGGTCCCAAAAAACATGATAGATAAACAAATAATAAAATGCATATTCAGCTGTCAAGTGTACCCTGAACAAACACCAGAAATGTACTACCATTTTAAGCTGTAGTTTCTCACACAGTGTTGTATAAGGATGATTTTGTCTGCCTGTTATGCTAGTCAGTGCCACATGCACTGATGCTAAGCATAATGTACTCTTAAAGCAGAACATGACATATTCATCTCTCAAATTGTATGTTTTGATTTATCAGAAATGCACTTCATGATGTTGAGGTGCGAGCAGAAGTGAGACAAGCTATACCCACACCTGTAGCTCGGTTACCAAAAAAATGGTTCCTTGAGGTGCTAGCCTATACTCCAGATCCAGAATTAATCCTAAATAGGGCTATAATCTCAGTGGGATTGACAGCAGCTGCCTAGGTGATAAATTACTTGAGATGTGAATAGTATGCACTGTCATATGGAACAAGGATGACAGGCATACGTACTTTTCTTGGACTACCAACACACAATTTTGTACAGTGTTGACACTATGTTCTACATATTAGACTGTTTTTAAAGGACCTCTCAGCCTACCACAGACCCATAATTGCATATATTGATGTTGTGCTGATTGGTATCTGATGTCTACTAATCACGTACAATGTTTAAAGCAGTCCACTCATTCAACAAGTCTCACATGCTTGGTACATGGTTCATACTGTCAGCAGTATGATCCATTGCTTACACTGCACTATGTTGTTGCCCCCATGTAAATATGTTGTTCAGAATGAACAAATAAGTTGTTGTTATATCATTTGTGTAGAACTGTTCATTTTCCATGTTCCACAAACATTTCAGATTTGTGTGTTTGTTTACTGATGAAAAAGAATATTGGTTGCTCATTTATTCCCTAAATTATACATTTTGAATATTTCAAATGACAGTAGAATTTTTTTCTTATCTTCTTTCATAATTCAAAGAATATAGGTCATTGCCATTATGAACACATTTGATTTACAAATTGCTTTAGGATAAATATGCTACAGCTTCTAAACTTGGTTTGTGTAGAATTTCGGACACCACCTTGTTTTGTATAAAGATCGGGGAAGGTGCTCTGTTTCTGAATATTTAGGGAGTGACGGTACAAATGCTGTAACTGAGGTGGGCACCTGGGAGCTTGGAGTAGCAGGAGTAAACATTGAAATCACTATTCTAATTGTGGAATACAATAGTGTTTCCAGATAGTTTCCTTTTCTGATTGTGTATAGCTTCGTCAGGATGACTCGGCCCACACTAATTCCAGCCAGTAAGTGCAGTAGGTAAAAGGGTATTGCCAGTAATGCTGCCCATAATATTTTACACGTGGTCGATGGGGGGATACATCTGATAATCATGCTGTCTAATAGAGCTGAAGAACATCTTCGAAAACATACTGGTCACTGTGAGTAGCTTGTACACAGCGGTTTCCCTGAAATGGTAGGAATGGCAACGTATTGGGATGGCTAATGATTTGCATACATTATGCACTATCCTGTGTTCCCCAGACAAAGATCAATCACCTTTGTAACTGTTCCACATTTTGAACTTGCTTTTGCTTTATTTTGACACAAACCTTTGTCTCTTTTAGTTAACAGTTCCATGATGGAAAGTCAGTTGTTCCTTCCATTTACTTCATCTGCAACAGTTTTATAAAACTGCATTTTTGTAACTACTTGATTATTAGATTTCCCATATTTTGTAACTCATGATGAAATTATATGTACAGGGTGCTCCATTGATAGTGACCGGGCCAAATATCTCACGAAATAAGCATCAAACGAAAAAACTACAAAGAACGAAACTCATCTAGCTTGAAGGGGAAACCAGATGGCACTATGGTTGGCCTTCTAGATGGCGCAGCCATTGGTCAATTCGATATCAACTGCGTTTTTTTAAATAAGGCCCCCCATTTTTTATTACATATTCATGTAGTACGTAAATAAATATGAATGTTTTAGTTGGGTCACTTTCTTGCTTTGTCATAGATGGCGCTGTAATAGTCACAAACGTAAAAGTATGTGGTATCATGTAACATTCCACCAGTGCGGACAGTATTTGCTTTGTCATACATTACCCATGTTAAAATGGACCATTTACCAATCGTGGGAAAGGTCGATATCGTGTTGATGTATGGCTATTGTGATCAAAACGCCCAACGGGCATGTGCTATGTCTGCTGCTCGGTATCCTGGACGACATCATCCAAGTGTCCGGACCATTCGCCCGATAGTTGGATTATTTAAGGAAACAGGAAATGTCCAGCCGCATCTGAAACATCAACCACAACCTACAACAAATGATGATGCCCAAGTAGGTGTTTCAGCTGCTCTCACAGCTAATCTGCCCATCAGTAGCAGACAAATTGCTCGAAAATCGGGAAACTCAAAAATGTCGGTGTTGAGAATGCTACAGCAACATAGATTGCACACGTACCATATTTCTACGCACCAGGAATTGCATGGCGACGACTTTGAATGTCGTGTACAGTTCTGCCACTGGGCACAAGAGAAATTACGGGACAATGACAGATTTTTTGCACGCATTCTATTTAGCGACTAAGCATCATTCACCAACAGCGGTAACGTAAACCAGCATAATATGCACTATTGCGCAACGGAAAGTCCACGATGGCTGCAACAAGTGGAACATCAGCGACCTTGGTAGGGTAACGTATGGTGTGGCATTATGGTAGGAAGGATAATTGGTCCCCATTTTATCAATGGCAATCTAAATGGTGCAGTGTATGCTGATTTCTTACGTAATGTTCCACCGATGTTACTACAATAAGTTTCACTGCATGACAGAATGGCAACGTACTTCCAACATGATGGATGTCCGGCACATGGCTCAAATGCAGTTGAAGCGGTATTGAAAAGCATATTTCATGACAGGTGGCTTGGTTGTCTAAGCACCATAACATAGCCCGCATTTCACCGAATCTAACGTCCCCGGATTTCTTTCCGTGGGGATAGTTGAAGGATATTTGCTATTGTGATCCGCCGACAACACCTGACAACATGTCAGCGCCTTATCAATGCATGTGCAAACATTACGGAAGGCAAACTACTCGCTGTTGAGAGGAATGTCACTACATGTATTGCCAAATGCATTGAGGTTGACGGACATCATTTTGAGCATTTATTGCATTAATGTGGTATTTACAGGTAATCACACTGTAACAGCATGCGTTCTCAGAAACGATAAGTTCACAAAGGTACATGTATGACATGGAACAACCGAATCAGAAGTTCAAATGTACCTACGTTCTGTATTTTAATTCAAAAAACCTACCTGTTATCAACTGTTCGTCTAATATTGTGAGCCATACGTTTGTGACTATGACAGCGCCATCTATCACAAAGCGAAAAAAGTGGTCCAACTAAAACATTCATATTTCTTCACGTAGTACATGAATATGTAATAAAAAAAATCAGGGTTGCTATTTAAAAAAACACAGCTCAAATCCATTTGACCTATAACAGCGCCATCTGGTTTCCCCCTTTGAACCAGACAAGTTTCGTTCTTTGAAGTTATTTCGTTTGAAACTTATTTCGTGAGATATTTGGCCAGGTCACGATCAATGGACCACCGTGTGCGTGTGCGGGCGCGGGCGTGCGCGTGCGGTGTGGTTATTCGATATTCAATATGAAAACTTCAGAAAAAAGGTAGCTGCAGCAGGAAACCTAGAGATAAGGCAAGAGTGGCATGCCTGTCTTGTTCTGTTAACCAAACAAACATGAGGAGAACGAGGAGTGCTGGAGAAAAGTGTGTTGCATAATTTTCTGTTTTACACATTGATATAACTGCTCTTCAAATGGGCTGGTCAGTAAGTGCAGACTGGCGTGTTGGAGTTTGCCCTATTATTCTTTTCAAAATAAACTGGGAGAACTGGCAGAAACACCAGCTCTCAGGGCAGCCAGAACACAAGCATGTCCTGAAAGTCTTGAATATATCATTCCAAACACTGCTGGGGAAAGTGTATTAGAAAATCCTCACTGAAGTGTTTAAGACACTGTGTGATGTCTGAAACTTGAGAGGGAAGACAATGAGAATGGAAGTTTCTGAAATATAGTAATTGGCATTGTCATCATAAAATTTGTGAGTGAAACTTGTATGTTATTACATGGGTAAGATAAAGATTTTTAGTATTGCAGAAAATGCTGATATTCACAAATAGTACTTTTGAGAATTACCAAAGTCAGATAAATCAAATATTCTGCTCTGTTGAAGTAATCAGAGGATTTGATTGTTTCAAAATTGAAAGAAAATTGCTTTTCATTATTATGTACTGTCACTACTGCGATGAAAAGTAACTTAGTCTCAAAATTGTTTTTCACCGAAGGACAGGTATTCTTGCTTTGGATTTATGATGTTGACACTGAACTGTGTGGTAAGAATGTGTTGGCAAATTCTATATGTAGTGGATTGTTAGCACGGTACTATTTTAGAAAGGGCTAGGTCCAAAACTTGGTCAAACTATCCTAATTAAGGATTTCTGTGAATTACGTAAATTACCAAAGTTAAATGATAGAATGGTCCCAGGACATAGACTTCACTTCCTGAAGCTATGGTAGAACTGAGGTAGGCTGTTTTCAATGACATCACTACCAAGGGGGGAAACACCAACAAAAATATCATTGTCAGCTGCTTCCCTCTTACATGAAAGCAGTGAGTGGAATAGTCCATATTCTGACAGTCTTTGATGAACATATTTTATAAAACAGTGTGGAATACTTTAAGCCCTCAAATTCCTGCACTTGCTTTCAAAACAGTCAGAGAATTACACACTTCCTGAACTGATTCATGATGATGATTGTCCACTGAATTACAGTAAAATAGGGTGAACAGAAACTGTTTCCAACTTGAAGAGGAAATAAAAAATTGATAATTTCAAAAAGAAATATGAAAATAAAAATTGTACGGGATTGCGCGTAGGTGTAAAATTTATTAGTCAACGTTGTTTTTTTCTTCTAAAAATGAACATTTTACAGTTTTGATGCATTTATTCACCAAATGAGAATACATTAGTACTTTGCATGCATTCCTTTATTATTAACGAGCAATTCATCACCTCTTGACATTGAGTCTTGAGCATCAATTTTTGGCATCTCCATTTCTAGCTTCATGACCTCTTTACACTCATTGGAGGGGTGAGTTGTGCTTTTTTGTGTAGACGATGAGCTAGAAGCCTTGCATAAATAAGCTTTCTGTGGACTGTGGAGTTACAAACATAGACTCGAGAGTGCTCCAGAGCCTTCTTTGAGTTGTAGGGGACAGTTTGCACTTGTATCTACAGTTCCCTCAATGTGCAGGACTGAAATTAAGGACATCTTTTACCACCTAGCAAATAGAGCTTACAGATTTTTTGTGAAATTTGTAACCTGTTGGCTACATCTCATTTTGAATACAGTTTTTCTTCGAGTTAAATATTTTTAGAAGAAACATTACTTGGCACAGATCACTTTTCTGACCTGTAACCAACAAATATCTGACAAACAAAAGAACTACTGATAATAATTAAAATATTGATATTCAGTGGCTGAAATACAAGTATAAATACTCACACATTATGTTTTGATGATACATTAAGCATAAAACGCACCTTAGGTATGTCCCTGCAGAATTAAACCGCCTCCAAAACAGCTGCCTCCATGCAATCTCTGCCCCAACAACAATTGATTGCTTAGGGAGTTCTGTCAACATTATTGGCACAGTACTGCCAATAATAAAGGTAAATGTTACCATATAGATGTAACAGAGTGAAAATTTCAATATCAGATGGCTGAATAATTCCAGTGTGAGAGAAACTAGAAAATATCAAACTTTTTGTTTTGAGTCTAGTAACTTTCATGCCTCTGTAGATCTTGAGCCTAACTTCAAGCGTATAAATAGATTTCAGGCCTCGCTCATGCTTATATAACATAACTCCATTGTTCCATTCACCACATAGAGAGGGGTGAATAGAAACTGCAGTGTTGATCTTACTTTATTTCTAAGTACTGGTCTTAAGTGCGAACACACACGTCAAAATCTGCTTCCGATCTAAAAGAGTAAGAAACAAAATTTACCTGGTAAAAAATTTTATTCGCTACAAAAATGAAATGAAACTTATTGCATGAATCGTTGTTGTTTGTTCTGTTTTCCAAATCGAATAAAGATTGTTAGACACCTAATTTCTTCATTGTAACATTAAATTTATGCACTTGGTTTGTTTGTTAATACATTAATTCACTTACGTGTTTTAAAATGATATCTTTGAATCTAAAAGTCATACCTCAGAGGTTAAAATGAACATGTTTAATTAGCCTTTGTTTTTTTCTGAAGAAAAATATTCATAAACTTTGCCTTCTAAATAACAAATTTTACTTCCATACAATCTAAATGACTGCTTACTTTTTTGAAGTACTTAAACTGCAGCATAATTGTCTGGATTGAGAACAGTGCCAAGTGATTATTCATTTCTGTTGGATTATTGGTCTTCTGAGGAAATACGGAAACAAACTGTTTCTATTCACTCCACAAATTCCAAAAATGCAATCTACATTTTTCAAGTAGCCAAAACGCAAGTCAGATTAAAGTACACTTTAAAACTGAAGTTTTGGTTAATGGAATTAGATTGCAAATTTGCTTATTATGTATTTCAATTAAAACAACAAAATTTAGATTGATAATGTGGAATAAAGTTGTAAGTAAGCAAATTCAGCACCATGTCCAATGTTTGTCATAGAGTGAATAAAACATAAACTTGGTGTTGAGAACTTGTAAGTTCCCAATTTCCCTCTTACACGGATTCAGTACCGACCTAGGCAAATGAAATATTTTAATGATATTCCCCATTTATCTTCTGACATGATATCATAGAACTTCTTTTGGAAGTTCTGTTTGTATTTACCCTATCCATATTAATAAATGTCCTACGTGTTCTCAGTGGCACGTCATGGGGAGTGGATCGAACCATCCTACTTCGCCTATATCAGTCGATCGTCCGCTCGAAGCTGGATTGTGGGTGCTTTATATACTCCTCTGCACGGCCGTCCATCTTACGCCGCCTCAACTCCTTGCGATCGGAGCGTTTTATACTAGTCCCGTCGAGAGTCTTCATGCTGAAGCTGGTGAATTGCCAGTCACCTACCGGCGCGATATACTGCTTTGTCATTACACCTGTTGGCTACTGTCAATGCCCGACCACCCATCGTATCGTTCCTTTTTTGACGACTCTCTCGACCGTCAATACGGGTTGTATGTCTCTGCCCTGCTACCCCCTGGAGTTCGCTTTCGTCGCCTCCTTCAACTCCTTGATTTTTCACTCCCTGCAACCTTTAGAGTGGGCGAGAGCCACACGCCACCTTGGCTCCAGGCTCAGGTTCGCGTTCACCTTGACCTCCGCTCGCTCCCAAAGGAGGTTACCCCCGGTTCAGTATACCACTCCCGTTTTGTCGAACTTCGTTCGAAGTTCATTAATATGACTTTCATTTATACAGATGGCTCTAAGACCAATGACGGGGTCGGGTGTTCTTTTATTGTCGGGGCCCAAAGTTTCAAATACCGGCTACATGACCATTATTCGGTCTTCACAGCTGAGCTCTTTGCCCTCTTCCAGGCTGTTCTTCACGTCTGCCACCACCGACATTCTGCTTATGTCATCTGCTCCGATTCTCTGAGCGCCATCCAGAGCCTCAGTGATTCGTATCCAGTTCACCCTTTCGTGCACTGGATCCAACGCTCTCTTCTGGAGCTGGTGGACGACGGGTCTCCAGTTAGCTGTATGTGGGTTCCTGGCCATGTCGGTATCCCTGGAAATGAAGCTGCAGGTGCCGCAGCCAAGGCTGCGGTCCTCCAGCCTCGGACGGCTTCTTGTTGTGTCCCTTCATCAGATTGTAGCATGATCATTTGTCGGCGCATTTTATCGCTGTGGCATGCCGATTGGGCTGCACTTATGGACAACAAGCTTCGGGCCTTGAAACCTCTTCCCGCAGCTTGGACGTCCTCCTCACGTCCTTCTCGGTGGGAGGAGGTCGTTTTGGCCCGGCTATGAATTGGACACTGCCAGTTCAGCCATCGCCATCTGCTGATGGCAGCGCCGGTGCCGTTCTTTCCATGTGGGCAATTGCTGACGGTCCGCCACATTTTAACGTCCTGTCTGGGTTTTACTACACTGTGTCTTGATCTTGGCCTCCATGTTCTCTGGATGCCATTTTAGCGGATGACCCAGGAGCTGCTGCTCGCGTTCTTCGTTTTATCAACTTGACACACCTGTCTAAGGACATTTGATTATGCTGTAGTTTTTTAATCCTATGCCTGTTAATAAGTCTTTTATAGTGTTGACCCTTTTAGTTGCTGTTTTAACCTTGTGCCTCACGGTACATTCCTAAATTAGTCAGTGCGCTAATGACCATTGTAGTTATGCGCCCTAAAACCACAAAAAAAAATAGTGTGCTCAGTTTGGTAGAAACTCTTCAATCGAATCACACTGTTGGTCTGATATTCCATATGCTCATATTTTGTTCATTAGGCAGCAATGCACAACAGTATCAAATGCCATGGAGGAACATGTCTTCTACCTGGGCACCAGTACCTACCACCACCTGGGTTGTAGATGGACAGAGCACAAGCTGTGTTTTGCATAATGTTTTTGGAACCCATGATGATTTGTACGTTTGTTTTTTGAAGTCCACCTAATTTTGAATTTGATATTATTAATGTATGTGCAGCCTGTAATAGTATGTTCTATATTTATTTACTTACATTTTTTTACGTGGAGCTATCGTAATGATGGCTTTCGCAAACGTCAGACTTAATACTATGGTTATATTTACACTTATAAAATACACTATATTCTGTAGCTGTTGCTTCTTATGTCTATTTTTTTTTACATTTCTCACATTACAACTGATATGCTAATGCCTCATGCTACAATCACTATCTTAAAATTCGGTGAAAGAATAAAAACATTTCCCTTATACGTTCTTAGAGCAATTGGTAGTTTGTTATACCAAACCAAACCACTGAATATCTAAATTTGTATTCCACAAGCCATATTGTAGTGTATGGCTGGGGGTACTTTGTGTATCAGTGTCATTTCCTGTTGCACTTGTTAATACTTCATGGGAAGAAAGATTGCTGGTAAGCTTCCATGTGGCCTTGACCTCTTGGAGAGGAAGGAAAACGGTATGTTGATGCCTCGAGGAACATATGCTCTCGGAACTTTAACAGTAAATTACACTGTAATGTAAAATGCCTATCATGTGTCATCTGCTACAGGAATTTTTTAATCCTGCTAGTTCAACATAAAATAAAATTTATGGTGTGAATACACATAACAGACATTCACACAAATATAGCTTGGAGAAAATACTATAAGTGTTATTCCAAAAGTTCTCACACAGTAGAGGCAGTTATTTCATTTTAGTTGATCCTGTTGAATTATCATTTTGTTGCAGATGAGGCAATCCAATTACAATGATGAGGGTTGTAACTAATACAAATTCCACTCATTGTAGTACTGAGGTAAAAACTAATGCAGTCATTGTGATAATGATAACAGCACCATAGGGATAATTTAAAGGCAAAATTTAACTTTTATAACTTTGTTCATATATAAATACTGAGGCTTCAAGTGGGAGCCCATCAATGACAACACAGAAACTTAGAAACCTATTTGAGTGAGCACTTCATTTCGAAACGTTGTACAGCAGTCACAGTTTTTGAAGAACGTCTTTGTGCCAGGCATAGATAGACATAGATGCCATCACATGCCTAGTGTTATATACAGATCCATTACAGCTTGTACCACCTGCCTTATAATTGTCTTCAGATGATGCATAATTCATTATTACTGAATATTCTTAAACAATCCTGTTTCTCTTATGGTTGGAACCAGTCATGATTTGATTTAACTTAATGTGAGGGTGAGGTGAAATTCTGGTGACCTGATAGTGAAAGACTGTCTCATTTAGGTCAAAATGATGCTGTTCTTTTCATGTAACTCCCTTTTGAGTCGATATACTTTGTTCAGTTTTTAGTAAATATTTTTCATCCTAATGTGTTATCTTGCAGGATTTATAAGATTGCCATAATCTCATTGGACTGAAAATGGTTTCCAGCTACAAATAGGCAGAAGTGAGTCTCATATCCAGTTAATTGGGTGGATGAGTCAACAGTGTTTTCTCAAGTCAAGAATGTTCTCTCTTTCTTGATTTCTTGTTCCTAATGTGATTTTGTGGGCAGATGGATTGTCCTGATCAGATATTTTATTTATTTTCTGTCCATTGGTCTTTCCATGTATTGATTTTAATATAAATTTTAGTTAGTATAAATTCTTGCATTATCCTCTGAAAGGCGAGTAATAAAGAAATCTATTCTTTGTCTCATAAAACATAGGCCATATAGCCTTTCCAGCAGATGAAATCAGTTTTGCCATTTTTGGTGCATTTCTGGCTAGAAGTGGAGGACAAGCATTGAATGTACCATAACAAACTGGCACAAACAAAATAAGATGGAATTAATCAATTTAAAAAAAAAAAATATTTTCAAAATGTTCTAAACACTGCAGAGAAGTTCATTTTCACATTTGCTGCTGTTCAGCGTCCATCTAATAAGGCACCCATCTTGCATAAAGCTTTCTCATTCGTACAGTGTTCTTTGATAAAACTATCAAGTCAGTTATTTATATACATTTAAATATTGATTGTCCAATAACATTGTGTACTTTATCCTTGTTTTTATCAGTGATTGCAAGTTTCATCTGGATAATTCTCATGTGACACATCGACAAATTTGAAATCAGCAGATCTCTTATTTTATTAACAGTTTAAGATGCAAAAGCAACCTCCTTAGAATACTTCACCAAATTTGAATAAACTTTCACTGGCAGACTGTTTGAAAGACGAATTTTGTGATAGTGAGGTATTACAGTTTAAAATGTAATGTCTTGTATATCAAGTTGACACGTGATTTACATATAGAAAAACAAAGTTTCGTGGGTATCAGTGATATCTTTGTGCCAGGAAGACAACTTTTCAGCCTTACCTTGTCACTGAGAAAAGTGTGATTGTGATAGTTTTTTGCCATTCATATTTTTTCCATCCACGAATCTTTAAATCTGAAATTATTCTTTACAATTTTCTGTCTCTTGTGTAACTACAAAACTCATATCAAAATAATCAGTTTTGTATTAGTATTTCTGGTAAATGGATGGAGTAACAGTACATATCCACTGATCAACAGAACATTGTTTATAGGACAGACATCATATAAACAGTCAACCAAAGAAAAAGTTTGGTTGCTCCTTCTATTCACCCTAATAATGTTGCTCTGTTTCATTAAGTCCTGGTCACCACAGCCAGTTGTCGGTGACAATTTCAGCTGCTAATGCGACTGTTTTGATATGTGATAGCAGGTGGGATAGCACGTGCACTTAGTTTATCTGCGTGGTTTACTTTTCGTTTTTTATTTTACATACCAGAATGTCTGAAGTTAGTAGCTGAAGTGAGCAGAAAAATGACAAAACCTACTTGGTACAGAGCAACATCCCTTCCACACATTAAAGGGAATGTATGAACATTTTTTGTTCTGAATCTTACAGACGTTTGTCACAAGCATACGGTGCACGCAGGTATTGTGTATCCAACAGCATGGCTTTTTTCTGTGACTTTGCCAAATAACTTTGTTGGTTTGACCCAGGTGTAAGTGCAGTAGGAACTATGAGAATGAAATTCCTCAGAATTACGTTCTTGTATAAAACATTCTATCTTTCCTTGATGCACCATATCTGCGTAAAACCTTAAGCTTTGGATGATCACATCTATCTTCTTCATCGTGAGCAACAACTACAGTTCCTAGATAAGACATTTGAGGTGATTATCGAAAGCTTGAGATTTTTCACAGATTTTATGTGGCAAGAAAATAGAATCTTGTCTCAGATATCCAGCTGATTGTGGAAGCTGAAGTTTTGAAATGAAAGTTTGTTTCTAATATTATTTGTGCTTCATGCTCAATAAATGCTCCACCATGACTGTTTAGAGGCTCTGTTGTTACTGTCTTGTACTCAGTGCCAAGCAGCTTTTCTGTTATGTGAAAAATCAGTATTTGGATCATAACTGGATTTCTTTTGTTGCATGTTTATTAGGCTTCAATGAAATTTTGTGCCAATGAAGTCTCAATAAGTGTTTGAAAATGAGATTGAACACTAGTGATTGACCTAATTGATATTGCTGCATTTCATAGACAAGCACTGACTATTAGAGCTTTTTCAGTAATCATGAAATGTAATGTTACAATGACACTAGAAAAATAAAACGGTGCTGTGTCATAGCTTAAAGTTACACTAAAATTAAGTATCTTGCTTGAATGTGTTTAGAGACTGTTTACATCATGGAACTCTTCCAGTTAGTGCATTTCTGATTAATACCAACCTGGAGAAAACCTGGTGCTAGGACTGGAGACTGAAATAACTGTAAATGAAAATAAAATGTGAGACTATTAAAAATGTTGTTGTAACAAACAAACAAAAAAAGTCACAAGTTCTGAACAGGATTTAAGATTAAACCTTTTGCAATATGTATGTATTTAAAGGAATCTATGTTTACAGGGCCTGCACACAAAAATTGGAGGATGGAACTGGTACCTGTTGACAAGCTTTTGAAGAAGGATGTAACACAGCAGGTAATGACATTCATCTTCAATAATCTGCATCTTGTGGTACATGTAGATTTCATAAAGAAATTAGCACAAGGCTATCCTACATATTTATCGCTCCATTTCATTCCTGCTTATACATCACTTACATAAGTGATTAGAGCACTTATTTTCACCATTGATCTATATGTGAAAGGCATAGTAGAAACAGAATTATTTCATATGCAATGACAAATACTGTCTTTTCTTTCAGTCATTCTTTCTACCTCCATGCACCTTGCCGCCCCCCCCCCCCCCCCCCCCCATTTCCCAGTATGACTTCGTAGTTATTTCGTATAGAGTACTGGTATTTATTAGTTAATATAGATAGTCATAGATCTTATCAACTGGTAAGCTTCAATTCCTCTTAATTTTTGTAAATTATGTTTCATGTATCACTCTTAGTGAAGTGACCAGTAAAAATTAAACATTAGTGATGACTCATCAGTATCTCTTTTTTTTTTATGGATTACACTAATTTGAATAACTTTTGAGTAACATACCTTATTAATTTTCAGAATCGCTTGGAAACTATGGATTCCTTCCACAATTGTAAATACTCTTCATAACCCATAGTATGAATTGAGTAAAAACGATCTAGGTCAAAGCTACTATTGAATCCTTGATGCTCTAAATTTTGATTTGCAGTGTGTACAGATAAATTATGAATAGTTGGTAGCAAGTTTTTACTGGATACACAAAATGGATTCTCCTGCAGATTTTCTTTATGCCCAGTATTGTCACTTAGACAGTGTAATAAGGATGAAGTGTACATGAAGATCTGCACTATATGACGAGATATTTTGTATCTGTGGGGTAGACTATTTAGTAGATGACACTTAACCACCATACAAAAATCAACTTCAAAAGTAGCATGGCAGCTAGGCTTCATGCTGTTGACTTTTTGTGATTATTGTTTTTGGTGCAGTAGATCATGTGATTTGTAGTTGCTTGCTTTTTGACTTGTAAATCTAGCTAAAGTATTTCCCTTCCAGCAATAGATATGGCTCAGGATTGTAGAAACTTTATTGATGAGATGCAGTCAGTGAACAGGTGGTAACTCAGTTGGTGACTGTCAGCGAGCTTTGAATGACTTCCGTGCTTTGTATTAGTGAAAAAGTCGTAGGACCATCTCCTGTTGTGAATGCATCAGAGGCCTTGCGTTGTTCCTTCTGTTGCCAGTTTGGTCAACAGAGAACCATGATCTGGCACTCAGCAGACACCTCAAGGTTCCTTCAGACTTTGCATAGATCTGTAGTTGCCTCTCAGGAAAAGCTCTGTGAGAACTGGTCAAAATGGTAGCCCTGTACTCCAAATAGATAGGTTTGAGACATAGTCTCCCACTGATGATAAAGAGAGAACAAGCAGGATATACCTCTCATTGAGCAGTTGTCACCTTTGAAGTACAGACAAAGGGAAAGAAGACACTGTTTGTTGGTGGATGATAGTTTTAGTTGACTAGTGAAACCTATTAAGAAATTACTGTTAAGGGAGCAAAATAATTGTGAATTCTGTGTGCCTTCTGAGTTGAACTGTCCACCAGTTGGATATGTCATGAGAGCTATCAAGAATGTGGCTTGTTGTCAGATATAGATTATTACAAATGTTGGTGCAAATAATATCTATTGCTTGTGATCTGAGGCTGTTTTTTATTCTTTTGTAGGTCACAAGATGTAAAGGGAGGAGGGGGGGGGGGGGGGGGGGAACTCAGCATAACTGTTGATCTCAGCATCTTACAGAGGACTGACATTTGTTTATCTGGTAGGTTAGGTGCACAACATACAATGACAAGTCATTTTGGTGGTAGAGTGCATCTGAAATTCATGTGGTTCTGTTTTTGACATTAATCAAAACTTGGATATCCTCAGATGAAATGACACTGATTCACAAACTTCATGTTTTAAAAAGTATCAGGTGTGAAATGCTGATAGCCAGAAAATAAAATTTTTCAAACAAAGATTCCAAGACTTACCAAGCGGGAAAGCACCGGCAGACAGGCACAATGAACAAAACACACACACACACACACACACACACACACACACACACACACACACACAGAATTACTAGCTTTCGCAACCGATGGTTGCTTCTTCAGGAAGGAGAGGGAAAGGCGAAAGGATGTGGGTTTTAAGGGAGAGGGTAAGGAGTCATTCCAATCCCGGGAGCGGAAAGACTTCCATTTTCCCATGTGGAAGTTTCTTTCTATTTTATTTACATCATCATTAAAATAAAATTTTTCAGTATTTAACAGCACCTATGTTTGTGGAAAATACCCAGAACACCCCATTACTCAAGAAATACTTTAGCACTGAGAGCTCATTGAGACCACATGTAAAATATACAGAAATGTTAAACATGTGGAACATTAATTGGGAAGGTACACAGGGGATTTATTTGCAGTAACGAGCAAATATATACGGTCCAGCAGGATGAAATGGACCACTCTCTGAAATCACTTGGGGAAGAGGAACTGGAAGCCAACATTTTACAATGTGTTGCTAAATAATACTTCTGCATTAGTGGACAACTGCCGTGAGCAACTAGTCTGGTGACACACATGCGAGGCACATGCATGGCTTTCAACAGCATGAAGTAATGCTCGCTGCACCCTGATATGAGCGAAAATTACATATTCCAGTGACTGTTGTATATATTTGGTAACACCTTTCCGAGTATCCCTTGCTCCCTGCGACGCACTGAAGTGACAAAAGTGATGAAGTGACAGAAGTGATGGGGTTACTTCATAATATTGTGGCAGACCACTTTTCATTCGGCATGGTGCAGCTTCTCTGTGTCATGGACTCAACATGTCATTGGAAGTCCCCTGCAGAAATATTGAGCCATGTTGCCTCTATAGCTATCCATAATTGTGTAAGTGTTGCTGGTGCAGGACTTGGTGCATGAACTGACCTCTCAATTGTCCCATAAACATCTGTTTGGATTCACGTTGGATGATATGGGTGGCCAAATAGTTCAATAGAACTATCCAGAATGTTCTTCAAACCAATCATGAACAGTCGTGGCCTGAAGACATGGTGCATTGCCATCCACAAAAATTCCATCGTTAGGGACCATGACATCCATGAATGACTGTAATTGGTCTCCAAGTAGCCGAACATCTGGAGGACCCAGTCCCTTTCATGTAAACAGTCCACACCATTATCGAGCCACTACCAGCTTGCATAGTGACTTGTTGACGACTTCGATCCAAGGTTTCGTGGTGTCTGTGCCACACTGAAACCCTACCATCGGCTCTGACCAACTGAAATCAAGAGCGATCTGACCAGGCTACGATATTACTGTCATCTAGAGTCCAGCTTATATGGTCACAAGTCCAGGAGAGGCACTGCAGTCAGCGTCGTGCTGTTAGCAAAGGTACTCACATCAGTCATCGGCTGCCATAACCCATTAACATCCTATTTCACTGCATTGTTGTAACAGATTCGTTCGCCATACATCCCACATTGATTTCTGTGGTTATTTGATGCGACATTGCTTGTCTCTTAGCACTGACACCTCTATGCAAGTGCCACTGCTCTGTCATTAAGTGAAGGCCGTCAGACACTGTTGTCTGTGTGAAGAGGTAATGCTGCACACTCTTGACAGTGTCAATCTCGAAATATTGAATTCTCTAACAGTTTGTGAAATATAAATATAGGCTCTTGCGGCCATTTTCACATTTGGTAAAATTTTTCTGAGTTTGTGACCGTATTGTCAGTATATATAAAACTACTGACGTTTCAGTCCCTGTTGCAGGCGACCTCTTTCAGGGTGTTTCTGCTTACTGCTGAATGAGAAAACTTTGTTTCTTATATACCTGCAGACATGGCTGTTATCAAATTCTGATAGGCTGTTTAGTATGAAGGGGAGGGATGTTAGAAGTCTTTATTGGTGTTTTTATTATTTGTTTTCATTGGTAGAAACCAGACATTTTGATTGGTGTTTTCATTACTGCTTGTAATTGGTGGAAATTGGCAAATGGAAAACCAGGTGGCAGCTGTGATGTGTTGTTGTTTTCCTGCTTTCTAGTGTCGGCCGAGGTGCACCAGTACTCTATGTACCTGCAGCAGCTGCGGTCTCCCTCGTGCCTGTATGTGTTGCTTCACTTGAGCTATCATCTCATAGGGTTGTTATTGCTGGCAGCCAAGATGTCTGACGTTGGTAGCCGTCTTCTCTGTTCAAGTTGGCCGGTCACTTGGCTATTTCTATTGCCTCTGTAATCTTCCTTCTGATAGTAAGAGGCTGTTTCACTAGTATGTGAGTGTCACCAAAATGAATCTGTTTGCCGCACTCATCCTGGTGTTCTGCCACCACTGACTTCGTGTGCTGTCTCAGTCGGATATATTATTTATGTTCAAATATCCGTGTGCTGATTGGTTACCCTGTCTCGCCTACATACACTAATCCACAATTGCACTGATTTCGTAATCTCCAGCAGCATGTAGTTTGTCAGTTGTAGTATCTGCTGTTGTGCGAAAAACATCTTTTATCCTGTTGCTGCTTTGGAAAATCGGTTTGATGCATGCTCAGTGAAGAATTTAGCCCACCTGTTCAGTGACGCCATGAACATATGGTAACAAAGCAATGTCTTGTGCTTCCTTTTGCTATCTTATATTGCCTCCATTCTTTGTCACCATAGTTTTATCTATTACTTTTATTCCATAAACATTGGCACAAAAAATGGACTTGAGGTTTTGTAGTTCACCCTTTAGATGTTCCTCATTGCTGATCCTGTGAGCCGCCTTGGTTAAAGTGTGCAAGGTGGATTTATTCTGTGGGTGATGATGGGAGGAGGCATGCAGGTACTTGTCAGTACTCGTTGGCTTTCTATATACTCTATGGTCTAGTTTACCATCAGGCTTTTTGTAAATTCCCACATTGAGGAAAGGCAGCACCCCATTCTTTTCCATCTCCATAGTGAATTGGATTCTGCTGTGCTGCTGGTTGAGGTGTTAGAGGAAATTTGTAGCCCTTCCTCTCCATGTGGCCAGATAATGAAAGTATCATCAACATTGGAGCCAACATTCTGGGTGTGGTGGTGCAGACTGGAGAGCTGTTTCTTCAAAAGCTTCCATGAAGATGGCTGCTGCAATAGGTAAGAGAGGGGAGCCCATAGCTACACCATTCAGCTGTAAGCAAAAACACCCTGAAGGAGGTCACTTGCAACAAGGACCGAAACGTCGGTAGTTTTATATATATTGACAATGCTGCCACAAACCCTGAAAAAGATTTCTGAAATGGTCTGTTCCATACATCTAACTCCAACTAACATTCCATGTTCAAATTCTGTTAATTCCCACCTTTTGGCAATAATCACATAGGAAACCTGAATCACCTGTGTACAAATGACAGCTCCACCAATTCAGTGCCCTTTCATGCATTTTGGACACAATGCTACTGCCATCTGTATGTATGCATATTGCTATCACATGACTTCCGTCACCTCACTGCAAGATGTTCCATTGTCACATTGCAGAGTGGTTGTTGAAGCAGCCCCAAAGCTTTAATGTTACACGACTGGTGGTGCTCAGAAACTCCATGTTCACCAGATACATGCTTAGGCATGTGGGAGTTGGGGGCAATGATTCATGGGTGCAGCAGCCAAGAACGTCTATATAGTATCTACTGAATAATCACTCTGCTTGAAGTGAACTTGTTGTTGTCACACAAATCTGTCTCTCTGTGCGATGAAAAGAGCGTGTGCTTCAAATTCTATATTGAGGTATTTCTTGTCATTCTTGAAACACATGATGTGTTAGTTCGTTAAGACTGCTGACTGGAGGCTGGTAGGACGGTAAGTCATTCCAGACATGCACTATGGGCAAGAAATTGGGGAAACAGTCAGCAAGAATCCCTGGGGAAACAGTCAGCAAGAATCCCTACATGTGTTGTTGCGTGAATTGGAATGTAGGGTCTTGCAGTATGCTGTTGGCATGTGCCTATCGGTACCTTGGTCATGAAGGGTATGACACTAGATTTAGCATTCATGCCACATACTGGGGAAAACTTGGCTTCCCTTCATTGATTACCAAGTTTGTAATAAAGTTGTACAATAGTTGCCATAGCCAGTAGCTTCCCACACCATGATTCCTGGAGTTGGAGAGTAATGCATCTCCAGAATTGCTGCTTCCTGTGGGTCTACAGACACATTTAGTGATTTGACCATCACAGACAGAAGGCAGACACACGGCTGAACACCACAGAATGCCCCTCAATGTCCCAGTTGACTTTGACCCACTCCATGCAAGTTATCTGCTGTCTGTGGACTGTGCAGTAAACGACATATGACAACTCAGTATCTTGACCCAGCTACCAATAATGTTTCCCCACAGTTTCTAATGACACTCTTCCTGTAGCCGCTGCCTGGATTTCAGCTGTTGGCATCTATCTGTCCATGAGAACCAGTCATACAATCCTATAATTTTCTCATGGTCTGGTCCATCTGGAAGGAACCATGGCTACTCTTGCCACACACATCCTGAGACCATCTCAACATGATTCATTATGAAATCATTGCACTACAGCTAATTGTCTATGTGATCTCTCATGATGGAGCTCCAATATCGCTTGTGTCAATAATTCTACCCTCCCAAAGTCTGAAAGATGGCAGCCTGCTGAATGTGCACAACCTTAGGGAGAAATGTACTGTAATTTCCACCTGAAAAAGTTTCATAAATGTTACACACACCCAATAGCCATCAGGTATTAACACCATTATTCATATGTAGGAATGGATTTTTTTCTGCATTAAAAAAATGCTTGCATAAGAATGAAATAATAATCAATGTATCCCACAGACAAGTAAATATTCAAGGATCAGTTTGGTAATGTTCATGAGGTAACACTTTCCATTTTGGTTAGTGTGTTGTAGTGATTATTATAACATAAGAAAAAGTTCAGCGAAATAACTGGGAGATACTTTTTGTTTAATAGAGCAATTAAACATTCTACTTATGTGGTGAATTTGGAACCTTTTCTTGAAATCTGACAATTGTAAAAGGACGACACACACACACACACACACACACACACACACACACACACACACACATATTACATTGTCTGTGGCTGCCGAGGCCAGACTCAGTTTTCGTGTGTGTGTGTGTGTGTGTGTGTGTGTGTGTGTGTGTGTGTGTGTGTTTAATTTAGAAGAAGACTTTTTGGCCAAAAGCTCACTTGTTTAGCAGTCTATTTGTTATGACTGTTGCCCGTCTGCGACTCATTTCCTTTTCATAATACTGTAATTGTAAAAGAACTGATAGACAATTTAAAAAAATTTAAAAAAAGACTAATCTAGCTTTTAGTACATCATGATTAGTTCATGAGGGAGGAAAAAGTGTTGGGTTGCTGAAGGTTGATAAGGAGGTGGCCACTTGAAGCCAATCTTGAGAGGGATCCACCTGTTGTGAGCAGGTGTAGTTTTTGTTACTTCTAAATATGTATATTGCCAGACCTTGGAATTCTGCCTCTTGACGATAAATTCTGTCTTTGGGTAATTTTAGTTCTATCAAGTGCACTTCCCATTGGGTACAGTTAAACATAACAGACTTGTGGTTAGTTCTAAAGACTTAGTCACATATTTGTATAATTTATTAAAAGACAGAAAAGACATACACTGGTTTAATGTTACCACATGCAGAATATTTTGAAAATGGAAATTAGTGCTGTCATTCTTGGAAACAGAATACATTTGAAGTGATAGGAAAACTTAATGGCAGTTCATGCACCTATAAGATGTGTGGAACATGAGGGCTACAGTTAATTTTATAATAATGTCTTGGTAAAGGATGCATCATAAAATCTTTGAGCAATATGTCTTAGGTGAAGTCAGTTAATGTAATGGAACTTTCTGTTTAGTCTCGTACATCAATCTGTTGCTGAAATTGATGACTTCAAAATTAAAGTTTAAAATTCCACATTTAAATGTACATTCCTACATCAGAAGATTGTTAAATCTACATCTGTATTTCACAAGCCACTGTATGGTGTGTGGCTGAGAGAACCCTGTATCACTACCAGTAATTTCCTTTTCCATTCCACTTGCAGATAAAGCAAGGGAAAAATGACTACTTATATGCCTCTGCATAAACCCTAATCCCTGCAATCTTACCTTCCATGTGTGAAGTGTGTTATTAGTATCCTGTATGCAATCTCTTTTACAGATAAACCACACTCGCATAAAATTCTGCCAATAAACTGAAGTAGACCATTTGCCTTCCCTACTACAATCCTTACATGCTTGTTCCATTTCATATCAATTTTCAGTGTTATGCATATATTTTTAAATGATGATAATGTTTCAAGCAGGACACTGAGTGCTGTATCTGAACATTACTGGTTTGTTTTTCCTACTCATCTGCATTAACTTACATTTTTCTACATTTAGAGCAAGCTGCCATTCCTGACACCAACTAGAAATTTTTGCCCGAGTTATCTTAAATCCTCCTACAGTCACTCGCTGACACCTTCCCGTGCACCACAGCGTCATCAGCAAACAGCCACAGTCCGCTGCTTACTCTGTCCACCAGATCACATATGTATATAGAAAATAAGTGTTCGTGTCACAATTCCCTGGGAAACTCGTGAATCTACATCTACATTTATGCTCCGCAAGTCACCCAACAGTGTGTGGGTGAGGGCACTTTACATGTCACTGTCATAACCTACCTTTCCTGTTCCAGTCGCATATGGTTCGCAGGAAGAACGACTGCCAGAAAGCTAATGTGCGCGCTCAAATCTCTCTAATTTTACACTCGTGATCTCCTCGGGAGGTTAAGTAAGGGGGAAGCAATATATTAGATACCTCATCCAGAAATGCACCCTCTTGAAACCTGGACAGCAAGCTACACCACAATGCAGAGCGCCTCTCTTGCAGAGTCTGCCACTTGAGTTTACTAAACATCTCCGTAACACTAACACGCTTACCAAATAACCCTTCTTTGGATCTTCTATATCTCCTCTCTCACCCCGACCTGGTATGGATAGCACACTGATGAGCAATACTCAAGTATAGGTCGAACGAGTGTTTCTAAGCCACCTCCTTTGTTGATGGACTAAATTTTCTAAGGACTCTCCCAGTGAAACTCAATCTGGCACCCACCTTACCAACAATTAATTTTATGATCATTCCACTGTCTAATCGTTCCGTACACATACTCTGATATTTTACAGAAGTAACTGCTACCAGTGTTTGTTCCGCTATCATATAATCATACAATAAAGGATCCTTCTTTCTATGTATTCGCAATACATTACATTTGTCTATGTTAAGGGTCAGTTGTCACTCCCTGCAGCAAGTGCCTATCCACTGCAGATCTTCCTGCATTTCGCTGCAATTTTCTAATGCTGCAACTTCTCTGTATACTGCAGCATCGTCCGTGAAAAGCCGCATGGAGCTTCCGACACTACGTACTAGGTCATTTATATATATTGTGAGAAGTAATGGTCCCATAACACTCCCCTGTGACACGCAAGACGTTACTTTAATGTATGTAGACGTCTCTCCATTGAGAACATGCTGTGTTCTGTTTGCTAAAAACTCTTCAGTCCAGCCACGCAGCTGGTCTGATATTCCGTAGGCTCTTACTTTATCAGGTGACAGTGCGGAACTGTATCAAATGCCTTCCGGAAGTCGAGGAAAATTGCATCTACCTGGGAGCCTGTATCTAATATTTTCTGAGTCTAATGAACAAATAAAGCAAGTTGGATTCCGGAAACAGCGATTGTGTGAGACCCATGTTGATTCCTACAGAGTAGATTCTGGGTTTCCAGAAATGTCACGATAAGCGAGCAAAAAACATGTTCTAAAATTCAACAACAGATAGACATCAGAGATATAGGCCTATAGTTCTGCACATCTGCTTGATGACCCTTCTCGAAAACTGGGACTACCTGTGCTCTATCCCAATCATTTTGAACCTTCTGTTCTAAAGACACTTGCAGTACACAGCTGTTAGAAGGGGGCAAGTTCTTTCGCGTACTATGTGTGGAATCGAATTGGTATCCCATCAGATCCAGTGGACTTTCCTTTGTTGAGTGATTTCAGTTGCTTTTCTATTCCTTGGACACTTATTTCGATGTCAGCCATTTTTTTCGTTCGTGCGAGGATTTAGAGAAGGAACTGCAGAGTGGTCTTCTTCTGTGAAACAGCTTTGGAAAAAGGTGTTTAGTATTTCAGCTTTACGTGTGTCATGCTCTGTTTCAATGCCATCATCATCCCAGAGTGTCTGGATATGCTGTTTCGATCCACTTACTGATTCAATGTAAGACCGGAATTTCCTAGGATTTTCTGTCAAGTCGGTACATGGAATTTTACTTTCGAATTCACTGAACGCTTCACACACAGCCCTCCTTACACTAACTTTGACATTGTTTAGCTTCTGTTTGTCTGAGAGGTTTTGGAGTGAGGCTCTCTTTGCTTTCACAGTAATTTCCCAACTTTGTTGTTGAACCACAGTGGGTTTTTCCCGACCCTCACAGTTTTACTCGGCATGTACCTGTCTAAAATGCATTTTACAATTGCCTTGAACTTTTTCCATAAACACTCAACATTGTCAGTGTTGGAACAGAAATTTTCATTTTGATCTGTTAGGTAGTCTGAAATCTGCCTTCTATTACTCTTGCTAAACAGATAAACCTTCCTCCCTTCTTTATGTTCCTATTTACTTCCATATTCAGGGATGCTGCAATGGCCTTATGATCACTGATTCCCTGTTCTGCCCTTACAGAGTCAAAAAGTTCATGTCTGTTTGTTATCAGTAGGTCCAAGATGTTATCTCCACAAGTCAGTTCTCTGTTTAATTGCTCGAAGTAATTTTTGGATAGTGCACTTAGTATGTCACTCGATGCTCTGTTCCTACCATCCGTCGTAAACATACCCATGCGTCTGATGAACACTTGCCTTTGAGGACAATGTTCTGGGTTCTTTTAAATAAGAAGTCTTTGAGGCACTTGCATTTCTGGGAACCTCTTCTGTAAGCTTGTACCTTTGTTAATAGTTGGGAGTGTGACACCATGTTAAATGCTTTACAAAAATCTAGGAATATGGACTCTACCTGTTGCCCTTCATCCATAGTTCGCAGGATATCATGAGAAGGACAAGCTGAGTTTCGCATGTGTGCTTTTTTCTAAGATTTGAGATTGCTTCGTAGATTGTAGTTTAAGCCTGAAGGAAAGGAAGTATCTCTCAAAAAAATTAAGCACTGGCTCAAGGAAAACTTAGTGTGGAACACAGCTCACTTTTCTCACACACCATATCCTTCAGAATACTGTTCCAGGTGGACAGGTGTATACCATCTTCTTCATTTCTCAATAAGCATTTTACATTACCGGACTGTCAGTTGTTAATCGAATTACTCATAGTTGTTGTATGTTAACCAGGGACCTAGAAATGGCGGAGAGGCTCCGTCCCCGCCGCAACCGCAGTTCACCTCGCCCTCCGCTGACCCACACTGAACCCAGGGTTATTTTGTGCTTCAGCCCCTGGTGGATCCTCCCCAGGGAACATCTCGTGCCAGACGAGTGTAACCCCTATGTTTGCGTGGTAGAGTAATGGTGGTGTACACGTAAGTGGAGAACTTGTTTGTGCAGAAATAATGTAGCTGAGGCGGAGTAAGGGGAACCAGCCCACATTCGCTGAGGCATACGGAAAACCACCTTAAAACCATCCACAGACTGGCCGGCTCACCGGACGCAGACACAAGTCCACTGGGCAGATTTGTGCCGGCGACCAGGCGCTCCTTCCCGCTCCGGAAAGCCGTGCATTAGACTACTCGGCAAACCGGGCCGGCAATACTTATAGTTAATATGTTGTCAGACATGTTATCAGTTCATATAATTTTTGGCTGATGGAATCTAGGAAACTAGTACAGTGTACTGAACAGCAGACGTTCAGCTGAAGCAAAGTCAAATCAGTTGTGGTCCAAGAAAATGTAATAGAACTGCTAATCATATAAATGCACACAAAATCTCATATTGTTTGATGGGAGCATTATTTACAGGAAAGTATCATCATTGGATAATTTAAGGAAATGAAGAATCACATGTTGTTTCTTTTACTTGGTTGCTGATTTGCAGCTCTCTTGTAAAGCAGTATTGTTCCTGTAAAATCTTGTTGGTTAAACTTACATAGTGGAAGTGTCAGCTGTTGGGCAAATTCAAAAAATCAATGTTTAAGGAATGCTGTGCAACAATTTTGCCACTTCGGCCATGTATGTTTCATAGGAATAACGAAAGTAAGCTAAGAAATATTGATGTTCATATAGAAGCACAATGGCAGTAAATTTTTCCTCAGTCCTGTCACAAATTGGATACCAAGAGTGATGAAAGCTGAGAAAAGGTGCTTTCCATCATGTATTCTACAGTATCTTTGCAATATATATATATATATATATATATACAGATAATATATTACAAAAATTTAAAATACCTCTGATTATTGAGGGGTCAGTATTTTAGAGATCCCAGTGGCAAATCTAAGGATCATATCACACATTGTGATATGTAAGTTAATAATAGAATATCTTCTTAAGTTTTTGGAGTTCCATATCTCATTCAGTAAAAACAGAACCCTTGTAGGAACACTTTCTGTCTGTCAAGACCCCATTTTCTGAGGAACAGTTTTAGATATCATGTTGAAATTTATATCAGCTGCGAAGTCTACGGTCCCTTAGCACTGTAAGTCAATGCAGGTGTAAGATATGGCCATATATGTCACATATTGTGACAGTTGCAAACTCACTCATCAAAATCTATAGAAGAGGTATTTATAGACATGTTGAGCACTGTGGTGTAGCAGTAAAGTGTCTGCCTAGAAAACAAGAGGTCGTGGGATCGAATCTCTGTTGAACTATGGATGTTTCTGTCTCCATTCCAACATTGCCTTCACCTCTCAACCAAAACAACCTGTGGTTTGAATTCCACATGAAACTAAAGGTCCTCTTTGCCCAGTGGAATAACTGGGATAGACTTGGGACATAAACGTTGACAAAGTGGTGCACAATAGAACTACTTGCATCAGGGCATTGAGTTACACAAAGCTGTTATTATCATCATCATCATCATCCATGTAAATAATTAAGTTTGTACGGAATAATCATTGTGTGAGTCCTACTCACATTTGTCTGGTTTTTTTTTTCCCCCACAAAAGGTACCAGTCAAATTAGCTCTGTATATGAATGGTTTTGCCTCGGAGAAAGGATTGGCTTTTATATAGTAATTATGTGTGTAGCATGTCCTTTTCAAAGACTATAGTTTCAGCACATCTAGAAAAAGCACTCACGTAGTCATAGAATTTCATGAGAGCGTGAGGTAAACTAGATGTAATTCTTTTTTTTCATAATTATTAGTTTCAGTTGGATAATACATAGTATTCTGAATTTCCAGATTTTTAGCTTTTTTGAAGGGTTTCCCAGCTTCGATGAATAATCATTTCATATTAATTGTATAGAGCATGTTGTAGTATTACCTTCATTGTGTAGAATTACTAACTGGTTTTATTCTTGCTGACAATCTTGGACCCAGTTATCTTTCATAACATTCCTTCATCATACAGGAACAGTGTTCCTGTGGATTATTTCATTTCTCCATATCGTGTGTAAAACAGAAATATCTCTAACAAAATTATTGTTTACTTTAATTTAGCATTCACCAAAAGTGTTACCAATTTGCAGTGAGATGGATCGAATTCAAAACATTCTCTTAAAGAATAAAATTTGTTTGTACTCTGTTCTTTTGTATACTATGGACTGTTGTACAATTGTATAGAAAGATTTATCTTTTTACAGTGAAGCATCTGGAGTGAACTTCGGTGAACATGGACATGGAAAAAAATCTTGTTAATGGCAAAGAATGAACATTCAGTAAACTAATTCAGCAATAAAACTGCCACTTTGCTTCATGCTTTACTTCAGGTCATGTGATGTTACTGTAGCAAATGAAATTGCTGTTGAGAGGCAATATGGTATTGTGAACATTTTGCTGTAATGTACTCAAGATGTAATGTTCCTTCAAGAAACTGAAATACTATTTTGTAACAAATGTAAAAAAAAAAAAATTAGGTTGAAATACATAGTTATTCTATTCGAATTACAGAAGTTATTCAACAGTTTGTTTTATTTGAATAGTAGTTTCTGTGTTACACTGCAGCAAAGCAAAAATATTTTAAGTTTTTGTATCGGGCAAATATTTACAATTACATGTAAAAATATGAAGAGTCATGTGCAGTAAAATGTGACATTTGGTTTGATGTTTATTGTATAATAAGAATGGAAGGCAGAAGAGGTTTGCTACATTTAGTTCTGTATAGTGTGTAAATTCATTACATTATTTAAATCGTAATGTTCCAGTCAAAAACTGACACATTAACAGAGGGAAAATTCATGCATAAAATTAAATCTTTCATAGTGAGTTGAACCCTACCACTAAAATACATTACAATTGAAGATGTAAGTTTTTATGTTGTAATTGTAAATCATTCACTCTTCACAAGACCTTACGTGTATGTAGTGAGTGAGGTGGCCCAGTGGTAAGACACAGGACTTTAGAGAGGCTGGCAGTAAAAATCAGTTTCATTAAGATAAATACCGAATTGGTTCTTTTGGAAATGATACAGTAGATTTCCTTCTGCAGCCCAATCTTGTTCCATCCCTAGTGACAACAATCTCGATGAGATATTAAAAGCTGGTCTTCCTTCCTTCTTGTTTACAGGTCAAACCGACTACTGTGAGCATAGTGCAGAACCAAACATGCGGACTTCTAGAAGTTCAAAACTTTTGTTTCTTGCTTCAACCAAGTATGCATTGTGTGGGTTTCACTTTATTGAATCTGTCAAATGAGGAGAACTTTAAGAATTCTGCTGATAAGATTCCTAGGAGAGTAGTAATGTAAAGTAGAAGTATTTTGAATGCTGGTGTTTCCTCTGCAATTAGAGGTTGACCTCAATCAGTTCATGAAAGCAAATAAAACTAAAATGATTACTAAAAGCAAGTGTGTGTGTGTGTGTGTGTGTGTGTGTGTGTGTGTGTGTGTTTGTGTGTGTGTGTGGCAGGTACTAAAAGGAATGTTAAATTTTTGGAAGTGGCAAGAATATGCTGGTAAGTAGAACACCACGAGCACTGAATGTAAGGAAATAACGATTCTGCAATGACCATATAAAGTATTTTATAAAATCAGTTATCAGTCCTCACATGCAAAGGAAATAACCTATATTTGCATCACATTCTGTTGGACAGGACCATATGTCAATTGTCCACAATACTATTTAAAAATCTTATGTTCAAAGACAAGATTAATATGTGAACAGTTCAATTTGTAGTTATTCTTAAAGATAAACAGGAACTGATTTATAAATATTTCATGCTGCAAAATTATTGTGTAATGAATAGTTCCTTAATTTAAGTTCACTGTAGTGTTTTAAATAACTTTAATTTGAAGAACCTTACGCATTCTTCAATAGTCAGTGCTTCAGACATAATTAATAATAATAGACCAAAGGAGATGGCTCTATCCTAATCACATTGATCCATTCTGTAAGCTGTCTGAAATTATTTATGGAAACCATTTTTAAAAATCTTGGTAATTGGAGATGACTTCAATGAGAAACAAGGTATAAATTGTCACCTGCCCATTCAGGTTCTCACTGTTTCCCTAAATCACTAAAGGCTAATGTCACAATGGGTCATTTGGAGAAAGCCAAAATCTCACTCCTGCCTTAACTGATGTGATCTTGTGTTTGTTTCCTAATGATGAGCTGTTTCTTCCTTAGCACTTGAAATTGCATTTGGAATGGGTGCTATGAAATTGCTATAAGATTGTGGGCATACAGGGAAGGCATGGAGTAGATAAAAAATGAAGATTAAAAAAAACCTCACTACCATGTGCAATTGCTAATAGAAATGAAATATTTACATTATGAATTTGAATGAAACTGTATATTTAAATAGAAAAAGCTCAAATTTAGTTGTAATATATGAAGTAAAAAAAAAGAAATTTGTGGTCTAAAATTGGCACAATAATATTGCCACCCAATTCTCTCTGACTTTAGAACTGCTGTAGAAGGATGTAGAAGACGAAGAACCTAGTGTTAGCAGCTATACAGTGATGTATACTTGCCAACATCTGTACACAAACATTATGCCTATGCACAACCAGCCCAAGAATTTGTCTGCAGTGACAGTAGTTCATTTCAGTATGCCCTTGGTATAAAAAATCTAAATTTGTTTTTCTTTTGTGAAGGAGAACAATTTGCACTATAAAGGTTATGCTTAGGATTCTACTTTTGATTTTCCATAAATAAATGAATAAATCTATCTTCGTTCCCCTAAAAAACAACACTGCATAATGCTAACCTCTTTTTCCAGGTTCTCACTTTGCATAGTCAGGTTGTATTGTATTCATGTACCTGTGCATGAGTAGAGTATGAAACCGAGAAAATGAATATGCAAGCCACCACCAGTCTAGGAGGTACTAGGATTATTTGATTGTTAATTCATTTTTTTTCTTCGCCCTCAAATTTACAGCCAGTATTCTGGTGCTACCTCTCACAGCCCATGTGCAAGATCCAACGATCTAAAACTAAAAGTGATTTATTCTAATTAGAGATGCTGACATACAAAGCTTTTCGATGCAGCATCAGAGCAGTCATTGAAGTAAGTGGGGGCAGAACCACATGCTTGCCACGGGGATGTGCCTAGAACATTAGTTAAGAGGCATTGACCTGCTCAGGTCTCGGCTCCCAGCATGGCAAGATATTCTTATAACCCTCTTCCCCCCCCCCATTTCCAGACACTGTTCTATTATTGATCGGCCACCATGGCCCTTCTGATTGGCTGGTTGCTTGTTCACTGAACGCTAGACACATCCAGCTGAATTGGAGAGCATTGGGCACTTTTTAACATGTTGACTGCTGCATGATAAATATTTCACCACCAGGTCAGGCATATGGCACCAGGCACTCAGTTCTTCTGTCACTGCTGGCAGTCACATATCAGCCAATGTGTTAAACTGTTGCTTTCCCTGGCTACCCAGGTATTCTAAAAACTCCACTGACACCAGTACATAAATGAACATCAAGAGTGTTTCCATCATGTGAAAGTAGATGACAACAAAGTTAAGAGTTAGCATATTTTCAGTAGAAGCACAAACAAATATCATGGGAACAAAACAGTATATATGGAAAAATCAAAAAAGGAAAGTATGAGTTTAATGTTCCAGCAACGAACACAACAAACTGTTACAAATCCGTTGCTTCAAGGACAGTTCCCAGCCTGAAGCCCTGTAGAGATCATTCCACTGACCCCAAGCCATCACCATTTGCGACTTCAGTAGTGTCAAGTGAGAACTCATCGGAAAACAAGGTGGAGGTATGCTGCATTTTCTGATGAAAGCTGGATCTGCCTCAGTGCTAGTGATGTCTGTGTGTTGGTTAGGAGAAGGCCAGAAGAGTACCTGCACTCAGCCTGTCTGTATGCTAGACACACTGGACCAACACCTGGAGTTATGGCCTGCAGTAAGATGTCATATAACAGGAGCAATTCCAGGGGGTGTTTTCCAACATAACTCTCACCCACACACCACTGTAACACAGCATGTTCTACAGTGTGTTGACATATCGCCTTGGCCTGCTCGATCACCAGATCTGTCTCCGACCGAGCACATATGGGGCATCATCAGACAACTAAAGCATTAAACACGTAATACGTGAATAAATTTTTAGATGAATGGCAAAATTCAGAAATCATGGCACTTTAGAGGTAACGAAAGACTCGGGCGAATACAGCACTTGTGAGAAGTGTTGGTAGCTTCATGCAGGACCAGCGCGTAATGGCACTGGTGCTCATAAACAGTTAACCTTCCAATTATTAACATAGGATTGGTATGATGTGAATTTGCAAGACTACGCATTAAGGGTTTAACCATACCGCTATAGACCAACCAAGTGCAACAGCCATGGAACTCTGTCCCACAAACTCGTATCTGGCACCTGTTCAACACAAATTCATGTACACTTGCATGCTTATATTCAACATTCTAGCAGTTACACCAGTTATTAATGTACCGGCATACATCTGCAATGACTTATCTCGGGCTTACATTAACCTGTGATCTTGCAACGTTAATACCTTAAACGTGTTACCTAGATAAATGTATTTCTGAAATTTCAGTACATTGCATTAATTATTTTTTGGTGTTGTGATTTTTTTTTCCAGCAGTGTATTTACAGCAAACATTTCTAAATCATAATGGAAAGATGCTTACTTAAATGAAATTAATATTGACAGAATTGGAGGAAACAGCCAACACAAAGCCATTAATGCAACATTGATCACTAAGTGAAGTAATATTATTTCATACAGCATTGTAGATAGGACAAAGAAATCAAAGTAGAAAAAAGTGAATCAGATGATGAAAATACAACTGTTAAACAGATTGATGTTCAGTCCTGAAAAGGTCATTCATTAAGTATGTTAAGATTTGTTGAAGGACTGGCCTTTACACTGGAGAAAAATGAGTCATAGGAATATGAGCAACAGCGTAATATAAAGACATAGCAATTTTCACAGTGATGTGATTGTATACCAGTTCCCTCAAAATATACGCACATAAAAAAAAAAAAAAAAAGAAATTGAGTCACCTAGGCTCCGAGAGTTTCTTGCGTCCGTCGGTCGTCGTAATTTAATATACACTCCTGGAAATTGAAATAAGAACACCGTAAATTCATTGTCCCAGGAAGGGGAAACTTTATTGACACATTCCTGGGGTCAGATACATCACATGATCACACTGACAGAACCACACGCACATAGACACAGGCAACAGAGCATGCACAATGTCGGCACTAGTACAGTGTATATCCACCTTTCGCAGCAATGCAGGCTGCTATTCTCCCATGGAGACGATTGTAGAGATGCTGGATGTAGTCCTCTGGAACAGCTTGCCATGCCATTTCCACCTGGCGCCTCAGTTGGACCAGCGTTCGTGCTGGACGTGCAGACCACGTGAGACGACGCTTCATCCAGTCCCAAACATGCTCAATGGGGGACAGATCCGGAGATCTTGCTGGCCAGTGTAGTTGACTTACACCTTCTAGAGCACGTTGGGTGGCACGTGATACGTGCGGACGTGCATTGTCCTGTTGGAACAGCAAGTTCCCTTGCCGGTCTAGGAATGGTAGAACGATGGGTTCGATGACGGTTTGGATGTACCGTGCACTGTTCAGTGTTCCCTCGACGATCACCAGAGGTGTATGGCCAGTGTAGGAGATCGCTCCCCACACCATGATGCCGGGTGTTGGCCCTGTGTGCCTCGGTCGTATGCAGTCCTGATTGTGGCGCTCACCTGCACGGTGCCAAACACGCATACGACCATCATTGGCACCAAGGCAGAAGCGACTCTCATCGCTGAAGACGACACGTCTACATTCGTCCCTCCATTCACGCCTGTCGCGGCACCACTGGAGGCGGGCTGCTCGATGTTGGGGCGTGAGCGGAAGATGGCCTAACGGTGTGCGGGACCGTAGCCCAGCTTCATGGAGACGGTTGCGAATGGTCCTCGCCGATACCCCAGGAGCAACAGTGTCCCTAATTTCCTGGGAAGTGGCGGTGCGGTCCCCTACGGCACTGCGTAGGATCCTACGGTCTTGGCGTGCATCCGTGCGTCGCTGCGGTCCGGTCCCAGGTTGACGGGCACGTGCACCTTCCGCCGACCACTGGCGACAACATCGATGTACTGTGGAGACCTCACGCCCCACGTGTTGCGCAATTCGGCGGTGCGTCCACCCGGCCTCCCGCATGCCCACTATACGCCCTCGCTCAAAGTCTGTCAACTGCACATACGGTTCACGTCCACGCTGTCGCGCCATGCTACCAGTGTTAAAGACTGCGATGGAGCTCCGTATGCCACGGCAAACTGGCGGACACTGACGGCGGCGGTGCACAAATGCTGCGCAGCTAGCGCCATTCGACGGCCAACAGCGCGGTTCCTGGTGTGTCTGCTGTGCCGTGCATGTGATCATTGTTTGTACAGCCCTCTCGCAGTGTCCGGAGCAAGTATGGTGGGTCTGACACACCGGTGTCAATGTGTTCTTTTTTTCATTTCCAGGAGTGTATTATTTATTGGTAATGTTGATTGTTGCCAACTTACGTGGTGGGCCTTAATGAATCTGATATTTCATTTAATTTTGATTTACAATTAAATGCTTTTGTGAAGTTCTTTTTTTAACAATATTAATCTTCAGTATAAATTATTTGTTACGTTACACTCGCTGAATCTTAAAACATGAGCATATAAGTTGAACACTGGAATAAGCTTTTCATATTAATTTCCTCGGCTAGTCAGCTCACTTTAAAGCAAAAAATCTTTAGTTATTAATTACAATTGCGGCCCACACGCGCGAGAGTATTTTTTCCTACTGCCGTTAACCATTGCATTGTAGTCGGGAGTCCCGGCTCTGGCTGTTGTACTGAAATAGAATCTTAAAGCTAGGTATTTTCCGGAACGTCGGGCGGCGGTGGAGAAAAAATGTATATTATGTTAATAGCGGGCGAGTTTTTCGCTTCCGCTAATTTTTTATAAGTTAATATCGCCACGTAATGGCGTCGTTGGCTGCATTGGCCGCTGTGATTGTTGAACTGTAAATTACTCGAGTGCAGGTTAATTAAAGGAAGGCCTACATGAAATCTGGATCACCTCTTACAAATTAAAAGTGAACAATGATATTAAATCAATATATAATCTGCTTAATTAGTTCAAATATGCTTACATTTGCCAGCACTCGCACCGAGCGAGGTGGCGCAGTGGTTAGCACACTGGACTCGCATTCGGGAGGACGACGGTTCAATCCCGTCTCCGACCATCCTGATTTAGGTTTTCCGTGATTTCCCTAAATCGCTTCAGGCAAATGCTGGGGTGGTTCCTTTGAAAGGGCACGGCAGATTTCCTTCCTCACCCGAGCTTGCGCTCCGTTTCTAATGACCTCGTTGTCGACGGGATGTTAAACACTAATCTCCTCATCCAGCACTCGCAAGATGTCCGTCTACACGCAACCAAACAACAGAAGTGAAGACGACTAAAAAATTAACAAAAGAGCGCATCTTGTCTCTTTAGAGAATTTTGTTATATTTCCTTGCCCTCGAAACTTACACAGAGAAATTATGATAATACGGATACATGAGGAAAATGTATATTATTCAATTTTTAAATGTGTTTTTAAAAAATACTGTTTTTAAAGTCTTTTCGTATAATTTCACTGGGGACGCTATATTGCCCCCCCCCCCCCCCCCCCCGAAATGTTTGTCATAAAAATGTTCGTGTTTTCTGACATAAATATTTCCTATTTCATGTCCACACGCAGATTTTTCTTTCACAGTCTACATATGTCGCATCGTATGTTTAGTCATTGTACTTAATAATGTTTTTCACACAAAGTAATACAGATGAATTATTTACATAACAATATAATATACAATTGGTTACGAATATAGTCATGTACAAAAGAAAAGGACGTAGAATATAAATGGTTTGACAGTTATCTTATGACATGTTACATTCATTTTGGCTGCATCTTTTTGTGGTTGCAGCTTGTGCAGTGTTCGAAGGTATAAAATTACGAGCTAGTCTGTAATTTTAGCAGTCCCAGGGGCGTCAACTGTTCGCTCCCCATTTGGCGCGGCCGTAGGGAAACCCTGGGAAAACCTCAACGGAGCGACAGACTAAACGCTTTGGTTACGTTCACTTAATTGTTTCTGGGATGTCATTGGAGTACAGGATGTGCATACGTTACGAACAATTTTTCGTTGCGCATTGCAAAAAATGAGGTCATAACAATTAATATATCGTCGTTATTGAATACGGTGTCGTTGATGATCTACGCCCCGACGTTTAGCACGAGACGGCGCCGGTTGGTGTGTTCAGTGCTTGGCGTTCGCGGCGGCTCCGGAGAGGTTAATGCCCGCTCGACGCCAGTGTGTCTCTCGCCGTCGTGGAACGCCAGAATCAGCTGATCGGCTGCACTGTTGACGATGCGCTTCTGTCTCGGCCGTGCGTGGCGGAGTGGGATGATACCCGCCCCCGCGCTTGCTGGCAGGAGTCAGCTCTGCTACGCATCTCCGACGTAGTACATGAAACATACACGCAACCAACGTAATATTTCCCTCCCGCTGCAGATGGTTACGTTAGTGAGAAGAAGCATTTATTAGTGCGGAAGTTGTTAAGTTTATGCCAGTTTCCGAGTGTCAAGCCAGCATTGTCTTGCAGAATACATGACATGGATCTTCTCCCGTGAATGCAGTTTTGATGCGACACTGTTTCCATTACACGTCAGTTTTTGTCTTGATAAAATTATTTATGTTTTCGCCGCATTCGCATGCACTGGTGAGTGTCCCAATATGAGCTTAGCACAAACATTCGCCGTTTCTGCGGTCGCTGTTCTGCAACAGTCCACGCATCGCATACAAATCTCACATTATTGTACTCGCTGAAATTACAATTTGTCCCAAAAATATTGACTGGGGGTTCACTTCACGTTAACAGTTCACATTTATAAGCAAATTTAGTTTTTCGTGCGTAACATTGGAGCTTGGCGTCTTCACCGCTGTTGAACGTTCAATACTAGTACTTCACTGTCCGTATCACAGTTTCACCTTCTCAGTTTTTCACACTGCTTAAAGTAACTGTTTCGATTAGTTCACAAACACGTATTCAGTCTGAACTGGATTTTGGCTCGTGCTGGATTTTACCAGTCTCTCGCACTAATTACCTCGTTCCATTTTCCACTTAGTCGCACTTGCCTTCAGACTTTGGACTATACAATTGTATTTCCGTCTCGTCTGAGGTAAGTCCCCATGTCAAGTCTGCCTATTCATTGCGTACTTGCCCTCCAGAGCCAGGCTTGACTTTACAAAACTTTGCCTCTCGCATTATTTTACACATTTTGTAATCTAGGCCTAGCGTGCAAGTCCTAGATTAGTGCTAGATTTGAGACTTTTGTTTACACGATAAATTCATGCAAATCTCTGCCTTTGCGATGGCAGTATATTTTAACAGTGGTAGTCGCGTTTACTGATTTGCTTCCTACCTTGTCCACAACACATAGGGTACCTTAAGTGATGTACACCCTGCACTCATGTTGTTAGTAAATTATGATTGAGCATATTTCAGGATCGGTATAGACATAAATACATGGAATAACATATACACTATAATATTGAATTTCATGTTTCACCACCACCACCACCACAGTTCGAAAATATTCATGACACACCAATGAAAAATTCTTTCGTCATTACATGCTGTTGAATTTTTTCAAAAAAATATTTTTAAAGCATTTTTTAAAATGAAATTTGTAAAATATTCTTAAACCTACGTTGATTTTTTTATTTAATTACTTTAAACTGTTGTTCCTTAACATCTACAAAATTGAATCACACTAATCCTGTGTGCCTCATTGCCTGTTACACTAAAATCTGAACATTTACCCACAGAAAAAAATACGCTATAAACTTAACCTACTATTTACACTTGTAAAAGTTGCTCTACTGAACAAACTCCTTTAACTCTTTGTATGGATAGAGTACCCAATTAAGCATTTTTCTTATTTCTTTCGTAACTGCCTCCTTCTTTGACCACGGGATGGTGTAGTTTGCGTGACAGAAAGTATCGTGAGGTACCATTTCGATTATATAGGTGTAGCCCTCGATAACACCGGGTTTTTCCGAAAACACATTCTCATAATCTGTAAGTAGCTGAGTCAATTCGTTTTGTTGTGCTTCAGTCAAATGTTCTGACTTCGTGACTTTAATGCCTACCAGTTTCCTTTTTTCCTCTCTGTGTTCAGTAATAAACTCTATAATATACTTGTCTTGTACTTAAGTCAGAATTTAAGTTCATTATCTGTATTCCTTCGAATCTAGACTGAAAGCTCCGGCAATATTTACCGTGCAATTCCTGTCTCCTCAACAATGGCAAAATTACACGTCTACCCTCATTCATAAGGCTTACTTCCCCGCACAAGAGGTCGATTTTTGCGTCCCTCTGGCGTAAAAATTCCATCTCCAGGATGCAAGCAACACCTAATCCCGTAACTACTAGGAACGAGCTTTTCATTGCTTCATTTCCTACCGTAAACTCGACTTGCACCTGGTGCTTTATGATATGAGATTGTGCACCTGTTACACAATTCTTCACTGGCAATACTGGTATTCTATTATTTTGTCTCAAGTACTTGTAAAAATTTGCACTCATGACATTGGTTGACGAACCGGTATCGACTATTAACTGTATTGGTGCTCCGTACATATCTGCTTGCAATATAGCCTGCACAACACTTTTGTCGGTTAGGTTACATTTCTGCGGCATGTCTAAAAGTTCCTTTTCTATTTTTATTCCCTCATTGTATCTCAGCATACAAAGTTTATGGCTGTCATCCATGAATGTGCCCTCAACTACTCCATCCTGTAGCCAACAACGGAGAGCGTATTCTGGCTGTTTTTAGTTTAAAGGATGAGCATTAGTGGGTTGACAGTTGTCTGTCACTTCTACTAATCTCACATTGTGGTTCTGGTTGCTGCTGCTGCTGCTGCTGCTGCTGCTGCTACTGTTTGGTTGGCCGTCCTGCCTCCCGGATGGTGTATTTTGATACTGTGACATGTTCTGTGATGGACCTGGGTTGGCGTTCCATTGTGGCGCTGTGTTTTGTTGCCACTGTGGTGTCGGTTCATTACAACCACGCTACTGGTTTCGGTTGTTCGGCCATTGCGGATTGCCGTTACCAATATATCCATTAGTCATGCGTCCATCATGATGTGTCTTCCGATTTTGACGATTATAACCGTTGTCATTATAACCATTGCCATTGTTTGTGCCTCGATTCTGTTGCCGCTGCTCTTGCCTATTCCCGTTACCATTTGGTACTAAGTTACTACCGTTGCTGTTGCTGCCATTGTAATCGGCCTTTTGTTGATTACAGCTTGCATGGTTCCACTTATTTTCGGTTTTCATGTCTTCGAATCCACTATTTCCATGAATTGTTCTATATCATATTCCGGCACATTGATGAAATATCTTTTAGTTTCACTGGGCAACTTCATTTTTTATTAATCTGATTATGTCACGATCGGACATGGGCTCGTCTCAGTACCTGGTTTTGTTTATATACTTTTCAAAATATTTGCGTAACGTTCCCACCTTAGGATTGTACATTTCTGGACTGTACAACTCCTTGCGTAGTCTTTCTTGGGCGCTATCGGACCAGAATTTTTGCAAGAATGCACTTTCAAACTGTTGCATCGTTAGACATTTTTTGGACACGTCGGTGGCCCACAGTGCCGCGTCACCTTGAATAACGGAGACCACGTACTGTATTTCTTTCCGTCCATGTCCTGGGAAACACATCCCTGAAGCTCTTAATGAATACCGTAGGGTGGACATTTCGTTTTTCGCTATTGAAGAGTTGGAATGTCCTGTGTTTTATCACATTGTCATCCTTTTTGCGCATCTGATTGCTGTCTTCTGTGACATTCATTACTTCGTGATGTACGCTGCACGGTATCGCATATTGTGCGTGCCCATAATTTACATTAGGTTGCGGTTGCACCCTGCATACCGTAAGCGTTATCATAGTAACCAGTACGCGGAGTCTGATTCATTATCTGTCCGCCATTGTTTATATTGCTTTCCAACGTAGACAGTCTCCGCGCGACCCCGTGTTGCCAATTTGGCAACTCCGCTGTCACACGGGATTTGATCTGTGTTAATTCGGCATGTAGTGAGGCAGCGCTAGCGTCAATATTTACACTCGCGGCAGCAGTCGCTTGTTCTACAGCTGTTTTTACATTGCTTTCAATCTTTGCAGATATCTCGCGATCCTTTACTTCTAGCCATTCATTAAATTCTATTTCGACTTTTTGAGCTTGTACTTACAAATATGTATCAATACTTTTCCGTGCATCTATCTCCACATTATCCACGCGATTGGTTAAAGTCTGGACATTGTCTTCAAGCCTAGTCTGCGATATCTGTAATTTTTGCATCTCGCCGGCTAAGCTTTGCAGAAGATCGGGTATTTCTTTGCAAGCGTCCCGCATCTAGGCAAGTTCACTTTGGATACTGTCTAGTTTCGCTTCACTGCGCTGCTCTTGCTCATTTCTTCTGCGTAAATTCTTTCCCTTGCTCATGTAGCATTTGAGCCACTTTTTCGTCTCTTTGTTGCCCTTGCTCATGGAGCTTTTGCGTTAATTTTTTCTCCTGCTCATGTAGCATCTGAGCCAGTTTTTGGTCCCTTTCTCTGTCTCTTTTTTTCGAGCCTACGCAGAAATTTAGCAAAAGGGTCTTCAATCGGTGAGCATACTGGTACCCCACCTAATCTAGCACTCGTTTGGCCCCCCTGCCCATGCAGTGGAGTTGTTAGTCTATTCCCATTCTGCTGTGGAGCGTCATTCACCGTCCATAGATCCTCGCCCCCGGCTCCGGAAATTGTTATCCGAGGCGGTGGCTTGGGATTCGTTTACGTTCTGCAAATGATCCTCACTTCCCATGTTAACAGAATTTTGTTCGTCTGGTACGGATGCTTTAGGTTGTCCTATCTTACCCATAATAAATTCACTTTAAGCCATTGACAAATCTTGAACACTGATACAATCACGAATAATTATCCCCTCCAAAAATACACATATAAATACACAAATACACACAATTTAATTTGCACTTTACTTACTATTTTTTCACCGAAGGTACCTCATGTGCATATGGATTCGATATTCCGCACAGGATGCTTGCACAATAGGCCTTACCTTTGTTATTTCTCTTTCACATAATCCTTTTTCTTTTCTACACTTTTTCTTCTCCAGATCTCCTCAGGGTGTGGTTTTGTTGTTGTACATGTAAAAGAATTCATATAGGCATTAACATTTTACAACAATTAGGCACATACATAATTACATTCATTACAGTAGAATCATATTTAATAAATCTAGCATTTTCTTTGATCGGGCCCCAAAGTTGCGGCGCCAATCTCGCGTCCGTCGGTCATCGTAATTTAATATATTATTTATTGGTAATGTTGATTGTTGCCGACTTACGTGGTCGGCCTTAATGAAACTGATATTTCATTTAATTTTGATTTACAATTAAATGCTTTTTTGAAGTTCTTTTTTTTAACAACATTAATCTTCAGTATGAATTATTTGTTACGTTAATGAACGTTAGACTCGCTGAATCTTAAAACATGAGCATGTAAGTTGAACACTGGAATAAGCTTTTCATATTAATTTCCTCGGCTAGTCAGCTCACTTTAAAGCAAAAAATCTTTAGTTATTAATTACAATTTCGGCCCACACGCGCGAGAGTATTTTTTCTTACTGCCGTTAACCATTGCATTGTAGTCGGAGTCCCGGCTCTGGCTGTTGTACTGAAATAGAATCTTAAATCTAGGTATTTTCCGGAACGTCGGGCGGCTGTGGATAAAAATGTATATTATGTTAATAGCGGGCGAGTTTTTCGCTGCCGCTAATTTTTTATAAGTTAATATCGCCACGTAATGACTTCGTTGGCTGCATCGGCCGCTGCGATTATTGAACTGCAAATTACTCGAATGCAGGTTAATTAAAGGAAGGCCTACATGAAATCGGGATCACCTCTTACAAATTAAAAGTGAACAATGATATTAAATCAATATATTATCTGCTTAATTAGTACAAATATGCTTACATTTGCCAGCACTCGCAAGATGTCCGTCTACACGCATCTAAGAAAAGAGAAGAAGTGAAGACGGCTAAAAAATTAACAAAACAGCGCATCTTGTCGTCTCTTTAGAGAATTTTGTTATATTTTTTTTTCCTCGAAACTTACACAGAGAAATTATGATAATATGGATACATGAGAAAAATGTATATTATTCAATTTTTAAATGTGTGTTCTTTAAAAATACTTTTTTTTTTAAAGTCTTTTCGTATTATTTCACTGGGGACGCCATAAGTTCCGGCATCTGTACAGGAAAACTGGAATAGGGATCAACATAAACAACATTTCCGTCCTTTTTTATTGCTCATGAAAACCACACATTGCACATTGTACCACCATACAGCGAGACCTTCAGAGATGATGGTCCAGATTGCTGTACACACCAGCACCTCTAGTACCCAGTAGCACATCCTCTTGCATTGATGCATGCCTGTATCTGGCGTGGCATTCTATCCACAAGTTCATCAAGGCACTGTTGGTCCAGATTGTCCCACTCCTCAAAGGCGATTCAGTGTAGATCCCTCAGAGTGGTTGGTGGGTCACATCCTCCATAAACAGCCCTTTTCAATCTGTCCCAGGCATGTTCGATAGGCTTCATGTCTGGAGAACTTGCTGGCCACTCTAGTCGAGCGATGCCGTCATCCTGAAGGAAGTCATTCATAAGATGTGCACTATGGGGGCGCGAATTGTCGTCCACGAAGACGAATGCCTCGCCAACATGCTGCCGATATGGTTGTACTGTTGGTTGGATGATGGCATTCACATATCGTACAGCCGTTATTGTGCCTTCCATGATCACCAGCAGCGTATGTCGGCCCCACATACTGCCACCCCAAAACAGCACTGCACTCGCTGGACAGTGTGTCTAAGGCATTCAGTCTGACTGGGTTGCCTCCAGACACATCTCCAACAATTGTCTATTTGAGGGCATATGCAACACCCATCGGCGAAGAGAACACGATGAAAATCCTAAGCAGTCCATTCAGCGTGTTGTTTGGCCCACCTGTACCATGCTGCATGGTGTTGTGGTTGCAAAGATCGACCAGGCTACGGACGTCGGGACTGAAGTTGCACATCATGCAGCCTATTGCGCACAGTTTGAGTAATAACATGACGTCCTGTGGCTGCACAAAAAGCATTATTCAACATGTTGGCGTTGCTGCCAGGGTTCCTCCGAGCCATAATTCGTAGGTAGTGGTCATCCACTGCAGTAGTAGCCTTTGGGCGGCCTGAGCGAGGCATGTCATCGACAGTTCCTGTCTCCCTCTATCCCTCCATGTCCGAACAACATCACTTTGGTTCACTCAGACACACCTGGACACTTCCCTTGCTGAGAGCCCTTCCTGGCACAAAGTAACAATGCGGACACGATCAAACTGTGGTATTGACCGTCTAGGCATGGTTGAACTACAGACAACACAAGCCGTGTACCTCCTTCGTAGTGGAATGACTGGAACTGATCGGCTGTCGGACCCCCTCCGTCTAATAGGCGCTGCTCATGCATGGTTGCTTACATCTTTGGGCAGGTTTAGTGACATCTCTGAACAGTCAAAGGGATTGTTTCTGTGATATAATATCCACATTCAGTGTCTATCTTCAGGAGTTTTTGATGTGCGTATTTATTTTCACTTCAGCAGAGTCATTTGTACATATAACTTGATAACAAGTTCTTAGTCCGTTGTTCCAGAATCTCTTTTCTGATCCTGAAGGGTCATAGTTCTTAATTTCCATTTATAAGCAGTTAACACAGTAGACATGTAAATAACTGTATTAGACATTGTCACATTGAACACGCTGAAAGCTTCCCAGTGTTGGAGCCCAGGAAATTATCTATAGTAAGGTTTGTATAAAGTGTTCATGACTTAGGTCAAACTGAGTGATGTGGCGCAGTGGTTAGCACACTGGACTCATTCGGGAGGACGACTGTTCAATTCACGTCTGGCCATCATGATTTAGGTTTTTTCATGATATCGCTAAATCGCTTTAAGCAAATGCCAGGATGGTTCCTTTGACAGGGCACAGCCGACTTCCTTCCCTAATCCAGCGAGACCATTGGCCTCGCAGTTTGGTCTCCTCCCCCCAAATCAACCCAACTTAAGTCAAAATGAGACTTGGGATATGGCCAGACTATGTACTATGAAACAGAAAACCAAATGCTGATAGTGATCAAGAGTCAGGACTTTCTCTCCTGACACTTCCTTTGAATGGGCTACTATGCATGACGTTATTTCCCAATATGCTGCCCATATTGGTGAAAACTGTATCTTTCATTGTCATGCTAAAGTAATACATCTCATATGGATAAAATTCCTCCACACTTCCATGTTAAAGTTTTCTATGTACAGATTTTCTCTTTGATGAACTGGAAAGAGTAATGTGATAGAGTGGCTGTTCTTGATCAACCCTTAAGTCCAAGAGCAGTTTTGTCAGTTGAAACAAAAGTTTTTCTGCTCATTGTGAAACAAATATGGATACATCGCAGTGATTGCTACAATCTTAGTCATCCTGCTCCCACTTTTTGATCTCTCTGTACCTCCAAAATACTTCGTTTGGACTGCCAACTGTCTCGTGTTGAAGTAAGAGATTAAGAGGGACATTGTATTTTGTCAAACACTTGTGTGCCATTGAAAGGTAGGTATTTGTTATGTTGCCAAGTGTGTTCCTACTGCCATGGCAAATGGTATAGTTCAGCATGTCATGAGATGAGGGTGTTGCAGTTGCTGCTGGCAGAACACACATTATTTGATCGTGGTTATAACATGAGTGCCCAACAAATAGGATACTCAACAATGAGGTCACTCAGGGGTTGAGCCTTTCACATGCCCCAGTACTGAGGGTGTACCATGAGTATCTTGATGCAAGGAAAACTTACAGCTGCCACCTCAATCAACAAACTTGTTCAAGCCATCTTTTACAGTTGCCAGTTAAAGGCTGGAGGAAAATGCAGGGAAAAAATGTTATTTTTCATCTCAGAAATGTATATATGTACTAACTGTTTACATCCAGTTTTTAACTTTCTTTTACTTAAGATGAGGAAGACTTTTCGTAATCTTAAAGAAGTGGTGAGGTTTCAGGGTCTCATATTTGATCTTAAGGTAACCTGTTTGCCCTACCTTAGGTACCTGAATCCATGGCCCCTAAGAGCGCCGGGTATTTCAAAATACAGGGTGTCCATGATTAACGCTGTAAACTGCTCAGAATGACGTCAAATGTGAACAGCATATTGTTGACGCGTCACGAAAAAAAAAAAAAAGAAGTTTCTAAAATTTAACCAGTAGATGGTGCTGCAAGTGCCTTAACGTAAACGGGGACGACGCCTACAAATGGCAGATGAATCGCAATACGATTGCTATGGTCTTAATTGCTCGTTACACCATCTGTATTGTTCAGTGTCCATGATTGCAGAATTTCGGCAGTCAACAGTTATGACACGTTTACTTAGGTAAGCCTATTGAATAGGATTGGGGAGAAGAGAAGTTTGTGGCACAACTTGACTAGAAGAAGGGATCGGTTGGTAGGACATGTTTTGAGGCTTCAAGGGATCACAAATTTATCATTGGAGGGCAGTGTGGAGGGTAAAAATCGTAGAGGGAGACCGAGAGATGAGTACACAAAGCAGATTCAGAAGGATGTAGGTTGCAGTAGGTACTGGGAGATGAAGAAGCTTGCACAGGATAGAGTAGCATGGAGAGCTGCATCAAACCAGTCTCAGGACTGAAGACCACAACAACAACAACAACAACAACAAGCCTATATACCACGGCAGGCAAGGTTGATGGGAAATATCGCTGTTTAATTGCCGGCCACGGTGGTCTCGCGGTTCTAGGCGTTCAGTCCGGAACCGCGTGACTGCTACGGTCGCAGGTTCGAATCCTGCCTCGGGCATGGATGTGTGTGATGTCCTTAGGTTAGTTAGGTTTAAGTAGTTATAAGTTCTAGGGGACTGATGACCTCAGAAGTTAAGTCCCATAGTGCTCAGAGACATTTTTTGTTTAATTGTCTTGCGACCAAAAGCGGCATAAAAAGCAAAAGACATCCGTTTTTAATTGTTCTGGTGCCAGAAACGGTATGAAAAGAAAAATGACGTCGGTTTCTAATAGCTGTGAGACTGGCGCAAGACATGTTCAATATGCTGGCCACCATTTTGTGCCACAAGCTGAAATCGAGAAACAGCATGGTCCACAACAGATGGGAGAGACTCGTGGGTCACGTTCAGAATGCGTTACGCAATTCGTGCCTTAAATTTAGTTAGTTTCGTAATTGGAACACTGAACACAACATTTTTCAAATATCCCCACAGCCAGAAGTCACATGGGTTAAGATCAGGTGATCTGGACGACCAGGCTATGCGAAAATGATAGCTAATAATTCTAGCATTTTCGAAATGCCTCTGTAGCAGTTGATTCACCGGCTGTGCAAAGTGCGGAGGAGTGCTATCTTGCATAAAAATTATCCTGCCTATGTCTCTTCGCCACGTGGGATTAGCCGAGCGGTCTTGGGCGCTGCAGTCATGGACTGTGTGGCTGGTCCCGGCGGAGGTTCGAGTTCTCCCTCGGGCATGGGTGTGTGTGTTTGTCCTTAGGATAATTTAGGTTAAGTAGTGTGTAAGCTTAGGGACTGATGATCTTAGCAGTTCAGTCCCATAAGATTTCACACACATTTGAACATTTTTGAACATGTATCTTCCACACTGTTGACAGGTTGGAATGACGTTGGTGCGCAAAATACTGTCACAGCGTGTACCAGTTGCGGTACACGTAAGAGGACCCACAGGACTTATTTCCTCGCAAAAATTCGACCCTAACGGTAAACGATTGCATCGACTCTTACCAGTCACCTTTGCAGAATGAAGTGGTACCGGTTAATGTGCATGTGGATTTTCCGTTCCCATTTTTGCAATTATGCGTACTGACTTGTCCTTGGAGACGGAAATGGGGTTTATTTGTCCAAAGAACTTTCCTTGGGCCATTCGTTGTCCATTTCCGCGCAAGCAAGAAATTCCAGAGCGAACGTTTCCGTTGCTGGCAGGTCAGCAAGAAGCAGCTCGTGAGCATAGCTGATTTTGTACGGATAGCAATGCATGATGTTTCCTATGATTTTATGTACCTTGGTCGTAGACATGTCAACATTCGGGCATTCCCCTTGCACTGCCAGCATGTTTGCAGAAAACTGCGCGACTCCTGTAATGTTGTGGCTACATTTTCGACAGACGTGGGATCAACTGGTTTCCTCCTCTGCCACATTTCGCTTCAAAAGAACCTGCATTTTCGAATTTTGTAATCATTCTCTCCAGACCCTTATCAGACATCGTACCAATGCCTTTTTTCGTGGCCTTGAGTGCTTGAATGTCCAGAACTTCAGCGAAGCTACTGGAGCACAGTCACTGTTCTTGTAAAAGAGCTTTACCAGCAGCGCCCGATCCTTCATGGAAGCAGTAATGTTGGGCGTCTCGGACACAAACTGAGGAACAGTGGCGCGTCGCCCGTCTGTTCGTGTGCATGTTCTGACGCTTACAGAGTTATCTATTGGTCAAATTTTCGTTAATTTTTTTCCGTGACGTTTCCTCCTGCGTCAATAATATGCTGTTCACATATGACGTCACTCTGAGCAGTGGTTATCTTTCTATAGTGTTTTGCCGGCCGCGGTGGTCTCGCGGTTCAAGGCGCTCAGTTGGGAACCGTGCGACTGCTACGGTTGCAGGTTCGAATCCTGCCTCGGGCATGGATGTGTGTGATGTCCTTAGGTTAGTTAGGTTTAAGTAGTTCTAAGTTATAGGGAACTGATGACCACAGATGTTAAGTCCCACAGAGCTCAGAGCCATTTGAACCATTTTTTTCTATAGTGTTTTGAAATTGGAACTAAAAGTATAACCACCTAGTACAGTGGTGGCAGTTCGTTTGGAACAGACTAAACCTATCTGCTCCAGTTTTACAGTGTCTTCATGAAACATTGGCTCATTTATGGGTGAACAGTACATGGTTCAGGAAAACTGTCTTAATTAAAATCGTTGATGAGATACACCATGAGGGAAGTAGACTACTGACAAGGGCCTTTAGGAGCATTCCTATTTCTAGCTTCTGTGCCGAGTCAGGTGAGCAGGTGCTTAACACCTAGTATCATCTCGTCATGGTGTTGTAAGTTTGTGTAACAGTATCCATATCACAGACACGTGCATACCACACTGTTGCTCGCCCACCAATGGAATGCCTTTTCTACGGTGTACTGCGAGCAGTGAGGTCTTGTGGAATCCCCACAAATGACTTCCTTTTAGAGATGGATGTTTCTGGTTTAAAGTATCGTGCCAATATTGGAGTAGATCTTCATCTTTCCTCCAAAACTGACCCAGAATTATAATTCATTTGTTAAATTTTAGAAAGAAAAACACTCCAGATGTAACTTTTATAAAGGCATCACAGTTTCACTATACACTACTTGATAAGAAGAGTGAAGCATCCTGAAGACATGTTAGGACATCCATGTAACTTCGTTCAGGTAAACAACACTTGACAGGTGTATAAATGATTAATGTAACTGTTATCTGTGACAGAACGGACACCTAAGTGCATTGGTGGTGTTTGTGTTCAGTGTGGTTACTAAGCCTCGTATGGCGTATAAGGGAGTGAACAGCGTTAGAAGCTGGGTGATCAGGGTGAAGAGCATGGGGCTGTGGTGTACTCGTGCGAGACACTTTTAGGAGTACCTAACAGACTTTAAAAGGGGATGTCACTGTGGGTCTCCATTTGACTGGCATTGGGTGATATCCAGATTTGTGGAGCAATCAGATGTGACAGTGACCTGATGCTGGACTCCATGGGAGCCTGAGATCAGACCTACTCATTGTTGTTTCTTTTCAACCATGTCTGACAACAACAAGGAAGGATCGCCATATTGGGCACAGAGCACATTGTAATCCCTTCACATCAGCATCTGTCATCCGAGAACCAGTAATGGGCTCTCTGCACGGTTCTGTTTCATACTATACCATACGTCAGAGACGAGGAGCAGCCGGCGGACTAAAGAGTTAATGTCCCATGTGTAGCCAGGCTGCCGTTAACACCTCAACACAAACGGCAGCAGTAGAAGTGGTGCTATGAGCTAGCATAGGCTGCTCATGAATGGCGTCACATTGTGTGGAGCTTATTGAAGTCAGTTGAACAGTCTCTCGCAGCCACACGGCATTACTTTTAATCGAATGTGCCGCAGCAGCTCATGGTCAGTAGCGGATGTTTATTTGTGGGCTAAAGCTTTACTGTAGGCTGATAGTGAATGACAGGAAGTTAAAAGCACCAGCAGACGACACACATTCTCTTAGTTACAACTTTTTAAGTTACAATGATCGGAGTAATATGATAGTGTTTCAGATGAAATGCCATTAGCACTATTGTTGCAATATTAGGAAAAATACAGTTTTGTGCAATTTTAACACTTGGTAAAGCCAGAAAATTAAACTGACATTAGACGCGAATCCAGGGTTTGATGTGTACATTACAGTAGGTGGCTCACAGTTTCCCTCTCTCCTCTCCCTGCCTCTCCCCCCCCCCCCCCTCTCTCTCACTCTCCCCCATCCCCCTCTCTCCTCTGATGTGTCGGTAGTGGAGGTAGGCAATAAACACAGACATCTAGAAAAGGCAACACATTAATAAGTATATTTACAATATGTACACTTAATAACTGAGGTATACATAACTTCGTATAGCTGTAGGTTCTTCTGTGGTGCTGAATTATATGGAACGAGACTTAAGTTCTTGATATAAACAAATAGCCTTGAATACTGATAAACACTGATAAGACACTAATACACTGTAATTTCTAGCAGTTTCGTGCTACATCCATATAGATTTCTTCGCTGATGTCTTCCCTACTACTGTTGATATCAATATGAAAGTTCACTGCATCTCTGCAGGTGAAGCTCCAAGTGCAGCTGCTTAAAGAGACGCCCGGATCATTAAGAGGAGGAGGAGGAGGAGATTAGTGTTTAACGTCCCGTCGACAACGAGGTCATTAGAGACGGAGCGCAAGCTCGGGTGAGGGAAGGAAATCGGCCGTGCCCTTTCAAAGGAACCATCCCGGCATTTGCCTGAAGCGATTTTAGGGAAATCACGGAAAACCTAAATCAGGATGGCCGGAGACGGGATTGAACAGTCGTCCTCCCGAATGCTAGTCCAGTGGATCATTAAGAGTCATGGGCAGTGAGGTCATGCGGACTTAGCGTCCTCCGGCGACGTGTGTGTGGCGTCCCCAACTGAGACAGCGACCGATGGAAGAGCGAGCTCGCCTGTCGGTGCACTGGCTGGTTTAAGAGTGCCTGCTGGGTACGGTCGGCAAAGATGCCGTCGATAATGCATTCCCTCCCTCCCCCTCCCCCCCCCCAAAAAAAAGAAAATTGCACACTGCCAGCGCAGTGTCGACGTGAGTGACAAAAAGAGGGAGGTCTGTGCTGTGGTGCAATAGAAAATGGCTCCAACCAACCCACATTTCGTCATTCGTCTTCAAAACACTGGAAATATCTGCCGAGAAACCGGAGGTAGGACGTCCATGCAGTAGCACAGGTGTGTGCAGTCTTAGCGCTGGTGAGGACGGGGATGGCTCTACGGTTGATGCAGGCCCAATGTCAATGGCTGCCGCCGCTGTGAACGCTGACGGTCGTGGCGGCAGCAGCTGCGCAGACGGGCAGTGGTCGATCTCCATGGCAGAATCGTCGGAAGACCCACGCGCCGGACGTGAGCCACTTGCAAGGTCTGTTAGGGGGCAGTGGTCCGGGTTGCAGGCAGTGTGTCCGAAAAATTAAAATCAACGGTAGGATCACTTTCATTCTGCAAACGAAGTTGGATTTAGTGCCGTCGATGGGTGGCCGATGCGCCATGAATGGTATGGCTTCGTTGCAAAGCTAGCGTCGGAAACAGAATGACAAGGGTGAAAGAGATGCAGCACAGTGTGGTGGCAACTACGGTGTAAGAGTTCTGCTGGCGAATAGGTGCTCAGAAAAAACAACAAAGCGTTTTCCCTGGAGTACAAAGCATGAAGTTCGGACTTATGAGTCTTCAAAGTACCAACACGACATTAGGCTTCACAGTTCGATTGAGGAAAGAACGGTGCCGTTGGGATGTGTCGAATTCCATTTTCCTGGCAAAGTTGTTGATATTCCGACGAAAAAAATTACGGACCTTTGTCCGAACAATTGTTTGCGGCAAACGTAAGCAAAAGACAGAAGCGACTGATTTGATATTGCACTAACAGCCGAACTCATTGGAACAACAAAATGATATTTGCTGTATGCAACGACGGTAATGAGCCAGCTTGCGTTTCTGAAGGGACTAGCAGAAACACTCTGAATGCACTGCCGAAGATCGTCAGGTCGAGGCCAATTGAAAAATTCTTGGCGCGGCGCTGCCTGGTTATCCGCGCATCCACGCCAACGGGAGGTCATTTCTTCTATTTGTTTATCCAGCCCGAGTCATGTACTATGCTGGAACACTAGCTGCTTAGTTCTAACGATTCCCCAATGTGATCTATGCAATAGTTTCAATACATTGTGTTGCAACGATGTGGGAATCAGGACTATCGTTTGTTCTTTGGGAGAATGCAATAAAATTATTCCACTGTGAAGAAAAAGGCTGTTCGTTGTGCAGCGAACTATTGCATCTGATTTGGATTATGAGGCCAACCCATCCGATTGTTGTACTTGAGCAATGTTAGTGATTGATCTTGTTTAGTAGCTTGTGCGACCCGCTGACAATAAATGAGTAAAGGCTGCTTGCGAATCAGAATAATCAGTTTGAAGACAAGAAACTTCTGGTGCATCGAAATCCGTATCATTTCCCATAAGTAAGTGAGACAGAGTGTCTACTTTTGCGTTCTGTGCCGTAAGGCGATAAAGAATTTCCTATTAATACACTCCTGGAAATTGAAATAAGAACACCGTAAATTCATTGTCCCAGGAAGGGGAAACTTTATTGACACATTCCTGGGGTCAGATACATCACATGATCACACTGACAGAACCACAGGCACGTAGACACAGGCAACAGAGCATGCACAATGTTGGCACTAGTACAGTGTATATCCACCTTTCGCAGCAATGCAGGCTGCTATTCTCCCATGGAGACGATCGTAGAGATGCTGGATGTAGTCCTGTGGAACGGCTTGCCATGCCATTTCCACCTGGCGCCTCAGTTGGACCAGCGTTCGTGCTGGACGTGCAGACCGCGTGAGACGACGCTTCATCCAGTCCCAAACATGCTCAATGGGGGACAGATCCGGAGATCTTGCTGACCAGGGTAGTTGACTTACACCTTCTAGAGCACGTTGGGTGGCACGGGATACATGCAGACGTGCATTGTCCTGTTGGAACAGCAAGTTCCCTTGCCGGTCTAGGAATGGTAGAACGATGGGTTCGATGACGGTTTGGATGTACCGTGCACTATTCAGTGTTCCCTCGACGATCACCAGAGGTGTACGGCCAGTGTAGGAGATCGCTCCCCACACCATGATGCCAGGTGTTGGCCCTGTGTGCCTCGGTCGTATGCAGTCCTGATTGTGGCGCTCACCTGCACGGCACCAAACACGCATACGACCATCATTGGCACCAAGGCAGAAGCGACTCTCATCGCTGAAGACGACACGTCTCCATTCGTCCCTCCATTCACGCCTGTCGCGACACCACTGGAGGCGGGCTGCACGATGTTGGGGCGTGAGCGGAAGATGGCCTAACGGTGTGCGGGACCGTAGCCCAGCTTCATGGAGACGGTTGCGAATGGTCCTCGCCTATACCCCAGGAGCAACAGTGTCCCTAATTTGCTGGGAAGTGGCGGTGCGGTCCCCTACGGCACTGCGTAGGATCCTACGGTCTTGGCGTGCATCCGTGCGTCGCTGCGGTCCGGTCCCAGGTCGACGGGCACGTGCACCTTCCGCCGACCACTGGCGACAACATCGATGTACTGTGTAGACCTCACGCCCCACGTGTTGAGCAATTCGGCGGTACGTCCACCCGGCCTCCCGCATGCCCACTATACGCCCTCGCTCAAAGTCCGTGAACTGCACATACGGTTCACGTCAACGCTGTCGCGGCATGCTATCAGTTTTAAAGACTGCGATGGAGCTCCGTATGCCACGGCAAACTGGCTGACAGTGACGGCGGCGGTGCACAAATGCTGCGCAGCTAGCGCCATTCGACGGCCAACAGCGCGGTTCCTGGTGTGTCCGCTGTGCCGTGCGTGTGATCATTGCTTGTACAGCCCTCTCGCAGTGTCCGGAGCAAGTATGGTGGGTCTGACACACCGGTGTCAATGTGTTCTTTTTTCCATTTCCAGGAGTGTAATTAGAAAGAAGTGGTGACGAACTCCGCAGTTTCTGTACTAGGCGATCAGGTACACACTTTGCCGGATGACAAAAAAGAGCTATCAGCGGCTTATGATCTGTCACATGAAAAAATCTTCCATCACGCAGATATTAATGAAATTTTGCGACATTGTAAATTGTGGCTAAAGCTTTCTTTTCCAGCTGATTATAGTTGACTTGGGCATTGTTCAACGTAAACGAAGGTCGTGCAAGAGACACTATTCAAACTTTCGCTCAGTATTTTGTTCAGTCTTTAGTTCAGTCGTTCCGAAATCATCATGGAGGAAGAACTGTTTTTGTAACTACGATTACACTATGTTCTCTTAAACTGAAGAAGAAAGCAAAGTATGCACGTTGTTCACGATGGTCCCGGATTCGGTTATTGAGTAAAGAGACATCCTCTCATGTGCATCTTTTCCGAGAACTACAGCAGGAACCAGAAGACTGGCGGAATTATTTATGCTTGGGCATAGAACCATACTGTAAACTATTAACGCTTGTAACCCCGAAAACTGAAAGAAAGACAGTGTCATGAGGGTTGCTAACAGCCCCACTAGAGGTTTAACGTTAAGGTTTTTAGTGACTGGCAGGAGCTACGAGGACACTGAATTTACAGCTATTATATCGAAAAGAGCTTTAAGCCGCATCATTCCAGAAACGTATGAAATGCACAAACCGTTCTGAAAACGGAATATTTAAATTTATGTAGATAAAATATACGAATGTTTCGCGTTTTAAAAGAGAAGAGTTTCTCAAAAACAAATTGACATTAGCCAACAATATTATCGTATTAACACCTTACGATTTTAAGTAAACATTCACTGCTTGAAAATTAAACCAAAGAAAGTAATGAAAATTTGTAGAAAATATTTTATAGATAGATGAGGGTCTGCATAATTTTGGGTAGCATTCCCAAAATTTGCAAAGTACTTCCTGGTAAGCTCGAGGAATTATATACATCTATTACATTGCTAATTGAAGACGTAATGAGCTGAACTGAATGACTGGGTTGTGGATAACCCATTGTCTGTTGAGGAGATTTTCCTGATAATTATAAGGATAGCTCTGTTACATTAAACTTTGTCCTCCGGAAGAACCAGCTAAATTAACAACGGCAAAGTCATTTATTAATGCTACCATATTAGCTTCAGAAATAACATGATTAACAAATTTACGCGCAAATATATTTTTGTTCCTTTTAAGATCACGTTATTTATGCACTAAATATTTACCGTAAGCATCAAGTTCATCGTCGGAACTAATAGCTTTCAATTTATCTCCAGCTTGTATAAGTACTTCTGTAGCTATTTCATTGTTTTTAAACTGGTTTCTCCCTTTTGGTTGACTATTGGTCAGTGGATGGTGGCGTGTCAATGTTTGGTACAGTTTTTATTGCAGTTTCAGCTCTTCCTTCTCGTGGTGTAAGAAAATATGGGAATAAAACCTCTATATGCGATTCCTCTCCGGTTTCCAATTTTTGTTCATATTTCTCCAAAATAAAATAAAACAAACCTGTTTATTTTTATTTGTGACAAAAAACAAAATTAAACCAAACATCTCCACTGAAGAGCCAAAGAAACTGGTACACTTGCCTGATATCGTGTAGCGCCCCGCGAGCACGCAGACGTACCGCAATACGACGTGGTCCTATATACACTGAAGAGCCAAAGAAACTGGTACACCTACCTAATATCGTGTAGGGTCGCCGAGAGCACTCATAAGTGTCGCAACACGACGTGGCATGGACTTGACTAATGACTGAAGTAGTGCTGGAGGAAACCGACACCATGAAAGCTGCCGGCCGCAGTGGCCATGCGGTTCTAGGCGCTTCAGTCTGGAACCGCGCGATCGCTACGGTCGCAGGTTCGAATCCTGCCTCGGGCATGGATGTGTGTGATGTCCTTAGGTTAGTTAGGTTTAATTAGTTCTAAGTTCTAGCGGATTGATGACCTCAGATGTTAAGTCCCATAGTGCTCAGAGACATTTGAACAATTTTGAACCATGAATGCTGCAGGTCTGTCCAGAAATCGGTAAGACTAAGAGGGGGTGGAGATCTCTTCTGAACAGCACGTTGCAAGACATCCGAGATATGCTCAATAATTTCATGTCTGGCGAGTTTAGTGACCAGCGGAAGTGTTTGAACTTAGAAGAGTGTTCCTAGGGCGACTCTGTAGCAATTCTGGACATGTGGGATGTCGCATTGTCCTGCTTAAATTGCCCTAGTCCGTCGGCGTGCACAATGGACATGAATGGATACAGGTGATGACTGTAGGGCCCAGATTTTAATAAGAAGTCGTATTTTTTTCTGAAGTGTAGGGTGAATTTTAGAACAATTTATACACAAATTTAGGCATTTTAGTGTCGAAAAATGTATTTTGAGTGTGCATATAAAGTCATCTTTCAACAAATTTAAGTAATAGGTCATATTTCGGTCAATTTTTGCCAAAAATGCATATACCGTTTTTCTCGTACCTTACGGGACACACGAATAAGGAAATGAATATGTTGCTCACGAGAAAATATTCAACGTGCTATTATGAAAGATAAACAGATAAATTAGTACATAGCTTTATTTCTCAGGACTATAGCAGAAAATCGGTGTACCACAACAGTCGTTTCGCGAACATAAAACATTGTTGCCCAGAGTCGACAATACGCTCTCGGAGCCAACAAAGTCGGTTTCTGCCGTAATAATCATCGCAGTCGCACAAGGGTTTTCAATAACCAGTTTGAATACAGCCTTTGACTTGTTCAACATGCCTAAAGCAAAGTGCTCCGACAGCGTGAAGCTGTGAGGATATGTTTCTAGAATTTGGGGAGAAGTTGGGAAAATATTATTTTGTAAACCGTGTGAAGTTAGTGCAGAAAAGCGCTTTAATGTACAACAACACTGTAATACCGCTAAACACAGCAGCTGTGTGAAACTAAGTGCTGAAAATAACAGCAGGCAAACGCTGTTATTTGAACAGACAGGTCAATCGTCAACCGAGCAATCATTCTGCAAGGATTTGTGGTGTGTCCTGCAACATCCCATTGGAAAAGCTGAAGAATCCACGCTTCAGACGGTTCTTGGAGAAGTACACAACGCATCCAGTTTCAGATGAATCTACACTGAGAAAGAACTATTTATCTGTACGCTACAATGATGTGCTCAACAAAATACGAATTACTATTGCTGAGCAAAAGATCTGGCTGTCGATAGATGAAACTACGGACATTAGTGGGCGATATATTGCAAATGTTGTTTTTGGTGTTCTAAAAGTTGATGGCCCTGGATATATGTTCCTACTAACGTGTGAAGCTCTCGACAGAGTAAACAATTCGACGATTGCTATTTTGTTGGACAACTCTCTGAAGCTACTGTGGCCGGATGTAGTGAAAAGAGACAACGTTTTGTGCTTGTAACAAATGGTGCTTCATATATGGCTAAAGCAGCCAAAGGGCTTCAGATTGTCTACCCCAGTATGGTGTACGCCACTTGCCTTGCACATGCGTTGCACAGAGTTGCCGAAGAGGTGCGATCAAATTACCCTGACGTGGACAAATTAATTTCCCGTGGCAAGAAAATCGATGTGAAGGCTCCGCTACGGGTGCAGAAATTCAAGAAACAAGCACGTTCAACGCCCCTCCCACCTAAACCTGTTCTTACACGATGCTGCTGAATATTACTGCACCAACTATACCCAAATAAAGACCATCTTCTGTGAGCTTGATAGCGATGAATCAAGTGCTATCAAAATTATGAAAGAAGTTTTTACAGATACATTGTCTCGAAATTTGGCATACATCAACGCCAATTTTTCAGTAATATCAAAAGCCATCAAACGACTGGAAGCTGTTGGCACTCAGCTATGTGAGGCTCTGAATATTGTGCAACATGTGCACAGTGAGTTGGGTCGAGCTCGTGGTCATGTGGCTGACAACGTGAAAACCAAATTGCAAAGTGTTCTCCAACAGGATTCTGGATATTCTACACTGTGCAAAATTAGTGACAGTCTCTCAGGGAATGCCGCAACATTTGAAGATACTGAAACAAAGCTCAACTCCAGTGCCGTCTTGTGCAGTGGAGAGGAGCTTATCCAGGTACAAAACTATCCTCAGCGACAACCCCAGATCTCTGACAATGGAAAACCTGAAAATGCACCTTGTGATCCAGTGCAACTTTGCAGATACTGAAGATTGGCATACGGTATTAAATAATGTGAAACGCTTTAAATGCTGTGTAGAAATAAAAATATTGTTTTACTGTTTCGATAGATGATCTTTTCACTGTACTTTGTATTTAGAAAACAAATCATTCAGACATTCAAAAAACAGGTGCAAATTAGCCACAAACCCTTCAGAAAGAAAGAACTATACTTACAATATCTTGAGAAGTGAATTTTGTATTACTTTATGGTGAATAAAAAATTAAGTAAACAAACAAGAATGCTTTAAATAAACTTCTATTAAGTCATATTTTATTTCTTAAGGTCATATTTATGTAAGTTTCCCAGTTCCCGTGAGATCACCGAAGTTAAGCGCTGTCGGTGGTGGTCGGCACTTGGATGGGTGGCCATCCAGGCCGCCATGCGCTGTTGCCATTTTTCTGGATGCATTCAGCCTCGTGATGCCAACTGAGGAGCTACTTGACCGAATAACAGCGGCTTCGGGCTAGAATACCATCATAACGACTAGGAGAGCGGTGTGCTGACCCCACGCCCCTCCTATCCGCATCCTCCCCTGAGGATGACACGGCGGTCGGATGGTCCCAGTAGGCCACTCGTCGCCTGACGACGGAGTGCTTTATGTAAGTTTTAGGTCATAAATGCTTGCATATTTTACTGTTTTTTGAGGTAATTAAAATACGGGCTGTAGTGATGAGACAGGATGCTTATGTACGTGTCACCTGTCAAAGTCGGATCTAGACGTAACAAGAGTCCCATATCACTCCTACTGCACACGCCACTCACCATTGTAGAGCCTCCACCAGCTTGAACAGTCACCTGCTGACATGCAGGGTCCATGGATTCATGAGGTTGTTTCCATACCCGTACACGTCCATCCGCTCGATACAATTTGAAACGAGACTCGTCCGACCAGTCAACAGGTTTCCAGTCATCAACAGTCCAATGTCGGGGTTGACGGGCCAGGCGAGGCGTAATGCTTTGTGTCGTGCCATTATCAAGGGTACACGAGTGGGCCTTCGGCTCCGAAAGCCCATATCGATGTTTTTTCGTTGAATGGTTCGCACGCTGAGACTTTTTGATGGCCCAGCCCTGTAATCTGCAGCAATTTGCAGAAGGGTTGCACTTTGTCACGTTGAACGATTCTCTTCAGTCGTCGTTGATCCCGTTCTTGCAGGATATTTTTCCGACCGCAGCGATGACGGAGATTTTATGTTTTACCGGATTTTTGATATTCGCGATGCACCCGTGAAATCGTCGTATGGGAAAATCCCCACTTCATCGCTACCGCGGAGCTGCTATGTCCCATCAGTCTTGTGCCGACTGTAACACTACGTTCAAACTCACTTAAATCTTGATAACCCGCCATTATAGCAGCAGTAACCGATCTAACAACTGCGCTACACAATTGTGTTATATAGGCGTTGCCGACCGCAGCGCCGTATTCTGCCTGTTTACGTATTTCTGTATTTCAATACGCAAAAACACCCACAGAATTGAACTGATGGCAACTGCCAACGCTAATTGTGAATTTATCTACTGTAATGGCCAGATTTCGGATCGACGAATCATTACAAAAACCAAGTTCTATGATAAATGGGCACAAGGTAGCCTCAAGATTCCTAAAGCAGAGAACGTTTCAAATAGTAATCAAATTCTTACCTATGTGTTTGTCAGTGATGAAGCCTTTGAACTGCGGTCTCATTTTCTTAAATAATTTCGTAGAAACAACTTAAGCCTAGACACCCGAATTTTTAATTATCGTTTGCCAAAGCTCGACGCGTCGTTGAAAACACATTTGGAATAATGGCATTTCGTTTCCGAGCTTTGCAAACTGCCATTAATTTGGATATTAAAAATGTTGAAATTTTAGTGCTGATCTTCTGTGTATTGCAAAATGTTGTAAGAAGACTATGTTCTCGAAACTATTAATCGTCTTATAGCATCGATGTAGAAAATATAGAGGATGGTTCAGTGGTATTGAGAGCGAGATATAACCGCGAAATTATACATAATCTTCAACTTTGAAAAAGCAAAAAAATGTCGAGGGAAGTTTTAAAATAGATTTCAACAATGAAGGATCGGTACCCTGGCAAGACAAAGCCATTGTGTAATTTAAAGCGCAACGTTGCAATTCAAACCGATATTTGCTTGTCGTATTGCAAAAGTAAACATATCGCGCTTAAAAAACTTGAGACTAATTAGGAAAAAATCTCTGCATAAATTACTTTTGACTTCATTGTGGTGTCTCCTAACTACATTGCACACTATTTTCTTTTTCTTAAAAATACAGTAGAACCACACGGAGTGGTATAATAAATAATGCTTGTTGGCCACGAAAATTAAAGTTTATTATTATTACTTACCTTCTTTTCAAAATCATCTGTGTTTGCCCTAGGTCGTCTAGGTGCTGGTATTCGACATTCAAGAAGGAAAGTAAATCAAAGTACCACAAAGAAGGTTTATAGATTTTCTCTCTTCCAACTCCAGATCGCGTGGACGTCTTTATTTTCGCACTTTCTTTGCATTAAACTGTTCGAAATGAGTTGATTTATTTGGTGACCAAATATCTTGTAGCTTCACGATGCGCTTCCATGTTCTCATTAACCAAATCGGCTAATGCCTGGTTTTTTCTCGTCCCGATAGTTGCAATCCTTAGATTTTACTTGCCAGAGGCTAGGAAAACGTTGATACAACTCTATGAACTCCGTGAAAAATTCGTGAGTGCAGTGTCGTAAATCTGCCATTTTCTGTCGACACTACACGCACTAAAACAACAGTTGGAGCCCCCAGCGCCAACGGGAGGAGACTGTTGAGGGTGCTAGGTTTGAACGATAAGATTGATGTGTTGTCGACAGTCCTGCATGTACAAAAAGCTCCAGTCCATCAGCCTTTAGCGACTTCGTCAAACTTTACTCAGTTCTTGCAAGACTGTCAAACTTCCTTAAACACGTTACGTTTTATTTGACAAATCTGGCATGATCCTCCAAGACTGACGAGAATCGTTGCTTGTAGACCAGGCTTTAGATATGAATGCTACGGGGGCGTTCCGAGCTGCAATCCTTGTGAAAAAAAAAACTGTCCCTATTCCACATGATGATTCGTCAACTAGAAGTACTGCCTGTTTTTGCGGTTCGAGATGCATAAGAATTAGACCATACATGTTTCATTTTCTGAAACGTTTGTTCGCATTCTTCATTCCACTTAAAAAGAACATTTTTATACCAAAGGCGATGCAATGGGAGCGGCTATTTGCACTGCGTTCGGAATGAATTTGATATAGTATGTCTGTGTGAGACAGCTTTATCAGCACCTGACAAGTATTTGAAATGGGCCTCATTGTGGGTCTCCATTTAGCTGGCAACTCGAATCGTACATGCAGTGTCCAGATTTGTGGAGCATTCAGATGAGACACTGGCCTGAGGTTGGACTGCTTGGGAATGTGAGGGCAGGCACACTCGTCGTCAAGGTTCCATTACACAAGGGAAGATCGCCGTATTGTGCACCTAGCACATCGTAGCCCCTTCATATCAGTGCCTGCCACACTAGAACAAATAACGGACTCCCTGCAACATTATGTGTCATCTTGCAACATTGGGCGGAGCCTAGCAGCAGTCAGATTAAGGAATTTCCATCCTATGTGCACGCTGCCGTTAACACTACAACGGCTCCCTTTAGAGTGGTGCCTTGACTTGGAAGCATGGACAGTTGGTCGCAGGTTCGAATCCTGCCTCGGGCATGGATGTGTGTGATGTCCTTAGGTTAGTTAGGTTTAACTAGTTCTAAGTTCTAGGGGACTAATGACTTCAGAAGTTGAGTCCCATAGTGCTCAGAGCCATTTGAACCATGGACTGCTGATTAATTGTGGTCAGTGACGAATTGTGGTTCTGCACTACCCCGACTGACCATCTTCGGCGACTGTGGCGGTTACCGGGAAAGAGGTCCCATTCTTCCAAAGTTTTGGAGAGTCACAACAATATTATTCCATGCGTCAGATGTGGAAAACCATTGGGTATGTCTTCAGGTCACGGTTGGTAGTGACTGAAGAAACCCTGACGGCACTATGGTGTGTCACAGACATCCTGTGTCTTCATGTGTTACCTCTCATGTGACAGCATCTTGGTGCCATGTTTTCAACAGGATAATGCTCGCCCACATGACACATGTCTCAATGAAATGTCTGCCTGGTATGGAGGTATTCCCATGGTCAGCAATATCTCCATGTCTATCCATGGTGGAACATATGTGGGACCAACCCGGACCTAAAATTTGTCCCAGCGCCAGTATCCAGAATATCGAGAACCATTTACAATAGTTGTGAGGAAGCTTGCCAAAGAAGAGGTTACAATGTCTTTAAGACACCCCTACCAAACGAATCAGGCCAGAAACGGTGCAACGTCATACTGATGAGTGGACTCATACTGTGAAGTTCTCTTTTAACTTGACTGAGCTCTTTAATTACTGAAATAACTTCAGATACATTCTCAAGCGTTGAACTTTCATTTCGTTTCCTCCTCTCGTTCTGAGCGCTTCACTTTTTTGTCAGGCGATGTGTAAACGCTTCTACTAATTTATTTGGAGGGAATTGTCGTGACTATGCGACAGACCCTTTTGGATGCGTGACTGGTTGGTTGGTTGTTTTGGGGAAGGTGACCAGACAGCGAGGTCTTCGGTTTCATCGGATTAGGGAAGGACGCGAAAGGAAGTCGGCCGTGCCCTTTGAAAGGAACCATCCCGGCATTTTCCTGGAGTGATTTAGGGAAATCACGGAAATCTAAATCAGGATGGCCGGACGCAGGATTGAACCGTCGTCCTCCCGAATGCGAGTCCAGTGTCTAACCACCGCGCCACCTCGCTCGGTTGGATGCGTGACTGAGTGATATTAATGTAATTAAGGTGTAGTGTTATATACAGTTATTTAATTTGTTACCCAGTACCAAGTACAATTACAAAACAATTAACATCTTTCCACTGCTGTGCCTACAATATTAACGAGATTTTTCAAAATCACTTTCCAAGATTTGATTTTTGTTATCCAGAGACAAACAGATCACTGGCAGGCACGCTATGAAGATGGCTATTATTTTCACTGGCGGTCATTGATTACACATACAAAAGTCCTACTCATCCTGCTAGCAAATGCTGAAGCCCCGTATTTCAAGTATATGAATCAAATGTACCTTCTCAAGACTAGAAGCGAAGTGTGTGGAAGATTTCTCCTATAGCATTCTGCTACGTATTCAATGGATTTGATGCGAACAGTAGAACCATTCACATTATGTCTCCACTGACACTGTGGCGTAGTTCGATGATGGCGGTGCTAACATTTTTATCACTGTTGACAGTGACACTCGGGCTTTATTATATTAGGATATGTTTGAAACAGTTCTGAAGATGGTCACTGAAGGCCGAAATTGTTGGTCTGACGATAATTTAGCGATCATAGACTGGAATTAAAGAAACAAATTTTAGTCTGTCCATGATTCTGATTGTCACTTCGTGAACCAAATTATTTAAGGACAATTTTTGTAATTGTTGCGTAACACCCCCTTCCCTCACTAAAGGAAAGAAATAAACACAGAATCGTTAAGAAAATGCCCCTCTGTCCTATTCCCTCTATCTTATCTTTATTTAGTTGTGTTTAACTTTTGATACCTGCAAGCCCTGTGTCCCACTGCTGTGGACAATTGTCTATTATAAGAAACTAATCTGAAAATGTCTGCGTCCCTGTAGCTAACTGATAAAAATGTTATACAGATAAATAATAATAATAATAATGTTTATAAAACATCCAACATTGTACGTAACACATCCAACATTCCACATAACGCCTTCACTTTATGTTTTTCCTTCTTTTTTCCTTTGTAGAAATACTTACCTCCAAGGTATGCATAGCAGAATACTAACACCTCTTCCTCTTTCTGAGCTCAAATCTCACTCATTATGGAGGGATGCTGACTCAGTATTTCAGGATAGCAAATGGGAAGTAGCGAGACAGATACTGGCCCAGAGATCACCACTGTGTGCGTGCGTGTGTGTGTGTGTGTGTGTGTGTGTGTGTGTGTGTGTGTGTGTGAGTGTGTAGTGCTTTGAAACAATGTGTGTATAGTGTGTGCAGTGACTGATAGTGAGATATGAGTGAATAGTATGGCATTACATTATTTAATAATTTATGTGAAAAACAAGTATTGTATACCAGGAGTAAATCAAATGACTGTCTCTAACTAGATGTCTGTAAATGTATGTGTATACGAATTAGCTTATTTTAAATTGGTCTAAACTTGTAAATACTTTGACATGACCTATATCCTTGTAAAAAGAGATCTAAGGATGAACAAAGCTGCTGCTGCTGCTGCTACTACTACTACTACTACTACTACTACACGTTTGGGTGCACTTCCATCACAGGTGGTCAGAAAATGGCGCCTGGAGTGTGGAAAACTGAAACCACATTCCCAACAGTGTGGCTTAGAAATGAGCACCCACTCCCTGCCAGAGTGTGCCTAAAACATCGAATTAACCCGCAACTGCAGGCGTTATTTGACGTTGGCTTTGCAATCAGAGTGGAGTAGGTCAGGAGCGGTGACTAATTAAAAATAGGAATGCAATGCCACGTCCCCCCCCCCCCCCCCACATACACACACACATTGTGTAATGTTTGTGTTCAGTGTTTTCAGTGTTTTATGGAACGTTACATTATCATAATACGTATACAACTAGTAGATTACAGCTACATTTTCATCTATAACAGGTAGGCTACAATTGCAGTTTCATAATATATATACAACCAGTAGCCCACAACTGAGGAACAACTTTTCAAAACACGTAATTTCACAGAAAGTAAAATTTTCAGGAGGAGCGAAGAACTTACATAGCAAAAAGTGTCTTATTAATTTTTTCGAATGTTATGTGAAGTACTGTGATGAAGCTGTGGATAAAAATTTGTTTATTACAAGGTAATTTTTTTCTTTACTTTCAAGAAATGAACACTGTCGTGATGGAGTTAATATGATTTTTGTGTTCCCCCTTTTTTTTTATTTCTTCTTCATTCGTTAGGTTAGGTTAGGTTAGTGTTGTTTAACGTCCCGTCGACAACGAGGTCATTAGAGAAGGAGCGCAAGCTCGGGTTAGGGAAGGATGGGGAAGGAAAACGGCCGTGCCCTTTCAAAGGAACCATTCGGGCATTTGTCTGAAATGTTCACTCGTCTTCTCGTTCCACGAGTCATTTCCTCTCCAACTTTTGCATATTCACTCTCCACCTGAAACAAGCTTTTACATATGGACTGCCGGCCGCGGTGGTCTCGCGGTTCTAGGCGCGCAGTCCGGAACCGTGCGACTGCTACGGTCGCAGGTTCGAATCCTGCCTCGGGCATGGATGTGTGTGATGTCTTTAGGTTAGTTAGGTTTAAGTAGTTCTAAGTTCTAGGGGGCTGATGACCACAGCAGTTGAGTCCTATAGTGCTCAGAGCCATTTGAACCATTTTTTTTTTTACATTTGGACTTCTGTATTTCAAACAGTTATAATGAAAACACACACACACACACACACACACACACACACACACACACACACACAGAGAGAGAGAGAGAGAGAGAGAGAGAGAGAGAGAGAGAGAGAGAGAGAGAGAGAGAGAGAGATCACTGATGTAATACTGAAAAAGAATGCCAATTGGTAGTCGCTGGTCAGTTAAATGGTTTCACTTCAGTCCGCCAGTTTTACATTGTAACCAAGATCGCTTAATAAAAGATAAAAATGAAAGAAATCGACAGAGTAAAAGCAGTTTTATTAATTCATACCAGAGGACAAAATGCTATTTGCTGCATTTGCTACTTTTGAAATATCTTTTTGAAGTTCAAATGCGTTTGATGAGAAGTGATTGTAGGAGTGTGCAGAGTGTTTAGAAAATGCATGATTTCATATCAGATAATTTTTTGCACCAGTGGATATCATTCTTTTCGAAAAGTACCCTCTCATATATATTTTCATAATACGTTTACAACACATAGCTTACATTTTTAGTTTACATATTTTCTACATCTACAACATACAGGTTACAATTGCAAACACTATTTCTACAACACGTAGATGACAGTTACAGTACATTATATTTATAACCAGTAGGTTACTGCTAAATCAACTGTTGCTCACACAGCTGCCTTCTAGAAAATGACCCCACACAACAGTGCGCACTTTATCGTCAAGTAGGAAACGATTATCTTTTGTTGACAGTGGCAATTGACTGTACAATATAGTCGAAACTGTAAGCAGCTTGGATCGACTTGTATGTTGCATAGCCAATTTATCAACATTATTTAATACAGAGTCCCAGTAATAATCAATGCTTAATTCTTTTGCAGATGGCATTTCACACCTTTAGCTCCACTCTTTATGCGTTGTGCTTGAGTACATTTTAGCTCTCTTTCTTATGAATTGTGCAATAATTTCCCTTGATAATTCATCTTTTATTAAAACCCACTTTATCTCTAATGACGCGTGAGACGGTATTAATGTTATTATAGGGGCAAACCAAAGTGTCAAACAACCCATGTACATCACTTTTAATAACAACATAAATATTTAGAGTAGCTACATGATATATTAAGCTATCTGTGGCTATTAACACATTTTAACATTTTTTGGCTCAAATTTTTTCAACATATTTCTGCAGTGTACTCGAAACAATCTTGGCAACAGGTGGACCGCTTGTTTCGACTACGCTGCAGAAGTTTCGCTGGAAAGTCCTTACACATCCTCCACACAGTGTTGATCTCTCCTCGTGTGATATCCATAGTTTTTGAGCCATGAAGGAAGGCATTCGTGGCTGTCGATCTGCTTCGGACGAAGAGGTGCACGCTTGTGTACAGTCATGATTTCGTAGGCATCCGCAAAGATTTTTCCATTAAGGCATCGACCGTCTTGTCTCACAGTGGAATAAATTTATTAACAGTTACGGCGATTACTTTTGAAATAATAAGCAGTGTACTTACTTTTTTCCCTATCTGTCTCGTTTTCATTTAGTTGGCCCTTATATTTAAGAATTGGTGATTGTAAGTTTTAGCTCAAGAACCATAACTGACATTATGGGGCTGCACTTCGCGCCACATATGTGATATGACTGATAACCTACGTAAACTAGTATGTTATGAGCCCCCAACAGACTAGCTATAGTAGGGGCGTGATAAGTTGGGCTCCGGTCCCGAATTACCTTTTTTTTTAGTGATTAAACTTTGAGAGGGGGTTGACAAAATAGAATTCTAATTCTACCGTTTCTTTACACCGACTGTCGCTATTCATTAAACTACCTCTTTCTCCATGTAGCATGGACTTGTTTGAATAATCGGAACCCTCGGCGTACGGGGAGATAAATTTATTCATCTTCTTTTGCCTTACCATCACTCACTGTGTGTGAAATGTCGAGCGAAGCATGGTGAAGTTACTTATTAAGCCATAGCAATGGAAATCGCAATGGCTTCGGGACGATTGCACTGGACGATCGCTTCCTTCGGGGTTTATAATGCACAGAAAAGGAAACAAGCACTTTTCTGAGTTCTACATGGCAAGAAACCTTTTAGGAGCTTGGTGACCGTGATCACTACGTTTCCAAAAACTAACAGGGAAGGTGGAGTGTAAAAGGGAATAAGACCAGCGATAGATCGTGTACTATCAAATGGAAATGTATTACAATGATGCTCTGTTACTACACAAAGCACAATGGTTACATCATAGGATAAATATTGATTCCATTCGGTCCCCTACACACACATACACACACAATGGTTCAAATGGCTCTGAGCACTATGGGACTTAACATCTGAGGTCGTCAGTCCCCTAGAACTTAGAACTACTTAAACCTAACTAACCTAAGGACATCACACACATCCATGCCCGAGGCAGGATTCGAACCTGCGAGCGTAGCGGTCGGGCGGTTCCAGACTGTAGCGCTTAGAAGCACTCGGTCACTCTGGCCGGCCACACACACACACACACACACACACACACACACACACACACACACACGCTCTCTCTCTCTCTCTCTCTCTCTCTCTCTCTCTCTCTCTCTCTCTCTCGAAGAAACATTAGTGAAACTCCTTAGCATAATCACCAGCATAGGCACCTCATGAGAGAATTAGGACACAGCTTCCAGGAATTGTTGAGGAATGAATAACTCCGTTCCATGCTACGAGTGATCACTTCCACAGCAGGAAACTATGGGAATTACTACACACTATATCAGTACCAGAAAACCCTTTGATCACCGTGTATTATAAAGGATGGAAACTGAAGTCCACAGCACCTGACAAAATGACATTAATTCTAATAAATCTCGATGTATGGAAATACTGTTATACATGTAGGGGTTTGTTCTGTTCAGATAAATTAGCCCTGTGCGAAAATCGAAGATAGCTGAAGTAGTAATCAAGTTCGGAGCCAACCCATGAAAATTCAATAATTTCTATAAGGACCAATTCATGTCAGTCTACCATAGATACACGGATTCTTATTGTTCAGAAAATTTTGCTTAGTCTAATCAGAATGTTGCCTAAGAGCAAACCACTGGTTCGGTCACGCATGGTGGTCAGAAACAAACAAAGAACAAGAGCAGCCCAAATATTTGATAAAATGCCTCAACAATCGATATGTGTAATTTCCAATGAATACAAAAGGCAATACAAGTGATGTCTTTGGTAGTGGAGAGTGTGGCGTTATATGAAGTTCCCCCTCTTGCGTCAAACGTACATACACTAGAAGAGAAAAAATGGTTCAAATGGCTCTGAGCACTATGGGACTTAACATCTGAGGTCATCAGTCCCCTAGAACTAAGAACTACTTAAACCTAACTAACCTAAGGACATCACACACATCCATGCCCGAGGCAGGATTCGAACCTGCGACCGTAGCGGTCGGGCGGTTCCAGACTGTAGCGCTTAGAACTTAGAACTACTTAAACCTAACTAACCTAAGGACATCACACACATCCATGCCCGAGGCAGGATTCGAACCTGCGACCGTAGCGGTCGCGCGGTACCAGACTGTAGCGCCTTAGACAAATGTGTTTTCTGTCAGCATCACCGACTGCATTTAGGAACTTCTGTATGTTGTATAAATCATCATTTAGAATGTTTAGAAAATCATCTTCACAAGGCACTCTCATGTGGAGGTAATCGCGCAACACTTTGGTAGTTGACTCCACAGTTCTTACACTGGTTTTGACTCATATTGTGGATGTCAGAGCCATCTCTTGAAAACTACTTCTAGTTTGTTGAAGCCTGTAAAAATTTTCTCTACGCCAGTTGTCGATGAAAGAAATCCATAGTCACTTGTATTTTATCGCGCTAGATAAGGAAGTTACGCACAGTAACAATATGAAAATCTACTCTCCTCTTGCGTGCTGTCAGTGGCCAAAACCTTCTTTCAAGATCTCAAACAGTTTATGAGATACGCGGGAGGGATATTTCATTCTCGCTTTGTCGTCTGGCTGCGCGAGCGATCAATCGCTAAAGCAACGGCTTTCGCGGCGTACAGCCGGCCGGCGAGGCCAGCTGCTGTTAATGGAAACACTCTCAGTTATAAGATACATAGAATGAAAACATTAAATGAAATACGCAGATAGAAGAAAACTGCTGTCCACTTTTCGCTGCTTTGCTTGAAAAGTTGTAAATGGTTGGTACTACAAAAATCACCAGCACTCTCCTACTGATTCTAATTTTTTGATACTCTGCTCTAAAATCATATAACGAACAATTAATGCTAAAGAGCGAAAGCAGAGATTGAAGAACTGTTTTTCGTATTAATTTGTCCGTGCAAGCACATAAAGGCCTATTATGAAGACACAGACAACAGATCAGCTACTTTCTGCTTTTATTATAAACTACGAAATGAATTGTTGTTAACTTTTTAATTTGTTATTGTTACCAAAATTTCCTTCTTTTATTATTTCACAGAAGTGGCAGGCAAATCTGTAATCTTTTAAGCAAATGAAGCATTGTACGACATTGCTACGTCACTCCTTAAAAGTATTTCCAGACTAGGGTTGGTGACATTCTGCAACAGAACGGATATCCGGCGACAGCAAGAAACTACCATACAGACCAGGCGTGGGCAGTCTTCCACACTGCTCGTACATGTATACCTTAAGCCACGACATATGGCAAAGGCACAGCAATTCTTATGCCATGTGGACTTTTCTTTTGGCCGTGTTATTAAAAAAGCGCTCATCGCTATTCCCATTTTCTATATAATAAAGCAGTATTTCACACCAATGTAAATTTTATGAATAAAGTACTCCTTTTTTTTAAAAAAGTTTATTTAAAAACGAAAAACTTTCGTGCTGCTGCTATAGGTAATTGATATTTCGGTTTTACACGGTTATTAGTAAAACATAAAGAACACCTGTTCCAATAACCGAACAATACCGGTTATTCAGAACTAAAATACCGGTATCGGTTTTAATCGGTCGGTTTTCCCATACCTAGCTGCTGTGGCCGCTGCACGGATGACAGGAGGTCCGCAGTAAATATACACTGATGTCCAGAATTAAAGCAACAGCATAAACAGGTGATAGTGAAGTACAAACACCGTCAAGAACACAGAACGTAATCAACTGCAACATGCATAACGGTAGACAAAAATGTTCTCCGTTTTTTTTCCAGCTAACGGTTTTGCAGATACATTCGGGCAACTGGTTAATGTGTTCAGTATTGGGTGTGACCACCAATGGCACCAATACAGGCCTGACAACGACAGGACATGCTGTGAATGATGAAAACGACAGGACATACTGTAAATGACGTCATCAATCTCATGTTGAGTAATAAGCCCATTCTTCCTGCAGAGCTGCTCACTAGTCCTGGAGAGTGGTTGATGGATGCTGACGTGATGCAACCCGTCTCCCTAGCGCATCCCAGACATGCTGTATGGGATTCAAATCGGGAGAGCGATCAGGCCACGCCATGCGTGCAATATCTTCAGTTTCCAAAAAACATAAACTATCCGTGCTCTATGAGGTCGAGAATGATCGTCCATCAGTACGAAGTCTGGGCCCACAGCTGTTGGCAACAACCTCACCTGAGATCCCAAGATCTCCTCACGTTACCTGAAAGTAGTTAAGTCTTGCTAATTCACCCGTATAATTTCATAGAGAGATGTTCGAGTGGTGAACATAATCTCTGCCCATGCCATTACGGATCATCCTCTATGTCGATCTCTTTCCACAACGTTTGGGTTCCGAAATCGTGTTCCACGTGCCCATCCAGATGCGAATCCGTCGAGAATCATACTCCAGACCAAATCGGGACTCATCTGTGAGAAGAACATTTGCCGACCGTTCGACCGTCCAGGTGGCATGTTGACGCTTCCACTCTAGACGTTCCCTTCTGTGAAGACAAGCAAGAGGTAAACAGACAACAGCTCTCCAACAATAAAGGCCACTCTGCTGAAGCCTTCTGTACACCGTTTGACTCCATACAACACGTCCAGGGGATACTGCGAGATCAGATTCTAGTTGCAGTATAGTACTCAGGCTGTACCGTCGTGCCCTTGCAGCCAAATAACAGTCCACTCTTCCTGACGTCACAAGTGGTCGCCCCTGTCCTTATCTCCGGGACACAGTTCCGGTCTCTATAAGCTGTTGCCTTATCCGAGGAACAACAGAACGATTTACATTAAGCCATCGGTCCACATCAGTTTGCGAATCTCCTGCTTCCATTCTTCCTATGGCCCTCCACTGCAGAGAGTCTGATAGGCGTCTTCTCTGTGCCGTACTGTACCGTCTATGACTCTGCACACAGCAATTGTGGATGTGGATCTACATGGCAAACACTATCCCCATTGATACGTGCCATGACGTCATCGATGGCGTGATTTTCCGTTGATCGGATGCCATCTTCCGTGCAGAACACGATCGTAACGATATTTGTCGACAGGTTGTATGATTATATCGCGAATTTGACACAAGACGGAGAAATAGCAGTTTTTTGCTTTAATTCTGAACACCAGTGTAGCACGGTTTGTCGCGTCAGTTATTTCTAACATACTTAACATTGATACTTAAAAAGAAAAGCAAATTACTCGCGTATATTAAGCAAGGAGATGCTGGAACTGCCTCCCTTCGTTGTTCAAGCATTTCTGACTCCTGCTTAAGAAATTGCTCATTACACTCTGCAGTTACCTCTGAGAAATGGCAGCAAATTCTTGACGACTGTCATATAGTTTTACGTTCAGCTAACGTGTGTGGATTTTGTTTGTAAACTTTCTCTTTTAATGCGCCCACAGGTAAGGCCGGCCGCTGTGATCGAGCGGCTCTAGGCGCTTCAGTCTGGAACCGCGCGACCGCTACTGTCGCAGGTTCGAATCCTGCCTCGAGCATGGATGTGTGTGATGTCCTTAGGTTAGTTAGGTTTATGTAGTTCTAAGTTCTAGGGGACTGATGACCTCAGATGTTAAGTCTCATACCGCTCAAAGCCATTCAAACCACCCCACAGATAAAAATCGCAGGGAGTTAAATCGGGGGAACGAGGACGCCATATGCTGTTAGGGTTAACTGTCCTGAAACACGTCACAAATTTTCTGTAATTAGAAGTTGGTTGTATACGCCGTCGCAGGGTCCTGGTGAAAGGTTGAAGAAGCACGTTCTGTCTCCGTTAGTTTGCCAAAAAGGCCGCAAAATATTTTCTACATATCTCTAATTAATTGTTTCCTGGAAAAAAAGTAGGGCCCGTTATTCTCTCACTTATTTTTTGATCATGCAGGGGTACCTCATGTATTACGTTATGCTTTACAGAACTCCAGTAACAGTTATTTTGTGAATTAACGCATCCACTTATGTGGAACCATGATTCGTGTGGAAAGAAAGTTAGATGAGGTTCAATTACACCGTCACCCACACTATTCAAAATCTATTAACAAAACCGCAACCTTTTAGCAGGGTCAGCCTGTTTAAGTCCTAGGCGTTAGAACAGATCGACAGGAAATTCCTATTTGCTGAGAAAGACGTTGACCTAATTTTCTAGGAGACCTTCTCAGAGCATGGTAAATGTTATCCAGAGTTTCTTTTTTAAGTGCTGTACGTGGTTGCCTATGTTTCCTGTCAACAACACCACCCGTTTCGCGAAATTTATTTGTCAGTCGATGAATCGTACTCTGTTGAGGAACTTGAATATCGGGAGATCCCTCTTGAAATAATCTCCTTACTGCATGTACGCAAGTACGAATCATACACGAATACTCTTTGACGAATAGAATACTTGTATTTCGCCGTTTCACTTTAAATACTTTCACTCAGTACACTGTATTACGTCGGCTAATAAATACATGCTACCTACGCATACAATGGCCTCGCAGCGGAGGGGGAATATTCTCCCCTCTTGCGCCGCTGCCGGATTTCCATCGGTCGGGCGACAAGATCCCCGACAGGCGCTTTCGTTAAGAATTGATCACCCTGTACAACCAGTTTTCTCGAGAATGGAGTGCGTTTTACATCCCATTTAAAGAATAGTTTATTTAAAGAATAGTTCACTATGTTAGCTTCATTTGGTACGCAGCAACATATGACCTAACGGACACCAAACACAGATTCTTAGCGATCTCTACTCTTCATTGCAAACTATTCGGCTTCTTGCACTAGTTTTAATTAATTCTGAAATATCGCAATAACTATGCGATTAACGAAATGATAAGCAGTTCATCATAACGCCGAAGAATAAAGCTGAGAGATACGCGAGAATCATTTTTTTAGTGAGTAGTTTCTTTTAAAATCGTTTTAAAAAGATAGCAGCTCGGCCGGTTTGCGCGTTTGCCGTCCATGTAGCGAAGCGAGTCTGCGGGCTGCCGCCACGCTCCCCGGCCCCCGATGTGCTGGGCGCGAAGCAACGCTACGGCAGATGCCCGACTCGCAACCCCGCTCTGCCCCGCGCGCCGCTCCACTGTAATTCGGCACTTAAGCTCACAGTGGCTGCGCTGCGTATCCCTCTGCCCCTGACATAGCCGGCAAACTTTGCTTAGCTGACGCCCGAATTCATCTACGTTAGTAAAAATTAAACGCATTTTAAAATATCTCTGTCTCTAATCATCTTGTGGTGTTGCAGTTCTTATTTCTGTGCTTGCTACAAAAATTGGATGAAGAATTTCGCTTTATGCAAAACAAATGACTCTGACCACTATGGGACTTAACATCTGAGGTCATCAATCCCCTAAAACGTAGAACTACTTAAACCTAACGAACCTAAGGACATCACACACATCCATACCCGAGGCAGGTTCGAACCTCCGACCGTAGCGGTCGCGCGGTTCCAGACTGTAGCGCCTAGAACCGCTCGGCCACTCCGGCCGGCCTTATGCAAGACACCTTTGGAGTTTTGTTGCACCCAGTCATGTTTCAGCACTTTTTGTGCTATCTTCAGTGGTCTACTTTGTTACCTTCCTGTAAAATTGTTATTACGCCTTAAAATTTAGAGAAAACATGTGGTAACAAATATTTCCATTTGTGTATTCAATGATTGCTGTCAAGTATTATACATGATTTGTTTACAGCTCACAAATGGCTCTGAGCACTATGGGACTTAAATGCTGAGGTCATCAGTCCCCCAGAACTTAGAACTACTTAAACCTAACTAACCTAAGGACATCACACACATCCATGCCCGAGACAGGATTCGAACCTGCGACTGTAGCGGTCGCGCGGTTCCAGACTGTAGCTCCTAGAACCGCTCGGCCACCCCAGCCGGCTTACAGCTCACAGTTGAGATATGTATTACTGGGCTGATGCATTATATGTTGTTTATTACAACATGTCTACAGTTCTGGATTTATAGCTTATTTGGAAAAAGAGTGGACGTATGCTTTAGTTTACATACCCTACATGAAGCTATTGAATGTTTATGTTGGTAACTATAAGTCTGCTACACAATCCACAACTTGTCATCTGTAAACAGCGAAGCGAAAGTGAGTGAGTATCGCGTTATTTTGACGTAACTAACGCGATACATACTCATTTTCGTTCGAAAACGCGTAATAGACAAAAATAAAAATTACGTTTCGCTGTTTGCAGATGACAAACTGTAGACTGTATGGCAGACGTACAGTTATCAACATAAACATTCAAAATGGTTCAAATGGCTCTGAGCACTATGGAACTTAACATCTATGGTCATCAGTCCCCTAGAACTTAGAATTACTTAAACCTAACTAATCTAAGGACAGCACACAACACCCAGCCATCACGAGGCAGAGAAAATCCTGAAGCCGCCGGGAATCGAACCCGGGAATCCGGGCGTGGGAAGCGAGAACGCTACCGCACGACCACGAGATGCAGGCCATAAACATTCACATAGCTTCATGTAAGGTATGTAAATTAATGCGTACATCTACCATTTTTCTAAGTAAGCTATAAAACGAGAACTTCAGAAGTATTGAAATAAACAAGACAAAATGCATCAGCCTAGTAATACATATCTCAACTGTGAACTGTAAACAAACCATGTATAATATTTGACAACAATCACTTCATTCTCAAATGTAAATATTTTGTACCAAATGTTTTCTCTAAATGTTAATATGAAATAACAGTTTTACCGAAAGGAAATAAAGTAACATGCTGTACATAGCACAAAAGTGCTGAACCGTGTCTGGCTAAAACAAAACTCCAAAGGTGTCTTGCATAAGGCGGAATTCCACATCCAATCGCTGTCTCTGTGTCTAAGTTTGTTACTGAACATGAAAGCAACATTCTTTAGAAGCTCTTAACGTTACTATATTGCAGTGCCTGTGTTGTTCAGAAGTACGATCCAGTGTTCCTTCGGACATGGATGCATATCCGAAACAACATTGCATCGCACTTCTGAACAAGACAGACACTGCAGTCTTCCCTGTACGGGAATATACACTGACACGTCAAATAAACTGGTATACGCATGCGTATTTAAATACAGAGATATGTAAACAGGCAGAATACGGCGCTGCGGCCGGCAACCCCTATATAAGACGACAAGTGTGTACCGCAGTTTACGCTCACTACCCGGATCGATAGCCACCCCTCGCCTACCACCACCCTGATGTCGTTACCCGTGCCTGCTCCTTTCTTCCGCAGACCTTGTCTGAGGCCGTGGAGGCCCACGTCCCTACCTTCGCCATCCACCCCCGCGTCCCACTTTACCGCCACAGGCCGTCCTCCTCCTCCTCCTCCTCCTCTTCCTCCGTGAATCCCGCCGTCCATACCGTGCCTTCCTTCACACGCGTGACCGGGACACACTACGACGCCACCGTCAACTCCAAAGACACGTCCGAAACTTGCTCGCGGCCAAGAAATGCCGGGACTGGCGACATGCACCTGTCTTAATGCTACCCTACCTATCAACTCGTCTAAGTACTGGTCAGCCTTCCGCTGCCTTACTGGATCTAAACCCCCCTTCCAATACCCTCTCGTTCATGATGACCACTCCTTTCCTGAAAACCTCAGAAAGCGAACCATTTTGCTTCTTACCTCTCCGATATCTTTATCCTCCCTGACGATCCCCAGTTCGATTACTCCCTCTTCCCTGATGTCCGCGATCGAACTGACACCTCTGCCCCTCCACTCGCTCCTGGCTTCCAGTACTTGGACAACATTACACACACCGAACTCAATGCCCCGATCACCACTCAGGATATCATATCTACACTCCACATGAAACGCAACACCGCTCCCGGTCACGATCGTGTTACATATCGTCACCTCCGTGAAGCTCCCGCCTCCTTCCTCTCCACCCTGGCCAGACTATGTAATGTGGTCTTGTCTACCGGCTTCTACTCCGATCTGTGGAAAACCTCCCGGATCCTGATGTTCCTCAAATCCGAGAAACCGCCGTTTGTTGTCTCCTCCTACCGCCCCATCAGCCTTACCTCAGTCTTCAGCAAGGTCCTGGAATCCATCCTCACCCGACGCATCCATCAGCATCTGCGCCAGCACCACCTCCTTCCCGTTACCCAATGTGGCTTTCGACCGTCCTTCTCTACCGAGTACCTTCTCCTTCAGCTCACTCACCTCCTCTCCGAACAACTCAACTCCCGGCGCTCCGCCATCTTCCTCTCCCTTGACCTTGAATGTACCTACACCCGTGTATGGCATTCCGGTCTCCTCTTCAAACCTTCGTCCTTCTTATTAACTACGTCCAGCTGATCGCCTCCTTCCTTTCCCACCGTCCTTCCTATGTCACCATCCATAACACGGATTACTACACCTTCTACCCCTCTGCTGGTGTGCCCCAAGGTTCAGTCCTCTCCCCCTTCTCTACCTTCTTTACATGGCAGTCATGCTGCCGCCTTCACCTCCCTTACGCCTTCTTCAGTATGCTGATGACACCGCCTTCCTTGCCCTCGCCCCCACCCTGCAACGCTCCCAGCACTTTCTCCAATCCCATCTTGACCGGTTCACCACTTGGAGTAACCAGTGGCTGCACAAGGTCAATCCTTCCAAACCCCAGGCGATCGTTGTAGGCAAAACCACACTTTCCTTCCGTCTCCTCGATTCTATCTCACTATCTATGGCCATACTATCAACCGCACCCCCACCCTCAAGTACCTTGGCGTCACCCTTGACCGTCACCTCTCCTGGACCCCCATCCCTGAACGATCCAAGCCAAGGCACACTCCCGACTCCGCCTCCTCAAGCTCCTTTCTGGCCATCATCCACCCTATCCTCTGCTATGCTCATCCCACCTGGATCTCCACCTCTCCTACCTTCTACAAATCCCTTCAAATCCTGGAATGCCATGCCCTCCCCCATGCGGATTCTGTATGACTTAATTCTGCTCCCATACCTCTTCCTTTTCCTCGAACGAGTACAGATCCTTTACTCCTCCTGCAAACATGATCCCTCTCACCTCTATGTCTCACCCATCCTTTTCCACCCCTGTCCACTGCTGCACCCATACTCCCACATCCCACCCCACTCTCCATCTCTCTACACTCCATACACTTGCCCAAGGTGGCTTCTGCCAACTCCCCCTCCCTGATGAACCCCTCATCCCCTCCATCTACCCCTCCTACTAACTTTGATCCTCCCCCTCCTCCCCCTGTGTTTTTTCTCCAGGGCATCCTCTCGCCCTTCTCTCCCTCCTCTCTTCCTCCCTCTCTCCCCTGCCCCCCCCAGACATCCACAACCCCCCCCCCCTACCTTCTCCACCCACTCCCTTCTCCTCTCCCACTGGTATCAACACCCCCCCCCCTCTTACTCCTACTGACACCTCTTCCCTACGGCAGGTCCCCGACTTTGTGCATGAACAGTGCATCTTGGTGCACTGGAGATCGTCGCCAGTGCTTGTGTGTGTTTTCGTGTCTCTCCGTATGTGCTCCTCCGTTCACACGTGTAAATTCTGTCTTCTCCGTTTGTATACAGTGATGAACGTTTTTATCCCGACGGTGCGCCCGTGAACGGCTATCATGTATTTTACTATGTCTGTCTCCCGTTTTTATCCACCATGTTTGTTTGTTTTTCTGTCTTTCTTTTTACTCTCTGTGTTATCTATGGCCGAAGAGCGTCATATATAGGCCGCTGCCGGCCTACCTTTATTGTAAAGGTATAAAGAAAAGTAAAGGTATGAAGAAAAAAAATGCCGCAGTTGTTAGATCGGTTACTGCTGCTATAATGATAAGTTATCAAGATTTAACTGAGCTTGAACGTCGTGTTACAGTCGGTGCACGAGTGATGGGACATAGCCTCTCCGAGGTAGCGATGAAGTGGGGATTTTCCCGTACGACCATTTCAGGAGTGTACCGTGAAGGTCAGGAATCCGGTAAAAAATCAAATCTCCGACATTGCTGTGGCCTGAAAAAGATCCTGCAAGAAAGGGACCAACGACCACTGAAGAAAATCGTCTACCGTGACAGAAGTGCAACCCTTCCGCAAACAGCTGCAGATTTCAGTGCTGGGCCATCAACAAGTGTCAGCGTGCGAACCATTCAACGAAACATCATCGATATAAGCTTCCGGAGCCGAAGGCTCACTCGTGTACCCTTTATGACGGCGCGACACAAAGCATTACGCCTCGCCTGGGCCCGCCAACACCGACACGACTGTTGATGACTGGAAACATTTTAGCTGGTCGGACGAGTCTCTTTTCAAATTGTATCGAGCAGATGGACGTGTACGGGTATGAAGACAACCTCATGAATCCATTGATCCTGCAGGTCAGCAGGGGACTATCTAATCTGGTGGAGGCTCTGTAATGGTGTGGGACATGTGCAGTTGGAGTGATATTGAATCCATGAGACATCTGCCAGGTGAAACGTACGTAAGAATCCTGTCTGATCACCTGCATCCATTCATGTCCATTGTTCATGCAGACGGGCTTGGGAAATCCGAGTAGGACAATGTGACACCCCACACGTCAAGAACAGCTACAGAGTTTCTCCAGGAACAATCTTCTAAGTTTAAACACTTCCGCTGGCCACCAAACTCCCCAGACATGAAAATTATTGAGCATATCTGGGACGCCATGCTACGTGCTGTTCAGAAGAGCTCACCACCCCATCATAGTCTTACGGAGTTATAGACAGCCCTGCAGGATTCATGGTGTCAGTTTCCTCCAGCACTACTTCAGACATTAGCCGAGTCCATGCCACATCGTGTCGCGGCACTTCTGTGTGCTCGCGGGGACACTACACGATATTAGGCAGGTGTACCAGTTTCCTTGGCTCTTCAGTGTACGTAAAGAATGTACGAGTGCAGGTTGTAGTCACACAGTTGACGACTAATGGAAGTTTCGGTTTAATCGTGAAACTTGCTCGGATAGCCTATTGGAAAGGCGACCGTTCCCGATAAGCGGAAAGTCCGTGTTCGAGTTCCAGTTTGTCACAAAATGCCAATGGCTCTAAGTACTATGGGACTTTACATCGGATGCCATCGTCCCCTAAACTTAGAACTACTTAAACCTAACTAACCTAAGTCATCACACACATCCATGCCCGAGGCAGGATTCGAACCTGCGACCGTAGCAGCCGCGTGGTTCCCGACAGAAGCGCCTAGAACCGATCAGTCAATTTGACCGGCCAGTTTGTCACAAATTTTCATTGTCGCCATTCTGTTATATAGCTGATACCCGTCCATATTCGCGTCTGCGAATATATTTCATACTCTTAACGGTAGCTGACGTTCTTGGAATCGGCTGTTAGTTGCAAGATTATTATTATAAAATACGGCCGAGAACCGCGGGCTGCTCGAATATTTGATTCGGGCGACGTGCGGACCGTGGACCGTAGTTTGACGACCACTGGCTTATATGATGACTATAAACAAAACAGAGTAATAGAATCTACCGAAGTAACTCAGATAATACTGAGGGAATTAAATTTAAAAAAAGCGGCATTGAAAGTAATAAACGGTTTACTGTTTAGGAAGCAAAATAAATGACGATGGCAAACAGGATATAAAATGCAACAATCCAACAGGAAGAAAAGCGTTTTCGAAAAAGAGACATTTATTAACATTTAATATATGTATTTAAGCTTTTGGACGTGTTTATATAAATGCTGTTAGTTTTGAAGTGAAACGTGGGCGATAAACAGTTCAGGCCATAACACCAAACCGCGCGGAGTGGTCTCACGGTTTGAGGCGCCATGTCACTGATGCGCGTCCCCTCCCACTGGAGGTTCGAGTCCTCCCTCGGGCGTGTGTGTGTGTGTGTGTGTGTGTGTGTGTGTGTGTGTGTGTGTGTTTTTTGTTCTTAGCATAAGATAGTTTAAGTAATGTGTAATTCTTGGGACCGATGACCTCAGCAGTTTGGTCCCTTAGGAATTCACACACATTTGAACATTTTCAAAAATTGAAGATTTGTGGTAAGTTACATTGTAGTAACTTACGCTAAGGACAACACACATCCATGCCCGAGGGAGGACTCGAAATTCCGACTGGGGGAGCCGCGCCAACTGTGGCAAGGCGCCTAAGACAGCGCGGCTACCCAGCGCGGCAACGTTTTCAACAATAACACCAGAGCAACCTTTGAAATGTGGTGCTTCAGAATAATATTGAAGACTAGATGTGTAGGTCGGATTAGTAATGTAGTGGCACTGAACTGAATCGAGGTGAAAAGAAATTTATGGCACAACTTGACGAAGAGATCTGTGGATAGGACACATTAAGATGCATCAAGAAATATTTAATATGTTAACTGACCGAAGTGGGGGGAGGAAAGCAACAACCCGCCTTTTCTCCGTCCAGTGCTTAATTCACTATATAATCATACAAATTGTCAACAGATGTCCGTACGATCGTGTTCTGCACGGAAGATGGCATTCCGGTCAAAGAACAATCACGCCATCGATGACATCATGGCACTTATCAATGGGGATAGTGTTTGCCATGTAGGCCCACATCAACAACTTGCTGTGTGCAGAGTCATAGACGGTACAGTACGGCACAGAGAAGACGCCTATCAGACTCTCTGCAGTGGAGGGCCATAGGAAGAATGGAAGCAGGAGATTCGCAAACTGATGTGGACCGATGGCTTAAAGTAAATCGTTCTGTTATTTCTCGGATGAGACGACAGTTTATAGAGATCGAAACTGTATCCCGGAGACCAGAACAGGGCTGATCAGGTGTGACATCAGAAAGAGTGGACCGTTATTTGGCTGCAAGGGCACGACGGTACTGCCTTAGTACTGAACTACAACGGGCATCTGATCACGCCGTATCCCATGGACGTGTTGTATCGAGGCAAAATGTGTACAGAAGGATTCAGCACGGTGGCGTTTATTGTTGGAGAGTTGCTGTCTCTTTACCACTAGCGTGTCTTCACAGAAGGGAACATCTAGAGTGGAGCCGTCAGCATGTCACCAGGACGGTCGAACGGTGGGCAAATGTTCTTTTCACAGATGAGTCCCGATTTGGTCTGGAGTGTGATTCTCGACGGATTCGCATCTGGAGGGCACGTGGTGCACGATTTCGGGACTCAAATGTTGTGGAAAGAGGCCGATATTGAGGATGATCCCCAATGGTGTGGGCAGGGATTATGTTGACCACGTGGCCATCTCCCCATGAAATTATACGGTTGAATCAGCAAGACTTAACTGCTGTCAAGCACCGTGAGGAGATCATGGTATTTCATGTGCGGTTATTGGGGGTGCTGTGGGCCCAAACTTCGTATTGACGGATGATAATTCTTGACCTCATAGAGCACGGGTGGTTGACGTTTCTTCGAAACGGAAGATATTGCACGCATGGCGTGGCCTGATCGCTCTCCCGATTTGAATCCCATAGAGCACGTCCGGAATGCCTTAGAGAGACCGATTGCATCACGTCAGCATTCACCAACCATTCTCCTAGACTTGCAAGCAGCTCTGCAGGATGAGTGGGCATTACTGCCCCAACACGAGGTTGATGACATTATTCACAGCATCCCCCGTCGTTGTCAGGCCTGTATTGCTGCGAGAGGTGGTCACATCCAATACTGAGCTCATTAAACAGTTGTCGGAACGTGTGTGAAAATAAGTCATGTTGGAAAAAACGAAGAACATTGTTTTGTACCGTTCTACATGTTGCAATTGTTTGTGTTCCGTATTCTTTACATTGTTTCTACTTTACTACCATCTGTTTATACTGTTTCGAGGCATAATAAACGCAACTTTGCAAAATTTCTGTTTGTTTCTTTAATTTTGGACACCAGTGTATGAGGGGAAGGCCAATGCTTAACTGCAGTAAGCAGATTCAGGTGGATGGAAACTTCAGTAGTTATGCATACATGAAGAGACTTGTACAAGATAGACTAGCGTGGAGGTTTTACGGTCTGAATTCAACAACATAAACAACAACTCTCTACGGCCTTTTGATGTAAGAGCTGAACCATAGCCTACAGGTAGGCCTCGGCTCAGTGCTTAAACCCCTTGCCGTATTTTGACGAGACTCACTCGTGGACACAAATACGGGCTAAAAGTATTTTTGTGTGTCAACGTATGGCTCTATTCAATACGTACGTCATCCAAAAACTATACGCGGTCAGAGAAAGGAAGCATATGTTGCTTACCGAATAAATATAGCAGAGTTGAAGTTAGAAAATGTCCAGTTTCCGGACTACGAAAACCATCACTAGGTGAAACATTTTTTGACTCCAGGCGTAGTATTGAGTCCATTTCTCAAAATATATCGATCCGAAGCCTAAAATGAAATCCAGCAAGGATGTGCAGTTTGAGTGAAACGCAAGTACGAAGGTAAAAGGCATTGGAATGCTCGGAGTGTAAAGTGGCTTTACATCCACCACATAGCTTTTGAAACTACCATGGCATGGAGGGCTACAAATTTTTAGAGTTGTAGGTATTTTCCGATTAGAAATTCATTCTGGGGGAGCTATTCTTCTTTAACTACTTTTTTTGTTGACAATATCTACGTTTAGGCGTCATGTTATTAAATTCCCTCTGAGGAAGTCACTTCTCAAGACGCCCACGAGAATTATAATAACTACTAAAGTATTTTTACGTGTAAAAATTTGTATTTATATTTTGAAGTATTGTTTGAAATATTGTATTATAAAAGCATGAATAAAAAGGGAACAAGAATTAATGTTAAACTTTACAAGAGCAGTATCACGTAAAACAAATTAATACGCAGCAACATAACAGGCATCCAGATGTCGGCTGCTATTGCAATTGTCTCGCGCATCACTCTGGCCCGTTTCGCACATGTCGTCTCCAATCGCTTGGTCACGCATTTGGTCGAACTAAACGGTATGAGGAGGTGTTAACACGTTGGTCACCACGAAGCAACAGCACAGTTCCACATCTGACGCCGTGGCCTAGCGGTGAAACATCCGTCACTATGTGTGCGGCGATCAACTTGTTAAGATCTATTCTCGCTGGACGCCGCGGAACGGAACATCTATCTATCCCTCCCACAAGGCATTCACACAGACTGTCTGCGGAACGCGAGGATCGAAACGTCACCGTCAAGGATTGTCGGAAAGAGACGTTGACGGAAGTCGGAGGACAGAGGTGTCGTTTGCTAAAGTCGTAAGTTAATCAGTTCTCTCCGCACTCACTAACATTATAACACTGAATTTGAGTCATTTTGTGAATTTAATTTGTATTATTATTCTGTTTTCGTGACACATTCGCAAGATTACGTGAAGACTGGGATATTTTTCCTGTTCGTGGTAGTAGTAGGGGTGGGACTCTGTCTCGCGCGGAATCTCGAGAAAAAATAGCCAGTTCTCGGGAGTCTAGCAAAGCATCTCGACCAACGTTGAACTGTGCTGCCCTTTCTTGACCGGGAATGCAAATGAACATAATGCTATTGTAATGACTATTTCTTAGAATTGCAGCAATCTGGTTAAGCCCAAGGCTCTGTAAACAGAGCTTTAATTAAGCCTTGTATCGATTAGCCGCGGCTGTCGCTGTCTCAGAAGCTATTGTTATTCACCGAAAATGTGAAGTCACGCGCGGCAGTTCCGTACAGCGATAAGAATGTTTGGTTGATCTGCCGGGACCTCTGCCACAAGTAAACATGAAAATAACAGTTTACTTGCAAATAGAAATATCGCAGAACGAAACTCAGTTTTACATCATTCAGTAACAAAAGCATTTTATTGTTTTATACTGAATAAAGCTGCACTTGTTCTTTCACCGAATTTGCCTATGATTTCACTGATAAACAGTGATTTTAGTAAGGCAGTGTGTTGCATAGAGAGAAAAGCGTACCTAGGAACATTGTTTTTTGATCTGTGCTTCAGTCTATTGACTGATCTTAGAATCACATAAAGGAATGCGCACTAGATACTGGCAGAAGCAGTTTCTGCCATTTTCTATTGTTTTAGTTGTTAGACAAGAGAGTGAATTTTAGGCAAGTGTTGTAAATATTTCACATTCAACTCATTTAAGTGCCGTATAATATATTAAAGGTATTTGGAATATACCCTTAGCTACAGAATTTTATGCTGAGTAAAATGGTCAATCTTCTTAGAACTATTTATATAACATGTGGACAGGTAGGCCATACTTTGTCGGACGTGCATCAGCTTGTACCTTGAAACAGAAGAGGATCTTTTACCATGGAACACGTGACGCTTGCAAATGAACTGAGCTTCTTTAATGTCTTAATACACACATAAAAAAAAATTGCAACACCCCGGTTCCCAGAACTCCTGAAGATAGACGCTGGCTGTGTATATAGTACCACAGACACAGTCCTTTTGACTGTTCAGAGATGTCACTAAACCCGCGAAAAGATGTAAACAACCATGCATGAGCAGCGCCTATTAGACGGAGGGAGTCCGACAGCCAATCAGTTCCAGTCATTCCACTAGGAAGGAGGTACACGGATCGTGTTGTCTGTAGTTTAACCATGCATAGACGATCAATATCGCGGTTAGATCGCGTCCGCATTGTTACTGTGTGCCAGGAAGGGCTCTCAACAACGGAAGTGTCCAGCAGTCTCGGAGTGAACCAAAGCGATGTTGTTCGGACATGGAGGAGGTACAGAGAGACAGGAACTGTCAACGACACGCCTCGTTCAGGCAACCCAAAGCCTACAACTACAGTGGATAACCACTACATACGGCTTATGGCTAGGAGGAACCCTGACAGCAACGCCACCATGTTGAATAATGCTTTTCGTGCAGCTGCAGGACGTCCTGTTAACGACTCAGAATGTGCGCAATAAGCTGCATGATGCGCAACTTCAGTCCCGATGTTCACAGCGTCGGCCGCGGTGGTCTCGCGGTTCTAGGCGCGCAGTCCGGAACCGTGCGACAGCTACGGTCGCAGGTTCGAATCCTGCCTCGGGCATGGATGTGTGTGATGTCCTTAGGTTGGTTAGGTTTAAGTAGTTCTAAGTTCTAGGGGACTTATGACCACAGCAGTTGAGTCCCATAGTGCTCAGAGCCATTTGAACCATTTTGTCCATAGCGAGGTACATCTTTGCAACCACGACGCCATGCAGCGCCGTACAGATGGGCCCAGCGACACGCTGAATGGACAGCTTAGAATTGGCACGACGTTCTCTTCACCGATGAGTGTCGCATATGCCATCAACCAGACAATTGTCGGAGACGTTTTTGGAGGCAACCTGGTCAGACTGAATGCCTTAGACATACTGTCCAGTGAGTGCAGCAAGTTGGAGGTTCCCTCGTGTTTTGGGGTAGCATTAAATGAGGATGACGTACGCCGCTGGTGGGCATGGAAGGTGCTGTAACGGCTGTAAGATACATGAATGACATCCTCCGACCGATAGTGCAACCATATTGGCAGCATATTGGGGAGGCATTCATCTTCATGGTCGAGAGTTCGCGCCCCCATCTTGCACGTCTTGTGAATGACTTCCATCAGGATAACGACATCGCTCGACTAGAGTGGCAAGTATGCTCTCCAGACATAAACCCTATCGAACATGCCTGGGATAGATTGAAAAGGACAGTTTATGGACGACGTGACCCACCAACCACTCTGAGGGATCTACGCCGAATCGCCGTTGAGGAGTGGAACAATCTGGACCAACAATGCTTTGGTGAACTTGTGGATAGTATGCCACGACGAGTACAGGCATGCATCAATGAAGAGGACATGCTACTGGGTATTAGAGGCACCGGTGTGTACAGCAATCTGGACCACCGTCTGTGAAGGTGTCTCTGTATGGGGATACAACATGCAATGTGTGGTTTCCATCAGCAATAAAAAGGGCGGAAATGTTGTTTATGTTGATCTCTATTTTAATTTTCTGTACAGGTTCCGGAACTCTCGGAACCGAGGCGATGTAAAACTTTTTTTGATTTGTATAATTTAATTTGTCTTGGAAATGAAAATTGTGTTACTTTCCAATGTCTTTTGATTTAAAATGTATTTTACTTGAAACTGGTTTTTGATAATAATTCTGCTTAATTTGATTTCACTTGTTGGTTATTGGCGATTAGTATGGTAATAATGTAAGAAATTGACTACTAAATATTTTCTTAATTGCAACGCTTTTGAATTTCAGTCGAACGTTGATCCTAGGTATCCTACATATTTTCACGTTTGAAAAACACTGATTTTTCGGAGTTATTTTTGTAATTTTAGAGAAAGACGGAAGCAGATACAAGTGAATGCCGTCACTTAGAAATGGAATAAGAAAATATACTAAACTTCTGCAGCTGTATTAGGCGAATGTGTCTACCAAGGTACGTACAACGCTGTACCCTACAGACAAAGTATGCATTAAACTTAATTCTATATCGTAATGTGACATAAAAAGTGAAGTCAGAAAGTGTCCATCACGTCAGCATTAAAAGTTATGACTTTATTTCATTCATCATAATTGATGTTTTTGGAAATCCTGCAACTGTTTCATCCATAATTTAAGTAATGAAACATTGCACCAGTCACGTATTTTTTCATGCTTCGCACGGCGCGTTTCGGGAAGATATTCTCATTATCAAGTGCAACTATTTACATAAGTATGCAGTGTTTCATTGTTTAAATAACAAACGTTATGAGCCATGAGTGATGCAGCAATTGTGAGATTTACTGTGTAATTTTTAAGTGCTCTGTGTTCAAAAGCAGCGTGGAAAAAGTAAGTGCAGTGACTTTTTTCTTATTAACTCTTATGAGAACTATTGTTTAAATAGAACATATAGGCTCTACCAATGTTGGTTTCTACATCGTGTGTTTATGCACATCAGCTAATAGTGATTATAATTTTACTTGCTTATCTTATTCTTATATATAACACAAAGTGTAATGTACTTTCCTCGTCTTTCTCCGGAATTTATTTGGTAGTTGTGCAGTTCACTGATACTGAAAAGTATTTTATATGCATAGAAAAAACACCTTGAAGAAACCAATATGTGGACATAATAATCACCTACATTCATTTTGTTACATACGTCATAAATTCACTTCAAAGAAACGGAGACGACCAACGTACTCAAGACGTCATGCAATTTATGTTTCAAATACCCACTGGCAGATCAGGAGACAGATTGGGCACCTAACATCACGTGCACTATGTGTAATTTGAAACTAACGCAGTGACTGAATGGCAAAAAAGGTCACTTACCATTTGACATACCAGTGATCTGGCGAATACCCCAGAACTTGTTCATGTTTGATACTTCTGTCTGACCAATGTTACCGGCTTTTCATCAGAGAATGAAAATAATATTGAGTACTCTAACCTACCCATGTCAGTCACACATGTTCTCCATCGTGAAGATCCACCAGTGCTAGCACCTCCATCCACGTGGCAGAAAGTTCCTAATTTTGACAATGAATGTACAAACTCAGAAAAAGCACTGTGTCAATTAAAAGAAAACGAGCACTTTCCAGAACAAGTGGACCTGAACGCTCTAGACTCCTCGGTATCCAAGGAGAATGCCGAAATGTATCTTCACGTTTTAAGGTATGGAACATTCTTCACCAAGAAACAATTTCTTACTTCAGGCAACATAATAAAAATTTGATGGCATTCTACCGTATGGGAAGTTGGTTTATTTAGTTATGTAGCAGGTTTAACGAAACGATTACACATTCCATATTATGCTGCAGAATGGCGCTTTTTATACACTATCTTGTCAAAAACATCTGGATACCTATTAGTGGCCACTAACATGCCTCTTCGCCTTTGCGATGGCTTTAACTGTGCTGGGACACTTTCAGAGAGGTGTCTGAATGTCTGTGGAGGAATGGCTGTTCGCTCTGCATCAAGAGCCGAAACTAGACAAAGTAGTGATGTTGGAGGCTGGGACCTGGAGCGAAGTCGCCGTTCTCTCGTCCCAAAGGTGTTTCATTGGATTCATGTCGGAACTCTGGGCAGGGTAGTCCATTTCAAGAATGTTGTAGTTCACGAACTTTTGCCTCACAGATGCTGGTTTATAACAGGGTAAATTGTCATACAGATACAAATAATTATCGTCTTCGAACTGCTTCTCTAGTGTACGCAGTACTCAGTAATGAAAAATGTGTTCATATCTTTCCAAATTTAGCGTTTTCTTAAGCGTAATAAGGAGACCAGACCCTAACCACGAAAAACAACTGCATACCGTAACACTACCTCTTCCGTACGTCACCACTGGCACTACACTTAATGTAAGGTGACGTTCCTTGGCATTGCTACAGCACTCATTACCCCAAATCACTCGTTTCCATCCAGTCACTGTCCAGTCACTACCTCAAGCGCGTCGCTTATCACTGACCACAGAAACGTGTGATTTTTTAAGGAGCTGCTTACAATGGACACGCATTCGGAAGGACGACGGCTCAAACTCGCGTCCGGCCATCCAGATTTAGGTTTTTCGTGATTTCCCTAAATCGCTCCAGCCAAATGCCAGGATGGTTCTTTTGAAAGAGCACAGCCGATCTCCTTCCCCGTCATTGGAATAGTCCGCCTTTTGCTCCATCTCTAATGACCTCGACGTCGACGGCATGTAAACGCCAATCTTCCTTCCTTCTTTATGAGCTGCTCGACTATTGTACACCATTGTATTTAACTTCTTATGAACTCTCATTGTGCTAGGTAGACTAATGGTAACACGCAGGATCTCAAAAGTGATTAATTTCACGCCATTTTTTACGACAACCCTCCTCAATGTTCGATAGTCCCGTTCCCGTCGCGGTTTATCTGTGATTGTTCCTTCGAGTTTCCACTTCACAATCAAATCACGAACAGTCGACCTGAGCAGCTTTACACGGGTTGAAATGTCCCTGATGGATTTGTTACTTGGATGACCCATCCAGTGTCTAATTCATGAGCGAAGTCACTGAGTTGTCATTTTGCTATTACTCATTGTTTACTGACAACATAATACTCCCTGCCTACTTTCGTACTGACGAGTCCGTCTCACTTGAATCTGGTGGTCAGTTCTGCATTACATAGCACTGATCAGATAGTGTAGACGCTGCCAAGACTTGTCTGAAGGCCGTAATATTAACATTATGGCAATATGTCTCCATCTGTACCTGTAGGATAGTCTCTGACAATGAAAGAGAATTACGTAGGTTTTTCAAAGATATTTGAAGCTATTAAGTACAAAAGAGGCATTTGGAAAATGTGTTGTGATCTTAATTGAGGTAACTGGATTATTAACTTGTCCCCTGACGGGTTTCATAAAGTTTTGCTGTTTCCTTTGCCTTTGGGACAACTGTGCAAGAGATAAACATCATACAGTCAAACAGTGGCCAAAAAGACAGGATTTAGCTTCACAGAAAAGAACATTTGAAGTATGTATCTTTGGTGTAGTGTCAAAATGTCTTGTCTCACCCTGCTTATAAAGTTCAGAGTTATCAAGAATTTTTTTTAAAGGGGGTGGAATGAAACGGTAAGTGTTTCGTGCATCTAGGTGAAGTGTTTGCTACATGAAGTGATGCAAAATTGAAAGAGAGGTTTTTTATACGGTCACAGATTAGGAGTTTATGCATGTTAAGAACTTTGAAGAAAAATTAAGTCAGTTAAAGCTCGCAGCCTGGTGCCCTTTTAAGGATGTCGTTGAATGTTTGCTATGGAACACAAAAGCAGAAAACAATGACATGCTATAGGAAATCATTTAGCGACTATAGAAACCTTGGATGAAGAATTTCTCTAAAAATTAATTCGTATTTCGGTTTATTCCCTGCCTATGGGGGGGGGGGGGGGGGGGGGCGACTGGTGACAAGCGTGAGGAAATGTTCCGTCAAGACGTGTTACAGATGGTAAGTAGCTGTAAGTGTAGATGAAAACTGTCAGTGTTAAGCGTGGAGAATCTACGTCCCACAGAAGGAAGTTATCATCAAAACGCCTTACAACATCGTCATCCAGCAAATTAATGTGGCATATTTGGTAATAAAAAGGTATATGCAGTTCAAACCTCCATAACCACAAATAGGAGGTTGATGGCGAAAAACAAACTGCAGTTCCAGAATCAGCAGGTTCAATTTAGTTAAGTCCTTCATGTTTTATCTCTGTAGCTTATTTTATTTTGTTGACCAACGTCTTTCTTCGTTCTAAACTTTTGAAAATCATAAATGCTTAATCGAAAAACATATATGCAGAGATGAACACAACGGATTTCTTTACGTGATCGGTAACAAATAATATTCGAACATCGTTTACTTAGATCTCAGTGGAAACAACCTCTAAAAACCATGAAACTTTTCGCTGTGGAGTAGCTTGCATGCCTCAATGAAACAGGCAGCCTCATTATAGGTGCAACTGCATCGAAAGCTTATCTGTGGAGGGTTATCTGTGAATGGCGGATAGCAAGGGGAAACTGCAGCAGTTACATTTCCAGAGGACACGCAGCATTACTACGTGATTTAAAGATGAGTAAAATAATGCATAGGTAACAGCACCCATTCGTATTTCTGTATGGGGACTACACAGGAAGACGTTATCATCAGGAAAACACAGCTTGTATCCAACGTGTCGGAGTCTAGAATGTTAGATCCCTTAACTGGGTGGATAGGTTAGAGAATTAAAAAGAAATATGTATAATTTGAAGATAGATATAACGGAAATTAGTGAAGTGTGGTGTCAGGAAGAACAGGACTTCTGGTCAGACACGACAGGTTTATTAAGAGAAAATCCATTAAGGGTGATGCAGGAGTAACTCTAATAATGAGTAATAAGGATAAATAGTAGGAGAAAAGGAGGAAGGAAATATGTTGTATACGAGGGGACTTCAGGAAATAAGTTACACGTGTTGTCCCACGCTAAGGTGATTGCGTAACAAGAGTGGCATATTCTCAGAAGAGAGTACACCTACAGGGCTTCTTACAGACACACTTCTGTTGCAGTACGGATAACAGGTGCATCACAGTTTGGGAGGGAAACTGTGCGGTAACTGGAAACGTACTCCAAAGTCGAAGTGCGCGCGGCAGTATGATTTTTGTGGGCGAAACATTGAAATTTCGCACAGATTCACCGTGAAATTCTGTCCTACCAGGGGTATAGGGCCACTTCTATGCAGTGTTGGATAGCGGCAGTGGGTTGTGAAAGGGATGCAATCCAATGGCAGCTCATAGAGACATCAGTGTCAAATATTATATCAAAACTTGTGCTACAACACTCACAGTTATTCTGGAAGGCGGCTACGCCCCTTCTTGGGACTTGGGAAGAATGGTGCTTGGTACACTGAAGTGGGTAGTTGGCAGCCAGTTGCCTGACCGTGACGCTGACACACACAAGCTTACTCAGCAACGCATGCCCCAATTAGCATGTCGTCGCTACTCACGGTAGGCACCAGCAGTGATGACGACTGCCGGAATGCTTGCAGAGGATGATAGCTTCCGGTACTGGATCTCACCCAAGCAGCACGTGGCGCCCAAATGCCCACACCAGCGTAGGAGTGTGAGCGGGCCAGTTGCCTGGCCGTGATGCTGACACACACAAGCTTACTCAGCAACGCATGCCCCAATTAGCATGTCGTCGCTACTCACGGTAGGCACCAGCAGTGATGACGACTGCCGGAATGCTTGCAGAGGATGATAGCTTCCGGTACTGGATCTCACCCAAGCAGCACGTGGCGCCCAAATGCCCACACCAGCGTAGGAGTGTGAGCGGGCCAGTTGCCTGGCCGTGATGCTGACACACACAAGCTTACTCAGCAATGCATGCCCCAATTAGCATGTCGTCGCTACTTACGGTAGGCACCAGCAGTGATGACGACTGCCGGAATGCTTGCAGAGGATGATAGCTTCCGGTACTGGATCTCACCCAAGCGGCACGTGGCGCCCAAATGCCCACACCAGCGTAGGAGTGTGAGCGGGCCAGTTGCCTGGCCGTGATGCTGACACACACAAGCTTACTCAGCAACGCATGCCCCAATTAGCATGTCGTCGCTACTCACAGTAGGCACCAGCAGTGATGACGACTGCCGGAATGCTTGCAGAGGATGATAGCTTCCGATACTGGATCTCACCCAAGCGGCACATGGCGCCCATATGCCCACACCAGCGTAGGAGTGCGAGCGGGTGTACCGCCCAGATCTCGTTCTGCTGTCCCTCAATACTGTTGCTGTATTATGCCTAGAGCGGCCCGGCCCACCCAAGTCTGGGAAGGTGGACTTAATGCTAGAGGATGGACATGTCCGAAAGACCAGACACCACGCATTAATGTAATTGATTCACCTCGATGGGCAATGAATCCACAACCTTCAGTGCGTACGCACAATAACGTTCGATCTCCGGCGGGAATCTGAAATTAGCGAGTGTAGAGGACATGGACGGGGCCGGCAGCCATGTGGCGCTAGGTGGGGGAGTCGGTCGCTCGGGGAACCTGTCGAGGTAGTTAGTGCATTTCCGATAAACACTGTCCGGATGGCGCCGATCTTGATGCAACTACATAGTAAGCAGAAGATCCTGGATTCGAGTCCCGATTCGGCACACATATTCGTCCCGATGCAGCTGATATCATCAGTTCCTTCCCTTTCCTTTCCTTTCTCTCTCCTCCACCTTCAACTTGCAGAACAGCACAGAAAGACCAAACTCGAAACAAGGCTTATAGAATTTTTAAGATCCATGGGAGAGAAATCAATGACGAAAAGATATATGAAACTGGCGAAATTCCCTCAGACTTTAAGTATAATGTCATAATTCCATTTCAAAACAAGGCAGGTGCAGATGGGTGTGATTATTATCTAATTATCCCTTTAATAAGTCACAGCTGCAAAATAATGTCACGAATTATTTACAGAAGAATTAATAAAAAACATTGGGAAAGTTTTGGTTCGATAGAAATGTAGGAACTTGCGTGGCAATACTGATCCTACGAATTATCTTAGAAGATAGGTTAAAGAAAGACAGACTTATGTTTGTAGCATTTATAGATTTAGAGAAAGCTTTTCACAACGTTGAATGGACTCCACTCTTTGAAATTCTGAAACTAGCAGAAATGCAATACAGGGAACGAAAGCTTATCTGCAGCTTGTATAGAAACCAAACTGGAGTTCTGAGTCGAAGGACGTAAAAGAGAAGCAGTTGTTTAGATGGCAGTGAAACAGCTATAGGCTATCCCCGATGATATGCAGTCTATACACTGAATAAACATGAAAGGAGAAATTTAGAGGGAGAATTGAATATTAGACAAACAAAATTTAGTTTTGTCACTGAGACTGTAATTCTCGCAGAGATGGCAATGGACTATAAGAGCAACTGAATGGGCTGGATAGTGTATTGAAAACAAGATGAACATCAACGGCATTAAAGCAAGGGTAATGGAATATAGTCGAATTACATCAGATGATAGTGAAGGAATTAAATTAGGAAATCAGAAGATAAAAGTAGCAGATGAGTTATGTTATCTGGGCAGCAAAGTACGTCACTATGGTAGAAGCAGAGATGATATAAAATATAACAAAAAAAAACATATCTGATAAAGAGAGCTTTGTTAACATCGAATGAAAATTTAAATGCTATGAAGTATTTCATGAAAGCATTTGCTTGGAGTGTGGCCTTTTACATTAGTGGAACGTGGATTATAAGCAGTCCATATAAGAAGAGAACTGAAGGTTTTTAAATGTGGTACTACGAGAGAATGCTAAAGATTAGATTGGTAGATTGTATAAGCAATGGGAATTACTGAATAGAATTTAGGGCAAAGTGGCAGAACTTAACGATAAGAAGGGACTAGCTGATAGGACACGTCACTATGCATCAAGGAATCGACGAATTAGTCATGGAGGGGAGTGTGAGGGGTACACATCGTAGAGGGAAACCAAACTCGTGGCTACAGTAAGAAAGCTCCAATGGACGTAGGGTGGAGTAGTTATGTAACGACGAAGAGGCATGCACAAGATAGACTATCGTGGATAGCTGCATCAAACCAGTCTCATGAAAGAACCACAACAACAGTATATGACTTTTTCTGCGTAGAAGATATTATGTACTAGGCTGATCTGCCTTAAGTGTTTAATTGTCCACCAAGCACATCTAGAGCTGCAGCTCAAACATGTACAATACTTCCAACCATAATGTACCGAGATGTGTCAGTGCTTGTTTGTGAGAACATAACAGACAGCATAATGTATTGATATGCTGAAGGCAAAGTGAAAAAACTAGGTTTAGATTGGAAAAGTTGTACATGAAGCACCCTTCGCCACACACCTAATTGTGGCTTGCTCAGTGTAGACGTTGATGAAAACAATTTTATCTCCTTGCAGGACAGTAATACTAAGAAGAATGCAAGAAATTACATTAAGTGGTTCATGCAAACCACTCCGTATCAGCTGAAGAGACTCAAGTCCCTCCAGTTATATACAGGGTGATTATAATTAAAGTTAAACTTTCAAAACGCTGTAGAAATAACACCACTGGTCAGAGTGATGTCAAATTGCAACGGAATATTATTGGAGAAGGGATAAACCGCATGGCAGAAGAAAAAATATTAGTGTCATAATTGATCACTGTATGTGTCAGAATACGTAAACGAAAACACCTGTGATGCGCACGTCCCATTGAAGTTGGTATAAACACGACGGGTACACGACTTTTCCTCCTTTGGCGTCTGCGACGTTCGCCATGACTGTCTAAACGCAGGATCGCGCTCTGTTTCTAAAACTGTATTCCAAGAATGATGACTGTGTACACGTCGCTCTGCAGAAGTTCCGGACACTGAAGGGTTTGAAAATAAGGCGTTGGTCCGATGACTGCCGTGGGTCTAGAGAAAATGATTCGGAAATTCGAAAATACGGGGTTCTTTTGGTGTGAAACCTGGTAGAGGGAGGAAACGAATTGATACGACGTCAGTGGAAGTAGCGACCACAGGAATGCAGGAGGAACACGGTACGTAAAATCCTACGAAACATCCTTTTTTTCTAGCCATTCAAATTTGCCCATGTGGACGAGTTGCTTCCTGTTGACCTGCCAGCAAGAGAGACCTTTGCTTTAGAAATTCTTACTCGCATGGAAGTGGACAACGATTGGCCGTGGAAGATGTTGTGGACAGACGAAGCCCACTTTCATATGACAGGATATGTCAATACACAGAATTGTCGAATGAGGGCAACGGAAAATCCACACGCAAATCAGCCAGTACCACTTCATCCTGAAAAGGTCACTGTGTGGTGTGGGTTTACGGCATCATTAATCATAGGGCCATATTTTTTTCGAAGAGTCAGGTGCTTCTCGTACTGTTACCTGTACCGTCATTGGTAAACGCAATGAGTGTCTTTTACACAACCACGTCATTCCAGCTCTCCGCGTAGATGTGTGGATGGGATCATTTTTATGCAAGATGTCGCACTTCCGCACATTGAAAATCCAGTTAAACAGCTGCTGAAGCGCCATTTCGGAAATGCTAGAATTATCAGCCATCATTTCCCTACAGCCTGGCCGTCGCATCACCTGATCTTAATCCGCGTTACTTCTGGCTGTGGGGCTATCTGAAAGATGTTGTGTTCAGTGTTCCAACTGCAAACTCAGCTGCATTGTAGGCACGCACTGCACAACACATTCTAAACGTGAACCCGAAAACACTTCGATCAGTTGTGGAACATGCTGTTTCTCGATTTCAACTTGTTGCAAAAAACGGTGGACACCATATTGAACGTGTTTTGCGCCAGTCACACGGAAATTAATAATCCGATTTGATTCTGATTTATGCTTTTTCTGCGGCCTTTGGTCTCAGGACAAATAAAACCGGATTATGAGTGATGCTTCTTATGTCGTTTTTGGTCTCAGGGCAATTAAAAATCGATTTTTCCCATCCAATGTGACATGACCTTGCTGTGGTGGATGGGCTTACGTGACTAACATCATCTCACCTGGACACCCATCCACACTGCGTAGTACAGTTCGTTTAACGTCAAAGGTACACCTTAGGAATTATTGTATGATTCGTTTTTCATGCCGGCCGGAGTGGCCGAGCGGTTCTAGGCGCTACAGTCTGGAACCGCGCGACCGCTACGGTCGCAGCTTCGAATCCTGCCTCGGGCATGGATGTGTGTGATGTCCTTAGGTTAGCTAGATTTAAGTAGTTCTAAGTTCTAGGGGACTTATAACCTCAGCAGTTGAGTCCCATAGTGCTCAGAGCCATTTGAGCCATTTTTTTCGTCTTCATTTGTAGTCGATCACTATTAAATTCTGATTATTATTTATTTTTGTTCTGACTTACTCATTTCCCCTTCTCCGGTAATATTCCATTGCAATTTGACGTCATTCTGACCAGTGGTGTTATCTCTACAGCTATTTGAAAGTTTAATTATAATCATCCTGTATGTTGTATTGGTCTTAAGTCCTGAGACTGGTTTGATGCAGCTCTCCATGGTACTCTATCCTGTACAAGGTTATTCATCTCCCAGTACCTACTGCAGCCTACATCATTCTGGATCTGCTTAGTGTATTCATCTCTTGGTCTCCCTCTACGATTTTTACCCTCCACGCTGCCCTCCAATACTAAATTGGTGATCCCTTGATGCCTCAACACATGTCCTACCAACTGATCGCTTCTTCTAGCCCATTTGTGCCACAAACTTCTCTTTTCCACAATCCTGTTCAACACTTCCTCATTAGTTATGTGATCTACCCATCTAATTTTCAGCATTCTTCTGTAGCACCACATTTCAAAAGCTTCTATTCTTTTCTTGTCCAAACTATTTATCGTCCATGTTTTACTTCCATACATGGCTACACTCCATATAAATACTTTCAGAAATGGCTTCCTGACACTTAAATCTATACTCGATGTTAACAAATTTCTCTTCTTCAGAAACGCTTTCTTTGCCATTGCCAGTCTACATTTTATATCCTCTCTACTTCGACCATCATCAGTTGTTTTGCTCCCCAAATAGCAAAATTCCTTTACTACTTTAAGTGTCTCATTTCCTAATCAAATTCCCTTAGCATCACCCGACTTAATTCGACTACATTCCATTATCCTCGTTTTGCTTTTGTTGATGTTCATCTTATACCCTCTCTTCAAAACACTATTCATTCCATTCAACTGCTCTTCCAAGTCCTTTGCTGTCTCTGACAGAATTACAATGTCATCGGCGAACCTCAAAGTTTTTATTTCTTCTTCATGGATTTTAATACCTACTCCGAATTTTTCTTTTGTTTCATTCACTGTTTGCTCAATATACAGATTGAATAACATCGGGGAGAGACTACAACCCTGTCTCACTCCCTTCCCAACCACTGCTTCCCTTTCATGCCCCTCCACTCTTATAACTGCCATCTGGTTTCTGTACAAATTGTAAATAGCCTTTCGCTCCCTGTATTTTACCCCTGCCACCTTCAGAATTTGAAAGAGCGTATTCCAGTCAACATTGTCGAAAGCTTTATCTAAGTCTACAAATTCTAGAAATTTAGGCTTGCCTTTCCTTAATCTAGCTTGTAAGATAAGTCGCAGGGTCAGTATTGCCTCACGTGTTCCAACATTTCTACGGAATCCAAACTCATCTTCCCAGAGGTCGGCTTCTACTAGTTTTTCCATTCGTCTGTAAAGAATCTGCGTTAGTATTTTGCAGCCGTGACTTATTAAACTGATATTTCGGTAATTTTCACATCTGTCAACACCTGCTTTCTTTGGGATTGGAATTATTATATTCTTCTTGATGTCTGATGGTATTTCGCCTGTTTCATACATCTTGCTCACCAGATGTTAGAGCTTCGTCAGGACTGGCTCTCCCAAGGCTGTCAGTAGTTCCAATGGAATGTTGTCTACTTCTGGGGCCTTGTTTCGACTCAGGTCTTTCAGTGCTCTGTCAAACTCTTCACGCAGTATTATATCTCCCATTTCATCTTCATCTACATCCTCTTCCATTTCCATAATATTGTCCTCAAGTCCATCGCCCTTGTATAGACCCTCTATATACTCCTTCCACCTTTCTCCTTTCCCTTCTTTGCTTAGAACTGGCTTTCCGTCTGAGCTCTTGATGTTCATACAGTTGGTTCTCTTTTCTCTGAAGGTCTCTTTAATTTTCCTGTAGGCTGTATCTATCTTACCCCTAGTGAGATAAGCCTCTACATCCTTACATTTGTCCTCTAGCCATCCCTGCTTAGCCATTTTGCACTTCCTGTCGATCTCATTTTTGAGACGTTTGTATTCCTTTTTGCCTGCTCCATTTACTGCATTTTTATATTTTCTCCTTCCATCAATTAAATTCAATATTTCTTCTGTCACCCAAGGATTTCTACTAGCCCTCGTCTTTTTACCTACTTGATCCTCTGCTGCCTTCACTACTTCATCCCTCAAAGCTATGGGAACATATTGCAAATATATGAATCCACTTCCAGTAGCCTTGGGCAAAATATCGTTGGTGGAGACAGCGAAAGTAGAATCAGTTGATACATGTTCCCAAACAGCAGTTGTCTGGAATAAAGGAAGCACTATTTGCGATGGCGCGTAGTATGACACGTTATGTCGATTCTATCAAGTTTACCATGTCTATTTTGATACTGTCTCAGTAAATCATCCTCACACGTTAATCATCTTCACTTTGCCTTCGTCACATACCATTTTTTTGTTTTTTGTTTTGCAGGTACAGAGCACGAGAACCTCACTGAAGGAACCATGACATGAAAGAAGAAAAGAAAATCCGAGGCGTTCTAATATTTGTAGCGCTTATAAAACAGACAGCTTCTTAAAGTTCTATCTTATTTGATGTAATGTTCATTTTAATTTAATCTGTAAAATAAATACTTTAGCATCTACAATCTGCAACGCATGTTCTTGTCAACAATTCCAAAGCCGAAATATCTAGGTATCCGAAAACAATGAAGATAGAATACATTGAAGATAGAATACATTGAAGATAGAATACATTGAAGATGGAATACATTGAAGATGGAATACATTGAAGATGGAATACATTGAAGATGGAATACATTGAAGATGGAATACACAGAAGATAGAGTAATGGTTGTTAAGTAAGGAAGTAATTTTTTTCATCCTTGTATCAGAAACAAACGCGTTATACACAATCATGACTATATTACTTTTGCCCAAAACTTTTCCACTTCCAGTTCATTTTTTGTTCCTTGATGAAGTTCACCTTCTGTGTAGGAGGCTGGACGCAGTCTGTATTGAAGCATATGATGAACAATAACACTGAATATCATCTTGATCAGAGTGGCCGCACCTTCCCGAATTAACCCTTGAGCCATGAACTCTAGATCTCAATCTATTCAAGGACTTCAGAGTCCTCCATTTCTCACTACAACCAGGAGGTAAAGTTTCAGAAACTTTCTTCCTACCACGGAAAAGGTAGGTCGTAGCCCTCCATAGTTGCAAACTAGCTTTTTCAACAGTGGTGCTAAGTGCCGTCGATGTTCTAAGGAAACTATTCTGTGAATCCAGTCGTTGCAGGCTGAGGTTATTACATCAGGTTACTACAAAGAAGACCGATCTGATGGTATCATACTTAAGGCGACACATTCAAAAGGTCTTATCCGTAATGTGCATATAAAAGAAATTTTCACACCCAGTAAAATGAATAATATACTGCCTTTATTAATAATACCTGCACTAACAACCCACAAAGAAGAGCTACTGTTTTATACTTGATTGCCATGAAATGTTTCATGGTTCTTCAAAAGACGAATCATGCCCATTGTATTTTGGCTTCGTAAATTAATATACAGGAAACTAATACGACGGTGCACCGGAACATCTGTGTAGTATCCTCATACCCATGACTTCTTATTCACTGTCTTTAATGTGCACTACATGTACTGAGAGTCGTATAGTCTTTTCTGCTCACACCGGACAAACGATACAGCTCAACTGAAATGAACGAATTCATTTCGAGTGTTGTTTGGCGTTGCAGGCCTAGCAGATTGCAGGTATGCTGTTCGTTGTGGAGAGAAAGCCACACCTACCTTCACGACTAGGCCTGTTGGCCCAGTCTGCAAGATTCTGAACTTGCTGCTCTCCTCGTGGTCTCAAAGTGACACAGAATCGCGGTATCAGAAGCGCGTTTTCTTTCCCGAATGTTTCACGAGAAACAAGTAGCGAAGGTCTCGAGTGTCTGGAGACACTAGTTGCTCCATAAAACGTTCTAAATGTCTGCAGTAACTAAACTCTGTCTGTAAAGACCTTGGAAGGCCCAACGGTACGACCGACTGCTGTGACATCCACAGCCGAATGGCGTCACTGGATGCTGATATAGAGGGGCCTGTGGTCAGCACACCACTCACTCGGCCATTGTCAGTTTTCGTGACTTCTCAGTCAAGTAGCTCCTCAACTGCCCTCACAAGGGCTGAGAACACCCTGCTTGCCAACAGCGTTCGGCAGACACGGACGATCACCCATCCAAGTATTAGCCAAGCTGGAAAGCATTTAACTTTGGTAATTTGACAGGACCGGTGTTACCACTGCGGCAAGGCCGTTGGTTTCTAAATATCTAGTAGCAAAAACTGATACCATCTGTCAACGCCTACCCTGTGTATAAATAAGTAAATAAGTAGATGAAACCATTTTCGTAAAAAAAGAAAAAAAGCTTTTTTAGTAGCGAAACGTCAGCTCTGTTGAATGAGAAAAATAGTTATTTGGTAAACGTCAGCTCTGTTGAATGAGAAAAATAGTTATTTGGTACACAGAAGGAAATCAAAGCTTAAAGGATGAAGTACAAAAGATCTTTGAATTGCCTCCTAAATACTGTTCCATATTTACAGAGTCTCCCAGGAGGAATGGTCAGTATTCCAAGGATATGACAGGAACGATCATTTGAAACAAAAAAACTCCATATGGGCATGTGATGTTTTCCGAATGGTTTCGGAGACAGAGCACATTTAATATACATAGTTATTTATTTTCTGTATTAACCAGTACATTGTCAGGTTTACAATGTACACATGTACAACAGCTAGTAATCACTACAACATACCTTTTACAAATCATCAGTTGAAAAACAAGTATTTTTAACACTGTCACCTCTATACAATATCGTACACGTCGCTACGTTGCACCATTTGAACAATGTGATGCTGTTCGTGCACACATTGTTGAATTACACGTTCAGAGAAAAAATGGGAACTTGGAAGAATATCTGTTTCACACAATGTGCTGAATACTGGTAAGCACTTTACGATCAGGATTTCGACGAGCGGGAAATTGGCGACGGTATTCTACGAAGGCAGCAGGAGTACTACCGCCGCACAGAACAGTAAACATACTCCATATCTGCATATTCTTCATTACTGTAGATGTGTGGCATTCTAGCCAGTGCGTGTGCAAATACAGTTAACCGATGCTTCTGCCTGATACAATCTCAATACATCGCACTACTTCACTCACAACACACCATGGACAACAGCACATTCAAAGGGCTAGTCTAATGGCAAAAAGACATCCCGAGTAAAGAGATTCAGAGCAACGAGACAGAATGGGCAAGAATGAAACGTCATGTACATTAAATGTGTTCCATCTCGGAAACCGTACTGAATATGGCATATGCAATATGAATATTTCTTAAGCAAATTATCATTGCTGTGATATCCCTGAATACTGACCATTCCTCCTGTATACACGGTGAACCGAAATTCGCGCACTCTGTCATCACAGTGCGATTCCATGCATAGCAACAGTACGAAAGTGTCTGTTACAAAATTTCGTCCCGTGCGTATTTTCGTTAGAGAATAGACGTCAAAGAAAGGTAATTTGGCAACTAGATAATAACAGATGTTCTCCTCCGTAGGCCAGTGATAAACTCGACAGACTTTCATTTTGGGAGGAGGGGGGCGGGGGGGGGGGGGGGGGAAGACCTTGGTTCAGTTCCCAGTACTAACAATCGTTTTTTCCCTTGGTTAGAGGGCTGGACCGTGGTCCACTCAGCCTCGTGATGTCAATTCAGGTGCTACCTGATTGAGACCTCTAACGGCTTCAAGGTCGAAACGTCGACCACCGCTGGAGTGCGGTGTGCTGAAATCCATGCGGTCCTACCGTCCTATACCGCATCCGATGACAGGATGACACGCCAATCGGCAGACTATCGCGTGGTCCTCAAGGCCTGGTGACGAGGTTTAGTTTCCTTTTCCTTTTTCTGTAATCACATGTACAATATATATCTCCAACCAATACTGTATGGCTGTGCTGCCCATTTCAAACAAAACATGACATAGCTTAAAGAAAATGTTCTGCAAGAAGGACTAAAAAGGTTTATGTTGTTTAAGAAACCATGTTCCCGAGGATACAAAATGTTCACTGCTATTGTAGACCTTTTCATCATTATCGCCATATTATTATTATTATTGTTATTATTATTATTATTATTATTATTATTATTATTATTATTATTATTACTGTTACTACTATTATCCCCATCGGGCGCCTCCCCAGGTGACGGCTAGGGGAAAACCTCCCATATATGGGTGATACTGGGGAATGAAATACCCAGGGTGGACCAAATACTAACTTAGGCCTAAACCCATTAGTGTCTGTTCTGGCATCCTGCGTCTGTTCACCAAGTTGTTGCGGCTGCTGCAAATATGTCTTGATCTCAACAATCAAGTCTTTAACGTTTGTGACCTCCAAAACAGATCACCACAGCCATCTCCAACATGAAAAAATCATCGCCCGCATCTCGTGGTCGTGCGGTAGCGTTCTCGCTTTCCACGCCCGGGTTCCCGGGTTCGATTCCAGGCGGAGTCGGAGATTTTCTCTGCCCCGTGATGGCTGGGTGTTGTGTGATGTCCTTACGTTAGTTAGGTTTAAGTAGTTCTAAGTTCTATGGGACTGATGACCACAGATGTTAAGTCCCATAGTGCTCAGAGGCATTTGAACCTTTTTTTTTTTTTTTTTTTTTTGAAAACATTATGATGGAACAGCAGGAAAAATATACGCTACCCCACACCCCAGTAAATATACTGGACTTTCCTGATCATCGAATTCAAGGGGGAACCAGGAACATCATCAGAAGGAGAAGAATTGGAGCTTCTCGAAAACTTTTCGCAAACTCTATATTGGTATGTTCAACACAAATACGCTGGTCAAGACAGGCAAACTCAAACAGCTTACGGATGTTCTCAAAACAATTCACATCAAAATCCTCGCAATACAAGAGACGCGTTTCACATATGAAGACCACTTCAACACAGAAAACAGAATATATGAAGGAAAACCTGCTGTCAGACGAGGAACACTGACAATGTTTGGCACATTATTTGCGGTTCACAAATCAGTCACAGACAACATCCTAGATTTCAATTCAGTATCAGAAAGAATCTCTAAATAACCTTCAAATCAGGAAACAAAAGGTACACAATCATCAGCGCACATGCACCGACAAACAATCACAACAGAAAGAAACCGCAAGAAGTCTAAGACTTTTGGAAAGACATGGAAGAAATAACAAAACACTAGAAAGACACGCTAAAATAGTATCAGGAGATTTCAGTGCACAACTAGGCAATGAGAAGAAGTACAAGCAAAACACAGGCCCATACACAGCACAAAAACGCACCAACAGGAATGGGAACATCTCAAACTAGCTTAAAAATTATGTTAACGCAATTTCAAAAGCCAAGACGAAAACCCACAAAAAATGGAAAACGCCCAGAAATGTATGGGGAGAATTTCAAATAGATCATGTAGCCATCACATGTAAAAATAAAGCCGATATTGCCGGCCGAGCGGTTCTAGGCGCTTCAGTCCGGAACCGCGCTGCTGCTACGGTCGCAGGTTAGAATCCTGCATCGGGCATGGGTGTATGTGATGTCCTTTGGTTAGTTAGGTTTAAGTAGTTCTAAGTCTAGGGGACTGATGACCTGAAATGTTAAGTCCAATAGTGCTTAGAGCCATTTGAACCATTTTGGAAAGTCGACATTCTGATTGTGAGAACACACAAAGGATTCTTCGTGTCCGACCATCGCTTGCTACAAGTGAAAATTAGGCCAATCCCAAGAAATAGAAAGACAACACAGAAAAAATTATAAGATATGGCCTAGAATACCTGAAGATAAACAAAGACAAAATAATTGAAAAAATTAAACAAAGTTGAACAGAAAATTGGACAGACTTCGCGACGGCAATTCAGAATGCAATGCTTTGGGGTCAGCCTCCTACGACACGAAGACATAGATGGTGGAACGCAACTTGTGTTCAGGCCAGTGGACGTAGAATCCAGGCTTGGAAGAAGTTAGCAGCAATAGATATGGCAAGATTTCCATGAAGTTCAGATAAACAAGAGTGTAAAGGACATACGACAAAAATAGACTAAATGAAATCGAGGAAGACTTCAAGAGAAATAACACGAGAAATTTTTACAGAATTTTCATGGAAAATATAAAGGATTATCAGCCTTCAAACATTTGCTTCAAAAGAACACACGGATCTCTGGAAACAAATACTAAAGAAAAATGCAAAATTCTTAAAAATTATTTTGATAAACTTCTCAAATGCGGAAAGCCTAAAGAAAAATTACTCTTAATGAAAACGGTAGCGGATCCACGTTCAAAGCCGTCGTCAATAACAGAAGCGAAAGAGATTATAAAACAACTAAAAAACATCAGAGCCCCTGGAAATGACAGCGTTATTTCCAATTTCAGGGAACTCAAAGCCCAAACCACGCAAAGAAAATCCATGAAATTCTTACAGAAATATGGAATACAGAGTAAATTGCACAGGAATGGAAATGTGCGTTGATTCACCCACTCCAGGAAAAGGACGACAAGACTGATCCTGATAACTACAGAGGAATCTCATTATTACCGATCACCTACAATATTCTCTCCAAGGCATTACTCAACAGACTAGAACCACAAGCTGGTACAAAGATAGGTAAATAGCAAACAGGGTTCAGCAAAGGAAGGTCCTATATTGAACAAATTTGGAACCTGCGAACAGACGAACAGCACTGTAGTCACATTCGTGGACTTTAGGAAGGCCTATAAATCCATAGACAGGCAGAATCTCTATGACGCATTAGGAGATTATGGAATAGACAGAAAAAGTTGTGCGCTCATACAACAGGCGCTTACAGATACCACATCCAAAATAAAATCTATGGCAAGAAGTTCAGGCCCATTCGAGATACATACAGACATATATGCAAATGAGACGATCAAACAGGCATCCGACATGTAAAGAACAGAAAACTTCAGAAAGCATACAAACTGACAGGGACGCACTACAATAAAATAAATATTTCAAGACAGGCTATACTCAGGCACATTACAGTTGTACTACCGGAAACACTCAACGCATCAGAAACGACCACAATCGGAACATCATCAGGGATCACAGAGACAGAAAAAAAAAATAGAACGTTAAAGCCTCAGAAAATTTTTTGGAACAGTACACAGAGATGGTATATGGATGAAGACACCAACCAAAGAATTAGATGAACACACAGACAGGCTCACAGACATGATCAGAAAACGTCGACTTACATTCTATGGACACATACATAGAATGAATAACAACAGACTCACAAAGAGGGTTTTTGATGTAGTACATAGTTCAATCACAAAAACAAATTGGTTTCAAGAAATAGAAGAAGAACTAAAACAAGCAGGTATCAAGTAGAAATGATAAGTGAAAGAGACAAATTCAGAAACAAAATTATGAACAAGCAATTTGAAGTAAAAGACAGGAAGGAAACAGGCAAAATTTGGACTGAACAAAGGAAACGGGCACACAACCTAAGGATGAAGAGGTTTTGGGAAGAGAAAAAGGAGGAGTAAAAAAGTAAAAATGAATAATCATGTAACATTCAAGTTAATCACTGCCCTGGAGGCAAAAATGTGTTACTATTAATATTATTACGCATTTTTGCGTCCAGGGCAGTGCTGAACTTGAATATCACATGATTATTCATTTTTTTCTTGTTTAATTCTTCTTTTTGTCTTCCCAAAAGCTCTTCATTCTTAGGCGGGGTTACTGTTTCATTATTAGTATTATTATAGTCAATTTCTTGTTTAATGTAAATAGTTTTGAGGGTATACCAGTGATGGTTAACCTATGCATGTACATACGTAAATTGTCGTATTTCAGTTCAGTAAAAGATTTATTTTAAAAAAAGGGGGTTTGTTCAGTGGATAAATTATTGTATTTGAATACCCGAGCTCGTGACTTCAATCTCACATGTACGGGCATTTTTCTATTTATTTTTCAATTTTGTCTACCAAATAATGCTGTAATAAACACTGCTTTTTTAATGTCACTTATCCCACAACTAGTATTTTTTTAACCCTGAACATAACAGTTATTGGTCAGAAATGTCATAAATATTCATGAAGAGCAATAATCAGTTAAAAATAAACTAACTTTGCTTGATATAAATAACCACAAAACTGATCTATGTGGAGATGTTAAACTTAATTACTCCATACAATAAGAGCGGCCAATCGTAATATTTTAAATATAATATCAGTGACAGCATATCATTCACAAAACGCAAACTGTCTTCGGAACAGATGGTCAAATCGACCTCCCACATCTCCATTTAGCGACTCGCTGCATCATCCCTCTCTGAACTCTTTGCAGCATAGCTGCATCCATAGTTACAATAGAAGTATGGAAGTGCGCTATCACTTCTCCATATTACTTATTTGTGGAAAAGCTACGGAAAACGCTTCATTCTAACGCTCATCAACCCTGGTACAGGTTTTTTTCTTACACACGGAGTTACGAAAATCAACTGATTTTTTTAAACTGAACTGACAAAATCGACGAAGTGAAGGATTTCTGAACGCTTTCTGAGGCCTTTTGGAGAAACAAAATGATAATCAGTAATTCTTAATACTTCGCAAAATGGTTCTTGTAGCATATGATATTCTCAACCATGATTTTATTTTATTTTATTTATTTATTTATTTAACCTGGCAAGATTAGGGCCATCAGGTCCTCTCTTACATCTAACCAGGCATTCTACTTATTTTACAGTCGTATGTTTTAGTAGGCATGTTAAACTACATCTAATTCAAAAAGTGAGATAAACAATTAGAAAGGTACACCTCGAAAAATACATTATTGAAGAGAAAGATTTTAGATAGGAGTGCTGGCAGCAGGGAGTATGAGGGAGACTCATGGTGAAGGGAGGAGAAGAATAGAGAGACATGATGAAACATAATTAAGGAAAATATAAAGGAAAAGAAGACTGCGTGGCTAATAGAGATAGACGAAGGGGAAGGCATCTCAGGAGCAAGATAGGAGACGCTAGCTTTGCTATTTGACAGATAAGAGGATTGGCCTTGCACATTAATTTTGTGGAGAATTTTATGCGGATGATAGTAGGAAATGCTTCAACTTCTTCTTAAAAGCAACAGGAGATTGAATTTTCCTCAAGGTAAGGGGCAGTTTGTTCCAGAGGCGGACAGTGGCAACTGAGAAGGAGTTTGCAAAAGTTTTTGTTTTGTGAGTGGGCACAGTTAGGATACTAGATAAGAGTGACCTCGTGTTTCGATTATGATGGCATGACAGGTTTTTAATCTCTGAAGCTAGGTACTGGGGTGCTTGCGCGACGAGGATTCGGTGAAGTAGACATAGAGTGTGGTAGTCACGCAGTTTGTCCGGCCGCAGCCACCCTAGCTCGGAGTATGAAGCACTAACATGATTCAGGCATTCATGGTTAGCTCTAGCCGTCTTTTGTTTTCACTACTCATGCCTTGTTGAATCACATCACAATAGTGGAGGTTCGGTAGAACGAGTACTTGCACGAGCTGGTGTTTCAAGTCCTGTGGGAATATGTTCCGAAACTTTTGAGAGCATAGAAACAAGCAGACGTCTTTCGGCACACTGCGACTGTATTCTCCGCCCAGTTGAAATGCTCGTCCAAAGTTACACCCAAGTTCTTCACTGTTTTCTGATATGGTATTGGAGTACCTTCGAGCAGAATAGGAGGTAGCCGTTCGCGGAAATCTGAACTTATTAATTTCTGATGGGCTATTAAGATTACTTGAGTCTTTTTTGCATTTAATTTAAGCCCCAGGTTTTTCGCCAACCATAATGGCAGCTGCGTGTGTGATTCATAACTTATAGAAATACAGCTTTGTTTTGCGTTACTCAACCAAACACTGCCATTCGTGAAAGGCGTCAGATTCCAGATACGCCCTTTGCCATCTGTAATGGAAGAGATTTTACAGGTTATCCATCGATGTAACTAATAATAATAATAATAATAATAATAATAATAATAATAATAATAATAATATAATGAAAGAGATAAGTAGTCGCTACATCATGATGATAACAAAAACAGTAACACAATATAATTATTACTTGTGAGCCCGTGTGGAGTTGATAGTCTCCCATCGGGCGCCTCCCCAGGTAGCGGAAAGGGGAATTCTCTCCAGATATGGAGGGTACCGGGGAAATAAAATACCAGGGGGGGGGGGGGGGAGGACCAAAACTATCAACCGAAATCCACTAACGTCTGCCTGGTATCCAGCGGTTAGGGGTCAGCGTCTGTTCGCCTAGATGGTGCAGCTGCAGCAACCTTCTTGATCTCAACAATCAAGACGTATTCCTCGTGATCTTTCCTCGGAAGGACCACTACCAACTTAGTTTTCAACTTGAAAACCAAACATGATGATAACACAAGGAATGAATCTACTACCCCGGGCACCAGTCGCAAGGCTGGTTTTACTTGGGCATCGGATTCCGGGGGACCAGGAGCATCATGTTATGCCTAAGGTTGAGAACCAGAAGACGTCCAAATTATTACGCACAAAACAAAGACACTTCATCGGTATACTTAATACTAATACTCTTTTCAAACTGGGCAAGATCAAACAACTTACAGACGTGCTGCAAAAATCCCAGATCAAAATCCTTGCAATCCAAGAAACACGATTTACGGACGAAAACCATTTTGATACAGACAACTACAGGATCTACAAAGGAAAACCAGCAGTTAAAACTAATGAGGAAGGACTCAAACAGTTTGGCGCATCATTTGCAGTCCACAAATCTATCAGCGACTCTGTCATTGACTTCCAGTCTGCCTCTGAACGTATATCAACGCTCTACGTCAAATCGGTCAACAAAGCATATACCTTGATCAACGAACACGCACCGACAAATAACTATAACAAGAAGAACCCCCAGAACGTGGATGACTTCTGGTATGACCTTGAAGAGACAACAAACAAAATTGCCAAACACCATGTAATAATCTTGTTAGGCGACTTTAACGCACAATTAGGCAAAGAGAAAAAATACAGTAAAATCACCGGAATCCATACAGCTCACAAGAGAACTAACAAGAATGGGGAAAGATTGATAAGCTTTTGCGAAAATTTCGGCCTCGTAATTATGTCAACACAATTCAAAAAACCCAACAAGAAACTGTATATTTGGAAGTCACCCAACACAATGTTGGGTGAATTCCAGATAGACCATGTGGCCATCTCTAAGTGTAATACAGCAGAAATTCTGAATGTGAAAACGAGAAGAGGATTTTTTGACTCAGACCACCATCTTCTACAGATAAAGACCAGATTACAACCCAATAGAAAAAAGCCAAAACTAAACAAAGTGCTGAGACCAGACCCCGAATACATAAAACTCAACAAGGAAAACATCTTACAGGAAATTAGTCAGACAAACACCACAAACTGGACAGAACTTGTGGGCGTCCTCAAATCCACGATGAAATTGGGTCAACCCCCGAGAAGGAGAAAACACAGGTGGTGGAATATAATATGTGACCAAGCAATAGAAGAAAGGACCAACGCCTGGAAAACTTCAATAGTCACAAAAATCAGAAAAATGGCAACAATTTCTAGTAATCCGAAAACAAACATCGAAAACTATTCGGAGGGAAAAGAGAGATGATGACAAAAGGCGACTAGATGAGATAGAACAAGACTTTAATAAGAACAACACCAGGAATTTTTATAAGAAGTTTAAAGAACAGATTGCAGGATACCAGCCACTCAATCTTTGCTTCAAGAAACCGGACGGTTCACTAGAAACTAACACGAAGAATAACTGCCAAATCGTCGCAGACTATTTCAACAAACTTCTCAACTGCGAAAGACCTACAGAGGATATCCACTACGAGACGTCTACACCAAATCCTGACGCTAAACCGCCAACCATCAACGAAATAGAAATTATCAAGACACTCAAAAACAATAGAGCCCCAGGAGAAGATGGGATTATTGCAGAACTATGGAAACTAAATGATGAAAGATTAACATGAAAAATTCACAAAATCGTATTAAACATTTGGGAAACAGAACAGATCCCTTCTGAATGGAAATGTGCACTCATCCATCCACTCCACAAAAAAGGGGACAAAACTGAACCAAATAATTACAGGCGTATCTCACTCGTACTGGTCACATATAAAATCCTATCAAAAGTTCTCATGAATAGATTAGAAGAACAAGCTGACCCACAAACAGGAGAATACGAGGCTGGTTTTCGCAAGGGACGATCATGCATAGAGCAGATCTGGAATCTGAAAATGATTCTCCAGATGAGAAACGCCCGAAACACAGTGGCTACTTTTGTAGATTTTAAAAAGGCCTACGGCTCAATAGACAGAGCAGCGCTCTGCAAGACGCTGGAAGAATTAAGCATTGACAGAAAGACAAGAGCAATTATTCGGGAAACATTAACTGACACAGTCTCCAAGGTTAAATTTATGGGGGATATCTCGGAACCATTTGAAATCCAAACTGGAGTGCGACAGGGAGACGGGCTTTCACCATTACTCTTTAATATCATTCGTGAAAAAATTATCAGGACATGGGAAAAAGAAGTCAAAGGAATCCCAATTGGCATTAGAAAAGATAATAGATTCAATGTGAAGTGTTTAGCTTTTGCGGATGATCTTGCAATCCTCACAAATAATAGAAAAGAAGCCACTAACGCCATAGAGAAGTTACACGAAATTGCACAAAGAACTGGCCTGCAAATCTCATATGAGAAAACCCAGTACATAGAAAGAGTGCCACAAGACAAATTGCCTATTGTGACAACCCATGGGAAAATCGTACAAGTACCACATTTTAAGTACCTGGGAGAAATCATCCAACCATCAGGGATCAACCTAAAGGCCAATGAGGAAAGAATAAAAAAAAAAAAACTACAGAAAGCATATAGACTCACGTGGAACTATTATAGCAAAAAGTCCATATCCATTAACGCAAAATTGAGGGACTACAACACTGTCGTACTTCCGGAGGCACTGTATGCATCTGAAACAACACAAGTAGGTGGACAAATAAAAATCAAAGAAATAGAGAAACAAGAATGGAAAATGCTCACGAAAATTTTTGGCCCGATACAAGAGCAAGGAATCTGGAAGAAGAGAATTATATAAATACACAGACAAGATTACGGATACAATAAGGAAAAGAAGAATGCAGATCTACGGACATATTCACAGGATGAATGAAAACAGAATTTTAAAGCGAATTCTTAAAGTCATCAACTGAGGCAGGGGAAAAACAAAATGGATAAAAGAAGTTGAAGAGGACCTCAGACAAGCACACACAACTGTAAACGATGCAGAAAATAGAACTGAATTCAGGACCATCATCAAAAAACATAAATTTGACACCACAACACAGATGAGACCAGGATGCAAATGGACAGTGGAGCGAAAGAAACAACACAGTGAACACATGAAGAAAATTTGGGCTCAGAAAAAACATAAACAATCATCATAAAGGAATTCAAGTTCAAACGCTCTCTTAAATGGGAATAATCGAGAATAATAATAATAATAATTACTTGTTAGCAGGTTGCTCGCTCTACTGGTGATTTAATGTCCCAAAGCAATGTAGTGGTCAACATGATAGCTGATACCAGTCGATATAATCAACGGTGGAGGTTATACCGGAAAGTGGGCTCGAATGTAATTGTTGAAGTGGGACGAAACAATACACTTAGACGATGTGGCTATGTGATTTGCGTGGTTGCAAGGGAACTACCTAGGATAAAACAAGGAGGGATATAAAAAGAACTAAGGGGGATGGAGTCTTTTCTTTCTTTTGGGAGAAGGGATATAACTGAAGGAAACAATGCTAAGAACGGAAAGGAAGCATGGAAGGGATTAGTGTATGCAAAAGAATAAAGTAAATGTTTAAAACCAAAGTACGTCATCAAAAGTGAAATAATGAAAACGACTGTACTCTCATTTCTGTGTTGGCACTAAATGATTGCAGGTGTTTTCTATGAGGACTGTTATAACTTACGTATTGCAAGTTAATAAGCCAGGTACTATATCAAGAAGTCTAAAATAGGAAATTAAAACAATTGCACTTAGACAAGAAATCGAACTCGAGTGTTCTAATGCAAAATTTTACCATTCCACTTACTGGACAACATTGTCACACAGTACTGAATAAAGATGCTTGACGTACATCTGATAATAGTGTTGCCAAATTACCTTCCTTTGAGGTCCGTTTTCTGCCGAAAATATGCAAGGGTTGCAATTTTATTACAGACATTTTTGTACTGTGAATGTGCAAGAATCCGCGCTCTGGCGAATTTTTGTTCAAATATACAGGGCAGGGCGCTTAAATCCGGACAAATGAAATTTTTTTAAAAGCAAATTTATTAAATCAAAATACAAATGAAAATCCTTTTACACATAAGGAGTGGTACCTTTCAAGACTAACATTACTCGATGTAACCTCCTTCAGCAGCAATGAGCGCCTCCAATGTTGTCCTGGAGCGGTCGCACGCACTCTTTAAAACAGCGCTGTCCATATTCGCGAATGCTGCTTCGATAGCGGTGCATAGAGGTGCGACATTAGGGTTCCTCGTCTTATTGATTACTCTTTCGACTATGCACGAAACATAGCAGTCGAGGGGGCTCAAATCCGAGCTATTAGAGGACCAGAACTCTTTTGACCAGAACATGTCAACGTTATACGAGTGCCAGTTTTGGACTAAATGGCTCGTATGATGTCCTCATCTGCCATCCGACGCATTGTTCGCTTGCTAACATTCAATACTGACGTCAGTTTCCACAGCGATTGCCCCTGGTCCCCCGAAAATAGCGCCTGAGTCTTTTCGATGACTGCCGCAGTTAGTACCACCGGTTTCCTCGAATGAGGTTTCCCCGTCCGGTTGGCGGAACCTTCCCCAGACTTCTCTGAAGCATTAAACTTGGCCGCAATATCGGAAACAGTTGATCTCGGGCACCCGGAGAGTCGAACTATTTCAATGTGCGAACGCCCAGCTGGCCGATTTTCGATGATTGTAGCTCTTCGGTTGTACACCGCATTTGTCCGTAACATCTAGGCCCTTTTGCGGTTCTGACTTAACTAGATGCCTATGGCTTTCAAGAACGACAATCTTGGTCGCCGGCGGAACTACAATATGGCGGTAAATTCAAACTGAAATTTGTCCGGATTTAAGCGCCGCACCCTGTATGTGTAACGCAGGAGGGTATCCCGACAGAGGATGTCAACATGAATGAAAGTTCTGCAAATAGGCTAAAAGTTGATCCTGGAAGGGCACTGGAATACTACGAGGAGGGTAAGGAGCAAGCCTGCAACGAACGAGGCGAACGAAATACACTATCTGATCAAGTGTATCAGAACACCTATTATTGGACATTAATTTGACATGTGTCTACTCTTCACCTATATGATGGCTTTAATTGTGTTGTGGACACTTTCACTGAGGTTGTCTTAATGTCTAAGCCAGCCTACTCTTCCTCAACAACCCAAAATAGACCAGGTAGTGATGTCGGACACTGGGGTCTACAACTAATTAGACATTCTCTGATTCTGAATGTGTTCCTTTGGGTTCACGTCGGGACTCTAGGCAGGCCAGTCCATTTCAGGAATGTTATTATTCGCAAATCTTTGCCTAACAAATGCTGCTTTATAACAGGGTGAATTGTCACGCAGATATCAACAGCCACTGTATTCGGACTGTTCACCTATTGCACGTAACACGCAAGGCTGTAAAATGTGTTCATATATTTCCGCATTTAGTGTTTTCTTAAGCGCAATAAGGAGACCACATCCCAGTCACGAAAAACAACCCATTCCGTAGTGCCACTTCCTCCGTACGTCACTGTTGGCACTACACACAATAACAGGTAACGTTCTCGAGGCTTTCGCCAGGCCCAAACCTGTTCATCGGGTTGCCAAAGGATATAGCATGAGTCATCACTCCGAATCACTCGTTTTCATCCATTCACTGTCCAGTGGCATCACTCTTCACACAACCTCAAGTGTCACTTAGCATTGACTACAGATATGTGTGGGTTATCGGGTGGTGTATCCATCCTTTATAACTCCCTAGGAGCTCTCACTGTGCTAACTAGGCTACTAGCAGCACGCTGGAACTCAAGAGTGATTCCTTCCTTAGATTTTTCGTAATTTTTTACAACCAACCTACGCAATGCTCGATCGCCGCTTTCAGTCTGTACAAGAGGTCTTCTTGGTCTTGGTTTATCTGTGGTCGTTCCTTCCTCTTTCCACTTCACAATCACAGCACTAACAGTCAACTTGAGTAGTTTTACAAGGACTGAAATGTTCCTGATGGCTTTGTTATTCTGCTGATATCCAGTGACCTATACGTGTTCGAAATCACTGACCCCTCCTGACCGACCAATTCTGCTATTACTGCTTGTCTACTAGCAACACAATACCCCTCCCTCCTTTTACACTGGCGAGTTCGCAGCTCATGACATCTAGTGGTCAGTTCCGCATTACACAGGGGTTTGCCGGATACTTTTGATCAGATAGTGTATACGTTCTGCCAGCTGTTACTCATAATCCTCACGATAGCTACAGAGAAACTACAAGTGCCTCTGAAATAAGTCAGTCCAGCGTTGATCAGAGAGCTTCCATGCGTACCACGTGTCACTTCGTAAGTGGGCTGTTTAGGTTTTTCTATTGGTAACGCCACGTAGTGCTCTGTATGAAAATCACTGACTGTGCCTTGTGCAGTATTTGTCTTGTTGGCATTGTTGGAATATTCGCTATTGTAGAGTTGGGCAGTTGGATGTGAACAACGCGTAGCGTTGTGCAGTTGCAGGTGAGCCGCCAGCAGTGGTGGATGTGGAGAGAGAGAGAGAGACGCCAGAGTTTTGAGAGGTTACTATAAGCGACGATCTGGACGTGTGTCCGCCAGAAAAAGGAAATTTGTAAAGATGGATGTCACGAATTGATATATATGATGACTTTTGAACGCTGTTAAGGTAAATACATTGTTTGTTCTCTATAAAAATCTTTCATTTGCTAACTATGTCTATCCGTAGTTAGTGCCTTCAGTAGTTAGAATCTTTCATTTAGCTGGAAGTATTGGCGCTCGCTGTATTGCAGTAGTACGAATAACGAAGATTTTTGTGAGGTAAATGATTCATGAAAGGTATAGATTATTGTCAGTCAGGACGATTCTTTTGTAGGGATTTTTGAAAGTCAGATTGCGTTGCGCTAAAAATATTGTGTCAGTTTAGTGATGATCAGAATAAGTAAAGAGAGAACTGTCTGAGTACGTTCAGTTTTACTCAGCTGTCTTTGTATCAAATAACGTAGACGTTTACTGGCTCAGTCATTCACAATTTTTCTAAGGGGACGTTTCAACTTCACCAGCAGCTTAACCACCAGGATTGTACGGCGCATTGAATTCTGTGGATCGGTTTTGATGGGACATCAGGACAGTTGTTTCTTCAAAGAATTCTCGTTACTGATGAAGCTGCCTTTACAAATAATGGAAAGGCGGATGCAAGAAATATGCATTATTTATCCGCTGAGAATCTGCACTGGCTGAGCATAAATTCTTACAGAAGTCTACTGGCTCTCCTAGAGTAAGTATCACTTTTGTACACATACAGGGTGGCAATTATTGAACTATATTCCATAAAATCGTCAAATCTTCTGAACGGTTTGCGTTAGGACGTTCAAACTGCACGATGGGCGGCGGGGGATAATGGGGATTAGTATGCGGTTTATGGTTTGGATTAGCTATGAAGCCCACTTTCATTTGGATGGGTTCGTCAATAAGCAAAACTGGCGCATTTGGAGGACTGAGAGCCCGCATTCCGCGATCGAGAAGTCTCTTCATCTTCAACAGGTGACACTGTGGTGTGCAATGTCCAGTCACTGAATCATCGATGCGATATTCCTTGATGGCACGGTCAGTACCGAACTGTATGTGAAGATTTTGGAAGACAATTTCATTCCCATTGTCCAAAGTGAACCTGATTTCGACAAGATGTGGTTCATATAAGACGGAGCTCGACCCCATCGAATCGGGAGAGTGTTTGATGTCCTGGAGGAGCACTTTGGGGACCGCATTCTGGATCTAGGGTACCTAGAGGCCACTGGCTTGGGCCTTGATTGGCCGCCACATTCTACAGATCTGAACACATGCGACTCCTTGTGGGGCTATATTAAAGACAAGGTGTAACCACTGGCGAGTTGAAAACAGCCATTCAGGAGGTCATCGACAGCATCGATGTTCTGAGACTTTAGGAAGTCATGCAGAATTTTGCTGTTCGTCTGCGCCACATCATAGCCAATGATGGCAGGCATATCGAACCTGTCATAACCTAAATTCAAAACTGGCTCTGAGTACTATGGGACTTAACAGCTATGGTCATCATTCCCCTAGAACTTAGAACTACTTAAACCTAACTAACCTAAGGACATCACACGACACCCAGCCACCACGAGGCAGAAGAAATCCCTGACCCCGCCGGGAATCGAATCCGGGAACCCGGGCGTGGGAAGCGAGAACGCTACCGCACGACCACGAGATGCAGGCTAATCTAAATTCGAATATATATAGTGACGTTACATGTTGCATAAAGTGTGTGCACGCCGTAGTTTGTAACTAAGTTACGTTTTTTTTCATATGGTTCAGTAATTGTCACCCCGTAAGTGTAAGCTGTACCAGCAAAATGGGCGGTCGGGCCACTACTAACTTATGACTAGGAGTGCGCTCACTCATCTCTTTCCTGGTCGCTGTACAGGACGTGAATGCCTCGTTAGTTGGCCTGCACACTCCCCTGATTTTTTCGCACTGAACGTTTTTTTCTCTGGGATAAATTCAAAGACAAAATCTACAGACTAGTTTTAACGACCGAAGAGAATTTAAAATATCACACTGTTGCAGCAGTCACTACTATATCGAAGGTATTACCTTCAGTCTGTCCAGAAGTCTTTGAAACAGTGACTACAAACGTGTACTGCAACAGACGATGGGCATTTCGAACACTTGAGTACATACATGAAATTGTAAGACAGTATTTATGATCAATTTCTTTTGTATTTTTGAAATATTCGTGTGTATCTTAACATTAAACTCAATACACGTAGTTAGTATTTAACAATCTTTATTCCTCGGTTTCCCACATGGTGCGTGGACATTGCTCAGGTGTGGTGGCTTGCGTTCCTCAACGATAGACATAACCCTACCGTAGATGCAACCACATCAGAGGGCTATCTGTGGACACCTCATAAAAATTTCTGGTTTCAGCCTTTTCAGAAGTTGTAAGAGTAATAGTTTGGATTTGGGTTTTTAACTTCATGAGAGGTGCGTGGTACACAGAAGATACACATGCTTACTGCAGCCAGACAAGTCAGCTGTGGCAGAACATTATACAGATACGGGTCATTCGATGGAATACAGTGACTTGAAGATTCTAAAATTCACGTCTTCCTTTTGGGATTCAGTTTGCAAGGAAGCCTTAGAAACGATATTACCCAATAACTTATTAAGTAGAGATAATGGTTTTAATTTGGATAAGGCATGGAATCCGGCTCTTGGTGTAACTGAACTGTGGTGTCTTCAACACGTGGCAAAACCAAGGTGAAACCAGGATGAGCGACCACCCCTCATTACAGAGGTCTGACGTCGTAGGCTAGGCAGACTGGTGAAACAGGGCAGGTGGTGACCTGTGTGGGAACTAAGATCAGAGTTTAATGCTGGGCAAAGTACAAGTGTGTCTGAACGCAAAGGGCACCGAAGACTCCTAACAATGGGATTCCGCAGTCCACGACCCATGCATGTGCCAACGTTAACACCACGACATCTGTAACTACGACTGGATTGGCATTTGACGTTGGCACAGTGGCAGAGCGTTGCATGGTCTGATGAATACCAATACCTTGTTCATCATGCCGACGGAAGGGCGCAACTTCTTTGTCTTTCAGAGGAACAGCTCATTGAAACCTGTACTGTGGGACGGAGACAAGCTGGCGGCGGCTCCATTATGCTCTGGGGAACATTCAAGTGAGAACTTATGGGTTCAGTGGAGATCTGCAAGGCACTATGACGGCCAAGGAGTATCGTTCACTGATTGTAAACCATTTACACCCCCTCATGACGCTCATGTTTCCCGACGGCAGTGGCATTTTTCAACAAGATGATGCGCCGTATCACAATGCCGGGAGTGTGATGGAGTGATTGGAGGAACACAGTGGCGAGTTCCAATTGATGTGCTGGCCTCCCAACTCACCAAATGTGAAACCGGTCGAACACATCTGGAATGTAATTGAACGTGGCGTCAGAGCTCATCGCCCTCTACCCTGGAATTCGCGGGAATTAGGTGAGTGTTGTTTGCAGATGTGGTGCGAACTCCCTCCAGTGGCCTATCAAGGCCTTACTGCTTCCATGCCATGATGCTTCGCCTCTTTTATCCGAGTCAAAGGTGGACGTACCAGCTGTTAGGTAGGTGGTCAAAATTTTGTGGCTGATCGGTTTATATCTTGTTGAATTTTCTCCATGCAGTCTTCCTAATAATCTGGTATCAACCCAGCACCTTAGCGTCATTTTGTACAAATTAAATCGAAATTTTAGAGAACTTTGCTGTCTGTAAACTTCTTGTGAATTATGTCCCCGAATTAGAACAAATAAAAATCGGTTACAGCAGACTTGACTTAAATTTCAAGATGTCTTATTTGGCCTACAACTTTTCCACCGTTAGACAACCGACCAATAACAAATATAACCTGTTGCACACCTAAGTTTATTGCCCTCATTGCGACGGTGTTATCATTGTGCACAGTGGCCAGACTCAACGATCAGTTACCTATTATTCAGCGAAGGTAACGATCATTGCACTTGCTTGTCTAGTATGATTAGAAATTTCTTTATTGATTAGTGACAGACGTGGAAATTTTCCATAGGATTATAACTTTACTGTGTGTTGTTTCGTGATAAGTTAACTGACGACTTAAAGTATTCAGACTCAATAAGCAACAACATTTTTATAGTAACTTCATATCATAACGCAGGTCAAGAGCACACAGACCTGCCAATGCATAAACTATTTTCTAGAGTACAATGTCATTTAATAATGAAGTGCTGATCGACGTGATATATAGCGAACGTCACCAAAATGCAGAAAAAGCAAGATAATTGAATGCAGAACGGTTTCCATGTGGACGCTGGGCAAAACATTGCACTGTCGTTAATACTGCGATAAGATTTCGCGAAACCAGAAGTTTTGCCCCTAGAAAACATAAGGCCTAGTTTACACGACGACACTGCCTTGCGCCACTTGTTGCGTGAAGACGAGTTGCACTCAAATTGTTTCGTATGTCTGTAGACACGCCGCCATCAGTGTACACTTCAGTTTCGTCGTTTATGAGTGCCGTATATTCTTGTCTAAAATGGAAGTTTTGGCAGCTGTACGAGAGGTGGTGGAGTTAGTGCTTCTTTGCGTGAAATCGCTGCATAAGAAAAAGAAAAGATAACAAAAGTTAAGAAACGAGTTTGTGTTGGCGAGTGGATCAAGAAAAGGCGTCAGCTCAGTTGCTCAGGGACACTGCTAAAAGAAATTGTAGCAGAAGATCCAAGAAGTTATTTTAACCACATCCGAATGTTACCAGACCAGTTCATGAATATTTTAAACACAGTGAACAATGCAATAAGAAAAAAGATACTGTATTGCGTGAAGCATTATCGCCAGAGCTTAAGTTGTAAATTAAATTGCGTTTCCTGGCAAGTGGCGACTCATATTCTTCACTAGAATATCTTTATCGTGTTCCTAAATCCACAATTGCCAAATTTGTTCCAACTGTTGTGATGCCATCTACATGGGACTTGCAGAATACTTGAAAAGTAAAGCATAACACAGTTCAATTATTTTTGTGATATTATTGTTAAAGATAAAAAAATACATTTTCAGGAAGACCACACCATTACAGTTTAACTTAATTTATTGTGGGATCATAGTGCAAGGCCATGGTTTTTGACTGTGACATCTCTTCTTCCCCACGTAGTATTTCCTCGGCAGTAACTAACTGTTCTCAGTAGACCCGTACTTTCTTTCACCCTTCGGCCAAGAAACGCTTCTGCTTACAGGTAATTAGGGACTGGATTTCTTCCATCAGCATCGCGCGTGGTAGCCGTGAGGTCTAGGGCGCTTTGTCACGGTTTGCGCGGGTTCCCCCGACGGAGGTTCGAGTCCTCCCTCGGGCATCGATGTGTGTGTTGTCCTTAGCGTAAGTCAGTTTAACTTAGATTAAGTAGTGTGTAAGCCTAGGGACCGATGACCTCAGCAGTTTGGTCCCATGACAACTTACCACAAATTTCCAAATTTCCTCCACCAGTTCTATGTTATATTCTTCCGGCAATTTCCACATTTGAGTCATAATGCTCTTACAAAAACTGGCAGTTTCATCTTCCTCCTCCTTAGGCTCATTTATAATTGGTCTTAGCGCATCGACAGTATTTTTCAGGCCCTGGAAAGGGTCTTCCACACGCCTTTTCCATGTAATGGGTTTTTATGCTGACTGGACACTACTGCTGCAAGATTGAACACTCACACTGTCATTGATTTTATTCATGCTTGATGTGGGTGGAGCTGTGGTTCACTTATTAGTGTGTCCTCCAATGCATGCTGATTTTCATCTTCATTTTTTTTGTTATCATCATGGAAGGGAGAGAACTATATTGTTATAGCCAGACTTGCAGTATACCACATCACAATATGGTATCATTCTAATGAACTGCAATGTTTTTATCGGTGATCCTGATTAGTTTTTTACTGGTACCCCAGACTGTAGATGAATGGAGGGACACAATAAAAAAAACTTCGAAATTCGATGTAATTTCCCATGCATTGGTGCAGTAGATGGGAAACATGTAGAGATTAAATATCCACCAAAAAGTGTTTCTGAATTCCAGTTATAAAGAACCTTCAGCATTGTTCTCTTTGCTGTTCCAGACAGTAATTACTGTTTTACTTATATTGACATAGGTGAACTCTCGACCTGCCAGAAGATGCAGTTTTAGTTGGTGATGATGCTTCCCATTAACACCATATTTGATGAAGCCTTTTTCAAAACATGGCCCACTGAGCTTAAAAGAAAAAAATGTTCAATTACAAACTTTCGAGAGCTCGACATGTTGTAGAAAAATTGTTCGGAATTCTCGTGCAGAAATTACACACTCCGCCCACAAATAGTGGCCAAAATTGTCAAGGCTACATGTGCTATCCACAACTGACAGAGAAAGACAGCTCCGCAACAATATGTACAGCCCCAATTGATAGACCAGGAGAATGTGAAAAGTGGGATTTACCAGCCAGGGACATGGAGGGGTGAGGGTGGGGATTTGGGGGAGGGGGGCGTGATAGACGCAAAGCCACAAGCTGGCAGCAATAATTATTCAAAACAGGCAGAATTGTTTGTAGACTGCTTTGTTACAGATGGAGCTGTACCTTGGAAAATTTAAGCATTTGAAAATATGTGTAAGTACTACAAATTGCGAATGTTAAGCACTGATGACTTTTTAAATACGAGGGTTGGAACTTTAATAGTGGCAACTATTTATTTACGGCTCGTACAAAATAAATACGTGTTTCAAAGTTTTACTGACTTTCAAAGTAGTCACCAGCATTGTGTATAGCTCGTTGCCAGCGATGTGGAAGTCGTAGGACACTATTAGTAGTGCCAGTTGTGTCGACAGTTCGAGCGACGCGGTCTACTGCCCGACGAATTTTTATCAGTTCTGAAGCGAATGCCGTGGAGTGTTTCCTTCAGTTTAGAAATCGAGCTGAACTTACGATGAATCAAGTCAGGGGAGTGCAGTAGGTGGCATAGCACTTAGGAGCCCCATCAGTCGAACAGATCAGCAACAGCTTGCACTGTCCGTGCTTGATCATTGTCCTGCAAAATGACGGTCAGGTCCTGCAGAAAGTGTCATTACTTCTGTCTCTATGCTGTTAAATTTTTGAACACTACCTACAACTAGCTTAGAGACTGAAGTGATGACTTTTCTGCAGTACCTGACCATTATTTTGCAGGACTGACTTAAGCCCTCGTAAGTTCAACTCTATTTCTAAACTGAAGGAAACACTTCGGGGCATTCGCTTTAGAACTGCTACAAATTCGTCGGGCAATAGACCGCGCCGCTCGTACTGTCAACATAACTGACACTGCTAAGAGTATCCTACGACTTTCACATTGCTTGAAACGGGTTATACACAATGCTGGTGACTAATTTGAAGGGGAGTAAAACTTTGAAACATGTGTATATTTTGTACGAGCTGTAAATAAATAGTTGTCACTATTAAAGTTCCAAACCTCGTAAATGAATGAATGTTGAATATAGAATTCATCTTACCAGATCTGTGTGTCCTTTTTCCCTGTACACAATTTTCCTTAAAAACGAATCAGACGTTATGGACCATGGGGCCGGCCACTGTGGCCGAGCGATTCTAGGCGCTTTAATCCGGAACCGCGCTGCTGCTACGGTCGCAGGTTCGAATCCTGCCTCGGGCATGGATGTGTGTGATGTCCTTAGGTTAGTTAGGTTTAAGTAGTTCTAAGTCTAGGGGACTGATGACCTCAGATGTTAAGTCCCATAGTGCTTAGAGCTATCTGAACCATTTTTTGAACCATGGGACTTTCGTCTTGTAGACGTGGGCTATTCCACAGCCAGATGTTTTGCTTGCCTGCATTTTTCTTAGTTCGTTTGTATATGTACTCCTTGTTGAATGTATTTTGCCGTGTAGCTCAGGCATCGTTCAGTCCTTCAATGTTTAGAATGCGCAGGACGGCCTCAAGTGCAGCAACACGTCGCTGCTTGTTTTTGTAGTCGGCATCACTGAAACCCCTTCAAACACTTGCACATAGCGTAGATGTCCGAAAAGCGAAGAATTTATTTCGTTACCCACTTCATATTTCCGTTTGTTTACACACCTAACCTCAAAACTCGAGCAAGAAGTGTCGCCAAAGTTGGAACGAGCCGAAACTGCTTAGTTTCACCACCGAGCTGCGCAAACGCACGCCGCGTATGCCCGTTGTTCAGAAAGCGCAATTGCGTGCAACTTAGTGTCGTCGTGTAAACTAGGCATTAATACGAAGGAAGGCTGCTACCAACTAAGCTGCAGAAGTAGCTGTTCTTGCGGTTACTACAATAAATTCGTATCCCAGTTTTTCGTCAAATACAAAGAGAGGCTGGCATCAGCCAAAGAAGCCTTCTGCGTATTCTTCATTGACATAAATCTCACTCGTTTCGTATTTCTCGGCATCAGGAGCTACATGGCAGTGATTTTCAACTTCGTTTTGAATACTGGGGTCTCCAGCGAAGGTAATAATTGTGTAGAGGAAGTATTGTTTACTTATGCGACCGATTCTACTGGGTTGGACCTGATCACAGCGTTAACGCTGATCACAATAATAACTTTTTTGCGTGGTGCGTCAAAGTGTATACCAGCTCCATCGGCTTTGCTAGTTCTGCGTGTATATTTATAAAGTGTAGACCTGTTCTGCTCTGGATTATTGTTTATTAAGGCAATAATCTGTGGGCTTTTGAGGTCGTGATCGAAAATAATTAGACGTTGCGGCTCCCAACCATCCGCTTTTGAAGAGGCGTGGAATGTTGTGGTGTGAAGTGCTGAGCTGGGGTTGCCGCTCCCCACTGCTTGGCTGCTAGTTTTGCTGCTCCAGCTGGCCGGCGTCGCGGCATGCAGTATCCCTCTATCACCTGGGCGGCCGCTGCTGCCCTGCCACCAGCTGTCGGCGGGGCGCTGTGGCACCAGGGGCTGGGGCGCTCGGCACTAGGGTGGGGCGCTCTGGCTCTCCACTCCTCTTTCCGCTCTTGTCGAGCGTCGTGCGTGCGTTGGCGCGCCGGGTAGTCTGTGTCTTTATTCGACTTTTAACAGTGTTCGTACATCTTTTTATCTTATAAAAACTAGTGGTGTTACACTTAGCCTATCCTGCTCTATTCTATTTGTTCAATCAGCCGACAGAAGGGTAGTAAAGTAACCAACCTGATTTTCTCTAGGCTAACATTGACATTCTAAGTTAAAACTATATTTTTCACTGTTTTCTGTGGTATACATACAAATGTCCCAAGCCTGGTCTGGTGTTTGTACGTAAAGGGCCGTCTGTTTGTTGTGTTGTACGTGATTGCCGCTCTATTTGGTTCGTCTGTGTGTGATGTGACACTTTGAACTATTCACTCGCGATTTATGATTTCACTATGCACTTTTTCTTCGGCTAGTCTATGGGGTCTTGGATTTCAAGTTTGGCATCCCTTGCTAGTGCCACGTTCTCGGTATAGCTGATCCCACTTCCCTTAGATGTCTAAGGTGTTGCGTATTACACCTAACTTATCGTACAGTGCATTTACCAGTCTTTTAACGATGTCATTCAGGTACTTTAACTCCACTGCTCCGTGGAGTTCACGTATGGGTGACCATGGCGGGGCATCCTTTTTTTTTTTTTTTTTTTTTTTTTGGTCATCAGGCTACTGACTGGTTTGACGCGGCCCGCCACGAATTCCTTTCCTGTGCTAACCTCTTCATCTCAGAGTAGCACTTGCTACCTACATCCTCAATTATTTGCTTGACGTATTCCAATCTCTGTCTTCCTCTACAGTTTTTGCCCTCTACAGCTCCCTCTAGTACCGTGGAAATCATTCCCTCATGTCTTAGCAGATGTCCTATCATCCTATCCCTTCTCCTTATCAGTGTTTTCCACATATTCCTTTCCTCTCCGATTCTGCGTAGAACCTCCTCATTCCTTACCTTATCAGTCCACCTAATTTTCAACATTCGTCTATAGCACCACATCTCAAATGTTTCGATTCTCTTCTGTTCCGGTATTCCCACAGTCCATGTTTCACTACCATACAATGCTGTACTCCAGACGTGCATCCTCACAAATTTCTTCCTCAAATTAAGGCATCCATTATCTATCTTAAAACTTTATTCTGTACTCTTTGTAGTTTGTTTTGATTGGGATTGCAAGTAATGCCCCACGATGAGCAGTCATACGTTAAGGCTTGGAGTACTGATCTTTTTGTTTCCATCCACATCTGCCCGCTGAGGAATAAGAGCTAGAGGGCTTTGGAACTACATCTTTTTATCGAGTATCACGTCCAGGTATTATTTCACAGGTAATTCCTGGACGTTTAGAGACAGCCGGTTTGTGAGTACCGGACGTTTTCTGGTGAAGTATACTGCTGCAGTTTTGCCTTCGTTAAGGTACTCAAACTACATGGCACAGTTTATATATAATGACGATGCAATTTATTGTACGATATTCACGGTTTTATCATCTGACGATAATGATTTTATATTTACCCTGACATGATGCTGTGAATACTTTTATGAACCTGATGCTGGTCAGACGACTGAAACTGGTTATGTAAATAAGGAATTTCACCAGCACCTCAAGGTGGTAATATGACATTTTTTGAACATGTAAGAGCTCTGGGGCACCACCTCCTGAAAATGTATTGGAAAAAAATGATAACTGTCTCTTCTTAAAGTCGGCTGATTAGCTTTCCAGCGATAGAAAATTTTCTTTGGTACGAAAAATATTTAAATTTTAATTAAAAGCATGAAACTGTGTCTTTTAACCGGTGGCACACGTTTACTAGGAGAGTTTCCTTAAACGGCCACAACAATAGCTCCAAATCCCCATATTCTGTTTACAGTATCTGCAATATGCACTATCAGAGGATGTTTCATTTAGATCTGATATTCTGCCAGCAAAATATAGCAGTTTTATTTATAAAAAAAAAACAAAGTTGATGTTTGTATGTCGGGTATTAATGAAGTTGTGTGAACTCGTTGCTGAGTGTTTCACGAGCCACTGTTCACTGTTCGTCTATGTGAATAGAGATCGAAGTAAATGTGATGAAAAGGATATTACCATACAACCTAAGTCAAGAACATCCGTTAAAAATTTAGCTTTGGCTATTAATAAACTCTACTATCATTGCTTGTTTGTAAGTAATGTTTGCGAAGATTCTTTTACCCCATCATTTCTGTAGTTGGATATATTCAGACTTTTCGTAAGACGGGCGGTGTCTCATAGGCTCACTTTCGCCGTTCAGAATTGGGCTAGGCGATGTGATGCGTCCAATTCCCGTCTAGTGAATCAAGACGTAGATATTCTTGCTCAAGAAGCCACAAAATCCGGAACTTTAATCGATGTCGAACATTCTCCTTCTGAATTGTATCGTCAAGCACCACACAATGCCTTTCGAAAACGAAAAAAGGGTTAGAAAGTATATTAGTTATTCAGGGTAAGATATTATACCCGTATTCGTACTATCATTCCTCGTAGACTAACTTCACGATGTTCATCTATCCAGCTATTATCCATGTAGCACTGTCCCATGAGATTCTGCAACGGATGTTTTCCGGTGTATTATCATGCTCAAAAGTATCCCAACGACCCATTTTACGTTTGCCTGATTTACATGCAGCCCACATAAAGTAACTGTCTTGCATATCCTCTAATCTCGTTTCGGTACAGTCATTTGGAAATACCAAATGGTTGCCACAGATGACAGCTAGAATACACTGCTCTGTATATGAAGATGGCATCTGTTCTTTCGGACATGTCTGAAAGAACAGATGCCACTGGTGACTGTGCAGCTCTCTAGAATGAAATTACAGTTAAATAAATACCATTAGCTGCTATCACTAGCTCTATGAGGGACAAGTGAGTGGTGCGGTAGGTCGGTAGGTCACTGGAAACGATGTCGCACCGCGACGTCGAAGATACGGTGGTCTAGGTTCTGATCTCAAACGAAAGTGATATTTTAACTCTTTATGTGACAGAGCTGCACCACTCGGCTTCCTAAACGTGGCAAATAACTCACGTTAAAATCATCCTACAAGACACGGTAAAGCTATTATCCGACTTCATTTCTTCGGTAACACTCACCCCGTACAGGACAATGATGTTCGAACTTCCTGCCTTCGCCCTTCAATTAAATCCAAAATCGTCGCAAACCCAGGCATTAACCTCCTTTCTCCTAGTAAATTTTACCCGAAACGGTAGATTACATACTTAGTATTCCTCACATCATATGCTACGAGAATAATGGTTACTATGTTGTTGTTTCTACATGGTTTACATATTGTTTACAGAAAATATTTCACGCTGAAGACCACACTACAATATTAAATAATCTTGTGTTTGACAATGAGAGTGTACGAATATCCGCTGTAGATCATGGGCTCAAGGTGTGATCCTCCGTGATCACCTGGGCTGACGCCGGCTAGCGTCAGGCAGCTTCACGGCGGTGGAACTGAAATTGTTCTGATCAGGACAGACAGCCACGAGTTGTCACGGAAACGTTTTCCCAAGGGTTTGCTGTTACTTGCGGGTTATAAAATAAAGTAAATTATTTCTGAGCTTCCAATAGATTGATACTATTAGCAGACCGACAAGTTGTAGGTTACTGAATTACAGAAAAATCAGGTTCAGTAACTGAGCTTTGCTTTTGCACTGCGCGAAGTTCACCATGGAGAGTAGCGAAGCGGAAACAACACGCTCTGTGGAAAATTCCGCATCCTACAGTGTTTGCACTGTGTGTCGATGGCAGTTGTGAGATTTTATTTCAGTGATTACAAAACAAAGTAATTCACTCCAGGGAGCCAGGGAGCCAGGAAGCCAGAATTCTCATCCAGTCTGGCGCAGCAGACTTGATGCTAGTATAAGTAGGATCAGGGTTTGATTCGCACTTCAGACGAGGTTTTTTAATACTTGCTGGTAAATCCGATGTATCTCTGATTACGGCAGATGAAGAATATGCGATTAGACGGTGGTTTCAAATTCACATTAAACGTGATGATGTCACTTCGCTACCGACTGTAGGTTAGGTTGGGCCATGACAGGGGCGTAGGTGGCAGCATGTAGAAACTATGTCTCCAGTAACCTTTCATACGACAATATTTTTATTTTAGTTAAAGAACCAAACGCCATGTAAGGACACAGGGAACTGATTCTATTTCTTATTTCAGCTTCAGATGTTGGTATATTTGTTCTGGTTTCCCGGGATTTGATCCGTTTATTATTTATTTATTTACGACCTGCTGGTGTTGTGGCCGATGCTCACTCTGAAAGACCTGTTCGTCAGCATGTTGTTCATTAAGGTTGTCAGTTTTAAACTAGATATGTGTCTCTTGAACTTAAGCATAAGACCCTGGAGCCACACAGTGTCGTATGCCGACGACAGATCAACAAAAGCTACACTTGACTTCATCCTGTTCTGGAATCCGCTTTCTATATGTAATGTTAGGGCTAGAAGTTGTTCGCAACAGCTGCGCTTGTTTCTGAAACCTGCCTGATATGGAGGGGTTATTCCATTCACGATGTCCTGAATTCTATTAAGTATTACGCGTTCCAAAAACTTAAAGCATACACTCAATTCGTTATTTGCTCAAGGTTCCAAACTCCTCAGATTCTCCCCGCAAGGCGCGTGTCAGGGTTCGAATCCTAGTTAGGCACAAATATTCATAATGTCCTTTCACGCTTTACCATGAACATACCTAACTGTTGTTGGAAATTTATTTGGATTTTTAACATCTTTTCATACATTGTCAGTAACTATGTGTGATGGTTTCGACTCCCAGAGAGAGATCTTTTCGTCACATCATTTCCAGTTCAAACGTAACACTCCTAGCTAATGGTGAAAAAGAATTCCATAGTTAACGTGTCTTCTAGTGTAGTTAACAACAATATATGCGGGGCTCGTTTCCCAGTCGTCAGTGTACTCTTCGTCACATCATTTCTAACTCAAACACCTGCACATCTCGCTCCTGGTGAAATAAACCTATATTTAATGTCCATTCGTGGTGATAGGTGCCGGGTTAGAATCCCAAGAAGGCAGAAATTATTCATTTTTCTTGTCACTGTAGTTTCAAACATCTCACAACTGCTGATAAAATTCGATATACGGCCTCTGCTCATATAACAACCTGATTAGGTACTGTCTTCGAATCGCCATCCAACACATATATTACGTCATTGCAAATTTGTTATTCGAGAATGAAACCATATTTAACATCTTTCGTGGTTAGTTAATAGGGACCACAGTGTGTAGATAGTTGCCCTGGTAAAATATAAATTTTTGTCATGTAATTGAAAGTTCAGATTTGCTAATTGATAGTGGCTAAAATGTGTTACATCACGTCTCTCTGTGGTTAGTCAGCAATTACGATCAGTACTGGGGTCGAGTCTCACGACACATTATTAACTTTCATTTTTGATGTCATTTTTGTTTTAGATAACAAATACGATGGGTGGTTTTCTAATTACATGCCGATCAACATGACATCAGACATTTCTAGTTTAAACCATTAAAATGGCCATCTTCAGATCGCATAACAGACCCCAGTGTCTACATCGATTACTGAAACACGACGCTTGGTACAATTCAAAACTACAAATTTTTACTTTGAAATTGTAAACACGATTGTGCAAAAGCGCCTTGCTTCAGTAGGCGATGTAGATGGCTTTCTATTATGTGATCTGAAGGCGACTATTTAACTGGAAACTAGTAATCGATATATCCTTCCTTGCGGTGTTGGCAAATAAAACGTTCTCATAAGGAAGACTACAACACTAGATTTTAAGATCTCCTACAACACTGACAATGTCAGGTAATTTTAATATGTTAAATAAATCATAACGTCTGCTGTCAACTGAAATTAGAATCACTGCTCATAATCAGTTAATTGAAATAGTTCTTGGTTGTCCTGAATTTTATCGGCTATTTAAATGAGCAGCCAGTGCATCACAATATTTTTTCACTGCTCTAAATTTTGCTGACCAGCAGTTAGAATAAACAGCTGTTGCGCTTTGATTCACCTTCATTTTTATGTGGGGTTGCCCTGTCACAAAACAGTGACTGAACATACGATAGCCTTACTGTCCTATCACACAGATGTCACAACTAATGTTCGCAAATCACTTACATTGTCTTTGTCTTATAGGACAAATAAATTAAGCCACTGTGTATTACAGTTCTATCTGCCTTTTGCAAAACTAGACAACTTACATCGGACCATTGTATTGTCTCAAAAACTGAAAAAATCGTGACATTTGATGGATTACAAGTATATCCGCTTCTGCTAAAATGAAGAAGTTTCATCTGCTGCAGTAAGGTGACAGCGGATATGTAACCCCAATAATTCTTGAGTACCAGCGTGTCTACAGTAAGTGACATTTTGCTGTTTACTTTTTACTATTATCTCATACTATATGAACCTTTACCATGGTATGTTGCAATTTTTCAGATTCCTTTCTGTCTGCGGTTCACGTGCGAAGCACTGTACCCTACGTCAGGTGTTTCATAGCAAAATTAGCAAAAGCCGATTTCGACCTTTTACTATTCTAGGAATACACTATATATCAAAAGTATCCGGACACGTGGCTGAAAATGACTTACAAGTTCATGATGCCCTCCATCGGTACTCCTGGAATTCATTATGGTGTTGGCCCATCCTTAGCCTTGATAACAGCTTCCACTCTCGCAGGCATACGTACTGGAATGTTTCTTGGGGAATGGCAACCCATTCTTCACGGAGTGCTCCACTGAGGAGAGGTATCGATGTCGGTCAGTGAGGTCTAGCACGAAGATGGTGTTCCAAAACATCCCAAAGGTGTTCTACAGGATTCAGGTCAGCACTCTGTGCAGGCTAGTCCATTAGAGGGGATGTTATTGTCGTGTAACCACTCCGCCACAGGCCGTGCATTATGAACTGGTGCTCGATAGTGTTGAAAGATGCAATCGCCATCCCCAAATTGTTCTTCAACAGTGGGAAGCAAGAAGACGCTCAGAACATCAATGTAGGTCTGTATTGTGATAGTGTCACACGAAACAACAAGGGGTGAAAGACCACTCCATGAAAAACACGACCACACAACTGCACCATAACACAATCGCCTCCTAATTCAATGGGCATTCGCTATACCCACACCTTGCCATCGGATCGCCACATTGTGTACCGTGACTTGTAACTCCACACAACGTTTTTCCACTATTCAATCGTTCAATGTTTACGCTCCTTACCCCAAGCGAGGCGTCGTTTGGTATTTATCGGCGTGATGTGTAGCTTATGAGCAGCCGCTCGACCGTGAAATCCAAGTTTTCTCACCTCCCGCCAAACTGCCATAGTACTTGCATAGGGTTCCTCATGCGGTTTGGAAATCCTGTGTGATGGTCTGGATGGATGTCTGCCTGTTACACACTACGACATTCTTCAAATCTCGGCGGTCTCTGTCAGACAACAGATGAGGTCGGCCTGTACGCTTTTGTGCTGTACGTGTCCCTTCACACTTCCACTTCACTATCACATCGGAAGTAGTGAACCTAGAGATGTTTAGGAGTGTGGAAATCTCGCGTAGAGACGTATGACGCAAGTGACACCCAATCGCCTGACCACGTTTAAAGTCCGTGAGTTCCGCGGAGCGCCCCGTTCTGTTCTCTCACGATGTCTAATGACTACTGAGGTCGCTGATATGCAGTACCTGGCTGTAGGTGGCAGCACAATGCACCTAATATGAAAAACATCAACTTTTAAACTATCATAGCGCAGTTATATCTTCATTATAGCATTACACATATGAACATATAAAAACACAATTACATAATTAATTCGATACTTTACTTAGACCTACAATGTTTCTATGAACCGCACATAGTCAGATAATTGTAAATATAAGGCAGAATCGATGTAAACTCAGTAATGTATTCTGCAGGTGCCCTGAATGGAGCCTGCCTTCATTTTGATGTCTGGTAGCCCAGACATCTAACAAGATTTGGGTACAAGCACTAGAGCGAGATTTTGAGAGCCATACAAAAATACGTTTCTGCTGTTGGAAAGGTTGAGACTTGAAAATATCATAAGGTTTGTCTGGCAACTCTGTGATTCTCGATTTACTTTCGGAACCTGACGTAAATTATCCTTCCAAATTCATTGGCTACTTTCTTCTAATTTTGAAGAAACATTCTGAACGTAATAGTGACGATAAGAAAATTTAATTTTGTGAATGCAAGAAAGTAATTTTAATCGTAAACTGCTATAATTTCTCTTATCTTACGCTTCTTGAACAATATGCTATTCTTTCTGGATTAATTGGTACTACAGCACTGAGAGATTGTTCTACGCATCGGCGCTTCACTAGCTCTGTGATACCGCATTTATCTGCTGATGTGGATTCAACTTTTAGCATAGGGTGAAAAAGTGGAACATCTAAAGCTACACGTATTGTCCCTTCTCTACTGCAGCTGAAAAGGACCACAATGAAACTCAGTAACACCGTCTCAGGAAAATCTATGAGCTCGCACTGCCATTTCTGTGTAGACTGGACGGGAATTTTTTTTCTATAATAATCTGCTGCATGATGGATTGTACCAAACTTAATTTTTACTATAATATTACTGCTGCTATTTGTTCATTTTTAGGAAGTCTTATGTCGCTTATTTTCTTTAATTTTGAATGTTGAATTGGAAAGATGGAAGCATTTAATGTTCACTTCATGCAATATTTGCCTTTACCTTTGCTCTTTACTTAATTTTCAGAGCAAAAGGAGACCACCCAGCCATAACAGCTGATAACAACGAGCCGGTACTCTAGGTACAAATCTGCAACACATGCGCACTTCTCGATTTTGGTGTAAGAAACCTGTAATGTCCATTCGTGGCAAGAAAACAACGGTGGTAAGTGCCGGATTCGAATCTCGGGAAAGCAGAAATAATAATAATAATAATAATAATAATAATAATAATAATAATAATTATTATTATTATTATTATTATTATTATTATTTCGTCACTGCAGTTTCAAACATCTTACGGCCGCTGAGAAAATTCGATATACGGCCTCTGTCTGTACTTACGTAACACTCTGATTAGGTGCTGTCTTCAAATAGCCATCCAACACTTACATCATTTCAATTTGTTAATTTGTTACTCGAGAGACGCTCGTGATTAGCCGAGCGGTCTAGGCGCTGCAGTCATGGACTGAGCGGCTGATCCCGGCAGAGGTTCGAGTCCTCCCTCGTGCGTGTGTGCGCGCGCGCGTGTGTGTGTGTGTGTGTGTGTGTGTGTGTGTGTGTGTGTGTGTGTGTGTGTGTGTGTGTGTGTGTGTGTCCTTAGGATAATTCAGGTTAAGTAGTGTGTAACCTTAGGGACTGACGACCTTAGCAGTTACGTCCCATAAGATTTCACACACATTTGAACACTTTTTGTTACTCGAGAATGAAACCGCATTTAACATCTTTCGTGGTTAATTAACAGGGACCACAGTTTCGGATAGTTGTCTTGGTCCAATATAAAATTTTTCGTCATGTAACTGTAAGTTCAGATTTGCTGACTGATAGTGGCTAAAACGGTTGTATCACATCTCTTTATGGTTTGTCAGCAATTACGATCAGTACTGTGCTCGAGTCTCACGACGTGTGAATAACTTTCATTTTTAATATCACTTTGCTTTAGATAACAAGTACGATAGTTGGTTTTCGAACAACACGTAGATCAACGTGACATCATGAACATAGTAAAATTACTCGTGATAGGTTGTTGACGGTAAGGTTTCGACACAGCGCTTGACGCTATTAATGATTCAAATGGCTCTGAGCACTATGGGACTCAACTGCTGCGGTCATCAGTCCCCTCTAACTTAGAACTACTTAAACCTAACTAACCTAAGGACATCACACACATCCATGCCCGAGGCAGGTTTCGAATCTGCGACCGTAGCAGTTGCACGGTTCCGGACTGCGCGCCTAGAACCGCGAGACCACCGCGGCCGGCTTGACGCTATTAATCATGGTTTGTGTAAGTGGTTAGTTCATTAATCAGTTTATTCAAAAGCACTGGTCAAGTGAACGACGGTTAATAAATGGTGGGAAAATATTTTAGAGAACAGAATACAAGACTGACTGATGTGGCAGAATTACAGTCATTATTTGTGTCTGGTACTGATGTGGGTGATAACACTTTTACAAATGTCACTTCTTGTGATAAATTCGAGTTTAATAGCGTTAAGGACTGTCTCAGGTGTTCCCTGATATTTGTAGTATCATGGTATTAATTTACACCTGAAGCTATCCCCATACAGAACAGTGTTTTCTAGTGGTCATTTATGATAACCATTTTGTATAGTCAAATGATTGTACCGGAACAAGATTAGAGGACCTTCAGGACAGTTACTTACTTTATGTGGGCTGCACGAAAATCAGGCAAACGTAATTAAGGTCGTTCGGATACTTTTGAGCATGACAGTACTTTCAGCGCATCCATTGCATTCTGTGACTGTTTCCATTCTGTGACTGCGCTAACACCACGTAGCGTGATCCGTTCTTTGCAAAATGGGTGAGAGACAGACAATCGATTTTGCAAAAAGTAAAGAGCTCTCTTTAAATTTTCACGAGTCATCAAGATATCTTTGTAGTCCTAACACAGTACTTGGAACCATGTTAAAGTCTTTTCATGTTAATATTTACTTTACATGTACAGTTACTTCAATTATGCATCAAACATTTGTATCGTTATTGTTACTGTTAGTTCTTGTTTTATTACTTAAATATGTGGTGCCGTAAAAACTATGTTTATGAAACTGCCCTGTAAAATTTTTCTTAGCGTGCCAACTACGTTTGTTTAAGGTGTATTTGTATATTTATATTTGTGCGAAAACGTCTTTGTTAGTTGTTGATACTGACTTTGTTGTGGTTGGCAGGAGTGCCAACAATGTGTTACTAGAGGAGGCCAAAAGGCACGCGATTTGGCTCACGCAGGTTGGCGTGAGGTCTGGAACATGACAAGGAAATTAGAATTTAGGAACAACGGACGTAGCTGGTGGAATATTTAACTTTAATCCATTAATGACGAACGTCGCTCGTGACAGTACATGATTCACAATATCAATGGTAACTGAATATGGCGCCTTGCTACGTCGTAGCAAATAACGTAGCTGAAGGCTATGCTAACTATCGTCTCGGCAAATGAGAGCGTAGAAGTCAGTGAACCATCGCTAGCAAGGTCTGCTGTACAACTGGGGGGGCGAGTGCTAGAAAGTCTCTCTAGACCTGCCGTGTGGCGGCGCTCGGTCTGCAATCACTGATAGTGGCGACACACGGGTCCGACGTATACTAACGGACCGCGGCCGATTTAAAGGCTACCACTTAGCAAGTGTGGTGTCTGCCGGTGACACCACAGACTTATTTTTTCAAACTAACCAACTCTATTATTCAATATGTGTCATACATTTCAGTCATAAATATTCTTAACAAGCCCTTTATTAAACTTCTGTCTTTATGTTCTCATTTCATGTCGTCAGTTTATGTTTTGTACTATATATCAATTATTTCCCTTAATGTGGCTACTTGGCCGTTAGATGCCATAGGCCAAATAAAAAAAAAATCCTGCAGAGTGTGCGCACACCACCGTCTGACGCAGAAATTCCCTTCAGTTCCATTGACGCCAGAGTGGCTAGGCCTCTGCGACATGCTGCGCGCGCTTGTCAGTTTTTCCGGGAGCCGCGATGCTCCCGTCCCCTGGAGAGCGGCCAGCTGCCGCGCGCAAGCACACCGTTGCCTTGTCGGCATCACTGCCGACGCTTGGCGCAGCAAGGAACGGCTTTCGTCCGGACCTGGACAGTCACAAGTCGGGAGGGGCGATGCTGTTACTACCCCCCACGCTCTCCCAACATAACTTGCCATCATCCCCACTTACTATATTGCACAGAAACCGAGAAATTTGATAGCAATAAAATACATATGATTAAATGCTTTAATATAATAACAATAATAATTTATTTACTTCAGTGTTAAGTACATCGCTTTAGCATCATATTTAACCTGGATATCAGAGAGAGGCTAAATTTGAAAAGTATTCTTCCGAACTTTTGAGAGAAGTAAAGAAAGGTCGGTAATATCGAACAGCGAACTGCGTCGGACAAAAGAGTTTTCTAAACTCTAGCGCTGTTGATAGCACCTGTCGCGGCCCTGACGTTTCAAATATGGAGGAACGAGACCACCCATGCAATTTTGAATCAAATCAGTGCGTTCGGAGTGGCAACGAGTTATCTCCTTGTAGTATTTGGAGTATTGTGTTTTGTTTTCTAATAAGTAATATTGCATTTCGTTGTATTTTTTGGTACAGCTGATATTGTTCTCTGTATCTTAGGGTTTAACAATTTATAGTCCACATATGCCCAACAGAACAGACGCCACTCGAATATATACATATATGAACTAGCGGACGGCTCGTTTACGTTTGTTCGAGTGAGGATGCACTAATATCGTCCGAACTCCTACGGGCACCAATAAATCGCGAGTAGGAGGTAAATAGACGGGAGACGCAGCACTGGAGCTTGCGCTAAGTTTGAAATTTGAGTGGTTAGGGACCGTGTCCGGTTAGCCGAGGTGGTTAAAGCAACTGCTCATAAGAAGCGGTAAATCCGACTATGGTACGGCAAAAATTTTCAACTTTCACCACTGCATTAAAACAGTGCCCTGTGCGGCAATAAGTCGCAATTTCCCACCCATCCCTTTCTTTTCCTTCCATATTCTCTATTTCACATAAAAGGGAGTATAAAAACCAATTTTTTCACGCTGTCGTATCGAAAGCAGACATTATGAGAACCCTGAATGTAGTACAGTATCAGCTTTACACTTTAAGACAGCAACCTGTCACAAGTGTGATTTAAAAAGTTTATTTAAAACAGTTTCGATATATTTGTAATAAATCCGTAATAATAAACATTTTAAACCAAACTTGTAGCGGTTTGCAGTTCAAAATTTTGAACCTTATAATTAAATTTTTTTGTTTTTTAGTTAACAGCAGAAGATGGAGAAGTCAGGACGTAAGTGAGGTGAAAATAACATGAAGGAAGAGGCAAAGAATGTCAAGGCTTCTTGAAACGTCAGTCAGAGAAACGACTGAGAAACATTTAGTTCTAAGGAGTCCAAGTCCATGCTTAAAATTCCACTTTCAAACCGCTGTAAAAAGAGAACCACTGTTCAAAATAACGTCAAATTTGAACAGCATATTACTGACCCAGGCAAAACGTCATCGAAAAAAAAATCCAATAAACGGCTGTGTAAGCGTCAGGATATGCACATCAACAGACGGGCGGCACTCAGCTGTTCCTCAGTTTGCGATCGAGACGCCCAACATTACCGTTTCCATGAAGGATCGTGTGCCACGGGTAAAGCTCTTCTACAAAACAGGTGACTGTGCGCCAGCAGCTCTGTTGCGGACACTGAAGGGTTTGAAAAAAGGCATTGGTCCGATGTCTGCTAAGGGGACTGAGAAATAATTGCAGTATTCGAAAATATCATGCCTTTTGTAGTGTAATGGTCAGAGGAAGCAAAGCAGTTGATCCGTCCTGTGTTGATGTGGGCACAGCATTGCAAGAGGGGTCAAGTAGTGGTGTGCAAATATGCAGTCACGGGGATATGCGCGAAGTTGGACATGCCTGCGAGCACGGTGCATAAAATACTACCTAACAAAATGGTTCAAATGGCTCTGAGCACTATGGGACTTAACATCTGAGGTCAACAGTACCCTAGAACTTAGAACTACTTAAACCTAACTAACCTAAGGACATCACACACGTGCCTGAGGCAGGATTCGAACCTGCGACCGTAGCGGTCGCGCGGTTCCAGACTGTAGCGCCTAGAACCGCTCGGTCACTTCGGCCGGCTACTACCTAACGTCCTTCACTGCTATCTGTACAAAATCACTCATGTTAAGTAGTTGCTTCCTGCTGACCTACCAACAAGCAAACGTTCGCTCTGGATTTTCTGAATTCTAACTTTGGCTCGGAAGGTGGTAAATTATGCTGCCACAAAAGTCTTTGGTCACTTACCTAATAGCGTCAAAAGTCTGACAGATTTCCATATAGCATTTAAAAGGAAATTAAAAGAATTTCTGAATGGCAACTCCTCCTACTCATTAGATGAATTTTTGGATATATCAAGTGGGTAATTTCCTCTCTCTCTCTCCTCCCCCCATCCCCCACACAAAAAATTAAAAATATTAAGTATCATGTATAGACACCTTTAATTAACCTGACACGTTCCACATCATCACGAAGTGTCGCATTCATGATCTATGGAACAAGTACTAATATAATATAATATAATCATGGATGTGGACTATGAAATCCACGGAACATTCTGTGGACAGAAGGAGGCCATCTCCAAGGACATGTTAATACCCAGATTTGCAGAATATGGGCAATGGAAAATTCGCACTCACATTAACCTGTACCACTTAATTCTGCAAGGGTAGCTGTGTGGTGCGGGTTGACGCATCGTTTATCGTAGGGCCATATTTTTCCGAGGATATGTTACCTGAACCGTCACTGGTAAACGCTATGAGATTCTTTTGATCGCCAACCTCATTCCAATCCGTCAACAGCGTGGATGATGTATGGGAAGGATATTTTTATGCAGGATGGCGTTCCTCCGCTCATTGCACAGCCAGTGAAGCAACTGCTGCAGAGGCATTTCGGAAATTCTAGAATTATCAACCGTCACTTCCGCACAGCCTTACCACCCAGATCGCCTGATGTTAATGCGTATGACTTCTGGGTGTTGGGTTGTCTGAAACATATTGTGTTCAGTGCTCCAGTCACGAACATGGCTGACTTGAAGGCATGCTCAGCGCAACGCGTTCTGAACATGACCCACGAGACTCTCCGATCTGTTGTGGATCATGCTGTCTCTCCATTTCAACTTCTGGCGGAAAACGGTGGCCAACACACTGAATATGTCTTGCGCCAGTCTCAAGACAATTGGAACCCGATGTCACTTTGCTTTTAATGCAGTCTTTGACGTCAGGACAATTAGAAAGCGATTTTTTCTATCCAATGTGGCACTACTTTGCGGAGGTGGATAGGCTTACGTAATACAGCTGGTCAGTGCCGAAATTCTCCAATTATACACATTGAACAGTACGGATGATGTAATGTGCGACTCAAACCATAGCCGTCGTACTGATTCGTCGGTCATTTGTAGCCTATTTTTTTTGTTCCATGACGTTTCACCCCGTGGCAATAATATTATGTTCAAATTTGATGTTCTGAGAGATGGTTCTCTTTCTAAAGCGTTTTGAAAATGGAACTTTAACTATTAACACCCTATACATTAGATGGCAATCTTTGCGGGGAAAGAAACAGGCGGCCATACAACCTGTTTTAGAGAATACATTTTTCCCAAGAACATTCAATAATGAGCAGGAAACAAAACTGTACGATCATGTTATCATGCCTCTGAGTATAGATTAGTTCTTAAGTCTAGTGTATAAGTGACAGAGCAACTGAAACTGAAGCATCGGTTCAAATTCGGAAACACACACACACACACACACACACACACACACACACACACACACACACACAGAGTCTCTTCCCTCCAATACTAAATTGGTGATCCCTTATCCCTTGGTATCTCAGAATGTGTCATATCAAGGGATACTTCCTTCTAATAACGTTGCACCATAAATTTCTTTTCGCCCCAATTCTATTCAGTACCTTCTCATTAGTTACGTGAGCTACCAAACTAATCTTCAACATTCTTCTGTAGCACCACATTTCAAAAACTTCTATTCTCATTTTGTCTAAACTGTTTATCGTCCATATTGCACTTCCATACATGGCTACACTACATGCAAATACGTTAAAAAAAAGACTTCCTAACACTTAAATCTATATTCCATGTTAACAAATTTCGTTTCTTCAGAAATGGTCTTCTTATCATTTCCAGTCTACATTTTATATCCGTCTACTTCGGCCATAATCGGTTATGTTATTGTCCAAAGAGCGAAACTCGCGTACTGCTTTAAGTGTCTCGTTTCCTAATTTATTTCCCTCCTCATCACCTGATTTAATTTGAATACATTTCATTATCGTTGTTTCGCTTTTGTTGATGTTGATCTTATATCCTCCTTTCAAGATATTATCTACTCCGTTCAACTGCACTTCCAAGACTTTTGCTGTTTCTGGTAGAATTAGAGGGTCATTGGCAAACCTCAAAGTTTTTATTTTTTCCCCCTGAACTACTCCACATCTTTCTTTAGTTTCCTTTGCAGCATTACTTATTGAACGGATAGCTCGATAATTTTCAAACCTGTCAGCACCTGATTCCTCTGACATAGGAGTTTTTATATTCTTCTTTAAGCCTGGGGGTGTTTTGCCTTTTCCATATACCTTGCTCAGCAGGTTGAAGAGTTTTGTCATGGGTGGCTCTCCCAAGACTATCAGTAGTTCTGACGGAATGTAATCTACTCGTGGGGTCTTGTTGCGAATTTGGTCTTTCAGAGCTCTGTCAATTCTTCTTGCAATATCATATCTCCCATTTCATGTTTATCTGTTTCATCTTCCCTTTCTGTAATATTGCCTTTAAATTAATCACTCTTGTATAGGCCTCACATATACTCGTTCCACCTTCAACTTCCCCTTCTTTGCTTAGGACTGGTTTCCCATCTGGCCTTTTGATATTCATACAGCTGCTTCCCTTTTCTCCGAAGAACACTAATTTTCCTGCAGGCGGCCTCTATCTTTATCCTAGTGAAATAGGCTTTTAAATCTTTACATTCGTCCTCTAGCCATTCCTGCTTAATCATTTTACACTTCTTGTTAATGTCACTTGTTAAAAGTTTGTATTCCCTTTCCCCTGTTAATTCAATATCTCCTCTATTATTCAACGATTTCTAGTAGGCCTTGTCTTTTTACCTTTTTGATCGTCTGCTGCCTTGATTATTTCATCTCTGAAAGCTATCCATTCGTCGTCTAGCGTATTCCTTTCTCCTGTTCTTGTCAATTGTTGCCTAATTTTTCCTCAAACTCTCAACCACAACTGATTCTTTCAACTTATCTAGTCCTCACTCTTTAATGTCCTACCTTTTTGCAGTTTCTTGAGTTTTAACCTACAGTTCATAACCAATAAATTGAGGACACTATCAACTTCTGCTCCTGGAAATATCTTACAATTTAAAATCTGGTTCCAAAATCTCTTTCTTACCACTGTATAATCAATCTGAAGCCTTCCAATGTTCCTAGGTCTCTTGCACGTATGCAGCCTTCTTTCATGATTATAAAACCGAGTGTTAGTGATAATTAAATTATGCTCTGTGAAAACTTCTACCAGACGGCTTCCTCTTTCATTCCTTTCCCCCAGGCCATACTCACTATTTTTCCTTCTTTTCCATTTCCTGCAATCTAATTCCAATCCCCCTTCACAATTAAATTTTCGTCTCCATTAACTATCTGAATAATTTCTTTCATCGCATCATACATTTCTTCAATCTCTTCATCATCTGCGCAGCTATTTGGTATATAAACTTGTTCTAGTGTGGTGGGTGTGGGCTTCGTTTCTGTCTTGACTACGATAATGCTTTCACAATGCTATTCATAGTAACTTAACTGCATTCCTATTTTCTTATTCATTATTAAATGTATTGCTACATTACACTATTTGATTTTGTATTTATAACCCTGTATTCAGCTGACCTAGAGTCCAGTCCCTCCTGCCAACGAACTTCACTAATCCTCACTACATCAACTTCAACCTGTCCATTTTCGTTTTTAAATTTTGTTACCTACCTACCCGATTAAGGGCTCTAACACTCCTCTCTACGACCCGTAGAATACCAGTTTCCTTTCTCGTGATGACATCCTCCTGAGTAGTCTCTGCCTGGAGATCCGAATGGGGACCATTTTGCGTCTGTAATATTTTACACAAGAGGATGCCATCACCATTGAACCATACAGAGGAGATACATGCCCTCGGGAGAAATTACGGCTGTAGTTTCCCCTTGCTTTCAGCCGTTCGCATTGCCAGCAGAGCAAGGCCATCATCCAGACTACTGAAAAGGCTGCTGCTCTCTTTGGGAACCACACGTTACTCTGGCTTCCTAACAGATATCCCTCCGTAGTCGTTGCACGTACGGTACGGCTCTCTGTATCTCGGAGGCACGCAAGTCCTTCGCTAAGGGCAAGGTCTATGGAGGAGGAGAGGGTACGGGAATATATCAAAATTTAAAAGCTGACTACAACTGAGCTCACGAGTTTGCACCGGACAACAATTTTCAGCAAGAAACAAATGGAATCTTTGACGAAGTAGGTTTGCTGATAGCATGTTCAACTCTATTATCATTTACTATTCAATCAAAAGCTTTTGCAACGAAAATACATTTTTTTTACGCAATACAGTTTCATTTCCGAACCAATCCACTCAATATTGGACACTTTCGCTGCGGCTGACGCTTATAAGCGTCCGCGCTCGCTGTCGGATTACTCAGTTTAGTTGCAGCGTCCAAGCTAGCATCAAAGCGTGTAAACTTTTGTGTTGTGTGGTCAGTTATAGAACGTATATTGTTGGTAATGGTGGCTAATGAACCAACACCTGGTCCTTCCAGTGTGAAAAGGAGCAGAAAAAGTGTTAAACTGACAGAGGTTACTTAGTGTACTAAACGACAGTGACTTTCTGTGTAGTGAGGTCGACGCATACCACGGAGATTGTCATTTAGAGGCTGCGAAAGAATTGCAGAGTGATGATAGCGTGGAAGCACAGCTTTCGATTCTGTTTCGTGACAGTTCCGAATCTGACGATACGAATCACGACGATTGTGTGGAAATAGACGACGAAAAAGAGCGCGACCTGTCACACGGAGATAATCCAGGTGAGTCCTGGCATATAGAACCACGTAATATGCAGTATCACCCGTTTATTAAGAAAGAAGTTCTGCAAATTCATCCTGCTGGCCATTATCCTATGGATATCTTCAGATTGTTGCTAACAGACGAATTGTTGTAACTTGTAGGTGACGAAACGAACGATAACGCAGTTTACATACTGCTAAGCGAAAATACAAAAGAGGGATCTAGGATCTGTAAATGGAAACCTCTAAGTGTAGGCGTCATCATTAAGTCAGTATAGAACATGATCCTACAGATCTTACACGGTCTTGACGTCGGCCTGTTGTAAGGTATCAGGCAAATCCAACACCTTCCATGAAAACCCTGACATGATAAGCAAATCCAGTAGTATGTCACATAGCTCCGAATAAATCGTGACATTAAATTAACCAAAGTAATACGAGTAATGAGTGAGCAAATGGAATACCACAGACTAACACAAGAATGCCTAAATGCATGTTGTACCTTCCCACCGTGAGGCAGACGCAGTTCCGAGGGGAGAAACGAGAACAGAAGCCGAGAGCAGAACCGTATTAAGCTAGAAGGCCCTACGATAAGGGACGGACTGGAGACCCACGTCGCCAGCTAACCACTAGGGCCCACCACCCGCACGTTTTAGCGTGAGACTTTTTCGCGTCTCAGGTACGTCAAGGACCACCCCCCAGCCCATGTTAAAAGATAGAGCCCTCCAGAAGAACAGTATAGATCTTACGATAACGCTAAAAGGACCACACCAGCTGCAGGTTTTAGCGTGAGGCTTTGTCGCGTCTCTGTTACGCTGCAAACTTTAAAAACATTGTTCCGCCACGAAAAGTATAACTTTCTCATTGGATAGACAGAATTTTTGTAGGCGGAGCTTACGGTTAACATTGAGACCCTGATTGGTCAGATGAAAACACAACCAGATAGTTTTTTTTTAAACCAACTTCGGTAAATTGTATTAAGGAAAGAGTTGCTTCCGAGATGGCGACGTGAGCGGAGCTGTGTTGCCCGCCGCTGCTCTGACGCTGCCTAAACACCGACAAGGTAATGAACGCACGCGATGCCGCAATTTTGAGCGCATAAGGCTTCACTCAGAACTGCAGAAGTCTCATCTGTTACACCTCCTTTTTGCGTAATACTAGTGTCGATCGTCAATTAAAGCTCATGGTGTTCACATTTGCCACTTGAAGTAAAAATCTGAAACGCGATGATTTTTCTTTTATATAGTTATTGAGAAGCCACATCAGCCACTGTAATTTACAAGTTAGATAAGTAATTAAATATAATTGAGGGTCACTGTAGACCATTTTGATAGTTTTCTCTTTTGTGAAACTGAAATTAAACATAGATTATAAATGTGATATGGCATAGGTCATCCTTCGATCGATTGTAGAACTTGGAAAACCACTCAGGGAATATTCGTTCACAATTTTGTTGAACGCAGTTGGTTTTTACCATCCTGTATTGAAACATTTCCTTTTAGCAATAATGCAATTTATAAACGATGTTTTGTGAGTAGAATAAAATTATCAATGGTAAACTTAACTGCTTTTTCGACGTTATTTTATCAGCTAACTTAAAATAGGAAAGCCTTGAACCCTTTCCACTAGATTTAGTTAGTATTAAGATTCTTTTACAGGGAATGCAGTGGAGCTGACGCTGAGATCATTTAGTATTTGGTTATATCATCGCTAGTCTCACTGAACTCTTCTGAATTCTACATGTCATGTGTGGTCTGGCGTCTCCTTACCACCAACAGGTCCCAGGTTCAAACTAGTAAATTCCCTAAAAAACACGCTCAGAGCGTCGTTGCGCGAAAGTGGTAGGGAGACACGATATAGAACAAACAGACACCACCATGAATGTTTAGACTGTACCTCAGGTGTCTTAGGAGCATCGGCTCCGAGCGGTACCTGCCCTTTCAGAGTGTTACCAGCCCGCACTCGCACGTTGCTGGGCCGCACTGGAGAGTTGCGCGACTGCACCGATGCCGCAGCAAAAGTGTTAAACGACCAAAATGTAAAGGATTGTAAAAATATTAAAAAATCAACTTACGTAAAAAGTAACTTATCGTAGCATTACCCATTCACATTCAGAAAATAGTATAATTTCCAAAAATCTTGTTCGTGCAATATTACCCAGTTTTCCTCTACATACGTCTTGCAACGTGTTTAAGAACTATAATTGAAACAAACTCTCAAAACTTTGCTTTGGCATAAATTACAAAGTATAAAATGGAGGTGTGCCCTCACCACTACCAGTGTTTCACTTAGGGCTACGATACTGAACAAAGGTCCTCAGACTATACCCGTGCGATGGTGTGAACTGGTGGAATGCTGTTTCTTTCAGATGATGCCTCCTACATTTGGGACGTAAATCTTTTTTTGCTTAGTGGTAAGTCGGTCCATTCTGTTTTCCTGGGGTTTGCCCGTTCTACCTATGGACTCCCTAATTGTTACGGATTACTTGATGTAGTAGGTAGGATGTAGACAAATCTGACAACCTTCGAGATTTGTTCTTTAATAGGTAGAGTTCCCCATGAATCATGAACATCCCGAAGTTGTACAGACTGCGTTTTTCAACAATACAGACAGCCATACCGTACATGCAACACAACAGAGGGATATCTGTGGAGAGGCAAGACTAACCCTTGATTCCTGAAGTGGGTTAGAAGTTTTTTCTGTACATACAGAGGCACTAGTCTGGATGACGGACTGGTCTGGCCTTGTATAATTCCTCCAACATGGTCTTTCAGTGTTGTTACTGCAAGCGGCTGAAAGCAAGGGGCTCAGTTCGAAGTGGAACTCACCGCTGAAGACATGTCTGGAGACACGCCAGACAGCGGTGGGATACCAAACTGACAGTTGCCCGCCATATGGCCCGACAACAATGAGTGATGGGTTGGGATGCCAGTTATATTGATAGCAGAATCCCTATGATTGTCATCTGTGGTACCCTTACAGCACAACAGTACGTTGACTATATTCTACACCCTGTTTTGCTGCCCTTCACATGTCAAGCAATCCTGGGCTTATATTTCAGCAAGATAACACCCGCCCGCACACAGCGAGAGCTTCTACTGACTGTCTTCGTGCGTCCCAAAACCTACATTGAATAGCAAGGCCGCCGGATCTCTTCCCAATTGAGGGCGTTTGGAGCATTGTGTGCAGGGCCCTCCATCCAGCTCGGGATTTTGACGTGCTGACGCGCCAGTCGAACAGAGTTTGGCACGATATCCCTCATGAGGACATCCAAGAACTCCGTCAATCAATGCAAGGACGAATAACTGCTTGCATAAGGGCCAGATGTTGAAAAATGTGTTACTGACTTGCTCCAATTTGTGAAGCTCTTTCTCTTGATTAAATTATCCAGTTTTTCTGAAATTGTAATCACTTGTTCGTACATGTACATCGTTTTTATCGATTGCCGTCCCGTTCGGATAATTCTTTCTTGGTGCATTGCTTTTTTTTTTGTCCACAGGGTGTTCAGAAACAGTATGAAAAGATTGTAAGGATGTTACAGGATAGGTTATGCTGCGAAATAAGTTAGACATTCAGACCCTTGCGCGTCCACCAAACACAATTTATTCGTGTCAGTTGTTTCCCTAGAGTAGATGACAGCGCACGAGACTGTTCAGCCTTTGGATGGAATTCGATCCTTATTACTGCCCCATGTCCAATTTTTGAATCCTTTTGTTTTGCTTTAGGAAACCAAATTAACATATTTGGTGACACGGTCTCTCGCAGGCCGCTTTAATTTGAGCACGCAATGGTCTGAATGGCTAACTACAATGCTAATTAACCAGTTTTTTTTCCTTAACAGTTATTTGTCAGCACAACGTACCCTACAACTCCCTTACAGACTTCTTTGACTGTTTCTGATCACCCTGTGTATCGGGGCCTATCTCAGTCAATCGCAAGCTCCTGATGTGTGTGATGCTGTGACGCCAGGCCAGGTTACCCAGGTGTCACACTGGAACTACCATGTCATTCCGGCGCCTTATTTCCCCTCTATGTGGACAGTAGGCTTTGCGCAGTATTGCACAATCTGATGACGTTTTAGGTACCTGTTATGTAACATAAATATTACACATGTAGACACTTACTGTATTACGTAAGTGTTACACATTTCCTCCCCCCCCCCCCCCCCCCCCCGAGTTGTTTTCAAAATTTGAAATTCTCAGAGACAGTGATCAGTTTGAAATAGTCACGAATGATGACAGGAACTCCCTTGATTATCTGTTTTCCTTTACTTCTGGGCTGACATAAACCTTAATCCAAACTTATTTAATAATGCTTATGTACTATTTCAACTCCGCATTTTATTACTTGCATTTCTGGAAGTCGCTTTCCTCCAAGAGAGTGTTGGATTTTTAATAATTTTTATTCTTTTTTCTGACAAATGAAATACTAAATTCGCTGCATCAGACTTAATTTTCATTAGTTAGCACACTACTGTGCATGTTAATGATATTTATCACTACTAGTTGTGTAGCCGTATCAACACTTAATATTAACGTTGCATCCATCTTTCGTGCTTTTCCATCTTTACACAGCATTAGACATTATTGGCGGAAGGCGGCGGCGGCGGCGGCGGCGGCGGCGGCGGCTGCTGCTGCTTCTTACTTGCTGTCAAGGAATCATGCTTTAGAGATTTTTACCCTCGATCGGTGTCTAGTTGTACTAGTTGTAGTAAGGCAGCTTTCTTCGTTTTCTACTCTCCCTGCCATCGTACACCACGTATGTAATTACATGAAAAGACAAATTTCATTAATTAGTAACAGGCAATTGTATCCTAATTCGACGGCCAAACTGGTCCAGCGGTTCTAGGCGCTGGAGTCTGGAATCGCGCGACCGCTACGGTCGCAGGTTCGAATGCTGCCTCGGGCATGGATGTGTGTGATGTCCTTAGGTTAGCTAGGTTTAAGTAGTTCTAAGTTCCCGGGGACTGATGCCCTCAGATGTTAAGTCCCATAGTGCTCAGAGCCATTTGAACCATTTATCCTAATTCTGTAAGATAAATGTGTGTTCATTAGATTATTCAAATGAAGTCACCATTACTATTATTAACAACATCCTTATACTTCATTAAATTTGTGTGTCATTGACCTTCCATATCACGGTTTTTTTCCGGTCGGGAAGCCAACTGCTCTCCTGACCCACATATTTTTCGTACGTCTGGTGTGTTTGGAGACGGGGCTGGCACCCCATGCTGTGAACCTACTCATTGGCGTGTCGCTGTGTCCATAGGCTCTAAACGCCACCAGCTCAAATTGCTTCCGTCTGACCAAAATCGAGCGTTTTTCCTTCGTCAGTTTACATTTACATGTTTACATATGTCAACCTATCTTTTATCGAACTTAATGCAAGTCAGTGCATATGATACGTTACACTATTTTCTTGGGATGTGTATTTTTTTGAATTCAAGCCACCAAGCCTTCTGCCTCACGTCCGAAGGAATTCGTTTTGCACTGTCAACAGTGATCATTTAGCATTCTGTTCCTACTCTCGTTATTACTGCGTTCAAATACTCTTTTCTTCCACTGTTTAATAGGCGATTCAGTATTTGATGAGTGAGTCTGCCTCGTTTCTCATCACAAAGATGACAACCACTATTTAATGTGAATATATTTATCAGATTACCTTTGTTTCATGCTACCATATTTCAACGTCTTTATTCGTGCTATTATTAAGCTGATCATTATGACTAGTATTTTTCCTCATATTTTCGAGTTTACCTCCCCTAAAAAGTGTTACGTTCCTACCTCGGTAGTAACAAGCTCACTTCTTGCTGATTTGTTATGTCGGAATTAATTCACCTACTCAACTTCTTAGTAAAGCGGCACCTTACCTGGTCAACGATCCAATGAATTCGTTTTGAACCAATGTGGCCCGGGTCTTGTTGCGTACATTATTCACTGTTCTCTGCCTTAATGATCTATGGCTTGTTTCCGGTTACCTACAGCATTTCTTTCAACTACTCGTACTTTTTACGTAAGCAGTCTGCTCCAGCCAGTTTCATAAACTGACGCAAGTATAGATTTACTCTGGTAGTGTTATTCACTTACCTCGTCTTTTGAGTTATCTTCATACCTACCATATTCATTTTGTGCATTCTCATGTGTGCTATGTATGCATAGCGTAATAATGAATTCGTAGTAGTTATATCATTGAAAATATGTAAGGTATTTTGAATGTTTTGTGATGACTCCTATCCAAACTTTTGACTTGCGCAATACGTATCTCTGCATCTAGTATGTATTATTTTCTTTTGTGATCTGTTTCATGCTTGTTGTTAGAGGTCGTTAACGAAATTTTCGACTTTTACTTCTCTTAACAATGTCTTATGTACTATTCACTTTCACTACTCATAGATTTTTAATTTAGTATTGCAGAAATCTTAAATGAAGTAAACAGCACCATTGTAATTTGAGGCCCTGTATTCGGCAGATGCACATCTACGAAAGAGCTGTGAGTCTTCTGAGGATATTTAGTGTCTACTACTTCAATCATTTAATTTGCCATATTCGCCTAGTTTTGAATTTCTCCATCACCTGAATTAGTACTTATGACGTTAGTTTTTATGGGGTATACGTTGTATTCATCGCGTTTTTTCAACATGACCATGTCCTGATCTTCCTCCACACCACTAACATCACTTTATTCTTTCTCCACGCCTAATCTTACGTCCTGAATTAGTTGTAAAATGCATCCATATTCTCGTTTAAAGGTGTTATGTTAGAGTAACTTGAACTTACCTGCGTCTTCTTATCAATACTTACTTTATTCATCCATTATTTTCGAAGGTACTTACATTTAATGATTCATCATTCCAGATATCTACCCTTGGATTGCCAAACTGGTCCATCTGTTTGTAGCACTCTAGTGTGAAAGATATTACTGCTATCAGATTTTACGTTTAATCTCACCTCTTTCTGGTCAATTGACGTAGTCAGTTCATCCTTCTTACCTGTAATTACCGTCTCTGTCTCGTCCGTAGATAAATTAATTACCTTGTCATTGTGGTCGTCACCATCCTTTTCGTCTTTTAAATATGTTCTCTCTTCCAGAACGAAATTTTCACTCTGCAACGGAGTGTGCGCTATATGAAACTTCCTGGTAGATTAAAACTCTGTACCGGACCGAGACTCGAACATCCTCCAGGGTGTGGCTAAGCCATTTCTCCACAATACTCTGTCTTCCGGAAGTGCTAGTATTACAAGTTTCGCAGGAGAACTTCTGTGAAGTCTGCAATATAGGAGATGAGATACGGGCGGGAGTAAAGCTGTGAGGACGGGTAGACCGCGGCTTTTTATATTGTTAATAGCGCATTTTAGGCGTCTAAAATAGGCTCTTTCAGTACCCCGTTAAGGCTGTATAAAAACTGTAATAGGTCCTAAAAAGGATTCTGCAGAAAAATTAAACATAATGTAAAATACACAGTGTTAACATATGAGCATATTATAATTCAGCATAAATAGGAAAAATGAAAGACTGATGGGAGTGCTTCTCAAGAACAGCTTTGAAAATAGAATTTTTTAGTTTTCGAAGGCGGATGTTTGCTGGCACAAGTGAACTGTAGAGTTGGTTCTTTTTGGTGTATTCATCAGATGTCTTGGGTAAATGCGTTCGTTTCAATTCTGATATTAGTTCAACGTTTGCCTTATGTAACGCTCCATCTGAGATAAGTGGGAATTTATCATTCGAAACTAATACAAGAAAGAAACGAGATGCTACATAGAAGGGCGTATAAGAAGAATTTGTTATTGTTAAGGGACACCGGTATTTAATTTTATCCAAATAAAATTAAAAAAAACATAATACAGCTCAGCAGTTTTAGTTTTCCAACTATCCTGTCACTGAATAGATTTTTGTCACATCTCAAAATTTGAAAAAAATCAAATCTTGGAGCATCACTTTAAAAACATTCATGCTTTGTTTTTATGAGATTTTCACATTGTTTAAGTTTCCTTTATACCAAAACTTAACTCTGCTGCTTAAAAATGGTGAAGTGATCAATTGAGATCCGGTGTCTCTCAGTATAATTTTAAACTGTATTTATCAAATAATAATCTACACAAATGTTCTGGTGTCGACAGAGGTGAGAAGAAATTCGCAATTCCGAAATGGCAGGTAAACGTAAGAAGCACAAAAACATAACTAACGTCTTTGTTGCATTCTTCGTAGAGTATAATTTTTCCATCTTTCATATTGTGCGGAAACTCTGGTAGCCACAATCTTATACGACTAGAGTTTCAGCTAGCACTTTTAAGCATTTTCCTCTGTTGAATTATTCACGCACTGGAACTAGAATAGATTTCGAACAATTAACGTGTTACACTGTATACGTCTATCGATACACCACTTACTAGTTTAGTTTGGCGGGTAGTAACAAAAATATGAAATGACCTCGCTTTCCTAGAATGGGAGTCCGTGTGTATACAAGGAGTGAGGTAAGGGTTCTTTTTACAATGGCTCGGCAGCTTCAAGTCTCCCCTCCTGTTTTTTTTTTCGATCTGAGGGTATTTCAAGGCCTACGAATTCCTTTCTTTGTGGAGTCGGACAATTGGCCAGCATTACATGAGCTACAGATGTATTTTTCTTACTAAATATCGCAGTTCCGAAACCTAAGAAGCGTACAAACATAACTAACATCTTTGTTGCGTGCTTGACAGTCTCATAAGCAACGCTATTGTTCTGAAAATAGGCGTTGCCGTCGAAATAGGCTGTTTTACGTGCTATAAAATTAACGGTCTCGAGTTTAATTAGCCACAAAACTCGGAACTACAAAATTTATTCACAACTAGGAACTCAGGGAAAGAATACGTTTTTACCTAAAAGTCCGCGTTCTAGTTATTGAGTCGTAGCCCTTGCCCTTAAGGCAAAGGTTGTAGGTAGAATCCAGGTGTGGTGCACAGTTTTAATCTGCCAGTAAGTTTCATGCTCTCTCTTCATGTGCCTTATAAAATTTTTCCTTCCCGAGCCGTTTCGGCGGTATTCTGTGCTGTAGATTCAAGAAGTAAATCTGGACAAGTCCTATTTTCATTACCGTTCACGATTGGACATGACACACATCCATGCCCGAGGCATGAAACGAACTTGCCACCGTAGCAGCAACGCGGTTCCAGACTGAAGCGCCTAGAACCGCTTGGCCACAGGGGCCGGCTGGTAACAGAGGAGATACTTAATTTCTGAATTTAGTTGATGAAAGGAGAAAATATAGAAATGCAGTAAATGAAGCAGGTGAAAAGGAATACAAATGTCTAAAGAATGAGATCGATAGGAAGTGCAAAATGGCTAACCAGGGATGGCTAGAGGACAAATTTAAGGATGTAGAGGCATGTATCACTAGGGATAAGAGCGATACTGCCTACTGAACGTAACAGAGACCTTTGGAGAAGAGATAACTACCTGCATGAGTATCAAGAGCTCAGATGAAAACCAGTCCTAAGCAAAAAAGGGAAAGCAGAAAGATGGAAGGAGTATATAGAGGGTCTATACAAGGGCGATGTACTTAAGGGCAATATTATGGAAATGGAAGAGGACGCTGATGAAGGTGAAATGGGAGATACGATAGTGCGTGAAGAATTTGACAGAGCACTGAAAGATCTGAGTCAAGACATAGCCACGGGAGTAGACAACATTCCAATAGAACTACTCATAGCCTTGGGTGATCCAGTCATGACAAATCTCTTCCATTTGGTGAGCAGGATGTATGTGACAGGAAAAATACCCTCATACTTCAAGAATAATATAGTAATCCCAATCCCAAAGGAAGCAGGTATTAACAGGTGTGACAATTACCGAACTATAAGTTTAATAAGTCACTGTTGCAAAATAGTAACACGAATTCTTTACAGACGAATGGAAAAACTGGTAGAAGCCGACCTCGGCGAAGATCAGTTTGGATTCCGTAGATATGTTAGAACACTTGAGGTAATATTGACCCTACGACTTACCATAGAAGGTAGGTTAAGGAAAGGTAAACCTACGCGTCTAGCATTTGTAGACTTGGAGGAAGTTTTTGACAATGTTGACTGGAATACTCTCAAATTCTGAAGGTGGTTAACACAGAGACAGAAAGGTTATTTACAACTTGTACAGAAACCAGACGGCAGTTATAAGAGTCGTGGTGCATGAAAGGGAAGAAGTGGTTGCAAAGGGAGTGTGAGAGTGTTGTAGCCTATACATGATCTTCAATCCGTATATTGAGCAAGTAGTTAAGGAAACGAAAGAAAAATTTGTAGTAGGGATCAAAATCCATAGAGAAGAAACAAAAACTTTGAGGTTTGCCGACGACAGTGTAATTCTGTCAGAGACAGCAAAGGATCTGAAAGAGCTGTTGAACGGAATGGACGGTGTTTTGAAAGGAGGATATAAGATGAACATCAACAAAAGTAAAACGTGAATAATGGACTGTAGCCCAGTTAAATCTGGTGACGCTGAGGGAATTAGATTAGGAAACGAGACGCTTAAAGTAGTCGATGCGTTTTGCTATTTGGGAAGCAATGAACTGATGATTGTAGAAGTAGAGTGGATATAAACTGTAGGCTGGCGATGGCAAGAAAAGCGTTTCTGAAGAAGAGGAATTTGTTAGCAATGAGTATAGATTTAAGTGTGAGGAAGTCCTTTCTGAAAGTATTTATATGGAGTGTAGCAATGTATGAACTAAAACATGGACAATAAACAGTTTAGAGTAGAAGAGAATAGAAGCTTTCGAAGCGTGGTGCTACAGAAGAACGCTGATGATTCGATGGGTAAACCACGCAACTAATGAGGTGGTACGCGTAGAATTGGGGAGAAGAGGAATTTGTGGCACAACTTAACCAGAAGAAGGTATCGGTTGCTAGGACACGTTCTGAGGCATCAAGGGATCACCAATTTAGCAATGGAGGGACACGGGTAGGGTAAAAATCGTAGAGGGAGGCCAAGAGATGAGTACACTAAGCAGATTCAGAAGGATGTAGGTTGCAGTAGTTACTCTGAGATGAAGAAGCTTGCACAGGATAGAGTAGCATGGAGAGCTGCTTCAAACCGGCCTCTAGACTGAAAACCACAATACAAACAACAGTTATTCATATTTTCGTGATTGTTGAAGCAATAGTTACAGTTGTATGTAGAAAGGACACATCTACCATACGTCTCTGACCTACATATAGGATTTAAAATTTCAGTTTAGTGCAGAAACGACACCTCTCCTGGAGAGGAGCTGTTTCTGCGCTAAATGTGTGGGAAATATATCAGTACAGGAAGCGTTCTGCTGCAGGCAGTTCACCATTAATTTAGTCAATATTCACAACATGAGGGGCAATACAGCAAAATTTTTATTTATCATGCGGGGGAGGCTTAGGAAAGTGCGGATTAAGTTTGCCATTTTATCTTAGAGAACATTAAGAGTGAGCTACCAATTTCTACCAAGTACCTACACTTATTTTCTGATGGGTGTCCTGGTCTGAACAAAAGTAACACAGATTTCTCCAAACGCTCATTGCTAGTGCAAGTTTACAAAAAGTAAACCATTATTTTCTCGCACATGGGCATTCTTTCATGCCATATTATCTTCGTTTTGGTATTATAAAGAGGAAGATTCGTACACCAGTCAGAATCTATTCACTCAGTAAATAGGTAAATCAGTGCTTTCAGTGACGTCTATGTGAAGGGGAGTAAAAAAATTAAAAGTAACATTCCATTTAAGTGAATATTGGAGTTTCAATGTGAAGAGGATTGCGTCAGAGGGAATTTCATTCATGGACTGGTTGTTCGTAATTTTAAACCGTCGCCTTCTACAATAAACCACCCATTGTTGTCATGTGCTCCTGCTTATCCACAGGGCTATGTGGAGGTAAATCAGAAGGAACTGATAAAGAATCGCAGCCATACATACCAACATAATATCGTTACTTTTATACTAAATACTACCTACGCCCTCCACAACAGCTGGTAGCAAATTGTGCTGATAGAGCTCCATTCGTAGATATAATACTTTCTTTTATCTTCTCATACTTTACTGAATTTCTAAATTTAATGGTAACAGAAATGTCTTGAAACTATTTTATTTTTATTTCAGACAATAAGTTCTGTGCCGAAATTTTTGAGTCAAACAATTTTTTTTTTTTTTTTTTAATTAAGAGCCCCTGACATGTAGGAAGAATGGGTCCTGTACTCTTATCAATTTAAAACTTTTCTCTAGTAAGAAAAAGATTCTAAATTAGTTACACACTATTAAAACCGATTTACTGCTTTTTGTGTCCTAAGTTATTAGCATTTATTTTAGAAAGAGCCGCTCATCACTTTTAAAAAAATTCTGTAGGCTTTTTTAGTGCTCTAATGTTACCGATCAAAATTTAAAAATATCTGTACCTGGCAATACATGGAAGGTGCACAGCTACCCTCACTAGATTATTCCTTAAGATTTTTTTTTTCATTTGCTGGGAAATGTAACTTATTCAGCAAATGTACACACGAGGTTGTTATTGGAGAATTTCAAATCCACCACAACTCGCGATTTTCCTGAAATTCACTAACTTTGCGTCATCAGAGGTGTCCTTTCGCTGCAGTGGAAGTGTTCAGTTGCAGGCTCGAACAGAATTGGCGGATGTAGCGCTGTAATGGTGATATTTGTAGGAAATCCTTAACTACTTGGCTTGCAGAGAAGAGCACAAAGTTTATCTTTTTCAAGGGATGCCATGTAATGATACCTGCAGTTTTAATCACTATGTGTACACTGAAATGTGATGTATGTTGCACAAAATATCAATACAATTATGGAATTGTGGGAGGATGACACTTTAATTACATCAAACACGCATACACGCCCGCATTATGGACCAGTCCATGACTATGCGATCATAAACAATATTTTTAGTGACATTTTTCAGTAAATGACGAGAGTCGCTACCGATCCCATTGTCTACAGTGGCCCCCACTGTTAGACTGACTCAGCCAGCACCGACTTTCCAGATTCTGCAGACACAAGTAAGCTTCTGTATCACATATTTCAGCCAATTCCAGCCACAGAAATTTTGTGTTAGCTAAGTCAATCGCAAGGTCCTGATGTGGATGACACTGTGAAACCAGGCCACATCACCCAGGTGCCACGCTGGAATCTCCATGCCATTCCGATGCCACATTGACCCTCTACGCAGACAGGTAACTGAAACTTCGTAAGATTGTGCAGTATTCTATAAAATAAATTTTACACATTTAGACAAATTTCATAAGATGCTGCCTATAGGAAAATTAAAGAGGCCTTTGGAAAGGAGCAACTGTGTGACTATCAAGAGTCTAGATAGCATCGCAGTACTAAGAAAATAGGGAAAGGTACAATGAGATGCAGTGTTTATATAGGGGAAACACGTTTGAGACCAATGTTATAGGAAGAGATGAGGAAGCTGGCGAAGATGAGATAATATATATATGATGCAGTGAGAAAAATTTGACCATACTGGAAGACCTAAGTGGAAAGGAGGCCCCTTTAGTAGACCATATTCCCTCAGAATTTTTAATATCCTTTTGAGAGCCAGCGATAACAAAATTATTCTACGCGCATATGAGATAGGGGAAATACCCTCAGACTTCGACAGGAATATAATAATTCAAGTTTGCGAGAAGGCAGGTGCTGACAGCATGTGTGATTATTATCGAACCATCAGTTTAAGACCAAAAAATTTTAACTAGAAGAAAAATTCGCTTAGTCGCAAATTTTTGTACGGGGCGAAGAGGGATAGCCAAGAACAACATACTGTTGTCCTGACCAGTGAGGGGTGAACGTGGAGGTGAGAGGAGTGTTTCGAGGCCACTTTTTTGTGTTTTTCTTGAACAAATCGAAAACTGCACCTTCTAGCCAAAAATTTTTTCCAGTACAAAATTAAACTATTTTAAATTTCGTACGAAAGAGGCGGGGGAGGAGGCGAGCGCTGGCTTCCAGACAGTCCATAACGTAAAGCCAGCGGGTTGGCCAGAGAGAGAATTCGATAGCGGAATGAGGAAATCAGCTAAACTTGTCCAGAACTAAGTCCTTCCATAGCTCAACTTTGCAATCTTAGAAATACTTGATAAATTTACGACCTTGACACTGGGCAAAGTTTTGTAAAATCGTCTGACTAGCGCTCCGCAAGGTGAGAATGGAAAGTTGGTCTGGAGAACGAAGCGAACACTGATGTTCTCCGGGCGCCAACTAGAATAGACTTAACCGCTGAGAGCAGTGCAGACTACTTCGACAGCTAGCTGCCTGTCCGCCAGCAACACTTAGCAGCAGATCACAACTATTCCTCCACTTCAGGTAGTTAGATAAGATGATGCGATCTTAGTCAATCGAGTGAGGAGACTTAGAAGTTACAGGGAGGTGCGATGTGAGACTGGGCTATAGTTTTGGACCTTGTTATTTCTTGGAGAGTTTGAGGGAACTTCCAGCTTATTTCTTGCAGCGGTATGCAAGATAACCAGCCACTAGGCGTAATCACGCAGTCACTGGACAAATACCACGAGTTTATAATTGTGCAGATGGTTTGCCAAGACTTAAGGGTTACTCATGTACAATAATCATTTGACCACTATACTAGCGTTTTCTGATCTTCAGTCAGAACACATGACGAATTTCATATTTAGGTGCTCTAACCACCATTTGTAACAGGTTAACATCATCTGCAATCCTGTTACCTTTGGTAAGTAGATGATTCCTTGCCAGAAATAACATATGTAGATAGCCAATCCAAGCATCATGTGTCCTTAGGGCCATTTTATTCAATAAATTGAGCCGTTGTGCACAATTAAGTTACTTCACAGGAACCTATGGGAGTTTAGTTATGTCGCAAAAGTTACTGCGCTTCTCTCACCAATGTGGTTATTGCTGGTGGAATACATGAATCTCTTACATACAGAAATTGCTAGCACTTCTAGAGTGGACTGCAGTGAGCAGAGCCTCTTACCACATATCCACAATGTATCTTGAAAGGCTGGTGTGATTATGTATAGTGGAATGGAACTGATCACGTTCAAGTCAAACAATCTAATAAATGCATTACAAAAACAGGTGTTTCACAAACAAGAACAATACATTTAAAAAGCACCTTGTGTAACTAGGGACGTCCACACACACGACAATCCACTAACGCTTGTTAAATGTTGAATTGCGTAACAGTGCACATTTGTGTACACGATTACGTTTATATGGCGAGTTAAATACATCATAGATCCACATTCTTTGAAGTACACAGCTTAACTGACTGACAATAAGGGCACTGATAATGCATGCAAATAACTGCAGCCACTAGATGGCTCTTACACAGGTACCTGAAAACCAGATTGTACATTTGATTTAATTTAATTTAAAATTAGAAATTTTTTTGAGAGCAGTTCTGTAGCATTTGAAAACTTCACTGATTGTTATGCAATAAATATCTATATTCACTTCTACAAAAAGTTTTTATTTTACAGTACATTTATATTATTACATTATACTATTATATAAATTCACTCGGTACGTACATTTGCCGTTTTTCCCCCGCATACTACCCATTATTCCCACAAGACACGTAAAGCATGACAAATGTCCTGAAAGATGGCAGCGATATGGCGAGAGGGGGGAGGGCAGGGGAGTGGTTGGTTGGTTGAGGGGAGGGGGCAAGGTACTCAACGGCGTGGTCATCAGTCCCGCAATTCACAGTTACTTGCTTAAGATAGAGGGAAGGGGCGAAGTAAGGGGTGGGGAGGGCGAAGTAAGGGGTGGGGAGGGCGAAGTAAGAGGTGGGGAGGGTGAAGTAAGGGGAGGGGAGGGGAGGGAAGATTTGGGAAAGGGAAGTAATCAAGGAGGGGGCGGGCTTATAGCAAAGACACTGCAAATTGGTGGCTGTATATGCCACATGGTGTAATATTAATGGCTTTACAGCCATCATATTCAGCTACAAAAAGCTCTTTTAGGAGTAGTTGAGAAGGCAGCAGTGGGAAGATGATGTAATGTGGTGTGAGGAACCGGTGACAGATGGTTTATTTGTCATGTGTATCGTGAAAAAAGAGTGCCTACACTGTGGTATTTCTACGCAATTGGCCGCTTTGTTCGGAAGGAGGCGCCAAAATCAAAAACTTCTGTTATTAAAGGGTTAATTACCTTCAGAATAAGATACAATTAAGAAGCGGAAAGGCAGACGAAGAACTTCGGAGAAATTCGAATTTCTCCTAACTTGGGTGGCGGACGAGGTGTTTTCTGTGCAGGGGACAACGTCTATAGAAGACAGCAGGTTCGTGACCATTTTTCAAAACTCTTACATTCTATTTAGGGCAGTGGAAGTAACTAGGCACCTCGCGTGTACTGCAATATTGATCGAAATGAGATCAGTGACACGTCATCTGGGGTAACACAGAGGAGGTATGAAGGGAGGAAATTTGAGAGGGAAGGGATTTGTCATAGTGTTTTCGTAGACATTTTACAGTACTCCAGTATCACAACAATAAATCAAAGCCTGCCATTTGGTTTATGGTAAACGAGTCTATTTGATTCATCCATTTCATATCAAACACGATAATACTATTGCCTATTTGTATAGCATTTCTGAGTAGTTGTCAATCTTTTAGCCTAACTGTAAGACACTCTTTTGATGTGTTCAACTTCACATTTCTCTCTACAGGGTGAACAATGATGCTACCGACAAAATATCGGAGGTTGTTTAGGATTACTTTCTCAGTATTTTGGTATAAGTGACCTTTGGTCTCCGATGACCCGTTACAGAGTAAAAATTTGTGTTTTATTTGTTTCGTTATCACGATAACCTTTGTTTCTGTGAAAATACCTTTACAGCAGTGGAAAAACTAATATACAGTCACCAAAACGCGCACACAAAACCCACAGCATGAAAGGTACTATGCTGAGTTGTCGCTCGGGAAGATCTCAGTACAGCGTCTTTCTGTAACCCTTCTATTACACCCAGTGAGCCCATAGCAACGATACAGATCGGCGAACTCTTTATCAATAATGCTGCCCATACTTCTGTATATCACAGTTAACGTACAACTAACACTGCTGGAAAAACAAACCAGAGATAGAACTGAGCAATACTGAATGCACCCTTGAGGGCAAAGAGTAATGTAGTCATCACTGTAGTCTGCAGCAGGTACTGTGACTGGAAAAAGCTTCCAGACGAGGCATTTACACTGTTGTACACATAGTAACAATGCAATCACTCAAAAAAATCTCCGTGAACAACCTGCAAATGTTGTAGGGGAGATCGGGTTCACCCTGTGTGTAAACCAAGTTGTCAGTCTTCGCACCGACGTCTTATTTCAATCAGTTTCAACTAGGTATGGCCACGGTTTCTGTCGGATAACACTTCATTTTCTGATAGTGGATGACATATTTTCACAAGAGATATCGCAACTGTATTCTTTTAAAGAAATATTTATTATAACAGTCTTAGCTGCAGGTGTCAGAAACGGTAACTGGTTTCGTCTATATCTACCTACATGACTACAATTCACACGCAAACGCTTGGCAGAGGGGTCACAGAACATTTTCAGATTCTCTCGCGACCGTTCCATTCTCGAACAGCACGTGGGAAAAAGGAAAACCTAAATCTTACAGTGCATAGCCTGATTTCCCTTATTTTATGTAGGTAGAAGTGAACAAAATATTTTCGCATTCGGAGGAGAAAGTTGACTGAAATTTTGTGAAAAGATCTCGCCACAACGAAAAACGCCTTTGCTTTAATGACAGCCACCCTACCTCTAGTATCATATCCATAACACTATCTCCCCTATTCCGCGATAATACAAAACGAGCTGCCCTTCTTGAAACTTCATGTCCTCTGTCAACGCTACCTGATAAGAATCCCATAGCCGCAGCAAAACTCCAGAACGAAAGGGCAAGTGTAGAGTAGTCTCAAAAAAAAAAAAAAAAAAAAAAAAAAATTGCTTCATCATCTTAGTGTTCCGCTAATAAGATGCAGTCTTTGGTTCGATTTTGTTTTAATCATTTAATGATTTTTGGAATACATAAATAAAATATTAGTACGTGTTTGTTTAAATTGACGACACAGATTGAAAATTTTCAGTTTTTACTTTTTAAATTTTATTTTGTAAATAGGGACAGTTAAGAGCTGTAAAATAGAAGAAACGACACCATTACAAGCGTGTAACAACATTCAGTGTTATCCAGCGTATTACTAGTCCCACACTGCCTCGCACAGCTGTGTCCGTGATGATGGGTAGGGGGACTGGTGGGAAGGGTAGTAGCCAGGCAACTAATACTGTGAGATGGTAAAATGTCACAAAGATATAGTCTACAGCATGTATTAATTTAAAATCAATAAGCTATCTGAATAAATGCACATAGTATTTATATATGAGACAGGCTTCTAAAATCAGTAACTAATTATTAAATTAAAACCTTGTTCTTAAACATTGTACGAACTGTTTTCATCAGAGGGCGTCGGAAGTGTGCGCTTCTGCTGGTGTACATTGGGCTCGCTCAGTGTGCCCGCGGCTACGCTGCCACACTGCCTGCTAGTGCACCGTCTCCCGCCGCGTTGGGTTGACTGGACCGTCTCAGTACGTCGTCAAAATTGGGTCACTTCTGATACACTTCTTGTAGGCTGCTGTGACATTTGTTTCCTTGTTACTCTTTAGTGCCCTTATGTACTGTGCGTACCTAATGTTAAATATCTGCACGTTTCCTAAATATAAACTGACTTCCGTTTTTGGCACATGAGCTTGAACTCTGCCTGGGAAATGGGGAAGGTCCTTTTAAAGGAATCATTCCAGCGAGGGTGTCCGACACCTTTTATGTGCCGCAGTGGTAAGGCTGCATTGTGAGTACCTCGCTTTGAGGAGAAAGCCACCACCAGAGTCAACATGTTGGTGAGAGTGGTCGCTGTCGACTGTTCTAGACTGAGACATTAACGAGTCACCCCACTCGCCAATTCAGCGCTGGACAACATTAAACTGCGAGAAGCCATAATATCCAACACCACCTCCTCCGTTTGGAGTACAGATGCCACCATGTACCGTACTTCCGTTCACTGTACGACAGGGCGCTGAGATATCGACCGTCGCCTGGCTTAAAGAAACATCCCGGAAGTCGCCAGTTGTAACTGACACTACAATTCTTTGAAAACCAATCTAGTAGTATATGCTCATACGATCTAAGTTACTGCTTTCTCTTCAGTATATGAACTAAAACGTACAACGATTGTGAAGAAATGGTGTCGATATTAAGGAACTATTTGTCGCGGCGTTTTAATGTGCGACTGTTTTTGACTTAACTATCTCTTTATTTTGTGATGAATTTCATAAAGATCTATCAGCTCAGTAGCAGTGGAAGAATAGTTAACGTTACTACAGATGTGTCCGCCGGATACGTTATGCACGAGGTCTCTGACAAAAGGAACAAGACCGGTTTTGTAAGTCTGTGATGATCTCAATACATTCAGTTAATGGTGGTCGCCGTCTGGGTAGGGCCGAATAGCCCACACCCTTCAGCATTCGTTCCTTCCGCTGGTCAAAACATTTCTGCATCTCGGTTTCCCTAACAATGCTAAGGAATTCTTAACATACGGTGGAATACAAGAAAATCTGCAGTAAAATGCTCGACCGTCCCCAATGAGGTGAGAAATTTTGGTGTTACAAATTAGAAAATAAATATTTTTTTTAAGAACGTTCTGAGCGAAATACCAGGAAACTAACTTGGTCCGAGCGCCAAGTAGGCAGTTTTTGTACTGAGTGCCATTAATACAGAGGCACCATCTTATTTATAATAAAGAACATAAATACAGCAGTAATAGTTTAATTAATAGAACTGTAGTCGACGAAAACCATTTATATCTTTACTTTTTTTACAAGAGAGTGACAAAATTAAATTCATGAGAAAATTTCACAGTATTCTCTTCTGTTGCTTATAGATCTCCATTCTTATATGATATTGTGAAGTTTGCTACAAAACTTCTTGTATTGTTTGGAAAGACGTGACAACATCGGAAACAAGTCTGTTTTGCCATTGATAAACATGGCTGGTCTCTCAGATGAAGTACGACATGGCACAAATCTCCTATGGTCTCTCCTCTTTTCAATGCATCGACGTTTCTCCACACTTTTGTTTCAGAGTAAGAATTTTTAATAACCGTTTGAGATGGATGAGTATGATATACTTTGATAATATTGCATCTGGTGAGCTTACATGCCTGCATTGACAACAGTTTTTCAGCAGCTCCTTTAAGAGCAAATAAGTCAGTTGTATGCATTGGAAGTACGTGCAATGGGTTCAGAGCTATAGCTGACGGAACTCAGGAGGGAAACACTGCTTGGCTGAGTGACCATGCAACTTCTTGTAAAGAATGTCTTAAACATTTGATTCATGATTTGACATTTGGCGTAAGTCTAGGGGTATCCAACGGAATACCGATAACACAATAGCACTGAACACCCGTTTTTGGGAAAAACAGGCACACTCAACTTTTCCTCTTCCAATCTCGCTTTCATGTACTATTTCTCTGAATTTTGGAACTATTCCCGTTGTAAGTGCCACAGCTTTCTGCGCCATGTCTACACTATGAATAACATAACGTTTTTACCATGCATATAATTTAATTCCTTAAAGACGCTGATAATCTGTTTTAATCTAGTAAATAATCAGAATGTGACTATGAGCAAATGATCTGCTTGTTTTCCTATCCTTATAAACCATAGATAAGCAGATGTCTACTTTGATTTTACAAAACTAAGTAAGCTGTTTTTGACTCAAGAACAGATAGCAACTACCATAATTCAGTTAGTGTTGCAATTCTCACAAGATATAAAGGAAAAAGCTGAATTTTAAATTAAATTTTTCTGTTGTCCTAGAAGTAGATTGAATGAAACACCAAGAAATTTGTGCCTGTCTCAGTAGCAAAATAATTCGCGGAGGCATGAGGCGCTTCTTTGGTTAGGTATTGTCGTTGAGAATAAATGCATTTATACCAATGAAATCAGTGCATACATACTTTGGGTCGAATGGAAGGCATGCTGTACATTTAGTCAATTATTAGATTATTGTTAATTTTTTTAAAAGTGTTATTGTGTTATTACAAACAATTTGCTGATTAAGGGGAAAGATACCAAAGGCCATCAAGTACAGGAGAACTGAATACGGTTTGCGCGAATACACGGTCTACCAGCTAATTCCATATTGGTCTACGCTCTCAAAAGTCTGCACAAAACTGGATGTTTCACCTGTAGAAACCATAATCGAAGAAAGTACGTTGTCAAGAATGCAGAAGAGGTAGCTGTTGTTGCAACTGCTGCCACAAATCTATTCGGCAGGTCTGGTGAAAGTGCAAATGTATTGTTCATTTTGTACGAACAGGAAAACGTAATTCAGTTTTAGTGAGACTCCCAAAAAGTCTGATCTATGTAGAATATGATTGATACTACATTTTGGATTTAGGTGAACCTAGTCGCTTCTCAGTAGCAAAAACCACGTGGATCTCGTCGATTGCCAGTCTTTGCCAGATTGAAAGTTTGTTTCTTCTCGTATAACAAGACCACTTAACACAATTTGTTGTATTCAAGCAGCCGACATCAAAATGGGTGGATGATGTAGCCTATAACTTGCTTGATATTTTTCTCCTTTTTGGAGCTCCAAGTATCTGCAGTCCGATAACGGACGTGAATTTTGTAATAAAATTTTAAAATGTGTAACACAGTTGTAGCCAGAATCAAAATGGCGAATGGCAAACATAGACACAGCCAAAATCAAGGAAGCGTACAACGAGCGAATTGAGACATTGAAAATATGCTCACTACTTCGATGGCATATAAACTAACAAGTCGAGTGAGGGCCGAAGATTTGTGCAGCTCATGAGGAATCGTGCCTGCTATTAAAACGAGTCCATACGAAGCCATTTTCGAACGTCCTGCAAAAAATGGGATTGTCCTATTATTCCACAAAATGTATCACGTTCGATAAATTCTGAAGAAGACCTTAAAATATTGGAAGATTCACAAGATACTGTAATTATGGGATCAGAGTCAAATCTTACTCAAGAGAACATTCCGTTATACCCTGATTCTACATAATCACCTATAGAAATACAAGACTTTATCAATAGTAATCTTAAAGTGCCTTCTACGTCGTTGACTGAGGGAGGTTGGTTGGTTGGTTGGTTGGTTTAAAGGCGGGAGAAGGGACCAAACTACGAGGTCATCGGTCCCTTGTTCCTAATAAAACAATGCCACAAGTGTGGGAATAAAACGGACGAAACATATACAACGGACGAAACATGTAACACAAAACAGAAACAAAGGAAAAGCCACAAGAACGAAGGGAAGGCAACGAACACTAAAAGGAACAAAAGAGGACAAGAAAACAACAGCAACGCTAGAAACAAAAGAGTAAAACATGAAAGAAAATTACAGTGGATGGCCCACCACGAGAATATAAAGTGAAATCTAACCACTCTGCAACACATTAAACCCTCCACCCTAAAAGCACTAGGGTGGAGGACACAGAGGGACAAAGGACATGCGCTACAACCTACATAGAAGTATAAAACCCACTCTCACGGGTAAAATGTAAAACTAAAGCTGCTGTGGGGGCATTGTCGCCCAACACCGAAGGCAGGGTGTTGGGAAAGTTAAAAGTCTGCCGCAGAGCGGCTAAAAGTGGGCAGTCCAGCAAGAAGTGGACGACTGTCATTTGGGAGCCACAGCGACACTGAGGTGGGTCCTCGCGACGGAGTAGGTAACCATGCTTTAGCCACGTATGGCCAATGCGGAGCCGGGAGAGGACAACTGATTCCCTGCGAGATGTCTACTTAATGACATGCAGTTTGTTGTGCGTGCTGTTATGCCATTCCGTCTCCCAAAGCCGAAAAAACCTGCAGTGTAAGACACAACACAGGTCAGCTTCGGAGAGGCCTATCTCCAGAAGCGGTTTCCGCGTCGCCTGTTTGACCAGCCTGTCGGCAAGTTCGTTGCCGGGGATTCCGAAGTATCCTGGGGTCCACACAAACACCACGAAGCAGCGGGACTGTTTCAGGGCATAATTGGACTCCTGAATGGACGCTACCAGATGGTGGCGACGGTGGCACTGGTCGATAGCTTGTACGCTGCTCAATGAGTCAGTACACAAGAGAAATGACTCGCCAGGGCATGAGCGGATGTACTAAAGACCACGAGATACGGCCGCCAGCTCTGCAGTGAAAACACTGCAGCCAACTGACAAGGAGTGCTGCTCACTCCATGAACATATGCGAAGCCTACGTAGCCATCAGCCATTGAGCCGTCGGTGTAAACAGCCTCAGACCCTTAAACACATCAAGAATCGAGAGGAAGTGACAGCGGAGAGCGGCGGGATTAACGGAGTCCTTAGGGCCATGCAAATGGTCCAGACGAAGCTGCGGCCGAGGCGTACACCATGGATGCAGGCGTACGTGAACGGACCGCAAGTAGAGGTGGTAAAGGGAAAGACTCCAGTTCGGACAGAAGGGACTGCACACGAACCGCAATCGTTAGCCCCGTTCGGGGCCGCCGATGCGGGAGATGGACTGCCGTGTGCGGAAAAAGAAGACGGCAATTCGGATGCTCAGGTGAACTATGAATATGTGCTGCGTAACTGGCGAGCAGTTGCGCTCGTCTGATCTGCAGTGAAGGGACATCAGCCTCTTCTAGTATACTGGTCACATGACTCGTCCTAAAAGCGCCTGTCGCTACTCTAACCCCACAGTTTTACACAGGATCGAGTAAATGCAATGCTGAAGGCCCAGCCGAACCATAAACCACACTCCCATACACAATTCTCGATTGGATTGGTTGGTTGGTTTGTGGGATTAAAGGGACCAGACTGCTATGGTCATCGGTCCCTTTTTCCAAAAAACTAAAACCACCCAAGGAGAAGAAAAACGAACAACAGGAAAGACGGCATCAACACAGGACAAGAAATACTCAGACAAAGAATATTCTGGATTGCACAAGGGCTCTGTAGAGCTGCAGCAGCGTAGAGCGATCTGCACTCCAATTGGTGTTGCTCAGGCAACGGAGGGCATGGAGGTGCTGCCAGCACTTCTGCTTAAGCTGATGAAAATGAGGGAGCCAAGTCAATACAGCGTCCAAAACCAGTCCTAGGAATTCATATGTCTCCACTACAGTGGGTGGATCGTCATTAAGGTAAAATGTGGGTTCCGGATGAAGAAGTGCATGTCACACGACTTTGCGGCTGAAAACTGGAAGCTGTGGGCTAGAGCCCATGACTGCGCCTTGTGGATGGCTCCCTGGAGGCGCCACTCAGCTACAACAGTACTGGAGCAGCAGTAGAAATGCAGAAGTCGTCTGCATACACAGAAGGTGAGACGTAAGGCCCGGCAGCTACTGCTAGACCGTTAATGGCCACTAAAGAGAGACACAATACAGAGCCCTGCGGGACTCCATTTTCCTGGATATGGATGGAAATATGGGAGTCACCTGCTGGGACACGGAATGTACGGAGCGACAGTAAGTTTTGGATAAAAATCGGAAGTGGTCCCTCGAGACCCACCTCGTACAATGTGGCAAGGATATGACGCCGCCAAGTCGTGTCGTATGCTTTACGCAAGTAAAAAAAGACGGCAATCAGGTGTTGCCGTCTGTAAAAGGCTGTTCGGATGGCAGTCTCGATGGACGCAAGATTATCATTGGTAGAGCGACCCTGGGGGAAGCCGCCCTGACATGGAGCCAGAAAGTCACGTGACTCTAGAACCCAACCCAACCACTGCCATACCATACATTCCAGCAGCTTACAAAGAACGTTGCTGAGGCCGATGGGTCGATAGCTATCCACATCAAGGGTGTTTTTACTGGGTTTGAGCACCGGAATGATGGTGCTCTCCCGCCATTGCGATGGAAAGATGGCATCGCACCAGATCTGGTTGAAGATGACCAGAAGATGTCGCTTGTAGTCAGATGAGAGATGTTTAATCATCTGGATGCAATCAGGCCCAGGAGCTGTGTCGGGGCAATGTGCAACAGCAATGAGGAGCTCCCACTCTGTAAACGGGGCGTTCGTAGGATTCACTGCGGCGTGTAGTGAATGAGAGGACGTTCCCTTCCAGCCGCAGTTTGTGTGTGTGAAAGGCTGGGAGGTAATTCTCAGACGCAGAGACTCGAGCAAAGCGCCGAGCAAAGCGCTCAGCATTTATGGTAACACCTGGGACACCTGTTGGGGCCTTGTACCCTAAAGGATGTTTGATTTTTGCCCAGACTTGGGAATATGATGTGTGGCACCCAATGGTGGAGATTTATCTCTCCCAACACTCATTCTGTTGTTTGATAAGGTAGCAAACACGGCCACGGAGCCGTTTGAAAGCTATGAGGTGCTCCAGGGAAGGAAGCCACTTATGCCGCTGTAGAGCTCGCCGACGCTCCTTCATTGCTTCAGCGACTTCCGGCGACCACCAAGGGACTGCTTTACGCCTCGGGCAGCCTAAAGAGTGAGGGATAGCGTTTTCTGCCGCAAAAACAATTGTACTACTCACCTGCTCAACCATCACATCGTCGTTACCGTGTGGGGGAGAATCAGCGATGACAGCAGAGGTGAAAGTTCCCCAGTCCACCTTGTTCAAAGTCCATCTGGGCAGGCGTTCGCGTGCCTGACGTTGGGCCAGTGACAGGAAGATGGGGTTGTGGTCACTACCACACAGGTCGTCATGTGCTCTCCACTGGATAGATGGGAGAAGTCCTGGGCTGCAAATCGATAAATCAATCGCCGAGTAACTACCATGAGCCACACTGAAATGTGTGGTGGCAGAGGCAGAGGTCGAATTACGACAGTAAAATTTCGACACCTCTGCTTCAGCCAGTAAGCATGGTACCACCGCACAAGGCGTTATGGGCATTATAATCTCCCAGAAGTAGTAAAGGTTTAGGGAGTTGATCAATCAGTGCAGCTAATACATTCAGGGGCACTGAACCATCTGGAGGAAGATATACATTGCAGACAGTTTCTTCCTGTGTCGTCGTCCTTCTGACAGCCACAGTTTCAAGAGGGGTTTGAAGGGGCACATGTTCACAGCAGACAGAGTTTAGGACATAAACGCAAACTCCACCTCACACTCGATTATAGTGGCTACGGTTCCTGTAATATCCCTTGTAGCCGCAGAGGGCAGGGGTCCGCATTGGTGGGAACCAGGTTTCATGGAGGGCAACTCAGGTAGCAGGTGTAAATCTTAACAGATGCTGTAGCTCAGCCAGGCGGTGGAAAAAACCGCCGCAATTCCACTGGAGGATGACATAATGAGACTGGGAAGGCATTGAACATTCAATGAGGCAGTTTACGCAACAGAGAAGGAAATGCCCCGCACCATCAAAGGAGCAGGTGTAGTCTTCCAGCTCTGAGAGGTGACTTGGGTTGGCGTAGCTGATGGTGCCAGAACTGTTGTAGTGGCGGCGTAAGACGATGTCATACACACAGGATGCAGGCGTTCAAATTTTCTCTTAGCTTCAGTGGAGGTCAGTCGGTCCAGGGTCTCGTACTCCATGATATTCCTTTCTTTCTGGAGAATCCTGCAATCTGGCGAGCAAGGTGAATGGTGCTCTCCACAGTTGACACAGGTGGGAGGCAGCGCACACGGACTATTGGGATGTTATGGGCGTCCGCAATCTCGGCATGTGACGCTGGAAGTACATCACAAAGACATATGGCCAAACTTCCAGCACTTAAAACATCTCATTGGTGGAGGGATATAGGGCTTTACGTCACACTGGTAGACCATCACCTTGACCTTCTCGGGCCATGAATCACCCTCAAAGGCCAAGATGAAGGCACCGGTGGCAACCTGATTATTCTTCGGGCCCCGGTGGAAACGCCAGACGAAATTTACACCTCGCCGCTCTAAATTGGCGTGCTGCTCATCGTTGGACTGTAAAAGAAAGTCTCTGTGAAATATGATACCCTGGACCATATTGAAGTTCTTACGGGGCATGGTGCTTACAGAAACATCCCCCAGCTTGTCACAAGCGAGTAACTCCTGTGACTGGGCAGAGGACGCTGTTTTGATCAAGACTGACCCAGATCTTATTTTGGACAAGCCCTCCACCATCCTGAACTTTTCCTCTAAATGCTGAGGCTACATTGTCATGAAAGGTTCCCCATCAGCTCTCGAACATACAAGGTACTGACGTTCCTCCCATGGTGTGGCTGGGGAGGGGGGGAGACGAGACGATTTGGGGATGTACTTCTGTGCGTTGAATTGAGCTCATGATCGCTTAGAGACTGCTGGTGTTTCACCATCAGCAAGAGATGATGGACTACGCTTCATCGCATGTCATCCGCCCTGATGCCAAACATTCTGACCAGGGGCCCTCCCCACGGGCTCCATCCAGTCGCAGCGAAGTCCACCTGGCAGGAAGGCCATTGCGGGGCCTCCCAATGCCCCAAGGGGATGGGCAACTACCCCTTGGCATACGTGGGGAGTTAACGGCGCAGGCATCAGCATAGCGATCCCTGTGTGGTCAAGGGGCTACAACCAACAGGGTACATGGCGGCGGCCCCACCACAATGGACTTTCTACCGTGCTGCATATCAGGTGCAAAGAAGTCCATGGTCATCGTCGATGCAGAAATCGCCACTGCATAGTGCATAGTGGAAAACGGACGCAGGAAGGTGTCCTCGGCCAAGAGATGGAGAATGAGCAGGACTACAATGGGACGACGAGAAAGTGGGCTAAAGATCTCAATGCACGATGGACACGATGCACCTTGTAAGGCACCCTTCCCCAATTGCCTCGCTCTTCGGGAAAATTTTGAAGAATGGAGGTCAAACCCTACAGGGGACCATCACATAAAGGCCGAAACGTGTGAAACTCCTTTTAGTCGCCTTGTACGACAGGCAGGAATACCTCAGGCCTATTCTAACCCCCCAATCCACAGGGGGTTGTTGACTGAAGATACAGTTATAAAGAAAATTTAGTTACCCTGCAACTCCAAGGAATCGCCTCCCCACGTTGAAGTCATCATTGAGTTACCCTGGACTTCAGCAGAATCGCCATCGCAATTTCGTACATATCCTGAAAAGACGACTATACAAGAAATGATCTGTATTGTTTTCTCAAAAGCAGCATTAGGTGATCACAAACGTAAATCGTGTGATATGTTTTCTCACGTAATTCGTGGTAAAATAGATCATAAAGAGGAAGGGTAAGCTAAACACGTATTGTGCAACATCTGTAAGAAGAATATGGAGAAGAAAATATAGAGTAATGAAGCTAAGAAATGCTTAGAAAAACAAGCAAAAAAACGTTAACAGTCTCTCATTCTAAGTACCAAATGATCGATGAAGGTGTAACTGTGAGAACTGATGTACCCGAAGAAGACAGAGGAAAAATTGATGTTAACACGATTTTAACTGTGGTATTTAATAAAACAGATTGTGTCTTTTATAGACTCGTTATTAAGACGTTTATTTTAGGAGAAGACTACACCCAAAAAATTAATTTTTCCTCTACTTTGCCGATTTCAACCGAATTTTAAAATCACGTGTACCACATAAAAATTTAGCAATACCGAAGTTTTGAAGGGTGGAACTTCAGTGGTTTTTGAGTCTTGAATTTTTAATATCGTTTCTAATGCATTTATGAAAATGTTTAGTACTGAGACCGCAATTTTCACAGTCCAGATTTTTAAGTACATTCACAAGATTTTGTTCAACAGTTCTATACATTCCTTTAATGAGAAATCTTACAGCTTTGAACATGGCTGTCTTTCAGGACTGAAAACGCGTTTTTGAACATGGCTGTCTTTCAGCAACCGTCCGCAAGTTTCAATGGAGAAATAACACAGCCAGCGGTTGCAAATAATTGTTTAATGCCTTTAAATAGGTTTCGATACTTCTAAGCATGTCTTCATCAGAATGAAACTCAAAGCTCTGTAAGATAATACATAGAATAATAAGTTTGACATAGCCATTAACCAAGATAATGTCATAATAGAGAAAGGTTACTTACGTAAAGTTACATTGCGAGAAGGCAGTACTCAAAATGTAGAGCAGACGCGCTGAAGTCAAAACTTAAGAATAAGAAACCTTCCAGCATTTGCTAAGTACGCCTTGCAAGGAACATCATCAGGCTGAGCAGCCCAGTATCTTACGTACTGCTACGAAAACAAGACACAAATTGCGCCACCTATCGGGCGCGGACAGTGACATATGCCCATATGAGACATTATAACAGAAATAATCGAATTAAGCAACAGTTAATTATAAAAACAAAATTCAAAGGATGAGAGCTTAATGTGTTTTTGAAAATACAAAGCAGTCAAGCAAATGAAGTAGACACAGTTCAGGAATTTATAAAATCACTTGTGATACGTGTGCTATTTATTATAAAGTACAAATAAACATCTTTCAACGTCAAGTGTAAGGAACATGCTCGAGGCAGGAATCGAACCTGCGATCGTAGCGGTCGCGCGGTTCCAGACTGAAGCGCCTAGAACCGCTCGGCCACACCGGCCCATCACAACACACCGTACATTACGTAATGGGCATTTCAGTAAAGCCTAATAGATGACGCTTTGTTGTACTTAATTTACTTGACTATTTTGTATGTTCAGGAAAACATTAAGCTCTCATCTTTTGAATTTTGTTTCTCATAATTAATTATTGTTTAATTCGATTATTTCTATGACAATTTCTCACATGGGCATATGTCACTGTTTGCTTCCGATAGTTTGCCCACCTTGCGTTTTGTTTTCGTAGCAGTGATGTAAGCCACAAGGCCACTCAGTCTGATGATGATCCTTGCAAGCTGGAAAGTTTTTAATTCTTAAGTTTTGACTTAAGTATGTCTGATCTAAATTTTGAGTGCTGCCTTATACAAATGTGACTTTAGGTAAGTAACCTCTCTCTGTTCTGGCATTTTTCAGCTTGGTTAATGATCCTGACAAACTCTTTTCTACGTATTATTTTACACAACTATTAAATACTCATTCTGATGAAGTCATGCTTAGAGGGGTTGAAACCTAGGTAAATGTATCTAACAATTATTTGCAGCCTTTTGACTATGTTATTTCTCCAATGAAATTTATTACAAATGTTATTAATTTCCTTGCAGTATTTTCTTCAAACTTGAAACTTAAATATCTTTAATTTTCGGTACAAAATGTGACAATAAAATAAACAAACTACATTTTCGATAATGTTATTGCACACAAGTATCTAAATACCTCAAGCATACTTTCTGCAAAACCTTAATTGAGATAGATTAATATTTAAGGCAAAAGACACTGAAGTTAGAAAAGCAAACTTAAGGGAAAATTGATTTGAAAATTTTATTAAAAATGAATGTAAGTACAAAACACGCACCTATTAACATTCACCTGCACCACAAGCGTTGCTTTCGTGTTCCTGTAACGTTTCTTCCCGTTGTAATTTCCATACCAGTGTAGCCTTTTTCTTGATTTTTTTTTTCTTTTCCAGCCAGCGTCTTGTGGACTGCTTGATCCGTCATTGATCGCTATATTAGCAGATCATCGTCTGGGAGTGTGATAAGGAACTGCTGGGACTTCTGCTTTCTTCAAACATTCCATATTGAACTGAGAAACAGCTTCTGTAAGACGGAAAGGCATCCTTTTTCTCTTCGGGTCTCTTGGCCCAAATGACGCTGTGCAAACTCTCATTTGCCATCCTCGTATCTTGGCAGTAGTGCAGCAGAGGCATGTACTACGGTCCATATTTCAAATATTTCTTAGTCGTACCAGTGATTCGAATACAGACAAATCGTTTTGGGATCTAAGAATAAACACTCCAAAGACGTGCAACAGTCTTAAAATTTTAGGAAACAGTTTTAGGGTTGAGTCTCCCCTTAAATTAACTGTGTGCAAAATCTGAATTCACTGTTTGCAAAGAGAGGTTTTTAAGGAACATATCCCCAATGTAGAAATATCTTTAGGTCAAATAGCAATAGAACAATGCCTGGATGCTGGACAAGGTGTCAGGAAATGTAACTGCAAATCTAAATGTACCATAAATAGATGTACTTGTCGCAAAAATCAACTGCTATGTAATTCAAAGTGTCACCAATCTCTAGATTGCAGTGATAAGTTAGCATAATTTTATCATAAGTTTCGCAAATTAATTTCCTTTTAACTGTAATACTGCTTTAAACCGTTTGGTTCTTTGTATTATAGCTTTTTAATGGACTCATGATTGAGTATCAACTAATTTGTTGACGTTTTGATTGCGTTGACTTGACTCGTTAGATATTTATAAATATGTTGATTTAAGCGTACAGAAACGTTGCTGCTGTTCCAGCAAAGATCTTATTTTCACTGTAACGAGTGCCTAGTAGGTAATGTACAGATTATCTAGATAATTTTGAGATTATCTAGGTAATTTGAGAAATGAACAATTTGAGGCACTTCAACGGTTCACCCTAGTTAATCTGCACACTACCTCGATAATGTGGGGAATAACTGATTTTTGTGCTTCAGCGGTAACAGGAACGCCATTTTCCTCACCTTGTGTGTGTGTGTGTGTGTGTGTGTGTGTGTGTGTGTGTGTGTGTGTGTGTGTGTGATAATATATATATATATATATATATATATATATATATATATATATATATATATATATATATATATATCCTGTGGTAAAATTGACTGTTAGTGTTGTGGAACACGTTATCATTGTCACGTCAGTTCAGCTACTAAATATTTCCTTGTGCTGCGATGCCATTGAATCTAGTCACTGAGTGCCCCTAATTCGCGCTATACCAATCAGTCTTAACGTTTCCGCTAGGTTTATTTTCGAGTATACATGTATATCGAACTCCTTTGTGCATTTGGAGCAGTACCATTGTATCGTTTGGTGTCTGCACAGAAACAGCACGCTTTCAGACTTATATTTAATTTATGGCAGTTTATTACAAGGGATACTCATTCCGCTTACTATCGTGTGCTTTGACATTGTTTCTACGATAATCACGTAGAGAAGACGCACCAAGAAGCAAGTGCTGTGAGTGAGACACTGGACTCATATTCGGAAAGAGCGGTCCGCCCACTAGTTTTACATTTTCCATTGCTTCCCTATATCAGTTGAGATGAGTATTTGTATAATTCTGATAACAAGACCGCTTCCTATCACTTCTACAGTTCGAGCTTGTGTTCCATCTCCAATGACCTGTTCTGCGACAGAACATTAAACCCTGATCTACATCCTGACCTCCCGGAAAAATAAAGCTGAAACAAATTCTCGCTATGCACTCTGATAGTGAAATGTTCTGTGTGTCAGGTACACTATTAAGCTCTGGGCCCCTCCCCCGAATCAACCAACCAAGCTTTTGAAGAGAACTTGCGTATTAAGAATAAAGTAGCTACCACTGCCCTAGAAAGTAACTGCGAATGCATAGAAGTTAACGTTTCACAGAAACAAAGGCAAAAAAGAAACAATGAATTTATGCCTTGGGTTCCTGACATTAACTTTGCAAGTCCTCTAATAGCTCTACTACACTCCTGGAAATGGAAAAAAGAACACATTGACACCGGTGTGTCAGACCCACCCACCATACTTGCTACGAACACTGCGAGAAGGCTGTACAAGCAATGATCACACGCAGGGCACAGCGGACACACCAGCAACCGCGGTGTTGGCCGTCGAATGGCGCTAGCTGCGCAGCGTTTGTGCACCGCCGCCGTCAGTGTCAGCCAGTTTGCCGTGGCATACGGAGCTCCATCGCAGTCTTTAACACTGGTAGCATGCCGCGACAGCGTGGACGTGAACCGTATGTGCAGTTCACGGACTTTGAGCGAGGGCGTATAGTGGACATGCGGGAGGCCGGATGGACGTACCGCCGAATTGCTCAACACGTGGGGCGTGAGGTCTCCACAGTACATCGATGTTGTCACCAGTGGTCGGCGAAAGGTGCACGTGCCCGTCGACCTGGGGCCGGACCGCAGCGACGCACGGATGCACGCCAAGACCGTAGGATCCTACGCAGTGCCGTAGGGGACCGCACCGCCACTTCCCAGCAAATTAGGGACACTTTTGCTCCTGGGGTATCGGCGAGGACCATTCGCAACCGTCTCCATGAAGCTGGGCTACGGTCCCGCACACCGTTAGGCCGTCTTCCGCTCACGCCCCAACATCGTGCAGCCCGCCTCCAGTGGTGTCGCGACAGGCGTGAATGGAGGGACGAATGGAGACGTGTCGTCTTCAGCGATGAGAGTCGCTTCTGCCTTGGTGCCAATGATGGTCGTATGCGTGTTTGGCGCCGTGCAGGTGAGCGCCACAATCAGGACTGCATACGACCGAGGCACACAGGGCCAACACCCGGCATCATGGTGTGGGGAGCGATCTCCTACACTGGCCATACACCTCTGGTGATCGTCGAGGGGACACTGAATAGTGCACGGTACATCCAAACCGTCATCGAACCCATCGTTCTACCATTCCTAGACCGGCAAGGGAACTTGCTGTTCCAACAGGACAATGCACGTCCGCATGTATCCCGTGCCACCCAACGTGCTCTAGAAGGTGTAAGTCAACTACCCTGGCTAGCAAGATCTCCGGATCTGTCCCCCATTGAGCATGTTTGGGACTGGATGAAGCGTCGTCTCACGTACAGCACGAACGCTGGTCGAACTGAGGCGCCAGGTGGAAATGGCATGGCTAGCCGTTCCACAGGACTACATCCAGCATCTCTACGATCGTCTCCATGGGAGAATAGCAGCCTGCATTGCTGCGAAAGGTGGATATACACTGTACTAGTGCCGATATTGTGCATGCTCTGTTGCCTGTGTCTATGTGCCTGTGGTTCTGTCAGTGTGATCATGTGATGTATCTGACCCCAGGAATGTGCCAATAAAGTTTCCCCTTCCTGGGACAATGAATTCACGGTGTTCTTATTTCAATTTCCAGGAGTATATTTCCACCCGGTTCTGAATTTTTGCTCCACTCGAAAACTGCATGAGGAAGAAATAACGAAGTGACACTTCATTGGTTTAACATTTTGGATCCCAGAGTGCTATGACTATCTGAAGCTATTTAATGGTTTCTGTTCTATACTAAAATAATAGCCTCATTCTTTTTCTAGTTTTCACACGATGTGACTCATGTTACTTCAACATTAGTTTACTATCGTATAACTTCTCCAATGGACGCAATTTTTATGTAGTACTCTTAAAATAACATTCTTAAACATGGAACAGCTAGCGGATTTAATAATATTGGTTATAATATCAGAGTGTTCATCTCTTCCGTACTGTTAACATGCTCTGACTCGATTAAGCTGTTTGAAAACGACATTTTGACTCAAACAGAAAGTAACTACTTAAGCAAATATGGCTCAGTTGGTAGATCAGATGCACTTACAATGAAGAACGAAAACGGTACTGCTAACTTGTACAGATAAGTCAGTTTTATAAATTGAAGAGACGAAAATTTAATTTGTAAACCAATGTAAAGTTTAGTGACACAGTTCTTGCTGAAGAGATGAATAACATTCTATTACTTCTGTCTCAGATATATATAGACTTTCATATGGCATGGTCGACTATTTATGATTTCTCAGGCAGTTCTTTGACCCAGATTCGAAATACTAATACAACACTTTTCATTTTGTGTATAAAGTCTGTTAACTCATTTGTAGATTACCACTATTTATCAGTACATTGTTTTGATAAACAACTGTTAGAGAAAAAGACGTATACTACAAATAATCTTGATTTTCTGTTGGTTTTAACAGTTTGTGTGTCTAAAGGTAAATCAAAATCTTTTTTTTCCTTTTAATGTGTACTGGTAATGACTTGTGAGACAAATGCCCATTTCGTGGAAAATTGTCATATTCAGTTACTTTTGCAAAGAGCTAGTTAGCTGATTATCAAAAGCAGTGAAGATACAAGTAATCTTTAAAGACATTCTAATGTTCGAGACGTGTAATAGCTGAAAAATTTGCATTCAGTGCACAGCTAGACCTCATGTAATATAAGTGTATTTTCCTGTAAGAACCGTACTGCCTCTGAACAAATTCTGCATGTACAGACAGTTGAATCCATATCTAACATATTGGATTTAGCACGCTAGTTTGGGAACAAATAATCGCATAGCAGTCTTGTTACGCGACTCTTATTGATTTTCTACAGGCGCTGCCAGTTTGTTACTGGCTTCCCCATCCCCTCCCCCAGTACAACCGTCGTTATAACGATTTTTAACGTGCCACAAATGCCTTGGATTTCGATAGTAATAACTAAATTTTTAATAGAATTATTATTGAATAAGTAATAACAATAATAATAATACTTTGTTGCGATATCGCAGCATTTTTTGTTTTGAGGTTTTTTTCGCTTAAAATGGGTTGGCATAATATTGAGGAGGCGAACTCCAATAAGAAAATAGGTGAATTCCAAATAGATCATATCGCAGTTTCGTATCCACGACACAAGGAGATATTAAGTGTTCAAGCACACAAAGGAAAAAATTTTGACAGACTGTTTCCTAATCCGAATGAAACTAAATTACAAAATTAAGCAAAAAGACTTCAGCAACTGCTAAATTTGACACTAGCAAAATCCAGCCACTGCTGTGAGCAAATGAAGTAGACAAACTGCATACACAAATTCTTAACAGCCCAAACACATGATTATCAAAACTAAGAAAAATCAAATTCCTTTACAAAGATGGAAAAACATAATTTATAAAACTAAGACTGAACAAGAAGTAAAATCTCGACATAAAATATGGACTAGCAACCAATCAGCAAATGCACATGACATGCTTCTATCAGCTAGAAAAGAAAATTATGCAAATAAAAAAACAATAACAAGTCACCTCTGTGAAATTGGACATTCCCTAAAAGACACCAAGACGTTTTATAAAACCTTTAAACAAAGCAAAATGGATACAATCGCCAAAACTGCTGCTTCAAGAAAGAAAATGGATAAGTGGTACTTACCAACCAAGGAAACTGCAGAGAACTTTGCAAATATTTTGAAAAAATACCTAAATTTCCTTGAACCTCTTGGAAATATTTCCAGCAGAACATCCACTAGAAAGAATCTGATGAAGACGGAAGTGTTGCAAAACTCCTGAAATGAGCTGTCTCAAAAATCTTAAAAGAAATTATATTGATTACGCAAAACATCTTGCAGAAAGATAAAATTTCTAATGACTGGAAAACTGCATTGACGTACCCACTACATAACAAGGGAGACAGAACGGATGTTAATAATTATAGAGTTAGTTTTCTTCTTCCCACCCCATACAAAAGCATCTATGTGTCTTCTGGACCACGCTCTACAACTACCTCACTGCAAAACTGGCGAGTCTCAAGCATGTTTTAGACATAACAGATCCTGTCCAAAACAAATTTTAATTGTGAAACGAATTTTCAGGCATAAAAAATTTAAAATAAGAAAGCAGTTTGTAAACTCGTATCTTGTAAGAAGGCTTGTAAATTAGTGGAAGTTCTCTCTCTTCAGAATTCTGGACGAACAAAGTGTGGATCTCAAAACCACTGCAGTTATTACTGAAGCATTAAATGACACAAAATCTTAAGTAAAATTCAGGGGAGAAATCTCGGAACATGCTCACCCCTACTTTCTGTGTCTTAGGAAAAGTAATCCAAGAACGGCGGAAACTAAAATCAGAGCTAAAAATTGGCAAACAAATGAAATCAGGAATAATCAACATTAGTATAGACGTCTTAGCTTTTGCAGGCGATCTGGCGATTCTATGCGGTTTTCCAATTCCACAATCGATTTTCGCTGGCATGTAAACACATAACCGTTTTTGAAATGTGCTTGGATTGTCAGGGTACGTCTTGTTTTCAAAATATTCTACTCATATACTACTTAGTACCCTCCATCTTGCGGTGTACATATATCAAACTACTTTTCGGGGAGCTTGATAACAGTTTAAAGTAAATAAGTTCTGTCGACAAAACTGTGGCCCAATTTTGTAACGATACACAAAAGGCTAGAGCGGAAAAAACAACTAAAAGACTTGTGCCAGTTTGTAATAAGTGAAATGTGGTTTAATAATGCTGCTGCTACTACTTGCAGTCATTCTTCCTCAGTTGCTAGTTCAGTTATTTTATCATATAGATACGAACTAATGTTATCCGTGTTTATCAGCTGAATGTTTGGAATTACAACGAATGTATTCTTCAGATTTTCGAAAATACACACAATTTCATACCACTAACCTATTATTTCCATGGTTTAAAAATGATACACAATCTTACGCACACAATTGTGAACACTGCTATTAGCTTAAAGTGAAAACTGGTAATGATTACATCTGTCCTGGATAAACCGCTCCTGGCTGCTGTATCTAAACGAACTGATTTTGGTAAATAGCGACTGGCCGCCATTGGGTCAGCTGCGCATGAGCGAACGCCTGAAGCGTTTCCTGCCACCTAACGAATACGGTTGGCAATAAAGCAATAGTTTTCTGACCCACCAGGTGGCAATACAATCAATTCTGGCGAAGGGTAACGTCCGTCGAAATGAAACAATTCCAGTCACCAAGCTAGGTTTCGTAAACCGATTTTCCAATGCCGCTTCTGGATAGCCATGTAAACACTTCAAAATCGATTCTGGAAATACGCTTCTAATTGCGGTTTTCCAATTCCACAATCGATATTCGCTCCCATGTAAACACACAACCGTTTTTGAAATGTGCTTGGATTGTCAGGTTACATCTTGTTTTTAAAATATTCTAGTTATGTGGTCGGGTTGACGTATTTTGCAGTAGAGAAAAAATAGAGCATGAAGCTGCCTATCTCTAACAATTAAGTGAAGAAAAATAGCAAATGTACTGACTAAATTGGAAACGGTAACGGCGTTTTCCAGAAGCCATATTTAACTGGGCTACCAAATCCGCTTCAGACCTTAACATTTAAACACGATAGCGAAAAATTGTTTCCGAAATTCGGTTTACGTCTTTCGGAAGATGTGTCACATGCAGACTTAGTGAGTAAGAGACGTGATGTCATTGTGTCGTTAAACTCAATTAGAAGTCAATTACGTAATGAACAAATTATTCGAAAAATAGTAAGTGCTTAGTTATGTTTACATTTCATTGTAATTGACGCATGTCTTTACAATGCAAGTCCTTACTATGGCTTATTATAAATATGAGTGAACTGTTAGTTCAGGCGGATAGGGAATGAATCCTTCTACTAACTTTTCACTTCAAATTTTTGGAAGGGTAGCGTTTAATGATGCTAGCCCGTAATATATAACAGAAGTACCAGTACCAATTATTTGAGGTTTGCTAGTAATGGTAGGAGAAAAGCTGTGTAATGTCTTTTAATAGACGCCCAGCCCATTAATGTATCCGCGCCTGCACTTAGCACCCTGCATTGTTCTGTGAGTATGTAAATCAAAAAACTTCTTTTATCTAAGCTTTGTTAACAATTTGAAGCAAATAAGTTCTGTTGACAATACTGTGTCGCAATTTTCTAATAATACGAAGAAGACTGGAGTGGAACAAAACATTTAACTAAAACTTCTGTGCTATTTTGTCACAAGTAAATTGTTTTATAATATTGCTACTATTTGCAGGCATTCTTCAACAGTTGCTACTTCAGTTTGTTTATTATGTAGATACGAACAAATGTTACCCGTCTTTAGCAACTGAATGTTCTGGGTTACGACAAATGTATTCTTGGAATGTTCGAAAATACAATTTCATATTAGTAAACTAATATTTCCATGTTTTAAAATACTCCAAGAACTTACGAATACAACTGAACCAGTATTATTAGTTTCAAGTCAAAATTGGTAACGTTTACTTGTCGTAAACACTGGGCAGTACGGCGTCCATAGGGTGGGCAACGTGTGCTATATCGATAAACCGCTCCTGGCTGCTGTACGGATACGAACTGATTTTGAAATTTAGCGGCTGACCGACATTGAGTCAACTGCGCATGAGCTGACTGCTGGAGCTTTCTCCTGCCATCTGACGAATACGGTTAGTATTACATTGAATCAGTTCTGTCTAATGAAAACGGGCATCGAAAATAAACACTACCAGGAAGACATGTGGTATAATACTGTCCTTCGAGCCAATTAGAAGTCAGTTAGGAAATAAAGTCCTCGAAAAAAATAGGAAGTGCATATTTATGTTTTACATTTTACTGCAATTGGCGAATGTCTTCTCAATTTAGATCCTTGCTATGGGTTTTGTTAAGTATGCGTGACTTCAGCAGGATAACAGGGATTGCTAACAGTCCTTGTTTTCAACATTTTCATTTCCCAATTTTTGGAAGGGCAGCGTTTAGTGACGCTAGCCCGCATTATAAAACCCAAACAGGCGACCGAATTACATGAGATTTGTTACTAACTGGAGATGTTAACTGTGTAAGGTCTCTTAACAAACCCCGCAACACGTAATTTATCCGCGCCTGCGTTTTGTACCCTGCGTGCGTAAATAAAGATTTTTAGGTAAGCTTTGTTAACAATATGAAACAATTAAGTTCTGTTGACTATACTGTGTCGCAATTTTCTAATAATAGATTGAAGACCACAGCAGACCAAAACATCTGACAAACCTCCTGGGCCAGTTTGTCGTAGGTAAATTGTGGTGTACTAATACTGCTCCTATTTGCAGCCATTCTATCTCAGTTGCTACTTCAGTTATGTTTATCATATATAGACGAACAAATGTTATCCGTCTTTAGCAACTGAATGTTTTATTGAAATGTTCGAAAATACAATTTCCTGCCAGGGAGCTATTATTTCCATGGTTTAAAAATACTGCAATAACTTACGCACACAACTGTAAACAGTATTATTAGTTCAAAGTCAAAACGGGTAACGTCTGTTTTGTCCTAAGAACTGGACGGCACTGCTCCGGTAAGCATGTGCAACGGGGGCTATATGGATAACCCGCCCTTCGCTGCTGGGACGGAGACGAACTGATTTTGAAATTTAGCGGCTGGCCACCATTGAATCAACTGCGCATGAGCGATCTGCTGGAGCATTCCCCCTGCCATCTGACGAGTACGGTTGATATTAAATTCAATCATTTCTGTCTAAGGAAAACAGGCATCGAAAATAAACACTACCAGGAAGCCATGTGGTATAATACTGTCCTTCAAGCCCATTAGAAGTCAGTTAGGAAATAAATAAAGTCCTCGAAAAATAGGATGTGCATATTTATGTTTTACATTTTATTGCAATTGACGAATGCCTTCTCGATGTAGGTCCTTGCTATGTGTTTTGTTAAATAAGCGTGATTTCATCGTATCAGATGGGAAACGCCTGGTCCCTGCTTTCAACTAAAACTTTACGCAATTTTTGGAAGGGCAGCGTTTAGTGACGCTAGCCCGTATTATACAATCCAAAGAGGAGTCCTAATTATCTGAGGCTTGTTACTAATGAGAGATTAAAAATTTAGTAAAGCCTTGTAATAAACACCGCAACTCGTAGTTTATCCGCGCGTGCAACGTTTGGTGCGTGCGTAAATAAAATATTGTTAGGTAAGCATTGTTAAAAATTCTGTTGACAATTTTGTGTCGCCATTTTCTAGTAATAGACAGAAGACCACAGCAGAACAAAACATCTGACTAAAACTCCTGGGCCAGTTTGTCGTAGGTAAATTGTGGTTTACTAATACTACTCCTATTTGCAGCCATTATATCTCAGTTCCTACTTCAGTTATGTTTATCATATATAGACGAACAAATGGTATCCGTCTTTAGCAACTGAATGTTCCGATTTACAACGAATGTTTTATTGAAATGTTCGAAAATACAATTTCCTGCCAGGGAGCTAATATTTCCATTGTTTAAAAATACTGCAAGAACTTACCCGCACAACTGTAAACAGTATTATTAGTTCAAATTTATTTTTAAGGAAGAGTTAAGGCTGTTACTCAAAATAAGAGGTCCAGAAAAAAAAAATACGGCGAAACTCGGGCATGATGTCAACTGAAGTTTTTGCCACAGCAGTAATTGCAAGTAGAAGGTGAAAATTTACAGCAAAAATAGAAGAGAGTTATTTTTAGATTGGGAATGTTAATCGGTGTTCAGTGCATCTGCTTTTCCTTTTATCTATCTTGCAACATCAACTGTGCTATACATTCCTTAATTCGTGGGTTGAATGCAGATGATTTTCCGATGCTTTTACTACTTGCCTTTCACACGCCTTTTAAACGGTTACCATGCCTTAATACCATCAGAAAGATTGTTGCTAATGGTTCACAGTAAGAACACTACTCTGATGGGAAAATAGACGACAGCTTGTGAACCGCGATACGTTGCAGGAACCTGCACATCGGCGACATCTATCCGCATTGGAAGCAAACCATCACCGCGGTACCTCCGTACCTCAGCGAAATTCCCTCTGATATGATGTAATTGCTTAAAAAGCCTGTTAACTTATTTACTTATTGTATGTCGTAATTTGCTGAGCGATACAGGTAGGGATAGACACCGTGGATAGACATAAGAATTTAAAATTCGTAAATCACGTCTGACAACCGAACAGCAGACGCTTCCAAGGCAGGGTATTACCCCGTCCCCCTCTTCTTCCGGCCCATAAAAATTATGTGGAATTGATAAAGTACAAAAAAATTATACACGCGTGAAAGAAAGATTTTGCATTTTCACCAGTATCTTGTCGCCAGACGTTGGCTATGTTGGTTCCTGCAACGTGAATAATAAATGCACTTCGATCTAATTCTGAGAGGTGGAAGAGGGATCAACTAGGAGTTTTTCTATTACTACTTTATTTGTTGAATATTTCACACTTGTTAATTACTACCGCTGCTTTACATACCTGTTCTGCTGCAAGTTCTATCATGAACATCTGTAAGCATCGAATAACTATCTTCGGCTGCTCCCCTTTAGGTAATAAGGCACCAAATTCTTAAGAATATTTGTAGCATTAATTCATGCTTTTAGCTTTTAATTTATAGGAGTCATTTTTCTCTCCGGAAACATGGAATGTATACTTCATTACCAAAGTGGCCGATTCAGATATCGTGGACACTTTCCAAAAGTGTTGCCTAGGAAGTATCTTTTTCTCACAGTTTTATGGTGTCAAAAATTACTTAGTAATAACTTCTGAGACGTAAACGCACATGTTACTGCAAAAATCGAGTTAAAGTCTCACTGGAGGCAATTTACTGTACATATCACTGTTTTCAATATTCCTTAATAATATTATGCTGTTTATTTCCTTTATTGTACTTTGTACGCCCACAGATACAACATGATCTCGGATAACGTGGTTCACTGATGTTGCTACGGACGGTACGAGATGCTGAAATGCGGAACATTGTATGGGCTGCCTGCTGAATTGTTGTGAGGTCATAATTAGAAAACACAAAAGGGGGTAAGGGGGGGGGGCGCAGCGGGCTGCACTCCTATAATTGCAACATTCTGTCAGGTGTTGTCACAAGTAATAAACGTTCACAGTGTTCTGTGACAGGAAGCAGCAATTGCACACCTCATCTGCATCTCTTTTGAGTTTGCAGCTGTGGAGACTGAATGTGGTTTAAGTAACGAAAACAGAAGAGTATCTTAATCCCCAAATATCTCTATCTTTTAGGCAGGCGGAAACAGCTAGAGAATCCATCACAACTGACAAAGTGCTTTTATTGCCGAAGAAGTGATGCAGCAAACTGAGCATCACAACGTGATAGTTGCACTTAGTGTGGAAATTAATCAAGCGTATCTCGCGGGGTCGCGGGTAGAGCCAGACTGTGTGTTTAGCTTTTAGTTCAGTCACAATGACGTATGAAGAAGAATGATGAACACTGTTTGTCCTCTCCCTTCCTTAACGTTTGCCTGTAGCGATTTAGAGAAATCTGGGAAAACCTGTATTAAGGGGGTCGAGTAGGGAGATAAGGAGTTAGTGAGAAAGAGGATTGTACCTTTACTCAGCTCGTATAATTTTCTTTTCTTGGGCACTTAAAACTGAAACTGCTGTCAGCAATCCTTAGTTAGCAGCTGTGGAATTCGTTTGCGTATGTAGTCTATGGGCTATTCTGACTCTCGCAGCTATACTAAATATCCATTTAACTGTAGCTAATCTCCGTTCTGAAAACTGTTTAAAAAGGTAAAGGTCGAATTTCCCGCGTTACGCAACGGAACAAGTATTGCTCCGAGCGGACGGAATCGGTACTAATTCTCAACTACGTCCCATCGTCGGCTAGCGTCGGTTCAGCAGATGAAGTTAGTTGTGCTTCAGGTAACCTTAACCAATGATTTTACTGACAGAAGTATTGGCACATTAAACGCTACAGATAGGATTGGGTACAGAGAGATGATTGTTGCATCTTTAATAAAGCAGTACATGTTTTAGTTGCGTCCGAGACGAGTTCGTCTGTCCTGATACACCCATGTCGTCTGCTGCGATTAGTGTAGTAAATAAGCGGTTTCAATTATTTGATGCAATCAGTGACAATGTTAATTGTTTGTAACTATACTGTACGTGTCGTTTGTCGGTGAACTAAAATTGTGTGTGGAGTGATTCTGATTGTAAGGGCTCATGCTTAAAAACTTCAGATGAGGGCTGTAGTTTACGGCGTGCCCTGTGCTACATATCCCCAAAGTAAGTTTTAAATATCTTGTTGACTTTTCTCAGTAATATGTGACTCATCTAAAGTGACTGATTATCATTTTAATCATTATGAAGCACGTATACACTTATCAATGAGCTGTTTTCACTTTGAGCTTTAAGGATGCAACTAAAACATACGACTTAACTGTAGTTTTAGGTGGAGATACTTCTATTACTCGTTAATCGCGTGAACTTATTCTTGCTTTTTAGTTTAGACTTGCACTTGCTTATCTAGCAATCTTTCTGTTGAAGTTTTCATTAACACTTTTACATTTTTTAAAAGTTATTTACTGCTTTTTTAAACCTTAAACTGCGTGTGTAGCGTGCTGTGGTGTTCCCTTATCTGCGCTATCCGAAATTCCAGATAAGTGAAAATCCGATGTAATAGCTGTTGTTGGCACAATTCATATACGGTGTGTATACTGTTCCTAATTTTAAGATATGCCTGCATAAAAATACCTGACCACACCTTACTTGTGAGTTAAAGGTGCTGGCAAATAATGAACATTTTGAAAACGTTTCTTCATACCAATTCTTCCTACTGTATAGACTGATTTCTGCATAGAACGTGCTTGTATTTTTTGTACATTAATATTTAAAAATTTACAACATCCATTTACGTAAATGGCCAACGTGTAGCCATGTTTTTCCAGTGAAAATGTACCTTTGTAAACCTGCTGACACGTTTCACAACAAAAGAGTTGTCGCTTATACGAGACACTTTAATTAAACGAAAAATTTCTAACATTAAGTTGATCTGTGAGTTGAAGATTTAGCTAAATTACTGGAATAATTATTCGAAGATAAACTGAGTAACGTACTGGAAGTCCTCCCCACCCACTCTTAGTTTTTATCAAAAGCAAAATGCAGTTATGCGGGAAGCTATACCACCATACCAGAATATTATCCTGAATGTCAGACAAGAACGTCTCTTGCAAAGCATAGACGCAATTTTGTCATTTACTTCCTGCATCTGATGTTTTATAGAGTCAACAGAGCATTGTAGATCTGACTTGTGCTTTGTTACTTCGAAAAAAATCAATATGTTCTCTCTCTCTCTCTCTCTCTCTCTCTCTCTCTCTCTGTGTGTGTGTGTGTGTGTGTGTGTGTGTGTGTTTTGAACTACTGATCAAAAACGAAATATTTTTGTAATTGTTGATTCTTTTTGTTTTTATGTTCGCACGTGCGTAACATTTTTATTGAAACATATACCTTCGGTGTTTATCTTCGATCGTGCCCTCTGGTACGAGAGAAAAGCACCTTTTATTCTGTGAGAGTAATAAGGATCCCTTATTTTCTAATTTCCTTCTGCTGCTCTGTGGTACTGCTTCTCTAGAAGAATAATGTGATCCTCTAAGTCATTTTTTGGTATATTTAAGCTTAGTGTGTTACAACTATCGACGTCACAGACCAATACTACTAGAATATATCATCAATGTTAAGCGCACAGCGAATTTAAAATATAGCAAATGTCTGTAAAGATTCTGAATGCCACATTATAGCATTTCCACTCGGGCACTATATTTTCTGGTCTTCAATTTGCTTTTTATAGGGACACCATGCATTACCAATCCAATGGCAGTGAGGAGGAAAATGAAGTCCAGACATTTCCTGAACATTATTCAGGTTTGTTACGACATAAATCATTGTACAGGTATCATTACCATCGTTTTTCTAATACTTAATTAACTTCTGAGTGTAACATGACTCCCGTTCAAACATGTTTCCTTTGATTCGTTGACATCAATAGTTGAAGAAAGATGTTTGACACGGTAATCATAATACTGACCGCAGTTTTCTGGCTTTTTAAAGTTAACTCTAAAAGCTTCCTAAAGTAAACCACTACACAGCTGTTTCGTGATGCTTTCAGAACATGCTTTCGCGAAGTGTTATACAATAGTGAACAACAATTTTTCGCCTGACATCTGAACTTAATCTATACATCTTGTATGTATTATCATGTTCTCCTCCTCGTGTTCGTATTGTGCAGGCGATTCAACTTTCCTCCACCAATCTTTATACTTGTTTCGATACAGACGGAAGCTGAAATTCGGGTGCTCTTTGGCGCTATTGTGTATTATGTCCACTTCCTTGAGGCACTGTGTTTGCGATCAAATAGATTCGATTAACTGAGTCACACCTGCGCTTGACTTTTAATAAGCATCTAATGATAGAAGTAAATCTATACTCCGTTGATTTGGTAGATTTGTAGGCGTGGCCAAGAATACAGGACTGTAATCATTAGTTCACTGTTATGTACAATAGCAGCAAACATTGCGATATAAGTTTTCGAAAACTGCTGCGTGAGCAATGGCGACAGACTAATTTATTCTTTCAGTTTAACAGCATAAAAGTTGCGATAAATGAAAATTAAGGGACACATTACTACTAGGTCTACTTACAGCATTCACGTCTTCAACCGTATTACTCTAAATTCATTCAGCTTTCCGAACTCAGGTTGGCGCAGACCAGTCTGTGCTTGTTTCTTACACACTTCCCAAAGTATTAGAATCCAACAGCCTAGTTTTACAGAATGTCTGAGTCACTAATTCGGAGAGGTAAGTTTCTGGGATGCCTACCCCATCAGTAATACAAATCAGTGCACTCATTCTTTGTCCAGGGAGTGGCACAGTCTAAAAGACCGGACTTCTATTCGAAAGAAGTGACCTTGATAGCTTTGCCATGCATTTTTTTTATTAGATCTAACATTTATTCTCTAAACCTCTTGACACGCATGACGGTATAGCTCCTTTAACAAAGCTTTAAGTGAAGGGTGCATGCTGAGAAGCTGATACCAGCGCCGCCGCCCCCCCCCCCCCCCACCCTCCACCCCAACCCCCAGAAAAATAAAAAAAAGCTTTAGTTCCCTTCTCACAGAAACGTAAATTTGTTCAGAAAAATGGTACAAAACATATGTGCTTAAATACGCAGCAATTGAGCCTTGTTTTTCAAACCCAACACCGTTGCTCCACGGGTCCAACTGCAGCTCATTCTGAAGGGTGGAGTCTGCAAAACACCTGAGTGAAAACTCCCTTTACACCCTTTAGGCCTATCGTATAGTGGTAGAGTGCCAAAATATTCACTGCTAGTTGGGTTATGTGCGTCTGCGCGTGAAGTACCGTTGTATTGGCGGGATGTGTCACAAAATTATTCTTTAAGGAGTAACGGACTAAAAAAAACGTATCCTTGACAATTTTTTTGGATGGAGGAAAAGGTGATAGAGAAACAATATTTGGGGTAGTTATTGAGCATATACTTAAATATATTACAAAAAATAATCTTTTGGAAAATATTACAAAGTGACTGCACTGCAGAAATTCTCCAGAGGCATGTTAAATTTGAGGTGGTCTGCGGCATGCACTATAACTGATTTGATTCTGGAGAAAAGAAAAAAAATCTGTTTAATCTACAAGAGTGTAGCAGGTGAAACGTAGGGGATTTTAGAAACGTGTAATTGTTTGAATAACGTCATTCAGTCTTCATAAATAGAGACAGTCATTTGTTAATAAATATTGTTCAAATTAGGTAATGGAAAATACCCCGTGTGGATTCACTGTGAAATGTTATTTGAAATTTGTGGTTAAATTTTCGAATAAAGAGATTGAAAATTGTTGGAGCTAGGCTGCGTGCCGTTTCGAAAAATCATATCCGGGGAAAAACGCGTTTGAAGTTTTGAAATGCTGTATAGACATCAACAAATGAGAAAATTCTACTTGCAGAAAAATCTTGCCATCAGTCTGCTATTCCAGGACTGGCCTCTTGTACCGTTGCCGTTGCGATCGATCATAGAACGACTGAATTATCGGTAGTGGCAATTCAATGAATGCACAAAACTTTACTATTCCGTTTAGCCCTATTCCAAACAGGCGAGTTGTTAGGACGATTTGACGGTTATTTTCTTATGTGCTACTTGGTATAATCACTTTTGGGGAGTTCGGACAAACAATTATTGTGATGGCTCTGAGCACTATGGGACTTAACTGCTGTGGTCATCAGTCCCCTAGAACTTAGAACTACTTAAACCTAACTAACCTAAGGACATCACACACATCCATGCCCGAGGCACGATTCGAACCTGCGACCGTAGCAGTCGCGCGGTTTCAGACTGTAGCGCCTAGAACCGCTCGGCCACTCCGGCCGGCAATTATTGTGAAGCCTCAGCCTTGAGGACATCGTCCTTGCAATGTGATGTCATTGCATGTTTTACGTTGTACGTGTTGAGAAATTACAGAGAAAACTGTAAGAAAACTTCTAATCCTATAGCTCAATCCTTAGCTCACGTCAAAATCCTGGTCACTGTCTTTCAGTTTATTAGCACCGGCACTGACTTCTTCCCCTCTGCTTTGCTTCGAAGTCGCGTTCGATACGTTTTCGTACTTTTTCCGCCAGTGTACACTTTCTTACCCCTCATTCCTACTTGAAAGACAAACTTGGCTAAATCGAGTTGCTACTAGGAAGGCTAAGAAACAAAAAAAGACAAAACTGTATACTATAAGATCAAAACTATCGAAAAGTCAATACTGTACACGAAAATCAAGATTTGAAGCGAAGCAACTGTCTTTCCGTACATGTACTGAGCCGTTTCGGGTCATTCGAGGCTCTAGAACCGCAGTTTGGAAGTCGATAGATTTTTTTTTTACAGGCATTATAATTTTTGCCTCATATTGTAGAAAGTTCAAATAATCTCTTAAGCCAATAAAAAATTATGTTTGAAAATTTTACAGCAGGGTTACTCCTTAAGGGCCGCATGCTATTTACTTCCTCACCATCTTCCAATCACTGATTCGCACAGTGTGTTCCATAGCCCTCATCACAAAGGAGAGCCTTTGGGGATGTGGAACAAATAATGTTACGCATGTACTGACAGAAGCAGCCAATATAGGTTAGAATCAGCTAAGACTACTGCTAAGCAACAGAAGTTGATAACTGTGAGAATTACTTCTACACTGTTGTTAATTACGGCTATTAATTTTATTTTACACGTGTCACCGTTATCTTCAGCGTGAAAGCTCATATGCTGCAGCTCTCCATATATTTTATTTTGTGCAAGTCAGATCATCTGTGCACAACTACTACGATTTATACAAACTTGAGCCTCCTTATTGCAATGATGTCTTTGTATCCCTTTACAAGTTTTTTACTCCCTTCCCCACCCACACCTCCCTTCATTACCAAGTTAACCATTCCTTGACACCGTACTTTAGAATTTGACCTGTTAACCGATTTTTTTAAGTCAAGCTGTGACAACTTTTTTGGCCTCCATTTAGACTATTTTTTCATTAGTCACTTCATGTACCCACTAATAGTGAGCACTATTCTGTGACACCACATTTCAAAGATTTCTATTCTCTTCTTGCGTGTGCTGTTCATTGTCCACGTTTCGCTTCCATACAACAACAACAACAACAACAACAACAACAACAATTTCATTAGCACCATCATCATCATCATCATTATACATATTTTGGGCGGAACGCAAAAGCGCGAATTCTACTTGCACTAGTCCGGTTTGTTTTGTGTAATTTCTGAGCTCGGGTTGCAGCGACATTCTTTAAACAAGTTTTTTCGGTCACTACTTAAAAAGCTCAGGCTCAGTCAGGAAAGGCCGTTGCCTATTTACTGGGTTACTTCTGGCTTTTATTTGAACTAGTCCACATAAATCACCGTAAATTTAAATTCAGAGATGCACATTGGCTCTAATACGATATTGTGTGTTACTGCAGCGTGACCTCGCTATATGCTATAGTGAGCCCTATCTTCGGCAGTATGTCTACAACAAATAGGTAGCACGGTTTAAGGCCATGCTTAAAACAGAATTTCTCCAGTTAATGGAAAGTGAAATAATGTTGTGCTTTCTGGTGATTTTCTCTGACAGAAAAAAGGCTCTGAGCACTATGGGACTAAACAGCTGTGGTTATCAGTCCCCTAGAACTACTTAATCCTAACTAACCTAAGGACATTACACACATCCATGCCCGAGGCAGGATTCGAACCTGCGACCGTAGCAGTGACACGGTTCCGGACTGCGCGCCTAGAACCGCGAGACCACCGCGGCCGGCCGTAAAAAATACCGAGGGGAAAAAATTTGAAGTGCCGATCAACAACTCTGTGGCTGATTACAGGCTTCAGCGTAGTAGTTGCATCCCGCACTACAGATGATAATGTATTATGTACTTTTTCAAAATAATAATAATTTTGGGTTGCACTGGAACATTTCTAACATTAAACAGTACTATGATACGTTACTTAACACAGTTGTAAAACTCTGTGTGATATACATTCGTTGATGTTATATCACCTTTTGCATTTTGATTGTTTAAATTTTTGAAGGTTGTATCGGACATCAGATTGTAACGTCGGAAAAACACTTTTTGTTGTAATATAATTTTAATTGTTCATTGAAGTGATACGCGCTGCTCGATGCAAACTCGTGAATTCAACAGTTAACGCTCTTAAGTCTTCAAGGTCTTTCATAAAATCGTAGCGAAACCCCTTAACCGCCTTCATATAGGAACGATGCTATATTTATAGTTGCCTTGCATACAGAGTATGGAAACCCTGCGAGAAATGCGTGGTTGAACATAAATGCAGATGCAAGCCACGCCTCCAGGTTGCGCTCTTGTATTTGACGACAAACAGAACCTGTGCAATATCCTTAATATGTTTTAAGTGTCTGTCTTCGCCAGAACAGTGTTCTGTGTAGATGTGAGCGCATTCTGTCGGAGATAAGTGAATTGAAATTGAAATGTCCCCTTAGAAGAATTATACACGACTGTGCTTAAACTGACAATATTTTTAGCGCAAGGCAATCTGACTTTCAAAAATCACTACAAAAGAATGACCCTGACTAACATTAACCTATACGTCTCACAAATCACTTACCTCACAAAAATCTTGGTTACTCGAACTACTGCCAGCTAAATAAAAGATTCAAACTACGGAAGGCACTAACTACTGATAGGCATTGTTAGTGAATGAAAGATTTTAATAGAGAACAGACAATGTATTTACCTTAATAGTCATAATCTATATAGCAGTTCATTACATCCAGTCTTACAAATTTCAAAACTCCGCCCTTTCTCTCCCCACATCCAACACTGCTGGTGGCTCACCTCCAACTGTGCAACACTACACGCTGTTAGCATCCAGCTGCCCAACTCTACAATGACAAGTATTACAACATTGCCAACCAGCCACTGACTGCACACCGCAGAGCCAGTGATTTTCATACAGAGCACTACGTGGCGTTACCAATAAAAAAACCTAAACAGCCTACTTACAAAATGTAATCAAAACGTTGGTGGTCGTATGGTGATTCTTCCGTGGCCAAGAGAGCTGAAGTGTTTGGTGTTTCAAGAGGCACAATATCGAAGAGTTATACCGCAGGGAAAGCGGAAAAGCATCAACACTAAGTCACACCGCGGACGAAAATGTGTGTTTAGTGATTGTGACAGAGTCGTTGGAGAGGATTGTAAAGAAAAATAAGAGGATAACAGCAGTAAAGAGCATTGCAGAGCCGAATGCGCACCCCTGAAGCCTGTCAGAACCAAAACACGATGGGAAACATTACGCAGGGAAATGCAATGCAAGCTAGAAATAGAAAGTCAGTCATCAGTAATGCAAATGTCGGTAAAAGGAAAACGTGGTGCCGAAGACATAAAACCGGCACTATGGAGCTGTGGAAGAAAGCAATTTGGTCGGATAAGACCTCTTGCACACTGTTTCCATCTTATGGCTGAGTTTACATACAACGGGTGAAACCTAGCGTGAGTTCGGGGCTGATTTGGACACCCAGCTCGTGGTATTCTATGGGCCTCGTGGTTACTTTGTAACGTCGTATTACTACCTAGGATTATGCTACCATATTGACTAATCAGATTCATCCCATGGTACATTGTTTGTTCTCCGATGGGGTTGCTGCGATAAAAAGGCGACAGATGCCCTATTCACACACCTCTCATCGTCCAGCAGTCGCTTTCTGAGCAGTTGGACGAACTGTCGCATCTCATCTTGCCACCACAGTCCCCAGGTCTTAATATAACTTAATCTTTGTGGTCTACTTCGGAGAGAAGGTCGCGTTATCGCTATCCATCTCCATTATCGTTACCTGAATTTGCCACTATTTTGCAGTAACAATGGTATAAGGTTCCCTTCAAAATCATACAAGACCTGTATTTATCCATTCGGGGAAGACTAGAAACTGCAACCGGTTTTCTACACCGTATTAGGCATCGTAATGTTTTGTTTTTGGTGTTCCCTCATTTTTCAAAGGCCGCCCTCCTCCTCCCCCTCCCCTGCCCCCTGTACCTGAACACTACATTTAAGATCTCATCTTTAAGTCAAAAGCATATGCTTGGTATGTACATTTTTAATATAATTGTACAGTATTGTTACCTGTTGATCACTGAATACACTCGGTAAGAACATTGTTCCCTAAAACATGTCCACCTCTTTGGTTTCCCGTAAAGCCTTAAATCTATTACGTGACGTACTTGTTGGAACTGAATAAGTCTCACGCATTTCCTTGAGTGTCATTTCAATAAGTCTTAAGTTTTGTTCATGTTATTTTAATCCCAGTTCCTACCTGTGTGCTTTATCTTTGCCTGATTAAAAAAAGAATCGTAAACATTTAAGTTTTTGTGGTGCCTGTGCTGTGCGATACAACCTGAACGTACCGTTATCATACTTTAACACGCTCACTGTTATTACTTGTTCTAGACATCGTCATAGCTTACAATGAAGAGAATATAATATAGTTTTGTCTGTGGGTACAATAATATGTAGTATTTCTTACATGCAAACAAAACACAAAGCTGTGAAGTTACAAAAAAGGAATTAAGCAATAATTCTAACTTATATGTGCATAATAAGTGTTGTCGAAAGCTTAGTGGGTCTATATGACTCGATTGAAGCGCAGTAGAGATAGCTATTCAGTAACTGATATCTATATCTGCAATTAAAATACAGATCGTATTTGCGACTGATTGTTTTCCAATTCGTTGGCTTTAGGGCACGATGTGCCGATTCAGCCATTTCAATACCGGAATATCAATAATGTCACGTACGTAAGGAAAACACTACACCCAATCTCCAAACCAAGAAAATACCTGACCTGACCTGGCCGGGAATCGAACCCAGTCGCTTTCGCTTAGCAATCCACCGTGTTGACTGCGCAGTTACCGATGTGGACTTCCACTATAGTTCAAACATGTTTTTATCATCAGAGTGACTTGGTACTACGGCTCGCATCACGTCATCGAGAGGGGGTCAGCTAGATGAGCGGCGTTTAACATCCACAGAGTACGAAACAATTTTTGACTGGTTGCCGTCCAAGACGGAATTGTAGCCACAACGCAGTAAATGAAGCTGAGATGACTTCAACATTAAGAATACTATCGCGCAGGCAGTCTGATAAGTAAAACCTATCTCATCTTCTAGAGGCCACAGTAAAGTAAGTAAATTTAACTAACGTCTGGTATTTACACCCAAACGTCTTTCAGGCGTAAGGGGTGGACCAATTGATTTAATACATGAGAGAAATTAAAATTTGTTGATTGATCTGCAGGACGCAATACAGTTAAAATCACCACCAAGCAGAATACCCGGAGCACTCTTACATAGTAGATAAATAATTTCCTCTTCATTAAAACGCAAACGATCCACTGTGCGACCAGTGCCTGAGGCGGCATAGAAAAGAACCAAGATAAGATTAAAAAGTTGACAACGTAAGCTCCTGCCAGAATCCAAATTTTCCACCTTAGCAATAGGAATGCCTTTGCGAAAGAATAAGGTGGTCCACGTAGAATATTCGGGTGGCATATTAAAAATCATTAGACCGAACATGTCCACTTTCTTTACGTAGGAAGCAGATTCCCTCTTGACCAGTATACATGACACGAACGCGGAACCACACAATTGTAAATATGATGGAATATTGCAGTTGACATGCATTTCCACGGAACGAATACCACTGTAATCTGTGTTGAGTAGTCCAACGTTCACGACGGAAATTTTTCACGTTATCATAAGGAGTCAATATGTCATTTATAAAATTGTCATCTACCTCCGGCGTGAGGTTGAACACTCGAACATTTGTATAGTTAATTTCAGCATCTGCGAGTGATACCATACTAACGGAATTATCGCGCTGCTAGAACGGGACTTGCGACCTATGTCGCGACAATAATATTTCAACATGAAGGGCATCCACAAATTTCACGTAAAACACGTACTCGTCTGCGTCAAAACAGGCAGTAGGGACCTGATCGGAATTCACATGAATTATTTCTAGAGACCCGGACTGCACGTGACGCGTTGTTTTATTGAAAGTAAAGATTACAGTACCTTTTCGTGGAATACACGTGGAAACCATGGTAGCCATAGCAGAGCAGCCGACGCCGCTGCAAGTCGACGAATACAAACGAAGAGTAAGGCGGACCGGAAGCGCAGACAGAACAACACTAACGAGGAAAATTTCACTCAAGCGACGGTGCGGCAAGTAAGATAAACAGGAACCTTCCCGCTCAAATGGTTCAAATGGCTCTGAGCACTATGGGACTTAAAATCTGAGGTCATCAGTCCCCTAGAACTTAGAACTACTTAAACCTAACTAACCTAAGGACATCACACACATCCATACCCGAGGCAGGATTCGAACCTGCGACCGTAGCAGTAGCGCGGTTCCGGACCGAAACGCCTAGAACCGCTCAGTCACCACGGCCGGCTCCTTCCCGCTCGGTGCTCGAAATGGAACTAGTAGAGCGGCAGGTGTTGTCACTGGCTCTTAGTGTTTAAATACAGTTCTTGTCTGATACAATCTGTCGACATATACCGTACTACCCGACGTTCAGCTACTCACGTTTTTATCTCACCTTGGAATTCTCTATTCTACGTACTGTCCCTTCATCTACAGTTCTCAGCAACGACTCATGTCATGATACCTGCCCAATAAGTCTCTCTCTATGGATCATTATGCATCTCATTAGGCATTTTTGATCCTTGACTCATTTCAGGACGTCCTTCTTCCTCACTCGATCAATCCATCTGATCATCAACAATCTCCTGTAATCCATGTTTACAAAGCCTCATTTCTGTTATCCGCACTGTACATAGCTCACACTCTTACGAAGATGTGCTTTAAACACAGCTTTTCACGAATTTCTTTATGGTCTGTAGCGTTATGTTTTTGGATATTAACAGCTATTTCGTTTTAGAGAGCCTCTATGCTGTGTGCGAACCTTGCTACTATATCTTCTTTGATTATTCTATAGTTAAATCAGTCTATCACTTAAAGTTTCTCTTGTCCTAGTTTAACATTTAGCCATCCAATATGTCCACCTACGGCGCACTCCACCAACTCTGCCTCGTTGTTGTTTATGTGCGTACTGCAGGGATCAGCTAGCACGCCCGCCTTAATTCCTGTTCCCTTTCGGATGATATTCAGATGTGTGTGAATTCCTAAGGGACCAAACTGCTGAGGTCATCGGCCCCTAGACTTACACACTACTTTAACTTATGCTAAGAACAACACACACACACACACCCATGCCCGTGAGAGGACTCGAACCTCCGCGGGGTGGGCCGCGCGATCGGTGATATGGCGATCCCTTTCGGTAACGGCTGTAGTGTCATCAGCGAGTCTTATCATACGAGGGTCAGTCAAAAAGTAATGCCTCCTATTTTTTTTCTACGTTTAATTGTCAGGAAATTTAAATGCAGTTACATAGGTTGAAAACCACAACATTGAGGATCATTTTGTCATTTTTCAATGTAATCTCCGCCCATCTCTACAGTTTTGGTCCATCTTTGAACAAGGGCATGTATCCCAGCACGGTAAAAATCAGAGCTCTGCTTCCTATGCCATTGACGCACGGATGTTTTGACGGCCTCCTCATCTTCAAAATGAATCCCACGATGAGCTTCTTTTAGTGGCCCGAACAGATGGAAGTCTGATGGTGCCAGGTCAGGGCTGTATGGGGGATGAGGCAAAACTTCCCATCCAATTTTGACAATCTCGTCAGAGGTGTGACGACTGGTGTGTGGTCTTGCATTGTCATGCAAAAGAAGAACATCTGCCATTGATTTTGTTGGGCGAACTCGCTGAAGACGTGCTTTAAGTTTTTTGAGGGTTGTGACGTATTGAACAGAATTTATTGTGCATCCCTGCTCCAAAAAATCAACCAGAATCACACCCTCTGTATCCCAGAAAACTGTTGCCATAACTTTCCCTGCCGATCGCACAGTTTTGAATTTTTTCTTCCTCGGCGAGCTTGTGTGACGCCACTCCATTGACTGCCTCTTTGATTCGGGTTCAAAAAAATGCACCCATGTTTCGTCCCCGGTCACAATTTATTTCAGAAACTCATCTCCCTCCAAACGGAAGCGCTGCAAGTGTTGGGAGGCTATTGTTTTCATTGCCTCTTTATTCTGATCGGTTAACATTCTTGGAACCCACCGTGCACAAACTTTTGAGTACCCCAATTGTTTAATAATCGTGATCACACTGCCTTTACTAAGAGAAATAATGCGACACACTTCATCTGCAGTCACCCGACGGTCACCACGAATGATGTCATCAACTTGCTGAATATTGTGTGGAGTCACTGCACTCACCGGCCTGCCGCTCCGCTTTTCGTCAGTCAACGGTGTTTGCCCTTCAGCTTCCTTACAACGACGAACCCATCGTCTAACAGTGCTGACATCCACTGTCACAACACCATACACCTTCTTCAGTCTTTCATGAATGCATATGGGCGTTTCACCTTCTGCATTCAAGAATTCAATCACACAACGCTGTCTGAAACGAACATCGATGTCGGCCATCTTACAAACTTCTGCTGTGCTGCCACCTGTTGACACAGAAAGTTACTACTGCAGTGGATTGCAGAAGAAGGTTTGAGGAATGGCGCCAAATTCAAATTTTTCACTTAACTTAATTTTTTTAAGTAGAAAAAAAATGGGAGGCATTACTTTTTGACCGACCCTCGTAAAACTTTCGTATCGACGTAGTCCTTGGCTCCTCAAAATACAAATGAACAAATGTTTCAAATGGCTCTGAGCACTATGGGACTTGACTTCTGAAGTCATCAGTCCCCTGGAACTACTTAAACCTAACTAACCTAAGGACATCACACTCATCCATGCCCAAGGCAGGATTCGAACCTGCGACCGTAGCTATGGCTTACGTATTCAGGCTACCCCAGAAAAAGAAACCGACACGCTTTAGGGACAGGATGTTTATACAAAACAATAACAAAATGTGAAGTAGAAATGGGCTCTAAAATGCGTACCATAAGAGCTATTAACACTTGTTTAGTAGAAGACACGTGTTTCACACGGCGAAGCTCATACCTCCTAAGGCATGCATTTTTTTCTTGTTTTGGTGTAAGGAACTTGTCCCTAAAGCTTGTAAAACTATTTTATTCAGTTCCACATTACTATTACACTTCTCCAAATCTACGAATGTAATGTATTTTTCCTTTTTCCTTCAGTTTGCCTTTTATTACCAACTGCAAAGCTTAGGTTGCTTCTCCAGTCCTTAAAACCAGACTGGCCTTCTCCTGAGCTGCTTTCAATGTTTCTTTTCATCCTCTGATAACGTGCTCTCGTGGGTATTCTTTACGCTTGTAATAAGAGACTGATTGTGTGATATTTTCACATCTATTCACTCTTGTTTTCTTTGGAATCGAAATAATTCCATTCTTTTCCAAATGTATTGGAACTTCCTTTTCACGTTAATCACTTTTGAGCTTGTACAGTTCTTGTTCTGCAGGACAGTTTGCGCAAAGCTATTTGAAATTCAAAGGTAGGGATAGGGATTGCAAATCCCTCTCATATTCTTGCTCGTCGTCCCCATTGTCATTTGGCTTATTTTCTCCTAGGATGAATCCATATTTTAATTTTATTTTCATCTCTAATCATTGCTCTCCTTGTCTGTGCGCGTTAAATTGACTTGATTATCATCTGTGCGGCATGTTCGTTACGTTGCTCCAAATTTTTGTCTATACAGGGTGCTTCGAGATTGCTACTACAGTCTTCTACGGGTCTTAGAGGGGACTTAATAGATAACGTTTTGATTAGGAAACTACAGCGTGTTTCAAAAATGACCGGTATATTTGAAACGGCAATACAAACTAAACAAGCAGCGATAGAAATACACCGTTTGTTGCAATATGCTTGGGACAACAGTACATTTTCAGGCAGACAAACTTTCGAAATTACAGTAGTTACAATTGTCAACAACAGATGGCGCTGCGGTCTGGGAAACTCTATAGTACGATATTTTCCACATATCCACCATGCATAGCAATAATATGGCGTAGTCTCTGAATGAAATTATCCGAAACCTTTGACAACGTGTCTGGCGGAATGGCTTCACATGCAGATGAGATGTACTGCTTCAGCTGATCAATTGTTTCTGGATTCTGGCGGTACACCTGGTCTTTCAAGTGTCCCCACAGAAAGAAGTCACAGGGGTTCATGTCTGGCGAATAGGGAGGCCAATCCACGCCGCCTCCTGTATGTTTCGGATAGCCCAACGCAATCACACGATCATCGAAATATTTATTCAGGAAATTAAAGACGTCGGGCGTGCGATGTGGCCGGGCACCATCTTGCATAAACCACGATGTGTTCGCAGTGTCGTCTAAGGCAGTTTGTACCGCCACAAAGTCACGAAGAATGTCCAGATAGCGTGATGCAGTAATCGTTTCGGATCTGAAAAATGGGCCAATGATTCCTTTGGAAGAAATGGCGGCCCAGACCAGTACTTTTTCAGGATGCAGGGACGATGGGACTGCAACATGGGGCTTTTCGGTTCCCCATATGCGCCAGTTCTGTTTATTGACGAAGCCGTCCAGGTAAAAATAAGCTTCGTCAGTAAACCAAATGCTGCCCACATGCATATCGCCGTCATTAATCCTGTGCACTATATCGTTAGCGAATGTCTCTCGTGTAGCAATGGTAGCGGTGCTGAGGGGTTGCCGCGTTTGAATTTTGTATGGATAGAGGTGTAAACTCTGGCGCATGAGACGATACGTAGACGTTGGCGTCATTTGGACCGCAGCTGCAACACGGCGAACGGAAACCCGAAGCCGCTGTTGGATCACCTGCTGCACTAGCTGCGCGTTGCCCTCTGTGGTTGCCATACGCGGTCGCCCTACCTTTCCAGCACGTTCATCCGTCACGTTCCCACTCTGTTGAAATTTTTCAAACAGATCCTTTATTGTATCGCTTTTCGGTCCTTTGGTTACATTAAACCTCCGTTGATAACTTCGTCTTGTTACAACAACACTGTGTTTTAGGCGGTGGAATTCCAACACCAGAAAAATCCTCTGTTCTAAGGAATAAACCATGTTGTCCACAGCACACTTGCACGTTGTGAACAGCACACGCTTACAGCAGAAAGACGACGTACAGAATGGCGCACCCACAGACTGCGTTGTCTTCTATATCTTTCACATCATTTGCAGCGCCATCTGTTGTTGAAAATTGTAACTACTGTAATTTCGAAAGTTTGTCCGCCTGAAAAATGTACTGTTGTCCCAAGCATATTGCAACAAACGGTGTATTTCTATCGCTGCTCGTTTAGTTTGTATTGCCGTTTCAAATATACCGGTCATTTTTGAAACACGCTGTATGTTCGGAAATGTGAGATTTTCTTACAAATAAAATTTGAAAATCTGATGTCAAATCTGTCGCTTCACGAACGCACCCAGCGGAGACAATAAGCTTTGATCCGTGTGTTCTGCAGGATCCCGTGGTACTTATCGTCAGGTTCTCTTCTGTGGGATGAATGATTTCCTCCTCTAAAGCAGAGAGTGTGGCGCTTCCTTGGAGCACCAATCCTCCTAGTTGCGAACGTACCAGGTTCTCGCAATTATTTCTGTTGGTTCAAATGGCTCTGAGCACTATGAGACTTAACAAACTATTTTTGTTCTCGGCGAAAACGGTATGTGATGTCATAATTACAACAGGGACAGACGACGGCGCCCTCATTTCAGTTTATGAGCGTACTGTGAAGTAGGAGATTTAAAAGTGATCTGATCTTCGAACTTATTTTATATCCAAAAGGTACATTTCTGTACATGGTTTCCTTCCTTAAACCCTATCTATTAAATATCCTCTATAACCCCTAGAAGCCTGTAACAGGAATTATGAGACACCCTATATATCTTCCTTTTATTAATTCTTCTTTAGTTTTGATATATCTTCGGCATCTTGTCTATTTGCAACATGTTTTCCTTATTTTCATCGTTATTTGATAATTCCAGTGTCTCATTTGTTATCCACGGCAAACCTCCTTTATGTCTTTTCTCTCCTAGCAGTTTTTCTGCTACATTCACTACCAAATGTTTATTTCCATGCCATCCGTTTCCCACGCCAATAACTCCTTGAAACATTGCTTTTATTTCCTTCAAGTTTGTTAAGTTTCGTCGTTTCAGCTACTGTCTCATAAAATTATTTTATTTGTACCAGGTTATTGTCAGTGACAACGCCAGCATCTGGATGACAGTTAGTGTTTAATTTTATTCTTAAATCTTTGAGCCTCCTGGTAACTTCAGTAAGCACTTCCTTCTCAGTGAGTTCTTGTAAAGCGATCCACAACAACTAACTCGTCTCCAACACTGACTTCTAGTAGCGTTTCTCCTCCCCCATTCACTTGCTGAGAGAGCTGTCCCGTTATTATTGTCCCCCTCCTGCCACAAACGGCTGCATTCCAGTCTCCTACCAGATTAAAATTTCGTTCCTCTTCAGATCTTATGAGTCAATATTGTTATACACGTATTTACTTTCTCTATCGTTCGCATCTTTCTGTGTTACGTATACATGTGTCATCAGTGTTTGCACTAACAGACCCAGTATGAATAGGCCCATTATCTCATTCCAAAAATCTCCTCCTGGCCATGGCATCCCACAGATTACTGATATACCCACCTGCGTCCTTCCCATCCCACATATAAACTGTCTAGTTTCCACACTCATATCTTCCTAACATTCCACGTGTCCGCCCAAATAGCATTCACTTTTTGTCTGATAACTCTGTACGAGTAGTCCTTGCCCCGATCCAACTGGAGACTGCTTTACCTCCGAAATTTTTTTACTTGGGAGGAAACAATCTTGACATTTTTAGCATATGGTTGCATGTACTGAGGGAAGATAATTTAGTGGTTGCCTGTTAGTGATGCGAAAGACACTTCGGTTTGGTTGTTACATACTGATGATTCTGTGAACAGTTACAGAACCACTACCAAATCGAAATTTACTTCGTGCGTTGCTACTACCACAATGGTCATTTTTAAATAAGAAGAGACTGAAGTCCTACATAAACTGAAGCATATGAATTATGAAAACCGCAACAAGCGGTTGGAAGTATGCAAAGATGCACCTATGGTCTGAGCAAGGGGAGAGGTGGGGGAGGAGGAAGGGGGGAGGGTGATACTCATGTTGTTAGTTTTGCAGCAAATATTGATAAAGATAACGAATTTCTTGTCAAATGGCCCTGAGTACAATTACTTAAAATCTATATCGATTGCATATTCTGATTTTCTTGAAACTGTACTGAACTGATGCGTCTCTGTTTAGCGACGCATGGTGCTAGCAGGGACGGCTACCCTCCCCTGCCCGAAGCTGGATGCAGCCTTGGCAGCACGTAGATAAATGAATAGTCGCAACTTTCAGCTGCGTTAGTAGCGGCTGCATGACAGATGACAGGAGAAAATATTGAATTCAAAGTACATAAAAGTGCTAGGATGAAGTATAAAGAGCAGTGTCAGCACACTAAGTGTACAATGTTGGTTGATTTTTTTTATGAAGTTTCCTTCAATAAAAGAAACTGCTAACGAGGGCCAAAATAATCTGGCATACGAAATTCATTCGAAGAAGGAAAAAAAAAAAGATCCGTAGACATTCGCGAAAGACATTTGCGATATAAGTAGTATTCGTATTTACACATTTTGGCTACATATTTTATTTTCCGAAGAACTAACGCCACGGTTGTAAACCGTTTTGAGATTTAATTTTCCTATTCTACGATGCAAAGTGCATCGCGGGATAGATTGGTTTGAAAGTCTCGCCGGACGGAATATTAGTCTTAAGAGTACATTGGCTGGTCTGGAGCGCTGTCGAAGGTGTGGAAATGGAACCAGGAGGTAATGTAACTCTTCACATCTGACGTAAGAAAGACAATGCGTTATCATGCGCGTATGCATATCCCATAGAGATTTACAAACACCACAATGATTTTAACGTGAAAGAAAGTGATAAGTTAAATAAAATATGGATGTTGGCTTTGCTCCAACAGAGTGACGTTCTCGAACGATGGCGCCAACCGTAGGTAATCAGTCATGTAAAAGTGGCATCACATGTCGAATGGAGGCGGTGCCATCAGCACAGCTCTATAAATACGGGGGAATTGCCGACTCTTTCAAAATGGTTCAAATGGTTCAAATGGCTCTGAGCACTATGGGACTCAACTGCTGTGGTCATAAGTCCCCTAGAACTTAGAACTACTTAAACCTAACTAACCTAAGGACATCACACACATCCATGCCCGAGGCAGGATTCGAACCGGCGACCGTAGCGGCAGTATTACAGTACTCCACTGCTGTTGTTGTGGTCTTCAGTCCTGAGACTGGTTTGATGTTGCTCTCCATGCTACTCTATCCTGTGCAAGCTTCTTCATCTCCCAGTACCGACTGCAACCTACATCCTTCTGTATCTGCTTAGTGTATTCTTCTCTTTGTCTCCCTCTACGGTTTTTACCCTCCACGCTGCCCTCCAACACTAGATTGCTGACGCCTTGATGCCTCAGAACATGTCCTACCAACCGATCCCTTCTTCTAGTCAAGTTGTGCCACAAACTTCTCTTCTCCTCAATCCTATTCAGTACCTCCTCATTAGTTATATGATCTACCCTTCTAGTCTTCAGCATTCTTCTATAGCACCACATTTCGAAAGCTTCTATTCTCTTCTTGTCCAAAGTAGTTATCGTCCATGTTTCCCTTTCATACATGGCTACACTCCATACAAATACTTTCAGAAAATTCGGAGTAGGTATTAAAATCCACGGAGACTAAATAAAAACTTCGAGATTCGCCGATGACATTGTAATTCTCTCTGAGACAGCAAAGGACTTAGAAGAGCAGTTGAACGGAATGGATAGTGTCTTGAAAGGAGGATATAAGATGAACATTAACAAAACCAAAACGAAGATAATGGAATGTAGTCGAATTAAGTTCGGTGATGCTGAGGGAATTAGATTAGGATATGAGATACTTAAAGGAGTTTTGCTATTTGGGGAGCAAAGTAACTGATGATGGTCGAAGTAGAGAGGATATAAAATGTAGACTGGCAATGGCAAGGAAAGCGTTCCTGAAGAAGAGAAATTTGTTGACATCGAGTATAGATTTAAGTGTCAGTACTCCACTAATATAAGCGGTTTTGACAAAGACCACTTCGTTATGGCCCTGCGGCTGGAAACGGTCTCTGGAACGGCGAAGCTGGTAGCCTGTTGAGGTACTACTGTGTGAGCACCTGTGGAAAGTGATTGAATGATGGTGAAATAACGAGTAGGTCGTCTGGTATTGGACCACCACGTCTCATCAGAAAACCTAGACGTAGGAGAATCCCTCGCTGTGTAATCCAATATAGGCAGTGATCTGTGGCACGTCTGAGGACAGAGTAGAATGCTGGTGCAGGCACAAGTGTTTCGGAGCACACCGTTCAAAGACCATTGTTGAACATGGAGCTTCACATCACACGACCCCTACGTACTCCTGTGTTGACCTAATGACATTATCAGCTACAACTGCAGTGGCCACAGCATCTCTGAGTTTCCACAGTGGATTGTCGAATGAATCGCATTTCTTGTTACACCACGTCGACTGTTGGGTCCTTACACACAGTCATCAAGGCGAATGGCTGTACGAAACATGCACCGCGCCACACATGCAGGCCGGCGAGGGCAGAATTATGTTAATGGGGTGCATTGAGTTGGGCATCCCTGGGATCTGGGGTGGTAATCGGAGACATCATGACGGCAGTGAACTAGATGAACATTACTGCGGTCCACCTGCATAGTTTTAATACTTGCCGTCTCCCCCTACGGCAATGACGTTCAAGAATGGCTATGAGCACTATGGGACTTAACATCTGAGGTTATCAATCCCCTAGAACTACTTAAACCTTACTAACCTAAGGACATCACACACACACCCATGTCCGAGGCAGGATTCGAACCTGCGACCGTAGCAGTCACGTGGTTCCAGACTGAAGCGCCTAGAACCGGTCGGCCACACCGGCCGGCTCGGCAGTGACGTATTCCAACAGCACAACTCTCCGTGTAGCAAGGTTAGAATCGTGCTGCAATGGTTTGAGGGCATTATAGTGAACTCACATTGATGTCTTGGGCCGCAAATGTGTCTGATCAGTACCCACAGCTGCGCGTCCGTAAACCACCACTCCTAATTTGCGGGGATTGCTTCACATGCACGTAGACATCTGGTACCACATACTTGTGGAATCATGGCAAGGACTTTTAGAAACCATGCTAAGTAGGATTTGTCGTACTGTGTTTGGAAAGTGTAACACGCTATTAAACAGGTAGTCACGTTGTTTATGCTCATCGGTTATGTTGCTTCAGTACTGTTAACTGTGCTGTGCTGCCTGATTAATGTAGCGGCTAGAGTCTGCGTTACAATACTAGAGTTAGATAGCTGGACACAGATCTGGGTAATTTTATCTAATTTAGGCTGCGTTGCGGCATGTCTTATACAAAACACGTGCAATTATTTAATACCGACACAGAAACAAGAGTACTATCGTTTTTGTTACTCCAATTTTAAAGACGTATTTTGACTTCAGACGTTTATTATGTTCTCTTCCTCGCTCTACGCCGTTCCTTATTATGTTCTCTTCCTCGCTCTACGCCGTTCCATGCTTTCCGTTCCATTGTCGGCTTTGATTCCCAAAGGGAAAAAAAAAGCACAACAGCCCTCTTCTTCTTGGTCTACTACTGATTTTTTTTCTCCTAGGTAGTAGCTCTCCTCCAACCATGCAAATCACGTAGCCACATAGTCGAAATGGGTTGTCACACTACTAAATCAACTACATTCTGTTTCTAATATACCCTATTCCCACTGGCTCTATTACCATCTATCGTGGTTACCATTTTAATTTACATTACATTCCTTTGGGACATTACTTCGCCAGTAGGTCTAGTAACCCGTTTCACGCATAATTACCAAACTCTGTTACGTTTATTCTAGTCTGCGGGTGTATGACCGTTAGCACGCTTTCATACTGCTCTTGTAACTGTGGATGTAGATTTCCTGCGAAGAGTTCAGAGAAGCGTGATCCAGCTAGTCGCTTAATGACAGGTGCGCAGGGTGGTGTGCTCGAGTATACTCTTGAAGACTATATATGTTTCGTAAAAAAACGTGCTGTCACTGAGTGTATTTGAAATATTACAACTGGCCGCGCTTACTGAATGTGGTATGTGTGTTTAACATCCTCACATTCATAAGTTTTGTAGTTATTTATGCCCTGTGGCAGGTAATTTATTTTTAAGTGATTATTGCTCTTCGTGAATATTTCTGACATGCCTGACAGATAAATTTTATTTTCGACGTTAAAAAAACTGTAGGTGTAGATATGTATCATTTTAGAAACAGTGTATACTGTTGATTATTGGGCAAATCAAAGTTATAAATTTAAAAAATGACACTTAGACGCTGAATCGAGCTCTCGAATTCTAATATTCTACAGCAAAAATCTTCCCACTGCACTAACTGTGTAGCACATATACATAACAGGGCGTCGTAAACTGGCTTGCACAGCTATGTGTTGACATAGCACAGATCGTTATTTTTTAGTTTTTTTATTATACTCCAGTTATGTTTGTTGTTGGTTTTTGCTGTTTTTATTCCTGGGTTCCGTTCTGTTGTTTCGTATTTATATATGTAAGTATGACCAACGAATACATTATTGAATTGACGAGATAAGCTCTGTGATATAAGGAACCGTAGCTGCTGAAATTTATAAGCATAGTTGCGTTAAGTAATAAAAGATTGATTTCCCTGATAAGAAAAATGAAATCCTTTAAATTTTATTTAAAATGGAAGTTTTTACAAAAACTTGTTGATGTGAACTACGTAGGCCCACGTGGATCCTCCCTTGGAAGCGCTTCATGTACATAGTTTTTATATGATCTCATTTATTTACTGCTTCCTTTAGGCAATTAAGTGGAATGTGGTCTGTATATAAAACAATGGAAAATGCATGTTGTCGTTATAATTCTATCGACGTTTTCTTGTATAACGTGCGTGCCATAGAGGACTATTCCAAATTTTTGATTATTTTCTCAGAAACAGGCCTTGTCCTGGAGAGCTATGGAAAGTATTTCAGTGTTATTTGGAATTTGAAATACAGATGCAGACGCTATGAACATGAAATCATCTCCCCAGTTATATATGGTGCTGGTTTTTAAGTGCTTGGTAGATTCTTCTCTTTGGCAATTTTCAATCAATTTCTTACAGTGCTTCACTTAATTTGGAACGAGCATAATTCCCTCTGCCACTCTTTCTGCCATATTATCCAATGTATCACCCAATCCAATCAGCATATTCGAAAAATTCTGTATGTTATCATAAAGTTTTGAGCCATATTGCGGTGGTGCCACAATTCGCCATGTTTGCCATCAGTACTACCGAAGCAGTTTCGAAAGTTCCACGCGTGGCAGAATTCTTTTAAAATTCGCTTCAAGTCCTCAGGTAATGAAAATGTTACACCGGCCATCATACCATCAGTTATAGTCTGGGAAGCTTCTTCCACAATATTGTGCAGCTTAGAGTGACCGAGGTGGAAACTGAAAGAAATAGTTTGCAATGAATCATCAACTGCAAGGGACTAGGAAATTTCAAGAAGTTGTGTGAGACGTACTATTCATAAGCCTCACAGCTTGCAATACTTATTTAGAGATACTGAATCTATCTCCTATATACAGACTATGTTGAAATGCAACAGTTTTCAGGCTTGTATTATTTTGTATGTGTTTTATTGTCGTATGGCGTACTGTGATTTCTACAAGTATTTTAACCTTTCTTGTCTTGTATATACAAAAATCATATTATAACAAATGTTTCACATTAGTAGTGCTCTTGTTATTTCACGTTTTTACGTGAATCACAGTTAAAAACAGTGCATCTTTGGTTAATTCGTAATCATGAATATACTGCAGTTATCCATCATCTCTCTGTTCCTAAATATATTGTATGTTATGGATCTGTGCATAAACTTATAGCTATTTACTGTTGTTTCAGGTCGCGAACTGAAAGTGCACAGAGTGTCATCATTTAGGAAACTGATTAACAAGAGTACAGTACTGTTACTGAATCGGAAAAGTGGCAAGTGAGGCTATCTATGAAACTGTAAGCGTTGGTGGAGACCTATATTAACCGAATTCGTCACAGTTATCATCACAACCTTCAATTTGGCATGTTCTTACAGTCTCTAAGTACCACGTGAAGAAAGAACGATGGACTCTACTCCATTTACGTCTACTTAATTGTTAAAAAGGGCAATGGGGCAAAGGTAACAGTGGCCAGTTGTGGTCTATCTGTCGCTACAATGGCTGCTACTGTTAAGAGATTATTAACGCTCAGACGACGGTCTGCTTAAGATCGAGTGTACTAGGTGATTACAAGGCTTGATTGAAGCCAGTGTACAGAACTTCATATTATCACAATACTTTCAATTAAATATAAATTATTTTTCGAATTTTAATAATAATTTTTTAATGAATGAATTTTGGTTTATAAATTCCTCTTAAACGTGATATTAAATTTGTGTTGTAACTGATTCTTTTCATGTGATTTATATTCTAAATTCAGCCACAAAACTTAATGCTGTACAAAGAAAATAATAATCCAATTAAAATCAAGAATTTCACCGCAATATGCCAGTCTGATAAATAATTTAATAGTTCTCTGCATTCAATGTAAAACAGTTCTTGTAAATATCAGTTGTCAAGATTTATATGGTCTCCCTACAGTGTTGCTCAGTACAGAAAGACTCCAACATTTACTAGCCAAAGGTAATTTTTATAAAAAACTACAAATCTTGAAAGGGGATAAAAATACGTAATATACAGAAACATAAACAGAATTTGCAGCCAATCTCACCCGAAACAATCAACTTTTTGCAGGATGTAATTGTACTTCATAAAACCGTGTTACTTTTAGTTTTTATGGTTAAAGATAACTGTAAAAACTTAAAAAAGAACAAGTACTTTCGTCTTCTGAAGAGGTTATGAAACGCCCATTACTCTCAGTTCCTTGCAAAGTGCTTGAAATTCCACTTCTGAATGCCATAACTAACTCATTTCAGCGTTATTTTGCTCTTTATCTTTCTCCTGCAGTGCAACAGCACTTGCTAGCCAACCCATAGTTACGACTTGAACTCAGTAGAACACCTTTGGGATGAAATAGACTGCCGACTTCACTTCAGACCCCAGTGTCTAGCATTGCTATCTTACTTGGTTTCAGTTGTTGAGGAATAGTGGGACGCCGTTCCTATCTTCAGGTCTCCTGTGTGTGCAAGGTCGATCAAATGCGGCAAAATGAAGATAAACTCTGGTATAGTGGAAACAGTCCCTATGATCCAGTTCGACTTCACATTGCATCTGAACAATTTTCTTATTAATTTTCTGGGGGCAGTAACTACAGGAAGCGGAAAGCGTGATGTGAGGTAGAAATTCTCATGAAACAGAATTTAACTGATTCTGTCAGTTTCTTAAGAGGAACAATTACCCACGATAAATAAAGAAGGTACTACTGAAACATAAAGGACATTACAATCTCATTTATATAATGGTTGCATGGGGAATGACATATCACTGGGGACAATTTAGTGTATGAACTTCAAGGTGGGGACAAGATAGTAATGGACAATTTCGTGAAAAGGAAGATAATTATGCATCAACTAACTTATCTGACCAGCACGTAATTCACTACATAAATGAAACATTACATTCCACCATCACTGTAACTAATGAGAGAGAGAGAGAGAGAGAGAGAGAGAGAGAGAGAGAGAGTTCGCAAGGTCAGAATCAGAGCTTTCCCACTTAAGTTGACAAAGTCCATATTTAAAAAAGTAAACAAGAAAATCCACTCAAAATGGGGTTCATTCCGCATCACATTATATGTTCTGCAATTGTAATGTCAAAGTTTGTCACAAAAAATCATGAGGTTGCACGCAAAGTCATGCCTCAAAGTATGAAAATATACTTCAGAGCTGTGTGAACTGATTCGTGTAATGATATTACTAGTATACAAGTGACTGCTTAAGGGAATGAACTCTATGCGGAGTGCAAACTGACTAATACTGTTCCACAAATGGCTCATCACATGAACAAACTTAAAACTGAGTGGAAAGCGAGAAATTATTCAGAGCGAAACAACTCTGGCAAATTTGATGCACTCCACCATTATCAAACAAAACACGGAATATAGTCAGTCACAAGAGAGGCCGTTGCTGATGGCACATGCTCAGTTCTGATATGAACAAAGCCAAATTTCCAGACCACCCATTTCTCAAGAAAATTAACCAAAACAAATTCAATAAAATGAAACAAAAGCATCCCCGAATGTTCTAAGAAACGAGTGAAATAATTTCCTTATATCTGAACAACACCTAACCGCACTAACCGAAAAAGACTTCTGAAGGAACAGCAGGTCTTAACAATGAAGTCTCTCGAACATGAATCCCAATTTAAAATGGCGAGTGGGGCAGGTGGGCTACAGGGATTTTTTTTTTTTTTAAGTGATGGGGGCAGTTTCTGGACATCTCAAAATGCTCGTTGTGAGAAAGTGAGCAACAGTCTTGTTCGCGGAAAAACAAACTTGGTAGACTTTTGTGGGGAAAGCTTTTGGTATCGATAGTATAGGGTAGAGCTAGAAGAGTTGAAACAGGTAGGAGCAAAGACGCACTTTCCTGTTATATCCTGCCTAATTGTCAAAGATGGTGTGTCTAGGAAACCTGCTTCTTGGACTGCTAGACAACAAATAAAGAAAATCGTATTAATGAAAATGTTCAAATGTGTGTGAAATCTTATGGGACTTAACTGCTAAGGTCATCAGTCCCTAAGCTTACACAATACTTAACCTAAATGATCCTAAGGACGAACACACACACCCATGCCCGAGGGAGGACTCGAACCTCCGCCGGGATCAGCGGTACAGTCCATGACTGCAGCGCCTCTGACCGCTCGGCTAATCCCGCGCGGCTCGTATTAATGAGTTTTTATTACAATAAGATAAATGACAATACTTGACTTTGGGAAATACATACATGTGTCGCAAGCAAAGGGTGACATACAGTATAATCAGTGTCCTTCGGTATAACGATTCCAATACAATTGAAGTAATACGGTGGATACTTCTATCCAGGTCGCTGGTCTTAACGCTTTTGTAGAACTGGGCCGCGGTCAGTCGGTGCTGCGCTTTTGTTCTCTGCGGCTAGAGGCCGCTGCTGTGGCGTCGTCGTCCTAGAGGAGAGTCGGTCAGCGTGCTATTGGCTTACTACTTCTTCACAGCCCTCTCTGCTCACGTTTCCGACTGGCGCGCGGACTGTTGACTTTATGGGGTAACATTTCCATTTTCATACTTGCCGGTATGTAGCAGCACCGGTCTGCTAGTAGTTGTGCACGACAGGCGTGCTGCAAATTCTGTAGAAATTGTGAGCGTATTCGCAAGTTTTAGGAGGGAATTTTCTTAATGACTGGCCAGGCGAAGAGCTTGAAATTTTAGGAACCTAAGACGTTGCTACACTACTGGCCATTAAAACTGCTACACCAAGAAGAAATGCAGATGCTAAACGGGTATTCATTGGACAAATATGTTGAACTAGAACTGACATGTGATTACAGTTTCACGCAATTTGCGTGCATAGATCCTGAGAAATCAGTACCCAGAACAACCACCACTGGCCATAATAATGGCCTTGATACGCCTGGGCATTGAGTCAAACTGAGCTTGGATGGCGTGTACAGGTACAGCTGCCCATGCAGCTTCAACACGATACCACAGTTCATCAAGAGTAGGGACTGGCGTATTGTGACGAGCCAGTTGCTCGGCCACCATTCACCAGACGTTTTCAATTGGTAAGAGAGCTGGAGAAAGTGCTGGCCAGGGCTGCAGTCGAACATTTTCTGTATCCAGAAAGGCCCGTACAGGACCTGCAGTATGTGGTCGTGCATTATTCTGCTGAAATGTAGGGTTTCGCAGGAATCGAATGAAGGGTAGAGCCACGGATCGTAACATATCTGAAATGTAACGTCCACTGTTCAAATGGCCGTCAATTCGAACAAGAAGTGACCGAGACGTCTAATGAATGACACCCCATACCATCAGGCCGGGTGATACGCCAGTATGGCGATGACGAATATACGCTTCCAATGTGCGTTCACCGCGATGTCGCCAACACGGATGCGACCATCATGATGCTGTAAACAGAACCTGGATTTATCCAAAAAAATGACGCTTTGCCAGTCTGTGAGTGACGACATTATGATGAGCCCATCAGGTAATTTTCCTTCCTGATCGCATTTTTATTTGTTTTCGATTATACACCTTTATGAGTTTCAGCCTAAACGATCATCACAATATCTCAGAGAATTAAAAAATATTAATTTACTACAGACACACATACTTTTAGCATACACGTGATACGTGGTTTAAAAAACAACAGAACGAGTGCGCTCAAACTCTCGATTTTGTTTTCTCATTTCACGATATTAACCATAGACTATGAGCACACACAGCACCAGAACAGTTCCATCGGAAAAATAACTTCGTCCAGAAACTTTCATTTTACAGTGTCGCCAGTTTTTGCAGATTGCCCGTTTTAGGATTCTGAGATGCGGCTAAGTTTATTGCCGTTCTGAAGTGAACAAGCCTGTGCAGCCGCCTGACGATAGCCAGGTATATTTCAAAAACTGTACGTTTCCTTTTCACAACATTCAAAATAACGGAACTTGCTCAATAATTCAATATGTTAAATACTCTCTGTTCAATACTTATGGCCTGAAACATAAAAAGTTTGACCATTTCAACTCTTTATTAAAATCACAATTTTGTTGAAGTATGAGTGACGCATACCTCAGAGACAAATCTCCCTATAATTTTTCAGAATAAGTTAATATGTCCTTTTGACAGAAGCAGAGTTACAGAGAAAAGTTACAGATATTCCTACACAGTCATCTTCATTGAATTCCTGACAGTCATTACAGCGTTGGCTGCAGTTCTCGGATCATCTCCACACCCAGTAGCTCTATTCAGTACCTGATTACATGGAATGGGCATGATGTATTTAACTAGCAAGCAAAACACAGGTGATTTAGACAACATTCTGCAGAGTAAGTATGAAACTGCCACCCAATAAATTTATACCCGTTTTAGGTTTGTGTCTTCTTTCCTACTGCTTTCGTGCATCAACTGTCCTAAAGCTGTAGTGAGAAGACGCACCTTGCCTTTCCGTTGTAAAAATATCAAACTAACATTAAACACTCCACACGCCATTATCATTAACCTGGCTATCGCTCGCATTATTCGGTTATTCGTGAATTCCTTTGCTTGCCCATTATATACACTGCTGGCCATTAAAATTGCTACACCACGAAGATGACGCTCTACAGACCCGAAATTTAACCGACAGGAAGATGATGTTTTGATATGCAAATGATTAGCTTTTCAGAGCATTCACACAAGGTTGGCGCCGTTGGCGACACCTAAAACGTGCTGACATTTCTCATACACAAACAGCAGTTCACCGGCGTTGCCTGGTAAAACGTTGCTGTGATGCCTCGTGTAAGGAGGAGAAATGCGTACCATCATGTTTCCGACTTTGATAAAGTTCGGATTGTAGCCTATAGCGATTGCGGCTTATCGTATCGCGACATTGCTGCTCGCGTTGGTCGAGATCCAATTACTGTTAGAAGAATATGGAATCGGTGGGTTCAGGGGGGTAATACGGAACGCCGTGCTGGATCCCAACGGCCTCGTATCACTAGCAGTCGAGATGACAGACATCTTACCCGCATGGCTTTAACGGATCATGCAGCCACGTCTCGATCCCTGAGTCAACAGATGGGGACGTTTACAAGACAACAACCATCTGCACGAAGAGTTCGACGACGTTTGCAGCAGCATGGACTATCAGCTCTGAGACCGTGGCTGCGGTTACCCTTGACGCTGCATCACAGACAGGAAAGCTTGCGATGGTGTACTCAACTACGAACCTGGGTGTACGAATGGCAAAACGTCATTTTTTCGGATGAATTCAGGTTGTTTACAGCATCATGATGGTCGCATCCGTGTTTGGCGACATTGCGGTGAACGCACATTGGAAGCGTGTATTCGTCATCGCCATACTGGCGTATCACCCGGCCTGATGGTATGGGGTGCCATTGGTTACACGTCTCGGTCACCTCTTGTTCGCATTGACGGCACTTTGAACAGTGGACGTTACATTTCAGATGTGTTACGACCCGTGGCTCTACCCTTCATTCGATCCCTGCGAAACCCTACATTTCAGCAGAATAATGCACGACCATATGTTGCAGGTCCTGTACGGGCCTTCTTGGATACAGAAAATGTTCGACTGTTGCCCTGGCCAGCACTTTCTCCAGATCTCTTACCAAATGAAAACGTCTGGTGAATGGTGGCCGAGCAACTGGCTCGTCACAATACGCCAGTCACTACTCTTGATGAACTGTGGTATCGTGTTGAAGCTGCATAGGCAGCTGTACCTGTATACGCCATGAAAGCTCTGTTTGACTCAATGCCCAGGTGTATGAAGGCCGTTATAACGGCCAGAGGTCGTTGTTCTGGGTACTGACTTCTCAGTAACTGTGCACGCAAACTGCGTGAAACATATCACATATCTGTTCTAGCATAATACATTTGTCCAATGAATACCCGCATTTCGTATTGGTGTAGCAATTTTAATGGCCAGTAGTGTACAAAAACTAGATGTCACTGTAACAATTAATTTGAGCAATACGCCTTCTAGAAACATTTTATAAGTTCTTCGTCAGTAAAAAACCGTACAAAGGAAAAAATTAAAACATATTTCTTCATATTACTATTCATTGAACTTTTTAATAAACGAATAGCCTTTCCTCGAACTTTAAAAAGTACAAAGTTAGCAAATTTGTTATGCCAAGACTACATCATTTGGATCAAAACTGAAAGAACTGTTTTTGGCTTAATTTTGGAAAGAGGATCATTTCAGCCTTGCTTGATCAGCGGTGAAAGTCTCATCATTATGCCTGGGGCAGGCAACGCGTTAAAACGCTTTATACTTTGTTCCAAGGTATGTACTCTCGAATGCTTCACGTTCTGGTATACATCATTCGTCTTTCTAAATTACTTTAATGATTAGCAAGAAATGAGGGCGCTGTCATTGGGTGGTGAACAGAGGATTTGTTGCCAGTCTTTTAATACACGTAATTTTTGGGGGCTGGGGAGGGGAGAGGCAGTACACTGGGAAAACTGAAGAGGCTCTCTCCTGGAACTGTATATAGACGGAGGAAGCAAGGAACTGATCAGGACCAGGGGAAACAGAGGGGACAAAGGTGAGTAGGAACTTCCAGTTTATAGAAATATGAGAATGGTAAAGCTTAATTAAAAACTATGATCAAGTATCAAAGACTTGAGAGTCAAGTCGAGAAGAGCCTCACGTTGGATTTGGAGCAGAAAATGTCCAGCACAGTGCAAGCGTTCAAATGTTCAAACGTGTGTGAAATCTTATGGGACTTAACTGCTAAGGTCATTAGTCCCTAAGCTTACACACTACTTAACCTAAATTATCCTAAGGACAAACACACACACCCATGCCCGAGGGAGGACTCGAACCTCCGCCGGGACCAGCCGACACTGCAAGTGTGATCAAAAAGCCTAACTGTGTGCTAAGATTAGGAACAAGAAAGTGCTACTGCCTAGCAGTAGGCTAGTGAACATGAGTGAGATGTAGGCTTTCAGTTATAAGGTACGCTTTGGGCCAGTGTACCAGGGCACCAGCATTATGAAACCAAGTGCAAGGCTAAGTCGAGTGATACATGTCTGAGGGTCTTTATGTAAGGATTTTACAGGAAAGGACCACAGTGATAGTGGGTGTGGTGAGAGAAGCGGAGCATATGACATAGCTGGCCTTGAAAAGAATATCCCTGACTCAGGGCAGAGTGATGGCAAATGGCTTCGTGCTCTGGTACCAGTCGAGACTGTCTGTGGAGGGGTGTCACTAGGCATAGTGTGCACCTAAAAAGAACTGCGGAGGTAAGGCTGGTACAGCTGAGTCATGAAAGTATATGGGGAAAGGCGACCTCAGGCTGAGCATGGTTAAATACATGTTGCCATCAGTAGGACAAGTCGGTATTTTTTAAGATCAATTCAAACAATAGCTTCCACTGCCTAAAGAGTATCTCCGTCAAATAAAAAAAAATCTTTGAAGTGTACAGTATTTTGTGTGCTTGAGTACTGGTGTAGAGAAACTGAAATTCAGTATTTTGTATTATTTGTGTATGAAAGAACACTCTCTTACTGTAGGATTACTTCAAAGGATGGAGTAGCATGTATTTACGTCAGAAAAGGAATACAGTTTGGGCAGAAACATCACCTTAGTTGTCCGTAAAGGCAAAGATTTTGCAATATGAACTGTTGAATTAACAGTGCTCGACATCAAGAAGAAATTAAACATTTTGCGCGAATGTAGCGATCATAGTAGCGTTTTGGATATTTTCTGTATAAATTAACAAATTTTAGATGTAGTCTTATTCAAAAGTTAATATAATTTTGTGTGGAGACAAACAAACACAATTATCACAGATGAAACGAGTAACACTCTCACAAACATTCTTTGCAGTGCTGTTATGTCCCTGTTGGGTAACAGTGGAAGGGAAACTACAATGACTGCTTTGGTAATCAACTATTTGGTAACAAACGTGGACAGAGAAAAGAGTGATATAGCTGTGAAAGATATTTGGCTGTCAGATAATTTCTGATAAACAGTAATCAGGTGGGAAACAAATTTTGTAAACTCAAGGCCTAAAAAGAACTTAATATGCAAGATTTTTAAGAGAACTGGCCGGCCGCTGGTGGCCGAGCGGTTCTGGCGCTACAGTCTGGAACCGCGCGACCGCTACGGTCGCAGGTTCGAATCCTGCCTCGGGCATGGATGTGTGTGATGTCCTTAGGTTAGTTAGGTTTAAGTAGTTCTAAGTTCTAGGGGACTTATAACCTCAGCAGTTGAGTCCCATAGTGCTCAGAGCCATTTGAACCATTTTAAGAGAACTAGCAAACTAAAATTGTGATGAACGGTATAGAGAAACAGATTTAAGTGAAAAATTCTCAAAGTTCTCAACATTATTTAAACTGAACAAGACGTTACCCAAAGTACCCACATCAGTAGCAATGACACAGAAAGGCAGATGGATAACACATACTAGAAAATGCTCCCAGAAACTTAAGTACCCCAGTTCCTTGTGAAAGAGTCAAAATGAGTTAACGCTGTTAAATTTCTATCATAAGTACATAAAGATTCATGGGAGGGTGCTGATTGCTGCAAAAAATGGTATTTAATAAGAAAATAATATGCGATGCAAACAATAAAGGCAAAGTCATTTCTAATGTCTTCAGCGTCCTAGGTTAGCGTTCTTACTCCCATCGCCCAAATGTTTTATTTTAGACTTTAGTGTTTTGGACAAAGACAGAAAATTTTAATGCAAAAAATCAAACGAAGCCTTTTTAAAGAAGCTTTTAATGCTTTTAGTTTACATAAATAAATAAGACGCCTTATAACATTATACTTTCTATATTTTCAGATGTGAACACTTTTGTGAACCCAGAGTAATGTAATGAGCAGGATAACTCTATTGTGGTCATAGCTGATCCAACAATCCGCCCTTACCCCATTGTAGTTCGCAAACAATCCGTAAGTATTGCAATAACTCTGAATGACCGCTCTACGTGGGCTATGGTAACATGCAAAGTGCAGAAAATCCGTACGGCTAGAACTATAGTAGAAATATGTTATTAAAATTGCTCTTATGAAGAGCATTGAGAAGGCGTCGAGGGGTAAGTGGCTAACAAGGGGAAGGCCTCAGATACGGCCAACCGATTCGGCTCAAATTTGGTAGGTCGCTTGTGTACAACCTAAAACGAAGGAATCTAAGATATTTTGGGTCAACACCCCCGCAATTTTGAGAATACCACCCCTAAAGGTTATGACGAGCAATGGACTCAAAATTGGAGGGATCGATAGGTAATTGTAAATAGAGCATTTTTCATCATCAGGTATGGGGTCCGCAAGCGCAAACTTTTCCAGAAATCGAGGTAAGAAACTTTTACAACATCCGCTTCTGTATCCACATGGTGAACACTTTTCGTCGACAGCACCGACAGCGCAACGGCCAAGGTAACTGCCGGCACGGTAGCTCAGTGTGTTCGGTCAAGAGGGTTTAGCTACCCTCTGTAATAAAAATAACTGAGTAAACGGATCAAGGAACTACGTGAGCGGGGGTCATGAGACGTCCGCCACGGTCATATACAACGAACAAAATGAGACCTAAAAAAAAGTAACTGGCTTTTCGTTAGTATTTTTAACCTATCTCAATTGGTAGGAATGAGAGGGTTAATAAGGTAAGTAAATTAATAAGGAATGATAATAATATGGTAGGAAGACTAATTTCCCAAACGCCGTGAGTTATTAAAGTATTAAAATTTTAAGCCTTGTCACATGATTGCAACTTCGAGTAAGAGTGATGCGAATTCCTCACGAGGGATCACAGATAGCCAACCGCGCGACGCTTGTTTACAGTGAGGCACGGGACAGAATGCACGCGGGGAGAGTTATCTTGTCCCGGTTGCCTCTTCGTCATATCATAGTTGTGAACCTGGAAGAGTGAAAGTGTCCAGCACGAGTGTTACAGAAGTCAATCGGAAAGAGTTGTTTTCCGTCATTAGGATGCCGCGAACCTCGCGGATACATGTAGTGATTTTTCCATCGTTAATGAAATACGTTTTGTGAATGAATTCAGTATTTTTCCGTAAATAACATGTGACGAATTCTGTATGTAGCTTGTAGTAATAATGGAGGATGTGCACCCTTCGACTAGAACCGTAATATATAGTTGGGAGCCTGTCACAGACGATGGCAAGCGGGAAGTTACCGCACGTCACTAAATACGTCTCTCATAAGGAGGTACAAAATATAGACGATATACAGAAAGTCGCGGCTCTTTTCAGCAGGCGAACGGCGTCACTGATGACCGGTTTTAATCGTGATTATGTGATCAACACCGATCAAACAGGATGCTAGTATCGGGTGAACATTCGACGCACGTTATCGCATAAGGGAGAAAAACAAACCTATGTCGCAGTTGGTAGTAATAAAGTAACGCATTCGTACACGGCACAATATGCCATCACAGCCCCTGGAAAAGATTTGCCTAACGTTTTCCTGTGTTAACAAGAAACGAATGTTCCATTTGGTCCTCGGGTTATAGAAGGAGGTCAATCGTTTAACCGACTCGTTGAAAAATGTTTACATTACCCGATCCAAATCCGGGAAACTGACGAATGCGATTTACAGAACATTTCTTGAGAATGTTTTAAAACCATACGTTTCTGATAACAAGTTTTGTCTAATATCGTATTTCTGGAGTGGACAAATCAATACAATATATGACAATATTTATAGATGGCGACGGGCATTCACATGCACAGCAAACGTAATACCGCCATACTGCACACCTGTGTACCAGCCGTGTGATGTTTATTTGTATTGCCAGGTTAAAAACTTTATTTTCAGGCTTCGGAATTGCAGTTTAGTTCTGGAAACCCAGCGGGAGCTGCACAACCGCACGAATGCAATAACTATTCCCAACATAATTGATAACCAACTTTCAGCACCGATTTTTCAGGCATGCGTGGTACGCTTCAAAATTAATTCCCGAAAAAGACATTTTTAAACGTAAACCAAATTTGTTTTTCGCCCACTCTTCGGAAGGAACCGTGTAGCCGTCGAAAGATTGAATTCATTAGATGTTCTTGGTTCAGTGAGTATATTCGTTTCGAATGTTTAAATGACAAGTGCCATCCATGTAGTTGTTCGAAAGTGAGGACACGTAACAGTGACTGGAAGAGCCATTGTAAAGTGACCTGGAGTAGCATTTTAGTTGTTTACTATCCCAAGAGGTTTGAGAAATTTATTTGTCTACTTTATTGTTATGATTCCTTATTGATTTACTTACCTTATCAATCTTCCTATCCCTATCAATTGAGATATGGAAAAATACAAAAATAGAACATACAAAAATAGTACATCCACTAGGTTTCTTAGAGATTTGAACCCCGTTTCTCCGATTCCCAGTCAGTTACTTTGGCAGTTGCGCAATCAGTGCTGTCGGCGAAAAGTGTTTACCATGTGGGTACAGAGGCGGCAGTTGTAAAAGTTTCTTACCTAGATTTCTAGAAAAGTATGAGTTTTCGGACCCCATACCTGATGAGGAAAACTGTTCTATTTACAATTATCTAGCGATCCCTCCAATTTTGAGTCGATTGCTCGTCATGACCTTTAGGGATGATTTTCTCTAAATTGTGGGGGTGTTGACCCTAAATATCTTAGATTCCTTCGTTTTAGGTTGTACACAAGCGACCTGCCAAATTTGAGCCGAATCTGTTGGCCGTGTCTGAGGCCTTCCCCTTGTAAGGCCCAAAATTAAGTGCATAAATGTTTTTAACGGCAAAAGTGCGCCTTTCAAATGCTGCTCATTAATGTCTACGTGGTACAAAAATGCCATGATTTCTACGCGCTCTGATACTGTACAATCGTCTAGGCTTATGTAATTTCTTAAGAAAGCTAATATATCCCTCATGTTGTCTACGTCAACGTACATTAGAGTTAACTTTCCTACAACTGTATGTAGAACAACATCGGAAACATTTGGTGTAAAACTGTTTTCTGCTCTCAGGTTTCAGTCTTCTTTTGGTTTTTAATCTACGAAGGATTTTCTATTTCCTTTCCGCTTCTCTGTTCTGCAAATCGCAATATTCAGTTCAGTTGATACTGGAATATTTTCTGCCAGCTTGCAACTTCCAGTGTATATAGATCCTAACTATTTGTCAGTTTAATTCCTCGACCTTCAATATCTGTTGTGGTTTCCCTTGCTTGAAGCACAATGTTACGTATGTTTATTGGAGCTAGTACTTTGTACCACAGTGAACACATCGAGAAACACTGAAATGATTTCAAATACTTCTTAATGACCGTTAGTTCAGTACGTGTCTCTGCAGTCAAAGTTAAAAGCAAGTTCAACTACCCTTTGTAATCCTGGCAAATAATTAGCAAATCGACGCACAGAATCTATCCGCGCAGACCATACCGTTTCCGACAGCCCGTGAAGGGAAGATACTTTCTTTCAAAACATTCCATCATTTTAGGCTATAATACGTGTTGGAGGATATTCCGAAAAAAGTGACTACGTCCATGCAACTCTTCACAGCATGGACACCACAAAAAATTAATGAATGAGCACTGCATGGAGAATAATTGCCAGCGGATTTTCTTTTAATATAGGCTTTTGAGCTCCCTGATAGATGCCAGTCATATAGCTCCCCTTGACGTATGCCTGCCCGAACAGTATGAAAGCCGTAAGCTATACAGTTTCAGCTTATCGCAAATCATTTTAAAGATCGACTGACCAGTCTTCGGGCCACAGTCAACAAAGTCAATTTTCTCCATCGAGGGTAACGTAGCCCTCTATGAGAACCTTTTGTTGTGTTTGGGCTTCATCGGGAATCGCACCCACCATAACAAAGAAGTGACTTATGTTTTACCTCTGTTAAAATAATTTGGTGACGAAAGTACCCTACTAGATCTATATATTCGTTCTGAACACCGTGTGAAAGGTGCAACGAGCCATGTGCTTTCCTCCTTGTTCCTTCTCTTCAACTTGTCTTAAATGTCCTTTCATAATTTGATCAAACTTCTTCAAAAACTCTTAAAAGGCAAAAAAAAATGTCGTTCCGACTATCTCCGACGAAGTCACTCACCTCTCAGAGCTAGATCTTTTTCCATGAGAAAAGGAATCGCTTGGATTGCACGATATAATACTTCTTTTCAATACTGCTGTTATCTTACAATATTTCGGTCTAAATGATATTCTATGGCTGTACTACTATGTAACACATTGTCTAATTTGCACCATACTACGTACGACGTGTTGTGATCAGCGCTGTTTTTATGTTCACTTTTTCCTTTAGCTTTTCCAGCCTCTCGATAATCCCCCGCCATAGCATACAGCCAAATCAGACTTTAGAGACATCCGTGTGTCGTGAAAACAATCCACCAACAAAGTTATACAATGCTTACTTTACTTGGCTCCAAATGAGCCAGTCTCTTCCCTTTTTAGTGGTGGTGACTATGGCTAAATGAAGAAACAATAAACAATAATTCGCTGATGACCAAATTACACAATAAATAGTTTCTGGCTTAATGCTCAGACAACAGAATAACTTTTGGCAGAAGGTCAGTTCTAATAGAACAACAGTTAATACCTCTATTAACTAGTCTACCAAAAGCCCGGTATTCAAAAGTACTTAAGCCAGCTCAAATTAGGCTGTCAACGTAATTCAGAAATAAACAAGTATGCCAATTGCGTTTTCTCGAGTTAGACATCAATCACAGGTGAGAGGTTTTACAATTTGGCGCAACCAAAGTCGACAACCAGCATAATTCATAGATGCAGACTGTTGATATGGCGTCTTAGTCCACACGTAAACTGGTAATGGTCCGGATCCTAGTGAGTGCCCCGCGACGACGACTCGACGGAGTAGCAGCAGTTGACTGCGACGCGTTTTGCTGGATGTAGCGAAGTAAGTCCCGGATTGTGGAAGACAGGTTGGTCTGGGCACCTAGCCCAGCGGGTTACTCGGTAAAGACTGCGTTCTGTATTTTTCTTTTTTCGTTTGTTATTTCATTCCCCCTTCCCCAATGTTGAGGGTAGGGGGTGATGGAGGCTGGCAGCGGTACAATCAACCCACTCTTCAGCCAGCAGAAATTATTCTCTAACTTAGATGCTTAACACAAAACAAGCAGACATATTTACCATGAATTTAAAATTATTTTAAAAGGGACGTTGATGGGAGGATGTGAGAAATAATGCTGTCTTCATGAATAGTTTAAAAACAATGATAAAACTGTGAGCAGGCAGCACAGTTAGAAACATTTGAAAAAACAAAACACTTAAAAACTCTTGAAAAACACGGAACACGATACAAGAGAGGCTGACTATTAAAAATGGAACACTTTACAATTTCACTAAAACTCGAAAAGGACCTGCCCTGGGATGTTACATTGCTGATGAAAAGAAAGGTGGGGAATAGGACAGTGGTGGTAATGAGGACTGAGGGCTGATAAGAGATGATGAGACTGCGGTGGCTGTGGGGGACAGGGAGAGAGGGGTAGAAGATATTGGATGTATAAATTTGAAGGGTAACAGGGTGGGGGCGACAGGTAAGGGTAAAAGGGGGTGATGAGGAATGGGGAGAGGACGAGGGGGGAGCCAGGGGGGGGGCGGAGGTGTGTTGATGGTCTGTGCGGATAGATTCTGTGCGTAGATTTGGTAGGATGGGTATATGTCGGGGCGGATTTCGTGGTGTGGGAGAGGGAGACGGTCTTTGGCAGGTGTGTGTGTGTGTGTGTGTGTGTGTGTGTGTGTGTGTGTGTGTGTGTGTGTGTGTGTGTGTGTGTGTGTGTGCAGGTGGAGGGTTGCTGGGATGTATAGGTAGAGGAATGGCAGCTTGGAAAGTAGAAGGGACACGAAAGGATTGTTGGCGTCCAGTTTATTCATAGGTGTTCAGTGTGAGTAAGGAAAGGTGGGAATTTGATGAGTTGATAAGGAGTCCTTGTGGGGGAAGGTGTGCGAATGCGAAAAGGGAGGCGAAAAGCATGGGGTTCGAGGATTTGGAGGGATTTATAGAACTTGGGTGGGGCTGATATCGATGCAACATTCGCATAGCAAAGGATGGAGGGATCAGGAATTTGTATGTGTGAGGGACAGTGGAAGGGTGTAGTTCTCATGTTCGACCAGTTAGTAGTTTTAGTGTATTATGGGCTTTCTGTTAGATGGTTAGTAGGTGAGGTTCCAACGTTAGTTGCCGGTCGACGGTTATTCCAAGGTATTTTGGTGTGCTAGTCAGCTGGACAGGACGGTCGTAAATGGTGATGCAGAAGTCGTGGAGACCGAATGTGTCGGTGGTGAACTCTACAATTATTGTCTGGATTTTGGAGGGATTAATTTTAAGGAGCGACTGGATACACCAGGATGTAAACAGACTGAGGTGGATTTGAAGGAATCGTTTGGGCTGCTAGAGCATTGGACGGAGGGCGAAGAAAGAGGTGTCATCAGCATCCTGAAGCACGTGGACGGGGCGAGGTGATTTTGGTAAATCGGCAGTGTATAAGAGGTAAAGGAGAGGAGAGGACAGAAGAGGAGAGAGAACAAAACCTTCGGGCAATCCTGCAGTGAGGTGGTGGATACGGTAATTGGTGGTGTTAACAATGACATAGTATCGGCGATTTGATTGGAAGGATGCAATAAGGTGAACATAATTCATTGGAAGTGCATAAGTCTGGAGTCTGAAAAGGAGGTCATAATGCCATACACGGTCGTATGCTTTCTCTAGGTCAAGGGAGACAAAGATGGCGGATTTACGACTGTTGGGATAGGAGATGTGTGGGGTTCGAGAGTTGATCATCAGCGGACAGAAGCCACACTAGGTAATAGGAAGCAGATGGTGTTGGTGCAGATGGCGGTGGATACGTCGGCAGAAGATGGATTCAAAGACCTTGCTAAAAACTGAGGTTAGGCAGATGGTGCAGTATCAGTGGAGTGTGGAAAATTAATATTTTGGATGTTTTCCACAGATCGGGGTAGTAAGTCTGTGGAGAGGATAGTGGTGTACAGGATTGCAAGGATGATGAGAAGCGAGATAGGACATTTTTGGCGTGTCGATAGGTAACGTGGTCGTGAAAGGGGTGTGTTATGGTTTCTGAGAAGTAATTGTTTTATGTCCTGTGCTGTCACTGGGGTGTTTAATTCTGTTTCTGGTATGCTGTTAAAGTACCGGATGCTGGGAGACAGGTGTGGAACTGTGGTATCTGTGCGTTGTGGATAGTAGTGAATTGGCAGTAGTCAAAGTGAGGATCGTCTCGGATTGATACGGTCTGAGAGAGAGGATGCGAAGTGATTGGATTTGCTCAGGTCGTGAGGTAAGGGATGTTTAAGTGAAGATTGGAGTAGTGAGGAATGGGGTAGGTGTCAGTAAGTCAGTGGAATGCTTCCCAGCGTTCTGTGTGTGCACGGCCTTAAATGGGCTGCCCGCGGCAGAATACTCTGTGCACTATTTTCAATCGCGTGTCTAGGCTCAATAAATCAGTACGTCACGGCCTCTAGCGACGTACCTGGACTCTGCTTGGAGGCCGACAGGGTGGCCCCTACTTCGTCCGGGATCTGCCTGGCGGATCTGTTGTGCAGGTGGCCGGCGCGTGTAGGCGCTCGGCCGAGATATACACTGACGGAAAACAAATGGCAACACAAAGAAGGAGCGGTGCGGCATAAATGAGAATTGGTAGACGCGTTTCTACATCTGAAAGATTAGATCTATTCACATTTAGCGCCAGTCGCATAAGAAGATGAAATCTGGTTTGCTTTAAATACACGGTGTAGCGGTGACACAGTGAGTACGAGAGAAAGTGTGCTGACTTCCTACGCATTAACACAGGTAGCATAGGAGAGGTGGCGTGCTCTTTAACTACTAGTAGTTCTGTTGCTTGAAGCTCAGGTAGATATATAATCGGACGGTGTTTGTTGCTTCCGTCTAACTTATTTTGTGAGTTTGTTTAAGGCGTTGTGAGCGACCTTTGAAGAGTTGTATGGTTCAAATGGCTCTGAGCACTATGGGACATACCTTCTGAGGTTATCAATCCCCTAGAACATAGAACTACTTAAACCTAACTAACCTAAGGACGTCACACACTTCCGTGACCGATTCAGGATTCTAACCTAGACCGTAGCGGTCGCGCGGTTTCAGACTGTAGCGCCTAGAACCGCTCGGCCACCCCGGCCGGAGAAGAGTTGTAGGCTGAGGTGTTAGCAGTTATAATTATTGGTATTTATACAAGAAAAAGAACAAAATTGTCCACTTTTTTCGAACCAACCTAAAGGTTTGGCTACAGAGAAAGTAATGGTAAATATTTTTAGGCCTCCAACAAATCGAAGTACATTTTCTAAATGGGTGAGAGCAATTCTCCGAAAAGACTGATGTAACTCGCAGTTGTTTTGTGGGCGGTTCACATTTTGGTGTGTAACAACAAAATCAGACTTATAAATAAATTATCGGTAAACAATTTGAAATTCCAAGACAGGGGTGGTCTCTAAAACCAGGAGCGATTCAGCAGTCCCTCATTTGTTTCCTAGTTTAGTGTAATATCTATCGAAAATATTGCACTAAACAAAAGTGCCAGTAAAGCACTCGCAGAAGAGAAGGTGTGAGAAGAAAATGAAAACAAAACGCAGTTGCATGTCTGCCAGAATTACGTTAAAACAGTGTGAAGTGCAAGAAACTGGAAATTGTGCGATTACATAATAAATTAACAACAGCGAATGCTGAACTCAATCTCATGAGAAAGCAGCTCTCAGATGAAAAGCGTGAAACGGTTCGGTCAGATGTCCTAGATCATTGTAAATTCAGTACGAAACAGAAAATCATAGTTGCCACTATGTTAAAGAAATGCCAGTTTAAAAACAAGAGAATGCGTTATGCGATATGAGAACGAGTTTCTTGTTGACAGCCTGCTCTTAAAAATTAAGTCAAAAAGATATAAAAATTGTTTGAAGCACGGATTGTTGCCACAACCTTCCAAAACACATCCCCAAAACTTAGTAAATGATGTCAAATACTTATGTGAAATTAACACACAGGCTGTAGATGCAATTATGAATCATTTTCAGGAAGAACAAGGCGAAAACTAATATGTGCTGGTGTTTGACGAAGTAAAGCTCCAAGAAAAGTTACATTTAAATAACGCTTGACTTTTTCGTCCATTTATGGGAATATACTCCCGACGATTGTAATAATAACTTTGCAGATCATGCTCTGGTGTGAAATGTTTGTTGATCTACTGCATAACTAATCAATCTATTACTGTATATGCCAGTCGCAGCGTCAGTCCTGGTAATGTCTCGCATATATTGATTGAAGTAATTATCCAGCTAGAGCCAGCCGGAACGGCACATGCTGCGTTCACTTCTTATGGAACTCAACCCAATAAAAAGATAAGGCAGTGTCTTGGAATCACTGTCGTAAAAAATAGTTATTTGCTCTATATCAAATGCAGTTGACGAAACCAGAAGAATATGGGCATTTTCAGAAGCTATTCATGCCATGCAAGAAATAATTGATGTGATAAAATTCATGTACTTTTTAACGTTGACGTCATCAACTACAATTTTTAGCTAGGAGATACATCCCCGGAATTCGCCAGATTGAAACTTTGCCACAAAATAACTTCCACTCACTTGGATCCAACCTCACTTCGACGTATAAACGTATAATAAACCATGCAGTAACTCAACACCCAACGGCATTAAATTTTTAAGGAAATTTAAAGCCATGTGATTCGAAGACAGCAAATCAACGAGATAAATCATTAGATAGAGGGAAAAACTTCGTGGACGCAGTTTAATTTTCGTAATGATACTATGTACTAAAACGCAGAGGTTCACAAAACGTTAATGAAATGGAGAAGCATTCTCGCCGATGAAAGTAATAGCTTTGCTTCCGAAACAGCTCTCCACCTCTAAGGGTACCCACTGGTAGTACCATAGGAATACTTACATACTTATGGATAAGAAGTCTCTGTTTTCTCCTGATAGTAAGGTCCCAGAGTCGCATTAAATCATCCGTCTATAATAGACTTTTTTAAGCTTGGTCAAGTTACAGTGTTTACATCCTTGTAAAACTTTCGTTACCTCTCTGTGGAAACTGAACATAAATGTGAATTTTCTTTGACATAATACGTAAGACAAATGTGGCCTTTAGCTAGGTATTAGCAACAAAAGAATCGAGGCTGTGATTTGGAACAACAAACATAATGAAGGAAACGTTATATTTTCCACATAACTTCACAGAGGCTCAGTTCTATCAAAATTGTAGCACCGTGGGCTGCTTTTGCCGTAGTAACATGTACTTCCGTGGATCACCTGACATCTCGCTGCGGAATAGCAGAACTAGAGGAGTCAGCACACTCCCTCTTTACTCATTATGGCTTTGAGATTCGGCGTCGTAAGTTGACGTTAGTTAAGAATGCGACAAAGACGCCATCATCAACACCTCACCGACTTTGAACGAAGTCGTGTAATAGGGCCACGAGAAACCGGATGTTCTTTCTGCGATACTGCAGAAAGACTTGGCAGGAATGTAGGTGACTGCTGGCAGCAGTGGTCATGAGAATGTACGGTGGCAAGGAGACCGGGCTCTGGACGGCCACGTGGCACTACCGAGAGGGAGGGCCATCGTGTTTGGAGTATAGAGCTGGCGCATCGTACTGCATCTGCAGCAGCAATTTGAACAGCCGTTGGCAACAGTGACACAAAGAATGGTTACAAATCGGTTATTTCAAGGAGAGTTCCGAGCCAGACGTTCTGTAGCGTGTATTTTACTGACCCAAACTACCGCCATTTGCGACTTCAATGGTGTCAAGCGAGAGCTCATTGGAGGGCCGGATGGAGGTCTGTTTAGTTTTCTGATGAAAGCTGGCTCTACTTCGGTGCCAGTGACGACCATGTGTTGGTTAGGAGGAGGCCGGCTGAGGGCTTGCAAGCACCCTGTCTGCGTGCTAGACACACTGGACCTATAGGTAGAGGTATGGTCTGGGGTGCGAATGTGTCTGACAGCAAGAGCACTCTTGTGGTTATCCCACGCACCCTGACTACGAATTTTGTACGACAGTCTGGTAATCCGAACTGCGGTGCTGCCACTCATGAACAGCATTCCTGGGAGAGTTTTCCAACAGGATAATGCTCGCTCACCTACCGCTTTTGTAACTCAGCATGCTCTACAGAGTGTCGACATGTTGCCTCGATCTGTTCGATCACCAGATCCGTCTCCAATCGGGCACATATAGGGCATCATCGGACGACCACTCGGTCGTCATCCACAAACAACATTAACCGTCGCTGTATTGACTGACTAAATGCAACAGGCATGGATCTCCATCCCACAAAATGACATCCGACATCCGTGCATGCGTACACATTTGCACGGAATGCTTGAATTCAACATTCTGGTGGTTACACCGGTTATTAACGTATCAGCGTTTCACGTTTGCATTACTTTGTCTCGCATTTACGTTAACCGGTGATTTTGCAGTGTTAATCACTTAAATATTTTACCTAGACAATTATATTCCCGTAATTTCATTACTCTACATTAATTGTTTGTTGATGCTGTGATTTTTTTCCGTCTTCTCTATCTATACCGACGTGGTACCATCACTGCACCGTCGATGCTACAGATGATTCTCATTGTCTTTCTTGCTCATCAACATCTGAAAAATTTTGAATCATGGCACTCATTTTTGCACGAGAAGGTCGTTCTTAAGTACGTACACCAAAACCACCTTAATCGGTTATAAGTGGAACAGTCTAACAAATGATGTACCTTCTCTCTGAGAATCCTTATCCAGCTCTTTATCAATTAAAGAAGCCTCAGCGTTATATGATCGTCCTTCTGACTTTCCCAATACTGTGTTTAGCGAGTAGCACAAAGGTTGACAATGCCTGGCCCTTTCTCATAGCATTCTCGTTTTCAACTTTACGCTTTCGATTTTGATAACCTGATGAAGCACTGTAACATTTTTCCACTCACGCGATTAGTTTCCATAATAACAAAACTCTTAAAATTGTGTGATGCAACGGTACAAAATCCTAACTTCCTACAGAACCGCAAAATATGGAGTACGTGCAGCAGGCAATTCAGCTCAGCTGACTTCTTAACACTACTGATGAGTAATGACAAACCAACATACAAAAACTTTTGCATATCCACAATCAAACGAATTCGTATCTGTAATCTCGGGTTGTTAAAATTTCTCTCGATCGCAGTGCCTCTATAGTAGCTAATAGCAAAGGTTGACTGATAGCAGTTCAGCCGGCGGGCCACCTTCTCAAGTGAACAAAAGTGGAAGCGTAAACCCGTTTAAAATGACCTAACCGTAAACATTTTTATCTGAAATGTCGTCCTAATGCTCTAAAAAGCGAAAATTGTTTTGAAATATCGAGAAGAAGAAAGTGTCAAATGTAAAGTCATAGACGCAATTAAAATTTTTATGTTTATCAACATACTGATATAGAGGGTAAATTAAAAGCTTCGTAACAGAAATATCGTTTTAAGACTTAATTAATTTTACTAAATAATGTGATTTAAATACCTATATTATTATCATATGAAACCTGCCAGAAAAAAGTTTGAAACTTGTGAAAATGCGCGCCACAGCTCAGTGAGCATACGAAAGCAGAACTTGATGAGTGGCGTGAAGTTTAAAATTCAAACATTCATATTCTTACAAATAACGCAACATACATATTCGATAAGAATGTAAATAAGTTTTTTTTGATAATGAAAACATTCTAACTATTTTTATTAAAATCATTTTCATACACTTCCATTAAAATGTATCAATTTATGAAAATTAAACTACGTTCATAAACATTACAACACTTGCACGTATGTACTAATATTTTTGCTCTACAGTGTCTGATGTATAGGTCGTTCCCTCCATCAAAGCACTACTATTCTGAATTACACTCCTGGAAATGGAAAAAAGAACACATTAACACCGGTGTGTCAGACCCACCATACTTGCTCCGGACACTGCGAGAGGGCTGTACAAGCAATGATCACACGCACGGCACAGCGGACACACCAGGAACCGCGGTGTTGGCCGTCGAATGGCGCTAGCTGCGCAGCGTTTGTGCACCGCCGCCGTCAGTGTCAGCCAGTTTGCCGTGGCATACGGAGCTCCATCGCAGTCTTTAACACTGGTAGCATGCCGCGACAGCGTGGACGTGAACCGTATGTGCAGTTGACGGACTTTGAGCGAGGGCGTATAGTGGGCATGCGGGAGGCCGGGTGGACGTACCGCCGAATTGCTCAACACGTGGGGCGTGAGGTCTCCACAGTACATCGATGTTGTCGCCAGTGGTCGGCGGAAGGTGCACGTGCCCGTCGATCTGGGACCGGACCGCAGCGACGCACGGATGCACGCCAAGACCGTAGGATCCTACGCAGTGCCGTAGGGGACCGCACCGCCACTTCCCAGCAAATTAGGGACACTGTTGCTCCTGGGGTATCGGCGAGGACCATTCGCAACCGTCTCCATGAAGCTGGGCTACGGTCCCGCACACCGTTAGGCCTTCTTCCGCTCACGCCATAACATCGTGCAGCCCGCCTCCGGTGGTGTCGCGACAGGCGTGAATGGAGGGACGAATGGAGACGTGTCGTCTTCAGCGATGAGAGTCGCTTCTGCCTTGGTGCAAATGATGGTCGTATGCGTGTTTGGCGCCGTGCAGGTGAGCGCCACAATCAGGACTGCATACGACCGAGGCACACAGGGCCAACACCCAGTATCATGGTGTGGGGAGCGATCTCCTACACTGGCCGTACACCTCTGGTGATCGCCGAGGGGACACTGAATAGTGCATGGTACATCCAAACCATCATCGAACCCATCGTTCTACCATTCCTAGACCGGCAAGGGAACTTGCTGTTCCAACAGGACAATGCACGTCCGCATGTATCCCGTGCCACCCAACGTGCTCTAGAAGGTGTAAGTCAACTACCCTGGCCAGCAAGATCTCCGGATCTGTCCCCCACTGAGCATGTTTGGGACTGGATGAAGCGTCGTCTCACGCGGTCTGCACGTCCAGCACGAACGCTGGTCCAACTGAGGCGCCAGGTGGAAATGGCATGGCAAGCTGTTCCACAGGACTACATCCAGCATCTCTACGGTCGTCTCCATGGGAGAATAGCAGCCTGCATTGCTGCACTGCATTGCATACACTGTACTAGTGCCGACATTGTGCGTGCTCTGTTGCCTGTGTCTATGTGCCTGTGGTTCTGTCAGTGTGATCATGTGATGTATCTGACCCCAGGAATGTGTCAATAAAGTTTCCCCTTCCTAGGACAATGAATTCACGGTGTTCTTATTTCAATTTCCAGGAGTGTAGTTTGACCACTAATTATATATACATATATTTTTAAACAATTCCTGGAAGGGCCACAGGCCGTAAGAACTTGTTTTCGAAATTATAGGTGCAGATTTTAATACCTGCGTTTCATTTCCATTTAGCTTGGCAAGGGCACCGATGCCCCTCCCCCCCCCCCCCCTCTCCCCCCCCCCCTCTGCTAACTCTGACAACCCTAGTCCTGAATGTCATTAAACAGGAAACAGGGAGAGAAAAACAAAATCATAACGTACAGATTATAATAATGTAATAAATTATTCACGCCAGCTAGCATAATTTGCAAATGAGTATTTTGAAAGTGTTACTGAGAAAATGCAACCAAAATTCACAATATGGCGGTCGGAACACCTCTGGGAGCAATATTTAGAGGTGTGCTGGTGTGTTGGTGTGTTGACTTTACGATGGGCTGAAGAAACTTTAACACTGGGAATGTGTACGGGTTACAAGAGAGATAGTGGACACATACAGAAAAACAAACTGTCAATGACCAAGCACTAAGATCAGCGATCTACACTCGTCGCGACACTAACAAGATTTAAAGATTTTAACTTGGTCAGACCTGTCCCTGTTTCTGAGTAAAATAAGCGACCTTTTTCACCTGTACAGAACATTAATCTTACGCAACAGTAAGCTAATGGAATAACACAGTGTTGACAGAACGTACTCTCTGAATTTCAAGGTCCTATCAACGAAGTTTGCTGTTACGTTTTCCGGAGTAAACTACTTGTTCTATTATGAAATAATATTATTAGTAAGAAAATCTTTGAATTATCTTCAAAAAATGGTTCAAATGGCTCTGAGCACTATAGGACTTAACATCTATGGTCATCAGTCCCCTAGAACTTAGAACTACTTAAACCTAACTAACCTAAGGACATCACATACATCCATACCCGAGGCAGGATTCGAATCTGCGACCGTAACGGTCACGCGGTTCCAGACTGAAGCTACTCAAGTAGCAGGTGTCCTTTCATAGTTTTGAACGAATAGTGTAAATCTGCAAGGAAGAAAGACAAGGAAGCTTTCTAACATTTATATAGTTATGTCTAAGCTGTATAATTAAACTAGCAACGTACAAACTTACCTTTACATACTACGGAGATTTGAGCAGTACGAGTACCATGTTTAAGACTACTCCAAGATAATTAAGCCGGCCGGTGTGACCGTGCGGTTCTGGCGCTACAGTCTGGAACCGCGCGACCGCTACGGTCGCAGGTTCGAATCCTGCCTCGGGCATGGATGTGTGTGTTGTCCTTAGGTTACTTAGGTTTAAGTAGTTCTAAGTTCTAGGGGACTGATGACCACAGCAGTTGAGTCCCATAGTGCTCAGAGCCATTTGAACCATTTTATCAGCGCCCAACATTACTCAACTAAGATGTTTAGATCTTGTTGGTTAGTGGGCTAACAATGCGGTAGCACGAAGCCACCCAGTTCTAGTTCGACTTATCTAGTGCCTGCCTACCAAATTCAGCACAATGAATCCTCTTTCGATCTCATGGCTACTATATACCACAATTACCAAAAAATAGAAACAGCTCTCGCTACGCGCGCGTTTGCAGCAGAACACCAGGTTTAAAAGCTGGAACAGAACTGGACACCGAACTGACTCCAAACATCTACCAATCAAATGTTCCACGTCACTACCGGCGGCTTGTGATAAAACCGCTTTTCGTCCAAAATCTCTTTTGGATTCATACCGAATACATCCTTGCAGCTCTCCAAAGCTCCAGAATCCCTAACCTGAATTTGCTCGCTTTATAATGAGCTTCCTTACGCAAGTTACATGATGGAACCTCGGTAAAATTTTACCAGACTACTTATTTATGGTAACTGAATGACGAATACCATCAGTAATATGACGTTCAGATTCAGCTTCCCGAAACAGTACCTTTCCAATCAGACTCTGTACACAGCGAGATGCACTCACCGACCTCTCTGTAAAAGTCTGTCCATAATTTTACTGCCACTACAACCGTATAAAACAATATTGTAACTATTAACACAAATAAATGAATAGCATTAGATCTCTTTTAACAATGTACAGGTTATTAAGTCGCTGCAGTGTAGAGTTGCGGGCCTCTCCTGCTATCTGCGGTGCATCTTTGCCGCTCGTAACGTTAAAACGCGAGCATCTCTGGCTCCACCAGTTTGTCACCTCCTTCCGAGTCTTTCTCCCTCTACAGCAATATGTAGGGTGTAACATGTGTAAGTGCAGATACTGTGTATGTGATACCTTAAGACATGCATCAGTGTGTTATTTTTTCTCAGCATCGAACAGTCTTCCCACAAACATGTCACAAACTTTACAACCTGATGTTTTCTGCACTGTCGTAACTGCACCTATCAGTAGAGACTAACCGTTTGGTGTCCTTGCATCCACACTTAAACACCTGACCTGCTACCTATGGGAAAATAAACATTGATGGCTTGCTGTTGCCACAGTATTTGGAGATATTAACCAACCTAAAAATGGACTACTCCGAATAGCTATAATTATTAATATGCAAATGATGTAAATAATGATGTAATGTTGTTCAGTACACCGCCCACAGTCACCAATAGAAATATCTGCACTAATCCTGTTACACCCTCTACATACAACACACACACACACGCCGATGAGCCAAAACATTACGACCACTGCCCGTTGCGAGGCTTTATGCTCCCTGATTGCGCTGAGGGCACATGGCAATGTAAGATTAGATCAAAGATTAGATTAGTACTTGTTCCATAGATCATGAATGCGTCACGTCGTAATGATGTGGAACGTGTCAGGTTATACAAGGTGTCTATACAAGATATTACATGACACTTAATATTTTTAATTTTTTGTTGGGGTTGGGGAAATTACCCACTTACTATATCCAAAAAATCAGCTAATGAGTAGCATGAGTTGCCATTAAGAAATTCTTTTAATTTCCTTTTAACTGCTATATGGCTATCTGTCAGACTTTTGATGCTATTAGGTAAGTGACCAAAGACTCTTGTGGTAGCACAATTTACCCCCTTCGGAGCCCAAGTTAGATTTAACCTTGGGTAGTGAAGATCATCCTTTCTCCTAGTGTTGTAGCCATGTACACTGCTATTACTTTTGAATTCGAACGGATTGTTAATAACAAATTTCATAAGTGAATATGTATATTGTGAGGCTACAGTGAAGATCCCTAGCTCTTTAAACAAGTGTCTGCAGGATGATCTTGGATGAGCTCCAGCTATTATTCTGATTACACGCTTTAGTGCAATGAACACTCATTTAAGCAATGATGAGTTACCCCAGAATATGCCGCCATACGAAAGCAGAGGATGAAAATAGGCGTGGTAAGCTAATTTACTGAGATGTATATCGCCAAAATTTGCAATAACCCTAATAGCATAAGTAGGTGAACTCAAATGTTTCAACAGATCCTCAGTGTGTTTTTTTTTTTCAATTCAACCCCTCATCAATGCATACACCTACAAATTTTGAATATTCTACCTTAGCTACCGATTTCTGATCGAAGTCTATATTTAATAATGGTGTTATTCCATTTACTGTGCGGAACTGTATATACTGCGTTTTGTCAAAGTTTAATGAGAGCCCATTTGCAGAGAACCACTTAATGATTTTCTGAAAAACATCGTTTACAATTTCACCAGTTAATTCTTGTCTGTTGTGTGTAATAGCTATACTGGTATCATCGACAAAAGTACCAGCTTTGCATCTCCGTGCATACAGAATGGCAAGTCATTAATATGTATTAAGAACAGCAGAGGACCCAAGACCGAACCTTGCACCACCCCTCAACTTTCTACGCTCTTCCAGTTAGGTATAATTTGAACCATTTGAGCACTGTCCCGTTCATACCACAGTACTTGAGCTTATCTATAAGTATATGAGCAGAGCAGAGCAGAGACGAATGGAGAATAATTATTGCAAAGATAAGCGGCGCAAATGCGGAAAACCGTCGACTTAAGCGACTTTGACAAGAGCCAGATTGTTGTGACCCAGTGGCTGGGAGCGAGCATCTCAGAAACGATGAAGCTGGTCGGCTGTTCTTGTGCTACTGACGTGAGCACTTATGGAAAGTGGTTGAAGAATGCTGAAACCATGAGTAGGCAACAAGAAGCTGGATGTCCATACCTCATCACAGAACGTAGGGATCGGAGGCTTGACCGCTCTCTAAAACACAGGATAGGTGGCAATTTGTGGCAGATGTTATAACAGAGTACAGTGCTGGTGCAGGCACAAGAGTTTTGAAGCGCACAGTTAAGGGCGCAGTGTTAAACATGGTGTTGCGTAGCAGAGGACAACTACGTGTTCCCATGTTGGCCCAACATCATCAAAATGGTTCAAATGGCTCTGAGCACTATGGGACTTAACTTATGAGGTCATCAGTACCCTAGAACTTAGAACTACTTAAACCTAACTAACCTAAGGACATCACATCAGGATTCGAGCCTGCGACCGTAGCGGCCGTGCGGTTCCAAACTGTAGCGCCTAGAACCGCTCGGCCACTCTGGCCGGCAAACATCAGCAGCTATGATTACAGGGGCACGGGGAGATTGGACCGTGGGCCAAAGAAGTCGTGTCGTGTGGTCGGATGAATCCCGCTTATTGTTATACTAGATCGATGGTCGTCTCCAGGTACGCTGTCATCCAGCGGACCACGGACGCAGGTTGTTACATTATAGGTGACATTATCATGGACTTCCATGGGACCTGCGGTAGTAATCTAAGGCATCATTACAGCTGTAGACTAAGTTAACATTATGATTGATGTCTTCCCTAACAGCGATGGCATCTTCCAGCAGGACAACTGTGCGTGTGACAAGACCAGAATCGTGCTGGAATGGTTTGAGGAGCGTGATAGTGACCTCACGTTGATGTCTTGGCCATCAAATTGGGCTTATCTGAATCCAATAAAACCCAACTGGGACGCTATCGGGCGCCAGCCCCACGCCCACACACCAATCGCCCGTAAATTACGGGAAGTGTGTTACCTGTGGGTAGGAATCTGGTGCCACAAACTTAAAAACCCTATCAAGTACTTATAGAATCCACGGCACGTAGAATCACTGCTGAGTTGCGTTCCACAGGTAGACCAACACGCTTTCAAGTAGGTAGTCATAATGTTTTGGCTAATCAGTGTATAATACTATGGTACACTACATCATCGTGACCGTATCTTTTAGTTTTACACTTGACTAATTCTATCCGTAACAATTTGAAGTGATACTTAACCCGTAACGTACTGTGCAATATTACTTTTTGCACGTCACAAGCCTTTCTTCTATTTGTCACAATGGCGTTCATCTCCCCACCGTGTTGTCAGTTATTGCGGGACGGCGGATAAGAGGCCGCTGACAAATTAACAAAGGTAAAGCGACAATCATTTATTCTTCCGTATACAGCAGCTTTGTTGACACAGCTAGCAGCCAGGAGTGGACGCCGGCCCTCTGGTGTACATCGAACTGAACACACACAAGGGAAACTCCCCAGCACACCCACCTCAGATTTATTGATAAGATGGCCCAGTGGATAGCCCGTCAAAATCTGAACACAGATCAAGCATGAAAACAGGAATAAGGAGTACTGAGCCGTGAAAAAAAAAAATAGAAACATTGAATGGTCCAAGCGCAATAAGTACAATACTGAGGGGAAATGAACAGACGCGGCGTCGTGGGGAGATGCTCAAGGTATTGGACTGTGAAGTGGGTGAGCAGTGTTCGAAATTTCCTAGTACAATTTATTTATTTTTTCTTCAGAAGATTATGAACTGTCCGTTCCGTCATTGAAATATCTGATCTCTTTCTGTAGTCCTGGCAGTTGTCATACTATACATTGTCATGAGATAAGAATACGTTACCGTCGCAAGTAAACGTGATGAATAGTGAGAGCAGGCGAGCTACCATACAGGCGTCTCACAGAAATGAAAACAACAAATAAAGGGTATGAACTGTGTTACAACAAAGGATTTCAAGAGTCAAAACTTCCAAAACGGAACGCAACTTCAAAAACGTAAAAACATGTTTCCACTGAGTACAGAGAAACTGTGTGATTGTGAAACTGTTGCTTTCATTTGTTGCAGCTCATGTGACAAACTATTATGTTTTCATCATTTCCTTGGAGTGATCACATTCATACGAACACCTAAATGGGGCAAGGAGGCATATCTCTATCACTTACGAGGCGTACAAATTCGGTGCGTCGAAAAGATATTCCCATCACATGACACACATACTGGGGCACTGATGCCGTAAATGACATACCAAACGTGTTTGCCGGTGGAGGATTCGGTTGACTTGTCTCCTTGTCATCAGACGTTCGTGGTTCCCGTTCGAAAGCCACTTCCTTTGGGTTGCTAATAGAGTAGTTGTGCAGTATCAACTGTCATTAAAGGTCTCTTCGTTACACCTCGCTATTGCAAACTGACGTCACACCACGGCATGGACTCAAATTTGAATACAACGGAAGAAAACCGAAAGTGGCACGGGGGGGGGGGGGGGGGGGGCGGTATGAAAACTGCTCGAGCACTTGGCAGTCCAACACGATGGTCACCTTTTCTTTGTATTTTCCGCTCACTTCGTTTACTTTGCTCGACTTCTTCTTTTTATGAATATTTTAATACATACATAAAATCAACCACGACATCGTTGCTCTTTCAGGCTTCTTTGACATCTTCGCCTTGGACAGTTCACTGTTTCTGTTTTGCTTTCTTCAAAGTTCAATACACATTCTTCCGGTTTCGTACTTGATCTATGTTGGGGCTTTGACTCTATGAGAGCTGAACACTCTTACCACTAAGTCTGAGGGGGTTGCGATCAGGAGTTTCCCTTGACAGCAGCCTTCGAAAGCACGGCCAGCTCACTGCGTAAGCAGGCTGTAGCGGGCAGTAGTACGCTAGCGAGGAAACACAGTGTAAAGTCAAATTCGCACTTAGCGTCATGTCACATCAAAACATTTGCAATTCATTTCAAATGGCGACATTCGCACCGGCCGTCAACAGAATAACAGAATAGCAGAGCACGGCATGGCATGGCATGGCACCGTCACCTATGGAAGGAGGATAAATTGGCAAGAAATCCAAGATGACAGTGTCATGCTGGTAGACTCGGAATACTGGCCCTGGTTCTATGACGTTAGAACCCGAGACTTGGATTTTATTTATTTATTTACACGTCTAGTTCCGTAGAACCAAATTGGGGAGAATATCTCCTAGGTCATGAAAGGTATAAGTACATGAAATTACAGCATGGAAGTAATAACAGATAAAATAAAATGTTCATGAATCCCCCCCCCCCCCCAAAAAAAAAAACAATGTCAGGCCGTAAGTTTAAGTAAACGCAGTCAACAATATAATATACGAATCAGCTTAATTTTTCAGGGAACTCAACAGAATAGAAGGAGTGACGCAGAAGGAAACTCTTCAGTTTCGATTTGAAAGCGCTTGGATTACTGCCAAGATTCTTGAATTCTTCTGGTAGCTTATTGAAATTGGACGCAGTGGTTCACTGGCCGCCTTTCTGCACAAGAGTTAAGTGAGTTCGATCCAAATGCAGACTGGATTTCTGTGTATTATTAATTAAGAGAAAACTGCTAACTCTTGGGAATACGCTGATATTGTTTACAAGGAACGACAGTAAAGAATATGTACTGAGAGGCAAATGTCGGAATACCCAGACTAGTGAACAGGGGTCGACAAGAGGTTCGCGAACTTACATCACTTATTGCCCAAACTGATGTGGCGGAACCGGTGTATAGTATTTCGTGACTTTCATTACTTATGATATTTCAGGTAGATCAAAAAAATATAAAACCAGTTACCTATTGTCAGCGTAACAATTCGTTTGATCTCAAAAGTGATTATCCCGGCTAATATTTGTCACTCTGCTAAGGAAATCTTCACTTGACGTTGTGTAGAAATGTCTGTAAAGCCGTGTGAGTGGCACTCAATTGCGTATCATTTACTAGATTTTACACAACTGTTACTTAACATGGAAGCACTTTTCTCTAGCAAAAGAAACATTTAGTCACAAAGTACTACCCGCGCACAACACTGACTTATGTCTCCTATTAAAATATTTCATGTAAATCGTCAGAAATAATTAGGCTTCATAGCTCAGCAAATAAGAAATTGATACTACGTAACGTGCTGTGAACACTATTTTTAAAGATTCAATATAAGTTGAATTCTGTTTTTTAAAGTAGGTTCTGGACCACCGGTGCACATTTCTTTCCATTCATTTATTTCTAACAGCATTTGTGTTCGTTAAAATTCTCGATTCAAAACTGCCGCGGACACATTTTTGCTAAGATGGCGGCACACAGATTTCTCAAATAATAATTAACAATATTTAGTGACAGGTTTTCTATTTGCAGACCTCACACGTCTCACGTCCTTACAGTTCATCCGTTAGCACAGGAAGAACAACCGAATCACAATTATCACAGATAACAAAAAAAGATAATTGTCGTTGTCCATGAGCGTAGTTCTCATAATTTCAATTCTCACAGAAATTAAATTACAGAAATAATTGTTGTCATTTTTATACGAAACAGTCCTTTTATACGTAGTATCGATAATATTTGTTGAAGTTCGATCACTTAGATCATTTTAACATCTTGTGGCTAGAACAGTGTGTCATGGATATTACACTGCCTGAGCCAAAAAGATCCTTTGAGAATGGAAATAGTTGCCCCAAAATACACTCCTGGAAATTGAAATAAGAACACCGTGAATTCATTGTCCCAGGAAGGGGAAACATTATTGACACATTCCTGGGGTCAGATACATCACATGATCACACTGACAGAACCACAGGCACATAGACACAGGCAACAGAGCACGCACAATGTCGGCACTAGTACAGTGTATATCCACCTTTCGCAGCAATGCAGGCTGCTATTCTCCCATGGAGACGACCGTAGAGATGCTGGATGTAGTCCTGTGGAACGGCTTGCCATGCCATTTCCACCTGGCGCCTCAGTTGGACCAGCGTTCGTGCTGGAGGTGCAGACCGCGTGAGACGACGCTTCATCCAGTCCCAAACATGCTCAATGGGGGACAGATCCGGAGATCTTGCTGGCCAGGGTAGTTGACTGACACCTTCTAGAGCACGTTGGGTGGCACGGGATACATGCGGACGTGCATTGTCCTGTTGGAGCAGCAAGTTCCATGGCCGGTCTAGGAATGGTAGAACGATGGGTTCGATGACGGTTTGGATGTACCATGCACTATTCAGTGTCCCCTCGACGATCACCAGAGGTGTACGGCCAGTGTAGGAGATCGCTCCCCACACCATGATGCCGGGTGTTGGCCCTGTGTGCCTCGGTCGTATGCAGTCCTGATTGTGGCGCTCACCTGCACGGCGCCAAACACGCATACGACCATCATTGGCACCAAGGCAGAAGCGACTCTCATCGCTGAAGACGACACGTCTCCATTGGTCCCTCCATTCACGCTTGTCGCGACACCACTGGAGGCGGGCTGCACGATGTTGGGGCGTGAGCGGAAGACGGCCTAACGGTGTGCGGGACCGTATCCCAGCTTCATGGAGACGGTTGCGAATGGTCCTCGCCGATACCCCAGGAGCAACAGTGTCCCTAATTTGCTGGGAAGTGGCGGTGCGGTCCCCTACGGCACTGCGTAGGATCCTACGGTCTTGGCGTGCATCCGTGCGTCGCTGCGGTCCGGTCCCAGGTCGACGGGCACGTGCACCTTCCGCCGACCACTGGCGACAACATCGATGTACTGTGGAGACCTCACGCCCCACGTGTTGAGCAATTCGGCGGTACGTCCACCCGGCCTCCCGCATGCCCACTATACGCCCTCGCTCAAAGTCCGTCAACTGCACATACGGTTCACGTCCACGCTGTCGCGGCATGCTACCAGTGTTAAAGACTGCGATGGAGCTCCGTATGCCACGGCAAACTGGCTGACACTGACGGCGGCGGTGCACAAATGCTGCGCAGCTAGCACCATTCGACGGCCAACACCGCGGTTCCTGGTGTGTCCGCTGTGCCGTGCGTGTGATCATTTCTGGTACAGCCCTCTCGCAGTGTCCGGAGCAAGTATGGTGGGTCTGACACACCGGTGTCAATGTGTTCTTTTTTTCATTTCCAGGAGTGTATAATACCATACGACATAAGCGAATGAAAATAAGCAAAGTAGACCACTTTTCGTGTCGAACGATCACTTACTTCAGCTACCATTCGTAAAAATGTCAGCGTTAAGTTTTTGAACAACACCCTGAAAATAGGCTTTCTATGACAGTTTACTATATCTGAACACCCAGAAATTTGAACTGTTCAGTCTCACTGATCATATGCCCGTTCTGTGAAATTAAAACGCCAGGTTAGGTTGAAGTGTGTGTTAGAAACTTTAAAAACTGAGTCTTACTGTGATTTAGTGTTAGTTTCTTTCTAAGAGCCATGAACTTGTGTCATGAGCTGCACGATTTGAAACAGAGCCAATGTTGCACACAACATGCTTTACTACCAAGCTAGCGCCGTCAGCAGACAGAAATATTTTAGAATTACCTGTAATACTAGAGGACATATCACGTAAAAAAGAACAGGAGTGGCTCCAACAATGATCCCCATTTGATTGTACCCCACTCAGACCCCGCATTACAGCGATTCTCAACACTGAACAATGACCTTTTGGTGTCTGTGTTAAAGTAAGAGGTGGACCAGTTGTGAGCTACTCCCAGTATTACGTAATTGTCCAACTTCTGGAGCAATATTTTGTAATCAATACAATCAAACGCCTTCGTTAAATAAAAAAATATGCCTAGCGTTCGAAACTTTTTGTTTAATCCATCCAGTACCTCACAGAGAAAAGAGGATTTAGCATTTTCAGTTGTTAAACGACTCCTGAAGCCGAGCTCTACACTTTATAGCAAATTATGTGATACAAAATGATCAATTATCCTTAAATACACAGCCTTTCCAATAATTTTAGCAAATACTAATGGCACAGAAATACGTTTAAAACTGTCTATATTGTCTCTTTCTCACTTTTTATAAAGCTGTATTTCTACTGAATACTTTAATCGCTCAGGAAATTGCCAATTCTTAAGTGAAAAATTACAAATATGGCTAAGTACTGGGCTAACATGTGCAGTTCAGTACTTTAATATCCTGCTAGGCACTCCACCACATCCACGAGAGTCCTTAGTATTCAGTGGTTTAATTACTGACTCAATCACCCCCTTGTCAGCGTCACAGAGGACTATTTCAGACATCAGTCTCGGAAAGGCATTTTCCACGAGATTTATGTGATCCCCTGTAGAAAGTAAGATTTTATTTAATTCACCAGTAATGCTCATAAAATGATTGTTAGCTACTATACATATAACCGACTTATCAGTCACAAATATGTTTACTACTAACTGACGTTATATCGTCTACCTTGAGCTGCTGACCAGACACTTTCTTCACAACTGTCCATATGGTTTTAATTTTATCCAGTGAATTAGCTATTGTATTTGCGTACAACATACTCTTTGTCTTCCTAATAATACTTTAAGCACCTTACAATACTGGTTGTAGTAGGCTACTGTAGTTTGATTCTGACTACTATCATTTTGATATAATTCCCGCATTTGTTCTACATGATATCCTTATTCCACTAGTCAGGTACCCGGGCTGCCTTTTACTGCTAGTACCCCGTTTAGAACGTCCTAATGGAAAAAATCTCAAAGAACATGAGAAATGTGTTCATTTGTCATTATGTTATCGGCACTATAAATATCCTGCCACTCTTGTTCCTTAACGAGGTTTCAAAAACTCTGTTGCCGTTGGGTTAGCTTTCCTACATAGTTTGTAATTATATGTGACATTTGTTTGGGTACAAAAGCCTTTTAGTGTTAAAATTTGTGCTTCATGGTCTGAAAGGCCATTCACTCTTTTACTAACAGAATGCCCATCTAGTAATGAATGAATCAAAAATATTGTCTATGGCTGTGTTACTGTTCTCCTGCGCCCTGGTTGGAAAAAACAGTCTGCATTAGATCAGATGGGTTTAGATCTACCAACATCCTTATCTTGCACAGTCATATACAAAATTAATACTCAAGTCACCAGATATAACTAATTTTTGGTACTTCCTATAAAGCGAACCAAGGACCCTTTCTAGCTTGACCAGAAAGGCTCTGAAATCAGAGTTAGGGGACCTGTAAACAACTAGAAGTTTAGTTTCACTAAATTGAACTGCTCCTGCACAACATTCAAATATCTGTTCAGTGCAGTGCAACGGTCTCAAATGGAATACTGTTTCTTTACGTACATGGCCACTTCCCCACTCCGCAAGGAACTCCTTGAAAAATAACCATCTAATCTGTATCCTGGTAAAGGAAGTCTCTGAATTGTCAACTTATTTAAGCGGTGCTCTGATGTACCAATAATGTGAGAATAAACATCTGTAAGCCGTTGACTAACTTTATCTCTAATACTTCTTATATTTTGTTGAAATGTGCTAATTCCTTCTCTATTTGGATACCTGATTCCTTAGAGGGACTTCCTTTAAGCAGGTATACCTATCAGCTGACTTCAGTCTAAAAAGGATGCTGCTCTAACACCAACTACTACACTAATTTTTCCATAAGTGATTCCACCACCACTCACTACACAGTCACCTATAAGCTTTGCCAGCCTCCCCTTCCCATACCTATTAAGGTGCAGGCCATGCCTAGTGAAACCTGATCTACTGATACAAGTGACACCACTGCCAAGTGACCCATGCCCTCTCCAGCCCCATGTTAACATGCCTAAGAGCTGCATTAAGATGAGGCCGATCATGACGCTGAAACAGTTCCAAGAAATGCACTTCAGTTCCACCAGTTTGAGTAGCTATCTTTACCTGGTCACCGCCTATATCATATTCCCCGTCCCTATAAATACTATTCCGTGCTCCACTCACAATCACTATCTATCCTCTTTCATAAAATGCCTACATAGCTCCCCTATGCTGCCAGTCGCCTGAGACAACCTTGCACTAGGCTTCACAATGCTGGTGACCCAGTACTCACTACCCATCCTGCAACAGCTGGCCCACACCTCTATCGTGCGAACTACCTAGCAGCAGAACCACCTCCTTTCTGTTAGACTTTGCACCTGACTTGGGCTTCCTAACTGCCGAGGACTACTGCATGTTTCCTACACCTACAAGCGGCTCCTCTCCACTCATCTCTGACAGCTGGTCAAAACTATTGCATATACGCAGACTACAGCTGTCTTAATACCACCTCCTCCTCCTCCTTCTAGCTACCTTCTTGCCAGCTGCCAGTTCCCATTCCCCAGCACACTAGGCGCTCCTCAACCTAGCTAGTTCCTCCTTCGAGTACTTAACTGCGCCTGAGGGGCACAGATCTTGCGCTCCTGCTCCTCCATCGACTTATTTCTGCTACAGATTCTGCATTCTTAGGAGAGGATGTCGCTATGATATCCACTGGCTTTCCCACTGCATTCACTCCAACGAAAATACTTTGAACAAATCCCACACCGTAACCCACTTCTCACTCTTGGTAAAAGTTTACAGGTACTGAAGAAACTAAACGTCTACGTTACCTAAGTTCAATTACACCAGTAGAACTATTTATAGAACTAACAGTAGTGGTCTCTAAATTATCTTTCTACTAAGAAAGCAACTTTTATTACTACTAGTAAACCACAACTGATGCCAATACCACCAAAACTTTACACAATTTCTTAGGTAAAACCAAAAATTCAAGCCGCCACAGGTACACCCAACGAAGTTAAAACGCCGAATGAAAATTTTACTGAAATATTTAACTAGAGACCCTAAGAAATTTCAGCTGAAAACTATCACACAAAATTTACTAAACGACTTCAACGCAGAGACGACTCTAGAAAACACAGTGAGCGAACGTTTCCAAAAGTTTACTAAACCGTTATTCGCCACAAAGAGCACGAGACACTGTTGAAAACTACTAAATTTGATGACCGTATAACAGTGCACAAACAACTTTGTCAAAACTTAATTTAAGAACCGCTACAGCTGCAATTGCGCATCCCGAAATGTGAACACATTGGTAATATTTGAATGAACAATTTAAAACTACTAAATTTAATAGTCGAATACAGTGCACAAACAAATTTAACAGTACTTAGCTTTATAACCGCTACAGCTGCAGCCGCACGCCGCGAAATGTAAACATACTGCTGAGGCGTGAGACTTGAATGAACGCCGGAAGCACACTCACTAATGACATACCACTCGAGTCAATAACACAAAGACTGACAAGGGAAGGCCACGACGTTTGGAACGCGGATTTACTGCAAACTTCGTACAGTCGTAGTACTCCATGAGGACAACAAAATGTGTAAAAAGTAATGCGTTCTTCTCAAGCGTTATTTAGAAAATCGCAAGATAATTTCGGTCGTCAAATATGCGTGGCCATTATTAACATGAAGCTGCTGCAGCCGAGTGGTGCCGGCACGGTAGCTCAGCGTGTTTGGTCAGAGAGCCGGTTGGCCTCTGTAATAAAAAAGAAAAAAAAAACTGAGTGGAAGGATCAACAAACGAACTTGAACGGATGTCATTGTGACGTCCGCAACGACCAAACACAACGATCAACAACGAACAAATTGAAAAAAAAGCGTGTTCGGTCAGAGTGTTAGCTACGCTTTCTAATTAAAAAAAACTGAGCGAACGGAGCAACGAACAAACTGAACGGGTGTTTTCGGAGGTTCGCCCTGACAAAATTCAACGAACAATATAGAACATTTTTTTTTTTTTTACGTGATTAGCGTTCAAGCCGCTGGATCGAATTCCGTTTGTCAGTTTTTTTTTCTATTTTCAACACAGTCATTTTCTTTACTATTTATATTACAGTTGATACAATGAAAAAAAAAACGTGTAATCGGATGGACTTTTATTAAATTTACAATGTTATTTAGCAGTCTACTAATTTTTATTATCACAAATAATGTAATATTCATAACTATTGACTAGTAAACGACCAAACGCATATAAAGTGATACTAAAAATGTATGCTTGTCCGTGATCTGAGAAATCCCTTATACCTGGAAGGAGCCCGAAACGACTTGTTACCTCCAAGTTTTGACCGGCACAGGCGGCTTTCGAAAGATGTACAATTAATCGTTGCTTTTGACATGAGTACAAGTTGCAGGATGGTATTCTTCGTAAAAACATGGAAAACATAAAGTTAAACGGCACCAGCTGCACTGAATAAATGCTATGTTTCCGCATACGCAAGGTCTTTTGACGTATTCGATGGAAAAACAAACCTCGTTAACATTTTCAAAAACCTCGCAAAATGGTTCAAATGGCTCTGAGCACTATGGGACGTAACTTCTGAAGTCATCAGTCCCCTAGAACTACTTAAACCTAACTAACCTAAGGAAATCACACGTATCCATGCCCGAGGCAGGATTCGAACCTGCAATCGTAGCGGTCGCGCGGTTCCAGACTGTAGCGCCTAGAACCGCTCGGCCACCCCGGCCGGCCAAAAACCTCTCTTTCAGACGCTAATTAAGAAGCAAACCATGCATAGCGAGGTATTTCCTTAAAAATCGGCGCTGATAATTGGTTATGCAGTATTGAGTGTATTTTAATAGTGTCTTCCGAGAAGCAATTTCTCATTCTCTAAAATACGAACAATTTTGAGGAAACGGACAAGCATACATAGTCAATATCACTTTATGCGTTTGGTCGTTTACTAGTCTATAGTTATGAGTATTACATTATTTGTGATAATAAAAATTAGTAGACTGCTAAATAACATTGTAAATTTAATAAAAGTTCATCCGGTTACACGTTTTTTTTCCATTGCATCAACTGTAATATAAATAGTAAAGAAAATGACTGTGTTGAAAATAGAAAAAAAACTGACGAACGGAACTCGATCAGCGATCCAGCGGCTTAAACACTAACCACTGAAAAAAAAGAAATAAAATTTGTTCTATATTGTTAGTAGAATATATATATATATATGACGAGCGAAATTATGTTGTGATTTTCTCAGTAACACTTGAGAAGTACGCACTACTGGTGACACATTTTGTTGTCGCCATGGTGTACTACGAGTGTACGAAGTTTACAGTAAATCCGCGTTCCAAACGTTGTGGTCTCCCATTGTGAGATGAATGCAAATCCACAAATAAATTACTTTTAGAGCAAATATTAACACAAATAAACTTTAAAATAAATAACTGCAGACTAACACTTTAAAAAAATATTGACAAGCAATTTCAACAGCAGTCCAGTACACGCGACGTCATACCAAAGATTCTCAGTAGGAGCATAGCCGCAGTACATCATAATCCAAGATGGCTGACCTGGACTTCAAGGTAGCCATCGAATAGGGATATAGAGGCATACTAGCGTCGGTTCTATGACGTCACAACCCAACTCAGACCAGTCGGGCTATTTAAAACAGTGTAGAATTCTGGCATACTGGGCCAGGCTTGAAATTATGTACTTTCATATTGGCTGACTTGGAATACTGGCTTTATGATGTGACGATCCAGATCGGACCTGTTGGGCTATTTGTAATAGTGTGAAATTCTAGCGCCGGCCGGTGTGGCGGATAGGGGTTAGGCGCTTCAGTCTGGAACTGCGCGACCGCTACGGTCGCAGGTTGGAATCCTGCCTCGGGCATGGATGTGTGTGATGTCCTTAGATTAGTTAGGTTTAAGTAGTTCTAAGTTCTAGGGGACTGATGACCTCAGATGTTAAGTCCCCTAGTGCTCAGAGCCATTTGAACCATTTTGAAATTCCGGCATGGTGGCCTAGACTTGAGATACTGCTGCATACAGACCCAGAGCTAGAATGCTGACTCTGGCTCTGTTACGTCACAATTCAGCTCAGACTTGTCGGGCTGTTTATAACGGTGTAGAATTCTGGCATACTGGACCAGACTTGAGATACTGGTTCAGTCGCACTATAAGCTAATATTCACTCAGAGGTGTGCGGTCAGTGCATAATCTAAGTATGGACGCATCACGGGTGCCGTGAGTCTTAGCGTCGCTCCGAGGTCGGGGCTGTCGCCATGTTTGAATGCTGACCCAATCACAGCCGCCGCCGCCGCGACGTGAGCACTACTGCCAACAGACTTCGCCTCTGCACCTGCTACTCTCACCGCATAGCTATCGCTATGTCCGCTACTCTGCCTGTCTGTCTGTCTGACGTTTAGGTGTAGTTGTTAATATTTCCAAAGTTTTAATGCATTCCTCGTTATAGCTACGACGCGTGCAATGTGACGTATGTGCCCACTGCAAAAGAAAAAAAAATTAACAATTTATGCATTTGTCTCGGCTCAAACTGAGGTGTAAATGCATCCATTCTTATAGAAGGTAAATGTGCAATGGAGATGTCACTGCACATTGTAAACTACTTATGTACACGTATGATACCGCTGAATGAAAGAAAACGAATGACTGAAATTACCAAATAGATTTATTTGCTCATCAAAATAAATTGAGATAATGTCTTTTTCCTCACAAAAAATATGTCCCTAACATTGTTTCACATAATATCATGTTTGTTCTGAACACAGAAAACAAAATAGTATGATGAAAATAAACTGCAGATATTATGCTTTCTTACAAAACATTTTAGAATACTTCACTTTTTTGTCAGCATGGATAAACGATTTGCCTCACATTTTTATATAATACACAGAAAAACAAGGCACAAAAACTGTATAAAACGTTCACAAAAAGCAACTTAACAATTTTCTTGAAAATAAATTTAAAAAAATTTCTCACAGGTTACATTTACAAACAGGTTCCACAGTTTACAAGTATAAGATGAACTTTTATTCTTCTAACAGCTTGGAATATGGCACACAGACTTATCAATAATAACCAATCTTGACATAGTTGGAATAGTCATGGGACTGTTGACAAACTTGCACATTTTAGCTACATTTTGGTAAGGAATATTTATTTACAGCTCTCTCCTGTGAGACGTAACACTAAACTAAATGCGATATCTTTTGGCATGCCCATCAGCAGTGGAACTTAACCTACTGTACAGATAATAGACATATGGTGTGCTGAAAACTATATAACTCGCACACCTGGTGTACAGAAAAACAAAGTACTTATTCTCTCTCTCTCTCTCTCTCTTTCTCTCTCTTTCACACTCTCTCACACACACGCACAAGTAGGTATATACACACTTACATACATTGTGAGGAGCGAGTCATAGTATTCCATGTCTGCAGACACACATTTTTTTACCATCTACATAACATACACACACACACACACACACACACACACACACACACACACACAGACACACAGACACACAGACACACACACATAAACATACTCTACTGCCCAAGTGAACAGTGTGCATATGGTAGGGTTTCAATCCTGTTACCACAAATGACTCACTTCTCATGCCGAAACAGATATATTCTCAGTTGTGATACGGTGTTCACGTCATGTCTTCGTGGAATACTGAACTGCTGTACCATGTGCGGGCCAGGAGTCAGAGCACCACCAACACAAACTTGCAGGCACTTCAAATAATCTTCAACCAGGAGGAAAACTGATGCCCCACGCCGCCCATCCTTAGCCCGTCTAAGGATTGTAGCTGTTTGTGGATGGTATGTGTGTATTTATGAGTGGACACTTGGAAACTTCACAATCGGCTTTCCATTCATGAGACCCATTCATGAGACTGATAATATTATTGCTGGCAGGTGTTATGCCGTAAGGATTTTCGGCAGTATTACCAGACGTGTTCAACTTATCGAGGTGTCACCTGTTCATACGGATCACAATATTTCACCCAACAGATGAAGCTGTTGGTGTCTACATAAAATAACTTTGGATTTGCAGAATCAGTTTTTGCAAACTTATAATGGAACTGGTACATGTGGAGCTTGTATAGGTCAATATACACATATCCACATAAACAGGTTTCGTGAACTATGCCGAAACTTTAACTCGAGAGCAACGAAATCTTTGTTGAAGATTGTGGCTCGTTTAAAATTTGGCTTGGCAGTATAATATGCTGCGCCCTAACGCCCCTCCCAACGGATAACTAAGTGAATTTTGCGGTGTTCTCTAACATTTTGGGTAGTTTTTCCGAAAACTGAATTTTTCATAAATGTCTCAAAATCTTTCTCAAAGGTACATTCCACAGGGCCCTCATTTTGGTGTTTAAGTCAATATATTCCTTCAACCAGGGACGCTGCTTGAAGGAAATAGTGCAGGTGACTCTATCCAGTTTCAATCACAAATTGAGACATTACTGGATATTACAGTAATGTAGTATGCATGGTGAAGCGAAATTCGCGCACTCGGGCTTCGCAGCGCGTCTCCTCACTTTTCAATGACAAAAAAATGCCTGTCATAAAATTTCGTCCGAGGAGTACATATGAGAGAAAAAGGACATTAAAGAGTGGTAATCTGGCAACACTGTAACCACATATGTTGTAACTACATTTGTCAGCTCCTACTGGGCATGCTGTACAGTTGGTGCAGTGGTTATAGTTTTGGGTTAGCGTGCAGGAGGTCGATGGTTCGATCCTGGATTGAGACATATGTTTCTTATTTGGTAAATGTAGTCCAGCTGTTACGGTATCCGTCTAGTAAGGTCATCCGAAGACCAGTATCAGCTGCAAAGCGATTTAGAAAAGATTGCTGTATGGTGTGTCAGGTGGCAGTTGACGCTAAATAACGAAAAGTGTGAGATGATCCACATGAGTTCCAAAAGAAATCCGTTGGAATTCGATTACTCGATAAATAGTACAATTCTCAAGGCTGTCAATTCAACTAAGTACCTGGGTGTTAAAATTACGAACAACTTCAGTTGGAAGGACCACATAGATAATATTGTCGGGAAGGCGAGCCAAAGGTTGCGTTTCATTGGCAGGACACTTAGAAGATGCAACAAGTCCACTAAAGAGACAGCTTACACTACACTCGTTCGTCCTCTGTTAGAATATTGCTGCGCGGTGTGGGATCCTTACCAGGTGGGATTGACGGAGGACATCGAAAGGGTGCAAAAAAGGGCAGCTCGTTTTGTATTATCGCGTTATAGGGGAGAGAGTGTGGCAGATATGATACACGAGTTGGGATGGAAGTCATTACAGCATAGACGTTTTTCGTCGCGGCGAGACCTTTTTACGAAATTTCAGTCACCAACTTTCTCTTCCGAATGCGAAAATATTTTGTTGAGCCCAACCTACATAGGTAGGAATGATCATCAAAATAAAATAAGAGAAATCAGAGCTCGAACAGAAAGGTTTAGGTGTTCGTTTTTCCCGCTCGCTGTTCGGGAGTGGAATAGTAGAGAGATAGTATGATTGTGGTTCGATGAACCCTCTGCCAAGCACTTAAATGTGAATTGCAGAGTAGTCATGTAGATGTAGATGTAGATGTTAATCGTCAACAGCGATCGTGCGGTTCCTCTAGAAAGCATTTGTACTGAAATCGTAGAAATGGAAGATTTGTCAGCGTCGAAAGAAGACTTTCCACATCGTGGCCTGAGTTCCCAGTTGGTGCACATCTACAGCGCAGAAGGATACGTATATAGCTTCTTTTCTGTGTTTACTTCGTAGATTCTTACATATATTGCGTGTGAGTTTCGTATAGGAGGTGTATGGCTCTGAGCACTATGGGACTTAACATTTTAGGTCATCAGTCCCCTAGAACTTAGAACTACTTAAATCTAACTAACCTAAGGACATCACACAACACCCAGCCATCACGAGGCAGAGAAAATCCCTGACCTCGCCGGGAATCGAACCCGGGAATCCGGGCGTGGGAAGCGAGAACGCTACCGCACGACCACGAGATGCGGCCTAGGAGGTGTAATTTAGAGTTTTAGTTGCTGTAATCGTAAATTCAGGCAGGTTGTAGCGCAGTCGTTAGGCATTTGTTTTGCTTTGGTACGTCAGTGGCACTTGTCTGTCTAGTAGGCTCTCAGAGGTCAGTGTGGCCTGAGCTCCCAGTTGGTGCACATCGACAGCGCAGAAAGATACGTATATAGCTTCTTTTCTGTGTTTACTTCGTAGATTATTACTTAAATTGTGTGTGAGTTTTGTATTGGAGGTGTAATTTCGAATTTTAGTTGCTGTAATCGTAAATTCAGGAAGATTGTAGCGCAGTCATTAGGCATTTGTACAGGTTAGTTCATACATTCTTTGCGTGATTCCCTTGCATTATCTAGGCATGGATTCGTGTTTCAGTAATTGTTGTTCAACATATATTAGAATGGACAGGGACTGTGATTGCTGTGTTCGGATGAGGGCTGAGTTGGCATCCCTTCGCTCACAGCTGACTTCAGCCGCGCAGCTTGAGGTTGTTGCCAATGGGCACCACTGTGTGGAGCCGGACTTGGGTATCACGGGAATGTCAACCTCGTCCCGTCTGTCCCCAGATCGGTCTGCCGCTGTGGTTGCCCCGATTGCTGCCCGCAATGGGGCTGAGCCCTCGCCTGTGGTTGATTGGGAGGTCGTTCCAAGGCGTGGCAGGTAGCAAAAGACGTCCCTGGAGACTGATCAGAAAGCCTCCCCGGTGAGTCTGGCAAACAGGTTTCAGGTACTGTCTCTGGCTGAGACAGATGTGCTGCCTGCCCTGTTTCAGAGGATGATTCTCAGCCTTCAAGGTCCGGGCAATCGCAGAAGGTGGTCTTATTGGTAGTTTGGAGCTCCAATGTTAGGCGCGTAATGGGGCCCCTTAGGGATATGGCGGATAAGGAGGGGAAGAAATCCAGTGTGCACTCCGTGTGCATTCCGGGTGGAGTCATTCCTGATGTGGAAAGGGTCCTTCCGGATGCCATGAAGAGCACAGGGTGCAGCCAGCTGCAAGTGGTGGAACATGTAAGCACTAATGAGATGTGTCGCTTTGGATCTGAGGATATTCTCTCTGGATTCCAGCGGCTATCTGATTTGGTGAAGGCTGCCGGTCTTGCTTACGAGATGAAGGCAGAGCTCACCATCTGCAGCATCGTTGACAGAACTAACTGCGGACCTTTGGTGCAGAGCCGGGTGGAGGGTCTGAATCAGAGGCTCATACGGTTTTGCGACCGTGTTGGCTGCAGATTCCTTGACTTGCGCCATAGGGTGGTGGGGTTTTGGGATCTGCTGAATAGGTCAGGAGTTCACTACATTCAGCTGGCGGCTACACGGGTAGCGGAGGCTGTGTGGCGTGGACTGGGCGGTTTTTTTTTTTTCTTTAGGTTAGAAGGCCTCGAGAAAGTACGGGGTGGGCTGCAATCTTAAAGGGTGCATGGCAAATACAGGACGTGCTTGGATCAAGGAACAGTCGGAATTGTAGTTGTAAATTGTTGTAGTTGTGCTGGGAAAGTCCCTGAGCTTCAAGCGCTAATAGAAAGCACAGAAGCTGGCTAAAGCCTGAAATAAGTTCTGCAGAAATTTTTACGAAGTCTCAGACGGTGTTCAGGAAAGATAGATTAGGCAGAATTGGTGGCGAAGTGTTTGTGTCTGTCAGTAGTGGTTTATCTTGTAGTGAAGTCGAAGTAGATACTCCGTGCGAATTGGTATGGGTGGAGGTTATACTTAACAGCCGAACTAAGTTAATAATTGGCTCCTTCTACCGACCCCCAGACACAGATGATATAGTTGCTGAACAGTTCAGAGAAAATTTGAGTCTCGTAACAAATAAACACCCCACTCATTCTGTTATATTTGGTGGGGACTTCCACCTTCCCTCAATTTGTTGGTAAAAATACTTGTTCAAAACCGGTGGTAGGCAGAAAACATCTTCCGAGTTTGTCCTAAATGCTTTCTCCGAAAATTATTTCGAGCAGTTAGTCCACGAACCAACGCGAATTGTAAATGGTTGCGAAAACTCACGTGACCTCTTAGCCACAAACAATCCAGAGCTGATAGAGAGCATCATGACTGATACAGGGATTAGTGATCACAAGGTCGTTGTAGCTAGGCTCAATACCGTTTATTCCAAATCCACCAGAAACAAACGCAAAATAATTTTATTTAAAAAAGCGGATAAAGCGTCACTAGAAGCCTTCCTAAGAAACAATCTCCATTCCTTCCGAACTGACTATGGAAATATAGACGAGATGTGGCTCAAATTCAAAGATTTAGTAGCAACAGCAATTGAGAGATTCATACCTCATAAATTGGTAAGCGACGGAACTGATCCCCCATGGTACACAAAACAGTTCAGAACGCTGTTGCAGAGGCAACGGAAAAAGCATGCGAAGTTCAGAAGAACGCGAAATCCCGAAGATTGGCTAAGATTTATAGACGTATGAAATTTGGCATGGACTTCAATGCGAGATGCCTTTAATAGGTTCCACAGCGAAACATTGTCTTGAAATTTGGTAGAAAATCCAAAGAGATTCAGGTCGTATGTAAAGTACACAAGCGGCAGGACGCAGTCAATACCTTCGCTGCGCAGTGCCGATGGTACTGTTACAGACGATTGTGCCGCTAAAGCGGAGTTATTGAACGTAGTTTTCCGAAATTGCTTCACCAGGGAAGACGAATGGAATATTCCAGAATTTGAAACACGAACACCTGCTAGCATGAGTTTCTTAGAAGTAGGTACCTTAGAGGCTGCGAAGCAACTAAAATCGCTTGATACGGTCAAGTCTTCAGGTCCAGAGTGTATACCTATTAGGGTCCTTTCAGATTACTCTGATACAATAGCTCCCTACTTTGCAATCATATACAGCCGTTCACTCACCAATAGATCTGTACCTACAGATTGGAAAATTGCGCAAGTCGCACCAGTGTTTAAGAAGTGTAGCAGGAGTAATCCATCGAATTACAAACCTATATCATTAACGTCGGTTTGCAGTAGGGTTTTGAAGCATGTACTGTAGTCAAACATTATGAATCACCTCGAAGAGAACGATCTATTGATACGAAATCAGCATGGTTTCAGAAAACATCGTTCTTGTGCAATGCACGAAGTAATGGCCGCTATCAACTTGCGCCATAGGGTGGTGGTGTTTCGGGTTCCGCTGGATAGGTTAGGCGTCCACTACGCGCAGCAAGCGGCTACACGGGTAGCAGTGGTTGTGTGGCGTGGACTGGGCGGTTTTTTTTAGGTTAGATGGCCTCGGGCAAGTACAGAAAGGGCAACAGCCTCAAAAGCTGTGGGGCAAAGTCAGGACATGCGGGGACCAAGCAGCAATCGGTATTGTAATTGTAAATTGACGAAGCTGCATTGGTGAAGTACCGGAACTTCAAGCGCTGATAGAAAGCACCGAAGCTGAAATCGTTATACGTACAGAAAGCTGCCTGAAGCCTGAGATAAATTCTGACGAAATTTTCGCAAAGGCACAGACGGTGTTTAGAAAGGATAGATTGCATGCAACCGGTGGTGGCGTGTTTGTCGCTGTTAGTAGTAGTTTATCCTGTAGTGAAGTAGAAGTGGATAGTTCCTGTGAATTATTATGGGTGGAGGTCACACTCAACAACCGAGCTAGGTTAATAATTGGCTCCTCTTATCGACCTCCCGACTCAGCAGCATTAGTGGCAGAACAACTGAGAGAAAATTTGGAATACATTTCACATACATTTTCTCAGGATGTTATAGTCTTAGGTGGAGATTTAAATTTGCCAGATATAGACTGGGACACTCAGATGTTTAGGACGGGTGGTAGGGACAGAGCATAGAGTGACATTATACTGAGTGCACTATCCGAAAATTACCTCGAGCAATTAAACAGAGAACCGACTCGTGGAGATAACATCTTGGACCTACTGATAACAAACAGACCCGATCTTTTCGACTCTGTAAGTGCAGAACAGGGAATCAGTGATCATAAGGCCTTTGCAGCATCCCTGAACATGGAAGTTAATAGGAATATAAAAAAAAGGGAGGAAAGTTTATCTGTTTAGCAAGAGTAATAGAAGGCAGATTTCAAACTACGTAACAGATCAAAACGAAAATTTCTGTTCCGACACTGACAATGTTGAGTGTTTATGGAAAAAGTTTAAGGCAATCGTAAAATGCTTTTTAGACAGGTACGTGCCGAGTAAAACTGTGAGGGACGGGAAAAACCCACCGTGGTTCAACAACAAAGTTAGGAAACTACTGCGAAAGCAAAGAGAGCTTCACTCCAAGTTTAAACGCAGCCAAAACCTCTCAGACAAACAGAATCTAAACAATGTCAAAGTTAGCGTAAGGAGGGCTATGCGTGAAACGTCCAGTGAATTCGAAAGTAAAATTCTATCTACCGACTTGACAGAAAATCCTAGGAAGTTCTGGTCTTATGTTAAATCAGTAAGTGGCTCAAAACAGCAATCCAGACACTCCGGGATGATGATGGCATTGAAACAGAGGATGACACTCGTAAAGCTGAAATACTAAACACCTTTTTCCAAAGCTGTTTCACAGAGGAAGACCGCACTGCAGTTCCTTCTCTAAATCCTCGCACAAAAGAAAAAATGGCAGACGTCGAAATAAGTGTCCAAGGAATAGAAAAGAAACTGGAATCACTCAACAGAGGAAAGTTCACTGGACCTGACGGGATACCAGTTCGATTCTACACAGAGTACTCCAAAGAACTTGCCCCCTTCTAACAGCCGTGTACCGCAAGTCTCTAGAGGAACGGAAGGTTCCAAATGATTGGAAAAGAGCACAGGTAGTCACAGTCTTCAAGAAGGGTCGTCGAGCAGATGCGCAAAACTATAGACCTATATCTCTGACGTCGATCTGTTGTAGAATTTTAGAACATGTTTTTTGCTCGAGTATCATGTCATTTTTGGAAACCCAGAATCTACTCTGTGGGAATCAACATGGATTCCGGAAACAGCGATTGTGTGAGGCCCAACTCGCTTTATTTGTTCATGAGACCCAGAAAATATTAGATACAGGCTCCGGGGTAGATGCTATTTTCCTTGATTTCTGGAAGGCGTTCGATACGGTTCCGCACTGTCGCCTGATAAACAAAGTACGAGCCTACGGAATATCAGTCCAGCTGGGTGGCTGGATTAAAGAGTTTTTAGCAAACAGAACACAGCATGTTGTTATCAATGGAGAGACGTCTACAGACGTTAAAGTAGCCTCTGGCGTGCCACAGGGGAGTGTTATGGGACAATTGTTTTTCACAATATATATAAATGACCTAGTAGATAGTGTCGGAAGTTCCATGCGGCTTTTCGCGGATGATGCTGTGGTATACAGAGAAGCTGCAGCATTAGAAAATTGTAGCGAAATGCAGGAAGATCTGCAGCGGATAGGCACTTGATACAGGGAGTGGCAACTGACCCTTAACATAGACAAATTTAATGTATTGCGAATACACAGAAAGAAGGATCCTTTATTGTATGACTATATGATAGCGGAACAAACACTGATAGCAGTTACTTCTGTAAAATATCTGGGAGTATGCGTGCGGAACGATTTGAAGTGGAATGATCATATAAAATTAATTGTTGGTAAGGCGGGTACCAGGTTGAGATTCATTGGGAGAGTCCTTAGAAAATGTAGTCCATCAACAAAGGAGGTGGCTTACAAAACACTCGTTCGATCTATACTTGAGTATTGCTCATCAGTGTGGGATCCGTACCAGATCGGGTTGACGGAGGAGATAGAGAAGATCCAAAGAAGAGCGGCGCGTTTCGTCACAGGGTTATTTGGTAACCGTGATAGCGTTACGGAGATGTTTAGCGAACTCAAGTGGCAGACTCTGCAAGAGAGGCGCTCTGAATCGCGGTGTAGCTTGCTCAGCAGGTTTCGAGAGGGTGCGTTTCTGGATGAGGTACCGAATATATTGCTTCCTCCTACTTATACCTCCCGAGGAGATCACGAATGTAAAATTAGAGAGATTAGAGCGCGCACGGAGGCTTTCAGACAGTCGTTCTTCCTGCGAACCATACGCGACTAGAAGAGAACAGGGAGGTAATGACAGTGGCACGTAAAGTGCCCTCCGCCACACACCGTTGAGTGGCTTGTGGAGTATAAATGTAGATGTAGATGTAGACAGGGGATCTCAAGTTGATTCCGTATTTCTAGATTTCCGGAGAGCTTTTGACACCGTTCCTCACAAGCGACTTCTAATCAAGCTGTGGGCCTATGGGGTATCGTCTCAGTTGTGCGATTGGATTCGTGATTTCCTGTCAGGAAGGCCGCAGTTCGTAGTAATAGACGATAAATCATCGAGTAAAACTGAAGTGATATCAGGTGTTCCCCAGGGAAGCGTCCTGGGACCTATGCTGTTCCTGATCTATATAAATGACCTGGATGACAATCTGAGCAGTTCTCTTAGGTTGTTCGCAGATGATGCTGTAATTTACCGTCTAGTAAGGTCATCCGAAGACCAGTATCAGTTGCAAAGCGATTTAGAAAAGATTGCTGTATGGTGTGGCAGGTGGCAGTTGACGCTAAATATCGAAATGTGTGAGGTGATCCACATGAGTTCCAAAAGAAATCTGTTGGAATTCGATTACTCGATAAATAGTACAATTCTCAAAGCTGTAAATTCAACTAAGTACCTGTGTGTTAAAATTACGAACAACTTCAGTTGGGAAGACCACATAGATAATATTGTGGGGAAGGCGAGCCAAAGGTTGCGTTCATTGGCAGGACACTTAGAAGATGCAACAAGTCCATTAAAAAGACAGCTTACACTACACTCGTTCGTCTTCTGTTAGAATATTGCTGCGCGGTGTGGGATCCTTACTAGGTGCGATTAACGGAGGATATCGAAAGGCTGCAAAAAAGGGCAACTCGTTTTGTATTATCACGTAATAGGGGAGAGAGTATGGCAGATATGATACTCGAATTGGGATGGAAGTCATTAAAGCAAAGACGTTTTACGCCGCGGCGAGATCTATTTACGAAATTTCCGTCACCAACTTCCTCTTCCGAATGCGAAAATATTTTGTTGAGCCCAACCTTCACAGGTAGGAATGATCATCAAAATAAAATAAGAGAAATCAGAGCTCGAACAGAAAGGTTTATGGGTTCGTTTTTCCCGCTCGCTGCTCGGGAGTGGAATGGTAGAGAGATAGTATGATTGTGGTTCGATGAACCCTCTGCCAAGCACTTAAATGTGAATTGCAGAGTAATCATATAGATGTGGTTGTGAATTTATTCTCATCACTTCATCTACTATATGCAAAACTTCTTTTCTTTGTACCCTCCTCCAATGGTCCCACAGATTAGTACCTACTATTATTCTTGCCTCGTTCAGGTCCATTAAATTTCGTGAGGGCCTTACATTACCAGTAGGACTAGCAACGTGCTTTGTGAATTATGTCAGAACTCAGTTACTATCTGCGTGTGTTATCACCGTGGTCCCACTAATTATGCCTTTCAACATTAAGTCTGCTAAACGCATACAGTTTAGTTCGTATCTCAATGCATTATTATTATTATTATTATTATTATTATTCTATCGATTGGATTGTGAAACGTCCTGTCTATTATCGTCGAGTAAACAGAGTAATTCGAAACCAAACATTTCACAGTTAGTGGTGTCGGGATGAATCATGCAGAACAATATCGCGCACGAATGACAGCATGCTAATACTGTATACTCTGTCCTCCAGACAGGGACTAGTTGCAAGGGAAGTAACGCACCCATGACAAGCTCCAATGTACATGAGTACACGTATCGAATTATCTCATTGTAAACCTCTAAACCAGTGTGGCAGACATATGGCACACACACGCACAAGTACAAGAGATACTTACCTAAATAATACTGACAGAAAATCAGTGATGGGTGGACGTGTCTCATAAGTTTTCTTGCGAGTGATACCACTGTGTCCTAGAAAGATAGGCATAATCGTCTTATAAACAGCGAGATGTTAGAAAACACAACCATATTACCATAAAAAGAGGGCTTGGTTCTACATGTGCACACAAGTAAATATTCATGTTATCGCCACAGACTCTTGTCGCGGTAACACCACATTAAGCCACTAATGATGTAGGTAGATCATAAATTCAAACAAATTTCTACAAATTTCAGCAAATTTCAACAGATTTATACAAATGTGAACAAATTTAAACAAATTATATTCGAATTGAATGACATCACGAGCAGTCTCAGGAATTTCTCAGCTGTCAAGTATGAAAGGGATGCCATTGCCCCATGCTTGCAGGACCTGAATGGAGCAGAACAGCAGTTTAAGTGCAGAACAATAGGTTAATTTGCATAATTTTTATTTAAAACGTAGTACAATAGTTTAAGGGGTGGATGAAAAAGAAGAATGCGGCAGAAATGCCATTCAAAAGCATGTGAAATTAGAAACGTGTACCAGAATATGATAGTACGACACAACTAATTACTTAATTTGGTAACCAAGGCGGTTCAATAGTTTAAGGAACTGTGACATGGAAAACCACTTAACAGAACAATAGGTGAAGTGCCGACAAAAGGGCTGAACATTAGGTTGAGACACCTAGAGTACAGTGCCGAACATCAGGTTATGCAACATGTTTGCACCATGTAATTACTTCTTACAAGATGTACAAGTTTACAAACAACAGAGAATGATGAGGAAGAGAAATCCAACCCCCACAAACTGAACTTTTTTTTATAAATAAGCAATATACCCTTGAATTTCCTGTTATGAGATACTTCCTTTCCACCAAAGATGCACCAGTTTCCATATATTCCATACACTGTCTTGAATCCCCTAAATTGTTGAAATAAACAATATTCCACACATTGTCTAAATTGTTTCAACAATATTCCATACACAGCAATCGATTTCCCTCCAAATGACCGATCAACTGAGTCTTTTTCCCGCCAATTTCTGAGAGGGAGGGTGGGAGGGGAGGGTTTTTACCAGAGGGGGAGATGTTAATTAATTCAACAATTTAATTAAGTAGTCAATCAAACTGATAATAGTGAGAGAGGCTATTCCAATAACTCAGACCTGGAAGTGTACCAGTAGCAGTGAGGGGGAGGGGTGTGTTGGAGGTTCCTGAGGGGGGAGGGGACTCGGATAGGGTGGGGGGACAATAGGTTAAGTGCCTGTGAATCAATCCTTTTAGCACAACAGTAGGTTAAGTATGTGTCAATCAAAGGAGAACAATAGGTTTGCTCCTGAGTGTATACCTGTCCCTGATGTAGGCAACCTGCATGAACTAATGTACTGGCGCTGCTCTAGCCCACCTACTCACGCATATATGGAGAAAGCGGTAAGAAAGATACTCTGATTAATTAAAAACGCACACATAAGGAATACTTACATGGAGAATCAGTTCCTTCATCTTCATAGCTGTTGCTGCGCAGCACCAGCTTTACAGGGGGCTCATTAGAGGTCTGGGATGGCGTGACGAGCATCTGAATATGTGGTGTAATGTTCACCTACCATTCTGCAGATGCTGGCGATGCTGAAAATGGGTTATGACTCGGAACATTAACCGATTGCGAAACAACAATAAAGACACTGACTAAGTAAAATATCGACACAGACACAGACACTCACACACACACACACACACACACACACATATATATATATATATATATATATATATATATATATATATATATATATATATATATATATATATATATATATATATATAAAGAGAGATACTTAAATCAATGTTCAACATCAGCATGAACAGCATAATAATTTTCGCCAGCCAACCCTCAGATGCGGAAAACAAGCCAGAGCTTGGAACATTGACTGGGGTCCCCCTTAAACTGGCGTCATTCACCAGCCGCAAAACAACACACTAAAGCAGCAAACGCCCTATGGTCTAAGAGGTTAGATGGGACACACTCCACCGAAAACCTCCTCGAAATAAGGACACTTTCAGCTGCTGCTGTTGGCGATGCTGCTGTTGCTGGATGACCTCTTCACGACTACACTGAATTCTACTATCAGAAACTGAGAGACACACACACACACGATACTAGAAGCAGACATAGAAGGAAGCCTGCTGAACCGTCTGATAAAGTCTTGATCGGTGGAGAGGTGGTGCGGTGTGCGGGAGAGATGGTGGGGATAAAATCAGGCCAGTACGCTTGTAGCTTTAACCAGGAGTGGATGGATGTCATCATTGCTCCTTGGAGGGAGCTTGTTTGTGAAATAAGAAGACAGGAGAGCTAGTTTTAAAATAATTTATTATAATCAAGTTAATGCGAATGCTACGTGCTTTCTGGGAAGTTTTTAGAAGCTTCAAATTCAATAAAAATGTTGATAGGACCACTTTTCATTGATTCGTTATGTCTAGAGCAGTCTATAATGACATTTGGAGATAGCTCCTTGTACTCCATTGGACTGAAAAGACACTCCTCATTCTCTCCAGTCTCATTGTATGCAGGACAAAATCTAGGTACATATCAAAAAGTAGCCTTTATACATTAACAGACCAATCTTGCTGTAGTTGTCACATGAGCAAAACTCAGCATTTAATTATACTCGAACATTTGTTAAACCACAATTGTCAAACTGACTTGAATCAAATTTGAAGTTGGCTTTCCTATTGATTTGAAATGCAAGGATGATAAGTCAAGGTGTCTCTAACTGAGTCAATGTCTTAACGGTCCACGATTGATGTGATGAGCATGGAAGTAGAGGATATTCAAACAGCTCCCATGATCTGAAATTTAAAGGCAGGTGAGTCCCAGATGCTATAACTTTTAAAAGTTTCTAGCATTGCATATCGGTTACAAAGACATGAGCCACCACCCAAATTAATTCTTTCAGCATAATCTTGGTCCCTTCTCCATTGGCACCTTGGATAAATGCATTACCATCTGTACCACTTCGTACTAATATAAATTTCTGCTTCACATTAACTAGAATCCTCCTCGTATCCTCAAAGTATCCCATAAACATTTTGTACTAAATTGCTTGTACCCGTTTCGTGGTGTTGGTTTACCCTTAGACGATCCAGCATTTTCTTAACCGCTCAAGTGCGATTTTGAAGCCGTAGTGTATTTTTTTTAGGGTTGACATGATGTCTGCATTCCTAATGCGGTCAATTTCTACAACAATGAACACCCATCCTATCGCCTGAAACAGGAATGCAAATGCATTACGTATAAGATGCGACGCTGTCATACGAGTTCCACCCTTTTTTGTGAATTCATCTTTCGAGCACAGGAAACTCCTGCTAGAAATGGTAAGAGCATCGAGATGCTGGATCACAGTGCAGATCTCATCATTGTTCTCGAAAGTTGCTTATGCAAACAGTTTGTGCGAGAAGCATTCTTGACTAATAATTCGTTCATCATACTCGACTAGAGCAGTTATGTTGAGTGATGATATTATTCTTGCATAGTTTCAAGCCTAGCGATTTAAGGACGGTGTTAAAACGTTGTATTGCGGTTGTAAAGTGAATTGCTGCTAGCTGTGTATGTCTGTTTCATAATGTACGCCCGTCCTGCTTCAAATGAAGGCATATCACCATCTCTTCTCTACAAATATCGATGAGACTGTCACTCTGGTCCACAATCCTCAATTCAAGATGGTCAGATGCCTGAGCAGTCTCTGGGAGATAAATTTCGTTACTTGGTGCTTTCTCAATTTTATATCCTATACCTACTGTAGGGAAGAACCTGTTGATGCTATGAATCAGTTTGTCTCTGAGAAAGGAATTAATTGCAACGTTGCACTCGACTCATTTTTTCTGAGCTTTTTGCAAAATTGGATCCTTTGAGAAACATAGTAACGATCTGTTTGAAATTTCCTTTATAATGTCTATTATGTGCAGTCATTCCTATTTTAGTTTTAAATGTGTTGATGATCGGGTGTAGCTCGAAACCTGGTACTGTCTGTTTTAAATTTCCGTTCAAATCATCTGTGTCGTACGAGCCACGGGGTAGTTGCATAACGTCACCACTCCCCAGATTTAGATTGTAGTTTGATGTAGCGGTGTTGGAACTGTGTTTTATGTTTCTAAACCTATCTGCACAATACTCCAACCCGCATTGTCTAGTTCGGCTGGTGAGAAGTAATGCGCATGTAGTACTGACGATCGACCACTTCAAGTCAAAGTATATGACATTGGTTCTGAAGCTCAGCTGACGAACTGGTGTGTGTGATTACCGTTTTATATCTTCCCGGTATCTGTCAGGTGTACATGAGACATATATGTCTGCAGAGGTATGTACTGAACCTATGGTAGTATTGAGACTTACAAATTATATTGTTACAGCAAAGTAACGGCGCAGTTCTTGTGGAGGACACAAAGCGCCAAATGAGTCGAAATAACAATTATTGGGATCTTCTTCTAACATTCACTACCCAACGAGTTCCAATTCCTCCTGTAACAGAAAAATTTATAATTCTGCATTCATTACATTCCCACATATTTGCACGCAGTATATTCTGCATGAAAATTCCACAAAACCTTGGGATAGAGAACTTTTTGGTGAGTTTAAGCAGGTCGATATTTGTAAACGGTCTGGCAGGCAGTATAGCTAACTGCTTACGTTAATGAACAATCCTAACTTTGGAATGATATTCAACTTATATACACTGCCGTTTGACTTCTTTTCAATTACATCAAATTGTACAGTTAACTCGTTTGTCTTCTTTTTAATCACTAAACCCTTGCAGTTAATTTATCAACCTCAGAATGATTTGAGAATAAGCGATTAACTCTTGTTATTTGTCTTGAGTGCTCAAGTCAAGTAGTATGACATTTAATACAGTCGTTGAGCGTCTGAATTTTCACATCAATGTACAGACGAATGTTCTGCCTTCTTCTCCCACACTGATTATTTGAGTAAGATCTCGCTAACTTATCCATGCTATAAAGTATAAAGACATAATCTCCATGCTGTTTCACTAAACACACACACATATTTCTAAAACATCCTGAACAATCCAGCAGCATCGCCCTTCATTTGACTGTTTATTTCGATCGATAACAGCGAAGCTATTCTGTGAATGATCCCGTTGATCTGCACATAAATTTGTAAGTTCTTCGAATGCCATGTCGGTTCCTAAATGTGCTTCGTAAATGAGTTTTAAATTCATATTATCCTGTTTGAAGGAGATAATAAAGTTTACATTATATGTTATCACTTGCTTTGAGATCCTTGAATATGTTTGGCTGAAGCAAAAGTTACGAAGACCTCTATGCCTACCAAAACAGAAATATTTGCGTATCTGATTCTGATTTTCTACTAATTTTCTACTATGACATCGGCGAATATGAACTCGGTATCACGTGTTCAATTTCTGGGAGCTCATCACTTTTGAAGAAAATCTCATATATAGTACCGTCAACGCCTGAAACTATAGGTGAAATGAAGAAACGTGTGCGATAATCTTCTTGAAAGGGCTGCCAATGAGCACGAACAGTTCAGTCGTCTGATCAAACGTGACGAATCCTGAATTTTTGAGTGCGATACTGAAACAAAGTGAGGAGTGGCAAACCGAGACATTTTCTGTGCTGAAAAAAGCTGGAATGAGCAAATCAAAGATCAAAACAACGCTGATTTGCTTTTTTGACAGTAGGGGTATCGTGCATAAAGAATTTAGTCCTTCGGTACAAACTGTCAACCAAGTATTTTGCAAATATGTCCTTGAAAGGCACTGAAAACGGGTGAATCGAGTGTGAGCGGACTTTACAAACAAGTGGATGCTGCATTACAACAACGTCCCATGTCACACAGCCACGTCCATCACGGAATTTTTGATCTCAAAATGCGTTCTTGTTGTTTCATTTGTCCCCTGTTCGTTTGATCCCAGTCCTTGTGAATTTCTTCTTTTCCCAAAATTGAAAAATGTCTTCAAAAGGCATTATTTTGGGACTATGGAGAACGTTCAAAAGAATGTGAATAACATGTTAAAAGCTTTTCCAGTTGAGGCTTTTCAGCGCTGATGCCAAGACGGAACAACGTCTCGGCTGCTTTATATATACTGAAGGGTACTACTTTGAAGGTGGACAATATTGGTGTTCGAAATATTAAAACTTCGGTAGACCAAAAAGTCAGTCTCATTAATTTTCTCAGACGACTCGTATATAGAAGGCTGGAAACTGCCTAAACACCAGATTGGAAGGAGAGAATATGTGGCAGTAGCTAGCAGCTTTATATGAACATCTTTGTCTCAACTCGTATCTATGAATACGGTGAAATCCGACCTGACAGGTTACGACATGCCAGAGTTTCCAATCAAGCGAATACCTATGAAGTGCCATGACCAGAGCAGAATGGTATCGACGGTAACAGTAATGGGAATGGTTGGCCATTGCTGCGCATGGAGTGACGTCATCTGACAGCTAGCGCGCGGGATAGCTTTACGTAGCAGCTGCATGCCACAAGTGAGTGTGCCAAGCGATGACGTGCTGGGGAGGAGGCAATTAGTGTAACCTCACGCACCATGTGCCGCGTCAGTAGTCAGTCTGCTTACAGTCGGGCGGCCAAACTACTGTGAGCTCGCAGGTGGTGGGACAGGTTGCACGACGCTAACACCATGGCACAAGTAGCACTCAGTCCTCTATGAGCCACAGGCTGAAGTGGCCCAGACGGGCTGTGCTCCAACGGCTGCCACGGTACACACTGACAACGGGGCGGCGGCGGCCTGGAGTGGACTCATCAGTTACTGCGGTGTGGCGGTGGAGGTGGGGGATGACGGTAGCTGTGAGGTGCAATGGGGGTATTTGTTATAAAAATAACCCAACAGATCTAAGGTGGATTGTAATGTTATAGAGCCAAAGCCAGTATTTCAGCTCCGAGGCAGTATGCCCCAGTATCTCAAGTCTAGATCACTATGCTGCAATTCCACACTGATGTAAATAGCCTGAAGGGTCTGAGATGGATTGTGACATCATAGATCCAGTATTTCAAGACAGCCAGGATGACGTGCGTCATCTCAAGTCTGGGCTAATATTCCAGAAATTTACACTATTGACAATAGCGCAACATGTCAGAGCTGGATTGCGACGTCATAAAACCGGTGTCAGTGGGGCCCTAGTTGCAATGTTCGATTGCCATCTTGTATTCCCAGGTAGTCATCGTGCATCTGATGTCGTACTATGGCTGTGCCCATATTCAAAGTCTCAGACTGTGACGTCATGCAGCCAAGTCCAGTATCCCAATTCAGCGAGTTCGACAATGTGTCATCTTGGTTTTCCCAGCAGTTTATAGTTAGGGCAACAACCCTCCTTCCAGAGGAAACACACTAGCGCAATTGGGATAGTTTTGAATTTCGCTCGTAAAGGTAGAGTTTCTCGCCAAAATTTGAGTTTCACGCCACTTTATACATAGGGCAATTGGCCTTTGTCAGAGCGGGAAGGGGGTGGGTAAATCCCATGACTCACTGATGACGTCATTGATGACGAAATCGATGACTTCATTGGTGAGACACTCTGCGCTCTTTCTCTTCCTGGTATCCTACTCTCATAGATGTAAATTTCTTTTTTGTAGTAAATAACTTTAAAGAACGTGTGAGTTCACAAACAACTTAAACCTTTATTTCACATTTGTGTTGCAATTGTCACTTGCCTGCATAGGATTATCAATAGTACATCTCAATTTCTTAGCCTATGAGTACATTTATAAAGCGGATATTTATACAGAGCGTTCGGAAATTCACGTTACAAACGGCCATGATTTGTAGAATGGAGTGAGTACATAATATTTTGAATAATAAACCATGTCCGGAAACCTACCGTATATGTGCTACAGCCGTTTCAAAATATGTTTGCTTGGTAAGTATGCAACAGTGTGAGGGTGGGGGGGGGGGGTGGTTACTTCGGACTGGCTGATGCCATTTGACGTCTATCCTACCTCTCTGACCTGTATCGAGCCTCATTCACGTGGCTGTGAATGTTAGAGGAAGATGATTGATTGCACATTTGCACAATATACCGATATTATCCTTCTGAATGGCGAAGCTCAGGTTTGTGGAAGAGCTGTTCGTCACCTTTATCAACATCGTTCTCCACAGCGTCCGACTCTATCGCATACCCTTTCTGCCACAGTTACGCATCGACTTCGAGAAAGGGTACGTTCACCGTCAGCAGGCTTGGCTGTGGAGCTCCAAGAAGATGCTGCACACACGAATTGGAAGAGGTTGTTGTGGTGTCACCGCCAGACACCACACTTGCTAGGTGGTAGCCTTTAAATCGGCCGCGGTCCGGTAGTATACGTCGGACCCGCGTGTCGCCACTATCGGTGATTGCAGACCGAGCGCCACCACACGGCAGGTCTAGAGAGACTTCCTAGCACTCGCCCCAGTTGTACAGCCGACTTTGCTAGCGATGGTTCACTGACTTCTACGCTCTCATTTGCCGAGACGATAGCTAGCATAGCCTTCAGCTACGTTATTTGCTACGACCTAGCAAGGCGCCAGTATCCCTACTATTGATATTGTGAATCATGTACCATAAGGAGCGACGTTCTCCATGAAAGGATTAAAGTTAAGTATTCCACCAGCTACGTCCGTTTTTCTCAATTCTAATTCCCTTGTCATGTTCCAGACCTCACGCCATCCTGAGCTAAAACGTGCGCATTTCGGTCTCCTTTAGTAACCCTGTGTGGCTCTCCTGCCAACTACAACAGTTGTAGTCATCACGTTGAACAGAACCCGTCAACAAGTACACGAGCAATTTCTTTGGCTCTTAATGACTGGAATTGCAAAACAAATGCTGTGCTGGGTCACACCTAATAAGTTACTTGTAAAAGTGGTCTCCGTGCCATCATGTTTCCAAATGGTTGTAGCACGGGAAAGGTACGTTTCTGGACAGGGGTTCCGGTTCAAAATATTATCCCTCTACAAGTTCAAGTAGTTTGTAACGGTATTTTCCGAAAACCCTATATGTGTACAGAGGCCCACCTAACTTTGTGACATGTATTTCAGAAATAAAACACAATGTAAAAAATTTAATTAGCTAGGGATACACCGTCGGTAGGACTCACTCAATGGGCAAAAATGCAAAATCCCTACAAATAAACAACTATCACTTTCAACATAAAGTTAAGTTTCCCAAAATGCACGTGGCAGACTTGGTTTCACTGTTTTAAGCCTCATTCCTCCTGGAATACTTTAAATAATGGAAACAGTGCTACAGTTTTCTGCCGTGATGCTCTAATGCCGTGATGCTGGTTGCCTCTACTGTTGTGAAACATCCTGCAAGGCCGCCTCGGCCCCGTAGGAATTCGTCTATTGTTGTCCAGGGGAACTTTCCTCGCCGACCCTGGCATCGGATGACGGACAACGACGCGACAGCAAGCGGATAAAGGCTTATGACGAACAGGGCAACTGATACGGCACCCGCAGGAGCAGCTCGTGCAGAGAATAACGGAGCGCCAGGGCCCGCCTTACGGAGATCAACGCTTGCTCTCTCAGACACAGGTCGCAGTTGGGACCCAGGCAGGCGGTATCAAACTGCATCACCACCCAGGACGGAAGACTGCGAATGAACGTGCTGAAAGACTCGCAGCCATTCGTAAAATGATGCCACCTACCACCGATAAGGGAGAAGACATCGCACCTAATGCAGCAGGATCGCCAGATTTACCGAGTTCGTCAGATTCTGGGCCACCGTACATGTCGGACAACGACAATGCTTAACTACCCAGCCTGGACAAAGATCAAGAATTTTATATAGTGGTCCATCAACGATTGGGAAGAAAACTCAAAAACTCGCATGAAACAGAAGATATCGCGAAACGACAGCACCATGTGCCCATCTCAAACAAATACGCGCCCCTACAACTTGACGACGATCAGATGGAGACTTCAGCACGACAGAGCACAGTTGGAACGAGCAAACGACCCAAGCCTCGCGCCGATGCAAAACACTCCAATACCACCTATTACCGACCAATACTCAGGGCAACACCACTAATGAACAGTTAACCAAAGAAACACGTCGAAGGACCCATATGGTCGATTTATAAGGGCGATAAAATCAAGTACAATTTCACAGCGTTGGTTGACTAGAGAATACTTATTTTTTATTTTTTTTAAAGGTGTAGCCCCATCCACGCCCACACCGGCATGATGACCAACTCAAAAGGTCTACTGCCATCTCTACATAAGGGTTAGTTTTCACTAATGTCAGTGTTTCTTCCATACCGCCAATTATTGCTACCTGATACCTCGGTGTGTGAAGTGCGTGGACCAACACTCGTCCAACACTAGCCATAAAGCTCAAAACCAGAAAGCAAAATGTTTAAATTGTGAAGGCTGCATGTAGAGGATACCCCAAACAGCTTAAGACACTGTGGATTTACACTGCGCAGGACAAACAAAACAGACGAGACAAAAACAACCGGTTGCTACCCCTGCCCAACTGAATGGTGGCAACGAAAAGGAATTTCCGTCTGTACGTCGGAGAACAACACAATCCACGGCCACTTGGCGCACTTCAGCTGGCACCAGAGGTCACCAGTCCAGCGTGACTACAGCAGACGCACGAACATACACTACTGGAAATTGAAATAAGAACACCGTGAATTCATTGCCCCAGGAAGGGGAAACTTTATTGACACGTTCCTGGGGTCAGATACATCACATGATCACACTGACAGAACCACAGGCACATAGACACAGGCAACAGAGCATGCACAATGTCGGCACTAGTACAGTGTATATTCACCTTTCGCAGCAATGCAGGCTGCTATTCTCCCATGGAGACGATCGTAGAGATGCTGGATGTAGTCCTGTGGAACGGCTTGCCATGCCATTTCCACCTGGCGCCTCAATTGGACCAGCGTTCGTGCTGGACGTGCAGACCGCGTGAGACGACGCTTCATCCAGTCCCAAACATGCTCAATGGGGGACAGATCCGGAGATCTTGCTGGCCAGGGTAGTTGACTTACACCTTCTAGAGCACGTTGGGTGGCTCGGGATACATGCGGACGTGCACTGTCCTGTTGGAACAGCAAGTTCCCTTGCCGGTCTAGGAATGGTACAACGATGGGTTCGATGACGGTTTGGATGTACCATGCACTATTCAGTGTCCCCTCGACGATCACCAGAGGTGTACGGCCAGTGTAGGAGATCGCTCCCCACACCATGATGCCGGGTGTTGGCCCTGTGTGCCTCGGTCATATGCAGTCCTGATTGTGGCGCTCACCTGCACGGCGCCAAACACGCATACGACCATCATTGGCACCAAGGCAGAAGCGACTCTCATCGCTGAAGACGACACGTCTCCATTCGTCCCTCCATTCACGCCTGTCGCGACACCACTGGAGGCGGGCTGCACGATGTTGGGGCGTGAGCGGAAGACGGCCTAACGGTGTGCGGGACCGTAGCCCAGCCTCATGGAGACGGTTGCGAATGGTCCTCACCGATACCCCAGGAGCAACAGTGTCCCTAATTTGCTGGGAAGTGGCGGTGCGGTCCCCTACGGCACTGCGTAGGATCCTACGGTCTTGGCGTGCATCCGCGCGTCGCTGCGGTCCGGTCCCAGGTCGACGGGCACGTGCACCTTCCGCCGACCACTGGCGACAACATCGATGTACTGTGGAGACCTCACGCCCCACGTGTTGAGCAATTCGGCGGTACGTCCACCCGGCCTCCCGCATGCCCACTATACGCCCTCGCTCAAAGTCCGTCAACTGCACATACGGTTCACGTCCACGCTGTCGCGGCATGCTACCAGTGTTAAAGTCTGCGATGGAGCTCCGTATGCCACGGCAAACTGGCTGACACTGACGGCGGCGGTGCACAAATGCTGCGCAGCTAGCGCCATTCGACGGCCAACACCGCGGTTCCTGGTGTGTCCGCTGTGCCGTGCGTGTGATCATTGCTTGTACAGCCCTCTCGCAGTGTCCGGAGCAAGTATGGTGGGTCTGACACACCGGTGTCAATGTGTTCTTTTTTCCATTTCCAGGAGTGTAGTTCGATTTCTCAGAAGTCACGAAGATGGTTAGCAGCATAACAAAATTTTTAGCGACTCTCCGGCAGCAGCAAATTTTGACCGTCACTCAAGAGACCTTACGAAAATGAAATGAAGCACCAGACATCCTATCCAAACTGCTCACCTTAGCAGATAGGGCCATGGAGATATTCATCGTCAGTAATGGCCCATGGGCCGAGACGGCTGGATAACTTTCCACTCTATATATTCAATTCAAACGACGTCTACAATTAGAACGCTGAACTCGGGGATTTCCTCACACATTTTAAGATCGACATTCGATTTCTGACGGAAACGCACCTCCACCCCACCCAACCTTTCAACTTACGCAACATGGTGGGCCGGTGGACGGACAGACCAAATGGCCGCGGGGACGGCACGGCGACATGTATCATGCGATGGATCGCACACGTTTCTTTCCCACTGCCACAATTTACATTTCTGGTAGCAACAGTGGCTAACATTTCAACCCGTTTTGGCATTGTTACGTTGGTTGCGGCGTATATTAGTCCTCAGAGGCCATTTGTTGAGGATAACTGTTTTATTTTTGCTATATTTTCTCGAAGCGAGAAAATTCTGGTGCGCAGTGACCTCAACGCCAAGCACTTCGCGTGGAATTCGCACCATATCAACCCACTAGGGTAACAGTTGACTAACTTGGAGGAACGACTGTAAGTCGGCACATTCGGGCCAGATGATACAACTCACTTACCAAAGAATCCAGCCCGCAGACCCGATGTGTTGACATAGCTATAGTGAAAAAATATGATAGTCGATCTGCGCCTTCAAACCATTAACGATCTGACGTCGGACTACAATACGGTGGTCGGTGTCATCATAGAGGCGCTGGAACTTCCACGCCTTCTGCTGCAACAGGCCACGAACTGGCTCCAATGTTAGGAGTTTCTTAGAAACAATGTTTGCCCCACAACAGTCTTATCGACAATAGCCTCATAGTGGAGTCTGTCTCTGTATTGATCGGAAAGATCCCAAGGGCCTAGCATCAGGCTATGGTCACAAATAAGTGGCGCACATTCTACACTGAAGAGTTTTCACCATTGCTCCAGGACTTGAGGAACCTTTAAAAAAAGGATGCGAAAACGCTGCCAGTGGTACCATAACTCGGAGAACCTCATTATCTCTCTCGAGAGTTACATTACAGAGACGATGTATTAAAGAAAAAAAAAGTGAGAAGATAAGATGGCTGTTCTCATCTTACACACCAGGATTAAATGGGGCCTGGTCCAGAACCTCCAAACCCAAGACCATCGAAAGAGACGCTTCAGGGACCAGCGGGCCTATTGTTTGATCTACTGCGCAAGACAGAACTTTTTGCCACAACATATGCGACACAAAATAACTTAGCGCATGAGGATGACACCGAAGAGGAGGAGATAACAATACGACGTCAAGCATAAGACATCCGACAGATGACACGACAGACGAAACCACTCGAGGTCCGCTCCATTGTACGACAACTCAGCAACCACTAATCCCCCAGACCAGGCGGTATAACGAACGAACCGTTGAAGAAGTTGCCACTCAGACCACTGGTATTGATAACCTGCACTTTTAACTGTTCCCTCCCGCCAGGATACTTCACGTCTGACTGGATGATTGCTCGTATAGCAGCACTACCAAAGCCAGTGAAGGACGATCACCAACCGCAAAACCACTGGCCCATCAGCCTCTGCCAGCACTGTCGAATGTCCTGTAACGAATCATACCTCAACGACTTCAGCCAACAGTCACCGAAGGGTATGTGATATGCCTGGATCATTTCGCCCTCCGGCCACACCAGTCGGCCGAAAGCCAGCTTTTCTGGGTTACCGAGTACATAGCACATAATAGGAGCCATGCAAACTGTACAGCAATGGCCTTTGTCGGTACGGAAAAGGCATATATGGAGCATGGATAAATAAGCTGTTCACCAAACTGCTTTAAGTTTCCACCATCCCGGATTACTGCATGAAGATTATCTTCAAGATACGTGCTTCTTTGTCCGATTACATGGTCAGTTGTCCAGCATTCATCTGCCAGAGGATACCCCTCAAGGCTCTATTCTTTCCTCAGTTCTATTCGTCTCGTACGTGAATGACCTGCCGTTAGTTTCACTAGTCGTCGTTGCACAATTCGTGCACGATACGGTGATTGTTACCAACAGCAGCAGAGTCGACGCAGCGATATGGCACCTCCATCGTCAGCTGAGGCTTATTGAATTATGGACAGCTGCAAACCGCATTACCCTGAATGCGGAGAACACAGAGGCCATTATGTACACTCGCCGTCGGCCGGACTCAGAGATTCTCTCGCATTGCACAATATCGCACTCCATAGGACGAATCAAGTGAAATACTTGTGAGTGATAGTGGACCACATTGCAGAATATCGCACTCCATAGGACGAATCAAGTGAAATACTTAGCGATTCTAGGCGCTCAGTCCGGAACCGCGCGACTGCTACGGTAGCAGGTTTGAATCCTGCCTCGGGCATGGATGTGTGTGATGTCCTTAGGTTAGTTAGGTTTAAGTAGTTCTGAGTTCTAGGCGACTGATGACCACAGATGTTAAGTCCCATAGTGCTCACAGCCATTTGAACCAAGTGAAATACCTGGGAGTGGTAGTGGACTGGAAGCTTCTCTTCAAGCACCATCCACTAAAGTGACTGCCTACGCTACGCTTGTCCGTCCTCTTTTGGAGTACTGTTGCGCGGTTTGGGATCTTTACCAGATGGGGTTAACAGAGGGCATCGAGAAAGTTTAAAGAAGGGCAGCACCTTTTGTATTATTGAGAATTAGGGGAGAGAGTGTCACGGACATGATACAGGATTTGGGGTGTGCATCATTAAAACAAAGGTGTTTCTTGTTGCCGCGAGATCTTCTCACGAAATTTCACTCACCATTTTCTCCTCCGAATGAGAAAATATTTTGTTGACGCTGACCTATATAGGGAGAAACGATCATTATAATAAAATAACGGAGATTGTTGATATACCTCGATGGGGACAGCTGATAATGTGTGCCCCAACCGGCACTCGAACCCGGGATCTCCTGCTTACATGGCAGACGCTCTATCCATCTTTTTCTTTATGGGTTATGAAACTGAATTGCATCTTGAAGACAATGTTATAAAACTATAATCCGAATAGATTACTGGGAAAATAACTCTCTCTATAATACTGTTGACTGCATTAACGGAACGCAAAATATTCCTCCATTAGAATTTAAACAAAAATGAGAAAGAAGCAAAAGTAAAAATTAAGAGAGGAAATTAAACTTCCTCCGCGATGCACGTCTTATGCATTAGAATAGTTTTTCCCTACTATTCTTGTGCTGTGGCATGACTCCTGTTACTTTTTGGGAAAATATGCTTTTTCGGGGTTCTGTTGAGGCCTTCACCGCTACCGTATCGGCCCCGGTGCACACGAAGTCCCCACCGTACTTCACCCTCTACAGCACTCCCCTACTTTGGCAGTTTGTTCCGTCGATTTCATATTATTTAGGTATTAACCGATGCCTTGTTTCTTACACAAAATTTGCATCATATTCCCAAACTTCTTTTTATGGTCTCTGTTCCGGTATAATTTGAAGTATTCGTCTTTCGTATATTCTCGGTATTCTTGTCGATTGTCATTGCCTTTGTTGTTGACAACATAATTGAAAAAATTTCCGAATAGCCATAAGATGATTTTTTTTTTTTTTTTTTTTTTTTTGTGGTGGAAAGGAAACTTCTTCTGGGAAGAGTATATAGTGTAGTGTGATTTCTCTTCCATCGGTCCGTTTGAGAAAAGCGATTTGCAATACAATGTCATTCAAAATATTCTTGTATCCATTACAGATGATGCGATGCTTTAAGGAGTCCAAATTGTGACACTTTTGGCACACATTGGTTGCATGTAGTCCTATTGAATACAGTTTTTCATCGGTACTAATTGTGTTGTTGACAACTCTGTACCGTGACGCTTGCACTTCCATAGTCAGTGTTTTGTTATTTATATTAGTCCATATTTTTCCCAGTTTTTGTTGGGATACTTCAACTCCATTTTATTTTGGTTTTCGCGTGATTGTAACTTCTCTACTATATATTTACTTCTCCACTTATTTTTGTCCGTTAAAATGCATGGCAAGTAGCTTAATTGTACATAAAAATCCTTAATATGCTTTAGGTTGTAATTTATTTTGTGAACATATACTGGCGGCTGCGTGCTTCCCGGTTTAAGAATGTCAAATAGAGCGGCAGTTATGCTGTTCGGCTGCGTCTCTGTAAGTTTTAGCGTTCTTTTAATGAAGAGGGCAGTGTTTTTCCTCCGAAGGTCTGTCAGCCTAGACCTCCGTTTTCGGGTCTCGATGTAGTCGTTCCTACTGCTACTCTAAAGATATGGCCTTTCCATACGTATCGACAGATTGTGCTCATTAGAGATTTCGCTATGTCTGGAGGTGTTGGTAAAATCTGAGCGACATATGCAGCTTTCGAAAGAACTACACAGTTTATTAGTTTAATTCTTTGCTTGATATTTAAGTCTCTCGTTTCATGCAATATTAAGCTGCCTCTGATTTTTCCTAACACCTGTTTCCAATTAGCAGCCGTTGTTCTTAATGGGCAACTGTAAAATTTATGCCCAAAGCAGTGTGACGGTCCACCCTGTTTGCCCACGGTAGCTGCAAATTGTCAAGACCCTGCAAATTTAAAAAGGAACTTTTCGTTTCATTTATCCTCGCACAAGTTACCCAGCTATAAAGCAATATTTGTCCGTTAGCTGTACACAGTCATCATCGCTCCTTACTAGAACTCCCACATCGTCAGTGTGTGCATTTGTAACCGCCTTCAGCCCAGCTATTGTTATGCCTTCTAAGGTTGTGTTCAAAAGCCGTAAAAGGGGTTCCAGAAAAACCACATAAAACAACATGGACAGGGGACTTCCCCGAGGAACTCCACTAGATATCAATACTTCATTAGTATATTGTCCATCGATCGAGATTTTGGTTCGTATGCCTCTGACGATGTTCATTAAAACCGCTAAGTTACCATCATTGAAACCTATGTGTTACAAGGTTCTGAGCAGATATCCGTAGTTGACTCCTTAGCTTTAGCAAAGTCAATGAAGGCAAAGCCTCCTTCCGCTGACGATGATGAGAAAATAGAAATAATGTCTCGATATTCACATACAGTCTTAAAAATGGTACGTCGAGGGAGACATGTCTGGTGGCATCCAATGACTTTTTCTAAAATCGGTCCCATTCGTTCTTTAATTACACGTGCAACTACTTTGTAATTTGAGTTCATTAGACTGATAGGCCTCATTTTAGAAATATCTTTCGTGTTCGTACTCCTTCCCTTTGGAAGTAGTACAGTTACACTTTCCTTGAAAGCAGCAGGAATTTCCTCTTGCCTCAAGACGTCATTAACTACTGTAAGTAGGCTGTTTAGGTTTTTTTATTGGTAACGCCACATAGCGCTCTGTATGAAAAATCACTGGCTGTGCTGCGTGCAGCCAGTGGGTGGTTGGCATTGTTGTAATACTCGCCATTGTAGTGTTGGGCAGCTGGATGTTAACAGCGCGTAGCGTTGCGCAGTTGGAGGTGAGCCGCCAGAAGTGGTGGATGTGGGGAGAGAGATGGCGGAGTTTTGAAATTTGTAAGAATGGATGTCATGAACTGATATATATATTATGACTATTAAGGTAAATACATTGTTTGTTCTCTATTAAAATCTTTAGCTATCGCTTGGGCATTTAACAAATTCCGTTTCTTTCTTTATGGTAAGCACGTAAAAGTATACAGTGATCATCGTGCATTACAATTTCTTATGTCTTCAAAATTAAATCATGACAGGTTAAAAGGTTCGGCATTGTTTCTGTAAGAATTCCAATTCACTATAGTCTACATTCCCGGCAAGGAGAACATTGTTGCGGACGCACTGTCACGCGCACCGGCTGGGCTTTAAAGGACATTGCTCATGAACAAGATAAAGATCCGATTTGGAAAGACATCAAAAGTAAACGGCATGAAAAGACACACACACAGATTCGGCATTATTATCTGGTTAGAAACAACATACTGTTCAAACGCTGCACTGTTGATGACAAGCAATGGGTACTTTCCATTCCAGACGATTTCGTTAATAAGCTCATTTGATACATTCATTTCAGCTATGCACATTTTGGTCCACGAAAATGTTATGATATTCTTCGAACGACTTGTTATTTTAACAATATGGAAAAGAGAATGCAAAGAGTCTTGTCTATTTGTAAACTTTGTCAAAAGGCGAAACCATCTGCTGTCTCGCATCGTGCTCCATTGTTTCCTATCATTCCTTTTAAATTAAAAGAATTTGCTGCTGTTGATCTCTTGGGACCTTTTGTCAGAACATCTAATGGATTTTCGTACGTTCTAGTAGCTGCTGAACTTACTTCAAAATTTGTTTCTTTCACTCCGTTACGTAAAGCCACTGGACGGTCTGTATCCAACGCCTTTGTTAAAAATTTCTTACGTGAAGTTGGACACGTTAGTAAAGTCATTTCAGATAACGGACCGCAATTCAGATCTGCTGTTTGGTCACGCATGCTTCGTAACCATAAAATCGAATCTGTTTTTATTTCATTGTACTCACCACATTGTAACCCGTCTGAACGGATTATGAAAGAAATCAATAAGCTTTGCAGACTTTATTGTCACAGAAAGCATCAGCATTGGGACAGATATTTACACTTATTTCAAAACGTGCTGAATGAAATGCCTCATGACTCCACTGCTTTACCACCTGTTCTTGTACTGAAGAATAAAGAACCACCGAAAAGAATCAGAGAGCTTGTACCTTTTCCGAATACACGTAAACTTCGGCACAAAGACATAATTGATTTGGCTATTAAAAATATAAATTCTGCTGCAGACAAAAGGAGAAAATTACACGGTAAAGCAAATGCAAAGAAATTATATATTGGTCAGCTTGTACCTTTTCCGAATACACGTAAACTTCGGCACAAAGACATAATTGATTTGGCTATTAAAAATATAAATTCTGCTGCAGACAAAAGGAGAAAATTACACGGTAAAGCAAATGCAAAGAAATTATATATTGGTCAGAAAGTTCTCATTAAAGCTCATTCATTGTCACATAAGAAGAAACACTTGAGTCACAAATTCTTTCTAGTTTACAATGGACCTTACAGAATTCGACGTATACCACATGATAATTGCGTTGAAGTTGAAACTCTGCGTACTAGGAAGAGTAAAGGTTTACACCACATTTCACATGTAAAACCGTTTATTGAAAGATAATCTGCTTGTTAACTTTGTCTTTGCCATAAAACATTTCACTTCACATATCTAGTATGCTTTGTCACACTGAGAAACTGTTAACATGCAACAATGTTTGAAGTTTACTATCCAGTCTAGAACCTACGGAACATATTTAGACAGTATTTACGAGTGCATTGTTATAGTGAACAGACGACACAGTGTTGTTATTTGTACATTCTTGCTTGTTAGTTGCACGATTACGTAACGACTATAAGGTTTACATACTTAGAACATATACTGTTAATGAGATTTTAATGCAAAATTTTGGTTTAGTTGAAAAGTCATTCTTTATTTGAAGTACCTTCTGTGAGATTAAAGATGACTTAACATTTGGTTTCTTTGATAGCTACACGATTATATCACGACGCTACTAATGTGTGACGCAATTTACAATGTGCTTTTGCCGTGTATCTGTTTTATATCTGCACAATTTTTCTGAATTCTTCTGGAAAGGAAAACATGTTTTAGTAGTAACTTTGTGGTATAGCTACAATGAGGCAGCCTTTTCTATAGAACAACAAGACGTTACAGTACAGTGCTTACTTCATCACGGCAATAAGCGTAGTAACTACGATATCTATACGCAAAGCATTTCACTTTTGTTTATCATGAGGTAAGTACGTTGACTTCTGCAGAACTTAGCTTTCGGAGGACGATAACTACGACACTTCCACTGAGATTATCTTACAACAAGACGCACAGTTTAGCGCTACAGTACACGCATTTGAGTGATTAATTTTGTACTTAAAACATTTATTTATAAAGATATTTGAAGTACAATGATACAAAGATTTTCCGTGATACATTTTATTCCATTGCTGTAATATGTAACACCTGAGGGTATAATTACATTAATCCTCAGGGGGGTACACGCTTACTTTGTGTACCATGTGTTTGGCAAGCACAAGGAGCCCTAGCTAATATGGTATTTGCTTATACAACTTTACACATCGGTACCATATTTCTCTAACACAGAATGACACAGCTATCAGATCATTTAACTGAGAGAGACAAATATTTATTTTTACTACGTCAGTAACACATGTTTACGAAATTACACAGTTGGATAACTTCACACTTATGAAATTGTATTTTGTCTGTACTTTGTGAACTGTTCTTATTTTTTCGGAACCATTGTGATCCTATGAGAGCTTTGAATGATGTATTTGGTATGGGATCATGATTTTTAAAGTACGTTTGAGGTAGATGACACTATTCAAATGGGTAGAGAATTTTTTTTGGTTTTGAAATTACTGGAGGAAGCTACGACAATTTTGAGAATTGACTGAGATGTTATGATATTATTACGACGACGATGTGTATTAAGCTGTTGGGATATGTTTATGATCAATAAGCTGATGCTATATGAGGAATTTGATTATGCTACATATCTGTTATGATGAAATATTGAACAATGTCGACGAATATGTCTATGTGTAATAAGGTAAGTAATAATGAGTAGTGGCTGAGGAGTCTGGTTTTTGAAAAAGGTTGTTGTAAACCAAGAATCGTACTTTAAGAGTTATGAAATGTATGTAAATGCGTGAATGTATTACAATGCAGACGGAACTTTTTTGGACGCTGTTATATCAATAGGATTTTGTTTCTACAGATTTGTAACGCAAATTCTTGGCCTGTGAAATTTTTTATATGAGACTGCCACTGTAGCGGAACCTGCTGTCGTAAATATTTCGGTAAGAAAGTTAAGTGACCACCTGCACGTAATGCGTCGTGGGCACCCAGCTGCGCGACAGCCACCTGGAAACAAGCCATTAGTGTGCGCCTTTCAGAGGCACAGGTGAAAAAAAGAAAAAAAAAGAGGCCATTATCCTCGCTATTGACATTCCTTTGTAGAAAGCATCGCAAATACGACACGCTCAAACTTGAAAACATATGATTACACTATCGAGTCCTTAATTTATAGTATTTACTAAATTGCCTAATGAAATGATGAGAAACATTTTTACATCTATTGTCTTTCTAGTTGACAGATTTTTTACTGCCTTTGGAGACGCCATCTAGTGAATGGCGTTTCACACATTTCTTTGTATATAATTGCTCATTTTGTTTAATACCTAGTTTCTAGCTGCACTGCAGCATTGGTTAATATAAAAATTTGATAGATGTACTAATATAAATATTTTATGTCTACAGATCCAGTACATAATAACTTTATAATCCACTGCAAAAAAACGAGGGAGCACAAAAAGACATTTCCCTTCATAAGAATTGCATACAGAATTTTCTTTTCAAGTACTTGGTAATTTCTTTTGTAGCATAAGTTGTGGTGCACTACTTTACATAGACATTAAGATGTGAATGTACATTTCCCTTATCTACATTGTGGTCTTTAGTGTAATATTTTTTCTGCTTGAACTTTGTCATGTTTAGATATAAGTTATAGCATTTGCTGCTGTTGTTTGCCAGTCATAGTACTACTAAATTTCACTTTGTATTACTCTGTTAAGCCAGTTTTACTACTGCTTTATTTTTCTTGTTTGCTGCACAGTGCCTTATATTAGTTGTAATATTGCAGTTGCTCTGCTAATTTAGATTTGCTGTTGCTTGCTTTGACAATTTCCATTGTTTCATTGCTGTTTGTATTAATTGTTTTGTGCTGCTGCATTGCCTCGTCCCTTTGTTTAGCATCTGAGGTCAGTAGATTTAAGTTAGCTTAAGAGGGGGTAGACTATATAAGAAAATGAGTTGTGATGAATTGGAAGAAATGCATTGAGAAGCTATAAGAAAATGGTTTGGCCAAAAAAAGTAGTGTACAATGGAGAAAAACTATTTTTGAAAGAGGATGTGAACAGAATACAGAAAGTATGCTTGGAAAGGATTTTTTTTTGGCTGGAGCAAATGTGGAAATAAGAGGGACGATCTATGGAATTAAGTTTTGGGTTGGACTGCAGTACCAAATGTTACACTGAAAACAAACCTTGTTCTTTTCTTTTGTGTTGTCCCACTATGTGTTTGTGTACCCTTGCGTATTTATTTTCTTCCTGTCTCTGTGTACTGTTTCATAGAATATTTTCTCTTCTAATACTAAGCTACATTCACTATGATGAGGAATACTGTTATCCTCAAATATAATTTGCATTAATAACATGTTATTTACTTTATAAAGATGTTTACACATTATTTATTCTGTTATGTTCTAATGCTCACGTGTGAAGTTGATGTTTCACAAGTTATTCTGATCTTTTATGTATGTACTTATGTCATAATTCTTGTAACACTGATGCACATGTTTATTTCTATTCTTTTGTAAAGCCTGTTTTACTACAAATGTGTTCTATATTGTTGTGTTCTTTAATGATGTATTTTGTACCTTTGTTATTATTTCTTATGTTATAAAATTGTAATTGACACCAGTTCATCAAATTAAGTAGCCTGTAAGTTACATTTCACTGCACACATTTCTGTCGGTCATAGTATATGGACCAGATGTGAGAAGTAGGGACTGTTAGTGTTTGCACGTGTGTTAATAATTTGGCAATGGACTGGATAACAGCATTGCTGGTTCTAAGGACAATTCCAAAAGCTTTGTGAGTGCACAAGCGGTGGTTATGGACTTGCTATATTATCTGCAAGACTCTTCAATGGTGATTGTGCACCTGCACAGTCGCAACAGATGGCTGCTGGCCGTCTCTACATGGACTACAGTGGGCCTGCATCTTTGATGGCCCACTAATACCATTATTTCTACAAGGACTGCAGTGGGTCTGCACCTATGGTGGCCCACCAATACCATAATCTTTACCAGGACTGCAATGGGTCTGCTCTGTGATGACCTACCTACCAATATTCTCCAAAACTTCGACTGACTCTACTGTGGGTTTGCTCTGTTGTGGCCCATTACCTGTCTGCATGTCAAGAGTCAGCACTGTCTTTCCGTTGGAAGGACAACACTACTTCTTCAAGACTGCATGGAAATCCACTACTTCCGTGTGCGTTCTCTTTTACTGCTCAGACTTTGAGAAAAACACTGCAATTTTACTGTGATGAATGATCAGGACTGTCTTTATGGACTGTGAAAAAATTTTAGGTTTTGACCAACATTGTATCGATAAGTGAGTGCATTCGATTTCTTTGTTATTGTAATTACGAAAAAATTTTTCAAATCTGTATTGGCCACTGCCCAAAACAATTTGTAAAATTTTTTGTGGGGAGCATGGGGGCTATGTAAGTAGGCTGTTTAGGTTTTTTTAATTGGTAACGCCACATAGCGCTCTGTATGAAAAATCACTGGTTGTGCTGTGTGCAGTCAGTGGCTGGTTGGCATTGTTGTAATACTCGCCATTGTAGTGTTGGGCAGCTGGATGTTAACAGCGCGTAGCGTTGCGCACTTGGAGGTGAGCCGCCAGCAGTGGTGGATGTGGGGAGAGAGATGACGGAGTTTTGAAATTTGTAAGAATGGATGTCATGAACTGATATATATATATTATGACTATTAAGGTAAATACATTGTTTGTTCTCTATTAAAATTTTTCATTCGCTAACTATGCCTATCAGTAGTTAGTGCCTTCAGCAGTTTGAATCTTTTATGTAGCTGGTAGTAGTGGCACTCGCTGTATTGCAGTAGTTCGAGTAACGAAGATTTTTGTGAAGTAAGTGATTTGTGAAAGGTATAGGTTAATGTTAGTCAGGGCCATTCTTTTGTAGGGATTATTGAAAGTCAGATTGCGTTGCGCTAAAAATACTGTATGTCAGTTTAAGCACAGTCATGTATAAATTGTTCTAAGGGGATGTTTCACTACTTCCGTGAATTGGGAACCTATTAGGTGCCAAAAGGTCCTATAAATCTCCACAGGCAGGCCGTCTGGGCCGGGTGATTTCCGTGAAGGTGAAGATTTGATTATATCAAAAACCTCGTCATTCGTAATTTCTAACGTTAAACCTTTGTTCTCCTCCTCTGTGACAACTGCCTCTATTCCGGAGTTCTGTAAAAACTCTTGAACTGAGTTGTCGTCAGTAGCATTTCCAGAATATAATTGCTGAAAAAATCTACGTGATTCCTTTAAGATATCCCTTTGTTCTGGCAGGACTCTGTTATCTTCCGTTCTGAGGCTGTAAATAAAATTTCTTCTTCTGTTTTTTGTGTGTTGTATCAAATGGTACATGGAAGTGTTTTCTGCCTCCGCCATCGTTCTAGTGTGTGATTTGATTTGTAATCCCTCCAAATGTACCCTCTTAATACTTATCATTTTGGCTTTAACGTTTTTAATATTGATAAAGACGTCTTGAGATATCGGTTGGTCGTAAAGGTCTCTTAAGCAAGAGTAGTAAAACTCCATTGTGTGTCTTGACCACATTGTCCTTTCTTTGGCGTAAGATATCAGCGCTGCTCTTATCTTTTTCTTAGCGGCCATAACTCACCATTCAATAGTTGTTCTATATTTAGTACGCATTCTTAAAACAGACTGCCAAGTTTCTTGTATCTTTAAAGCTAGAGCGTTTTCAGAGAGAGATATTTAATTTCCATAGTGGGCGGCCCCAATATGCCTTTTGGTTGGTTAATTTGATGCTGCACCTCACTCCGAGGTGGTCAGAGAAGGCAGCTGGTATCACCTCGATACTACTGACTTTGGTGTCTAAAGTGGGGGTGACATATATTCTGTCGATTTTGCTCTGTGTAGCACCAATGATATATGTGAAGCGAACCACGTCGGATATTTTATTTCTCACGCGTCAAAATCACTTCATGTTGGTGACCAATGCCTACAGTTCTTGGGATAAGTTAAAATTTGGTCGCTGATCCTTTTTATTTAAAGCGCAATTCAAATCTCCACCAAAGACAATTTCTGCAGAGATTTCTTGGGGTAGAAATAAAATGTCACTTTTAAAAAAGACTGCCCTCTGTCGTCTCGCATTGTTGCCTGATGGCACGTAAAGGTAAATGTAAAGTTGTGTTAAAAATTTTGCAGCTAATTCCACTCCCCGACTCTAAAAGGCCAACGTTTGTCATCTCGATCCCTTCTTTAGCAAGGATGGCTGTTCCACACGCGTTTTCTGGAGCCACATTCACCACCTCTTTGTACCCTGTAACACACAAGTCTTTGACATTAACTTCCTGCAGAAAAGCGATATCAGTATCTGACTGATACAGAAAGTCCTTCAGTGCAGCTACCTTTGCTTGACTCTGAATTTTGTTTATGTTTAGGGTGGTCACGTTATAGTATGTTCCACTGTAAGACGCTACAAGACAGTAAATAGAGGACACGTTATTGGAGCCGCGTACAATAACTTCTGCTTAGATACATATAGTGTTATTTTATTTTACTTTTATTCCATTGACGGTTTTCCTTCTTTTTTCCCTTTTTTCATTCTTCTTAGAGTTCAGAGTGACAATTTTAATAAAAAAAGTCTTCCTCAAAAGCCCCTTCCACCCCCATTGCATCAGTCTGATCGTCCTTTTCATCCGCCCAGTTAAATCGTGGCGCGGTGATGTCGTGTCCATGTCCTTGTTCAAGTCGAGTTTCATTGTCCATATCTGATGTCGTATTGTCTAGCAAGGGTTCAATGTTCCGTGTGGCGTGTCGGCCCGTTCTTGTCTCTTGTTCCGATCCGAAGACTCGCCGACCGCTTCCTTTTGTGTACCTTCGTCCGTCTTTTCGGTCTCCTGTATCTTCCTCAGCCGCTCTCTTAAAGGAGTGGCCAAGTTCTCTGCAGTTTGATGTGCTCTTCGTCTCTTTTTATTTTTTGATGATTTCGGTGAAATCGTCGGTGAAACCTTTGGTGAACTTCCTGGCGACTCAATGGAAGGTCGAGGAGAAGTTACCTGTCCCGTCTTCGTGGCGGAAGATTTTTGAGCTCCGTTAATTTCGGAGTCAGCCGTTGCTGCTGTTTCTACGACACGTGAGATGGGTGGTCTCATTGCTTCGTCTTCTTGCGCTCCCCCTTTTCCTTCGACGTTTTCTGAATATGTCTGTGGTGTCTTGTCATCTGTGTGGTTGTCAGTTATTTGTTGCATCACTTCCTCTTTATGTCCATCCACTGTAGTTCCCTCTGGGATGTGTGTAACTACCGGTTGGTACTTTACCATGTCTACATCAGGTATTATCGATTAATCTTGTCGCTCGTTGGAAGAGTTGTCACACTCAGAGGGCAAGTGTGGTGCGCCCACAGTGACGTCATTAGTCGCCAGATTCTGATTGTCGTCGTTAGTCAACTCCGCGGTGCTTGCTGTTTCCGTGCGCGCATCGGAAGGTACCGCCTACTCGGTCATATTCTATTGATAGGGGGCCCGGCTAGCTGCCGCGGCAGCGTACGTCAGTTGCATGCTAACAACTTGTCCTGGGACAGCCGCCTGTTAGTCGGTAACTGAGGAACACGCAATCTACTGCACTCACTTCTGACGTGCCTGTGGAATAACATAACGCACAAGTCCGTGGCTGCCCATCATAAATTATGAGAGCGCGATGGCCACAGATATTCAAGTAAGAAGGGATATGTCGTAAGAGCTCAATCTTAATCTGTCGAACTCCATTCAAAGCCGGAAACATATATTGCTCAGACCATTTTTCTGCAATATTAGATATAACCCTACCATAGGGCTGAAGAGCAGCATTGATTGCTCCGGCAGGGACCTCGAACGGCAGTTCGAAAACTCTCACTGTTCGAATGCCTAGCGCAGCATGGGAAACAAGCACGTCGCTAACGGTTCCGTATGCATGATTAAATTTTATTTTGCCACCACACTTGTCAACTATCGAGGAGCACATATCAGAGGAAATCAATTTCAAAAAGACAGAATCGTAAACAAAAGAAAGATGAACGCCAATAGTTTCGTCTCCTGTGATCGTAACTGTTTCTGAAAGCCACCTTTAGATCTCAAAAGCCTTTGGTCTTTTACAGGTCCGATCAAAAGTGAATCTAACCGTATCTCTTCTTTCACAGTTAATTTCGTTCAGTTTGTCATTTTAAATCGCTGAAAGATGCAAAATGAACAAAGCGCTCTACTGACCTTCGTAACAGTCACACAGCCGCTGTTTACGCCAGCCCTCCTAGCGCTGCCGCCACACGTCCGTCCAGCTCGGCGGCTGAGCAGCGAATATCTGAGCCACCGACGACACAGACGAATAGCGCGACTGCAGGGACTTCTCCTTTGCACGCTTCCCGTAAGACCCACATTCCCAACTGTCCACAATCTACATACGTAAAGTATCTAATAAATAATTTACCATCCACTCATTACTCGCGCACACTAAGGTTACTATATATATATAGTAACAGTTCTCGAAAGAACAGATACCATTGATGACCGTGCAGCTTCTCTACAATAGATGATAATTAATTGAAAAGCCTCAGCTGCCGGCAAGTGTTCTTGACACCTCGATGGGGACAGCTGATAATGTGTTCCCCGACCAGGACTCGAACCCGGGATCTCCTGCTTACATGGCAGACGCTCTATCCATCTGAGCCACCGAGGATTCAAACGAATAGTGCAACTGCAGGGACTTATCCCTTGCACGCTTCCCGTGAAACCCACATTCCCAACCATCCACAATCTACATACGTAAAGTATCTAATAGATATTTGACGTTCCACTCATTACTCGCGAAAATTAAGGTGACAATTCCGATAAGATTTTGGGCAACCTTTGCGCATTCGTACAGACGAAGGTCAATGGCTAGGTACCCTTATATGAAGATAGTAGCTGTTCTCGAAAGAACACATACTATTGATGACCCTGCAGCTTCTCTAGAATAAATGATAATTAATTGAAAACCCGCAGCTGCCGGCAGGTATTCTTGGTATACCTCGATGAGGGCAGCTGATAACGTATGCCCCGACCGGGACTCGAACCCGGGATCTTCTGCTTACATCACAGACGCTCTATCCATCTGATCCACCGAGGATACAGACGAATAATGCGACTGCAGGGACTTATCCCTTGCACGCTTCCCCGAGTTCTTGTGACCAGTCTCCCAGTGTCTCATCCCTGGTATTCCGGTGCTATCAGTCGTACTCCTCTGCTGCCTCTGGGGTATCGTCGCGGCAAACACGTGTCGCTGTCCCGCCGGCCCCACCAGCATCCACGCTGGGAAGTTCTTCTGTATCCATGGTCGGCTGATCTATACACGGCAACGTCTCAGCATTCCCTTCCGGATCTTGTTGATCGTTCTCCACCTGAGACGCAGCTTCTTTCGGTGTTTTGGTGATCGTTGTTTCCGTTGCCGAGCCTCCGAATCAGAGGTCAGTATGGCCTCTCGATCTTCGTAGGGGACTTCGGAAGCTTGCTCTGTCAAATTGTCTACGTCCGTAACTGCCGTATCTGAGCTGGCCACGGGCGGCGCCGAAGGCGGGGCATCTTGCGACTGATATGGGCGGCTCGGCGCTACGTCACCCTTCCATGGTTCGCTGTGAGCTGCCATTGTCGGTACTTTCCGATATGTTTCTGTCGCATGTCCAATTCATCGCGTAATGCCGAGGGATAGGTCAGCACCAGCGGTTGTGTATTGAATGGTGGATCACCCCACGGCAGCTGTAACAATCTTCTCAGGGTGCAACTGGAATGTACAAGCTCCACTTTTCCACAACCAGAACACGTTCGTGGCTGTCCATCACTGAAGACAATCGCCCTACAAAAAGCGATGTACAGATGCGATGAGACATGTTTTCGTAGTGCCATCTGTATTTGTCTGTCCCCATTGCGGACAGGATATGTTTTGAAAGTCACCCATATTTTGGCCACATGGGTTAGAACTGTTCCGTAAGGGCTCAATCCGCGTATCAGCAATTCTTGTGGCACCCCGAACGGCAGCTCAAGACATTCCCTTCCGAATGACAGAAACGACGTCCTTGTCGGTGTAGGAGTAGTGTTTCGTCACCCGCCGCCTCATCAACGAGCTTGACGTAGACCGCACTACTGACCATGGATAAGTGTATTCGCACTAGAACATCAAGTTCGATTTTTACCTCATCCTCTCAATAGCGTTCGATCTCATGAGCCTTGAGTCGAGCATATTCGTTAGCAAAACTAGATTCCAGTGTCGATTTGCCGAACGACAAGGCCATGATTCGTTCTATGTACTACCGCGGTACCCCGCTACACTCACAGCGGAGGTTCGAGTCCTCCCTCGGGCATGGGCGTGTGTGTTCGTCCTTAGGATAATTTAGGTTAAGTAGTGGACTGATGACCTTAACAGTTAAGTCCCATAAGATTTCACACACATTTGAACATTTGAACAACCTCGCGCGCAACACGTGCCGGAGAGACGTAAACACCATACAAACCACAGCGCCAGCTAGGGCAAACTGCCTCGGCAGTCCGAGAACTCCTCTTAGCCTATCCAAATCTCTACATGCCACACACTACAGTTGTGATGTGCTCCGTCCATTATCCCCTATTTGATTTGCTCGCATCTATTCAGCTCAGTCCTTCAAGGGTTCGGACGAGTGAGTGCATCCGCACAGAAGATATCATTTCGTCATCAATGCACATATATGAACATATTTACATGTGTCTGAAAGAAAATACACCAATTGTGTGAGCAACGATACATATGGAATGAAAGAGAAATTTTCAGATCTCATTTAAATGCGGGCATTGCGTTAAATGCAACGCCGACATGGGGACATTTGCACCGGACTGGGACTGGAACCCGTGTTATTTGCTTCTCTAGAACGGTTGCCTTGACTGTCCTTTCTTCCAGACACTACCTGTATAATTCTCTCCAGTGAATCAAAGGACTGGGACGTGCAGGCAGGGAGAATTTTTTTCACATGATTAGCTAATGTCTTCAATAGCATTGCATTTGAAAAAGAAAAAAGAAATTAGGATGCAGATACAAAGTCATATGCGAATAAACATATGTAAGCGAAAATGTTTAGAAGGTGAAGAGAAACAGCAGGAAGGGGAGTTAAATAAACCAGAAAAACTAGCGGTGCCATGTTGCGTGGTGTCTCGCCGTCAGAACAACGTCAGTTCTATCGTTGGACGGTGTCGTCCTGCCGCGCGGAGCGATCGCGTGGTTTAAGGCACCAAGTCACGGATTGCGCGGCCCCTCCCGCCGGAAGTTCGAGTCCCCCCTCGAGCATGGGTGTGTGAGTTGATCTTAGCATGTTAGTTTAAGTAGTGTGTAAGTCTAGGGACCGATGACCTCAGCAGTTTGGTCCCTTGGGAATTCACACATTTGAACATTTCTTTGGGATCGTCCTGTCTTGGTTTCGTTAAGATTCTAGCTTCTGGGTGGGTTGGTGAAAATACTCTGTAAATAGTTCGCGGTAGTGACCACATAGTGTCGATGTCGTCGCAGGGTGTGGTGTTGTAATTGGAGATGTGTCCAGAAGTCTGCTGGATCGACGATGCCGTCCGTGAAGTGATAGTTGATAGCCACGCCACTAATCCATGTGATGGCATGCCACTTAGTTGATGGAAAACAGTTCACGTCAGGTAATTGGAGGTAGGAAGCCATGATCTTCGGTATAGAGGTCCAGACGGTCATTGTTGCTCCACACTCAGCATGGACGGAGGGACATGCTGTAGCGGTACTTGGAGGTAGGAAGCCATGATCTTGGGTATAGAGGTCCAGACGGTCATTGTTGCTCCACACTCAACGCGGCGTAAACTAGTATCTTCGACTTTGCACATGAGGCACAGGGGCAAGTCCACCAGCGTGATGCTGCACAGTTTATGTCTTGTAGTATGGTTCAAATGGCTCTGAGCACTATGGGACTTCTGTGGTCATCAGTCCCCTAGAACTTAGAACTACTTAAACTTAACTAAGCTAAGGACATCACACACATCCATCCCCGAGGCAGGATTCGAACCTGCGGCAGCAGTGGTCACGCGGTTCCAGACTTCAGCGCCTAGAACCGCTCGGCCACACCGGCCGGCCTCTTGTAGTATAATTGCCTTTGTCAAGAAGGTATCATGACGTAGTGGCGTCAGTGGTGTGGTATAGTTGATGGATCGTTTCCCATACCGTAGGCCATGAAACCTGGGGGTGACATTCTTCGACGGGGTATTGGGGTGGGGACGGTCATAGAAGACTATAGACGTCACAGCTGGTCGTCTTCCTAGTCCTGTGGAGCTTGGCGCATATGTAGCTGTATTCCAAAAAGAACTGGGTGAAGTGTATACTGGAGCCGGGAAATGTACCAATGACATCGGCGGGCGTCTCGGAATAGGTGTGAACTCGGCGGTCAGAATTCCAGCGAAACTAAAATGTTGGCTTTCCCACAGCCGGAGCATGGTATTGGCTTAAAGTCCTGTGGTCCTAGCTATAACATTAACCAGAGCGAGGCCACCATCCCGCTTCTGTAAGGTGAGGGCACCATTCTGGACTCTGAATGTGTGTCCGGAACACGTAAAATACGTGACATCTGCTTGTAGTCTGGTCACCAAACGCCGCAGTGATGGGCAGAATCTGCACAATGTGGGGCGTCTGGCTACCAGATGTGTAGTGGCAAAAGTTGCCCTCTGGCACATATTCAATGGGCGTAGTAGGTAGCTCTGTATGTTTGCCCAGATGCGTTACAGCACCATCCGAAAATTGATGGCCAAGGCACGCCGAATGTCTCGTGTGTACACCACTCCGAGACAGCAGATGGTGTCCACTGGTGGAAAGGGGGTTATGGTATCGGTGGACCATAGCGTTTCGTGACACAGCGCTGTAACAGAAAACGTGCTCCCGGAGTGGAATACCCATAAAGTGTCATCGTAATCTGCAGTGAGTAGTTCCATCGTGATGGCATAAAGGATAGTCGATAGTGGGCCACTCTAATGTATTGAGTTTTGTTGATTCAGGGCCTATTATAGATCTTCTTGCAACCTCTTTGCCGACCAATGTGCTGGCGACAGCTTACGCTAGCACACAGATCATTCGAACCGTATACGTTCTGTGAGTCTCCCACTGACGAGAGGTCAGGACGTCAGGTTATTTGCCTTTGGGAGCGTATGGACACATTGGCAAAGTCACCCATGGATCTCTTGCTCAAAGAAAAGAAGCATCTCGTCATCGGTCAATAATTCAATGCTGCACTTCGTTTTCTTGAGAATTGCGTGCCAAGACAACACAGGAACCGTGTTATAAAGGGCGGGATCCAGAGAATATGTGGCCACGCATAGACTCTGGAATTGCTCGAAAACGTCCACAAGCAAGCACATGTCTATGTACATGTAAAGCTGTGCATACTTTTATAAAGTGGAGATGTTGAATTCCCTCCAGACATTCATGGCATGCTCATACACTGCGTTCGTTACAGCATCGCCTGTAAGGTTGCTGGTAAATGCAGTTATGTCGGGTAGCCTGGTTTCATTGAGTTTCGTCATACCATCCACAGACTCATATTGGAAAACCCCCTTCCCCGTCACAAGCTGAAACTTTTCCTAGTAGGGAAATACAGCTTCAGTGATATGCATATCCTCCCAAGGTAGAGTTTCAACGAGTTTCTGGAGTGGCGCCTGCATAAAACGTAGCGTATCAAGGAAGCGGAGGATAATTCATGGCGTCATTCGTTTGCAGAATGAAATGTATTTCTCGAGGCTCTTAAGTAGGACACTTACTTGATTTTTCTCCCAAACAGCCAAGTACTCACACCAGCTTAAATTATGGAAGAAGATCTGTATGAGCCTTGGTAGCTGGCACTTCAAATTGCACGCATTGTGAGCCGCGCCACGGAACTTTCCCATATGATGAGAGTGGTCACTACGAGGAGTTCCTGCTTTTCTCTCTAATGGCAATCCCTAAATATGACAACCAACTGCGTTATTATATAAATGTTCATTTTCCTTCGATCTGGTCATGGAAACGTTGACCCTGTCAAGCTTATCAACCTCCCATGAAAGTTTTTCGAGCTCAGAGACCAGCCAAACTGCAGGATATCCCCGACATAAGATTTGCAGCGGCCAAGACTGTAATCATAGGACAAAACAATTTGGTATGCAGTCTCATATGGTATGTGTTTTTCTGTAAAGGTGGTATGTGAGGCTGCAGGGTCATCTTCACAGCGGGTCTCAGGAGCAAGGAGACATTCAAAGGCAGCATACAATACAAACGGGCATCCATTCTGGTGATGAGCATTCTTAAACTTTGTATATTTGTATTCCTCAGTAGGCATAATAACACCTACCGGGTCCTTGGAAGCGCAATCTACTTGATGCGCTGCTAATAGCTTGTCATAACAATCCGTTGATAGTTGGGAGGAAAGGAGTTGGGATATGTCTTTGATCTGAACACAACTCACACTCACCGGCAAGTTTTGAGAAATGGAGGGGGTCGACGACAACATGGTTGTCCTGCTCATCTGACTTTCTTTTCTTATCCAGGCCATAAACATGGACCGATATTCCCTTATTGTGCGCCTCAAATTTAGGAATATCCTGGATCTTGACGGAGAACTCGATACCATAAAAGTCATAACACTTATGATTATCAAGTTATCTACCATACTGGGTTGTGCGATGCGGATCTATTTTGTAAATTGTCTCGGAAGCCAGGATTGACCATACAAAACAAGCCTGACAGGTTTTATTTTCGACATTAATATATGCATGCTTATTAGTTATTTCTTTAGGTAGTCTGATATAGCTAGACCCTTCATTTATCGTAGACATGTGTATGGATATACAGATGTAGTATTCGGCTGAGTGCTTTAGCTGACCGCCTGACTTTCATCTCGGAAAACCGAGCTAGTACAGAACTCAAGGTGTATTTCCGAAACCACTCGGCGATTGACGTGCTCCACGTTATCACGCCATTTTCCCCCCAAAGGTAACGAAGCGTTGTCTTTTCAACACTAGAATCAGAAGGGGGCGACAGTTCGATGCAGAGCACCGCATTGCATTTAATGGCGGGATACCGTGGATCATTGACAGCCTTGAGGAGCTCTGTTTCCACGACAGGAAGGCACGGCCTTAGAAAACCAACAGGCTCACGGTACCCTTCTGCCAGGTTCTCGATCCTTGTGAATGAGATTCGCTTCTCAGATGACCGAGTATTCTAACAGCGGTATGTCGGCACTGAGCTGATGTCCTACACTAAAAGGACGGGAGAAGGAATTGCCACTAGCCACGGGATCTTCTCTATTACTAATACGTCGATGGGGTTGGCGAGGTGAACAGGGGTATGTGCTGTACCTCGCGAGATTGGCGAGGACGTGACAGTGGAGGAGGAGGAGATGATGCGGAATCAAGCCGCTGTGAGCAGCCTGGTTGCTTCAGCCGTGACCCGCTTGCCTGAGGGAGGGCGTTCTGTGGATGCCAGAACGGTCCTGTGGAGGCCGCGGCGGGGGTGGGGGCGGCGGCGGCGGCGACTTCCCGCGCGACAACTAGCGGCGCTCTTGTCGGCGAATCATGCCGCACAGCACCTCGTTCAGATGTTTTGGTCTTCCCCGCCCCCTGTACCCCAACCATGGTGTATTGCGGGAACTGTTCCCCTGATGCAGCCGCTGTAGAAAAATGAAAACAAAAAAGAACTACAACGACTTGGCCATCGCCTGCTGTCGCTGCTGCTGCAAGGAAAGAAAGAATGCCGATATTTCGCTCTGGATCCTTGGCATGCCCCTCATCCCCTGACGACGACAAAGGTCTTCATCTGCTCCACCCATTGTGACATTTTGCCCTCGCCTGAATTGGGGAGGGCTCATCTATTCATCTCCCCTATATCGCTTGCAACATAATGATGTAATAATAAAATCATATACATACAGAAACTAGAGGAAACAAAAAAAAAAAATTTTTTTTTTCGAATATACACTTACATGAGATCTGAGATGGCTCCTGCACATCTCCGGCACATATCTCTCCCAGTCCATCTTCTTCATATGCCAAGAAATTATCTACACCAACAAAGAACGTACACCATATTACATGTACGATGAAATTTAATTGCCTATACACAGTACTATGGAAATGGGATAAAGTTAATGGATATATATACCCAAACAACACAAAGTTCTTAGTGAAAAGACAAGAAATAACGTTTTATCGTTTTTGATCCTCGAAATGATCTATAACAACACTAAAGACAACATATTACCTAAACGATGAAATTTTTTAGAAACGAACTACTTATTCACGTCATATACTGCAACAATACATAATTCTTAGTGAAGAAGTAACATTATTTGATTTTGGGCTCTCTAAATAATCTACAACGACCTCAGACTCATTGGTCGCAACACATCACACACACACATACATACACACACACACACACACACACACACACACACACACACACACACACACACACTGAAACAATTAGAAGACGAAATGTATTCAATACTACGAAATTTTTAGTGGAGGAGAAAATCTACAGTTACCGATTTGAATCTATACTTTCCACGTAATATATATATGTGTGTGTGTATGTGTACCACTTACGATGATATTGTTGCTGCTGTTGGAGTCATGCCACTGCTGCTGCTGGTGCAGCTGATGCCAATGTTGTTGCTGTCGCTGTTGCTGGTGCAGCTGAAACTGCTGTTGTTGTTGCCATTGCTGTTGTTGTTGCCATTGCTGTTGCTGTTGCCTCTCAGCTTCCTCAGTTACCCGCTGAATATATGCTGAAACAATAGGACGTGTATTCAATACGAAATTTCTGGTGAAAGAAGAGTTACAGTTATCGATTTTAATCTCTCGAAATCATCTACAGACTCGCTTGTCACACCAGTACTACAAAGATGGAGTATATATTTACAATGCTGCCGATGCTGTTGCTGTTGTTGCAGCAGCTGCTGCCACTATCTCTGCTATTGCAACACAGGAACATTTCCTCCACTATTTGGTGTTGGCGGATATGCGCTGAAACAATTAGAAGACGAAATGTATTCAATACTACGAAATTCTTAGTGGAAGAGAAACGCTACAGTTACCGATTTGAATCTATACTTACCACGTAATTCCCCATTCTGCTCTAACGGTCTCTGCCGTTTGCCGCCACTGGCACTATCGTCGGTGCTTGATGCTGCTGCTGAATGTTTCATTTTTTTCACCTAAACCGGTAACACGCACGCAAAAAAGAAGCAAGCACGAACGAGAGCAAGACGTTCGACCTCACACTACGGTGGCTGACGACAGAATTAGAGCGACTGGGGTTGGAGTGATATTCATATACCTTCTGTCCCCTCCACTCATCACTTCCGTCGGGGCGCCAATAAGTATGCAGCATTCCACCCCATCAGCAGGTGAATGCTGATCTGAGCGTCCTGGACGGGTCGGTGCCGGTCTGACCTCGGTGGACAAGTCTGTTACCGTCTGCGAGCACTGCCTGTATTCTGCTGGTAGCAGGATTTTTGCTGTTCGACAAAAGCGAACGTAAGATTAAACGTAGGTAACGGTCGCCCCCATTTCGCGAGAACTTTACGTTCACCTTTCTATGCATCTAGGGCAGCCATATCTTCTGTCTGACAAACCGGAACATTTCTCTCTGAATGACTAAAAATTGACGTAACTCGAGGAGGAGAAATCGGGCAAAGAGGGCTACTTCTCTTAAGGTTAAAAAAGTAAAATATTTAAGGACAATTTACTTTTAGTTGCAAACAGCTGCAGATATATATAAATAAAGGAACTTTGAAAGATCACGGTGTATTTGTTTGACAGTGTCGGGCACTAACAATTATTTCACAGTTGCTGTTGATTTTGTTATGTCCAACGTTACTCTTTTTCGCGGCTTCGCAAACATTAAACAGTTTGGAGCTTAGCGTGAAAGTATAGTTCACCGATTTCAGAGACATGATGATGTTTAACGCTATGGTTCAAATGGTTCTGAGCACAACGGGACTTAACATCTGAGGTCATCAGTCCCCTAGAACTTAGAACTACTTAAACCTAACTAACCTAAGGACATCACACACATCCATTCCCGAGGCAGGATTCGAACCTGCGACCGTAGCGGTCTCGCGGTTCCAGACTGTAGCGCCTAGAACCGTTAACGGTATGACTGCACATTGCTAACTTCGCTACTGTTATTAACTGCCTATATTTGGATGGATTCGAAACATAGTAATTGTCCATTTCTTAATGATCCTTGATATCTGCTCTTTCCACATCCGCAAAAAAATATAACACTCACAAATTACACATTCTGCTTCATACTCACGCCTCCCTCGTTCTATGAAGAACCATTCGTCTGAAAATTTTTCTTGGAATGAACACTTCCTCTTCGCACTTCGAAGCAATGAAACACCTTACTAAAAAGTTAACCGCGATACGACTCGGAGAAACAGAGATGCACGTTGCTGTAAAGCTTAAACTAAAGTGACATAAGGGACTCTGATGGTCGTCCATCAATCCGGCATCGCTCATTCGAGTCACAGTGCTTAAAGCGGGGCTCATACTTTGAAATATGTCAGATCGAAATAAAATATATGTCGTACAGTAATGGTACAAGTTGCGTAGGGAACATGTAGTAATTAGAAGCGTTCACGTAGCGACACCTCTGAATCAGTTTCATATAAATATCCGAGAGTACATTCCACATTTCTTGATTTCAGCCGTTCAAACACGCTAAAAGAAGTAACATTCTCTTTTACCGGTGAATTCGTAGTCCTCAAGGTTAATTGTAGTAACATATTGAGGAAGTAAGAGGTCTAGAATATTTTTTATAATGTGTGGTGACAGCTCTATTGCTGAACAAGCAAAGTTGCGCAGTCACTTTCCCCCTTTATAGCGATAACTAAAGCATGACCATAATTTACACAATACACTCACTATCGCTCCTCAGAACTACGGCAATACCTTATTCGCAAACATCCTGCACACACTTGAAGTTGAATAACTTGATGAGGATGGATTTATAGTGATTATTTAGTTACATACAGCTGTTGCGCTGAAGGGGAAAAACAGAAGTCTATTGTGCACTTGGAATAAAGCATTCTTTGCATTCAAACCTATAGTAGGATTTTATATAACATGGTATTCCTTTTTGAAAATTCAGCTCCCGCACACACATGTTATAGGATATAAACAGGTCTGTATGATTAAGTCACCGTTTCTCGCACATGTAACAAACAAAATCTTTGTATGACGCTCTAACCAGCTCTTTGGGTTTTTCGTAACAACTCTAGTATGTATCGCACTCACAATGATTTTTTAGTCAGGGAAAATTTGTGCGAATTGGGTGGTGATCGCTATGCGTGGAAGGCACTGACACAAACCCCGACTTGGCGGTCTGAATATATAAAAGACGCCACTGTGTGTGGGCTGGATTTACATGTATCGAATAAACGAAAAGATTTCGTGGAAGTGCTGAAATCGATAAACCGAAAAGGCGCTAGGACTTTTTAAAACTGTAATTACATCCTTTATTCATCGACTAGTATGTGATAGCGACGTAGATTGCAGTACAGTAACCCGTATCGGCGATGTCAAAAATAGTTCAAATGGCTTGGAGCACTATGGTACTCAACTTCTGAGGTCATCAGTCCCCTAGAACTTAAAACTACTTAAACCTAACTAACCTAAGGACGTCACACACATCCATGCCCGAAGCAGGATTCGAACCTGCGACCGTCACGGTCTCGCGGCTCCAGACTGTAGCGCCTAGAACCGCACGGCCACTGAGGCCGGCTCGGCGATGTCTTTGAACCCTTTCGTCCGCTGGAGCGTTGTTGATTATCACATAGTGCCGGAAGCCTGTGCTTTATAAAACTTGTTTGAGAGAGTCTTGCCAGGATGCAGCACCTTCTGGAAGCACTGACTGGATAACTTAAACGTCAAATAATTTCCTGCAAGTGAAGAGAACCATGAAATGTTGTTAGTGAAAATGTGGACATATCACAATTTCTTTTTTCGGGGAGCTGTACACATATAACTGATAACTGCACTGCTTGTCTGAAATGTGTATGTGTTGTAGTATAAAATTACTGTGGCTTATGTTCCGACATGTCCAAAAAATATTACTGTGTGTCCTATCGTGAGGGGGTATAGATTCAGCAGGTCGATAGCCATTAAGGTATCAGAAAGATTTTAAATGGAAAATTATGTTCGCTATACAGGGTGGTCCATTGATAGTGACAGGGCCAAATATCTCACGAAAAAAGCATAAAATGAAAAAACTACAAAGAACGAAACTCGTCTGGCTTGAAACCAGATGGTGCTAATGGTTGGCCCGCTAGATGGCGCTGTCATAGGTCAAACGGAAATCAACTGCGTTTTTCAAAATAGGAACCCCCATTTTTTATTGCACATTCGTGTAGTACGTAAAGACATATGACTGTTTTAGTTAGACCACTTTTTTCGCTTTGTGACAGATGGTGTTGTAATAGTCACAAACGTCTCAGTACGTGGTATCACGTAACATTCCACCAGTTCGGACGGTATTTGCTTCGTGATACATTACCTGTGTTAAAAAGGACCGTTTACCAATTGCGGAAAAGGTCGATATCGTGTTGATGTATGGCTATTGTGATCAAAATGCCCAACGGGCATGTGCTATGTATGCTGCTCTGTATTCTGGACGACATCATCCAAGTGTCCGGACCGTTCGCCGGATAGTTACGTTATTTAAAGAAACAGGAAGTGTTCAGCCACATGTGAAACGTCAACCACGACCTGCAACAAATGATGATGCCTAAGTAGGTGTTTTAGCTGCTAATCCGCACATCAGTAGCAGACAAATTGCGCAAGATCCGGGAATCTCAAGAACGTCGGTGTTAAGAATGCTACATCAATATCGATTGCACCCGTACCATACTTCTATGCACCATGAATTGCATGGCGACGGCTTTGAACGTCGTGTACAGTTCTGCCTCTGGGCACAAGAGAAATTACGGCACGATGACAGATTTTTTGCGCGCTTTCTATTTAGCGACGAAGCGTAATTCACCAACATTGGTAACGTAAACCGGCATAATATGCACTATTGGGCAGCGGAAAATCCACGGTGGCTGCGACAAGTGGAACATCAGCGACCTTGGCGGGTTAATGTATGTTGCGGCATTACGGAAGGAAGGATAATTGGCCCCATTTTACCGATGGCAATGTAAATGGTGCAATGTGTGCTGATTTCCTACGTAATGTTGTACCGATGTTACTACAAGATGTTTTACTGCATGACAGAATGGCGATGTACTTCCAACATTATGGATGTCCGGCACATAGCTCGCCTGTGGTTGAAGCGGTATTGAATAGCATATTTCATGACAGGTGGATTGGTCGCACGTTCACCGGATCTGACGTCCCCGGATTTCTTTCTGTGGGCAAAGTTGAAGGATATTTGCTATCGTGATCCACCGACAACGCCTGACAACATACGTCAGCGCATTGTCAATGCATGTGCGAACATTACGGAAGGCGAACTACTCGCTGTTGAGAGGAGTGTCGTTACACGTATTGCCAAATGCATTGAGGTTGACGGACATCACTTTGAGCATTTATTGCATTGATGTGGTATTTACAGGTAATCACCCTGTCAGAGCTTGCGTTCTCAGAAATTATAAGTTCACAAAGGTACATGTATCACATTGGAACAACCGAAATAAAATATTCTAACGTACCTACGCTCTGTATTTTGTGACTATTACAGCGCCATCTATCACAAAGCCAAAAAAGTGGTCCAATTAAAACATTCATATTTCTCTACGTACTACACGAATATATAAAAAAGGATGGGGGTTCCTATTAAAAAAAAACGCAGTTGATATCCGTTTGACCTATGGCACCGCCATCTGGCGGGCCAACCATAGCGCCATCTGGTTTCCTCCTTTAAGCTAGACGAGTTTCGTTCTTTGTAGTTTTTTCGTTTGACGCTTATTTCGTGAGATGTTTGGCCCGGTTACGATCAGTGGACCACCCTGTATATACAGGGTGTTACAAAAAGGTACGGCCAGACTTTCAGGAAACATTCCTCACACACAAAGAAAGAAAATATGTTATGTGGACATGTGTCCGCAAACGCTTACTTTCCATGTTAGAGCTCATTTTATTACTTCTCTTCAAATCACATTAATCATGGAATGGAAACACACAGCAACAGAACGTACCAGCGTGACTTCAAACATTTTGTTACAGGAAAAGTTCAAAATGTCCTCCGTTAGCAAGGATACATGCATCCACCCTCCGTCGCATGGAATCCGTGATGCGCTGATGCAGCCCTGGAGAGTGCGTATTGTATCACAGCCGTCCACAATACGAGCACGAAGAGTCTCTACATTTGGTACCGGGGTTGCATAGACAAGAGCTTTCAAATTCCCCCATAAATGAAAGTCAAGAGGGTTGAGGTCAGGAGAGCGTGGAGGCCAAGGAATTGGTCCGTATCTACCAATTCATCAGTCACCGAATCTGTTGTTGACAAGCGTACGAACACTTCGACTGAAATGTGCAGGAGCTCCATCGTGAATGAACCACAAGTTGTGTCGTACTTATAAAGGCACATGTTCTAGCAGCACAGGTAGAGTATCCCGTGTGAAATCATGATAACGTGCTCCTTTGAGCGTAGGTGGAAGAATCTAAAATGAACTCTAACATGGAAATGACACATGTCCACATAACATCTTTTCTTTATTTGTGTGTGAGGAATGTTTCCTGAAAGTTTGGCCGTGTCTTTTTTTAACACCCTGTATAGATTCGTTTCAGAACGAAGGGTGTCAAGAGAAAACATTTCTATTATGTTGCTCGGTGTCAGACTTCAGCAGCAATCCTATTTAATTGTAGTTACTCTGATAAATATGTGCCTGGTTCCAATATTCTTGTGAATGTGGAGATGGCTGTAGAAAGCGTAGCAGCAATCTAGCAGGTCAGGGCCGGGAACAGCATCTCAGAAAATCCCATTGTTCCGGTCTGGAGCTTGTGCATGGGATCAGAGAATGCAAGAAAGCTTCCGGCTTGTGATGATTTGGATCGCGGCTGTCCCTGGACAGGTAAATTGTGACCTAATACCCAATTTGCGTTGAGTTGCCTTCGGTACTATGTGTGTCGCGTGTATAGTCTGCGGAAATTTGAGAAGATTCAATACGACAAGTGTTTGTGCTGGGGGTATTGATAGTGTTCGAACTCTTACCACTCAGGTCCTCCTTGGATGGGGGTCATCCACCGCCGGCTGGCCTCTCTCTGGCTGACAAGCACTTCCGCAGCTGCGATCGGGGCGCGTTCATGGCGGCAGTTTCCTCCGTCAGCCCTGCACTGTCGCACGGTGAGTACGAGAAATGTATTTGACGATCTGCAGACCACTTTTGCGGGGTTTAACTGTCAGTGCGCTGTGCCGATCTTTACAAAGTATTTTTGCCACTGAAAGTCTCGTCTGCAGAAAAAAAGGTGGACAGTGCTTCCTCACCGGCAGCATCAGTAATTTGGTGGATAAATTCAGTAAGAGCCAATCAGAACGCTCCATTCATTCTCAAGACATCCTTTTTGCTGGGACATAGGAGCCTCCACAGACTAGTTCACAATATACATAAATGACCTGGTGGATGACATCGGAAGTTCACTGAGGCTTTTTGCAGATGATGCTGTGGTGTATCGAGAGGTTGCAACAATGGAAAATTGTACTGAAATGCAGGAGGATCTGCAGCGAATTGACGCATGGTGCACGGAATGGCAATTGAATCTCAATGTAGCGAAGTGTAATGTGATGCGAATACATAGAAAGATAGGTCCCTTATCATTTAGCTACAAAATAGCAGGTCAGCAACTGGAAGCAGTTAATTCCATAAATTATCTGGGAGTACGCATTAGGAGTGATTTAAAATGGAATGATCATATAAAGTTGATCGTCGGTAAAGCAGATGCCAGACTGAGATTCATTGGAAGAATCCTAAGGAAATGCAATCCGACAACGAAGGAAGTAGGTTACAGTACACTTGTTCGCCCAATGCTTGAATACTGCTCAGCAGTGTGGGATCCGCACCAGGTAGGGTTGATAGAAGAGATAGAGAAGATCCAACGGAGAGCAGCGCGCTTCGTTACAGGATCATTTAGTAATTGCGAAAGCGTTACGGAGATGATAGATAAACTCCAGTGGAAGACTCTGCAGGAGAGACGCTCAGTAGCTCGGTACGGGCTTTTGTTAAAGTTTCGAGAACATACCTTCACCGAAGAGTCAAGCAGTATATTGCTCCCTCCTACGTATATCTCGCGAAGAGACCATGAGGATAAAATCAGAGAGATTAGAGCCCACACAGAAGCATACCGACAATCCTTCTTTCCACGTACAATACGAGACTGGAATAGAAGGGAGAACCGATAGAGGTACTCAGGGTACCCTCCGCCACACACCGTCAGGTGGCTTGCGGAGTACGGATGTAGATGTAGATGTAGATGTAGATGGGGGCAAGGTACGTACAGAAAATTCTGAGAGTAACGTTATGTCTTCTTTGTTCAAGTGTTCAAAGACAAGTTAAAGCATAACATCCATCTCTGTTGGCCTCATCGGCCATTGTGGCATTAGGTGATCTCTTCAGAACAGTGCTTCGAATTCTGTTTGTGTAATTGTTCAGAATTTCCCGTTTGTGCTTAGACAGTGTTCTCTTTCCAAACAACAGGAATACTTTTATGATTAACAGCGTTTTCACAAGTATGCACAGACATGATAAAGGCTTTTAGTGGTGAGAATGTTTACCATTTCTGAGGCATATGTTGAAAGCAGGAAATTACGATTTTAGGCGTGATGCATGAGCTGTCGCGTTAGGATCGCTAGGAAGAGTTCATTCTGTGTTATTCTGGACTATTTTCGTTAACAGTTTCCGAAATCAGTGCCAAAGATTTCTATAGCTCGTCCAGAGAGAGACTTGCCTGTTATTTACACAGACATGAGAGATCTGTGCCACACTGACAACCTTCTAGCTGCACTTGCAGGGGTTAGTCGCTAGGCCAACATCTCTCGCTCGGCAATTATGCCTGCTCTAGACACACAGGAACAAAGGCTGTGCATCAGCTGTGGTTTCCAGGTAAACATGTGTTTCGACAGAAATTTCTCATGTATCAAGTATGAAAGGAATGCCGCTGCCTCATGCTTGTAGGACCCAAACCAACACCTGCACGTGGCTCGGCAGGTGATGGCCGCGTCGTCATCTCGTGGGGGTCGCCGGTGCACCCGTACTACTGGCAGCATGTGCGGTGGCATTCTGTGTGGTCCAGCGGACAGGGGACTCTGGGTGGTGCGGTCTTTGTGACTGAAAGATTTTTAGCAGGTTGTTATGTGTGATAGGTGTTTCATGACAGTATTCCTTGTGCAATCGGAATAAAAAAAGAGAGGCGATCGAAGTAATTACTTCTTACAAAACCTACATCTTCCCAAACGGCAGGGAATGGTGAGCAAGAGAAATCCAACCCCTGAAAACTGAATCTTTTTTAAATAAACAATATACCCTTGAATTTCTCTTCCTGAGATCCTTCTTCTCCACCACAGAGCCACCAATTTCCAGGTAGGGGAGGGGGGACTGATAATTAATTGATCAATTTAATTAAGTAGTCAATGAAATTGATTAGAGTGAGAGAGGGCTACTCGAATAACTCAGAGCTGAAAGTGTACCTGTATCAGCGAGGGAGAGGGGGTTGCATTGGAGGTTTTCTGAGAGGTTGGGAGGAGATGGGGGAGGGGTGGGGGGACAATAGGTTAAGGACCTATCAATCAAAAGGGATGATCGTAGCAGAATAATAGGTTAATGACCTGTCAATCAAAAGAGAACAATAGGTTTGCCTCTGAATGCATACCTGCCCCTGATGTAGGCAATCCACACTAACAAAATGCATCACAACATAGTTTCCCCTACTACTTACTTTGATGTGAATGATTTTTTAAACCGTTAAATTTAAAACTTTGGCATTCGTTTTGCTATCTTCAGCTGCCACACCAGACTGATCAATGACTGACTGGATGGAAACCTCAGACCCGTTTAGTAATGTTACACAAATACGACCAGAATGCTTTCGGATTTTCTCTTAGATCTTTTGCTAAGGTAAAATGGTTGTAGTATGCTTCACTCATAGATCTTTTCACAGACGCATGAATCTCTAATAAACTTTACCTGTCGTCATTTGCATGCTCTCTTTTGAAATGAGAGTGCAACAGCCTGTGCTTCCTAAGCATTTTCCGAATTTTGTTGTCAAATCATGGTGGGCCTATTGCATCCTCAATCCATTTAATAGGCACAAACTCTACAGACCACGATTTACAGTCTGCTTAAACTTCGCCAATAATTCCTCAACTTCGATCTTACTGGAACTAAGTGATGTCAGTTCATTCTCTAAGTGAGGTGCTAACAACTTATTTGCTTTTCCTAGAAGAAACACTCTCCTAGCCTTTTTGATTGAGCTATTAACATTTTCAACAATAGTTGCTATAGTGACAGCATGATCACTGATCCCCATCTCTATACTAACACTGTCGATAAGGTCTGATCCGTTTGTAAGTACAACGCCTAAGATATTTCCACTGCGCGTGGGCAGCTGCTCAAGACAGTTTTCAGAACTCGTGTTCAAAAGTACTTCGCATGACCGTCTGGCTCTAGGCTGTACCCCCCCCCCCCACCTCCCCCGCCACACACACACACACACACACACACACACACACACAAGGAATCCTTAGACATCCCAGTCTTTATTCAGTAGGTTAAATCGCCTCCAACTAGTCTTGCATGATCTTGGTATTTACGCGCTATTGACAGTAGACTTTCTTTGAATGACTCCTAGAACTGTCACAGTGAAGTCGCGCGGCTGGTAAAAAGCCCAACAATTAACTTGATTTCATCTACACCTTTTGTACGCGACCAAATAACAACGCTGTCATACTCAGCGTTGACCTCATCATCATCATCAGTGTTCTGCCAAAAGGCAGGTTTTCACATGGTAGTTCTCCAGGCTGTCCGGTCTTCTGTCATCCTCTTCAGGTCTACATAATTTCCTCTTCCCTTTATTTCGTCTATCATCTTGTATCTCCTCATCCTCTCAGTCTTCTCCCACAAACCAATTCTTCCAAAGCATCTGCTAGCAAGCACTCCCTTCTCAATGAATGTCCCAACCAGTTCTTTTTCCTTTCTCTTACAACCTTCAGCAGACATCTTCTCTCACCAACCCTTTCAAATACTCTTTCATTACTCACTCTTTCCATCCAGATTATTCTCTCCGTTCTTCTCCACATCCACATCTCAAATGCTTCTAATCTTTTTTCATCCTCTCGTCTCAGCGTCCATGTTTCTGCCCCATATAGTGACACACTCTAGACAAAACATTTGCCAAGCCTTTTCCTTAGACCTTTATCTACTTTGCCACATAAGAGTCTCCTCTTTCTGTTGAATGCCTCCTTCGATATGGCAATTTAAGTTTTCAGCTCCTGGTGGCATCTCAAGTCTTTAGTTATTGTGCTTCCAAGATATTTAAATGCACTTACTTGGGTAATGGTAGATTGTCCTATTTTATTATCGGACAGTCTACGTTTTGTATTGATGACCATTCTCTTTGTTTTTGCTGTGTTTATTTGCGTCCCATATTCCACACAAGCTTCATTCAGATCTTTCAGCATGTTATTCACTGTTCGCTCACTTTCTGCCACTAACAACGTGTCATCAGCAAATCTTATACATTCTATTTTCCTTCAACCAATACATAATCCTCTTTTCCCATCTAAGCCTTTCGCAATAATCTCTTAAAGGTATGGGTTAAACAATAGTGGGGAAAGGCAACAACCTTGTCTAACACCTCGTCCAATGCTGCTTCCTCCTGATATTTCATTTCCAATCCTTATCCTTACTTTCTTGTGTAAATATAGATTCTGCATCAGTCGTCTCTCTTTTCAATATACTCACTTCCTCTTCAAAATATCCATCAGCTTGTTCCACTGAAATCTGTCAAAAGCCTTTTCTAAATCTATAAAAACAGCAAAGATTTCTCTACCTTTTTCCATATATGTTTCCCCTATAGTTCGTAACAGGCCAATAGCATCTCTTCTTCCTATTCCTCTTCTAAATCCAAACTGCTCCCCTGCAACTCCTCTATCCAGCTTGCCATATAGCCTTCTATTCAACACTCTCAGCAAGACTTAAGCTGTATAAGAAATTAGACTGATGGTCTGATGCTCTTCACATTTTTTAGTGTTTCTCTCTTTCCCTATTGGTATCATAACTGATGCAAGGAAGTCGTCAGGTCATTCCCCTTTGCCGTAGCTTTGACCTCAATAGAGATAATATTTTTGTCAACTGCGATAAACACTTTCCCTCCTATGGCGTCTAGTCTGTCCTTCCGATATACGTTCCATGAGTCGCTAAATATCTCAGAGCTCTCAACTCCGTGTTTCAGCCATCTCTCCATCCTAAGAATAATTTGAGCGCGAGAACCTTACTGGAGGACAGTAAATTTTGGAACTTTGTCACGAACACATCGACAATCTGGTGATAAAATGTTGACACTAGTAATGTTTTTACTCCGAACGCAGTCTGACTTTACTTCCTGCTTATCGACTGTCGAGTGTTCTTCAGTGCACCTCAAAATACCGCCTAGCCATGTGCGCACCACAAATACTGTGCTACCCGAGTAGCTGCTTCTTTGTTCAGTGCACCCTTAACCTATCAAGGGGAGTCATACAAATCCCCATCTGATAACACAGGTCTACAGATCTGCAGCTAAGACTTTCACTGAGTCGACAAAGCCTTTATTTGAGACCCTCCACTCGGGTCCAAACCAAAGGACTCGGCTCAACTCTGAGAACAATGCTGCAAATCGCGAGCTCCGCTTGCACCCCACAGGCAAGGCCAGCAGCCTTTACCACCTCCTCCAGCCGCCTGTATGAACTGAAGATGACCTCAGAACGCATGTAAGAGGCGTCGTTGAAGCCGACGTAAGTCATAACTTGCAAACGACAGCACTCCGCACGCTCAAGCAAGGCCACCTCCATGTCCTGAATGAGGTCCTGCAGTTGACATACTGAGTGCACATTGGCTTCCCTTCCAGGGCTGAACGCTATCTATCTTCCTAAGGAGGTCTACCGCGGGACTGCTGCGGTCGCAGGTTCGAATCCTGCCTCGGGCATGGATGTGTTTGATGTCCTTAGGTTAGTTAGGTTTAAGTAGTTCTAAGTTCTAGGGGACTGATGACCACAGTAGTTAAGTCCCATACTGCTCAGAGCCATTTGAACCATTTGAACCTAAGTAGGTCTATAACTAAACAATTCATTTTTTTGAACCTAAGGAGGTCTATAATGCGTCCAACACTGGAGTTCCTGATAACTAGCAAGCTCCTACCCACTTGTTCTTGTTCGGACCCTGCTGACGGAATGGCCGTCTGTTCACTTACAGTGCGAAAGGCGAGGCCATGGCTACATCCCCAGGCAGCATCCTGAAGGTAATTAACCATAGCCACAAGAACACTCAGCTGTTTGCGAACTATGACCAGCTCCTGCATCTGCACACAGTATGCACACGTCCTACACATACTATGAAGACTAACTGAAGTAAACTTTAAAAGCAGATAGAAACATAGATATGCAATTTGTTACCATCCTGATGTGTCACCAACGGTCCTTGGTGCTTAAATGAGCTATGTAGCTGGCTGTTCAGAAGAAATGGAAACTGTACTACAGACTGCCTGAATTTACACATACAGTTAAAAATACGAGAGGTAACATCTTAAATAGAAAGACGCGCTCAAAATTTAAGAAATATGCTACTAGAAAAACACGGGAAAAACTAAATACATTACTTACCACTCTGGAGATGTGTATCCGGAGACAGCTTGGCCTTGACAGAAGGTGCCAAGATGCAGTGGATGGACAGTTTTGGCGCAGTTTCCACTACTGCACTGTGGTCTCGGATCGTGTGATGCATTTAACACAAGTGTGCCAGGGTCACCGACATTCGAGACCTTGTTACAGCACAAGTTGAGTTTCAAGGTTCCCACACTGCGTCATGTGCATTGTCTACAACTGTTGATAATACAGATGTAGATATCATGTTCCGAAAAGGCAGGCAAACATTCCATAACGAGAGGACTGTCAGTTAGAGCGTCGCCGATCTATATTACTAAGTAGGCAGACGAAGGGTCTTGTGATGCTTATAGCCGGCCGCGGTGGTCTCGCGGTTCTAGGCGCGCAGTCCGCAACCGTGCGACTGCTACGGTCGCAGGTTCGAATCCTGCCTCGGGCATGGATATGTGTGATGTCCTTAGGTTAGTTAGGTTTAAGTAGTTCTAAGTTATAGGGGACTAATGACCACAGCAGTTGAGTCCCATAGTGCTCAGAGCCATTTGAACCATTTTTTTGATGCTTATATGCCCCGGACGGTCCCCGTGTACCGCTCTCCTAATGTCGACTAGAAGTAAAGTTCCCAGCGTGCGGTGAAATGCGGGTACCGATCTGTACACTTGACAACACAGATACCGAGAAATAAAGGCGTGAAATCTTCTGCATAGAACGGGGATTGATCCCTCCGTTTATCCGTGCCCAATGAGGCGTACAGGTTTATGATTATGGTTCCTTCAACTACCAGGGCCACCTGTCGTGCTGTTTGCAGCTATGCGACTTCGGAAACTGCAGTCCCTTCTCGGAGGAGAATGGCGGCGTCGGTGTGTTCCATATCCATCGGGGCAGCATACGTCTCATACCCATTAGACCCAGATCAAACCGTGTCGTCAGTTCTTGTAGCAGGGCTATGTCGATGTCCATTGTTCATACTGTGCCACAGAGTAGTTGAAGTTTAAAAGGAGAGGCGATGTTTTTGGTACTGTTAGTAGCTATTCAGTATGTCTGGTAGGGGATCCACGCTGCCGGTTTGCGCGTAGCTGCCGAAGGTTGTCGTGGAGGATTGTGGAAGTCCTTAGCGGTCGCAGGGATCGTAGTGGAAAGACGCCCCATTTTAGTGTTTGCCTAACAGAGAAACAGACCTTACTTCTGCGTCACGTGGAGGCGCCAAAACTCCATTATCCGCCTGTGAAAACGTTCTGTATGTTTCAACATCAGCGAAGTGGCTCAGCCGCTTCGGCGTCGTCGGGCGTGCTATTATCCGTGGCTTCCGGGTGTATGGACGACTCAAGGTCATGTGGAGAAGTGCCTCCGTGGCAGCGAAAAGTGATTCATCGTGTCAGATTTCAAATTGAAATTGCTCCAAGCACTATGGGGCTTAACATCTGTGATCATCAGTCCCCTAGACTTAGAACTGCTTAAACCTAACTAACCTAAGGACGTCACACACATCCATGCCCGAGACAGAATTCGAACCTGCGACCGTAGCAGCAGCGCGGTTCCGGACTGAAGAGCCTAGAACCGCTCGGTCACAGCGGCCGGCGTGTCAGATTTGTGCGTCATCTCTTCGTCCTGAGAAAGTGGGTCAGTGGCCTATTCTGACGTCCTGCGGCATTTCTTGGCGCGTCTGGGCGACTTTTGCTTCCGGTAATGTGTGTAGGTGTCTGAGGAAAGAATGGACTCTCGTTGTTCCGGTACAAAAGACGAGCCTGCTATAATGTGTTCATCGGTCTCCATAAGACTCTTGCTGGTACCTTTCGAAATTCGAGCGTCGGTGTGTCCTGTTAGAAATCAAGTTCATCGGCGGCTCCGCCGGTGGCAAGGTGCTGTGACACGTCCGGTTGTGTCTGTCCTGCAGAGGGTTAAGAAGCGCGTCTTGTGAGGGCTTGATGTGCAGTGCTGCCACGTGTACTGTATGCGGGACTAATGTTAGAGGAATCACGACAAGAAACTATTTTCACTTTTCAAGGAGCTTCGTTCCGACGTAACTACTCACATTCAGGAAGACCTATGTGCTTAATGAGAAACGTTTAGATTGTTTAATCCACGCAAATTCACGTCATTATAACTGACAATTGACAGATCAAACGAATTGCGATCATTTAATCATCGTGTGAGAATTGCAAACAGTCCCTTTTATATTTACCTGTTATGTTCAATAAATTAAGGAAAAACGCTATGAAACTTACACTGTATTAATATGTAGAAATTAATGATAACTTACCATCATAACCTTTAGGTGGGAATTAATATAAAGAAGCAAAATGTACCCTTAAAATGAGCCTGCCAGCACTTTTCTAAATAGTAAGATACTGCGCACTCTTGATCTCGAAACGGTCTGTCTACGTGCAACCCCGTGTCATATTGAAATATCATTTCACATTGCAAGGTTTACATACTTTCGTGGTAGTCTGAAATTGATACTTGTGTAAGGCACAGGATTGCATGTAGGGACAGGTCAAAATTTCGTAATATCTCACTAATTCGTGAAATCTGGGTAGGCATCTAGTACGAATAACTTTTGTTTATTAAAATATACTTTTGTTGTAAGTTTTTTCATGATAATTTACTTTGTACAACTACACTGCTTATTTTTTGTCATTTTTGTTTACTTAGATGAATGCAAGAGGGAAAATAATCGCAAACAAAATATTCTCTTACATTATCAACAAAAGTTTGACGATGCTTTGGTGTTTTTAGGTTCCAGTTTTGTTGAAATCTACTGGTTTGGAGTTAGAGATTCTTTCAAGCCAAGTTTGAAGAGCATTTTCGTCAAAAAAGCAAGATCAGGAGAAGAAGGGATAAATACTCAAAAAACCTGTTACATAGCTATTTCTATCAGACCAGAAGAGTGCAGCGCTTGAACCAGTCTCCCTGTTTGTTTTCCTTGTACTGCGACTGATAGTCGTCTTAGTTATCACCAAAGGCCGGCTGCGATTTACACACCAGTGGGAAGAAGCTTGTGGTACACAACACCCTGCTGGTACCACCACATCATAAAATTATCTTTTTTTGGGCTGAATTTGGCCTTTTCTTGAAATATTCTGTTGAGACTCTGCTTTTAATTTCTTTCTGTGAACGATTTCTTGAATTAAGTCGTTTTCCTGCATAGGTTGTCCTTTTATCTTGAAATAAACATTTTATTTCATAATTTAGTAATTAGCTAATTTTGCACTTGAGCGTTTTAAAGTTACATCACAGTAAAACTATTATGTTTACAACGTTATATATTCCACATGTCCATGTCGGAGAGGTACCATTTCTTCTTTATTGTAATTTTATAGTCCTCTTCCCAAATGTGCGGGTCATAGGCTGTCCGCAGCAAACATTCCGCTCTCCAGCCAAAAACTTTAAAGATGTAAACAAAGACGAAACAAAATGATTATAAGGTGAAAATTTTACATATATTTTTAAAATCTGTAAAAGGATGACTTTTGTTGGTGTTTACATAATCCTAAAAATGTTGTTTCTTTTTTGTTCAAATTGAAATGGAAGGACAAAACGATTAAGATAAAAACAAAATAATATATTTAAAACGTGGAACATAATCGGTAACGTTCTTTTAAAAGAAAGCACAGCACTTTCACTAAAAAGTGAAGAAAGGGTTTTGGGAGGGTAGCATGTGCTCTATATGTTTGAAGCGTGTAGGCATAAATACACAGGTCGATGTTGGGGTGAATAGTGGGAAGGGACTCTGGTGTGTGGGCAGGACCGTGGTGTCAAGAAGAGAAGGGATGTGGAAATATGGGGAGGGGGAAAAGGACGGAGCAGCCCTGATGTGGAGTGGAATAGATTGCAAAAGAACTGTAGTTCGTAGGACGGATAAATATCGAGGTGGATTTCCTTGATTGAGAGAGAAAGTCTTTTGAAGGCGAAACATCTTTTATATTTACTGTTATTTCATGCCCCTCGCCCCATATGAGCAGGGAATAGTCTATCAGCAGTACAATTAATTTGCTCTTGAGATAAAGGACATGTAAGCACATAAAGGCGATAAAACAGTAAATTAAAAGGTGAGATATTAGTAAGTGTTTTTTAAAATCTCGTGAAGATGAATTTATAGAACGTTTTATATAAAAGAAACTTGACAGTCTTTGTTTTTAATTAAAAATTGAAATACGAAGCGGTAAAACAAAAACAATAAGGATATCTTTAAGACATTTAAAAGAAGGCGAAAACATTGCTCTCAAAAATGAAGTACTACAGTGTCACTAGAAGCTGAAGAATCTCTCCTGGAAAAAATCATCTGTTACTGGAGGGAGACAAGTTACGCATTTAGTAAGGTAGGAGGATGTGAGCATAAGGACGAACTACTGATCGGCTTATCGATGAAGAACGAGTGAATGTTGAGAGACAGATAGGAAGGAGTAGTTATTGGTGTCAGTAAGCCTACAACAAGGGTAGGGAAAGATGGGGAGGGAGGGGCAAGGAAGTATGAACCTTGATGAAATAGGTGGGGTACGGTGGAACTATAGTTGGTATGAAAGGTAAATGTGGGAACGGATTTCATGGTCTGGGAAAGGGATATGGTTGAAAGTTCGTTTGAAGAGGATGTGGATTGTGTAGAGGTGTAGGTTTGGTAGACTGTGTGTATAGGTGCGGCAGTGAACTAGGATTGAAAATTTGAGGCGCGACAATAGAATCACTGGAGTAGAGATTACGGACAGTGTTGGTTGTACGAAAGTATTCGTTATGAAGATTTGCGCGAAGTTGATGAAATGGTAAAGAATCCTTGTGGTGAAGGTAAACGGATGCGGAAAAGCAAGAAAGAGTGTATGACATTCAAGGATTTGGAGGGAATGATAGAACTTAAGTGGAGCGGAAATCCATGCAATATTTTCAAATGAGGTGGTGGGTCGAATCAAGATTTTTTTGGTGTGGAGGACAGTGGAGGGAGAGTTCGGACAGTTAACAGTTTTATTCTATTTTGGGCTTTCCTTTGGATGGTTAGTAGGTGAGGTTTTCATGTTATCTGCTGGTCGAGAGCTAGTCCAAGGTGTTGTGTATTTTAGTTAGCTTGCTGGGACGAATGTAAATCGAGAGGTAGAAGTAATTGTGTGGGAAGCTGCAGGTGGTTCCTCCTATAATTATAGCCACGGTTTTGGAGGTGGGTCTTGAGGAGCTAAGCTGAATAAGATGAATCTGAAGGGATCTTCGGAATTTCTGGAGTGTAGGTAGAGGACGAGGAAAGCAGTATCATTAACATACCGAAAGGGAGGTGGAGTAATGGAGGTGGTTTCAGCATACAGACAATGTAAAGGAGATAAAGGCGAGAAGAGAGGATGGTGCCTTGGGGCACATCTCCAATGCCGTGGACAGTACATAAATTGGTATTAATACGAGGGTTGTAACTTTAATAGTGGCAACTATTTATTTACGGCTCGTACAAAATAGATACGTGTTTCAAAGTTTTACTGACCTTCATAGTATTCACCAGCATTGTGTACAACCCGTTGCCAGCGATGTGGAAGTCGTAGGATACTCTTAGCAGTGCCAGTAGTTGACAGTTCGAGCAGCGCTGTCTATTGCCCGACGAATTTGTAGCAGTTCTGAAGCGAATGCGGTGAAGTGTTTCCTTCAGTTTAGAAATCGAGTTCAACTTACGAGGGCTTAAGTCAGGGGAGTGCAGTGGGTGGTATAGCACTTAGCAGCCCCATCAGTCAAACAAAACAGTAACACTTCAGGCTTTCCCGGCGAGATCTTGACATATGGAATAATCGGGTCTACTGTCGGATGTTTGTGTCGCTCTGGCACAATATTTCGGCCACGTAACTCGTCGCCTTCTTCAGGTGCTACCTGAGACACGTTGCATTGTCCTGCTGGTAGATGCTATTGTGCCAAGAGAAAAAACTGCATGTAGGGGTTGATGTGGTCTCCGAAGATAGAAGCATACGTGAATTTATCAACTGTATCTTCCAGAATGACGAGATCACACAGAAATGCCACTAAAATATTCCTCAGGCCATGACGATCTCTCCTCCAGACTGGACCGTTCCGGTAATTATTGCAGAGTGTGGGCTTTCAGATGTTTCACACTGTACGTGCTAACGGCTATCTGTCCGATGGAGCATAAAACGTGACTGATCTGAAAAAGCCACCTGGCGCCACTAGTGGAAGAACAGTGGCGGAATTATCGTGCAGATTCCAGCCTTCGACTCCAATGAACAGCAGTCAGCATGGGTGTATAAACCAGGAGCCTGCTACAGAGGCCCACATGCAGCAAAATTCGCTGAACGGTCGTTGAGGAGACACTGTTGGTAATGCTTTGGTACAGTCGTGGACAAAACGAGCGAGACCCCTCGCATTTTCGTTATGCTCATCCACACAGCTTTAAAGTCTGCTACACAGTACAACAGGCAAGGCGACGAAGTGCTTCCAACATATTATGTACAGGCGTGAAATTGAAAATCTATCCGAAATTTGTCAGACTATTTTCAATCATGTGTAAGACTGTATTAATGCTGATTAGTGTGTTAACCACAACACCTAAATATAAGATATAAATGAAAGAAGAAACGCTAATTAGCATGAACTGCACTAATAAAAATGAATTTCAGCTTATCGAGATAAATAACTGTTTTGGTAAGACAAAGTACCCCAGATCGTTACGAATTAGCAAAATGTTATGCGCATTCGGCCGCGAAATGGTCTGTGTCAACGTTCAGACCAGTCACACTGGATTACCGTTGCTGACCTACCATGAAAGTGTGCAAATTTAGCAATGCGTGAAGATTCATAACGAAATTCAGTTAAAAATCATTCAGTGCCACACTTAAGTCCATTCAATTATCGACAGAAGCGGAAAAAGTACTGATGGTCTACCTGCCTCCATCGAGATTAGAGCCGAAAAAAAACCAGACCTCCCTTGCAGTAGCAAACACCTTTCACTACGCTAGCTGACAATCCAGGCAAACAACCCTCTAATATTACCCCAAACATGAATAAGCCGGCAATTTCGCAATCAAAATGGCAAAATGATCTGCAGTTTCTGTTGCATAGAGCTTTCTGGACTCAAAAACATGAATTGTCTACCTTTATGTCACCGCTTATCTGACAATCATTCGGGATGTTTATCGAAATAACAAAAAACTGTTATTAGCAAGTAAATTTAGTAAGATAATTCTACACCACCCCAGGAAATAAACGGCGACGTAGCTACCAAACGTATTCCACAATCTTTCGAATTCTCCATTAGACGTACGCAGCCAGAAAACGTTCATTAGCCGAAGTGTTCCTTAAGGCAGCTTGCAATGGGACTGCTCGCACATCTAAAACGCGGTGGCATTAATAGTGGGATCTGAATAACCACGTGTATAGGCAAATGGATTTTATTTGAATTCCTGTAAACGTGATTTGGATCGAAAGCGTAGCTACGATTAATATGCTGATGTAGCGATTGCAAATGGAACATTTCGAATAAAGAGTAAGGGAAATTATTATGCGGCCCTCATCTTCAGTAACTATTTTTGTTGCTAGGATTTCGTCACGTAAATCGGTAAAAATGGAATCCTACTAGTCTCACTTCCTTCTTGACCGTCTATCTGTCTACCCAAACCTTAAAACCCGTTTACCTCGAGTACGGGTGGACATATAAGCGGAAATGTATCGCACTTCCTGCGGTATACGGTCACTTGGTGGTGTAAAAAAGTGAGCTATGTCAACGCAATCTAAAGATACGGCCGTTTATGTAAAGAAAATTGACGCGAAAGGTCAAAAAATGGTTCTAAGAACAATGCCACCAAACTGCTTAGGTCATCAGTCCCCTAGACCTAGAACTACTTAATTCTACATAACCTAACACACATCCATGCCCGGGGAAGGATTCGAACTGACGGCGCAAGAAGCCGCGCGGTCCGGGATATGACGCCGATGAGCGCACGGCCAACCAGCGACGGCAAGCTGTTAATATCATCTGGTGTTCCTAAAAAGTTATTCACTTCTGGTGAATGATTTTCTGCGCAGTTCATTTAAGAAAGAATAACTAAAATATATTTGATGTTCCGGAAGAGGAAGAACGCCTAATTCATATCCCTTTGTCTCTGGTCATGATGTTAGATTCGTAATCTGATCATACGTACTATCCATAACTACACTTTAGATCCAAGTCATAGTCACAGATATGCGAATACAACACATCGGCTTATACTTGAGGTATTTCGTTTCCCACGAAGTGGTGGCATACGATGCTGTGGCGTTTTCGAAGCGCATCAGCTGAGCGAACTTGCATAATATGTTGGTAGCACTTCGTCGCCTTGCCTGATACGCTGTGTAGCAGACTTGAAAGCTGTGCGGATTAGCATAACTAAAAGGCGAGGGGTCTCGCTCGTTTTGTCCATGACTGTACATCTGGGTGGTCGGTTGTGCAACAGTTGTACGTCTTTTCGCCCATGTACGTCTACGCAGCCTTCGTACACCCTGTCGTCTTTGACCTACTGTTCACCACAGATCTGGAGAGTGTCAATCCAGGTTTTCCGTGATTTCCCTAAATCGTTTCAGGCAAATTCCGGGATGGTTCCTTTGAAAGGGCACGGCCGATTTCCTTCCCAGTCCTTCCCTAACCCGAGCTTGCGCTCCGTCTCTAATGACCTCGTTGTCGACGGGACGTTAAACACTAACCACCACCACCACCACCACCACCACCAATGTCATTTTGCCACGCACAGTACACTCTACCACAGTTTACAAATTTAGCCGTTTCGGAAATGATTCCAACCTTTGTCAAAAGCCAATATCGTACTCATTTGGACGTCAGATAAATCGCTGCGTCTCCGCATTACGACAACGACTGCACTGTTTTCCACGTCCGCCAAACCGCTTTATATACCCTCCACTGCTCTGCTAGTATTGCCACGTGCCATCTGTGAGAGGTTGTCGCACGTTGGCATCGTTGGTCACTAGAGTCCTACATGACCTAGTACGTGAGCACAAAATCCAAGATGCGGCGAGCAGTGCCTAACTTGATAAGCTGCCGCCAGAAGTTATAATGGCTGAGCACAGAAGCCACCACAGAAACCTAGGTAACGTTTAAGACCCAAAATAGTTAAACTTTTCTTCTTCTGCACATGACTACAACCAGCACAGACTTATCATTCCTGGTCCGTTCATAATCACACAGCGTTAGGAAACCAGAAAAATAAGAAGTAATATTGCAACCATTGTGTGCATATGGAAGAAACGGTAAGATCTAAATGTGATGTCTTGAATAAAATGTGTTGTTGGGTGTAGACGAAAACAGCACGTCTTCTGAATGCCTATAGTGGATAAACTGCTCTAAATTATTGTGTTTCCGGTCGAGATCGGGGAAAAGAGATGTAAAAAATCCCACACTTTCACAGCTCCTTCAGGGTAATAAATAACTGTATAACAGCAAGGTGTATTGCAATGTGTGCTAAACATAAGAGATCTTACGACGACCTGAAGCTTTCAGAGAACCAGGCCAACAATTAAGAGATACACTGATCAGTCAGAACATTATGACCACTGAGCTAATGTCAATATAAATCCGTCCAGGCCATAGCAGCATCACCTGGCGAGGAATGACTGCTAGTATACACACGCACGATGCATGTAGTATCAGTTAGCATGCTGTCCGTGGGTAGAAGAGGGAAGGCGCGCGATATATCTGAGTTTGAGCGAGGCCAGATTGTAATGACCCGGAGACTCAGCACGAGTATTCCGGAAACTGCTCAACTTGTCGAATGTTGGAGGCGTGTTGTGGCGAGTGTCTTCAACCCGTGATGAAACCAAGGTGAAACCACGTCCAGACGTTTCGGGATTGGGCGGCCACCCCTTACTACAGATGTCGTACGTTGTAGGCTGGACGGACCGGTAAAACAGGACAGGCCGGAAACTGTGCTGGAACTAACATCAGACTTTAATGCTGGGCAGAGTGCAAGTCTGTCTGAACACGCTCCGGCCGGTGTGGCCTTGCGGTTCTAGGCGCTTCAGTCTGGAACCGCGTGACCGCTACGGTCGCAGGTTCGAATCCTGCCTCGGGCATGGGTGTATGTGATCTCCTTAGGTTAGTTAGGTTGAAGTAGTTCTAAGTTCTAGGGGACTGTTGGCCACAGATGTTAAGTCCCATACTGCTCAGAGCTATTTGAACCATTTTTGTCTGAACATGCAGTGCTCCGGACATACCTAACGATAGCCCTCCACAGCTTACAACTCATTGATGTGGCAATGTTAACACTACGACATCGGGAACTATGACTGAAGTGAGCACGTAACCATCGGCACTGGACGTTGGCTCAGTGGCAGAGAGTTTCATAGTCTGATGACTTCCGATATCTTCTTCATCATGCTGATGGAAAGGCGCGAATCCATCGTCTTCCTTGACACCTGTTCTGTGGGAGGGAGACAAGCTGGCAGCGGCTCTATTATGCTCTTGGGCACATTCACGTGGGCATCCATGGGTACATCTGAACTCATGCAAGACACCATGACGGTCAAGGAGTGTCGTACCCCTTCACGACGATCATGTTTCCCAACGACAGCAGCATTTTTCAACAAGATAATGCGCCATGTCGCAAGTCCAGGAGTGTGATGGAGTGGTTCGAGGAACACTGTGAAGAGTTCCAAGTGATATGCTGAACCCGATCGAACACATCCAGGGACCTACCAAGGCGTCGTTGCTTCCATGCCACGACGTGTCGCCACTGTTGTCCGTGCCAAAGGTGGATATATCGGCTATTAGATAGGTGGTCATAATGTTCTGGCTGATCAGTGTGCAGGTGTATATAGTATGAAGAAATCAGCGTTTCAGGTATCACGCCAGATCGCTATTAAGACATGTGAAAGAGAAAGATGATGCGATTCTAAACAGCGTAATGCCTTCTTTTATTACAGAAATCATTAATGAAACATATGCTGCGACAATTGATGTGTACACCAAGTCATACAACCAGGTGCTTTATTTGACGCTTACAGCACGTTAGTCCCCTACATAAGTAGGTGAGTAATGTTTTATTTGCAACTAAATTCCTGGAAGGTAAGAAGACGGCAGTAAATATTATGGAAGAGATAGAAAAGAGAAAAATTGATTGGGACATTTCACCGGACATATTGAATGATTTTGCTTTTGTCTCCGACCAAGGTACCAGCATTATTAAAGCTTTGGGAAGTCATGAAAGGTTTCTTTTTGCAGCTAATTGCATTCACACAGTACTTAGACACACTTTCGATGAAGATAGCGTCTTGTTAACTCATGTTCCGAACATTACAGCAACAATAAATACTGCAGTATACATTGTACGGTACATGGAGAAAGGTAGCCTCTTCTTATCTTCGAAAACATCTTTGAAACAGGAGGTCAACGTACGCTGGAACAGCTTGTGTGACGTGCTAGAGTCTTTACACAGTATAACGAAGTAACTGTTTTATGACGGAAATGTATTCCGCTTACAGTCTGCAGGGATCTTGCTATTAATGAGAAGCAGAAATGAGTCTTATCTTATTTATGTGATTTTACTAAAATATAAAATTTTTTCAGTGAGGTGAATGAAGTTAACTATGTCACGAAAACTGTCTTGGTAACGTTACTTTTATATCGAAAAAAGGGAAAGAGGAAAGAAAAAAGCATACACAGAGTGGTCCATAGATAGTGACCGGGCCAAATATCACACGAAATAAGCATCAAACTAAAAACTACAAAGAACGATACTCGTCTAGCTTGAAGGGGGGAAACCAGATGGCGCTATGGTTGGCCCGCTAGATGGCGCTGCCATAGGTCAAACGGATATCAACAGCGTTTTTTTTTAAAAAAAGGACCCGCAATTTTTTATTACATATTCGTGTAGTACGTAAAGAAATATGAATGTTTTAGTTGGACCACTTTTTTCGCTTTGTGACAGATGGCTCTGTAATAGTCACAAACGTATAAGTACGTGGAATCACGTAACATTCCGCCAGTGCGGACGGTATTTGCTTAGTGATACATTACCCGTGCTAAAATGGACCGTTTACCAATTGCGGAAAAGGTCGATATCGTGTTGATGTTTGACTATTGTGATAAAAATGCCTAACGGGCGTGTGCTATGTATGCTGCTCGGTATCAAAATGGTTCAAATGGCTCTGAGCACTATGGGACTTAACATTTATGGTCATCATTCCCCTAGAACTTGGAACTACTTAAACCTAACTAACTTAAGGACAGCAAACACACCCAGTCATCACGAGGCAGAGAAAACCCCTGACCACGCCGGGAATCGAACCCGGGAACCCGGGCGTGGGAAACGAGAATGCTACCGCAAGACCACGAGCTGCGGACTGCTCGGTATCCTGGACATCATCTAAGTGTCGGGACCGTTCGCCGGATAGTTACGTTATTTTAAAAAAAATGGCTCTGAGCACTATGCGACTTAACATCTGTGGTCATCAGTCGCCTAGAACTTAAAACTAATCAAACCTAACTAACCTAAGGACATCACACACATCCATGCCCGAGGCAGGATTCGAACCTGCGACCGTAGCAGTCGCGCGGTTCCGGACTGAGCGCCTAGAACCTAGAGACCACAGCGGCCGGCAGGTACCTTATTTAAAGAAACAGGAAATGTTCAGCCACATGTGAAACGTCAACCGCGACCTGCAACAAATGATGATGCCCAAGTATGTGTTTTAGCTGCTGTCGCGGCTAATCCGCACATCAGTAGCAGAAAAATTGCGCGTATCGGGAATCTCAAAAACGTCGGTGTTGAGAACGCTACAGCAACATAGATTGCACCCATACCATATTTATATGCATCAGAAATTGCATGGCGACGACTTTGAACGTCGTGTACAGTTCTGACCCTGGCCGCAAGAGAAATTATTGGACGATGACAGACTTTTTGCACGCGTTCTATTTAGCGATGAAGCGTAATTCACCAACAGCGGTAACGTAAACCGGTATAATATGCACTATTGGACAACGGAAAATGCACGATGACTGCGACAAGTGGAACATCAGCGACCTTGGCGGGTTAATGTATGGGAGGAAGGATAATTGGTCCCCATTTTATCGATGGCAACCTAAATGGTGCAATGTATGTTGATTTCCTGCGTGATGTTCTACCGATGTTACTACAATATGTTTCACTGCATAACAGAATGCCGATGTACTTCCAGCAAGATGGATGTCCAGCACATAGCTCTCATGCCGTTGAAGCGGTATTGAATAGCATATTTCATGACAGGTGGATTGGTCGTCGAAGCACCTTACCATGGCCCGCACGTTCACCGGATCTGACGTCCCCGGATTTCTTTCTGTGGGCAAAGTTGAAGGATATTTGCTTTCGTGATACGCCGACAACGCCTGACAACATGCGGCAGCGCATTATCAATGCACGTGCGAACTTACGGAAGGAGAACTACTCGCTGTTGAGAGGAATGTCGTAACACGTATTGCCAAATGCATTGAGGTTGACGGACATCATTTTGAGCATTTATTGCATTAATGTGGTATTTACAGGTAATCACGTTGTAACAGCACCCATTCTCAGAACTGATAAGTTCACAAAGGAACATTTATCACATTGGAACAAACGAAATAAAGTGTTCAAACGTACCTACGTTCTATATCACTATAATTTAAAAAACCTACCTGTTACCAACTATTCGTCTAAAACTGTGCGCCATATGTTTCTGACTATTACAGCGCCATCTATCACAAAGCGAAAAAAGTTATCCAACTGAAACATTCATATTTCTTTACGTCATACACGAATATGTAATAAAAAAAATTGGGATTCCTATTTTTAAATAAACCAGATGATATCCGTTTGACCTATGGCAACGCCATCTAGCGGGCCAACCATAGCGCCATCTGGTTTCCCCCTTCAAGCTAGACAAGTTTCGTTCTTTGTAGTTTTTGCGTTTGACGCTTATTTTGTGAGATATTTGGCCCGGTCACGACCAATGGGCCACCCTGTACAGAAAGCGAGAAAGAGGGAGAAAGAGAAAGGGGGAGAGAGGCGTTGGATTTGTGAACTGCTGCTAGGTGAGGCAAGGTGAGAAGTCAGTGAAGATAGATCATGCTTGTTCTTCGCACATCCAGAGCTCGGACAACAGACTTGGAACAAATACGTGACAAAGCAGTCTCATGGCTCCGGGCACTAGCGACTCGTCCATTAATGAGATTGGACCGTTTACTAACGCACAACACAGTGAACCACTAAACACTCGCACTATGGAAACGCTGGCGTCAGTTCAGGATGCGCTAGATAGCTGTCGTGTACATTGTTTGACGAGTTATAATTTTCGAAACATTCCTGAATAAATAGTAAAATATGGTTATAAGGTCCACCTGCTATGCAAAAACTGTGTTTCAGTAGAAAATTCAAACGTGTTTCAGCACCTTTGTGACCCCCAGACTTCTATGATATAGTTGCGGAACAGTTCAGAGAAAATTTGAGTCTCGTAACAAATAAATATCCCACTCATACGGTTATAGTTGGTGGGGACTTCAACCTTCCTTCGATATGTTGGCAAAAATACTTGTTCAAAACCTGTGGTAGGCAGAAAACATCTTCCGAGATTGTCCTAAATGCTTTCTCCGAAAATTATTTCGAGCCGTTAGTCTACGAACCCACGCGAATTGTAAATGGTTGCGAAAACACACTTGACCTCTTAGCCACAAACAATCCAGAGCTGATAGAGAGCATCATGACTGATACAGGGATTAGTGATCACAAGGTCGTTGTAGCTGGGCATAATACCGTTTCTTCCAAATCCACCAGAAACAAACGCAAAATAATTTTATTTAAAAAAGCGGATAAAGTATCACTAGAAGCCTTCCTAAAAGACTATCTCCATTCCTTCCGAACAGACTATGCAAATGTAGACGAGATGTGGCTCAGATTCAAAGATATAGTAGCAACAGCAATTGAGAGATTCATACCTCATAAGTTGGTAAGAGATGGAACGGATCCCCCGTGGTACACAAAAAAGGTCCGAACGCTGTTGCAGAGGCAACGGAAAAGCATGCGAAGTTCAGAAGAACGCGAAATCCCGAAGATTGGCTAAAATTTACAGACGCGCGAAATTTGGCACAGACTTCAATGCGAGATGCCTTTAATAGGTTCCACAACGAAACATTGTCTCGAAATTTGGTAGAAAATCCGAAGAAATTCTGGTCGTATGTAAAGTACACAAGCGGCAAGGTGAGTCAATACCTTCGCTGCGCAGTGGCGATGGTACTGTTACCGACGACTGTGCCGCTAAAGTGGAGTTATTGAACGTAGTTTTCCGAAATTTCTTCACCAGGAAAGACGAATGGAATATTCCAGAATTTGAAAACGAACAGCTGCTAGCATGAGTTTCTTGGAAGTAGATACCTTAGGAGTTGCGAAGCAACTCAAATCGCTTGATACGGGCAAGTCTTCAGGTCCAGATTTTATACCGATTAGGTTCCTTTCAGATTACGCTGATACAATAGCTCCCTACTTAGCACTCATATACAACCGCTAGCTCACCGATAGATCTGTACCTACAGATTGGAAAATTGCGCAGGTCGCACCAGTGTTTAAGAAGGGTAGTAGGAGTAATCCATCTAACTATAAACCTATATCATTGACGTCGGTTTGCAGTAGGGTTTTGGAGCATATACTGTATTCAAACAGTATGAATCACCTCGAAGGGAACGATCTATTGGTACGTAATCAGCATGGTTTCAGAAAACATCGCTCTTGTGCAACGCAGCTAGCTCTTTATTCCCACGAAATAATGGCCGCTATCGACAGGGGATCTCAAGTTGATTCCGTATTTCTAGATTTCCGGAAAGCTTTTGACACCGTTCCTCACAAGCGACTTCTAATCAAGCTGCGGGCCTATGGGGTATCGTCTCAGTTGTGCGACTGGATTCGTGATTTCCTGTCAGGAAGGTCGCAGTTCGTAGTAATAGGCGGCAAATCATCGAGTAAAACTGAAGTGATATCAGGTGTTCCCCAGGGAAGCGTCCTGGGACCTCTGCCGTTCCTGATCTATATAAATGACCTGGGTGACAATCTGAGCAGTTCTCTTAGATTGTTCGCACATGATGATGTAATTTACTGTCTAGTAAGGTCATCCGAAGACCAGTATCAGTTGCAAAGCGATTTAGAAAAGATTGCTGTATGGTGTGGCAGGTGGCAGTTGACGCTAAATAACGAAAAGTGTGAGGTGATCCACATGAGTTACAAAAGAAATCCGTTGGAATTCGATACTCGATAAATAGTACAATTCTGAAGGCTGTCAATTCTACTAAGTACCTGGGTGTTAAAATTACGAACAACTTCAGTTGGAAAGACCACATAGATAATATTGTGGGGAAGGCGAGCCAAAGGTTGCGTTTCATTGGCAGGACACTTAGAAGATGCAACAAGTCCACTAAAGAGACAGCTTACACTACACTCGTTCGTCCTCTGTTAGAATATTGCTGCGCGGCGTGGGATCCTTACCAGGTGGGATTGACGGAGGACATCGAAAGGGTGCAAAAAGAGGACAGCTCGTTTTGTATTATCACGTAATAGGGGAGAGAGTGTGGCAGATATGATACGCGAATAGGGATGGAAGTCATTACATCAAAGACGTTTTTCGTCGCGGCGAGATCTTTTTACGAAATTTCAGTCACCAACTTTCTCTTCCGAATGCGAAAATATTTTGTTGAGCCCAACCTACATAGGTAGGAATGATCATAAAAATAAAATAAGATAAATTAGAGCTCGAACAGAAAGGTTTAGGTGTTCGTTTTTCCCGCGTGCTGTTAGGGAGTGGAATGGTAGAGAGATAGTATGATTGTGGTTCGATGAACCCTCTGCCAAGCACTTAAATGTGAATTGCAGAGTAGTCATGTAGATGTAGATGTAGATTGTTATGGGCATTATTTGTTCAGGGGCATTATTTGTCCAGTTCTTTTTTTACGCTATTGTGTTATGTAGGAACCTCTGTATGTTATTGGATATTAGTAGTTCGTCGTGGTGAGCATTCGAACATCCTTTCTCATCTGCATTCTCTTCATTTGCTGATAGGCAGACGCAAAAGTTCTACACATATCTTGCTGAAATACACTCGCAAATAACACTTTTCCACTTTGCAAACCACATTGTTAATTTTGCTGCTGTGTGTCCAGTGCCTGTTGATAGATGACTAAAGAGACAATATGTGTTCCACAGTTACTATTTATTAAAGTTATATTTTTACTAATCCTACTCCAAACACAAACAATTGTAACGCTTTGAAGTCTGGCCTCTCCAGTCTATCTCAAACTGCCAAGACTAGCATCATAGATGCATTTCAAACACCTGTATTTCTCAGGAATAGTAAAAACAAATAAATTGATTTTTTTGTAAAATAAATTCCTAGTTATCTGATTATAGGATTATATTTAAAAAATTTTGTATCTTAGCAAATGAAAGCAGATAGTGACAGTTCAAAAATACAGTGTTTATGTCGTCTAAAGAAACTCATTCACCCAACGTTAACATAAGGACTGGGGCAAGTTGACGTTGTTATCTATTGAGCACTGTTTATTTCAAAGCAGCTACAGCCGGTACTGCAATTGATGGTTTCAAGGAAGGTGAACCTGAACCATTGTGTCTTGTGTGCATCGTTTTTCTGAGGCAAATATCGTAGATCGTGTTCTTGTTACGGACCCCACCCGAGCACAAGACACCTGCTCAGGTCGCAGTGCCTAAAGGCCAACCCACAGGAACGTTTGATTAACCTTTCTAATTTTCCTTGATGATTTTGTCTGTGATAACCATTTTATTTGTATATACAATGGTGTACTGAAAAGTAATGCCTATGAATGTTTTATTCTGTTCTCAAAATCGGTTGAGATATTACGTGTCATTCATATTACATCAGTCGACTTTTCTGCTTCTCTGACGCAAGTTGCAACGGAATCCCGCTAGAGGGCTATGAACTGTAGCGTCTAACATGGCGGTGTTTAAAGTAACTATGTCGTTGCATGAGAAACAGTGTACTGTAATTAAGTTTCTAACCGCAGAAACTGTGCCTCAAAATTTAAATCTGTAGAAGAATAAAGCCTGCGATGGTGATGACTGGGACAGATGATGAAAACCTAGTTCACCATTTTGAACTAGAAAAGAAGAGAGCATCAATGGAATGAAACTTTAACTCTGCAGTGGAGTGTGCGCTGATATGAAACTTCTGCCAGGAAGTTTCAGCATCAATGGATTTCCACCACAAAGCACCACGATGCCAAAAAAGTTCAAGTCGGTGAAATCAGCGGGCAAAGTCATGCCCACAGCGTTCTGGGATGTTCAAGGTGTGCTACATCTGGAATTGATCCCTAACGCCCCACCATGAACTGTGCAAGATACTGTGAGACTTCAGAAAACTGAAAGCACGAATTTGAAGAGTTTGTCCATACTGGAGCACCCAGTCCTTCACGAAGACAATGCCAGACCACACGTCAGCACAGCGACATCTGCAAGAACCCGGTGCGTTGGGTTCACTATCGTCGATCATCCTCAATCAGTGGCGGATACAGAAAAACTTCAAGGAGTGGGCGCTAAAGTTATCTTGAGCTACACTACGTGATTAAAAGTATCCGGACACCTGGCTGAAAATGATTTACGTGTTCGTGGCGCCCTCTATCGGTAATGCTGGAATTCAGTATGGTGTTGGCCCGCCCTTAACCTTGACGACAGCTTCCACTCAAGCAAGCATACGTTCAGTCAGGTGCCGGAAGGTTTCTTAGGGAACGGAGACCATTCTTCACGGAGTGCAGCACTGAGGAGATTTATCGATGTCGGTCAGTGAGGCCTGGCACGAAGTCGGCATTCCAAAACATCCCAGAGGTGTTCTATGTGCAGGCCAGTCCATTACAGGGATGTTATTGTCGCGTAACCACTCCGCCACAGGCCGTGCATTATGGACAGGTGCTCGATAGTGTTAAAAGATGCAATCGCCATTCCCGAATTGCTCTTCTACAGTGGGAAGCAAGAAAGTGCTTAAAAGATCAAAGTAGGTCTGTGCTGTGATAGTGCCACGCAAAACATCAAAGGGTGCAAGCCCTCTCCATGAAAAACAGGACCACACCATAACATCACCGCCTTAGAATTTTTCTGTTGGCACTACACACACTGGCAGATGACGCTCACGGGTATTCGCCATACCCACACCCTGCCATCAGATCGCCACATTGTATACCGTGGTTCGTCACTCCACACAAGTTTTTCGACTGTTGAATCGTCCAATTTTTACGCTTCTTATACCAAGCGCGGCGTCGTTTGGCATTTACCGGCGTGATGTATGGCTTATGAGCAGCCGCTCAACCATGAAATCCTAGTTTTCTCACCTCCCGCCTAACTGTCATAGTACTTGCAGCGGATCCTAATGCAGTTTGGATTTCCTGTGTGATGGTCTGGATAGATGTCTGCCTATTACACATTACAACTCTCTTCAACTGTCGGCGGTCTGTGTCAGTTAACAGACGAGGTCGGCGTGTACGCTTTTGTGATGTACATGTACTTTCACGTTTCCACCTCACTATCACATCGTAAACAGTGGACCTAGGGATGTTTAGGAGTGTGGAAATCTCGCGTACAGACGTATGACACAAGTGGCATCCAATCACATGACCACATTCAAAGTCCGTGAGTTCCCGTGAGCGCCCCATTCTGCTCTCTCACGATGTCTAATGACTATTGAGGTCGCTGATATGGAGTACCTGGCAGTAGGTGGCAGTACAATTCACCTAATATGAAAAACGTATGATTTTGGGGGTGTCCGGATACTTTTGATCACATAGTGTACCTTTACTTTTCCCGTAATAAAAAATAATGAAGTCACATCCAAAGTTTAAGAAAGTTTTATTTAAACTGATTATACTCATATAGAAGACAATGACATATTATGATACAAAAAAGTTACAACTATGGTTTTCTTCCTTAAATTATGAATTCTATGCGCCTATTCTTCCTGACAAATTGGTTAATTAATCGTCAATCGGACAATCAATGTCGGGGTGTGTGTTCAACACAGCTAAGCCATTAAGTCGAGCCTCCTTCACTGTCGACCTCATCCATATCTTTATATGCCGTAATGTTGAAAAACTCCTTTCTACTGTAGCCATAGATGCAGGTAGACAAGCAAATATTTTGTACAGTGTGTGCAAAGTTGAATAGTCAGATCGAGGACAAACAGACAACGCTTGCATAACGCAATCACGATCATTAAAGGCGTTTATGCTCGTTTGCTTGTACTGAAGAAACTCTCCCATAAGTTTCTTTTTAAACATCAAAGAACGGTAGTTCAGTTAAGCACTGATTCAATTATGTGACAGATCATTACCGTCATGTTTCAGTAGTTGTGAGGGCAGAAGTATGTTGAATTTTAAATGATAAATATTTTCTTCAGCAAAACCTTCTCTCATGTCAGTCGTAACATGGTCCAGTGTTCGAATAAAAGCAGCTCTTTTCCTGTATGTCATAGTATCGTAATTATAATCGCAGTTTTCCCTGTGTCTTTGTCTGCTCTAAGGGGAGGAACACTCATCTTCACGTCTAACTTTCCCACAATTGCCTTCGCCTCTTCAACAATACGAGCAAATTGGCTACAGCATTAGCTCTCATACCGTCGTACACCTTGAGCGTCGAATCTAACTTCGCTTTTGCCATCGCGACGTCCAAGCTATGGTCTTGTAAGATTTTGCTGACTGGGTATGTTATGCTCATAATGTCACTCAGTGTAAACAGAGTGATAGTAAACTCGCAATTAGAGAGAGCTCGAAGGAGAATATTGGCTTTGGCAGCCGTTGTTCTATCCCTACAACACTGTATTTCTTTAAGAACTTTGCAAACTGTTCTGAGATAACTGCGATTTGAATACCAGCATCATGTCGCTCAGCCCATCTCATTTGACAAGGTGACTGAAGCGAGTGTTTTACGTGACTCTTCAATGTTGCGAACTGCTTGCTAGTCGCAGTAAAGAACGATACTACTTCTTCAATAGTACCAAGGGAGTTTTTCACACTTGTAACTGCGAGAGACAGCGAGGTTGAGCAGATGACTTACACGCGGTGCTACTTGCGCGTTGATAGCTTCATTTTTTATTGTAGCCACAGCTCCTTTCAATTCTGACATATTAACTGAGCAGTCATCACAGCCTATACCCACACAGTTCTCCAGTGAGACAGAAAGGCTTTCCATTCTCCTTAGAATCGTAGTACTTAATACTTCACCAGTAACGTTACGCTCTTCATCTTGCACTCTCTTGAGGTTCATCGTCGTCAATGTTTCCATTATAATCGTTGTCTTTGTGGATGTCAACGAAATCCAAAAACCTTGCATGTAATTTGCCGTCACAATCAACACATCTTGCAGCTAAAGTCATTTGGGCGATGTGCGCTATGTCTGTAGTCTCATCGAAGATTATGCTGTAATAACGAGAATCTCTGATTTACTCCAGTATTCTCGATAATATCATTGTTTCACAGCATGAAATAAATTCATTACACGTTGTTTTACTTATGTAAGTTCCATTCGATTTAGTGTTCTCAAGGTGATGTTTTAGTTTCAAGTCTCCAGCGTCAATTCTAAATCTTAGAAGAGCTCTAAAGTTTCTCTCGTTACTCACTATTCTTTCACGATCATTTTCGTTTTCTAATAGACTCCTATCATCTCTATGCCCCGCAGAGGAATATTTTGCTTTCCATCAAATATGATTTTTTTTGTTTTAGGTACAAGACGGTCTCAGTTTTCCCTAGTACTTTTCATTCTCTGTCTTGACAATTGACCTCAAGTTCACGGTTGTCTCGCGTGGCCAAAAATAATTTTGCATCTGTTGACGCTTCAGCGTGGTACTTGAGGTGAAAGTGGGTCTCAAGGTCACCATCTTTACCAGTAAGTTTGGCAAACATTGTTAGTGGTTCGGTCACAAGTTTCTAGGCGACAATGATTTCTTTCCTCCAGCCATTTCATTATTCACAAAAACTGAACAGTTAATTCAAAGAAGTCCCTTTTTAACTTCTGAGAACACCAGGCATTGATACTGTTCAAAGTGACTGCCGTGCACTTGTCTGCGTTCAACCCGTCCCCTCTTGTGCTCGGAAGTAGGAAAGATATAAACATTTTCAAGTTTCCTTGGAGTTGTGAGAACCTTGTGTTTTATATCATCACTAATATCTTCTGACGCTAATGTATCCAAATAATTGTCAATATTCGTGGGACTGAAGGAATCAGTCGAGGAACTTTGTTGTGGAAGTTTCGACGAAGTGTTGGGATCTGCCTGTGCATCTGGTGGTGTTTTTGCGGCTGAATGGTGACCGGGACCTTCAGATGTTCCTACTTTTCTATTTCTTACTACATAAAGATCCGTTTTATTATATTGTTACGACGTAGGTGAATTAGATGCCAATTATTCTCGAATAAACACTTCACTCGTAGCACTGAAGAATGCAGCACTAGTACACTTAGCACTAAAACACACACGGTCACACTCCACGCACTTCTAATATCACTGAGTGCAACACTGACTGAAGTCTGTGGTAACAGCCAATAACCACAGTTGTTCACTTTTTATCACTTCCAAGTTATCGCGACGATTGTAGCTTTCAAACTAACTACGTGACAGCAACTATGCTTCCCTTATATATGTCGCTCGGTTGTTTCGAAAACATTCGCTGCCAGAACGTTCGCTTCCAAACTTTTATGGAGTGTGAACAAATACCTACTGTGAAAGCGACAAGCCGATATGTACATTACGACGTATAATACAAGGGCGAGTTTCCAATGATGACAGCAGTAGCCGGCAGAGCCACAAGCAGCAACATGGAAGTAACCGATATTGTGACTTTTGCGAGTTCCTAGCCAGGAGCGAATTTTATAATATCATCTGTGTGCTTTAATAGTTTAGTTTCTTGAGTTTCTGCGTATTAGTTTAATATCTAATAGACACAGCTCTCGCGTTTTCGTTTGCGTCGGAAAGTAAACCAATTTTGTGACAAGTTCCTAATCAGGTGTGAATTTTTTTTACTTTTGGTAGTTAGGTTTTTGAATCTCTGCGTATTAATCTAATTCATTAGACACAGTTTCTGCGTTTTCGTCAGGGTCTACAGTAGAGTTGTGCAGCACATGCCGATATTCCGTTTATCTGCATAATTTAGTTTTCCACTGTTCTTGGTATGGACAGGGACTGCGATTGTTGTGTGCGGATTCGATCCCAGTTGGTGACACTTTGCTCCCAGCTTTAGGCTGTGATGACTTCAGCTACACAGCTTGAGGCTGCGGTGGATGGGCGCCACTGTTGTGGGCCGGCCTTGGGGACCCAACGGACGTCCATCACGTCCAAGTCCTCCGACAGGTCCTCACCGGTGGTCAGCACAGTTACTGCTCGCACTGAGGTTAACCACTCACCTGTGGTCGAGTGGGAGGTCGTCCTGGGGCGTAGAAGGCGGCGAAAGACTTCCCAGGTGGCCGCACGCAAGGCCTCCCCAGTTTGTCTCACAAACAGGTTCCAGGTGCCGTCTGTAGCTGACAATATCGCTGAGCCAGATGCCGTCGCCTGTCCTGTTTGAGAGGAAACCTCTCAGTCTGCAAGATCTGCACAATCACAGAGGGTGGTATTATTGATAGATGGGAGCTCCAACGTTAGGCGCGTTATGGGGCCCCTAAGGAATATGGTTGCGAAGAAGGGAAAGAAAACCAATGTGCACTCCATGTGCATACCGGATGGAGTTATTCCAGATGTGGAACGTGTCCTCCCGCATGCCATGAAGAGCACAATATGGAACCAACTACAGGTGGTTACTCACGTCGCTTCCAACGATGTATGTCACTTTGGATCAGAAGAGATTCTCTCTGGTTTCGAGCGGCTAACAGAAGTGGTAAAGGCTGCCAGCCTTGCTTGCAAGAAGAAAGCAGAGCTTACCATTAGCAGCATAGTCGTCACGGCCGATTGCGGACCTCTGGTACAGAGCCGAAAGGCACTTCTGCATTAGAGGCTCAGACGGGTCTGCGACAGTATAGGCTGCAGAATCCTCGACTTGCTCCAAAGCGTGGTTGGGTTTCGGGTTCCGCTGAATAGGTCAGGTGTACACTATACGCAGGAGACGGCTACACGGGTAGCAGGGGCTGTGTGGTGTGGACTGAGCGTTTTTTTTAGTATAGAGGGTCTCGGGAAAACACAAGAAGGTCTTCAGTCACAAAGGGTGCACGCCGAACACAGGAAGAACGTAGATACAGGAACCATCGGTATAAAAGTTGTCGTTGGCAAAGTACCAGAGCTCCAAGCGCTAATAGAAAGCACTGATATTCAAATCGTTATAGGCACAGAAACCTGGCTAAAGCCGGATATAAGCTCAGCCGAATTTTTGCGAAAAACCTAGCGGTGTTCCGAAAGGATAGGCTAAACACGGCTGGCGGTGGCGTGTTTGTTGCTGTTAGAAGTAGTTTATCTTGTCGCGAAATTGAAATAGATAGTTACTGTGAGTTAGTATGGGCAGAGGTCATTGTTGGCAAACGGAATAAAATATTAATTGGATCCTTTTATCGGCCTTCCAATTCAGATGATACAGTTGCTGAAAGGTTTAAAGAAAACTTGAGTTTGATTTCGAACACTTACCCGAATAATACGATTATAGTTGGTGGGGACTTTAATTTACCCTCGATATGTTGAATTCAAAGAAATAATATCGGCAGCAATTGAGAGATTTATGCCAAATAAATTAAGAAACGACGGAGCTGATCCTCCTTGGTACACAAAACGGGTCAGAACACTGTTGCAGAAACAACGAAACAAACATGCCAAATATAAACAGACGCAATATCCCCAAGATCGGCGATCTTTTACAGAAGCTCGGACGTCAATTCGAGAGGCTTAAAACAGTTTCCACAATGAAACTTTGTCTCGAAACCTGGCAGAAACTTCAATGAGCTGGTCGTATGTAAAGTATGTTAGCGGCAAGAAACAATCAATGTCTTCTCTGAGAGATAGCAATGGAGATACTATCGAAGACAGTGCTGCCAAAGTAGAGGTACTAAACGTAGTCTTCCGAAATGCCTTCACAGAAGAAGACGAAGAAAATATTTCAGAATTCGAATCAAGAACAGCTGCCAACATGAGTAATGTAGATGTAAATATCCTCGGAGTAGTGAAGCAACTTAAATCACTTAATAAAAGCAAGTCTTCTGGTCCAGACAGTATACCAATTAGGTTCCTTTCAGAGTTTCAGACCGATTCCGAATTTCTGGATTTCCGGAAGCCTTTTGACACTGTACCACACAAACGGCTTGTAGTGAAATTACTTGCTTATGGAATATCGTCTCAGTTATGTGACGGGATTTGTGATTTCCTGTCAGAGGGGTCACAGTTCGTCGTAACTGACGGAAAGTCATCGAGTAAAACAGAAGTGATTTCTGGCATTCCCTTTGCTGTTCCTTATCTATATAAACGATTTGGGAGAGACTCTGAACAGCCGTTTTAGGTTGTTTGCAGATGACACTGTCGTTTATCAAAAAATGGTTCAAATGGCTCTGAGCACTATGGGACTCAACATCTTAGGTCATAAGTCCCCTAGAACTTGGAACTACTTAAACCTAACTAACCTAAGGACGTCACACACACCCATGCCCGCGGCAGGATTCGAACCTGCGACCGTAGCAGCCCCGCGGTTCCGGACTGCAGCGCCAGAACCGCACGGCCACCGCAGCCGGCGTGTCGTTTATCGACTAATACAGTTATCAGAAGATCAAAACAAATTGAAAAACGATTTAGAAAAGGTATCTGAATAGTGCAAAAATTGGCAGTTGACCCTAAATAACGAAAAGTCTGAAGTCATCCACAGGAGTGCTGAGAGAAATCCGTTAACCTTCGGTTACACGATAAAACAGTCAAATCTAAAGCCCGTAAATTCAACTAAATATCTAGAAATTACAATTACGAACAACTTAAGTTGGAAGGAACACACAGAAAATGTTGTGGGGAAGGCTAACCAAAGATTGCGTTTTATTGGCAGGACACTTAGAAAGCGCAACACATCTACTAAGGAGACTGCCTACACTACGCTTGTCCGTCCTTCTTTAGAATACTGCTGAATGATGTGGGATCCTTACCAGATGGGACTGACGGATAACATCGAAAAAGTTCAAAGAAGGGCAGCACATTTTGTATCATCGCGAAATATGGGAGAGTGTGTCACTGAAATGATACAGGATGTGGGCTGGGCATCATTAAAAGAAAGGCGTTTTTCGTTGCGACGGAATCTTCTCACGAAATCCCAATCACCAACTTTCTCCTCCGAATGTGAAAATATTTCGTTGACACCGACCTACATAGGGAGAAACAATCATCACGATAAAATGAGGGAAATCAGAGCTCGTACGGAAAGATATAGCTGTTCGTTCTTTCCGCGCACTGCACTAAATTTGATTAATAGAGAATTGTGAAGGTGGTTCCATGAAGCCTCTGCCAGGCACTTAAATGTAATTTGCAGAGTATCAATGTAGATGAAGATGTAGACATCATTCAGCAATTTATATGTGTGTAACTTTTATTGTCGATTCCGTTCCTTTCTACTGCATTCGATAGAGAGCCTATATTGTAACATGTCGTGTTTAGGGATCTTCTTGAAAGTCACAATTACTGGAGATATACGCATCAATAGTTTCCCAAACTTAAATCGTATTACGAGTTAGGTGTGGGAAACTATTGTTACGTTATTAGAAAAAATATTGTTACGAGTCTCGTAACAAACTTTTAACTGAGAAATTACTATTAATTACTATTATTAATACTTAACAAACAAATGGTCACTCCCATTCTCGACTAATCTTCACACTTGCTCTTGCTACAACTAGAACTTTTTACTTATTCATTCTTCAGTCTTAATATTTCTGCTTCTGAATGTAAACTAGCTTCCTATTCGGCGAGTAGTCCGTATTGATAACGCTATGTATCGAAAGTTCTCTGCACAAGAAAACAGTAGAATATTGGCTAGTTTTCTCGAACAAATTCCAGACAGATTAACGTATCGAGATCACTAGAATGGCCGCGAATTTTCTCGTAGGTATGTGTTAGCTATCTACACTATGTGACCAAAAGTATCTGGACACCCCCAAAAACATACGTTTTTCGTATTACATGCATTGTGCTGCCACCTACTACCAGGTAGGTACTCACTATCAGCGACCTTAGTAGTCATAAGACATCGTGAGAGAGCAGGATGGGACGCTCAGCGGAACTCCCGGTCTTCAAACGGCGTCTCTTGTGTCACACGTCTGTACTTGAGATTTCCACACTCCTAAACACCCCTGGGTCCACTGTTTCCGATGTGATAGTGAAGCGGAAACGTGAAGGGACTCATACAGCACAAAATCATACAGGCCGACCTCATCTGTTAACTGACACAGGCCGTCGACAGTTGAAGAGGATCGTAATTTGTAATATGTAGACATTTATCCAGACTATCGCACAGGAATTTCAAAGTGCATCAGGATGCACTGCAAGTACTATGACAGTTAGGCAGGAGGTGAGAAACTTGGATTTCATGGTCGAACGGCTGCTCATAAGCCACACATCACGCCGGTAAATGCCTAACGACGTCTTGCTTGGTGTAAGACGCGTAAACATTGGATGATTCAATAGTGGAAGAACTTGTGTGGATGTGCCGAATCACGGTACACAATGTGCCGATCCGATGGCAGTGTGTGGGTATGGCGAATACCCGGTGAACGTCATCTGTCAGCGTGTGTAGTGCCAACAGTAACATTCAGACGCGGTGGTGTTACGGTGTGGTCGTGATTTTCTCGGAGGGGGCTTGCACCCCTTGTTGTTTTGCGTAGGACTATCACATCACAGACCCACATTGATGTTTTAAGCACTTTCTTTCTTGCCACTGTCGAGGAGCAATTCAGGAATGGCGACTGCATCTTTCAACACGACGGAGCACCTGTTCACAATGCACGGTCTGTGGCGGAGTGGTTACACGACAATAACATCCCTGTAATGGACTGGCCTGTACAGAGTCCTGACTTGAATCCTATAGAACACCTCTGGGATGTTTTGCAACGCCGACTTCGTGCCAGGCCTAACTGACCGACATCGATACATCTTCTCAGTGCTGCACTCCGTGAAGAATGGTCTCCGTTCCCGAAGAAACCTTCCAGCACCTGATTGAACGTATGCCTGAAAGAGTGGAACTGTCGTCAAGGCTAAGCGTGGGCCAACACCATACTGAATTCCAGCATTACCGATAGAGGGCGACACGAATTTGTAAATCATTTTCAGCCAGGTGTCTGGATACTTTTGATTACATAGTGTATGTTTATTACGTTTATTGTATCACCTATCCGTTATTGGATCATTGATGGTTTATTTATAGACTCATTTACTTTTTTGACATCTGCAAAGTTGCACATGGTCTCTGCATCTCATCACTTGGTATCTCAATATTGTCTTTAAACTGGGTATCTGTTCAGTACAGCACCTTCCCAGTCTGCAACCAGTTTGGCATTCTACTGAGCTGTTTTTCATTTGGAGTGGCATCCTATCTGGCAGGTAATGTGATAGACTTTTATATGTGATGACCAGTAAAGATATCGCTAAGTAAGCTTCTCATATTAATTTGGTCTCTCGTATGTTTCTTTTATGATGTTTATTATTTCTCTGACACTATTTATCCTAGTTTGATTGAGCAGTTCAACTCTGATGCCATTTTCTCCTGCTGTTCTACTATTCAATATAATGATGATCTTCAGTTCATATGGTGTGTTTGACTTAAAATTTTTCTTGGTCTCTTGGCCCCTTTGGTATCTATCAGCTGCTTCAGGACAATTCAGTAGTTGATTAAACTACGTCACCAGTGTCTTGCAGTTCTCTTTCTTGTACATTGTGAGTTCTCCAACTTTTTTTTCTGAAACACAAATTTTGTGATTGGTATCCAGTAGTTCTCATTTTAGATGCATTGGAGAAGTTTCAGAAATCATTTTCTATCCTTTTAGCTGGTCCTTTGCATGTTCTCTTTTTGACTCTCCTGATGTCACTTGCTTTCTTGCCTCTATGTACACTGCCAGATTAACTTACGTTTTGTTGCTGGTTCATTTGAAAGTGCATGGCCAATTTCCTTCCTCATCCTTGGTAGGATCAAACTTGATGTTGATGGGACATTCAACCCAATATTTGTTGTATGTTGTTTTCCTTTTCTCACTTGGTTTATCTCATGTGACATTCGACGACGAAAGCCTCTTCTCTTTGCTTAGAGGAATTGCAGTGAAAGAGATAACACCAAGTTCCTTGATTAATTATACTAATATCCTCTAGAATTGTGTTGACTTGAGTATTTCCAGATGATACAAGAAAGGCTGTGTTACTAACATCACTATAGACAGTTAATCAAGAATCACTTATGGTGCAGGCAAGAGACAAAGTGAGGTGGTGCAGTGGTTAGCACACGGGACGTGTATGCAGGAGGACAATGGTTGAAATCTACTTCCAACCATCCAGATTTAAGTTTTCCATGATTTCCCTAAGTCACTCCAGGCAAATGTCAGGATGGTTCTTTTGAAAGTGTATGGCCAATTTTCTTCCTCATCATTGACAGAATCCAACTTGATGTTGACGGGAAATTAAATTCAATTTTCCTTCCTTCCTTCAGTATAGGCAAGACGATATAGTTTCAAGACAATCAAGTACCACATATTATAATAAGTGTTTAGGATGTTATGTTTTTTTCTTTTTTAGGTTTTGAGTTAAAATTGTCCTTTAATCCATGCATATTATAAAAATGGATGTGTGTATGTACACATTTATGAGTATTATGTATGTATGTATGTATGTATGAGTGTACATATGTTCCACATCTCCTCCTAAATCACTGGGCAGAATTCAGCCAAACTTGGTACAAATATTACTAACTTTTTGGAAAGAATTGCTTTGTGGGTGTGTATGACCTGCCTGTCAGAAGGGGTTGCGTGGGGGTGGAAAAGTATTGTAGCCCCTGACAAGTGAATACCAAGACTTTATTCATCAATTATTTGATAATGAGAGCACACGGTGATGACCAACCAACTTAACACATAATTTCAAACTGTGTGATACGTTTCCTCACTGACAACCCCCACAAAATGATGAAGAAAAAAAATTTAAGTGCTTACTGCCTCTTTGTTATTCATGCAGTAAAACTGTACCCAACGTGATTTTTTAATTTATTACTCATTTTCTACTAACTGTATTGATAATGTTTTTCAGGCAGTATCCACATATATCAGTAAATGTACCTACAAAATTGCAGCAACATCCTACTTGGGTAGTGGTGATAACATGGAGGGGTAAAGGGGGAAGGAAGAGATGGACACAGACAGAAGGGCAGGCAGAGATGTACACACAGAGGGGGAGAAGGATGAGGTGAACAGAGGGAGGGGAAAGGGAAAATGGACAGAAAAGGAAGAGGAAGAGAGGGACAGAGAGAGGGGAGAGGAGAAATTGGACGGAGAGAGGGAACAGGAGGAGATGGACTTATTGAGGGTGAAGAGGAGATAGAAGTTGGTTGGTTGCTTGGTTTGGGAGAGGGGACAAAACAGCAAGGTCATCAGTCCCACGAGATTAAGGTAAGGAATGAAGTGGAAGTTGGCTGTGCCCTTTCAGAGGAATCATTCTGGCACTTACCTGAAGCAATGTAGGAAAATCATGGAAAAACTAAATCTGGATTGGCCGGATGCAGGTTTCAACCGTCATCCTCCTGAATGCAAGTCCAGTGTGCTAAACACTGTGCCACCTTGCTCAGTGGGTATAGAGGAGGGATGTACAGTCATGATTTCCCTTAGGTTCTTGTATGTAATTGCTATATGGTCAGTTTGGTATTCTCCTAATGATTTGACCAGTGATCTCCACATTTCAGTTTTCTTGGGTTCTTCCTTGATATTAATTGATGTTATCCTCATTTTGTGTTGGTAACATAGCTCAACCAGTCTCTGCTCATTCTTGTTAGTGAAACTGTGGCCTGGGTGTTGTTGTACTGTTCCTCTGAATGTAATTTCTCAGCCTAATTGTGAGTTTAAAACACTGAATAAAATTTTAACATATTCTTTAGGAATTTTTCTCATTGTTTCCTCTAGTTCACAAAAGTAGCTACTGAGTACTTGTTTGTCTGTCTCACTATCTTGGTTTACTGCTGTATGTAAATTAATTATTATTATTGTTATCATTAAGGTCATCATTATTTATGTCTTTACAGCTTAGACAGTTTTGCACAACAAGAAAGATGCAAAATAATGTTGCTATATAATATAGGGATATATAAGTATGAAGAATAGGGTTTTTCTGATTCCTGGGCCTAGACATTCACAACAAACTCAGGTGGTCAGCACACATGATAGAAATATGTAAAAGATTACATTCAGGGATTTGTTGTTTGCAGGATTGTATCTCTTGGTGAAAATGGGGTAACCAAAGCTGTATACCTTGATTATTTGGGCTCAGTCATAACATTGTATCACATTCTGCGGTTACTGACATCAGGGAAAGATAGTTTTTGTTCATACAAAGGAAGATAATCTGTATTATGAATAGGGCCCTTCCTAAACAACACAATAGTCTTTCAGTTATGTGCTTCTTTGGGAAATATGACATATTATACAATTTGAATCATGTATATGATGAGCATGAGATATGAAATAAGCTGGATTTACATAAAGAAGTAAAAATCCTCAGAATGCTACATAATGGAGCCCATTACAGAAACATAAAATTAATACTACCTTACCAGTTAATGTAAAACATAATGCTGATAATATGGCTAATTTTTTTTAAAATCCTAGAAAATTGTGTATTTACTAATTCCTTCAACTCTATGCTGGAAATTTATGAGAACATGGAATAATTTATGAGAACATGGAATAATTCGTAGGTTATGAAGCATGAGCAATGACCTGCATGCTGCACTTTAAAAATGTGGGAATACTGTTAACATAATAGCAACTCCTAGCTTTTCTTAAAGTTAGTTATTTACTGTTCTGTAAAATATTGCACCGGTTACAAGTTATTTATTTCCTGCTCTGCAAAGTAATGCAACCCCACTGTGTTTACTGTTCTTTGGCAGGGGTGGTTGATTGCTATGCATAAGCAGCTGGAAATAGCCCTGACAACCACCAAGCAACTAGAAGGTGCTATGAATGGGCATGTTAGGAGGGCTACCAAAGGCCATCTACCAGAGATACCAAAGGTATGTCAAGTAAAACCTTTCCTGTTCATAGTGTCTGTTTTGTAGGAAATGCAGAACCCATCATTAGCCATCCACCTGACTGTGAATGGCGTGGCAATGGTAGGTGTAAGCATTCTATACAGGGGAGACAGGCACCCATTCACCTAACATCCTGATGTTACACACGTTCACTTAACATTAAAACTGAGCCAATACAACTCACTTAAACCTGCTGTGTTCTGTGTCAATGGAAGTAAACACTAATGGATAGGGGTCTGCTAAGCATCAGCAGTTCAAATGTATGGTGAATGATGTTACCCCTTAGGGAAATGACAACAAGTAATGTGAAGAAATGCCAGGTGGCCTTGGTGTACATGCTTGTAGGCCTTATTCAGCAGGCGGAAGAGACTATTCTGGCAGCCTCTGAAGGAAAAGGATGCAACCAGCTGCCGATTGCGGCACGTGCTGGAACGATTGATGCCTGTTATATGGTCTCTGAGGTCCTACTTGGATCATTCAAGCTGCTAGCAGAGCAGGTTAACAATATCAGACTTACTTATAGCTCACAATCTACAACATAGTCTCTACAATAGATCATGGCCATCTTGCAGCTTTATTCATCCATAGATCTCTTTTTACAAGGCTATAGGACAAGTCAAAGTATTTACAAATTTAGATCAATTTAAAATAAGCTAATTTGTATACACATATATTTTCAGTAGGTGTAATGTAATGCCACACTGTTCATTCATATCTCACTATCAGTCACTGCACACACTATACACACATTGTCCTTCATAATGAGTGAGATGTCGAGCTCAGAAAGAGGAAGAGGTGTTAGTATTGTGCTATGCATAGCTTGGCGGTAAGTATTTCTAGAAAGGAAAAAAGAAGTGAAAAAAACATTATGTGAAGATGTTATATGGAATGTTGGATATTTTATAATAATTATTATTAATATTTATTTATATAACATTTTTTATCAAATCCCTACTCTGTTTTAGCTAAGTAATCCTTCAATGTATAAAATGTATTGCATAACAATTAATTTCTAGCTGCCTTTTTAAATAAGTATGTTTTTGCAATTTCTTTAATCTCTTTTGGTAATTTATTGTACAGTTTTATTCCTTGGTAGAAAATCCTGTTTTGTGTTTTATGTTTATTTTTTCTTGGTAAATGTAAGTTGAGTCTATCTCTTGTTGCATGGTCATATAATAGAATCTTGTGGTCATCTGTATCAAATGCCTTAGAAAGACCCAAAAAATATGCCTGTGTCACACTAATCTTTATCAAGAGCATCAAGTAAAACTTTTGTGAATTCTACTATGGCTGACTGTATTTTTGCCACTCTGGAAACCAATCTGTGATTCACTTAAAAGATTGTATTTATTCAGGTAATTCATTAATCTGCCTTTCATAATTGCTTCTATTATTTTTGAGACTGCTGACAGCAGGGAAATGAGCCAGTAACTTTCTATGTCTTCTGCATTACCTTTTTTAAGCAAAGATACAGCTCTTACCTGTTTTAACTGCTCTGGAAATGTCCCTGATGTGAAGGATTCATTTATTATATTTGTTAAAGGGCCTTGTACAACCCCTATGCATTGTTCCAGTACACACGTTGGTACTTCATCTAAGCCAACTGACTTTTTATTTTTTGAACAGTTTTATCAACTTCATTCCCTGTGGTGGGAAGTAATGTCATAGTATTTAGTGTAACATTATTTACAGGTGTTATATTTGTCTGGGGGAATTTTTGCTGTAACTTCTCTTCAATACTTGAAAAATGCCCATTTATATAATTTGCTAAGTGTTGTGGATAATTTATTACGTTATCCCCCTCCATTAGCAGTGTGTTATTCTGCATTTGTTTGCCTCTCCCCATTCCCTTTTTTAAAACACCCCACATTACTTTGCTTTTATTCTCTGCATTATATATTATTGTGTCATTAAGTGACTTTTTTGCAGCAATCAGCACCTTCCTATAGATCTTTTTGTATCTATGATAGAAGTTTAAGAATTCTGGATCATTGCAAATCTTTTTCATGGAACTGAGGTGAGGTGTTTAAGTGTTTGGGAGGACTTCTTAATACCTGCTGTTATCCATCTGTTTTTGTGAGATGCTGATACAGACATGCATACTTTTGGAAATGCCTTTTCAAAGTTCAATTGAAACAATGTGAAGAATTGAGAGAATTTCATATTCTATTGGTTTCCTAATACACTTCATCCCAGCGTTGTTTTTTTTAGTTCTCTCGAAAAATCCTTTATTTTCATTTCTGATGAATGTCGTTTGTAGGATTGTGGTTTAGGGAATGATTCGATGCCTGATTTTACTGTTGTTATTTGACAGAGATGGTGTGATAGTCCAAGATCTTTTACAGCTACATCACATGTTTCCCTGTCCATATTTGTGGCCACATGGCCAATTACTGATGAAGCCATTGTAGTGACCCTTCTTGCACTATTGATCAACAGGGACATGCCAAAACTTTGAAGGATGTTTATGAAGGTGCTGCTGGATTCATTTATGATATTAGTGTTGATATTAATGTCCCCACACAGAATTTTGTTGACCTTTGTACTTGAAACATTATCTAGAACTTCTGTTAACTTATTGAAAAAAGTGTCCACACTACCACTACACACACAAAATGATTAATTTCTTGGTGATATCAAGCCCTGTTAATTCAGTAGCTGATATTTCAAAGTGATTGTCTTGACTTACTGTATTGAGGTCATGTCTTGATTTGAACTGTGTTCCTTTTCTGATATAAATACATGATCCTCCACCCCTTGAAGTAGTTCTGCAATAAGAGCTTGCCTTTTCATACAATGATAATACTACAAAATGGATTTCTGTGTTTTTACACCAGTGCTCAGTAATACAAACTACTGTGCAGTACAAAGATTGGAGCTCAACTTCTAATATTTTTATTTTATTTTTTATGGATTGCATGTTTTGATGGAGGATTGTTAAGTCTGTGAAATGCCCCATGTTACTCTTTTCAGTGATTTGTTTTTCTTTGTGACATCTGGTATATGTAATATTTGATGTGTTAAAATCTGTCTTGTGAGTAATTATTTCAGTATTTTTTAAAGTGCTGCAGATACTATTTATTAGGGGAACTGTTGTCTGGATTTATCCTAAAAAAGACCTTTTCCTACCCATGTCAACAGGTATTTGACCATGTGTGGCCCAAGATCCACCCCTATACTATCATGAAACTTCTGTACCAGTCTTCCCTTCCCAGTCCTGTTTAGGTGTAGGCCATGCCTAACGAAACCCCATCTGTTGATAGTCCCAACAGGCACCAGAGAAACATGAGCAAAGTTGGCTGTCCTCAGAGCCATCATTAACCCCACACTGATTTGTCTCCTAGCTCCATCAAATTGTGGTTGATCATAATGCCGGAACAGCTCAACAAAGTTTACGTTGGTGCCATGAGTCAGGGAAGCTATCTTGTCCAGGTCACCACCTATGTCATATTCCCCATCCCTGTCCAAACTGTTTCTCGCCGCACCCACTATCACTACATGGTCCTCTTTTGTAGAATCCTTACATAAAGACCCTAGGTCCTCTATCACATGACTTAGCCCTGCATTTGGCTTGAAGATACTGGTGGCCTGGTACGCTGCTCCTAAACTTTATGTAACTGAGGGCCTACACCTTGCCCATGGCTACTACCTAGCAGCAGCACTTCCTTCTTCCTGAGACTTTGCACTTTCCTAGGCTTCTTGGCCTTGGTTTAAGTGTGCTGCACATTTCCTGCTCCTCATTCTACCTGAGGCTCTTCTCCACTTAACTCTGGCAGTGGTAGATACCTGTTTTTGGTGTTGAATACTTGAACCAGAGACTGTGAAGGTTCTGTGACAAGCTAGACTATGACTTCTTAGACTTGCAACATAGAATTGAGAACTGTAAGTTCCCTCTAAATAGGTCAGATGTGTACTAAACCTCAGAGGCTGACCGTGTGTGGGGCGCACATAATATTGTTTTCAATTAGATAGCTCTCCATTCAATCCAGATAACAATACCCGTAGAAAACCCAGAAATATCAGTGTGTCACCAAAGAAAATTGTTTGTTACAACAGAAAAGAAACTGAAATCCAGCCAGATAGAAATTGAAACTGTATGGCCGGCAGGGGTGGCCGAGCGGTTCTAGGCACTACAGTCTGGAACCGCACGACCGCTATGGTCGCAGGTTCAAATCCTGCCTCGGGCGTGGATGTGTGTGATGTCCTTAGGTTAGTTAGGTTTAAGTAGTTCTAAGTTCTAGGAGACTGATGACCTTCGGAGTTAAGGCCCATAGTGCTCGGAGCCATTTTGAAGCTGTATGTGAGATTGTTTGAACAAGACTCAGTGTCAAGGGTGGGCATAAAATTATAAACCAAAAACTTTAAGAGGATGCCTCAATTTGGTTGTATATAAGTGCTCCAGTCATACAGTAACAATCATAGGAGACTATAACCATCCAACAATCAATTGGGGTAGTTACAGTTTAATTAGTTGTGGGCATGAGAAGAAATTCTGTGAGACATTACCAGACACCTTCTTTAAAAACTACCTGGAACAGATAGTTTGGACCACCACTCATGATGGGAATGCATTACATCTAATGGCAATAAACAGAGCTGATCTCCTTGAGGATGTCCACATCAAAAATGCTATCAGTGACCATGATGCAGGGGTAACAACAAGTACAAAGCCCAACTAAAACAAGTAGAAAAATGTATATATTCAGCAAACTAGACAAAGAAGCAGTAGTATCACACCTCAGTGAGGAACTTGAAACTTTTAGCTGAGATCAGGAGCATCTAGAGGAACTATGGCTCAAGTTTTTAAGAATCATTGACCATGCAGTAGACAGACATGTACCCAGCAGAAAAGTTCATGATGGAAGGGACCCTTGTTGGTATAGTCACTGTAAAGACACATATAAAGGAACAGAGATTACTAAATAATAGGATAAAACAAAGCAAAGAACTATGGATATGGAGATACTAAATGAAAAGTATTTGGCTGTCAAAAGATCAATGCTTGTAGCCTTCAGTGACTACTATAGCAGAATATTATTAAAAGATCTTTTGCAAAAGCCAAAGAAATTCTGATTATATTTAAAGATTGTTAGTGGCACCAAAGTTAGTGTCCAGTCACTCATGTACAAGACAGGAGCTGAATCTGAGCAAAAGCAAAAATGCTTAACTCTGTTATCAAATGTTTCCTTAAAATTTAATTCTTGTCCTGTTGAAGAGATGAGTGATGCGCATATTAGTATCAGTAGCACAGAGAAACATCCGTAATCATTAGAATTGAATAAAGCACCAAGGCTCAATGAAATTACTGTCAGATTTAAACAAAAAGAAAAAAAAATATCCTGTAGTTGGAAGAAAGCAAAGGTATATCATCTATGAGGAGGACAGCAGAAGTGACCCATAAAAAATATTCTTTACATCCATTTACTGTAGAATATTAAGACATATTCTGAGCTCAAACATAATGATGTATTTTAACCAAATGAAATGATATGATTCCAGAGATCCTTAAAAGTCTCAGACATCTACGATATGACAGATGAATGGAAATAGGATTTGCCCCCTTGTCTCCTGCTTGGTAGGCAGATGTGCTAACCAGTACACCACCCATGCTCAGTGGCTTTGTACAACTGCACAGGCCACCCTATGAAACCTCCTTCCTCAATCAAAATTCCCACTCACACCCCAGCCCACTTGGAATACCCCCAAACTCAAACAGCATTGCAAGCTCTCCAGCTATAATGGATAATGGAATAGCACCTGAGCATTGAATGAAATGGGAGAGTCTGCCTGAAACGAAGGCATAGGTGCTTCAGTCCAATGAAGCCATCAAATTCCAGAGACCTTTCAAAGTCTTAAATATCTGTAATGTAAATCTGCAGACTGAAGTGCTGGACGAACATTTGTCTCTCGCTGACCAGAAAGATGCATTAACCACAGGGCTATCTTGGCACAGTGGCTTTGTACAACTGCACGGGCACCCCTAACCAGCCTCCCTCCCTACATCCAAATTACCATTCATGCTTCAGACCACTTCGTATTTCCCCTACAACTCAAACAGCATTTGAGGGGTTCTCCAACTTTTTTTGGAATGGAACCTCAGTGTCAAACAAAATGGGGCTCCGTATAGGTGCCTTGATCAAATGAAACTATATCGTTCAACAGACCTTATCAAGTCTTACAAATCTAGCATGTGTATGTGCATACATTATGTAATGTTCCTGTATTTTAATTTTGGGAAAACTCCACAATATATTATTTATATAAGATTTCACTGGAACATCAGTGGTAAATTGTATATGGAAGGTGTAGAGATTGTTGTCAACACACTTCCAGAAACAGAAGGCACTGCAAGTGAAGCTGAAAATGTCCTGACGTTATGTACAGAATTAGTTAGTGGCCAAGTGAGTGATTTACCATGTCAGTTATTCCCTCTATTCTTGAATCTCTTTAAGTTAAAGAAGGTACCATACCTGAAATTGCAAGCGGCATTGTCTCTTCAGTACAAGACTCATTATAAATTTGATCCAGAGTTTTTGATTCTTTGTTCTATATCATTTACTATTTCTCCACATGATTATAAGTTTCTATGATCATTTGGTTTTGTTATTCTGCCACATCCAAATTGATTGGGAGCTCCAATGTTAGGCGCGTAATGGGGCCCCTTAGGGATACGGCGGCTAAAGGGGAAGAAATCCAGTGTGCACTCCGTGTGCATTCCGGGAGGAGTCATTCCTGATGTGAAAAGGGTCCTTCCGGATGCCATGAAGAGCACAGGGTGCAGCCAGCTGCAGGTGGTGGCACATGTCGGCACTAATGATGTGTGTCGCTTTGGATCTGAGGAAATTCTCTCTGGATTCCAGCGGCTATCTGATTTGGTGAAGGCTGCCGGTCTTGCTTACGAGATGAAGGCAGAGCTCACCATCTGCAGCATCGTTGACAGAACCGACTGCGGACCTTTGGTGCAGAGCCGGGTGGAGGGTCTGAATCAGAGGCTCAGACGGTTTTGCGACCGTATTGGCTGCAGATTCCTTGACTTGCGCCATAGGGTGGTGGGGTTTCGGGTTCCGCTGAATAGGTCAGGAGTTCACTACACTCAGCTGGCGGCTACTCGGGTAGCGGAGGCTGTGTGGCGTGGACTGGGCGGTTTTTTAGGTTAGAAGGCCTCGGGAAAGTGCGGGATGGGCTGCAATGTCAAAGGGTGCTTGGCAATTACAGGACGTGCTTGTATCAAGGAACAGTCGGAATTATAGTTGTAAATTGTTGTAGTTGCGCTGGAAAAGTCCCTGAGCTTCAAGCGCTAATAGAAAGCACAGAAGCTGATATCGTTATAGGTACAGAAAGCTGGCTAAAGCCTGAAATAAGTTCTGCAGAAATTTTTACGAAGTCTCAGACGGTGTTCAGGAAAGATAGATTAGGCAGAATTGGTGGTGGAGTGTTTGTGTCTGTCAGTAGTGGTTTATCTTGTAGTGAAGTCGAAGTAGATACTCCGTGCGAATTGGTATGGGTGGAGGTTATACTTAACAGCCGAATTAAGTTAATAATTGGCTCCTTCTACCGACCCCCAGACTCCGATGATACAGTTGCGGAACAGTTCAGAGAAAGTTTGAGTCTCGTAACAAATAAATACCCCACTCATACGGTTATAGTTGGTGGGGACTTCAACCTACCCTCGGTATGTTGGCAAAAATACTTGTTCAAAACCGGTGGTAGGCAGAAAACGTCTTCCGAGATTGTCCTAAATGCTTTCTCCGAAAATTATTTCGAGCAGTTAGTCCACGAACCCACGCGAATTGTAAAAGGTTGCGAAAACACACTTTATCTCTTGGCCACAAACAATCCAGAGCTGATAGAGAGCATCATGACTGATACAGGGATTAGTGATCACAAGGTCATTGTAGCAAGGCTCAATACCATTTCTTCCAAATCCATCAGAAACAAACGCAAAATAATTTTATTTAAAAAAGCGGATAAAGTGCCACTAGAAGCCTTCCTAAAAGACAATTTCCATTCCTTCCGAACTGACTATGCGAATGTAGACGAGATGTGGCTCAAATTTAAAGATATAGTAGCAACAGAAATTGAGAGATTCATACCTCATAAATTGGTAAGAGATGGAACGGATCCCCCGTGGTACACAAAAAAGGTCCGAACGCTGTTGCAGAGGCAACGGAAAAAGCATGCGAAGTTCAGAAGAACGCGAAATCCCGAAGATGGGCTAAAATTTACAGACGCGCGAAATTTGGCACGTACTTCGATGCGAGATGCCTTTAATAGGTTCCACAACGAAACATTGTCTCGAAATTTGGTAGAAAATCCGAAGAAATTCTGGTCGTATGTAAAGTACACAAGCGGCAAGACGCAGTCAATACCTTCGCTGCACAGTGCCGATGGTACTGTTATCGACGTCTGTGCCGCTAAAGCGGAGTTATTGAACGCAGTTTTCCGAAATTCCTTCACCAGGGAAGACGAATGGAATATTCCAGAATTTGAAACACGAACATCTGCTAGCATGAGTTTCTTAGAAGTAGATACCTTAGGGGTTGCGAAGCAACTCAAATCGCTTCATACGGGCAAGTCTTCAGGTCCAGATTGTATATCGATTAGGTTCCTTTCAGATTACGCTGATACTATAGCTCCCTACTTAGCACTCATATACAACCGCTCGCTCACCGATAGATCTGTACCTACAGATTGGAAAATTGCGCAGGTCGCACCAGTGTTCAAGAAGGGTAGTAGGAGTAATCCATTTAACTACAGACCTATACCATTGACGTCGGTTTGCTGTAGGGTTTTGGAGCATATACTGTATTCAAACATTATGAATCACCTCGAAGGGAACGATCTATTGACACGTAATCAGCATGGCTTCAGAAAACATAGCTCTTGTGCAACGCAGCTAGCTCTTTATTCGCACGAAGTAATGGCCGCTATCGACAGGGGATCTCAAGTTGATTCCGTATTTCTAGATTTCCGGAAAGCTTTTGACACCGTTCCTCACAAGCGACTTATAATCAAGCTGCGGAGCTATGGGGTATCGTCTCAGTTGTGCGACTGGATTCGTGATTTCCTGTCAGGAAGATCGCAGTTCGTAGTAATAGGCGGCAAATCATCGAGTAAAACTGAAGTGATATCAGGTGTTCCCCAGGGAAGCGTCCTGGGACCTCTGCTGTTCCTGATCTATATAAATGACCTGGGTGACAATCTGAGCAGTTCTCTTAGATTGTTCGCAGATGATGCTGTAATTTACCGTCTAGTAAGGTCATCCGAAGACCAGTATCAGCTGCAAAGCGATTTAGAAAAGATTGCTGTATGGTGTGTCAGGTGGCAGTTGACGCTAAATAACGAAAAGTGTGAGATGATCCACATGAGTTCCAAAAGAAATCCGTTGGAATTCGATTACTCGATAAATAGTACAATTCTCAAGGCTGTCAATTCAACTAAGTACCTGGGTGTTAAAATTACGAACAACTTCAGTTGGAAGGACCACATAGATAATATTGTCGGGAAGGCGAGCCAAAGGTTGCGTTTCATTGGCAGGACACTTAGAAGATGCAACAAGTCGACTAAAGAGACAGCTTACACTACACTCGTTCGTCCTCTGTTGGAGTATTGCTGCGCGGTGTGGGATCCTTACCAGGTGGGATTGACGGAGGACATCGAAAGGGTGCAAAAAAGGGCAGCTCGTTTTGTATTATCGCGTTATAGGGGAGAGAGTGTGGCAGATATGATACACGAGTTGGGATGGAAGTCATTACAGCATAGACGTTTTTCGTCGCGGCGAGACCTTTTTCTTCCGAATGCGAAAATATTTTGTTGAGCCCAACCTACATAGGTAGGAATGATCATCAAAATAAAATAAGAGAAATCAGAGCTCGAACAGAAAGGTTTAGGTGTTCATTTTTCCCGCTCGCTGTTCGGGAGTGGAATAGTAGAGATAGTATGATTGTGGTTCGATGAACCCTCTGCCAAGCACTTAAATGTGAATTGCAGAGTAGTCATGTAGATGTAGATTAAGAAATCTTGGTTGCAATATAAATGTGAACCCAAGTAATCCTAATTTCTTAATTTATTTGAAGGATGAAATTTCATTTTTTAAAATACATTAAATGCTTGTGACCTTTATGCTAGATGACATTCAAATCATGCCGTATATGGATTTTAAGGGGAAAAATATTACTGGATTGACTTTGGATACTTCTGATATAGCAACCAGTGCATATGTATACTTGATTCAGAATACAATATTGCAGTTCCTATGTTATTCCAAATTATTATTGAACGTTACTTCAGACATGCATACATGTCCAAAGGAACAGTGCATCATAATTTGGAATAACATAGGCACTGCAATATTGTATTTATCTTACAACATTGGGCAAGTGAGTGCCAAGTAAAAATATCTTCTCCCCTGTATGAGTATAGGTTGTAGATACATGGCTGACAACATATGGATATTTGGGTCTGGCCATGAGACTGCTAGGATAGCAAAATGGTAAGGTGACCATTCACAATAAGTGACAAATCCAGGTTTGAGTTCTGGCCTGGCACAAATTTTCATTATCATCAATCCATTATACAGCTGGTGGTTGTTCATATTCACAACTGTGAACACACTTCACGACTCAAGATATTCTTTCTCCTTTCAAAAACATTGTGTAAGTATTGCGCATGAAGGAACTGAATACAAAAAGCTTCTTTAATGTAGTGGGGACGGTAGCTGTAGGTGTAGAAGCAGCTGGCATTCAGATTGTTTAACTTGTTTCAGATAATAATGCAATCAACAGAAAATATGTTACACTTTTGCAAACCCACCAACAAGCCAGTTAGTAAAAGAACTCTGTTTATTCTGCAGGGCTCTATTCACATTTTTAAGTGTGTATGAAACAACTGGATAAATCTGAAGAACCACAGGCAAACATTTTGTTATCATGATTTTGACAATCCTGATACTGTTAGGTATGCAGCTTTTGCAGCTGTTAGGGAAGTATAAGTTATAGACAGCAAAAAGCTACTGAACTGCAGTTATGGAATGTCAGTGAAAGCTCTGTGGTCTTTATCTTTAGAAAGGCAAAATTTTAGATTGGATACTTAAATGGTCAGTGATTATGTTCAAAGTAGTTTGGTTGAGTTGGGTTCAGTTCATAATGTAGATTATTGGGAGGGTACAGCTAAATTTATAAATCTGATTAGAACCTAAGTGATACATTGTTAATGTTAAAGCACCTCTGAATCAAATTCACCACAAAGAAGAAATACAAAAGCCTCTGCCCAATAAAGTGGGAAACATGCATTATAGTTTCCTGGATAAATTTATTACTTGATTACACAAATGGAGAAGTTTAAGCTCAGAGAATGGTAAACTGTCTCCAGAAACATACACAGCACTTTGGCTTACCACTTATTGGTTGATGCAGGTAACTGAATCCTGTAGCAAGGAACCAAATATGTCTTATATCCAGCCAGGAAAGTTCCACACTGATTCTCTGGAAGCAAGATTTGGTCTATATAGACAATTATGAGGATGTCAATGTCATATCTCACTTTGGCAGTTTATTTTCTTGAGTTTCTGCATATTAATTTAATATCTAATAGACACAGCTCTCACGTTTTCGTTTGCGTCGGAAAGTAAACCGATTTTGTGACAAGTTCCAAATCAGGGGTGAATTTTTTTACTTTTGGTAGTTGGGTTTTTGAATCTCTGCGTATTAATCTAATTCATTAGACACAGTTTCTGCGTTTTCGTCAGGGTCTACAGTAGAGTTGCGCAGCACATGCCGATATTCCGTTTATCTGCATAATTTAGTTTTCCACTGTTCTTGGTATGGACAGGGACTGCGATTGTTGTGTGCGGATTCGATCCCAGTTGGTGACACTTTGCTCCCAGCTTTAGACTGTGATGACTTCAGCTACACAGCTTGAGACTGCGGTGGATGGGCGCCACCGTTGTGGGCTGGCCTTGGGGACCCAACAGACGTCCAGCACGTCCAAGTCCTCCGACAGGTCCTCACCGGTGGTCAGCACAGTTACTGCTCGCACTGAGGTTAACCACTCACCTGTGGTCGAGTGGGAGGTCGTCCTGGGGCATAGAAGGCGGCGAAAGACTTCCCAGGTGGCCGCACGCAAGGCCTCCCCAGTTTGTCTGACAAACAGGTTCCAGGTGCCGTCTGTAGCTGACAATATCGCTGAGCCAGATGCTGTCGCCTGTCCTGTTTCAGAGGAAACCTCTCAGTCTGCAAGATATGCACAATCACAGTTGTTGGAAACTGAAAAGAAATTAAGACTTATGAGTATCTTAGAACTAAATGTGCACCCTCTGGTACCACGCACTGCAGAATTTGAATCCGTGCCAGATGTCATGGATGTCGAAGACCCATAGAGGTTGCTGCACTGTAAGTTGTGGCGGCATGTGCCTCCTGGCCTGCTTTTAGTGTGGGGGCACACCCAGTGGAACATGTGGTCCCAGCGGCCAATAGCAGTGCCCGTGAGAGCACTGGCCACTCGCACATCAAGTTAGTCTTATCTCGCTTATGTCGGTTTGCAGCTCACTTGCACTAGACTGCTTTCTTCCTGGTTAGTGTACGAGTTTGTTTCCTTGTGGCTCTGTTTTTCAGTCTTGTCATATTCGTTCTGTCTTACGTTGGTTGTCTTTGTCCTTTTCCATTGTGTTTTTTGTTCGCCAGCCTCTCCGCAGCTCCCATCGCGCCTTTCATCAGTGCTACCCTGTGACCGTCCTGGTAGCAGTTACAACACTCTCACAAAAGGAGCTGAGAACTGTAGAGACATATAGATGTGATGAAAGTTCTGAGAGCAGTATGTGTGATATTTGCGATGCATTTTTTAACTTAAGTATCAGTAATGAAGATTTCAAAAATGTTAAATCTGATTTCCCAGTTTTAACATGCATTGCTGGTTTCTGTTGCCACTGATGAGGAAACTTCAGTGTACTGAGTGCACATATTTCATGACACTTTATAGGTCTATGGCAACTGAGAAGCAATTCAGCGTAATTAGAAAGTTGGACAGGGGCAGTTTGAAATCCCCATGTCAATTTCCTGTGAAATTTGTTACATACAGTTATTTGATTCTGCAAAATTTGTTGGTAATATCTTCCTCCATGAAAATTCTGACTTATACAGCAGTAGCAACTGAATTGTTTTTGAAAACAGTTATGGCCTATGATGTGATGTGTGAAAACTGTTGTCCTCAAATTCTGCACCAGAAATGTATAAGAAAATTATATGGTCCACTATATACATTGTAATGAAACTTCTGTGCAGTGCGTTCAAAGCTCTAAGAAGAGGAAACTTCAAACACTGTGCAACAATTTCAAATAAATTTTTATATTTTTATCTGTTTAATCTGTACTGCTTGATACTGTCTTCCACATACCACCACACATCCTCAGTACAAAATGTTTTTACTGTTTCATGTAGCTCAGAATGTGCCCAGTGATGTGTGTAAAATCAAGCTTAAGTGCTGTGCCTTTGCTCTAGAATCATAAGAAACAAAACTTTTAATTCTTAGGGCGCAGACTGACAACATTTTCTATTATTGCTTAATATGCATTGCTAGTTACCTTTCATTAGCCACCAGATGAGGTCATAATAAAATGCTTTTATTCTTTAAATGAATTCTGTAGTACATTCTGCACTCAGTGGTAAATGTAAAATTTAATGCATAGCACAGTCTCTAGTAATTGTCAATAAACAAAATTCAGACTTTTTTGGCACAGTCTGACAAAACTTTTGTTGATTGCTTAGTGTTCATTGTTAGTTACTTGCCACTAACTTCTGAGTGAACCCATAAAAATGCTTTTACTCTTTAAATAAACAATGCAGTATATACTGTACTAAGTGATAATTATAAAGTGAAATTTAAGTGTTGCACGGCCTCATGAAAATACTAAGAAACAAAAATTCTTGTGAGGTTTTTGGCCACAGTCTGACTTAAGCTTCCCTTTGAATGCTTAATAAATATTGCTTACCACAGACAATATTCTCACACTTCCAGCTACACTCAACAGAAACTACAATTTATTTTGAATTCCAAGATACTAAGTAAAAGCCAACTTGATGTCAGAATTTTTTAAAGTAAATGACACACTTATAGTACCATTTTTAAATAATTGGTGCATTCTGATTCTCAGAGAAATTTTCTATGTAAGAAAACAGAAAATTTTTCAGTGTTCATTTTTTGTTCTCCTCTCTGGTTGCATGATTAGTACCTAAAATCTGCAGGGTATAATCAGTGTCTCTCACATTAACAAACAAAACTGCATCTCTGAATTAACCCACTACTGACCTGTTTTTTCATAAACAACAACATTCAGATGGAAGGTGGGTCATTAAGTATAATTTTTTACTCCTAAGGCAATACCAAAGGTGCAGTGAATAGGTGCTAAAGTCACAATTTCTTTGCAATATTTCATGACCAAAAATGAGTGTCAGCACACCTCTCAATGTAGCAGTTTACGTGGGCTGCTAAGTGTGAAGTCATGGAATTGTTGGCAGGTCTTGTTTTCTCAGACAGGTTGACAGGAGACCAAGTTTCAAATTCCAGTCTTGGTACTAATTTTCATTTGTCACTTCAGTTTGGATATATACATTATAGATATTTGAGTCTTGAAAAGATCTCTGGAACCATATAGTTTCATTTGATTAAAGAAACATATGCCTCAGTTTCAGGTAGGCTTCCCTACTTCATACAATGCTGAGGTGCTATTTGAAAAATGCTGGAGAGCTCCTGCAATGCTCGCTCTTTTAGTTTAGGGGGAATACCAAGTGGCTTGAGGTGCAAATAAGAATTTTATTGAGGAGGGAGGCATGCTAGGTTAGTTTGTGCACTTGCGCAAAGCCACTACGACATGGTGGCATAGCAGTTAGCATCTCTGTCTAGTCAGTGGGAGATCTGGTTTCAAATCCCAGCTTTGGAACAAATTTTAGTTCATCACTTCAGTATGCATATAAACATAATGAAATATCTTGAACAGAATGGGCTCCTCTAAGCCTCCCAGCATCGATTGCCAAAATGTTAATCAGGTGAAACCCGACATACATGTTCCTCACATGACATACTGAAAGCATTAGATCAAGGTAGTTAGGTAGATGCAGAATTTCTTGATTTTTGAAAAGCATTTGACTCAGTATCACACCTATGCTTATTATCAAAAGTATGATTGTATGGGATATCAAGCGAAATTTGTGACTAGATTGAGGATGTTTTGGTAGGGAGGATGATGCATGTTATCTTGGATGGAGAGACATGAGAAAATTTAGATGCAGCATTGAGTGTACCCTAAAAAGTGTGTTGTGTCCCTTCCTGTTCATATTGTATACTTATGACCTTGTAGACAATGTTAATAGTAGCCTCAGACTTTTTTATATGCTGCTGTTGTCTGCAGTGAAGTACAGTCTGAAAGAAGGAGCACGGATATCCAGTCAGACCTTGGTAAGGTTTCAAAGTTGTGCAAAGACTGGCAACTTGCTTTGATTCAGCAAAAATGCAATATTGTTCACTTCACAAAATGAAAAACAGTGGTGTTCTTTGACTACAATATCTATGAGTCACAGCCTTAATCAGTCAATTCAAAGAAATATGTGAGTGTTACACTTTGTAGGGGCATGAAATGGAATGATTGCATAGTTCAGTCAAGGATTAAACAGGTATCAGTCTTCAGTTTATTGATAGAATACTAGGGAAATGCAATCAGCCTAGAAACGAGAATGCTTACAAATCATTTGTGCATCTCATCCTAGAATATTACTCAAGTATGTGGGACCCATACCAGATAGGACTAACAGAGGGTATTGAACACCGATAGGGAATAACAGAATGAATGGTCAATGGTTTATTTGACCCATGGGAGTGTGTCACAGAGATGTTGAAACAACTGAACTGGGTGACACTTGAAGATAGAAATAAACTATCTCAAGAAAGCCTATTTACAAAATTTTGAATAACTGACTTTAAATGATGCTTGTAAGTATATGCTGCAACCCCTCACATATCATTTTCATTGGGATCATGAGGACAAGATTAGATTCATTACAGCACAAACAAAGTCATTTAAACAGCCATTCTTCCCCCACTCCATATTTCAATGGAATGAGAAAAAATCTGAATAACTGGTGCAATGAGACATACCATCTGCTGTGCACTTCACAGTGGTTTATAGAGAATAAATGTAAAGTTGGATGTAGACAGCTAAAAGTCTTTCGTATTAGGATGTAATGAACTGATTTCTGTCACTCTAAAACTTTCTAAATATTATTAACACAGTATCTTAAAACTTCCATTATTATGTAATGAACACTAAATAGCATAAACTCTAATATTCGTTATATTAGCATAGTATCTAATGATTTTATAACATTATTTATGAGATTATTGCTGTAAGAAAATGACTGCAAAACAGCATACAGTATTTAGCAGTGCACAGTGATTATTTGCAGAACTGGTGAGGAAAGGAACATATAAAAAATACTGACTAGGGGAATATACAGGATGATGAGACATATGGATTTGTGTTTGAAATTCTGTCTGCAGAAATTTGAGCTGGATTATTACCACTACACCATCTTGTTTGAGTCCCCTACAACCACAAGCTTTCTTGGTACTAGAGGGAGTTATAGATGGCAAAAACTGTAGGAGAAGACAGAATTTGAAGTATATCCAATAAATCAATAAATTTCTGACAATGTTGGGAGTAAGAGCTACAATGAGATGAGAAATCAGAATGGGAGGTGAAGTCACAGTGGTCTTTATCAAATCAGTCACACAACTGATTTAAGAAAAAGAAAGAAGGAAAGAAAGAAAGAGAAAGAAGAAGAAAACCTCTCCTGTTGTGTTGTGGTTTGGAGTCCATGTTAACCCATTAATTTGTTTTTATTTTATACTGTTACCACTAGATGGAATGACATACGTTGGCTACAGCTGTGGTCTGTGTAAAGCATTCAACTGAGTAGATCACAAAATTCTGCTTACAAAGGCTGAGTGCTGTGACTAAAAGGTAAAGTGGGAATGTGGCTCAGGTCATATCTAGATAACAGAAAGCAGAAGGTAGTGTTGAATAATTCTGAAATGGTACCTGCCTGCTATGACTAGGGCATAGTGGAATGTAGGGTACCAGAGGGCTCAGTGCTTGCACTGCGGGCAAAGGAAACACCCAGGTGGGAGGGGAGGGTGTTTAAACTGTAACCATACCTTACATCACATCACATCACATCACATTACATTACATTAGTAACTGAAGTCTTCAAGCCAGCGAGGGGGGTGGATGGTTCTGCCTGACTGGGTGAATACTTATACAGCAGTCGAGGGATACGGGGGGGGGGGGGGGGGGGAGGACAGTGGGTTGTGAGGAGCTGGGTTAGCGGACTTGAATGCCTGTTGCAGAATGTAGGACTTTTACAATTGATAGGTCAGTACCAACAGGCAAGGGGGCAGACTGGAGAAGATGAATGTGGGTTAGTCATTGGGAAGCTGGCTCGTTCATAGAAGATACACACATTATCTGGATGAATAACAGAAAACACTTTAGAACTGCAAATAAAATCTGTGTTGACATTCACCACCACTTCCATATATGGGTAGACAGAATCTCCACACGAGTTGTCGTCAGCGACACCACACATTCTGAGGCTGGCCCCTGATACGTCACTAAATCCTAACAGGGGAGAGGTGGGGGGCTGCCTGCCTGTAGTAGGGGGAGTCATCACACGTGTCACTCTGTAGGGGAATGTCACATGCACCTGTAACACTGTCACATGACTGGGAGTGGGGAATGTCACACATGCAGGAATGGGTGTCACTCACCCGTGGACCATTGGTAGATGCCTCGTGCAAGGTGGGTATAGCAGGGGGTGGAGGCTGACTGGGTGAGGTATCGAGCAGTTCTCCCAGAGACCACACCGGTATGAGGTGGCAGACAGATACCATTTGAGCACTTTGAACGTTTTGGTATGCTGTGATATGACACTGTGTGGGCCCGAGTTGGAGGTCTGAGTGTTGGTCAGATGGTGTCATCGCGTACCATGACGTGAGTGCATGACGCTGAGTCCTTATGCAGAAATATAGGAGGGAGCAAGTGTGGTCGAGGAGGGGGCATGCTAATGTTAGTGATTAGCTCCTTAACACGCCCAACAAATGTTGAGTCACAGATTTTATCTGGAGGAAGCAAAGGAGTGACTAGCTCTCATGGGAGTGTGAGGGGTTCTCTGTACAGTATTTCTGCCAGGGACGCACCAAGGTCTTCTCTGTATGCAGCCCGAATGCCTAACAGTACCCGTGGTAAGGCGTCGGCCCACTCACCTCCGTGACACATCAGGGAAGCTTTAAGCATTCGGTGCCAGCATTCAACAAGCCAATTGCTTTGGGGGTGGTATGCTGTAGTCCTAAACCGTTTCACCCCACACAGTTCACAAAGCTGTTGGAAGAGGGCAGACTCGAACTTGCGGCCCTGGTGAGTGGTGATAGAAACTGGGCAGCCGAAGCATGAGATCCACATTAATAAAAGGGATTGATCCGTTGTGTTGTCTGTGATAGTAGTAAGAGGAATTACTTATACCAAGCAGGTAAACCTGTCAATGGTGGACAGTATGTAACGAAAGGGGCCCGAGGGGGGTAAGGGCCTGACGATATTGATGTGTACGTGCTGAAATTTTCTTTTTGTCACATCGAACGTACCTGTGGGGGGCTGTGCATGACATCCTCCTTTTATGCGCTGACAAGCCACACACGCTCGCACCCAAATGCAACATTGTTTTATCACCCCAGGCCAAACAAAATGTTTAGGTACCAGACGAGTGGTGGCTCATATGCCAGGGTGTGTCAAGTCATGGATACTATTAAAAATGTACAAGTGGAGAGGTCCAGGAATCACCAGACATATGTCCTGTTTAAATGTCCCACCAGATAGGTGACAAAAACTCAGGAAGTGTCCATAACTCTAGTTTGAGCTCTGTTTTAACATCAGAGCACAATGCGGCGAGTTCAGTATCCTCTGTTTGCAATTTAGGAAGTTCACTGAGGTCCAGTTGTGAAGATAAAACTGACATATGAGATAGAAAAATGGCGATGATGTCTGCCCCTCTGATGTAACATATGTCATTCATTAACTGGTATATGAAGTCCATATGCTGAAAACGTCTCGGGGGATGAGTCCTTGCCTGGGTTACGGAGAGCGTATACCAGTGGCTAGTGGTTGGTGAAGACCACAAGATGGTGACCTTTGATATCATCTTGGAAATATTTGGTAGCAATATAAATAGCAAATAGTTCCCAGTCGAAGGTTGACCATTTACATTGGGAAGTGGACAGTTTGTGAGAGAAAAAAAAATCTTAGCTGCTGTACTACAGAACCCATGGATTGCTGAAGTACCACCCCCACTGCTGTATCACTTGTGTCTGTAGCAAACAAGATGGGAGCATCAGGAACAGTGTGAGTGAGCGTAATGGCCATCTGTAAGGCTGACTTTATGTTATCAAATGCGTGATGCATATATGGAGTCCACTTGACTGCCCGAGACCCCTAAGTGTTTTTTCCTGCGAGAGCATCCATCAGTGGGGCTTGTATGTCGGTGGCATGGGGGATGTGCTTCTGGTAGTAATTTACCATTCCAAGGCAGCGGCAGATGCTCTGAAAATCTTTGGGCAAAGACACTGTACTAATGGTCTCGACCTGTTCGGGTAGGGGGTGGCTGCTGTTGGCAGAAACCCAGTGGCCCAGAAAAGTGACACTAGTGTGGCGGAATTGTGACTTAGCATTGTTCACCATGACACAATTTGCTTGTAATATTTGTAACACTGTATTTAAATGGAGTTCATGTTCCTCGAGGGAGGAAGAAAAAATTAACAAGTCACCTAGGTATGCATATGCAAAGTCCAGTTTTCCAAGCAATGAGTCAATGAACCGTTGCCATGTCTGTGCAGCATTTTTAAGGCTGAATGGCATAAACAAATACTCAAACAACCCAAACGCTATAATATTAGTGGTTTTTTCAACGTCCTCCGGTGCCATTGGTAGTTGGTGGTACACCTTGTGACAGTCAATTACACTGAAAATTTCTGCCCTGTGCAGTTGGAAAGCAAAGTCTTGAATATTTGGGATGGAATAGTTATCTAGAATTGTTCTGGTGAAAAATGCCTGATAGTCACCACAAAGGCTGTAAGTGTCACCTTTCTTGGGCACCAAGAGAATGGCTGATGACCAACTACTAGAAGAAGGGCGAATAGTCTTTCTGTCTAAAAGTTCCTGAATAATAGATTTGGCATGTTTAAGCTTTTCCGGATTTAAACACCTAGCCTTTGCGCATACTGGTGGACCTACTGTGGTATTGATTTTATGGACAGTACCGTTGTTGATTGTGAACACCAGTGGGGGTGATGGACCCGCACCTGATGCAGTATGACTAACCTGTAATGCACACGCTTGTGTATCCCAGGCCAGCGGGTGAGCAGCAGTGGCGGTGATCCACTGGTAGTCATTGTCATGGAGCTTGTTGGGGTACTTGGTAGTGTCACATGGACACAGTTTCTGTCAGGCGGTAGGAACATCACACGGTGTCAGCGGCAGGTGTGAGGGAGTAGTTCGGGGGTAGGAGGCAAGGCCATGTGTCACAGCTGCATGACCTGCTTGTAGCATCCATGAGCTTGGCTTACATGGCGGCTATGTTTAATTGGAGGGCTTCATTGCTGTCCCGAGGTTCGTCATTGTGTGATCTAAGAGAGAGCACTGCAACAGTGGTTTCAGCTAGCTCACACAATAAAGTGCCACTCTTGGATGAGAGGGAAGAGATATCTGAATATCGAGTTAAAGGTTAGTGTACCTTGTTGTAGGTTAGGTGAAAGTGCATGGGCTAAGGGAAAATCTACCCAGAGCATGGGTTCATCAATGTCCTGCAGTTTAAGGCTTAAATTTGTTATTCCGTGAGATTGGATCAGGGAATTTTTGGCAGCTCGAAGCAGGGGCAAGGCTGATGCTTGAATTTAATACCTGCGGAGAAAGGTATCACACTGACCTCAGCCCGCGTGTCAACTAGAAATGAAAGGCAAGACACTGCATCTTTCATGTACAAGCATCCTGGCACGTGACATGAAGGAGTGTCAAGTGATAGGCGCCTGTGCAGTGCAACACGGCCCGTAGAGCCTGAATTGGGTCACGTTATTGGTTTGGGAATGCTCGTGGAGGATGCTAAAGCAGGAATGGAAATAATACCTAATGAGATGGTGCATGGTGTCACCTGTCATGCTAGCTGAGGTCGAAGTGGCAGTGGAGGGAGTCCTTTTTGTAGATTGGTCTGATGGCAGTGTTGCGGTAGTGCTGGTAGGAGAGGAGTTACGGCAGCGGCTGCCAGGTGGTGATGGGTCAGCGCGCATGCACAGAACGAGTCGTGCGCACTCTGTACTGCATGATGGAAACTGCCACACAGTTGTGCCAACCCTGCAGGCCTGACGACCCTGGGGGCGGGGGCAGGGGCGGGGGGGGGGGGGGGGAGGAGGGGGAGGGGAGGGGGGTGTTATGATGCAGGGTGGGCAGAATGTTGTAAACCTGGTCTGCGATCTTCAGTTTAGCATCTAGTGGGGCCGAAGTTACATAGAGAAGGTGAATTTGAATTCCTGGAGGAAATTTGAGCACCCAGATGGTCCAAAGTGTAACGTCCAGCATGTGATGTGTGTCAGTCATGGTGCGGAGATGATGCCAGAGCTGTGATGGGGATCTGGAACCCAGCGACTTGTGATTGATGAAGCGGATAGCTTCCACTGTCAATGTGGATAGTCGCTCAAGGATGGTGTCTCAGATGAACGCATATTTGTCTGTAGTGGGGGTCGAAGCTACAATATCGCAGATCAGGTCCAGTTCATCATGGAGGTGACATAGTAAGCAAAGGAACTTCAAGTTGTCATCAACAAAACGGTGTAGCTGCAGGATGTGGTTGACCGAGGCAAACCATGTGCATGGGTGGTCCTTGCAAATGGGTGGTAGCTGACGCCAATGGATGGGGAAGTCTTGACATAACTGTACACTGCCACTCCCTGTCCATAGCTTTGCAGCATAATTGGCTTGGGTGCAGTAGTTGTGTACCAGCTTTTGACACTGTGAGTGGCACGCGGCACAGTAGGCACAGCTGGCTCGACCTTGGTTGGGAAATCTATGAGTCAGGAAGGAGTTCAACATATAATGCCGACAGGTGTAGAATGGACCAACACAGCAGGGTTGACCATAGTCAACCAATGTGCGGAGCATGACTGAGTATAGTTTCCGGGCCCCTCTGCTGCAGGTGTATTAAAACTGATAAAATCACCTAATGTTTGTGGAACACACGCGGCATACATGGCAGGAACAGTGTGTGCAGTCAGAAACACTCGTAAAGCGGATGCTGGTAGTGTGTGTGTGTGTGGGGGGGGGGGGGGGGGGGCTGGTGCAAAATCCGGAGTTCCGGCATAAACATGAAATTTCTTGCGTTGAGGATCTGACTCGATTTGTACCGCCACTGATTCAGGTGGAAAGTTCACACTGGCACTTGAGAAACCCGTAAACATAGTCACTGGGGTTTGAGCACATTGTGCCAGCCATTGTTGAGCATTCAGAATATGTGGAAAGTACATATTTGTTGTAAAATGTTTGCATTCAAAGTTTTGTGTGTGAAAAACGTTCTGTTGGTACAGAACACTGCCGTAAGACTGCTGACTCATGTACGGTAACAAAAAGCTATTATTTGCACCTGATGCCAGCACACATGGCTGTGGGAATGTAGAAGCACTGTCCTGTTGAGTACACCTAGTCAGTGTGTTTGGGAACTGTGTCAAATTATTGCAAACACAAAGTGGATAATTGTAAAACCATGACGAAGTGTCCGTTGGAAAACCTAGTTGGCAAATGTGCAGTGTAGTGGGTGGCAAGCAATCCATTGTGTACCACTCGACAGTAACAGAGTTCATTGTAGTACTCGCAAACAAAATTCAGGGTCACCAATATGGGTTTAGTGTTGTAGGATTGCAGGATCCAATGATATACACTATACCATGTGTAATAAGCACTATTTTATTAATCAGAAGCACACATATACAGTTATATACATTCTTGATTCTCATTGCACGTGTGTACTGTTTCACGTAGCCACAGACTGCTCGCAAAGAGCTTGCCAAACAGAGATGTTACATGCTACTTGGTCAATAGTTGCCACAGACTCTTTAGTTTCAGTGATATTGGTAAGAGTGATCTTTTATAGCCTATGGAAAAACAAGCCATTTAAGAAGGAAACAGAAACAATGTTGTTATGCAACCTGTGATAGAAAGCAACAACTGAAATAACAGCACAACAGAACAGTCAAAGAAATCTAAAAGAATACCACAAAAGTGGGTACCAAAGGAACTGAATACCATGAATGTTGGCAGTCAAGTAGGTTTTATAGTTAATATTCCTTGTAGCTGAAATTAAAAAATCTCTCAAGATGACTGCAGCTTATTGAAGGAAGTTTCCTATGAAGAATTTACAGAGTACTTTTGTAAAGAGATACTGCAAAAATGTGCACCCTATTTCTGCAACTTGTTCATCCATTAAGATGCTCATTCTCATTACATGACATAGTGTGTCTCTGCTATGGACATAACAGGATGAAACAATTTATAATGGGAAAACCTATTCATTATGGGTACAAGTTGTGATGTCCTGCAACATCTGAGTGCAGTCCATACACAGGCAAAGAAGAAGGAAAAGCATTGGGCACTTCAATTACAAGAAAATTCTGTGTAGGTTTTCTCCATCCCCATTCTGTTGTCTTTATTAACAACTGTTTCAGCTCACTTCAATGCTTGGAATCAATAAGCAAGCATGAGTTACACTGCATTGGCACTGTCTGAAGAGATAGGATTGAAAAATCATCATTGAAAGATGTAAAGAAAAAGGAACCATGTGGTTCATATCATGTTCTCCACGATGAACCCCTTATCCTGCTAAGGTGGCATGGCAGCAACCAAAGAACATTAACAACAAACCTGAAATTTAATGATTGACTCACCATGGGGACCTGAAAGAGACAGAGTGATGCAGAATGAAAGCATGTAACCATGCCTCAACCAAATTAGTACAGCTCTAAAACAAAGGGGTGGAAGGGGTTGATCTTTTTGACAAACTGTGAGGTCTGTATAGAACCAGGATTAACTCCAATAAATGGTACTGACCACTTGTTAGAGTCTATCGTGACGGTAGCCTTATCAATATGGAAATGATGTATAGAAAGATGAAGATGAATTCTGATGAAGACAGTACTATCACTAATGATGCCAGCAGAAATGGATAAACCTCAAGGGCCTACGCCAAAATCCATATGTGGTGTAGCATATTATATCCACAGAGACAAGTTGGATACTTGATGGACAAAATTCTCACTCGTAGGAGATGTAAAAATTGTGGAAAATGCACAAAATTTCATGTTATAAAATGTAATGTTGGTCTTCACTCTTTTTCGTTTTGCAATGTCACAAGTACAAATTGTCTAAAATACAGAAAAAATTTGCTTTTATAATCTGATGACAGCCTTCATCCACTTTTTTCCCCAATACTATCAGTGACTGAATTATAAATTTTTAAAATAGTACAGTATCAACATTTTATGAAAAAAATAAGACTTAAGATTGTTTACGTAAAAATTATCTTGTGCTATTGAAATTAAACATGTCTCTGTTCTCACCACTTACAGGTAACTGTTATTCTTGGATAAGTGTCATGGTGGTGAAATAAGGCATTAAACTAGCAGCAGAAGACAAACAGCAGCTATATGCTATAACTGAGAAGGAACTAACCTGTTTTGAAAGAGTAGTTTTTCTGCTTTTTGTGAGCTTTTTTAAATGTAACTCATGCAGGGTGATCCATTGATACTGACCAGGCCAAATATCTCATGAAATATGCATCAAACAAAAAAACTACAAAGACCAAAACTTGTCTAGCTTGAAGGGGCAAACCAGATGGCGCTATGGTTGGCCCTCTAGATCGCACTACCATAGGTCAAATGGATATCAACTGCGTTTTTAAAAATAGGAACCTCATAATTTTTATTACATGTTCGTGTAGTATGTAAACAAATATGAATGTTTTAGTTGGACCACTTTTTTCATTTTGTGATAGATGGCGCTTTAATAGTCACAAATGTATAAGTACATGGTATCACATAACATTCCACCAGTGCGGACGGTATTTGCTTCTTGATACATTACCCATGTTAAAATGGACCATTTACCAATTGGGGAAAAGGTCGATATCATGTTGATGTACAGCTATTGTGATCATAATGCCCAATGGGCGTGTGCTATGTCTGCTGCTCAGTATCCTGGACGAAATCATCCAAGTTACGTTATTTAAGGAAACAGGAAGTGTTCAGCCACATGTGAAACATCAATCATGACCTGGAACAAATGATGATTCCCAAATAGGTGTTTTAGCTGCTGTCATGGCTAATCTGCACATCAGTAGCAGAAAAATTGTACGAGAATCGGGAATCTCGAAAACGTCGGTGGTGAGAATGCTACATAAACATCGATTGTACCCGTACCATATTTCTATGTACCAGGAATTAGATGGTGATGACTTTGAATGTTGTGTACAGTTCTGCCATTGGGAACAAGAGAAATTACAGATTTTTTGCATGTGTTCTATTTAGCGACGAAGTGTCATTCACCAACAGCGGTAATGTAAACCAGTAGAATATGCACTATTGGGCAACAGAAAGTCCACGATGGCTGCAACAAGTGGAACATCAGCGACCATGGCGGGTTAATGTATAGTGTGGCATTATGGGAGGAAGGATAATTGGCCCCTATTTTATCGATGGCAATCTAAATGGTGCAACATATGCTGATTTTCTATGTAATGTTCTACCGATGTTACTACAAGATGTTTCACTGCATGACAGAGTGGCGATGTAATTCCAACATGATGGATGTCCGGCACATAGCTCGCATGCGGTTGAAGCGGTATTGAATAGCATATTTCATGATACGTGGATTGGTCATCGAAGCACATTCACTGGATCTGACATCCCCAGATTCCTTTCTGTAGGGAAAGTTGAACGATATTTGCTATCGTAATCCACTGACAATGCCTGACAACATGCGTCAGCGCATTGTCAATACATATGCAAGCATTATGGAAGGTGAACTACTCGCTGTTGAGAGGAATGTTGTTGAAACTTCCTAGCAGATTAAAACTGTGTGCCCGACAGAGACTCGAACTCGGGACCTTTGCCTTTCGCGGGCAAGTGCTCTACCAACTGAGCTACCGAAGCACGACTCACGTCCGATACTCACAGCTTTACTTCCGCCAGTATCCGTCTCCTACCTTCCAAACTTTACAGAAGCTCTTCTGCGAACCTTGCAGAACTAGCACTCCTGAAAGAAAGGATACTGCGGAGACATGGCTTAGCCACAGCCTGAGGGATGTTTCCAGAATGAGATTTTCACTCTGCAGCGGAGTGTGCGCTGATATGAAACTTCCTGGCAGATTAAAACTGTGTGCCCGACCGAGGAGACGGATACTGGCGGAAGTAAAGCTGTGAGTACCGGACGTGAGTCGTGCTTCGGTAGCTCAGTTGGTAGAGCACTTGCCCTCGAAAGGCAAAGGTCCCGAGTTCGAGTCTCGGTCGGGCACACAGTTTTAATCTGCCAGGAAGTTTCATATCAGCGCACACTCCGCTGCAGAGTGAAAATCTCATTTTGGAAACATCCCTCAGGCTGTGGCTAAGCCATGTCTGCGCAGTATCCTTTCTTTCAGGAGTGCTAGTTCTGCAAGGTTCGCAGAAGAGCTTCTGTAAAGTTTGGAAGGTAGGAGACGGATACTGGCGGAAGTAAAGCTGTGAGTACTGGACGTGAGTCGTGCTTTGGTAGCTGAGTTGGTAGAGCACTTGCCCGCGAAAGGCAAAGGTCCCGAGTTCGAGTCTCGGTCGGGCACACAGTTTAATCTGCCAGGAAGTTTCATATCAGCGCACACTCCGCTGCAGAGTGAAAATCTCATTCTGGAAACATCCCTCAGGCTGTGGCTAAGCCATGTCTGCGCAGTATCCTTTCTTTCAGGAGTGCTAGTTCTGCGAGGTTCGCAGAAGAGCTTCTGTAAAGTTTGGAAGGTAGGAGACGGATACTGGCGGAAGTAAGGCTGTGAGTACCGGACGTGAGTCGTGCTTCGGTAGCTCAGTTGGTAGAGCACTTGCCCGCGAAAGGCAAAGGTCCCGAGTTCGAGTCTCGGTCGGGCACACAGTTTTAATCTGCCAGGAAGTTTCATATCAGCGCACACTCCGCTGCAGAGTGAAAATCTCATTCAGGAATGTTGTTACACGTATTGCCAAATGCATTGAGATTGATGGACATTATTTTGAGCATTTATTGCATTAACATGGTATTTACAGGTAATCACGCTGTGACAGCATGCGTTCTCAGAACTGATAAGTTCACAAAGATACATGTATCACAGTGAAACAACTGAATTAAATGTTCAAATGTAACTGCATTCTGTAGTGTAATTTAAATAACCTACCTGTTACCAACTGTTCATCTAAAATTGTGAGCCGTATGTTTGTGACTATTACAGTGCCATCTATCACAAAACAAAAAAAGTGGTCCACTAAAACATTCATATTTCTTTGCGTACTACACAAATATGTAATAAAAAATAGGGGTTCCTATTTTAAAAAATGCAGTTGATATCGTTTGACCTATGGCAGCACCATCTAATGGGTCAGCCATTTTTTCCTTTGACACTTATTTTGTGAGATATTTGGCCTGGTGACGATCAATGGACCACCCTGTATACCTAAAAATAGTATACAGCAGGGTAGTGATATTTTTTCGTGGTTAGAGTCTGTGGACCATATGATTCTGCTTGGTAGCAAGGGAACACTTACCTCTTCTTCTTCTTCTTCTTCTTCTTCTTCTTCTGGAATGTAGACTTTTCATACATTAAAAAATTTCAAAAATTGCTAGAAATTGTTAAATACTCTAGCTTTAGCAATTACAGTTTAACTTAAGGATGGTAAAGTAAAAATAATTGTAGGAAGAATGAGGAGGAGGAAAGGGATGGGGGAAAGTGAGGAGGGAAAATGTAGGGAGGACAAAGAGAAAGCTGAAGATGCAGAGAGAGGAAGTGAGGGGAGAGAGAAGGGCAAGAGGTTGAAAAGGGGGTGGTGCAGAGACTGCACGATCTGGATTTTGGGTAGAATGTTTCTTACCTCAGGACACAACAAGACGGAGTCAGTGATGTGGTGGATGATGTGGTTGAACTTCCCAAGGCTGGGGTGTTTCTGGGTGATCAGAAGAGAGCAGGTCAGCTGCTGATGAACAGGTTCACTGGTGTCTGAGGAGCAGATGACAGGAGAGAGACTTGTTTATGGATGAGCAGGATAGGATATTGTTTGTCAGTGAAGTCTCTTGTAAGTTTACTTAACAGATGGCAAAGTTGTAAGGAAGAGACTTGTTGACATGGAACAAGTGTCATAATCAAAAAGTCTCTTTCTTACAGGCTTGCCGTCCATGGATGCAGTGGAAAGCAAATCTTTCATGCTGTATGCTCCTTTGGCAACTGTAAACCTGTTATCTAGCAACCAACCAGCTCTCCTCTTATCACCTAGTATCACCCTGGCCTTGAAAAGCTTAACCACATCCTCCACCAGGGCTCCCACTACCTCTTGCCTTACCCTGAGATGAGGGTTATTCTTTCAAAAATCCTACCCATATTCCCCAAAGTATTGTACCACTCCCCACCCACAGAATATCCTTGTCCATACCTATTCCAATCCTACTCCCAATCCTGCACCTCATGAGTCATTCCCCTGTGGGCAGTCCAGGTGCAAGATCTACCCCACACAATAAATTTCCTTTACTTCATGTGTATGGTCACAAAGTTTTTGTCATCAGACTACCAATTTTGGTCTATGATGACCATCTTCAGATCTGCAGCAAAATATGAGAAAAACACAAATATGTTAGCAGATAGTCTACAACTTAAAACAGTAAAATATACCATAATGAACAGTATTACTGATGTACATGTGCGTTTGTGTCCTTAAATATGAAGATGAATATCTGTTTTATAAAAACATGTACTAATATACTGGAGCCATAGTGGCATCATCAAATGTTAAACACAAAATGAAATGCAAGCATCATCAAATATATATAAACAACATAATATTCAAGAGTCATCTTGTCAGCAGCACTACTGTTGAAAACAAAATGCTGTACAGTAGCCACAAAATGTTTGTGTTGGAAGTTCACCAGATGTTGCCACTGAAGGCATACACATACTCTTCAATGACTAATTGTACAATGTAAAATAAAGGGAGATACAATCAGTAAAGTTGTAGGGAAGCATCCTACTTATGCCATATAGAATTCATATTCATTCCATTGTGTGCCAGTCTAGTCTGCTGTAACTAGCTTTGAGGTCAGGAATGTTGGCGCAATACCTTAAAAGTAAAGTAAATAGTTTGAAAAGCTAATAGCATGTCAGGAGTGATGCCAAAATAATAATGTGTCAAGTTTCAGTTCAGTAACTTTAACAGTTTTGGAAATTTGAATGTTTTATGTAAAAATCATTGACTCAACAGGAAGGAGCTAGAAACTTCAAAATTTATATTTGGATTCCTTTTTTCATTGCAATTTAATGGAAACAGCTTGCTTGATCTCACAAAGTAATATTTTGGTTGAAATTCATGATTTTCTGTTTTTATTTCCTAAAAGTTCAGAAGCAAGATACATTATGTGAGTGATTAGATAAAGCTAGGATGTTTAGATTTAGGTAGAATGGAGATATGCTATAATAACAAAGATGTGAGAAGTTTCCAGAAGGTATCTATAAAACTATAATTGTAGCGTCTCTGCAAAGGGCTAGTTCAGAGGTCATCTATTGTATGCAGTGCAACTAAAATAATTCTCTTGACAAAAGTATTTAACCTAGTCACATTAGAATTGCAAGCTTCATTGGCCTTCAGCGAATAAAGCAATTAATTATTTAGTAAATGGAAGTGGTGTTTTGTTAGCCCAGCGGCTAGTCAGTAAGGCAAATGTTGTTGGCTGCGCCTTCGGCAGTCTGCACTGTGGCTATATGAATAAGAGTGTGCAGGCTAGAGTAAGGCCCCAGTTCTCTTCTAGATTTGTATCAGCATGCAATCTGTGTTGGAAGCTGCGTCACATTCGTGCAGTTGCCAGGAACAACCTTGGATGCTGTATTATGTAACTCGATATGCACTTAACAATGAGTTCGCATTGGGGTAAAGAGTTAATTACGGAATGGCTCCAGTGATTTAGTCTCTGTTTGTGTATGTCATATTTTCACGTGTTGATGCAAGACAGACTTTCTACCATTACTAGTGTGGCGTTTGAAGAGTATTAACATCAAATTTTGGCAGGCAGTCACTTTGAACATTTACATCGATAACGATTATTGAACAGTTTCATTATCTAGGGATAATAGGATCCACACAATAGACTCTGAATAGCTCTGATAGTACAAAAGCTGATATGGGTAATCATTTGTCTGGAATTTTATGCTTTATAGTTTTCAGAATATAGTGAAAATTGTTACAGAAAACTGCATTTTCTATGAATCATAGACGTCATCATAAATCCTCTGAGTAATGAACTTCAATAATCAATAACTTTTTTTCCATCAGAGTGGACGCAGTGAACTTTAATTGCAGGCATCACTTTTTGCTAATCACTTTCTGGTTGCCAACATTGTAGCTAAAGAGCCTATTTTGAGAACAGCAAAAAATTTCCACCCACCTACCCACGAAGTCTCTAATGCACTTACAAGGTGTAAGAGGCATTACACAATAAAAAGTGATGAAATAAAACATGACAAAAGTTAGATGGTTAAAAAGGAAAAACTTAGGAGACAGTAACTGACATACACTCAAGTGGCAATATTATTGATAATAAAATAAATAATTAACAGCATTCAGAGTGCACAGAATAATATAAAAATTATAAAACCTAGCGAAAGAAGCAAAATTAAAGAAAACAGACTGCCACTCATAATCAGCACCCTCTGTTGGCACTAATGCCAGAATGCCGCATAGGCGAGAAATGGTTAAAGGTATGTGACAGCCAGAGCCCCTCATAGTCATGTTATATATCAGCTATCCTGCAATTACTGTACAGCATTCTGTCCAGGAAAGACAAGTAATCGACTGTCTGCTCACATGAATGGTAACCGTCAAACTGTTAACTTGACCACCCAATTGCTGAACATGCTGCGCACCCCAGAAATGATTTCAACATCTGCTTCACTATACAGGGCATTTGGATACTGCAACACAAGTTTCTCTGAATTAAACAGATGGGAATTGTCTCTCCAACATATCCTGCAATCTCAAAATTCCCCTGGCTAAACAACTGCTAACCTATACACACTACCCCATCTTATCTTTCCCCTTCTCTCTGCTGTCCATAACATTCCTTCTCTGTCCAGATTGTGCACTATCTTCTCCCACCAACCTTCCCATCCCCATGTGGGAATTCAATCTCCCTCTCTCTCTCTCTCTCTCTCTCTCTCTCTCTCTCTCTTCGGTCCAGCACCTCTCATTTCCCTCTATCCTTTCTTTCTCTCTCTTCTTCTTCACATTTCTCTCTTTTTTTCCTTCGTTTCCCCCTCTCACTCTTTCTACATCCCTTTTTGCTATATCCTTTGGACTCTTTTCATCTTGTTTTCATCTCTCCAAAGATCTGCTTCGAACCTGGTAGCACCTCCTTGCATCATTCCCGACCCTGTATCCACCTCCATCAGGTCAGGCAACTGATTTTAATAATCAAGTATCAATAATCAGTCTTTCAGTGGCCACATGAGTGTGTGTTTGGGTGTCTGTGTGTTTTTGTATGTGAATGAGTGTACTCTTGTTAGAAAAAGGGCTGCTGCTCAAAAGCTAGTGTAAATGCTGTTTCCTGTTATGTGTTTATGTGCTTCATGCATCTGTCAGCTATAGTTTCATGATTGCCTTTCCTTTGTTTTACGCAAATGGAACTGTATCATTTATGTTGATGAAGTAGCCCTTTGAGTATGCCTAATTGCCAAGGGACATGCAAACCTTTGCAGAACAATTCAGAATTAGTCTCTAAACTCTTTTCTTTCAGTTGTTTGTGCACAGCCTTATTAGTATACAGTAAATGATCCATCCCACATGAGGGTGGGGGGAGTATCTGGCCAGTTTCTAGGAGGCCAATTCCACACCCCAAAACAACAACTGTAGCAAACATTCCATTCGTGTATAAACCAACCCTGTAGAAACTTCTAAGACTACTTTCCATTTTCAGTGGCAGAGTCACTGAAGTAGGTCCTTAAGTATATTGGGCTTCTGGATATGTTTGTTTATATATTCTTGAGCTGTAGACCCAATGCAACATTCAGAATGGAAAGACTCCATTTTCTGTGTTAAATGTGAAGAATATTTTCCACATTCATTTGAGGAAGTGTTAACCTTCAGCAGTTTACAAATAAGATGGAGAGGTTCTGTTCTGTAAATTCATTTACATATATTTCAGTAGAGCTGTATCTGGGAAAAGTTATTGGCCTGTATCATACTAAAAGAATCATCAATTCATATGAAAGTAACTCTTGCACCAACAAAATATTTTATATCATTCTGTAGATATATGACTCCTTCATGTACAAAAGGTCACATAAGATATAAAATATCAAATGTTAAGAAAATGCATATTTTAGTAGGGTAATAAACCGCATATAATAAGGCAACATTAATATATAAAACTTTTGCACTAATTGTGATGATGAGTTATCACAAAACTGAAAGGTACAAAGAATGCAGAATGCAGCAAAACAAAACTAGGAACATTATAGATAAGCCAGAAGAAAAACAGAATATTAAAGATGAGTTCTGCTCCTAAGGCACAGTCATTGGAGGGTTTAGAACAGCAAGTACAGGAAGAATTAGGTTCTAGGTACCAGGTCACAAATTGTTCACAAATTGTTCAACTGGGATAGGTCTGTATAGGATTTAGCAAAAATTATCAGATGTTGACAGATGAGTGAACTGGACACAGCATGGCTAAAAAAAATGGAGTATCAGGTTTAACTTGGACAAAATAGGAGCTGCTACTGAACATGCAAGTGTAGGCTTTGTGCAGGTCCCATTGTTCCATGACAAGCCATGGGTAACCGTTGTTGTAACACAAATAAAAAAAAGTGGAGGATGAACCCTTGGAATGGCTGCAAGACCTCATTTTGGTGCTGTTTCCGTTTATGACCTAGAAAGACAGGGATATTTTTCTCCTTGCCTGTGCCTGAGTTGGATAGATGCAGATAAGTTAGCAGATCTGTTAGCAGAATCAATGAGGAGGTTCACCAGCATACAGATTCACATTCCTGTAGATGCTGGTGTCCGGTAAAACATCTGTTTTATGCTAAATTTAGAACTTAGGTTGGCAGAGACTCCTAAATGAGCTCATTAAAGTATTACTAATGGAGAAATCAGTTTCTTTTTTAATTACTTATTTATTTAGTACCCCATTTATATCATTTGCCAGAGTATTAGTGCAACACATCTAGCTCTTTATTTCATGAAGTAATGAAAGATGTCAACAGCGGATGTTAAATTGGTGTCATATTTCTGGATTTCCAGAAGGCTTTTGATTCCATTACTCACAAGTGTCTCCTAAAGAAATAGCATGCAGTTGTGGCACTGGATTCATTACTTTCTGTCCGAAAGTCATTGTAATACTTGGAAAGTCATCAAGTAAAATTGAAGTGATATTTGGCGTTCCCCAAGGAAGTGTTACAGGCCCTCTGCTGTTCCTAAGATCTATAAATGATTTAGGAGATGATATGAGCAGCCCTCTTAGACCATTTGCAGATTATGCTACCTTTACCATCTGTTAAAGCTACCAGAAGATCAAAACCAATTGCAAAATGTTTTAGATGAGATATCTGTATGATGCAAAGAGTGCCAACTGACTCTAAATAATGAAAAGCATGAAGTCAGTCACATGAGTATTAAAAGGAATGCTTTACATTTTGGTTACATACTAAATCACACAAATCTGAAGACTGTCAATTCAACTAAATACATATGTATAACCAGTGCTTTTTTTTCTAAAAAAAGTTTGAGGGTACTCCAACATTGGGTATAATGTAGTGAAAATTACTTATAACTGAAGCATGGGATACCACCCGGCTGCTTTTAGCCATGACGTCATCATCATCATCATCATCATCATGGTAGTGGGACCATAGACACATCTATCGGTAGCTCGGCATTTGAGCATACACATATTTGCTTAGCACTACCGTGCCCACTATTAGCGAGAAAGGGCACTACATGCTTGTCGAACTGGCTGCCAGTGATTCAGTTGTCGAGAACAGTTGGCACTGCTTCAAAATTCTTGCAACAGTCAGTGACATCGCTTTTCCCACCATAAACTGCACTGGTATCATTCATATTGCAATTACCAACACGATAAAATGAAATATAAAACTTATGTCTGTGAAATAAATCTTTGGCACTCTTCCAAGTTTTCAACATTGTAAGAAAATTACTTTGTCGAAGAAAAAGTTTAGGGGTACGCATCCCCCAGAAAAACCGCACTGTGTATAACAACTGTAAACAACTTAAATTGGAATGATCACACAGTTCATGCTGTGGGGATGGCAAACCAAAGACTGCATTTTTAGGTAGAATGCATAGAAGAAGAATCCACAAAAGATATCACCTTCACTATGCTTGTCCATCTTCTACTGGAGTATTGCAGTGTGATATGGTAAACCATGCCAGATAAGGTTATTGGAGGACACCAAAATTTTTGAAAAAGGGCAGCTCATTTTGTATTAATGTGAAATAAGGGAGAGAATGTCACAGTCTTGAACATGAGTTGGGGTGGCAGCAATATAACAAATCATTGTGGCAAGACCTTTTTGCAAAATTTTAGTCTCCAGATTCCTCCTTCAAATATGAAAATGTTTTGTTGATGCCCATCTATGGAAGGTTAAGTGTGAATTGCAGAGTGGTGATGTAGATGTAGCATAAAGGATAAAGTAGTTACAGTATTCTTTTTTGGAGAGCTAATTAGTTGGAAATCAAAGACAATTGCCTATTTGAACACTATATGTAGGTGGTTATAAATTAGCTGCATGTTCAGTTACACTGCCTAGCACAAAAAGTAAAGCAACCAGAATGTGTACAGGAAACTAAATGAAACTGCATGGATCTAGAGGGTATGTGGTGTTATTTTGGTGACACAAAATCAAGAGAAATTTGGAAAGAACACTCTGTTTTGGTGTATCAAAACAATGTTGCACTCCCTTTGGTCTGGATTCTTGAACTGATGTGGTCAGTAAGAGTATCATAAATCCAATGTTCTCTCTTTAGCTAAGCCCACCCACAACTGCTGTAACTGGTCCTTGATATCCTAAATACTGGCATTGGGACTGAGCTGACATCTGAGCTGGTTTCACACATGTTCTAGAAGTGACAGATGTGAGGATCTTGATGGCCCTGGTTGTAATTAAGTATCACACAGGTAGTTCATAGAGACATGTTCTGTGTGTGGGTGAACATTTTCCTGCTGAAAAATGGCACCAAAATACTGTTCCACTTGAGATAACACAGAGGATGCAGAATGTCTGCCATGTACTGGTGTGCATTCAGAGTTCCAAGAATCATTAGCATCCAAAACCCAGTCATACAAAGTGGCTCAGGGCACCATGATGCCTGGAGTAACACTACTATGCTTTCCAAAACATTGGAAGAATGGGCTCTCTCCTCAGGTTGGAGCCATACTCACTGACAATAGTCTTCTAGGATAGTGCAGGACCATGATTCAGTGCTGAATGCAATGCAACACAATTTGTCACTAGTCCATGCTCCCCAGTTATGGCACCACTTTAATTGCAGCTTTTTGTGTGATACTGTTAAAGACTTGGTGCACAATATGGTGATATTCTCTAGGGTTGGGTAGACATGGTCGACTGGCACCTTAATGAGTATTCAAAAATGGTTGTGAGCACTATGGGACTTAACATCTGAGGTCATCAGTCCCCTAGAACTTAGAACTACTTAAACCTAACTAACCTAAGGGAATCACACACATCCATGCCTGAGGCAGGATTTGAACCTGCGACTGTAGCGGTCGCGTGGTTCCAGACTGAAGTGCCTAGATCTGCTCGGCCACAGCAGCTGGCCTTAATGAGTGTGCCTGCCTTCATGTTCTCACACCGTCCAACACTAGGCCACTGCTGTTTGCCCCAAAGTTCTGGATATTGCATGATTTGACTGGCTAGTCTACATCTAAAACTACATCGATACTCAGCAATAGACCTTAAGGCACGTAGTGGAGGGTACCCTGTGCCACTACTAGTCATTTCCTTTCCTGTCCTACTCACAAACAGAATGGCTGAAAGACTATTTATATGCCTCCATATGAGTCCTAATTTATCGTATCTTATATTGATTATCATTATGCACAATGTATGTTGAAGACAGTCAGCTTCAAATTTCAGTTCTCTAAATTATCTCAATAATGTTCCTTGAAAAGAAGGTTACCTTCCCTCCAGAGATTCTCATTTGAGTTCCCAAGACATATCTGTAATGCTTGCATGTTGTTCAGACCTACCAGTAACAAATTTAGTAGCCCACCTCTGAATTGCTTCTATATCTTCCTTTAATGGTACCTGGTGAACCACACTTTCCTGGAACTCTCCCAATAAACCAAAGTCAATCATTCACCTTTCCTACTACAATCCGCACATGCTTATTTTGTTTCATATGACTTTGCAACATTACACCCAAATATTTAAATGACATGATTGTGTCAAGCAGGACTCTACTAATGCTGTATCCAAACATTACTGGTTGGTTTTTTTCCTACTCATCTGTATTTTAAGACTTACCAAGCGGGAAAGTGCCGGTAGACAGGCACAATAAATAAATCACACAAACACACACACACACACACACAATTTCTAGCTTTCCCAACCGACTGTTGCTTCTTCAGGGAAGAGGGAAGGAGAGGGTAAGACGAAAGGATGTGGGTTTTAAGGGAGAGGGTACGGAGTCATTCCAATCCCGGGAGCGGAAAGACTTACCTTAGGGGGAGAAAAGGACAGGTGTACACTCGTATATATATATATATATATATATATATATATATATATATATATAATAGAAAGAAACTTCCACATGGGAAAAAGGTATTAAAAACAAAGATTCCAAGACTTACCAAGCGGGAAACCGCCGGCAGACAGGCACATGAACAAAACACACAAACACACACACAGAATTACTAGCATGTCTGCATGTCTGCTTGTGTCTGTGTATGTGCGGATGGATATGTGTGTGTGTGTGTGTGTGTGTGTGTGTGCGAGCGAGTGTACACCTGTCCTTTTTTTCCCCTAAGGGAAGTCTTTCCGCTCCCGGGATTGGAATGACTCCTTACCGTCTCCCTTAAAACCCACATCCTTTCGTCTTTCCCTCTCCTTCCTGAAGAAGCAACCATCGGTTGCGAAAGCTAGTAATTCTGTGTGTGTGTTTGTGTGTTTTGTTCATGTGCCTGTCTGCCGGCGCTTTCCCGCTTGGTAAGTCTTGGAATCTTTGTTTTTAATACCTTTTTCCCATGTGGAAGTTTCTTTCTATTATATATACGAGTGTACACCTGTCCTTTTCTCCCCCTAAGGTAAGTCTTTCCGCTCCCGGGATTGGAATGACTCCGTACCCTCTCCCTTAAAATCCACATCCTTTCGTCTTTCCCTCTCCTTCCTTCTTTCCTGAAGAAGCAACCGTCGGTTGCGAAAGCTAGAAATTTTGTCTGTGTGTTTTATTTATTGTGCCTGTCTACCGGCGCTTTCCCGCTTGGTAAGTCTTGGAATGTTTGTTTTTAATATATTTTTCCCATGTGGAAGTTTCTTTCTATTTTATTTACCTTATATTTTTATACATATAGGGCTAGCTGCTATTCTTCACGTCAACTAGAAATTTTGTCTAAGTCATCTTGTATCCTACTATTGTCACTCAACAATGACACCTTACTGTACACCACAACATCATAAAGAAACAACTCTAGTTTGCTGCCCACCCTTTACACCAAATCATTTATGTATATAGAGAATAACAACGGTCCTATCACACTTCCCTGGGGCACTCCTGATAATACCATTGTCTCTGATGAACATTTTCCATTGAGGATTTAAGAAGTCTTTGAGGCATCCACATATCTGTGGACATATTCCATATGCTAATACCTTCTTCATTAGCCTGCAATGGGACACCATGTCAAATGCTTTCCAAAAATTTGGGAACATGGAGTCTGACTGTTGCCCATCATCCCTAACTTACAGTATAACATGTGAGGAAAGAACAAGCTCTGAGTTTCATATTAGTGATGCTTTCTAAAACCATGCTGATTTGTGGACACAAGCTTCTTGGTCTCTAGAAAATTTATTGTAATCAAACTGAGAATGTGTTCAAGGATTCTGCAGCAAACCAATGTTAGGGATATTGATCTGTAATTTCGTTAGGGATATTGATCTGTAATTTCGTGGGTCAGTTCTTTTGCCCTTCTTATACACAGAAGTCACCCTTGCTTTTTTCCAGTCACTTGGAACTTTGCACTGGGTCAGAGATTTGCAATAATTGCAAGCTAAGTAAGGGGCCAGTGCCATAGAGTACTCTTTGTAAAACTGAGTTGGGATTATACTCAGACCTTATTTGTTTTCAACTCTTTCAGTTGTTTCTCTATGCCATGGAAGCTTATTACTGTGTCATTCATAAAGGAGTCTGTTCAATGGTCAAATGACAGTATGTTTGATTCTCTTGTGTGAACAATTTCTTGAAGGTGAAATATAAAACCTCAGCTTTTGTTTTGCTATCTTCACAGACTCGTCAAGAAGTAATTGGATGGAAGCCTTAGACCCCCTTAGCAATTCTACATAGGACCAGAATTTCCTCAGGTTCTGTCTCTTCGTTATTTCTCCTCCTCTCTTTTACTGGTCACTCCCCCCCCCCCCCCCCCCCCCCCCCCCACACACACACACACAAAGCTCCTGACTGCACCTAGCAGCCCTATCCTGTCCCCAGCATATCTGTGCATGCTCCCACAAGCAGAATTACATGCTCCCCCTCCTGCTACCCCTCCCCCTCCTTGCCCCAGCCTCCTCCTTACTGCCTCTACCATCAGGCTCAATTGCTCACAGTCTGGTCATGGTGGCCAGAGACAGTGGAAATCAGCATGTAAGTTGCACTTGCATGAATGTGAGGGTGTTTTCTATGTTACAAGAAGGCCTTTGAGCTGAAAGCTCACATGTATAGTAGTCTTTTTGTTGTGCCTGTCTGTGACAAAACATCTCTTCTATATAGTGAGTTGCAATCTACCCTTTTCATAACATTACTGAACCTGAATATAATAAGAAATACTGTGAAAATAGCCAGGGTTTACATCTTTTGTCAGAAATTGACAGATTAGACAATGTAAGTTGATGAAAATGTGTTAGAAAACCATATAGAGTGTGCTAATATAGTGATGGAGATTTTAATGCACAGGTAGGCAAAGACAGAAAGGGATTTGAGCAAGTATTGGGATGTGTAGGATATGGAGGCAGAAATGAAGAAGGGGAAAGACTCCTGGATTTGTGCCAGAGGAATGGAATGAAAATAGTAAACAGCTGGTTTATGAAGAGAGAAAGTCATGTTATCACCAGATACAGTTGGGATGGAAGAACGAAGAGAGTAATTGATTATATTCTAGTAGATAGGGAATGGGAAGAGAAAGTAACAAATTTGAAGGTAATTCCAAGTGTGAGTGCAGATGGAGACCATAGATTACTGGTGGGACAATGGAAAATGAATCAATGTGTGAAAAATAGAAAACAGAAGAAAGTGACGAGGATACGGGATTGTAAATTGAAGCAGAGTGAATGTTCTGAGAAGTACAGAGAATTAATAACACAAATATTTCCAAAAGAAGTTTTCTGCGATGTAGAAAAAGAATGGAATTTATTCAAAGACACTTTAGTCAAAGCAGCACAAAACGTATGTGGCAGAACATCTGGAAAGGAAAAAATAAGACAGACAAGTTGGTGGGATGATACCACAATCCAAGCAGTTAGAAGAAAAAATGGAGCATGGAGAAAATGGTGGAAAACTAAAAATGACGAAGACCATAAAAGATATGTAGAGGAAAACAAGAAGTTCAAAGAAATAGTGGAAACACCAAAGAAAAAGACATGGGAAGAGTTTACAAAAAAACTTGAAGAAGATGTGAAGAGCAATAAGAAAATGTTCTATAAAATGATGAAAAATAAAAGGAAGGCTTCTGAAGTACCAGTAAAGATGAAAGATCCAGGGAATATAAAAGATCTCTGGAAAGAACATTTTAAGAAGCTGTTAAACACTGAGGAGCAGGTACATGAGGAAACAACAAATAATGGAGAAATTGAGAGAAGTTGGGAAGCAGAATTTGGACAAATTACATGGGAAGAAATGGAAAAAGCTGTGAAGAAGATGAATGGGGGGAAATCGCCAGGACCTGATGAAGTATCAGTGGACATGATAAGAGCAGCAGGTCCAGTGGGAATGCAGTGGCTTTATAGAATATTATCAAGCGTGTGGAGAAATAGTAAAATACCTGATGACTGGAGAACAGGAGACATTGTTTCCATCTTCAAGAAAGGCAATAAAAGACTTTGTAAAAACTACAGAGGAATAGCCCTCATGAGTCATACAGCCAAGATTTTTGAAAGAATTTTACTAAATCGAATAAGTGAAAAGATAGAAAAGGAGCTGAGTGAAGAACAGCATGGGTTTAGGAAAGGAAGGAGCATGATCGACCTGATATTTTATATCCGCCAACTGATGGAAAAAAGTTGGAAGTATAACAAAAGGGTGATAATGGTTTTTATATACATAGAAAAAGCATATGACTCAGTTGACAGGGAAAGACTCTGGGAAGAACTGAAGAAGATAGATATCTAAGATCGATACATTAATGTTATAAAGACAATGTACAGAGGCCACAATTGTAGAATTAGAACACCATTGGAGAACTCTGAATACTTCGAAATAAGACAAGGACTTAAGCAAGGAAGTATTCTATCTTATGGGCTTTTTAATGTTGTGATGGAGGGAATGAATTGGGCAGTTAAAGATATAGTAAAAGAAAAAGACAAAAAGATGATTCTTGCAGATGATAGGGTAATATGGGGTGACAAAGAGGTAGATGTACAGTTACAGCTTGATGTGTGGAAGGAAATAATGTAAAGGTATGGATTAAAAATAAATAAAGATAAGAGTGAAGTAATGGTATTTGGAAGAGAGAAAGGAATCAATGGAAATATTACCTTGAATGGAGAATCCCTCAAAGTGGTAGAAAGTTTCACTTATTTAGGGAGTGAAATATCTAGGGATGGAAGAATAACTAACGAAATTAATAGGAGCTTACAGAAGGGAGCCAATTTCTACCAAACAATAAAACATCTGATTTGGAATAACGAAGTTTCAGAAAGACGAAAACTCCTTATGTATAAGAATTGTTACATCCCTATTGTCACCTATGGTGGAGAAACATGGACAATGACAGAAAGGGACTGGAGCAGACTGCAAGCAGGGGAAATGAAATTTCTCAGAGCAGTTAAGGGAAAAACAAAAGTCGACAGAGAAAGGAATGTAAAGATTAGAAAGGACCTCAAACAAGAAAGTATGAGAGAAGAAATTGAAAGAAAGAGATTAAGATGGTATGGGCATGTTAAGAGAATGCATGGGTGGAGACTCTCCAAAATTATGGAAGAACTAAAGATGGATGGGAAAAGACCTAGAGGGCGCCCAAGAACACGGTGGAAAATGGGAGTGAGAATATCTGTTGAAAGGAGAGGTGTGACCTGGCAGCAAGTGGAGGAAGAAAAGTGGTGGGAAGACCAAGCCAAATGGAGAGGACTTGTCAGCACCCAGACCCGGCAGTAGCTGGAGCGGGATTCAGATATAGATAGATAGAAGTTGATGAATATGGAATACTGTTAAAAGAGACACAGTGAAACAAGCCATAGACAGTATTTTTCTTAAGGAGAATAGGAATGTTATGTGTATCAGGTATATTTAATAAAATACAACTTTTAAGGAAAATAAGAAAGTTAGTTCCAGAATATCTGTAGAGGACAAAAAACAGTTCAGCAAAGCAGCAGTACAGAGGAAATTTAATGAAATGGAAGTTTCTCCCCCATACAAATCCGAATTAAAGAAATCATTTAAAAGTGAAAGTTGATATGGAGTTATTTCTACATTTACTGAACACACAATATTATTTTTAAATGATAAAATGTCAGCAGTGAAAGCCTTCTACATTTACATTTATACTCTACACCACTGAGAAGGGCTTGACAGAGGGATACCCCATTGTACCAGTTGTCAGAGCTTTTACCTGTTCAAATCATGTATGGAATTCAGGAAAAATGATTGTTTTAGCACATCTGTGTGCACACTTAAATAGTCTAATTGTACTTCACAATCAAGATGGGAGCAATATTTATGGGGTGTAGTACATTCCTAGATTTGGCACTGAAAATTGGCACTAGAAACTTGTCTAAGTTGACTTTCATGGGATAGTTTGTGTCTATTTTCAAGCACCTACCAGTTCAGCTCTTTGAGCATCCTCATAATACACCCCCTTGCAGCCAAAAAACCAGTGAGCATTTATACAGCCCTTTGTTTTATATATATGTTCAATATCCCCTTTTGTTCTGTTTGGTTTGAGTCCCATTGTCTTCAGCAATATTCTAGCAAGAGTCACACACGTGGTATACATGCAGTCTACTATGCAGACTGATAGCATTTCCATAGTATTCTATCAACAAATTGCAAGCTGCTCCCAGTTTTACTTATGGCTGAGACTATGTGACCATTCCATTTCATGTCCCAACAGATTGTAACATCTAGGTACTTGGATGAATTGACCACTGCCAGCCACGACACATTGATATTGCAGTCATTGGATATTATGTTTTACAAAATGTATAATTTTACAGTTTCTGAAGATTTACCATGAGTTGCCATTATTGAAATATTATCAAGATCTGCCTGAATATTTATACAGCTTTTTTGAGACAGTACTTCACTATAGATAACTGCATCATCTGTGTGAAGCTTGAGTTTACTATTAATATTGCCTGCAAGGTCATTAACATACATCATGAATAGTTAGGATCCAAACACATGTTGCTGAGGTATACCTCAAGTTATTTTCTTTTGAAAACTCACTCTTAAAGATAACATTTTGTATTGTCCCCACCAAGAAACCCTCAGCCCAGTTACAAAAAGTGCTTGATAATGCAGTAATATGTGTATGTGGAGTACTGTCTCAATTGTCTTTCAGGAGTCAAGAACCACTGCATTTATGTAATTTAATCTGATTTATTATTTGGTCCTGTAGATTACATGCTGTACATACTAGTAATATACGGCAAGTCAAGAGGAAGAATATGGTATTACATGAGAATTTTAAAAATCACCATGGCCATACCAAGGGCATGGGAAGATTGGCCTCAGCCATAGGTGCAACCACAGAGGGGGTGCAAAACCTAACCTGTTAGAAAACGTGGTTTGAAAATGAACTGGGAGTACATGAATTGTCCTACCTTCTCATGTTTGTATCTTTTGTCTACAAGAAGAATCCTGTCTCTGTCAGTGACTGTAAATGCATCCTGTTGTTAAAGTGCCATTTCTATATTTATTTTGTCCAAGCAAATGAAGAAACAGCTGCTACATAACAGACATCCATCTGTAACATGGTTTATGTGGCAACACTGTGCTTGGTTAACACAGCTGCAGCCTATACAGCTTGGTCTTGTTCAACAGTGGAGCTCTAGTTGCAACTTTGCTATAGTATTGTAAGATCTCAAATGTTAATGAACCAATGGTAAAGCAAATAAGTTATTTGACTGAAGACATCTGATTTTCGCTGACTGTGGACTGTTGCAAGACTTCAATGACTTAATCAGTGAGCTTTTTGCACTTAAAACAAAGAAATGCAAAGTAAAATTATAATGAAAACATATTTTTCAACTCTTAAGTCCTTGTTCTGTTTCTAATTAGCAATGTACATATGTACTGTTGGTAATTTTTAAATATGTGATAATGTTTGTTTATTATTATTTGCATGTGTACCCCACTGGATCACAAAGTGCTTTTAGATTCCTTTTCCCAATCTTCCATATGGCTCTCATTCTCTCCATAGGCTACTTTTCTTTCTTCAATTCACTTGGTTCCCCCTTTTTTATATTCATTAATTTTTCAATTTATGCCATAATTTTGTGTAACCCTTGTTATTGGGAGTCTTTGAACATGTCCACGAAAGATGAATCTTTTTCCTGTGTGTGCTGCCAGATCCAACAATTTCTCTATAGCTTTAGAGGATTTAAATCTCTGTCAGTCCTCCATTTTGTCTAGGTCAAGAATTTTCCTTATAATTCTTTGTTCTCTCATGATGTTTTACAGAGTGCTTTTTCTGTTTAAAATTAAAAATTTCTCTTGCATGCAGTGCTTCAGGATCGATAATCTTGTTGCAACATCTCATTTTTGTGTGTGTGGATATGCACTTTTGGTTGTATATGTTATGCATTATGCTGCACACTCTCTTGAGTTTTTGTAGTTGACCTCTTAGTGCTCCCTTTACTACATCTGATTGTTCTATGATGGTCACTGATGTACATGAAGTTTTTGACTCTTTCAATTTGCCATACTTTGTATTTAACTTCTGAATAAAAAATGTAATGCTGGTGAACAGTTTTCTTGCAAAAGTGATTTTTAGACCCACTTTTTCATTGCATCCTTTCCTTTAACTTTTATCTTATTGCTGTAATTTCATTGTCCACTAGTATCACTAAATAACCTGTGGAAACTAAGAAAGCAATATTAATGTCTTCTTTGTTCATCCAAGCAGTTTCGGTTTCCCGAGATTTTGATTTTTAAATTGTTCTTCCAATGCCCTAAGGACTTTATCTAAGATGAGACTGAAGATGAGTGGTTACAGTTCAACTCCTTGGTAACACCTATTTTAATTTCAAAGGTTTCTGGTATTTCCCACTGAAATTATATTTTGTCCATTGTGTCTATGAATGCTCACTGTCTTTGGGTCAAGCCCTTGTCCTTCCAGAGTATCCACCCTACTCTATGAATCATTTCATGTCTTCTTGAAGCTGACAAAAATGCAAATGCAGGAGCTCTTTTGAATTGCTCATAATTGTTTATAGCCTCAACATCTGTTTCACACATGAGAGCCCTACTAGAAAGACCATGTGGTATTCGCCAACAGAATGTTCATACCGTGGTTGTGTTCTTTGAAGCAAACATTCTGAGGATACCTTGCATGTGAGTTGTAGGAGACAAAACCCTCTCCAGTTATTTACATCTTTCCTATCATCTTTCTTGTGGAGCGGGTGGATGAGTGCATGCTTCCAATATTCTGACAGTTTTTCTAGTGCCAAATATCCTTGATTATTTGTTTAAGTTCCTCAAGCGTGTTTGCTCCTACCTGCTTCAGTAACTCTGTGATGGCACCATTTTCCACAGATATTCTGTTGTTTTTGTGTCTAAGTGTATGTCTGTAGATTTCATCTTTGGTGGTTGGTTGATATTCTGGGCATGTGTGTACAGGAGTCTCCCTGGGAATCTTGAAGGTAGTTCTGGAGAGCTGTGTAGTTGGAAGAAGTATCAAAATTGCTCTGTGCAGTCATTGTGATTTATCAGATCGTGTTTACCATCCTGGTTTCCGAAACATGGAGTTTGTCATGTGTATTTATGGACCTTCTCACTGATCACCCTGTAGAAGTTAAGTGTGTTGTGTTCTTTAAGGTTATTTTCAGTAATTTAATATTGCTCTTTCACATGTGTCCTCTTTGTCTGTCTGATTAATGTTTTCACCTGATGTTTTCACGGGTAGCGGAGGCTGTGTGGCGTGGACTGGGCGGTTTTTTAGGTTAGAAGGCCTCGGGAAAGTACGGGGTGGGCTGCAATGTCAAAGGGTGCATGGCAAATACAGGACGTGCTTGGATCAAGGAACAGTCGGAATTATAGTTGTAAATTGTTGTAGTTGCACTGGAAAAGTCCCTGAGCTTAAAGCGCTAATAGAAAGCACAGAAGCTGATATCGTTATAGGTACACAAAGCTGGCTAAAGCCTAAAATAAGTTCTGCAGAAATTTTTACGAAGTCTCAGACGGTGTTCAGGAAAGATAGATTAGGCAGAATTGGTGGTGGAGTGTTTGTGTGTCTGTAGTGGTTTATATTGTAGTGAAGTCGAAGTAGATACTCCGTGCGAATTGGTATGGGTGGAGGTTATACTTAACAGCCGAATTAAGTTAATAACTGGCTCCTTCTACCGACCCCCAGACTCCGATGATACAGTTGCGGAACAGTTCAGAGAAAGTTTGAGTCTCATAACAAATAAATACCCCACTCATATGGTTATAGTTGGTGGGGACTTCAACCTACCCTCGGTATGTTGGCAAAAATACTTGCTCAAAACCGGTGGTAGGCAGAAAACATCTTCCGAGATTGTCCTAAATGCTTTCTCCGAAAATTATTTCAAGCAGTTAGTCCACGAACCCACGCGAATTGTAAATAGTTGCGAAAACACACTTGACCTCTTGGCCACAAACAATCCAGAGCTGATAGAGAGCATCATGACTGATACAGGGATTAGTGATCACAAGGTCATTGTAGCAAGGCTCAATACCATTTCTTCCAAATCCATCAGAAACAAACGCAAAATAATTTTATTTAAAAAAGCGGATAAAGTGCCACTAGAAGCCTTCCTAAAAGACAATTTCCATTCCTTCCGAACTGACTATGCGAATGTAGACGAGATGTGGCTCAAATTTAAAGATATAGTAGCAACAGAAATTGAGAGATTCATACCTCATAAATTGGTAAGAGATGGAACGGATCCCCCGTGGTACACAAAAAAGGTCCGAACGCTGTTGCAGAGGCAACGGAAAAAGCATGCGAAGTTCAGAAGAACGCGAAATCCCGAAGATGGGCTAAAATTTACAGACGCGCGAAATTTGGCACGTACTTCGATGCGAGATGCCTTTAATAGGTTCCACAACGAAACATTGTCTCGAAATTTGGTAGAAAATCCGAAGAAATTCTGGTCGTATGTAAAGTACACAAGCGGCAAGACGCAGTCAATACCTTCGCTGCACAGTGCCGATGGTACTGTTATCGACGACTGTGCCGCTAAAGCGGAGTTATTGAACGCAGTTTTCCGAAATTCCTTCACCAGGGAAGACGAATGGAATATTCCAGAATTTGAAACACGAACATCTGCTAGCATGAGTTTCTTAGAAGTAGATACCTTAGGGGTTGCGAAGCAACTCAAATCGCTTCATACGGGCAAGTCTTCAGGTCCAGATTGTATATCGATTAGGTTCCTTTCAGATTACGCTGATACTATAGCTCCCTACTTAGCACTCATATACAACCACTCGCTCACCGATAGATCTGTACCTACAGATTGGAAAATTGCGCAGGTCGCACCAGTGTTCAAGAAGGGTAGTAGGAGTAATCCATTTAACTACAGGTCTATATCATTGACGTCGGTTTGCAATAGGGTTTTGGAGCATATACTGTATTCAAACATTATGAATCACCTCGAAGGGAACGATCTATTGACACGTAATCAGCATGGCTTCAGAAAACATAGCTCTTGTGCAACGCAGCTAGCTCTTTATTCGCACGAAGTAATGGCCGCTATCGACAGGGGATCTCAAGTTGATTCCGTATTTCTAGATTTCCGGAAAGCTTTTGACACCGTTCCTCACAAGCGACTTATAATCAAGCTGCGGACCAATGGGGTATCGTCTCAGTTGTGCGACTGGATTCGTGATTTCCTGTCAGGAAGGTCGCAGTTCGTAGTAATAGATGACAAATCATCGAGTAAAACTGAAGTGATATCAGGTGTTCCCCAGGGAAGTGTCCTGGGACCTCTGCTGTTCCTGATCTATATAAATGACCTGGGTGACAGTCTGAGCAGTTCTCTTAGATTGTTCGCAGATGATGCTGTAATTTACCGTCTAGTAAGGTCATCCGAAGACCAGTATCAGTTGCAAAGCGATTTAGAAAAGATTGCTGTATGGTGTGGCAGTTGACGCTAAATAACGAAAAGTGTGAGATGATCCACATGAGTTCCAAAAGAAATCTGTTGGAATTCGATTACTCGATAAATAGTACAATTCTCAAGGCTGTCAATTCAACTAAGTCCCTGGGTTTTAAAATTACGAACAACTTCAGTTGGAAGGACCACATAGATAATATTATGGAGAAGGCGAGCCAAAGGTTGCGTTTCATTGGCAGGACACTTAGAAGTTGCAACAAGTCGACTAAAGAGACAGCTTACACTACACTCGTTCGTCCTCTGTTAGAATATTGCTGCGCGGCGTGTGATCCTTACCAGGTGGGATTGACGGAGGACATCGAAAGGGTGCAAAAAAGGGCAGCTCATTTTGTATTATCACATAATAGGGGAGAGAGTGTGGCATATATGATACGCGAATTGGGATGGAAGTCATTACAGCAAAGACGTTTTTCGTCGCGGCGGGACCTTTTTACGAAATTTCAGTAACCAACTTTCTCTTCCGAATGCGAAAATATTTTGTTCAGACCAACCTACATAGGTAGGAATGATCATCAAAATGAAATAAGAGAAATCAGAGCTCGAACAGAAAGGTTTAGGTGTTCGTTTTTCCCGCACGCTGTTCGGCAGTGGAACAGTAGAGAGATAGTATGATTGTGGTTCGATGAACCCTCTGCCAAGCACTTAAATGTGAATTGCAGAGTAGTCATGTAGATGTAGATTTCTGACCTCAAAAGTGTTGTTATGTCTCAGATGATTTTCTACCATTACATTTTTGGAATGGTCTCTTTCATTCTTTCAAAGTGTCTTCACATGCTTAGTCTCACTAAGGTTGTTTCATGTTTTTCTTCTGCAGGTTAGCTTTTTTGCTTTCTACATAGTCTTGGTTTGGCACTGGTAGCAAGTGGCTGCTTTTTGTTCTCTCCTCCCTCTTCTATACTAGTTTCTTGGATCCTTTTTGTGTTAATTTTCTGGAGGTGTGTTTGCTTGCAGTGTATTCTGCTTGGGTACATTCAACTTTTATGAGGACAAGATAGTGATCCGAGTTGATATTTGATTCTTTGTCGATTTGAACAGCATGCATTACTTGTAGTGAATGGTATGTGATAGCAATGTGATGGATGTGAAACTCATCAAGCAATGACATGGGTTACCTGTAGTTATGTTTGTCAGGGAGGTCGACATGAATTTCAAATTATTTTGTTGGCACAATGCAATGAATGTGGTACTGCTCCTGTTATTGAATTTATGTGCTGGGATATTGGCAACAAGTTTTTGATGCACTTACCGTATTCTCCACCAAGCTGTGTGATAAAATCGTCTACTAGGATTCTTGTATCAGCACTTTATTGTACATCACACTAAGAACCAATGCACTGTAACTCCTTAAACAATACCATTTTACCTTAGTGCAATGTCTGAATCCTCTGTAGTTCTATGCATGCATATCTGAAGCAACTACACAGACACTAAAATACAAATGCTGTACTGATGCATTCCATGCTGCAATGAAGCAAAGCTGATGAGGAAACTAAATAAGTCTCTCCCTGGGTGGGAATCACAAATTCTACAGTCACTATGGGATGTAGGCACTGGGACATGTATTTTAGAATTAGTCCTGAAAGAGTGGTCAGATATCCAAAGTGGTTAAGTGAGAAGTAAGAAATGTGTTTGAGTCTTGGTCCACTATAAGTTTTCATATGTTCTTTGTAAACTGTATAGCTGTATAGCTGTTGTGTAAGAGTAGTCATAATTTGTAAATACATGTCATAATACCATTTTACTTTTAATTGTTTCTTAGGTAGCTTACACTTCTTGTGATTTATTTAGTACAATAATGCAGTTAATTTTGTGTGCAATAGTCTTATAAATATAGTTCAATTAAACTATTCTTCAATTATGAACATAGCTAATATAGCCAATTCTATGTAGGGAAATACAGAAATTGAGTTTTACATGACAGGGGACACAGATTTGGCAGTTCTGTCAAGAGTGCAGAATCAACTCAGCACATCTCTGGTTGTCATCTGTATATTGTTGTACCTATTTCCTAAGAACAGTTGGTTGTGTATAATATTAATTCCTACAGTTTACTGGCACTGGTTTCATTGGTGTAAGTTTGAGTGAATACTTAAAACTAGAGAAAAAATCAATGCACACATTTTTATCCTAATGACACGAATAAATAGACACTTTTTCATTTTATCATATTAAGTTAAATTTAAATACTGCAGTTTTATCTTTATGAGCTTCTTTTTTGAGATATCAGTATTCTCCCTGGTTTGATGCAGCCCACACAGAGTTCTTCTCCTGTGCCAACCTTTTCATTTCAGAGTAGCACTCACAACCCACTACCTCAATTATTTGTTGAATGTATTCCAGTTTCCATCTTCCGCTGCTGTTTTTATGCTCCACAGGTCCCTCTAATACCATGGAAATTATTTCCTCATGTCTTACCACATATTGTATCAACATTACATGAGTAAAAGTTTCATTCTTTCCTTTAGGAGAGTGTGTCTACCTAAGTGGTTATCTCTGTTCTTGTACTAAGGGATACCTTATATTTCTAATAATGCATTCATTTCATAGAAAGTTTGAACTGTGGGGAGTACTATTAATTTCCCTTTTCATGTTTTGTACATTATTAATTTCCTTTTTTATACTGCCAGGACCTTTATTGTAAACTTTTATACCTTTTACTTTATACTTAAGAAGCAGAATGCTAAGATACAAGAATTTTTGAATAATATGAGGATGGATGCTACATAATATGCATGAGAGAAACACAGTTGCCTTTCCGCTGGTTTTCAACCATAAGTGCATTGCTGTTTTACCTCTAAATTAATATCTACCCTTTATTTGAACCATGAAGCAGAATTAGTACATTTTGCAGACTTCAAGCCAATCTAAGAAGCATCAACAAGGAAAATATATTTTTGCTAAAGTTATTAAATGCATCTGTATAAAAACACCAAAACCCATTTTAATGATCTCTTCTGTACACAAATCAAATGGATTGCAAATGTACATCATGAGATGAATAAACCACAATTGCATGATCTAATGGCGAAAAACTGAACAGGAGAGGAAAGTTATTCATGGCAGATCATTCCACTAGGAATCAGTTTCAAGTGCAGGCATAAGCTTATAATTCGATCCTTCTAACTGCCATCAGACTCACACCCAGTGTAACTGGAAACATTGGAGAAAACCACAGTTCACTAGAATGTGTGTTCCCTAACCATACTTTTATCACTGGAGGAGATTTTAATCATCCGAAATTCTATTGGGATAGTTACAGTTTTGTGGCAGTCACAATAATACATCCTGCAAAAATTACTAGAAAGTATTTCTGAAAACTACCCCAAGCTGATAATCTGGAAGCTCAGTCATGATAAATATGTGTGACTGAGGTACTACATGTCATCACAATTAGGGCAAAAGAATGTGCTATGTGCTATGTGTTGCAGTGCTGTCTCATTCTGTGTGGTTTAGTATCTCACTGCAGAATGTATTTACTTGAGATGTGATATTTTGAATATAATGTGTGTTTGCACACAGTGTGGCTGGACATTAAGGAGCAATACACGTTGTAATCTTACTCTTTTGGACATCATTAGCTTTCTCTTGATCTCTTCATTATTTTCAAAAGCTTTTAGAGGCATAAGATATACAAAAGACAACCTTTTATTTATGTTCATTATCTCTTGCTATTGATTCCAGGTCTTGCATCTAAGGGTACATTCTTATGGTTGAAGATGTGATGTAACATTGTGGTTTCCTGATGACTAAATAACTGATGAATATTTGCCTTTACATTTCTTGAACTTTATTTTTTGTCACTTTTTCAATGCCACACCATTTTTACAATTTCCAAATTACTTTGTTAGTGTCAATCATATAAATATGTCTGTCTCTATCATAGGCGAGCCCACCTCTACCTACATTCTGCGGTACTCACAATATTCCAAAATGTTTACAAAGCAAAAGAGTTTACAAACTTTCTTGACAAAAGAAGAATCTTCAAGTTATATCATTATTTTATAAATGAGTCCAGAAATAAATTTAATAATTCACCTGATATTGCACAATTAATGATAAGAATTTTAAATATGCCAGAATTTCTAATTTCTAAAAGAAGACTAATTTTAACTGTTAGTACTTATCAACTGTAACAAATTAATTTCCTTTTATAAATTTTAGCCTGGAAATAAATACATTTATCCAAAATCAAATGAAAATTGTTTCACTGAAACAGCTGAGAATGTTCTCTTGTACCAGATTCAGGATTAATCCTGGTAGACTGGTTGGGTTCGGTGTGGGGTGGCGGAGGAGTGAAGTGGACTGCGGTAGTTAGTGGGGTTGTGGACCACTGGGGCTGTGGTAGAGATGGAGCCTCTCCGTCGTTTCTAGGTCCCCGGTTAATATACAATACAATACATACAATATGATACATAACATATTACAGAAAGCATAAGAGAAATATCCACTATACAAATCATAATCTATACATATATCAGGATATGGCATTTAGATTTTCGGATCTGTGGAACATACTATCATAAGACAAATAATACAAGATCAAAACTACAGCATTACACCACTAAGCTACAGAAACAATGTAAATTACTCGATTTACAATTTGTAAGTTAACATCCATACAATCAGGCCTTCAAAACTTTCAAAAGAGAAGAGGAAAAGTTTCAGAGCCTAAGTGTGGGACGAGTGAGCTGACTCGAAAAACTCACAACGATGGGTACAGACCAGACGAATATACTCGACCATGGATAGGAATATAGTACATAATCAATCAGCCACATAAACCAGAGTCTTCGAGGATATGTTGACTCATGAAAGAACAAAATAATGGAAAAGTATTAGGGCCTAAGTTTACAATATGGGGATTGGTCCACGAATCCAAACCACACCGAGTACGTACTTTTACACATGATAAAAAATACATAGTGCTTTTAAGTTACATAATGCATTGGAAAGTCAATCCCCTACTAAAAAAAAAAAAAAAAAAAAAAAAAAAAAAAAAAAAAAAAAAAAAAAAAAAAAAAAATTATGCTGAATAACACTGTCTTTAGCAGTCCTGGCTAACAATTCACAAATTTCAGTCACAACACAGATCCAGCTGACAAATGCTAGAGTATGTTACCCAGCACCCACAATCTCTTGCAAGTTGACTGGTCCAGCAGTGTACAGGCACATAGCAGTTGGGAAGTGGATCTGCCCACATCTTTCAGTTTCTTTCTTAGAGTTCTCATCACATGCTCCAACGGATTGGTAACTTGCTGTCTAGCAATCACATCAAATCCAGAAATATTGTTTTGTGTACTACATAGGCTGTTCAATACCATCTTCACATCACACGAGATATGCTCTCCTTAGTAATTTTTCAAAGTCAGTTATATGCGACTTACGTCAGGTGAAACTAAAAGGTGTTCATATATGAAACAGTAATAAATGGAGTTAAATGCAATAAAGAATGGACTAATAAGGTATTACACACTGATATACTAAGATAGTATTCCTAATTTTTTGCTGTGCAAATTATGAACATTGTTCCATTTAAAAATTGCAAAAAGATCTGCTAATTTAGTCTCGTGGCATATGTATCAAATTCTAAAGCACAAATCTGCTACAGAACACACCTATATAGTGTATCATAGATTTTAACTCAGTTAATAGGTAAGACAACTTCAAAAATCACATCAACTTACATACTAAATTCCAGACGACCTTAACCTAATTATATAATTTTACGAATCTACAAATGGATTTCAACTGTCACTGGATTAGATAGAACTCTAGAAATTCATCACCTTACTAAATTCATGATAATGGGAGAAGAACAAAGAAACAAAAATTAGATACTTATCAATCATGTTTACGCTCTTTCAGTTCAGTGATATTGCATAATCCAGACAACTGCTTAGATTTTGGATATACAAGTCTGTGTGCATTAGGATGTGGATTTTCAAGAATTTCAAGTGGTCCAATATAAATATCGAAAAATTCCTTTATCTCAGATTTCTCTTTCAATTTCACCAACACAAGGTCTTCTTCAAACTTAGAAAATCTACCTGTACCATCATGTCTCTGCCTTCTCCCTATGTTTTTTCATCTCCCTAACACACTCTTCCCTCTCTCGTGGTGACAATTTTACATGGCAGAAACTCAACATCTTCAGAAATAAAGTTAGCTGGTCATTGATTTAACATGATTTCAAATGGTGGAAAACCTGCTGAAGAATGTTGTAAGCTGTTCATAATGTCCTTAAAATTACTGACATAATGTATCTGACTGGTATGATTCTTACTACAATATGTTCTAAACAGTCTTCCAATCTCTCTCACATATCTTGACAGGGTTACTTGAAGGATGGTACACAGAGGTTAGAATATGCCTTATTTTTGTGTAATCAACAAAATCTTTCCAATCATGTGATTTAGACTGAGAACTACTATCACATAAAATTGTTTTAGGAATACCCATCTGATGAAAGTATGTGTTTTCAAACTTGGAGATGGTTTGCTTACTGGTAGCTTTCTTAAGAGGAAGCAGCTTTATGAACTTCAAAAATACATGAACCACCACAAAAAGTAACAAAATCCATTCCTAGACTTAGGTAAGGTCCATAAATATCCACAGGCATGAGATCAAGGTTACTATTAGGCAGTATGTTTTACATTTGGCCTCTACTTGTTTGATTACTTACCTTCATTCTTTGACATCTGTCAGTGCTGGCAATTTTCTTCCTGACTTCCTACCTATGTTATAAAAATAGATGTTTTCCTGAATCTCTTGTGTGCATTTGGTTGATTCACAATGACCAAAACTCATGTGTATAAGTAATTAAAGTATCAATACATTTTTCTGGCCAACATATTTCCCAATCCTCTGAGTCAGTCTTACGCCTCCTGAATAAAATACCCTTGTGTACTTAATAACACAGCTCTGTCTTTTCTCCTCCTTTCCTATCCCACATGCTCTTAACCAATTTCCAATTTTGTTCATGATTTTGATATCTGCAGATGTCTTTGTAAATTTTCAAAATCTCTTTTTCCTCTTTCATACCTCTGAAGCACATAATTTTAAACTCATTTTCTCCTTCTCCAAAGCTGTTAGATGATTCACTTCCTAAAGGTAGCCTAGACAAAGTATCAGCAACAACATTGTCTGTGCCCATAATGTAGTTGATTTAATAATTGAACTGCTGTAAAAACAAGGCCCAATGTTTAATTCTGTTACGGTACAGATTACACACTTGAAGATAACATAATGCTTTGTGATCAGTATAGGTGATAATTTTGCAGCCTAGTAAATAATTTTTAAATATGTTGAATGCCCAATGTACAGCCAAAGGTTCTTTCTTAGTTACAGTGTATGTCTTTTTCCTGTTTCTGCAATATTCTACTAGCAAATGCAAGAGATCAATGTTCAATAACACTATCAACTTCAACCTCTTGAAATAAATGAGCACCCAATCCAACATCACTACCATCTGTCATAATACAAAAAGGAAGAGAAATCTGGTCTGAACAATATCTGTCTTTGACACAAATGTCATTTGATCTCATTGAAAGCATCCTGACACTCCTGATTCCAATCCCAAGTGGCATTCTTCTTCAAAAGTTGAATACAAGCATGAGCATTCAAAGCTTGGCTGCTACAAAATTTTCTGTAAAATCCAGTTAACCCAAAAAATTGTTTAAGCTGTTTTCTATTGCAAGGATGAAGAGAATTAACAATAGCATAAAGTTTCTCTTTATCAGGGGCAATTCCTTTTTTGGATATAACATGGTCTAAAAATTTAACTTCTTCCATACCAAACTTACACTTACCTTTTTTCAGAGTTATGACTCCTGATTCGAATTTTGAAAACATCTTGACAGATCCAAATGTTGTTCCCAAGTCTTTTTGATGACCAGAATGTCATCAACCTACACAATTAATTTTCAACTCACTTCATGTCCTAAGAGAGAATCCAGATATCTTATGAATTCAGCTATAGATACATTTAGCCCAAATGGCACCACACAATATTGAAAACACTTACCCCCATACAAAAATGCTGTATACTTTCTAGAATTAATTTCAAGTGGGATTTGGTGAAGTCTAGACGCAAAGAGCAAACTACTCATGTATTTTGCATAATCAAATTTGTGTAACAACTTATTCATGTTCTCAGAATGGTCATTATCTCTGATAAGAAATTTATTAAGATGTCTAAAGTCCAAAATGATTCTCCCTCCACAATTTCTCTTACTTACCACAACTAAAGGATTATCGTAAGCACTCTTACTTCTCTCAATTACAACCCATGTTTCCATTTTCTGAATTTCATTCTCTACATCTTTCCATTTTGAAAATGGTGTGTTATATGGCTCAAGAAAGAAAGGTTGATTATCTCTAAGGTGAAGTATGCACTGATAGCCTTTCACTTTTCCTAGTTTTTCACTAAACACATTTTCAAAGTCCAATAACAAATTACTAAGTTATTCCTTTTGTAGGTCATTAGGAGTTTTAGTTTCTCTTACTTTCAGAATCCTGATCCTCAGTCTCATCAAAATCTATATCATCATCAAACCCCTGGTACTCATCTTGGTTCACAATGTTTTGCAAATAGTTACAACTTTTCCAACAGCTTAAAGTGTAGGAATTAGTTTTCACTTACTTTTAAGTTCCAAAATAAACAATACTTTGGCGTTTCATCCAAAACAAGCCCCAACTTTCTCTATCCAATCCACAATGAGAATTATATTTTCTTCCAGTCTAGGGATCACTTAACATCCATGTTCAAAGGTTTTACCCCATACTCAATGTAAAAAATGTACCTGAGACTTTACCAGTTTGCTTTGCTTTGCTTACCTGTAGCTCCTCTTATCTTTACACCTGCAATGGGCATTTCCACAAAATTCTTACTATGTTTCATCTTGTCTCTATATTGTTCAGATATACCACAAATCAGGCTACCTACATCAATTGAACAGTTCCCTTCCCACTGATCAATCTTAGTCTTAATGGAAGGACATCCAAAATCTGAATCGTCATCTCTGTCATTAGACACTTCATGTATAAGATCACTTTCTATGTCATCAAACGCTACATCTACACTGTTTTTGCAGGGTTTTATCAACTATACTGGTACCATAGCATTCCTTTGCTTACACATGTTGTCAGGTAAAGACTGACCACATTGAACGGGTTTTGCAGCACAACTTACATCACTTATTACAGAAGGAACACAAAGTATATTACTGTAAAAATTACATTTCCTACTCAGATCTCCTTTCACTTCATTCCACCAATCTGGATACAAATTTTGACTAACCACAGCTAACTTGTTCCAGAATGCACAAGTTATTAATTTGGTCCAAAACAAATTCCAAAAAGCTTTCACCTTTATTCTCTAGGCTTACAGATAACTCACCTTTACTGTTTGGATCATTACTCTGCACAACATTGATGAAAAACTACTTTGACTGGACTGGTATTCCATGACTCTCACTGACATAACCACAAACATCACTTACCTTATCTGTATTCACAAATAACTCTGAAACTTCAATATTATTAAACTCCATGAAAACCTGATATGCATCATCATCATCATCATCATCTTCTTCCAAAATTACTTCATCAATAACATATTTAACAACACAAGTCTCATCACTATCAAAGTCACATACCCCACCTACATTCATTTGTAATGAGCTACCAGTCTCAGACTTACCAACCTGTCATTTCACAGCTCTCATTCACATATGCATCAAAAATACCACCTAATGCAGATCCAATACAGTCATAATCTGTTTTACATACATCAATAAAACTGTTTTCTGACCAAGAGAAGAAATCATTGGTACACACTACATCATAATTCTTATTACCCTTACATTCTGATTTGTGATTAGTATCTACAGCATTATAATTAAACATAGCATCCCAAAACTTTTGATCAAAACATAAGTGAGAAATCTGATATTCCTTCTGTTCAGCTTCAGATACCTGTGCCACATTATTAATGCTGTTGATGTTGTCTAATTACGAGTATAAATTGGGGGTCCTGTACTTGCTATGTTCCCTCGCCCCCAAAACTGTGGACCTTCATTGAGGCGGACTGCTGTTTATCGAATAGTTGCCTCTATGATTGTTTCTCCTATTAAATTGGCCAGGTTATTCCCATTGTTCCTATTCTGCTGATGTTCAAAGTTTCTGTTTCTATTACGATTTTGACCTGACAGAAGTTACCACTATCTCTGTTTCTGTTATTACCATTGTAATCTGTACCATTTCGGTTCTTATGGTACATGCTTCTTTCTACTGCGCTATCCAGCCTGTCAACATATTGTAAAAATTGTTCTCAGTGATCATCAGATCTGTGTACTAAATCCTACTGCAGCCTTCCTGGTAATCTCGGTTTTAGTGCATCAATCAATGTCATTTCGTCAAATGGCCCCTAAAGTTGTGCTAATTTCTTCAGTTGATTCTTACAAAGCTCTTTCAGGATACTGTCAGTATTCTTATAATTTGACCCATTCAGAAATTCACTTTTAATTATTCCTTGTTCAGCTTCAGACGAAAATTTATTTAAAAAAACTTTTCAAAACTTTGCAATGTTTCCCACTGACTTAAATTTAGATTTACCCAAGACAGAGCTTCACCTTCAAGACATCTTAACAAATTTGATCTTTTGATTGTCACTCATGCCTGACACAAAACTATCTCTGCAGTGGTCTAGAAAACCCACTGGGTGATGGAAAACTTTTGGTTGGAATTTTTGGACCACTCAGTACCATTGTTTGAATAAAGATATTTGTGAATACAGTTCTCCTGAACTACTGGTATTATTTGATGTAAGATATTTACATTAGTTAGCATACTGTTTTCAACATTTAATATTTTTTGATCTGAACTACTAAGGATAGGTTCCATTTTTTCCTCTACAGCCTTCTGTTGAACTCTGATGTCATTAACATTCTTCTCCTTATTTGTGGATTGTGCAACTAACTCATTTTCGAAAACAAATTTATTTTGTAGTACATCAACTTTTTCATTCACACTTTTTAATCCATCAGACAACCCACTTTTTAGATCTGAAAACTGATTACTAAGTTGGTCTGGTCTATTTGGTACTGTACCCTGTCAATTTTGTCATTGTTTTCGGTTCATATGTCCATTAACTGTTCAGTAACTGCACTCAGATTCATCAAAATCAACTGCACAACATCAGTTTTAACCGTTTCTTTGCTAACTATGCTAACTACATTTTCACTTGGTTCAAACATGTCTGGGCTACCTCCTACAGCTTTCACTTCATCACCACTACCATTGTCTCTCTTCATTTTCCTAGCAACCACTCGAGTAAAAAAATCACAAATAGTTTGTACCTATCTTTTTTCTTATTAATGTCCCTTGTTATAGTTGTAAGTTGTCAAGCCCTCTTTCAATTGATCCAGGTTGTCATTGTTGATATTATCTTGTCACTGTTAATACGACTTTGTTGGGCAGTTCTCAGGTCTTCTTTCAGCGAGTGATTGTAATTTCATTCGTATATAAACTGTAGATGAGAAATCCAAAATCCATTCTTCTTCTTCTGCAACAGACAAAACTCCGTTATCAGTCAACAGATCTCTGACGAGCTCCCACTATTAATCTTACCGCCGGCCGCGGTGGTCCCGCGGTTCTAGGCGCGCAGTCCGGAGCCGTGCGACTGCTACGGTCACAGGTTCGAAACCTGCCTCGGTCATGGATGTGTGTGATGTCCTTAGGTTAGTTAGGTTTAAGTAGTTCTAAGTTGTAGGGGACTGATGACCACAGCATATAAAGTAAATAAAAAAAAATAAAAAAATAAAAACTTAATCATTAGTGTCATGCAATATTTTGTGTAATGTAATTTCTTGTACAGACATCTTTTTTAACCTGACACGTTCCACATCATTACGAAGTGTCGTATTCATGATCTATGGAACAAGTATTAATCTAATCTAATCTAATCTCATCTAGCAGTTGAGTCCCATAGTGCTCAGAGCCATTTGAACCATTAATCTTACCCTCCCACACATCACCATTAATTTTCTGAGTCTTCATTATTATTAAAAGCTTCAAGATGCGTAAGACATACAAAAGAAAAACTTTTACTCATCTTCATTATCTCTTGCTGTTGGCTCAAAGTCTTGTGTCTAGGGGTACATTCTTGTGGCTGAAATTTTGATTTAATGTTATGGGTTCCTGATGACTAAATAACTGATGAATATTTGCCTGTGTATTTCTTGACTTTTATTCTTTGTCACATTTTTCAATATCACACCATTTTTCACAATTTCCAATTAATATTCCAAAGTACATTGATAGCGTCAATCATATAAATATGTCTGTCTCCATCATAGGCATGCCCACCCCGCCCTACATAATGCGGTACTCACAATATTCCAAAGAGTTTACAAAACAAAAGAGTTTACAAACTTTCTTGAGAAAAGAAGAATCTTCAAGTTATATCATTATTTTATAAATGAATCCAGAAATAAATTTAATAATTCATATTAGAATGTGCAATTAATAAAATGAATTTTAAATATACCACAATTTATTATTTCAAATATTTCTAAAAGAAGAATAATTTTAACCATTATTACATATCAATTGTAATAAATTAATTTCTTTTTATACATTCCAGTCTGGAATATAATACATCGTATATAAAATCAAATGAAAATTCTTTCAATGAAACAGGTGAGAATATTCAGCTATACCAGATTCGGGATTAATTCTGGTGTTGGCTACTTTTATAAAGAAAAAATGGGTAATGCTACAGGAGGGTGTCCATTACAATGTACAAAATGGTAAAAAATATTTTATGCCTGCAGGAGTTGCTTTCATAAGAATTAAATGATTTTTTTACAATGATGAAAGCCAGTAACTGTTTTGTGATAGAAAGTTTTACTGAAATATATGTAAATGAACTTATGGAAGATTGTCTCTTCACCTGTGTTGTGTGAACAAGAACACCCCAAATAGGAAAAACAGTCACAGGTGCGTGAAATCAGCAAATCAAGCACTCAAAACTCCTATAAATGTAACAGGCTGGCGTGTGGTCTGGAACATGACAAGGGAATTAGAATTGAGAAAAACGGACGTAGCTGGTGGAATACTTAACTTTAATCCGTTACTGATGAACGTCGGTCTGGACGGTACATATTTCACAATATCAATAGTACGGATAATGGCGCCTTGCTAGGTCGTAGCAAATAACGTAGGTGAAGGCTATGCTAACTATCGTCTCGGCAAATGAGCTGGTGGAATACTTAACTTTAATCCATTACTGATTAACGTCGGTCTGGACGGTACATATTTCACAATATCAATAGTACGGATAATGGCGCCTTGCTAGGTCGTAGCAAATAACGTAGCTGAAGGCTATGCTAACTATCGTCTCGGCAAATGAGAGCGTAGAAGTCAGTGAACCATCGCTAGCAAAGTCGGCTGTACAACTGGGCGAGTGCTAGGAAGTCTCTCTAGACCTGCCGTGTGGCGGCGCTCGGTCTGCAATCACTGATAGTGGCGACACGCGGGTCCGACGTATACTACCAGACCGCGGCCGATTTAAAGTCTACCACCTAGCAAGTGTGGTGTCTGGCGGTGACAACACATTCCTCCCCCGCAAATCGGCGTACGGTTGTGGCATAAGGCTTCCTCCCGCCGTGGGGAGGACCCCATGTTGACGTATGCGACGAGGTGGGGAGCCTAACAACAGACGAGGCTGTGCCACCCGCACCCTGCCATTCGGACCGCGGGGAGCTAGGGTACGCCTGAAAACCTGCTCCAGGGTGCACGCCAACATGCGGTGTATGCGCCCGTAGAGAGACAGGAGAGGCCGAAGACTCGACCTCCATCGGACCGGGGCACCCGACGGGCGAAGACGACATATGGTCCGGAGCGAGCAAGAGTTCCACGTCGGAGGACAACTGGTCACGGGAAGCGATCGGCGGCGCGTGACCGAGGGAGGCGCCCGGCGGCCGCAGCGACGCGTCCACTGCGGGCATCGCTGGCGGGAGAACAAGGTGGCGGCGGCGCGTCGCCATGGGGCAAAATGGAATGCAGCGTCGGTAAAACCTGGTGCTGAGGCGAGCCAGTAGATGGGTCCCCAGGGCGCTAACCCAACGGCACCGTCGCTGAAAGCAGACGGCGAGAGGCAGATCCCGTGCGACGCCAGAGGCGCAGCTGATTGAGATGCCGACGCACCTCACCAGAGGCCCCCAAAACCAGATACATAGCGCGTCCGAGGCAGCGAAGAATGCGCCCTTTGAACCAACGCCGTGAACCACGATAGTGGCGATAGTAGACAAAGTCACATGGAGCAAAAGCAGGTGTCTGCCGCGGCACAGGAACCTGATGCGGCGGATGCAGCAAAGACATCAAGGTTCGATGAGGGCGACCGTGGAGCAACTCAGCCGGCGAGCGACCATCTCGGGGCTGAGAGCGATACGAAGAGCAATAACGCGTCCTCCCGAGAATGCGACTCTTTCAACTTCAACATCTGTGACTTGAAAGTCCTGACCAAACGTTCAGCGGCACCGGTTGACTGTGGCGAAAACGGCGCGGACGTCAGATGTTGAATACCATTGGCCTTGCAGAATGACTGAAATTCTGCGGACATGAATTGTGGCCATTGTCGGAAACAATAGTCTGTGGAAGACCTTCAATGCAAAAGATAGCGGATAACGCTTGGATGGTGGCAGATGACGTCGTGGAAGACGTCCGGACAACAAAAGGAAAATTACTGAATGAATCTACCACAATCAACCATCGAACATTCCAGAATGGACCAGCAAAATCGATGTGTAAGCGTTGCCAAGGGGAAATGGCTTTTGGCCATGGAAAGAATTTCCGCATTGGTGCTGACTGTCGTTCGGCACACACCATGCTAGAAGAGCACATCTTCGTAATCGCGGCATCGATTCCGAACCAAGTACAGTGCTGACGAGCAAGTTGTTTCGTTCTCACTATACCCCAATGTCCTTGGTGGAGAAGCTGTAAGACAGAGGACTGTAACGAACGTGGGACCACGACCCTGGACGGATCATTATCAGAACGCAACAGCAAAACACCACGTCGTACAAAAAGTCTCTCCTTGTGAGCAAAAAATCGGCGAACCAACGGGTCCCCGATCCGTAACTTTGACAAGGGCCATTGCGTAGCAACAAAACGCAGAACGGGAGCAAGGACAGGGTCGGCAGCTGTGGCTGTAGCTACGCGACGAAAATCAATCGGAAACGATTCGATTACGTCATCGGTTTCAGCACCAATGAACATGCAAGCAAGTTCGGAGGAATCGAATGCCCTATCCTCAGCAACAGGCAAGCGGGACAACGCATCGGCGTTTCCGTGCTTAGCAGGGGACCGATACAAGATATCGTAGCGGTACTGCGAGAGGAAAATAGACCAGCGAATGAACTTCTGCGCTGTACGTGGAGGTACAGGCTTGGTCGGATGAAAAAGCGATGTCAAAGGTTTGTGGTCTGTGATTATGGTAAAGTGACGACCATACAAGAAATCATGAAACTTTGTAACACCAAATACGAGAGCCAGTGCTTCTTTCTCGACCTGTGAATAATTTCTTTGCGCAGACGAGAGCAATTTGGACGCAAAGGCAATCGGGCGATCGTGCGATCCATCTTTGTGCACAAGCACAGCATCGATCCCGAAATCCGATGCATCCACCATCAACAAAAGAGGCTTCTGGGAATCGAATGGCGTAAGGAAAGTATTGGAAAGCAACGCCGATTTCCACTGGCGAAAGGCGCGTCCAGACGAACGGAACACCTTTACGGCGTAAGCGATGAAGCGGAGCTGAAATGAAAGAGGCATGCGGAATATATGTCTTATAATACGCAATTTTTCCGAGCACACTCTGTAGCAGCTTCAAATTCTGCGGCGAAGGCAAGTCTTGTATGGCACGGAGGTACGTTGGACTGGGATGTATGCCATGGGCATTGAGTACATGTCCCAAGTATGGCAAGTCCCGAACAAAAAACACATTTGTCCTTTCGCAAGCGAAGACCATTTTGTCACAAGACCTGAAATAATGTTCTGAGATTTGCCAAATGTTCGTCTTCCGTCTTTCCGGAGATCACAGTATCGTCCAGATAATTTGCTACAGTAGGGATCGACGCACAAACAGTTTGTAGATATTGCTGAAACAATGCAGGGGCGGATGCACACCCGAATGGCAGTCATTTGAATCGATACAACCCAAGATGCGTGTTAACCACCAAAACGCGCTGGTATTCTTCGTCCACTGGTAATTGCAAGTACGCATCTACTACGTCCAACTTCGAAAAATATTTACCTGGGCACAGTTTGTCAAAAAGATCTTCCGGGCGGGGTAAAGGAAAAGTTGCAATCACTAGTTGCGGATTCACTGTTGCCTTGAAGTCCACACAAAGTCTCAACTTTCCGGAAGGTTTTGGCAAAATTACTAAGGGTGACGCCCAGAGAGAAGCCTGCACACGTTCAATTACACCTTGTGATTCCAAATCGTGTGATGTTTTTGCGACCTCATCACGCAATGCGTGGGGAACATTGCGCGCTCTGAAAAATTTCGGTTGCACGTTTACTTTGTTACAAATGTGCTTTATAGTTCTTAGCGCAACCGAGGCCCGGTGCAAAAATGTCTGCAAATTCTTCACATAGACGAGAAACACTGTCTGAAGGCACCGTCTGGTTCACTGATAGGCCTTATTTACTATAGACAAGTTAAACAACTGAAATACATCGAAACCAAACAAGTTCACTGCAGAAGAAGAACGAAGGACGTAAAATGACACAAGTTTTGTTTGTCCTTTATATGTTGCAAGAAGGCTGCACTGTCCTAACACAGGGATATCTTGACCGGAATAACTAGTTAACTTAACATTTGCGGCACGCAACGGAGGTGTGCCCAGCAGTTTGTAAGTGTCTTTATTGATCAGTGAAACTGCAGCTCCGGTATCGAGCTGGAATGGTATCACTTTGCCGTTAATGTGCAAGTCTACAAAAAGTTTATTGTCCTGCTGACGACAAGAGCGACTGTCTCGTGCAACGTGAACTAACACTGGTACATAATCACTTGCGACTTGACGGGAGTTTCGGCGATGTCGACGCACACTATTTTTGGGAAGAACACAGTCACTGTTAGAGCGAGTGGCACTGGGCGGAGTAGAATGTACTACATGAATTTCCATGGGCGAAGTTTCACGAGCCTGAGTATCCTTGGTTGGATTCCGATTCCGGGGCGAAGCAAAGGGCCTGGAACGGTTTTGAGCTTCCGATCTGAGCTGTTTCTGGCAAACACTCTGAACATGTCCTTTTTTATTACAACAAAAGCAAATAGCTTGGCGTGACGGGCAATTCTCACGCGAATGTTTAGTAACACACCGCGGGCATGATTTGATCACTGCATTAGCTTGCCGGCGCGACACAAGTGGCTGAGAGCCTGGCGGCAGCGGCGCGGCCGGGCGGGAGGGAGGGCTGTTTACTGTTCCGTGCAGCTCGCCCGGCGGGCCGGGTAACGTTACACACTGCTGGCGAAGTTTCAAATGATTCCTGAGCAAAGTCAAGTGTGTCCTGCCGATCCAATATGTCAATCACTTGTTGAAGGGAGGGATTTACAAGTTTAAAAATCTGTTCCCTTATACGAACATCAGAAACGTTCTGTGCAATTGCATCACGTACCATAGTATCTGAATAAGGGAGTCCACATTGACACTCAAAAGCACAATCCCTAGTAAGACCTTGCAAGGTTGCAACCCACTCCCGATTAGTCTGACCTGCCGTACGTTTTGTACGAAAGAAGGTATACCGTTTGGCAACTACATTGACTGATTCTTTGAAATATGCATCTAAGGCAGACAAAATTTCTTCGTAGGACAGAGTTGCTACGTCGCGTCGGGGAAATAATTTGACTATCACACGGTACGTATTCACGCCGACGGAAGACAGCAGAAATGGCTGCCGCTCGTTACTTTGAATTCTGTAGGCGGCGAGATGGAATCCAAATTGGCGTGACCACTCCGTCCAGCTTTCCAGTGCAGCATCAAAATGTCGAAAAGTTGGTGCAACAGCGTGTTGTGGCTGCGTTAGCGGTGAAGCGGCTGCTGCCGCATCGTTTTGCATCGCACGTTGACACTGGACGAGCTGTCCAAGGGCATCCAATAAGGCCTGCGTCTGCTGATTCTGTAAGCGATAATATACGGACAGTACATCTGGAGATTGTGGTGAAGCAATTACACAAGTAAATCAGGGCAATATCGATAAGAACGCGGTTTTGCCTCGTCTCCAATGTTGTGGTTGGCAGGAGAGCCAACCGTGTTTTTCTAAAGGAGGCCGAAATGCACGCGTCTCAGCTCACGCAGGCTGGCGTGAGGTTTGGAACATGACAAGTGAATTAGAATTGAGAAAAACGGACGTAGTTGGTGGAATACTTAACTTTAATCCATTACTGATTGACGTCGGTCTGGACGGTACATATTTCACAATATCAATAGTACGGATAATGGCGCCTTGCTAGGTCCTAGCAAATAACGTAGCTGAAGGCTATGCTAACTATCGTCTCGGCAAATGAGAGCGTAGAAGTCAGTGAACCATCGCTAGCAAAGTCAGCTGTACAACTGGGCGAATGCTAGGAAGTGTCTCTAGACCTGCCGTGTGGCGGCGCTAGGTCTGCAATCACTGATAAAGGCGACATGCGGGTCCGACGTATACTAACGGACCGCGGCCGATTTAAAGTCTAGCAAGTGTAGTGTCTGGCGGTGACACCACATAATATTATAGGGAGACAGTCATGGAAGAAATAGTGCAGAAATACTTAACAAATGTAGTGTCTCTTGTACTGCTTTTGGTGTAACAAAACCAGGATCTAATCTTTTGTCAGTGGTACAGAACGGTGGCTTCCTTTATGAATTCTCAGAAGACGATTTTATTATAATTATGAGAGGCTGTAATAACGTTTACAGAAATGAAGGATTTTATGCTGCAAGGTGCTTAAAAGCATGCATATGTGAGCTGAAAGTATCCAATACTATTGTCAGGAGTATACCACCTTGATATGAACTACCAGAGAACTTACGTGAGAACAAGGAGATTGAAAAAAGTTAACAGAAAGTTTAAGAAGATCAGTATAGCTTTCAAAAATGTTGTGTTTGTAGGACTACCATACTCAAGAGAAACTATTCACAAAACATGGACAGAATTACAATATCATTGAAAAGTCCTACAATAGCTATCTGTTAACAATAGAAAACAATGGAAATCAGCACTGAAGAGACAATAATAATTTCACAAAATGATGGGTTAAAATGATGCTGAGCACTATGCGACTTAACTTCTGAGGTCATCAGCCGCCTAGAACTTAGAACTAATTAAACTTAACTAACCTAAGGACATCACACACGTCCATGCCCGAGGCAGGATTCAAACCTGCGACCGTAGCGGTCACTCGGTTCCAGACTGCAGCGCCTAGAGCCGCACGGCCACTTCGGCCGGAAATAATTTCACAGATCCCACCAAAGATACCTCTACAGAAGAAAATCTAAATAACAACCAGGATGTGACCTGGAAACCATCAGCAGTAACAACAGGGGACCCACTAAAGACAACAACAGCAGCAGCAGCAGATATGACCTCAGAAGCACCATCAAAGACATTTACAATCATTTCCACCAACGAGAGCGCTGCTGCTGGGTGGTGTGGCCCTTCTGTCTCCGCGACTGCAACGTATGCGTGGCAGTACTATCTGCGCACTATATAAGCTGGAGTGGAGAACGTCTTCGTCAGTCATAAAGCTGCTCTACAAGTTATTCTCACTCGGCTTTCCAGTGTCCCATGTACGGCTAATTGCCACATACCTGGAAGGCCGCACCTTCCACGTTAGGATCCCCGAAGGAAAATCTGTGCGACGACGTATCAGGGCAGGAGTACCGCAAGGCAACGTACTTGGACCGCTACTGTACTCCCAGCCGACCTGCTCTCTGCTCCGAGTGTGCGTTTAGCATTCTACGCGGATGACACGGCGCTCTTCTCTCATTCTCGGAGTGCAGCAGGTCTTCAACAGCGGCTCCAGGTTGCAACAGATTCCCTAACTGAATGAGCTAGGACCTGGCTTCTGGCATTTAATCCCTCCAAAACCAAAGCCCTTATCATCTGTCGGCGCCATATTCCCATTCTGCTCCCGCAGGTGTCGGACCTCTGTACCCCAGTCCCTTGGACTCGTACTACGAAGTACTTGGGCGTTACTCTGGACCAACCCCTCACATGGCGCCCCCACATCGATGACGTGCGTCGAAAGGCGATAGGGCGGCTATGCTTTCTCTACCCCTTCATCAATCCCACCTCTTCACTCCCTACACACCTTGCTGTCAGATTATACACTTCCTTTGTTCGCCCCATCCTTGAATACGCGGCGGTGGTGTGGGGCAATGCTGCGCCCGCCCGCCTCCGCCGATTCCAAACCGTCAAAAATCGGGCTCTCCGGAGTGCTCTCCACCTCCCTTTTGAACTCCCTACCCAAGAACTGCACATCCTGGCCGAGGTGCCACTCCACTCCCGCATCCTTTCCGCAGCCACTTCCTTCTACCAGCAAACCCGCCACTCTCCCAGTCCTTTAATCCTTTCCCTGGGCACCCATATCCACCGTCTGGCCACCACCCACTGGCCTGACCTTCTCTTACGCCCCCCATGAGTCCCCATTCACTAGCCACTTTCTTTTCATGTCACTTTACCTTTCTCATATCATCGCTCCATCTTATCACCACGTCATGACATTCAGCCACCCCTCACCGCCTCTCACGCCACCCCACCACCCCTCACACCCCCCAATGTTGGCCTAACCCTTACAGGGCCCTTCCCTTTTCACTTCTCTATCTGTCACTTTCCGACTTCTTTCTCTTCCCCCCCCCCCCTCACTCCCCCCCTCATGACTGTCTGCCACCGGTGTCACCGACGCCGCCATGAAGATAAGGCCAAGACAATGACCTTTCGTTTCCATTCAACTCTTACTGTCCCTCCTTCTTTCCTTTAATCTGTCATTTACTTAGAAGCCACTGGCTAGCCAATACGCCGTTCGTTTTCCTCACTCTCTCACTGATCCTTCTACTGTCCTTTCATCTGTCATTTTTAAACACTACGCCGGCCAGTCAATTGGGTCGTTAGTTTTCCTGCTTCTTCTACTATCCCTGTAGCTATTCTTTCATCATAAAAAAACCAGCACAAAGCCAAGTCCCACTCAGCACCGTCATGTAATTTCCCCCACACCCCATCAAGAGAGAAGGAGAAGCGCCCTAGAGGCGCTAGCACTTCACCAACTGCAGAGGTTAAAGCCTCAGTTATGTGCGTCTGCGTCTTCGTCAGTAATCGTCCGGCTCACCTGAAGATGGCTGGCAGTTGTCCCGCCTAAATATCGTGCAAAGAAGTTTACGACGACCGGCTGCAATCCCGAAATATTTTGAACAGTTGATTCGCCGGGAAAATTTCAAATTTTACATCAAACGCCGTTACGGGGAGGAGATGGCCTCAAGTGTAAGAAGGCTCGACGTACTACGCGGTAAGAGAGCAAAGCTTTTAAGTTCTTTAAGTTTTTCAATGAGATGTCGGGACCATGGCATAATATCCAAATTTGCCAGAGTGACACATTTTATTAAGACGACAACTGCACGGAAAATAATGGAGAGGGCGAGCCGTGCTATTGTGAAGGAGAGAATTTGTTATACGAACGAAGGTTGGATGCCATCTCAGAAGAACTGTTCCATCTATACTTGAAAATTGCAGCACCTCTTTCTCCTATATTATAGGACTGGGTGGATGGTGTGACTTCAGCCATGTTCGACTGGGTATATAAGGCTGCTGGCTCTTGGCAGATGTCGAAATTTGATCGCTTGGTTAATTTCACGGAGAAGATTTTAGACGATGCGACGCTGTCAGTTTTGGTTCAAAAATGGTTCAAATGGCTCTGAGCACTATGGGACTTAATTTCTGAGGTCATCAGTCCCATAGAACTTAGAACTACTTAAACCTAACAGACCTAAGGACATCACACACATCTATGCCCGAGGCAGGATTCGAACCTGCAACCGTATCGGTCACGCGGTTCCAGACTGTAGAGCCTAGAACCGCTCGGTCACTCCGGCCGGCTGTCAGTTTTGGGCAATGGTCTTAATTTTGCACCTACACTAAGTGCAGTACCTCTTATAAGTTTCGTAAGTGGTGTTGAACAAGCTGTACATCGCCTTCCTATGGACGCTGCTGAAGAAATAAGAAGGGAAACTGGTCGGGTTTTTCTGAAAGCTCCTCCCCAACGTAGTAAAATAGCCGCTGAAGAAAGGGCTGCACTACGGAACGTTCGAGAAGATCCGGAAATAGTGGTGCTTAAGGATGATAAAAGTAATTCTACCGTTTTGTTGCCTCGTGAGTTATATTTGGAGAAGGTGTGTAGTCTACTTAGAGAGACTATGTATCGGAGAATTGATCAAGACCCAACAGCACGTGTGCATCAGAAGACGAGTGTACTTTTGAACTCTTCCTCGCTAGCTCCAGAGACCATCAAGCGGTGAAGACCATATGGCAGCATACCACCGAGACTGTATGGTCTTCCTAAAGTGCATAAAGAAGGTCTGCCTTTACGGCCTGTAGTGAGTAATATTGACGCACCCACATATGATTTAGCCAAACATCTAGCTTCTTTGCTGAGACCATTTGTTGTCAAACGTTTACATAATATACGGAACTCTGCTGAGTTTATCAACAGACTGACGGCTCTCCACTTAAGTAGTTCGGATCTTCTCGTGAGTATTGATGTAGTTTCCCTTTTCACAAAAGTACCTATTGCGGATTCCTTGATTCTAATTGGTCAACAGTTTGAATCGGACATTACTGCTTTGTTTCGACATGCTCTTTCCTCGACTTATTTTATGTTTAACCAGGAATATTTTGAACAGTCTGACCGTGTCGCCATGGGGGCAGCCCTCTGTCTCCTCTGGTGGCAAACCTTTTTATGGAGGATTTTGAGGAGAGAGCACTGGCACCAGTGGTTTGTAAACCAACTTTTTTTTTGAAGATACGTCGATGACACTTTCATAGTGTGGCCCCACTTAGTAGAAAAGTTAATGGTGTTATTTCATTATCTTAACTCCATACATGAGAATATTGGATTTACCATGGAACTAGAGAAAGATGGCTGCCTTCCATTCCTGGATGTTTTGGTTAAACGGAAGAGTGACGGCACTGTGGGACATTCTGTCTATCGTAAGCCCACTCACCAGTGATTTGTTCAAATGGCTCTGAGCACTATGGGACTTAACACCTGTGGTCATCAGTCCCCTAGAACTTAGAACTACTTAAACCTAACTAACCTAAAGACAACACACACATCCATGCCCGAGGCAGGATTCGAACCTAAGGTCGTAGCGGACACGCGGTTCCAGACTGAAGCGCCTAGAACCGCACGGCCACAACGGTCGGCCACTTATTTGTATTTGCATTCTTCAAGTTGCCATTACCCATCCCAGACCATGAGTGTACTTAAAACCCTTGTGCACAGGACACACACGGTGTCGGATGCAGAGAATTTGTCTAAGGAACTGTCACATTTGAGGACGGTGTTCAGAGACAATGGGTACTCGACCCGGCAAGTTAACAGGGTCTTCTCAACTAGTGTCAGCAACCGGGAAGAAGATAAAGAGAAGAACTTGCCAGCCAAGTCCCTAGCTTTTCTTCCCTTTGTCGGAAATATCTCCTTCAAGATAGCAAGGATTCGCAATAATTTTCATGTGAAAGTGATTTTTCATCCGCGTTCTAAGATTTCGGATTTGCTGGGAGCGGTGAATGATGATTTGTTACTGTGGAAGACGGGAATTTACAAAATAACGTGTCAATGTGGTATGGCCTATATAGGACAGACAACGCGTAGAGTGGAAGAGCGTTGTACAGAACATCAACGTTGCTCTCGCCTACTGCAACCTAGTAAGTCTGCAATTGCGGAACATTGTATTTCTATTTGTAACCAAGAGCGTACCCAGGATCTGAACTTGGGGGGGGGGGGGGGGCAGGTCATACTAGTCTCAGGAAACAAGGACTCGAGACGACATACAGCACTTCTTATTAAATAAAACAGTAAACCAGTGAAAAACTGCTTTTAATAAACATTTTAAATACAAGAATGCACTTTTACAATCCGAGAAAACATGCAGCGGCAACTGCCCCCCCCCCCCCCCCCCCCCCCCCACTGCCCCTCGCTGGGTACGCCCATGTTTCTAACGGACATTCAATGGAGTACGACGAAGCTTCGATTCTGGCCACAGCAACAACATTTTGGGACTCCATTATCAAAGAATCCGTTGAAATACACATTGCGGGAAATCTAATGAACCGTAACAGTGGTTACCAATTGAATAACGCATGGTGCGGCCCTTTTGTGTCCGCGACTGCAACGCATTCGCGGCAGTACTATCAGCGCACTATATAAGCTGGAGCCGAGAACGTCTTCGTCAGTCCTCGTTCGGCTCACCTGAAGATGACTGGGAGTTGTCGAGCCGAAATATCGCGCAATGAAGTTTACGATGACCGCCTGCAAGCTCGAAATCTTTTTGAATAGTTGATTCGCCGGGAAAATTTCAAATTTTACAGTTTAGTGCCGTGGCATTATGCACAGGGCATCCATCACGTTGATTCCACATTATTTGATGCAAATGAAGGGATAAATCATTGATCACTCCAGATAAGGTACACCTTAGGAACTACTCGTACTGTCCCCTGTTAAGAGTGCCATCTATGAAATATGGGCCAATGATGTGGTGTCCTACAATACCACACCATACATTGACACTCTACTGATGTTGGTGTTCAACCTGCTGAATCCAGTGCAGGTTTTCTGGTGATCAGTAGTGCATATTATGTAAGTTGATGTTCCCATGGTTTGCAAACATGGCCTCATCAGTAAATAGTACCCTATGCGTAAAGTCATGGCCTTGCCACAGAACAATGACAATATTGCAGGTGATTTTGAAGGTCATTGTCATGGGTACCTTGATGTTGCCTGTGTAATATGGGTGGTATCTATACCCATCAGAATATGCATCAAGCTTGTTCGAAGGATTCCCATGTGTCTCCTCCATTTCGTGAGTACTCGCAGGAGAGTGTATTGCAGTGGCTGCCAGAACAGTTACCTCTACTGCTTTATGTGTTACACCTCTATTCCAGGTGCACATTCGTGGAGACAACTGCTCTGTCACACAAAGCCTTCTAACAATATTTATGAAGATTGTGCAGGTCGGATGAGGTATGTTAGGGTACGCTGGGCATACACCTGTGTCGCATATGTTCATTTTCATGACGTTCTCAATACAGTAATATAAGGTCAACAATTTCCTCATTTTTGAATATCACGTTTAATGCCTAGAATGGATGGACAGGTAAATTAAGAATACCTACTCACTTTCCTATAAACCAAAAAACTCTACATGAACCTGACGCCATGAAATAATGGGACGCCACTGCTCTCACATAACAAGTTCTTACACAATTCTTTCAGTTTATTATAACCCAACCTAACCAACAGTCTTCAACCTCAGGGATTACCCACCGAAATAAGGAGGTATCTCTTAACAAAACAAACACGCCACAAAAAGATTCTGTAATAGAGTCGTAATTTCCCGTTTGTATGTCAGTCGGTCTATGCAAACTCTCCGTCATAACCTTTGGCCTTTATGTATGCTTGCTCCCTGCGAGCCTCCCACATCCCAAGGATCCCAACCTCCACACTTCTCACTGCCCCTCACTGCTGTGATCAAGATTAATTAGGACCAGAGATTCAGTACTGAATCTCATTTCCATAGAGCTCACCACTTTAAGTACAACTAACATTTCACGTGACTGGGATTGTATTTTAAGGATTGCATGAAATATTGATTACACAGTCACCCCTGACACGTTCATTTACCATTATACCGGATGGTTATAATTACAATTTCCCTATTTACAAGTTATAACACTGAAACTAATTACGATAAGAGTAACAAACTTGGTAGCATTAATTCAAGGACATGGGAATAAAAATGGTTCAAAAGGCTCTAAGCACTATTGGACTTAATATTTGAGGTAATCAGTTGCCTAGACGTAGAACTACTTAAACCTAACACACACATCCATGCCCAAGACAGGATTCGAACCTGCGACCGTAGCAGCAGCGCCGTTCCGGAATGAAGCGCCTAGAAGCGCTCGGTCACAGCCGCCGGCTCGACGTGGGAAGACAAATAATGCAGAATCGGTTCAATTGAAACACTTTTAATGTGCTGCTACTGTATGTCATACCATCACATACCGATAACATTAAAAGAGGCTCAATATGGCGCACATCAGTGTCCAGAAGAGTCTTGTAGCTCAGGATTGCATTTTGCACAGCAGAACGAAGTGTGTCTGTAGGTATGCTGGCTACACCTTTGCTATTATGCGCTTCAGATGAGCATATGTGTGAATGTTCACCTAGTGAACCTGTCATTCATGCAGCCCCACAACCAGAAATCGCAGGAAGTGAGATTAGGTGATCGTGCCGCCCAAGCATTTGGAAACGATCGGCTGATAATTCGTTAGTTTCGAAATGACTTTTGGAGAAGCAGGTGAACTTCATGAGCGATGTGCAGTGGGGCCCCATCTTACATGAATACTATTGAGTTCAATGCGTCTTTGTCCTGTAGGGTGGGTATGCCATACTTGTGAAGCATATTGCAGTAACGCTGCCAGTCACACTGAACGTTTTTGGTCCTTGAGCGCTATACTGTTCGAGAAAGAGTGGGTCAATGATAAACGTAGCCGTGAAGCTAGACCATACGGTGACACATTCACCATACAGAGGAACTTCATGCGCAGTGACTCGAGGTGAAGGTCACCACATTTGGCAATTCTGTGTGTTCATCTCACCCATCAGAGGAAAATGAGGTTTGTCTCTCCGTAGGATGGTCCAGGGCCACCCCTCTTCACCTTCAATCCTTGCGAGAAAGTGGATAGTGGATACAACACACCGTTGTGCGTCCTGTGGTGCATGCTGCTGTACGATATAGATCTTGCACGGGTACCATTTGAGAATGGTTCGAACCATCTTCTGTACAGTGGACCATGGGATGTTCAACTGTCGTTACAGCACGCGCACTGCATAACGATCGGGAATTGCACGCAGCGTTGTCTGGCATACCAACAGTCATTTCATGAACCACCTGTGGTACAACCGGTCGTCGTCCTCTTCCTGGAGCGACGCCTACTTCTCCAGTTGATTCGAACTACTTCATCATGCTCAGCGCAGCAGGTGGAGAAAGAGGACCCTTCCGTAATCCTTTCAGCCGGTGATATTCTCGAATTGCAGAAGCAGCATTACTGTGACTTTGTTAATAGAGCCTCACCAATGATGCCTTGCTGCTTTTGTCCTGCCTCATGTCGACCCATGAACAAGTGTACTGCGACTGGTCAGATGTGTGAGACTATAAATCACGATGACTGATCACGGCACCTAGTGGCCATAGTTGGACGGTGGCACTTTGACGCATGAAAATCACATACCCATACTCTGAACATTAATGCTAAGTTTGGTACTCGTACGGTAATTAGTTTCCGTGTTGTAAAGTGTTAAATAGGCAAAGTTTAACTATAACCACCCGGTATACAGCATGTAGAATTTTCGAAACCACAAGCTCAAATATACCATTGCCACAAAAGACTATTTGACGAAAGAACGAAAAAGCCTGTCCAACAGACCCCATTGCAAATCCGGTCACTTCCCCAGTTCTTCAGCTTGCAGTCCAAACCCCGATGTAGTACCTGAAACTTATCACATCCAACCTACTCCAGTACGTATAAGGTGAAACTCCTTCCTACAAAATGTTAAACGACTGTAATCATCCATCTTTCCTGCGCTTCGCTCCATCCAAAAATATCCCTACCCCCGCGCCCAGCACTGAAGACATGATCTACTTTCTCAGGTCTGTTTTCCACAATATACTCCTCCTCGAGTGATCTCCTATCTCTCAATAATTAACGCCGGAGGACCCTTACATACTTCAACTGAACGCCTCTGCGACAATCGTTTAACCACTCACTTGTAAGTTTCTCACGGCTACATAATCTTTTCTAATCGCTCTCCCACCCTAGCATGCACAAAGTCTCCCAATCTTACTGTAGCCAGTCTTCACCATAAACATAATCAGCCTCTGTTCAATTAATCAAACCATCGCAAATGCTCGTTTCGCAAATTTCCGTCTTCTTCCACCTGCTGTAACATCAGCTTCCCTCCTACGTATTTTCATATTCCACGTTCGTCCGTATGATCTCATTATCCAATTCAAATGGCTCTGAGCACTATGGGACTTAACATCTGCGGTCATCAGTCCCCTAGAACTTAGAACTACTTAAACCTAACTAACCTAAGGACATCACACACATCCATGCCCGAGGCAGGATTCGAACTTGGTGACTGTAGCGGTCACGCGGTTCCACACTGAAGCGCCTAGAACCGCACGGCCACACCGGCCGGCTTATCCAATTCGATTAACCTGTTTACCTAGAGCTGGCACTAAAACTTTCATCTTGTAGCCAGGCCGCAGAAACACCACTAACATTAGCATCCATCCGTGACGCAAACATTCATCATCAAATGAAAATTGCATGTTAAAAAATTAATCGGTTCGTTTTTCGATTTTCTTTTTCACTGAAACGATCACGTCTGCAGCCTGGCAGCAAGATTTTTCCACGATTCACCATTCATATCATACCTGTCTATGGCAAAGCTATCACACAGTTACTGGGGTTTTGTTAGTTCCCACATCATTCCCGTCATGGCTACGTTGGTATTACAATTTATTTCTCACCGAGCCAGTGACTGCCTGTCTTCTTTATATTGTATCCAGCATATTGCCGTTTCTGTTACTCAGTAATTTTCCTGTTTCCATCGGTTGCTGTATTGTATACGCTGTTATTCAGTTTGTATTCGTAGACACCAAGATAATGCATAGTATATCTTAGACGTTTGATTTGCTGAAGAAAACAGCCGCTGGACATGAACCTGACGACTATCAGAAAACTCGTCGCAACGTTGCGATAACACGACAGCACAACCCGGCTGATAACCCGAGAAGATTTCATCAATGAAATTCACCGAGAAACCCTGTCTTCAGTAAAAGAGATGTTGTTTTTTATTTGAAAACTGTCTCCATTTGTTGTTTTGAGATTCTATCACACACAAACAGGCTATTTTCTTTTCACGATGAACCACTTTGTTCACATCCCAATATCTGAAAAAAATCGGTAGAGAATGACCAACCACTGAAGAAACAAATACTTTCCAGTCACCCCCATGTAAATGGTACCTTACAAAATAAACTAAGAAACACTGAAATACATTATGCATTTTCAGAATATTTATTGGAATCAGACGTGGGACTCGACTTTAAAATCCAGTATTCGATGGTGTAGCTAGAGGGAAACTGTCTGTCCAAATCGCCATGAACACATACTGGTAGTTTGGAAATGATCCGTGAGCTCCTATAATAAAGAAGCGGCAGACAGGTTTTCAAGGCAAATAACCTCCATAAGAGTGGATTATGCCAAATCAGCTGGATTAGCTGGAGGGGGGTGTTGCTTAGGCAAGGCCATCTTGTGAGTTTTTCAGTTTCAAGGGACTCTATAGAGTCTGAAGGTTACACCTTTTCACTAGACTGTTTGACAGTCGAAATATCTCACTGATACAGATATTTTTCAAAAAAGTGGCAGATAGAAGACATTTGTAATTAAAAATCAACAAAGATCAAACTGCCTCCCAGAACTTCACTAAAGGTTCAAACCTAGTTCAGTTAACACCCAGTGATCTTCGCATGATGTCCGTGGAGAACTATTGTAGGCAGATTTCTCTTAAAAGCTTTGCTTCCATTTTTTCTGTTTTCGTGCTTTACTCACACAGAATTTCACCAAAGAAACCAGTAGCTATTAAAGGAACATATTATTACGAGAAATAGCAAAGTTTTTCATTCACGCAGCGGAACGTTCAGATTGGCAAAGTTTTATAGAAGTTCGAAATATGGCGCGTGCTTCAATGCGAAATGCTTTTAATAATTTACAAAACGAAATTCTGTCTCGAAATCTGGCAGGAAACCCAAAGAGATTCTGGTCATACATAAAGCACACCAGTGGCAAGACGCAATCAATACCTTCACTGCGCGATAACAACGGTGAAGTCACTGATGACAGTGCCACTAAAGCAGAGTTATTAAACACGGTTTTCCGAAATTCCTTCACCAAAGAAGACGAAGTAAATATTCCTGAATTCCGATCAAGAACAACTGCCAAGATGAGAAACATAGAAGTAGATATCCTCGGAGTAACGAAGCAGCTTAAATCACTTAATAAAGGCAAGGCCTCCGGTCCAGATTGTATACCAGTCAGGTTCCTCTCAGAATATGCTGGTAAAATAGCACCATATTTAGCAATTATATACAACCACTCACTCACAGAAAGATCCGTACCTCAAGACTGGAAAATAGCTCGTCACACGAATACCCAAAAAGGGAAGTAGGAGTATCCGCTGAATTACAGGCCCATATCACTAACGTCGATTTGCAGTAGAGTTTTGGAACATACACTGTATTCGAACATTACGAAGTAACTCGAAGAAAACGATTTGTTGACACATAGTCTGCACGGTTTCAGAAAATATCGTTCTTGTGAAACAACTAGTCCTTTATACTCACGAAATAATAAGTGCTATCGAAAGGAGATGTCAAATGGATTCCATACTTTTAGATTTCCAGAAAGCTTTCGACACCAATCCTCACAAGCGTCTTCTAACCAAACTGCGTGCCTACGGAGTATCGCCTCATTTGTGTGACTGGATTCGTGATTTTCTGTCAGAAAGGTCACAGTTCGTAGTAACAGACGGAAAGTCATCGAGTAAAACAGAAGCAACATCCGGCGTTCCCCAAGGAAGTGCTATAGGCCCTCTATTGTTTCCGATCTATATTACCGACATAGGAGACAATCTGAGTAGCCGTCTTAGATTGTTTGCAGAGGATACTGTCATTTACCGTCTTGTTAAGTCATCAGATGATCAAAACGACTTGCAAAATGATTTACATAAGATATCTGTATGGTGCGAAAATTGGCAATTGACCCTGAATAAGGAAAAGTGTAAAGTTATTCACATGAGTACTAAAAAAAATCAGCAAAATGGTGATTACTTGATAAGTCACACAAATCGGAAGACTGTAAACTCAACTAAATACTTAGGGATTACAATTACAAATAACCTACATTGGATCGATCACATAGATAATATTGTGGGTAGAGCAAACCAAAGACAGCGATTCATTGGCAGAACGCTTAGAAGGTGCAACAGGCTACTAAGGAGACTGCTTACACCACGCTAGTCCGCCATATTCTGAGTACTGCTGTGCGGTGTGGGATCCGCATCTGGTGGGACTGACGGATGACATCGAAAAAGTACGAAGAAGGGCAGCTCGTTTTGTATTAGCGCGAAATAGGGGAGATAGTGTCACAGACATGAAACTGGAATTGGAGTGGCAATCATTAACACAAAGGCGTTTTTAGTTGCGACGGGATCTTCTCATGTAATTTCAATCACCAGTTTTCTCCTCCGATTGCGAAAACATTCTGTTGGCACCCACCTACATCGGGAGGAATAATCATCACGATAAAATAAGAGAAATCAGGGCCCGCTCAGAAAAAATTTAAGTGCTCGTTTTTCCCGCGTGCCATTCGAGAGTGGAACGGTAGAGCGACAGCTTGAAGGTGGTTCATTGAACCCTCTGCCAGGCACTTTATTGTGAATAGCACATTAATCACGTAGATGTAGATGTTCATTTGCTCGACAGTAGAAATCAGCTCCTTGGTCACGGAGACCTTCGAGAAAAGCTGTGTAAATGTCCCCATCTTCTGAAAATCTGCAATTTCTGCAAATCACTTTTTCGATTGCATGGACTTTGTCGTCTGCGGTCGATTTCGTTAGCCTTCCTTACTGATCAGCGCCATTTACGTCTGTGCGTCCTTGCTCAAATTGTTGGCTCCAATTTACGCGACGTGACATTTGGTCCATTGAAAGAATTTCACAGTGAACCTGTGTGGATTTAAGACGTTTTGCCTGCAAGAATCATGTTGTCTCCAGTACTTCAGCTTTCAGGTACATTTCCAAGTACTGCACCATTCCACTCTCTCGCTGTGATGCGTTCTTATCTGTTTGCAGCAGAACTTTAAAGGAAATCCAGAAGATGTTCTCTCTCCTGACAATGGTTCAAATGGCTCTGAGCACTATGGGACTCAACTGCTGTGGTCGTTAGTCCCCTAGAACTTAGAACTACTTAAACCTAACTAACCTAAGGACATCACACACATCCATGCCCGAGGCAGGATTCGAACCTGCGACCGTAGCAATCCTGACAATGCACACCACTTTTGTTACGCTATAGTCTTGTCGTAGGACGACATGCTTGACTTACTGTCTGGATTCCCCTCGTGACACATTTAACGCCGCAAGACTTACAACTAAGACCTCGTCCCCAGATAGTTAACTCCAATCTGTTACGATTAAGTTTTAAGTGTTACATTCCTCGAAAAGTAAGTCAACTCATAAATCTTCAATCTCGTCTTGAATGTAGAGTGGTTGTGTGTAAGACGCAAATAGAGAAAATTTGTACCTTAGTCATATGGCCGAACTGGTGAAGGAAATGGAGTAAGATTTAATGTTATGCAAAGGTACTTCCAAGGCGCTGAACATTTCCGATCTGCCAAAAAGTCACCAAGTCACGAAGGGGCTATAACTGGTTTTCAATGTAAAGCTTCACAATTTTTGTTCGTTGGACGATGTTGTATTTTTCCATGCTCAGTGTAATATCCTTCCTCAATCAGAATCCCGAACAAAAGAAAGGTGAAAAGACTGAATAAAAAGGTCATTCACAGTTATAGCTCCTTCGTGGCTTTTGGTCCAGCCTGTAGTAATGTAAAAATGATAGGTATTTGACATGTGACGACAGATATTGACGACACCGTTGATTTAGGAACTGTAGAGGCCTGCGGTATATGACTTCTGCTGCGTATAATTAATATAGTCCTTTCGCAACTTTCGCATGTCAAATGAAATGTTCGAATCCGGCTAAGATTTTGCCTGACTTCATTTTATTACTTGAATTATGAATTTCTCAATTGTAGATATTTCTGGATGTTTGTGACTGTAGAAAAAATATTTTCCTGTCAGTATATTTTTGTTATTTATATCGACATATTTCGTAGTATCAATCTTGTAGGCCTATCATCAAAATTAGTAGTAACAATTAATAACTTACAACGATCTGAAAACAAGTTTATATTAGAGAAAATATTTTCAGTCTTCAGTTCTTACACACGCAAAATTTCTGTCTTGATTTATAACTTTTCTGATTTTACTATCGGTAATGAAAACGATATTATAAAATAAGAGAAAGCTACTATATTTCACATTTTCAAGATCAACATCCTTTTTTTAAATTAATAATTGGGCCTATAAATCTTCACTTAAACAATAATGTTAAGAAGAAATATATAAATTAAAACTGATAAACAGTTTTAATTACAAAAGTTATCTCAATACTAACTTGGACTACTTACCTGTCCTAGAAGGTACTGAAAACTTGGTTCGTAAAAAACACACACACACACACACACACACACACACACACACACAAAGCTCGTCAGAGTTGGATGAGACAGCTTCAGAGCGGGGATAGCATTACCATCAGACTTTCAACGAAAAGTATATTCGGCCACACGGCGAATACCGAATATTCTGCGGGCTTTCTAGCCGAATATTAAGCAAAAGTATTCGGCCGGCGCGTGGCGAGAAAACTTTCGTCGGCGTGTTTGTTTCTCGCTCATTTGTTCAAATGTACTTACCTCCTTCCCACGCCGCGCCCACCATCGCGTTAAACTGTAAGCGCTGCGTGTTTTGTTAAGTTTTGTTTGAAATACATCGTCAATACGTAAGTGCAGTTTATCGTACTCTCTAAATTTTGATTTGGTGAAAAGTGTTGTATAAGATCTAGATGATAGATGATAGACTATGTTTTCTAAAAAAAAATCGCCAATTTGGACGCACTTCGAGAACGGTGAAAATAGTCCGAAAAGTCTTGTGCGTAAATTGTGCGAAATAAAAATTTCTCGTGATGGCGCTGGAAAGGAGGCGACTACATCAGAAATGATAAATCATTTGAAAAAGGAACATATAGAATACATCGTAAGTTGTAACTTACGCTTGCTAAGGGGTAAGAAATTACTAATCAAGATACAGATGTAAGTAAGCCTTCGTCGTCAAAAAGGCAGCCGCGTGGTCTAGGCGCCTTGTCACGGTCCGCGCGGTTCCCCCCGTCGGAGGTTCGACTCCTCCCTCGCTCATGAGTGTGTGTGTTGTCCTTAGCGTAAGTTAGTTTGTTAGATTAAGTAGTGTGTAAGCTTAGGGACCGATGACCTCAGCAGTTTGGCCCCATAAGATCTTACCACAAATTTCCAATTTTTCAAAAAGCAACTGTGTCCTGAAGAATGTGCTGAAATATGTAAACCATGGCATATTAATGATCCCAAGGCTAAAAAATACCCTCTCTTAATTGCCGAAATGATAGCACTGACAATGAGGCAGTAAATATAGTAGAAACGGCCCGCTTTAGAAGACTGATTAATAGTGCTTTGTCACGGTATAAAATGACAAGTCGCTCTTACTTTTCCAGACAAAATAATTACAGAAATGTATCATAAGGTGGTTGTGACGTCTAAAAGATTTGTTTCACTGACTGATTTTATTTCCGTGACATGAGAAATGTGGACGTGTTTGCATAATCAAAACAGTTTCTTAAGTTTTACCGGGCATTTTATTGATTATGAATTCAATGTCAGACATGTAGTATTGAGTACCGAACATTTTCAGGGACAACACAAAGCAGAAAACATAGCGATTAGTTTACGGAAAATTGCAAGTTTATGGGACATCCACCTGTCAAAAAGTCATGTCGTTATTCATGATAAAGGACGCAACATAGTAAAAGCTGTTATTAATGCAGAGTTCGCCTTGTTTGTGTTGTTTCATTCATACTCTTCAATTAATTGTTAACGATTGAGTGAAGACTCAGTCAAATATGACTTAACAGATAGCAGCAGCTAGGAGGATTGTAACTAATTTTAATCATTCTGGCACTATAAAGAAAAAACTGGATTCTGTCCAAAAATATTTGGATAATAGTCGAATATTCGTTGCAAGTCTGATAATCAGAAACTGGTACATGTTGCTGTCAGACAGACTGTGAGTTTTGCATGATGTGGGAATGATTTATACTGTGTGTACTTCAAGAGGTGTTTATGTAAACGTTAATCAAAAGTGATGTTTCAAACAAACATGATGAAACTACGATGGAAGACTATAACTATAATGTTTCAGTGTTAGTCATTACCAACTACCCTGGACAAAACTCTTTTTAGGTTAGGACGAAACAAAGGAAGAAGCCGTCACTGAGACCGCCATTACAAGATAAGTAAAACTTTTCGTAAAATATGAGGCTTATTTCCCTTACAAACTATTGTATACATTTTCGTAACTAAAAAAATTAGTTCTCTCTAAAATACATCAATGGAAGTGCCCAATAATAAGGGCAATGCGTCATAAGTGACAGTGATGAGTTGAGACAGTGAGTTGTTGTCAGGATGATGACCAATGGTTGCTGATGGAAACATCATTATTAGTTATACATTGGATTATCAAACAAAGTACAGTTCCCGTAGCGACGGTCGCTGTTGGTAACCCCCCTCCCCCCTGTGTGGACTAATGGGAGTGCTGATGCAGTAGGCAGTCAGTGTTGGGCTTTGCGTTAATGGCTAACCAGGAGTGCTGATACGTGGAGTCCGGGGAGACACGTGCACTGCCCCGGTATGACTACACAACTGAGGGCAGAACACGCAGTAGGCAAGGAGATCCACCATGATTCTCGTAGCGAAAGACAGCTTTCAGCAGTGGTGTCCGCACTTGCGAGGGGAGGTACACACCACCAGAATGCCCTAACAGGCACAGGTGGTGAAGTGGCTGCACGGCCCTGGACTCGTACGTCAGCTCTTCAGGGCAGAATATTGGCTGTGGCTAGAGTGAGCTCACCAGCTAGAAGGTGCTAAATCCACTGTGGTGGAATTAGACCCTGCACTACTCCTGTCGCTGATGGGAGCCAAGCCGTTTGGTGGCTACTTGTAAAACCATGTCGTCTCGTCACCAGAAGGAGACCACCTATCATATATGGTGCTGCCAGACTTGATGCGATTTATACAGGTTCGGCAACTACTTGTTTCATCAAAGCACCACTGCAACCCATGTATACCAAAACAAGTCCATATCTCAGAGGTGTAGTAACTGGCTTGCCAGTTCCGCAATGGCTTTCTACTCTATCGACATCACTGAGATGATGGCCCCTGGTTTGGCCTGCTAAGCGTATATCAACCGGTGTATTACTGCACTTAAAGTAATGGTGTTTAGGCCGACTCTGGGCTTGCTGGCCTCCGTGGCCCTACTGCAACCACCGCGGCCGTGCTGGTAGTTCACTTTGGTAGCGTCGAAAAATAGTGGTGGCGCTAAGAAACCAGAGAAGTAAACACGGCGTGTGAAAATCACGTAGCCTATCTGGTCGTATCAGCTGTAGTATATGAAGAACTACAACCAAATGTTGCACACACATTATTTTGTTCATAGCTGTAGTTCATCAGCTGCACAGTATTTCAACAAAGATAAAAAAATCAGTCGTCAGCTGCACAAAAAATCTTATTTGTTTCATTTATTTCCATTATTTAAACTTCCATCTTCATAACTGAAATACCCTCAAATCACTGGCAAGCCAACGTCAGACGGTAGTTTCCTACAAAGAATTGGCAAGAACAGTATATTAAAAACAAAACTGAAAGGATGAAGTAAAAACAAATGTAAAATGGTACAGCTCGAGAATAAAAACATGTCTTAGAAACAGGATCAATAAATAGCAAAATCGCAAGAAGTTCATGATATGTTCGATGAGTAGCAAACAACGAACGGTCAAATCGCAAATCCTACATAGCATATGCGACGAAAGACAGTCAACATAGTGGCGACATGAAGGACATTAACCTGTCTATATACAAAGTGGGAGCCCTAGTGTGCATAGATACTTTAGAAAAGTTTGCAGTAGTAGGAACGGAAAGCAGCAGATAATAAACCACGGATCAAGTATTAAGGAGACAAACATATAAAAATATCACCAATAATACGTAGAGAGAGCGAAACAGGGCCAGATAAAAATGTTCAATTTTTATTATTAGTAGTTGGTGGCACCATGGGCCAACGGGGAAGCGGCGATGCGTTGAACTGTTCAGTATCCTGGAGATGAAGTCGGTCGCTGGACGCGAGGAAATTTTCGATGGTAGTGAGTGGAAACAGTCTATCCGAAGACGTGTGAAGGCCCAGCGTGCATTTGCAACTTGTCTTGGTGTGTAGAAGAGTGCTTGTAGATCATCCAGATGCTAAGTGAAGCATGGTTTGTGAAAGCTAGTGAACCTTGGTTGGCGATTTCGCAAATCAGTGTTTAACAGTTACACATGAACATTGTAGAACCTCGTGGCTATGAGAAGAAAACCCCGTTAAAAAGTAAAAAAAGTCTATGTTAAATCAAGGTATCTAAATTGCTCAGAAACAGGGCACATCTCATTAATCGATTGTTCAACAGTATTCATTCTAGGCGATAGCTCAAAGTTTTATGGTTGAAAAAGACGACAACCTCCCTTCCTTCCAGATCAATCCGAAATTTCTGGAAACCAAATACCACAACTCATTTTCTGATATCCTATATACACTGATGAGCCAAACAAACTAGTACATCTGCCCAGTATCGTGTAGAGCCCCACGAGCACGCAGAAATGCCGCAACAAGATGTGGCATGGACTCAACTAATGTCTGAAGTAATGTTGGAGGAAATTGATACTATGAATTCTGCAGGGCTGTAAATAAATCCCTAAGAGTAAGAGGGGGTGGAGATCTCTTCTGAACAGCGTGTTGCAAGGAATTCCAGGTATGCTCCATAATGTTCATGCCTGTGGTGTCTGGGGGCCAGTGCAAGTGTTTAAACTCAGAAGAGTGTTCCTGGAGCCACTCTGTAGCAATTCTGGACGTGTGGGGTGTCGCATTGTCCAGATGGAAGTGCCGAAGTCCGTCGGAATGCACAATGGACATGAATGGATGCAGGTGATCAGACAGGAGGCTTACGTACGTATTACCTGTCAGAGTCGTATCTAGACTATCAGGGCTACCATATCACTCCACTACACCATTACAGAGCGTCGACCAGCTTGGACAGTCCCCTTCTGACACACAGGGTCCATGGATTCATGAGGTTATCTCCATACCTGTACACGTTCATCCACTCTATACAATTTGAAACGAGACTCGGCGGCGAACCACTGAAGAAGACACCAAGCAGGTTGCATTTTTACCGTTTTGTGGTTCGACAACAGGGAAGATTAGTCGGCTCCTGAAGAGGCATCAAATAGACACAATCTTCAGGCCCCCGACAAAGATCCGGCAACTAATGAAATCTGTGAAAGACGATGTAGGCATCAGAACACCAGGAATTTACCGTGTGGATGTGGGCAGTTCTATGTCGACCAGACTGTTCGCACTATTGAACAACGCCGCATACAACAGGAAAGGTGTTACCGTCTGCGCTATCCCGAAAAGTCAGCTGTAGCAGAACATGCTCTGGAAAACGGACACCGAATTGCATTCGATGAGACGTCTATTACGAAACGGACTAATGGCTTCTAGGATAGCGTGATAAACGAGGTCATAGAGATTAGAATTTCTGACAACACCTTCTGCATCTACATCCATACTCCGCAAGCCACCTGACGGTGTGTGGCAGAGGGTACCCTGAGTACCTCTATCGGTTCACCCTTCTATTCCAGTCTCGTATTGTTCGTGGAAAGGAGGATTGTCGGTATGCTTCTGTGTGGGCTCTAATCTCTCTGATTTTATCCTCATGGTCTCTTAGCGAGATATACGTAGGAGGGAGCAATATACTCCTTGACTCTTCGGTGAAGGTATGTTCTCGAAACTTTAACAAAAGCCCGTACCGAGCTACTGAGCGTCTCTCCTGCAGAGTCTTCCACTGGAGTTTATCTATCATCTCCGTAACGCTTTCGCAATTACTAAATGATCCTGTAACGAAGCGCGCTGCTCTCCGTTGGATCTTCTCTATCTCTTCTATCAACCCTACCTGGTAGGGATCCCACACTGTTGAGCAGTATTCAAGCAGTGGGCGAAGAAGCGTACTGTAACCTACTTCCTTTGTTTTCGGATTGCATTTCCTTAGGATTCTTGCAATGAATCTCAGTCTGGCATCTGCTTTACCGACGATCAACTTTATATGATCATTCCATTTAAAATCACTCCTAATGCGCACTCCCAGATAATTTATGGAATTAACTGCTTCCAGTTGCTGACCTGCTATTTTATAGCTAAATGATAAGGGATCTATCTTTCTATGTATTCGCAGCACATTACACTTGTCTACATTGAGATCAATTGCCATTCCGTGCACCATGCGTCAATTCGCTGCAGATCCTCCTGCATTTCAGTACAATTTTCCATTGTTGCAACCTCTCGATACACCACAGCATCATCTGCAAAAAGCCTCAGTGAACTTCCGATGTCATCCACCAGGTCATTTATGTATATTGTGAATAGCAACGGTCCTATGACACTCCCCTGCGGCACACCTGAAATCACTTCGGAAGACTTTTCTCCATTGAGAATGACATGCTGCGTTCTGTTATCTAGGAACTCCTCAACCCAATCACACAATTGGTCTGATAGTCCGTATGCCCTTACTTTGTTCACTAAACGACTGTGGGGAACTGTATCAAACGCCTTGTCAAGAAACACGGCATCTACCTGTGAACCCGTGTCTATGGCTCTCTGAGTCTCGTGGACGAATAGCGCGAGCTGGGTTTCACACGACCGTCTTTTTCGAAACCCAAGCTGATTCCTACAGACTAGATTTCTAGTCTCCAGAAAAGTCATTATACTCGAACATAATACGTGTTCCAAAATTCTACAACTGATCGACGTTAGAGATATAGGTCTATAGTTCCGCACATCTGTTCGACGTCCCTTCTTGAAAACGGGGATGACCTGTGCCCTTTTCCAATCCTTTGGAACGCTTCGCTCTTCTAGAGACCTACGGTACACCGCTGCAAGAAGGGGGGCAAGTTCCTTCGCGTACTCTTTGTAAAATCGAACTGGTATCCCATCAAGTCCAGCGGCCTTTCCTCTTTTGAGCGATTTTAATTGTTTCTCTATCCCTCTGTCGTCTATTTCGATATCTACCATTTTGTCATCTGTGCGAAAATCTAGAGAAGGAACTACAGTGCAGTCTTCCTCTGTGAAACAGCTTTGGAAGAAGACATATAGTATTTCGGCCTTTAGTCTGTCATCCTCTGTTTCAGTACCATTTTGGTCACAGAGTGTCTGGACATTTTGTTTTGATCCACCTACCGCTTTGACATAGGACCAAAATTTCTTAGGATTGTCTGCCAAGTCAGTACACAGAACTTTACTTTCGAATTCATTGAACGCCTCTCGCATAGCCCCCCTCACACTACATTTCGCTTCGCGTAATTTTTGTTTGTCTGCAAGGCTTTGGCTATGTTTAAGTTTGCTGTGAAGTTCCGTTTGCTTCCGCAATAGGGACGATGGATTGCAACTGAGTACAGCGTGGGATCCGGTGTTGAGGGAGTTGAAGCAGACCAGTCAGTCGCGCGGCCAAAAAATTACCATATATGGTGCAAGACCGAGCACCAGTGACGTCACGAGCGACGGTGCGGCTATATAAGCACGGCAATGACAACTACATCACAGTCATCCACTTGACAATGGCAGAGGAGATCTCTGCCGAAAGCTCGTGGGCAGTAAACTACTTGATGCGGCTTGAAATCCGAGAATGTTTTATTAACATGATTTCAGAGGTCCTGAAACCAACAAACTGCTCTGCATGCTGATTACCCCATGTCTGAGGTCCCCATTATAACTGCCTCTTTACAAATCTAATTTTAGCCGTCTCGCACATGCCAGCAAAAAAATATCTTTACATGCAGCCAAGAAGTCCACTGTATGGTACTTATCCTCTCCACTGAATGGTTTTGTACACAGTCCTTGCCCCTTGGGGCGTCCCATCAGCAAGTTTCATTGCCCAGCTACTACATTGACTCCTTTAGTTGATTTATCGGTTTCCCTCTCTTGCTAAATTCCCCTTCCAGCTTTTTACCTATACTTTTAAAACACTCAGCAATGCTTTCATTCACTGATTTAAACTCTGCATTTGTTTGTATTTCTTAATTTATACACTCTTTTCTTGTGCCTCAATTCGTCTTCAAAGATGTTCTTCACCACGCAGGATTAGCTGAACGGTCTAGGGCGCTGCAGTCAAGGACCGGGCGGCTGGTCCCGGCGGAGGTTCGAGTCCTCCCTCGGGAATGGGTGTGTGTGTGTGTGTGTGTGTGTGTGTGTGTGTGTGTGTGTGTGTGTGTGTGTGTGTGTGTGTGTGTGTGTGTTTGTCCTTATGATTATTTAAATTAAGTAGTGTGTACGCTTAGTGACTGATGACCTTAATAGTTAAGTCCCATAAGATTTCACACACATTTGAGCATTTTTTGAAAGATGATCTTCCACAGTCGCCACTTTCGCTACCAATCCCTTTTCAACCTCATAAACTCTGTGAACTTGATTCCCTCGGCCATTTTAACCTCATGGTCGACTTTATTCGTAATCTCAGTGAACCTAATGTCGCCGTCCGGTGTGGCCGTGCGGTTGTAGGCGCTTCAATCTGGAACCGCGTGACCGCTACGGTCGCAGGTTCGAATCCTGCCTCGGGCATGGATGTGTGTGATGTCCGTAGGTTAGTTAGGTTTAAGTAATTCTAAGTTCTAGGGGACTAATGACCACAGATGTTAAGTCCCATAGTGCTCAGAGCCATTTGAGCCATTTTTTTGAACCTAATGTCTAGCTGATCGAATTTTCCACTCGTTGCACTTATCGCCAAGACTTGATCCTATTTCCTTTAATTTTGAATCTGTATTTCCGACTATTACCCTTTTTATATTCCCCATATTTGGATCTATATCTCCAAATATCTCAGATTTGATGCTCCCTATTTGTAAATCTATCTGTCCACATTTCTTACTAAATGTTACAAAAAATAAATTCAAATCAGTTCCTGGTGCCCAACCTATTTCTTCCCTTCTTTCTAATATGCTGTCGCTATTAGTATCGTTGCCTGCACTCTATAATCCACAATAATTTTGATAATTATTAATTGCATCGGCAATGACTGACTGTGAGAAAACAGATTTGCAATGCAGCCGCTGGCAGTACTGAACTTGTGTTATCCAGCCGACATATGCAGCCTCTCCTGCTCTGCGTTTGGTCCGATGCCGATGCAATATCGCCAGCAACGTAGACCGCCGTCTACTTCTTGTGATGCTGTGTGAAGCTGCCACCTCTGTTGCTCGATGCCGATGCGATATCGCACGCTTGTGAGACAATGTGAAGTGGCCGCCTCTGCAGGTCAGTGCCAATGCCATGCCGCCCGCCAGTGACGCTGCATGAAGAAACAGCCTCTGGTGCCTAGTGGTTTTGCCCACGTTGACTGCTGTACCGTGTAGCTCACATCTCCCGCTTCTTTTACTAACACGCGCTGTTAAGCCTAATGTCTGCCCTAAGTGCGCCATTACTGCTGCTGCTTTCAACATTGCCGCAGTATAAAGAAATTAGCGAACACTCACGCAAATTGCTCACTATAGTAGCTTGTGTACTAGGACAACCAGTCCTGAAGCCGGCCGCGGTGGTCTCGCGGTTCTAGGCGCTCAGTCCGGAACCGCGCGACTGCTGCGGTCGCAGGTTCGAATCCTGCCTCGGGCATGGATGTGTGTGATGTCATTAGGTTAGTTAGGTTTAAGTACTTCTAAGTTCTAGGCGACTGATGACCAGTCCCGAAATAATTCACAACAGAATGGAAATGCAGTCCAATCTCGAACGAGCCAACCTAACTGCGACCTTTTTTCACGAGATTCTTGCTCCTAATCCTCACGTCATGTATGCCTTTTAATACAAACAACTACGAGGCAGACTGTGGGCAATGTACGGTCATTAACTTTGAGCATGGCTCGCTATCATCAATAGGGGCTGGCTGTATACACCGTCTCCGGCCGGAGTGGCCAAGCGGTTCTATACGCTACAGTCTGGAACCGCGCGACCGCTACGGTCGCAGGTTCGAATCCTGCCTCGGGCATGGATGTGTGTGATGTCCTTAGGTTATTTAGGTTTAAGTAGTTCTAAGTCTAGGGGACTGATGACCCATAGTGCTTAGAGCCATTTGAACCATTTTTGTATACACCGTCGCTGTTCTGTCTAATAACACAGCAAATAGTGTTAATACGAAAACCTTATATTAACAGTGAGACATTAGGAAAAAAATTTAATAAAAGATGTTGGATCTGTTGGTTGGAATCCCGAAGGCAGATAACATTGCTCAAAACAGATTGATACTGACTTTAATATAAGTTTCTTTAAGTTTTTTTTAATTGTGCAACATAACCGAAGGGTGGCCACATACAAATAACTGAATGAGTAACTGTTCAGTTTCTACCACCAGTGCAAAATTTGGAAATGCTTGCCGATACCACATTTACACCCAGCAGTATGCGCTAAGTAATAACGGTAAAGTAAGTCGTGATGCATGAAAATAAACATTTGCAACATATACACTGCCCATAACTTTATTGACACCAGAAAAAACCAAGACAATGTAGGGCGTACCTCACCAAAACTCCACAATTGGTGCTCCCCCCTGCACGCGTGTTTAAAGGTTCGGTCACACGATCACTGCTCGTTTCAGTGCAGATAATTACATCCTGACCACCATACGTAATTTTCGTAATACTTCCGTATAAATACTTACTTACGGTAAAACATATAAAAATCTTTGCAGTCTTTTGCAACCTCTTAATAAACGCACTTATGTATTATTTCACCAATTTTAAACAACTCTCAGACATGTAAATAGCCACATCCGGCATTTGAGTCAAAACACTAACATGACCTATTTTATAAATCACAGCTATAATTAAATACACATCGAAAGTTATTGGAATTTGAAAGACGGAAACTCATGCTGGTGATCATTTGTATCTCTATGGAGGATTTATTAGCTATGGCATTATTTACATAATAAATTAAATGGTTTATAGCATTTCATTTATTTGTTTATCTACAACAAAATCTGTTCATTATATTGCAGGCATTATTCTCTTTCATCTGGCGTGTCACAAGTTTCACTGTCATTAGGGGTTCAGTTGTTACAGTCTGTTATAGGCCTATGCAATAATAGTAACAACGTTAATAACTTTTTTAACTGTTGGAGCTCCAGACATGGATTTGTGTTGAATGAGCTCGACCTATTGCCACAGTTCCAAAACTGTCATTGATTTTTCTGTAGCATACTTGAAACGAATTTTAAGTGTTTTTCATTAAAATTATGTTAGTGACGACATCCCAAGTCACATGCCCCTCCATCTCAGAACGTCCCGCGACCATATCGCCGGAAAACATCCATCTTTCTGCCTGAGAAAACCGCGATGACAGCTGGGCCTCGTGGCTTGCCAGCCGCATTTACTTGCTCTCAGCTCGCCTCTCACCTCCCGTCTGACAGCTGGTGGCCTCAACAAACATTCACGCCAGCCCATAGCCGACCTGTCAGATTCAGGCCGTCCTGCGGCAATCGAACCAGCCTCTTGTAACGTTCGAGTTACATACATTTGCAGTTTTACGCTTCATTGTTTCTACTCATCGAACACGTCGTGCATTTTTGCGATATGACAGCATTTATTGATTATGTAAGAAAGGACGTTGTGATTCTCAAGCTTAAATATTTTCCTTTTGTTTTAGCGAAGATGTTTATACTTCTTCTGTTCAGTCTTCGTATATCTGATTTTAACATATTTCATTTGCGTATACATTTCAGGCCAAATCTTTGTAGGAAACTACCTTCCGATTCTTATTTTGACAGTGGCTTACTAATGATTCTAGCCTATTTCACTTCTGAAGATGACAGTTTAAGCTCTTAAAACCAGTAATGTGAACCAGATAAATGTTTCTTCTGCAGCTGAAGACTGACTTTTTATCTTTGTTGAAATACTGTGCAGCACACGAAAACAGCTATGAACAAAAATGTAGGTTCACTCCTTAGGTAAAGAAAGCTGTTGCCACCTACAGGAACTTTAAGCTTAAAATCTTTAAAGCTAGCCAGAATATTTTCTTTAATAAGCAGTGTCTTCTACGAAATCTGATTCCTAAGTAGGCGTCTGCTTATGCGAAAATTCAGAAAAATAGTACTCCTGCCACCATTGCGAGGAAATGTGTTTCCTACCTAATTAACAATGAAATACGTATGCCTTACGGCAGGAAAGACTTTTTGAACTCTAATGTTTATACAATAGTGCAGCTCCTGTGTTGCTAAGAAGAACGATGCGATGTTCCTTTGGACATGCATGCATGTCCGAAGGAATAGGCACTGCGGCGACTACATCCGTCATGAAATACATGACACGTATTCCCATTTGCGAATACGAACGGTCATCAACTGCATAAGAGAAATGCCAACAATGAAAATCTGTGCCGGACTGGGATTCAAAACCGGATTTCACACTTTACGCGAGCAGTCAGCTTAACCGCTTTGGCTATCAGTGCGCGACTCACGCCCAGACTTAAACTTCAATATGTTGTCGTTCCTTTGTCGCAGTCTGTACTCGTACACACATTATGTAATTCCTGTACAGCTAGGGACATTTTAATTAAAAGTCGCTGCTGGATATAGGCCGATAAAAACTGAATTTCAGGACCTGTGTTGTTAAGAAGAACGATACAGTGTCCTTCAGACCCAAAGGAACATCGCGTATTCCTTGTTAATAACACCGGCACTGCTGTATAGTATTATCCGCCGATAGCAGGGAACGACTTTCAATTAAAATGTCCTCCCGTGTATGGGAATTGCATAAGGCGTGTACAAGTACCGGTTGTGACGCAGGAACGATGACATATGGAAGTTTTGGCCACGTCGTGAATTGTGCACGGGTAGCAAAAGCAGTTAAGGCGACCGCTGGTGCAAAGTCTAAATCCAGGTTCGAATCCTGGTCTGGCAAAGATTTTCCTGGCCGTCATTCCGTTATGCAGCTGATGGTTTTTCGTAATCGCAACTGCATATACATTTCATGTATCCAACGCTTATGTTTTGTATTAATTGCACGCCACGCAATCTTACATAATTAGAAATTCAGTTTTTTCTGGCTAAATGTAGAGCGAGGTTTGATAATTCACTAATACGATTAAAAGCTTTCAACTCTTGAACATGCTAAAAAGAATTCAGTGCCAGAAACAGAAACCAAGTTGCATATTACATTTTCCTTTTGCTGAGAGGGTGATTGATAAAACTAATATTATTTGTTGAAGCTCAACTTAAGGTTTTAAACAATGGTCTTAAGCGTAACTTTGAAACCCCCTAAATCAGTCTATACCTGTTAAATTTGCTGGCGTGAAACTTGAGAGATGTGTAAAAGCTAAAATAAGGTGCAAAGATAATGAGATTATTACTAAGAAATTAATAGCACTAGTGGTGAAAGGAAAAGTCATCGAGGAAACTCACAAAGGAAGTGTCACACAAGGAAAGGTAATTCTCTTGCCACAGTTAGGTACATCAATAAGAAGCTCAGGGAAGAAAATGCACCCATCATCAAAACAGACAAAGGCAACTCATCTGTCACCTTATGTAAAGTTGACTAAGTAAATAAATCGTTAAGAGTCCTTCTCTGAAAATAACTTTCACGCCATCAATAGGAACCCAGCTATTAATTTCATTAAATAAGCCTTTGACTCTTGTAATTTCCCCTTCTCTCCTAAAGACCGTGCTAGATTGTAAATCATGAATCCTAAGACACCAACTTTGCGATCGCGAGCTAAGGCACATAAAAAAACTGGCCAATTCATTTTATTCTTAATGGTATTGCTTGCCTCAGGTATTTCTTGTCCAAGAAACTACTGTTTCTTGTGAAGAAATATTACACACATGGCACAACGTTTTCGATGAAAAACAGGAAAGAACTAGTGAATTCTTTAAAACATGTTACCTTCCCTTTGTGGCCATCTCTTGTGCATCACTTGATATCACAAATCTCTACACCAATATTCCGATAGATGAAATGAACCTCGTTATTAGATAAAAATACCACAAAATAAAGGAAATTGAATTCAGACGAAATTCTAGAAATGACAACGCTTTTGAGTATTATCCTCGAAAATAATTATTTCAGCTTCAATGATCATATATTTCAACATGACGAAGGCTTGGCTGTGTGGAACTACCTTCCAGTTCACTAGCCGACGTTTTTATTAACCATTTTAAGCTTAGCTTTTAAAAATCTTATGCCATTTTGGCAAGTAACATTTCTTTTTACAGGTGGTATGTGGACGATGCCATCGTCTGACACAAAGGCGATGTGAATGATTTCACATCTCACAAGTCTGTTAGAGTGGCCATCCTCCACAGCAAGCATATAAATACTTGTTTAGTAAATAAAACTGCCTTATCCTGCTGCTAAAAGAAAGACAACTGATGGAGAAAGGATTAAAATACGATGTAAATTCAGAAATAGATGAAGATTACTTAGAAAATCTAATTATAGAACCAGAAAGTGTTTTGATAAGGGAAGATAGGTATGAAAACAATAGTGTCATCATTGGAATAACTAGAGAACTAGTAAAAAAGGAAATGCAGGATGTAATAACCAGTATAAAAACACAACAATGCAAAACAACAAAAACACAGAATCTGCAACACTCAGACAACTTAGGAGAAAACCTCAAAATGAAAATGTTATTATTTCAACGGCAGACAAGGGGAACACAGTACTACTGATAGACAAATTGAAAAAACACAAGAATTTTTCTCACAAAGTAACATTACAAAATCAGAGCCAACAAACAGATTCCAGACAAAAGAAAAAAAAAAGAAACTCTGAAAAATATTGGCATCGTACTGAATAACATAGAGAAAAGAAAGTCGACTCAGATCAATACCACTGTACCTGTCCTCCAAAGGTAACCAAAAATCCTCAAACTGAATCTTCCTTTGAGTCCAATTCTGGAATTCAAAAAGACCCCCACTTACAAGCTAGCAGGATACATGTTAAAATTACTGTCTGAAAATTTCAAAGTACAGCAAGACAGAACCATTAGAAACACTACACAGTTAATACAACAAATAAAAGATAAAAAATCCCAGACACAGAAACATTCCTCTCGTTTAATATAGAAAGCATGTGTTCCAACATACCAGTACCAGAAACAATAGAAATCACAGATAAGTACCTGGAAACATATAGTCAACTGCCAGATGAACAGATTAAGGAAATACACACATTAATAAAGCTCATAACAGAACTAAACTACTTTCAATTCAATAATGAATTTTATTTACAAGAAGATGGATTACCAATGGGGTCCCCAGTTTCAGGAGCCTTGGCAAATATTTTTGTAAATCACATTGAACAGATCATTTTCACAAAAAAGTAGCAAAAGAATACAACATATTATATTGGTTCAGGTATATGGATGACATCCTTTGCTTAATAGATGAACCAAAAACAAAAATTGAAAAACTACTTACTGACATCAACAAGATACATAAAAATATAGATTTCACAATCGAAAGAAACAGAAAGATTAAATTAACTTTCTAGACATAACAATCAAGAAACAAAACAATAAGCACATGTTTGAAATTTACCGTAAACCAACAGCAACGGACATTATCATTCCCCAATCCTTGAACCACCCACACTCACAAAAGCAAACAGCACTTCGACATGCTCTATAAACTTAACACAGTACCACTCACCAAAGAAGGCTACCAAAAAAGAACTGGACATAATAATACAGATAGTACAAAATAATGGTTACAATAATAACATAGTCACAAAGCAAACAAAAACTAAAACAAAAGCAGAAAGCACCAAACTACAGACAACAACACAACAGAACCAAACACAAAGATGCAGTCCCATAACAACTCCACAGGATAATCAGAAAAAGATGAAAGAAAATACAAGATGGTACACAATGACATACAAACACAAACTCACCCATAAAATCACCGACATTTTCAAAAGACAGAGAATAAACATAGTATACACAACAGACAGCTCTATACAAAAATACACCCCAAAACTAACATGAAACAGAGAAATATACCAGAAAGCAGGTTTATATCAAATACAGTGTAACACTTGTGAAGGTAGATACATAGGACAAACAGGTAGAACATTTAATGTCAGACACAAAGAACAGATGAGAGCCTGGAAATATGGGACAAACCACATTTACAGAACACCTGAGAGAACATGACCAAAAACAAACCACCAGAAAAGATGACATGAAAATAATTATAATCAACAATAAAAAGCGCCCTCTAACCCTGCAAGAAAATTACCACATACAGAAATCCAATGCAGAAAGAAAAACCCTGTTGAATGACAAGAAATTCATTATTTACACTAATAAATAAAATAATAGAATAACTCTCCCAAAGAGGATTAATATAATAATACTGTCCAATATAATAATAATAATAATAATAATAATAATAATAATAATAATAATAATAATAATACCACCACCCAACGTCATTAACCTGACTTATCCATCAACCCCCCCCCCCCCCCCCCACACACACACACAATATTGAAGCGAAATGTCAAATCGGCTGACCAAAGTTTTCAACCACTCGGTAACAGCTAGTACTCCACCACACAATTCAGACCACCAACCTAAAAAAGAGCACTCGTCGATACTCTCCCTCTCTCTCTATCTCTCATACACACATACGGTATAAACATCATAGATAGAAGTTAAACATATACGTCATACTTTTTTAGGCTGGCAACAAGTAGTTAAAGACGCCAAAGAGGAGAAAATACGAAACAAAGTCGCAATATTTACATTGTGAAAAGCAGTGCCCGGCGAAATAGTTATATCGAGTGGCAAAAAACAATAGAACACCACAAAAAAAGAGTGAGAAACATCATGAACAGTGTGCAAAATGTCAGAACACAAAGTTGTGTTTATATGGTAGTAATGAAAGTGGTGGTGCGACCTTCAGGCCAGATGTTAGGAAATGCAGATCAGCAAATCGTAAGTAATTACTTTGTTACAAAAAAATCGCTACGTGAACTGTTTAATAATCTAAAACTAACAAAACTGTATCTTTATAGATCCCACTGATGGTGCCCCCACGCGTTTGGGGTTAGGTTAGGTTGATTTGGAGGAAGAGACCAAACAGCGAGGTCATCGGTCTCATCGGATTAGGGAAGGATCAGGAGGGAAGTCGGCCGTGCCCTGTCATAAGAATCATCCCGGCATTTACCTGAAGCGATTTAGGGAAATCACGGAAAACCTAAATCAGGATGGCCGGATGCGGGATTGAACCGTCGTCCTTCCGAATGCGAGTCCAGTGTGCTAACCACTGCGCGTTTGGGATAAATAAATTAAGTAGTAGCAGAAAAGGCAGTTTTATTTACAAAAAAAAAGGTTTGATATCTGTTAGTGACACTCTTAACGGCTACCACCGGAAAATAAAATTTGCATACAGACTAGAAAATCAGTGCTACAACCTTAGTTCTTTCGACTTTAAATTGCGTCTGGTAGATGGAAAAATCAGTTCTGACATCTATAGGAAACCTACTTTGACAGATGACATTGTCCATGCTTCTTTCTGTCACCCTTTTAACACAAAGGGGCATTTATCCATTATGACTGACAGCATGTTTTAGGTCCCTCTTAATCCTTCTGCTATTGCCACAAAACATAACGACCTGGAGTATGGTACATTGCTGTCAACAACGGGCTTCGCGCGAGCCTTCTGCAAAAGCTTCATGAGTCTACAGCTAGAAAACACATCCATTCTTCATTTACAGTTCCTTTCCTAGAGGCACGTTGTATAGGATTGAGACGTTGTTTATAAAACATGACACCAGTGTCGTATTTGTCGCTAATAATGTCACTATGTCCCTTTTGATACACTACTGGCCATTAAAATTGCTACATCAAGAAGAAATGCAGATGATAAACGGGTATTCATTGGACAAATATATTATACTAGAACTGAGATATGATTACATTTTCACGCAATTTGGGTGCATAGATCCTGAGAAATCAGTACCCAGAACAACCACATCCTGCCGTAATAACGGCCATGATACACCGGGGCATTGAGTCAAATAGAGCTTGGATGCCGTGTACAGGTACAGCTGCCCATGCACCTTCAACATGATACTACAGTTCATCAAGAGTAGTGACTGGCGTATTGTGACAAGCCAGTTGCTCGGCCACCATTGACCAGACGTTTTCAATTGGTGAGAGATCTGGCGAATGTGCTGGCCAGGGCAGCAGTCGAAAATTTTATGAATCCAGGAAGGCCCTTACAGGACCTGCAACATGTGGTCGTGCATTGTCCTGCTGAAATGTAGGGTTTCGCAGGGATCGAATGAACGGTAGAGCCACGGGTCGTAACACATCTGAAATGTAACGTCCACTGTTCAAGGTGCCGTCAATACGAACAAGAGGTGACCGAGACGTGTAACCAATGGCACCCTATACCATCACGCCGGGTGATACGCCAGTATGGCGATGACGGATACACGCTTCCAATGTGCGTTCACCGCGATGTCGCCAAACACGGATGCGACCTTCATGGTGCTGTAAACAGAACCTGAATTCATCCGAAAAAATGACTTTTCCCATTCGTGCACCCAGGTTCGTCGTTGAGTACACCATCGCAGGCGCTCCTGTCTGTGATGCAGCGTCAAGGGTAACCGCAGCAATGGTCTCCGAGCTGATAGTCCATGGTGCTGCAAACGTCCTCATCTGTTGACTCAGGGATCGAGACGTGGCTGGACGATACGTTACAGCCATGTGGATACGATGCCTTTCAACTGCTGTTTTTGTATGAGAAATCGGTTGGAAACTTTCCTCATGGCTGCACGTTGTAGGTGTCGCCACTGGCGCCAACTTTGTGTGAATGCTCTGAAAAGCTTATCTTTTGCATATCACAGCATCTTTTTCCTGTTGGTTAAATTTCGCGTCTGTAGCAAGTCATCTTCGTGGTGTAGCAATTTTAATGGCCAGTAGTGTATATAACGAGAGGCCCACTGACAAATATTTCAAATACGGAATGTATAAAATTCAGTGCTATAGGTGTCCGAAATTTTATATAGGACAAATATGGAGGGCTTTTAAGACCCGTTTTCACCAGCACTAACTCAACAAATATGGTGATACTTCCTATAACATCTTAAAACTGAAAAAAAAACATATATCCCCCGACCATCTTTACTCGATATGGAAATTCCGCATATGATCGACAAAGGATGCTAAATGAATCTTTTAGAGGAAGTTCAAAGTTATAAATATTCCCGCTATAGCCCTAAGGATTTGCTGAATAATCAACTACCACTGAAAAATAGATTTTTTTTGGTAGTGTACCTGATTGCTAGAGACAGGATTATATGCATCATAAAAGCCTTAAAATATGCATGCAAATATGCATGAAAAATGCTTAAAATGCATGAAAAGTGTCGAAATGTGCAAGATCAAATATTAAAAAAACGTGGTAGATACTGCGTGCATTGTATCTCAAAGTCGAACCTATGCACATCAGTTACGAGGAAGAGCGCCGACCACGCGATAAATCGATACAATTAGAACGCTGATATCATTTTCTGGATACTTTCTGGTAGAGGTTAGGAGGGGGTTGGGTTTCTGCGACCAGTTTCCAAAAATTTGCAAACTGGGTACTCATATCGTGTTTCAAGAATTGTTCCTTCTCTGCTATTGTTGTCGGTAACAAGCGGATGCGATGCGAGAAAGTCGCAGCGAAACAATAGATATGTACAGGACCAACTTCGAGATATATCGCACGCAGAGGGTCGCGCTCAAAAACTCCGTAATATTTTATTTATAAAACAACATACAATCATGAATTTTCTTGAACAGCATTGACACTTAATTAATTGTTGGCAATGAGGAGTTCGCTAGAATAATTTTGTTCATTAACTGGATAAATTCATTCAACGCCAAACTGAGTTTCAAGCTTTCTAATATTTGCACGTGTATGGGAAAAGAGTGCTAATCACAGCAATGTGTTTTTTTCTTAATACCAGAATCATTAAAAGCTTCCTTTCTCTGACAAACTGCCAATGCCTCTGCACTATCAAAGTCGTTTACTACGCCTCTAATGGCCTCGAAATGTTCATTGTAAACTATCACCAACGAGTTACTACTCGTTCGGGAGGTAAAGGAAAATTTGGTAGTTTTTCTTTGTATATCTTGATGCGAGTAGGAATCTTTAGAAACGTTTTCTTTGTGGATGAAATCAGTTTATTTACATTCACAAATGTGGAACTTACTTCTTCAGCTAGGCGATGTACTGCATGAGCAAAGCACGTCACTTGAATCAAATTGGGTGAAATAATCGGAGGGCTTTTCCTGCTTTGATCATACAGGGAGCAGCATTTGAAATAAACGGAAACACCCTTTCTTCTGCAGAAGATTCTGGAAATATTTTTCTAATACCCTCATTCACAAACATGTCGAATGTAGAATGATTTACTTTTTCAAGTTCTTTGCAGGCAGCTAAATGGGAAGAAGAAGACTCTTATTTTAAAGCACCAAAAATTAAATTTGCAATGTAACGGCCGCAAATGTTTATAGTTTCGTGAACTGAAATCCAGATAATGCTGTCCTTGAGTTCATTGCATATTTCTTCCAGAACATTTACGTAAATTGTCGATATGTAATTCTTACACCATGTTGGTTCGACTGGTATATTTTGATTTAAGCAATATTTACGCAGGAAGCGTTTGAGTATAGGGTTTGTAAGTTTGTGAAGAGGAATATTGCTTGCAATGAGTGCTTCACATAGATTCACGTTAAACCGACTTTTTGGTTACCTTTGGACATATATACCTGCTACTGAAACTTGCTGTTGTCAGAAGTTGTTGTCGTGGTCCTTTCTTCTGGATTCCTGCGCTATGAGGACTTGTCGTGACATGCTGATCTATTTGAAACTTTTGTTTTGCACCAAACGTTTTTCTCTCAAACTTGACAGTATAAAACAATTCCGTCATATGTAAATGTTCCAGGATGGTCAGCTATCCACGAAACGACGTTTCTTTTTTCGGGCGGCATGGCGTAGAACACGTTACACACTGCACGTCGTAAACACGTTCAACTATGTACAGGTAAATAGAAAGCTAAACTGAAACAGTGGACGTGCGACTAAAAGCTTGCGTAGATTAATTTGAATGTTACCGACGCGTGCGATATGACAGCAGAGGGGATTAACCGTTGGCGCTGACGCAGGAGCACTGACTCCGCCTGTCTGCTCCTGTTCCTCTTCTGTAAGGATTTCGCTAGGCAGTGGCCTCCCGTTTAGCGACTGCATGCAGATCTTGGTCGCGGTCAGTCTGTGAGGCATCAAAACTAGATCGAGGTACTTTTAAAATATAGTAAACATAGAGATAAAATATGCATCGTCACTAGTTTTTAATTAATATACGCAATAAGCGGTAACAAGGAGCCATAAATGCAACATGCAAATGAATATAATCCGGTCTCTACTGATTACGAATTCAAAGCTGATTTGCTGACAGATTCTAAAGTAAGTTAATTGTATGATTTCTGTCCGATATGTACCAATGTATTTCAATTTAATATAGATTTTTACTTTTTAACGTTGTTTTCTTGGCATAGTAACGAGCTACTACAATATTTAATGTGTAACTGTCGCACGCTCGCTGACTTCCCGAAACGTCAACCAAGTTTCACTAGCTTTTACATACGAGTCTTCACTTAACATCTGGATGAGTTAGAGGACCGGTTTTAGACACCAAGTCGACTTATACACACGCGTTGAGGCCCCTCGCACGCCTTCGGGATGGCTGTCTCCACTTCCTGCCATCAAAGTCGGATTGAAGGTCATTTAATGTTTCTTGCTAGCTCGCGTCCAGGGCCCGGCCTTGTCTCCAGCTGGTAGATACATGGGAACATGTCCGAGGAAATAGATCGGGATACACCCATTTCACGAGTCACTCATCTAGTCGCATCGATAGGATTTACGTCTCCCTTTCTCTCGCGGCAACGGTGAGTGGCGCGGAGGTGTGGCCAGTAGCCTTTTCTGATCACGAGGCCTATATATGTGCCGTCACCCTTCGTCGCCAACGGGTGTGGCGCAGCCGACATCCCTGGAAATTAAACCTTGCTCATCTCGCTTCTCAGGATTTTCGACGCGCCATCGAAGACACGTGGAGTTCGTGCGTCCGCCGCCTCCCGACGTATCCTGCGTCGATTGGTTGGTGGTTAAACTGCGCCAAGCCGGCCCTACGGAGAACCTTTATTACATATGGTCTTGAGACCGCTGCTTGGAGGCGGCAGAACCTCGATTTTTATTTCACCGTCCTTCGCGAATGTGCCTCCTTGCCACCCACACTGGAACGACAGTTGACAGTTCAGCGTGCGAAGGCACAGATCGTAGCCCATATGCGCCGACACCTCGAAGGGACGATCGTCCGAGCGCGACCACAAGACAGACTCGCAACGGAACGACCCACCATGTACCACGTCATCCGAGAACGTACACTGCGAAGACGGGCGCTGATACATGCCATCACCACTGAGGGCAGCCGTCATGACACCACACAACGTGATACTGTTGCAGCCTTCTTCGACCATTACGCACGACTTTATTCTGCTCAATGTTCCTACCCGACGATGGTGACAGCAGTCTCACAACTCCTTTACGGCATTGTCCCACAGTATTTACAAACTGAATTATTGAACGACATTACGGAAGACGAAGTCATCGATGCCATAGGTAAAGAAGTGGCGAATAAGTCTCCTGGCCCCGCCGGGCTCCCTGTGGAGTTTTATAGAACTTCCCAGTATTTACTGGCTTCCAAGTTGACAGACATCTGTCGGGAGCTTATGTCCCCCGCGGTACCGCTCCCTGTGACCTTCGTAGGAGGAATAATTATACCGGTTCACAAACCTAAAGGTGGGGCTCGAATACAAGATTACCGCCCGCTAACACTCGTCAACAGCGACATGAAGATATTCGCCAGACTATTAGTAAACCGTCTACGACCGATCCTACCTTACGTCATCTCACCAGATCAGACTTTCCTAGGGGGTGTCAACAACATCCACACAGCACTGTGTCAATACCGTGACCTAATAGCCCTAGCCAGGGCACGTCGCATCCCGGGAGCGCTGGCATCACTAGATTTTTAACCAAGCTTTTGATCGAGTGGATCACGCGTACCTAACGTCCGTTCTCCAGCACATGCAGTACCGACAGCAATTCACAGACGTCATGATGTGCCTCCTCCGAGGGGCGACTTCCAAAGTGCTCGTTAACGGGCGTCTGTCGCAGTCCCCCCCGATTTTCCGCTCCGTGCGTCAAGGCTGCCCCTTGTCGACGTTACTTGCTCTGGCACTGGAACCGCTCCTCTTGGCCTCCGTCAACGCCTCACCGGCCTTACCTTCCGTGACGTCACATTTCACTGTACTTCATATGCCGACGACCTGGTTCTCGTGTTCCGCGATGGCGACGATGTCATCAGAGCACTAGAATGGGTTACCACGTACGATGTGGCTTCCGGCAGCTGTCTCAACGTCGCCAAATCGGTCACCATGGCCATAGGAGACGGGTTGACCCCAGCGTGTGTCGAACCCCTACAGCTTTGTGGCACTATCAAATGTCTCGGAATAGAGTTTCACGACGACATACGGCGGACTGCGGCTCTTAACTACCGCCGCTTATTTCAACAAATTCGGGTCCAGATCTTCAACCTTAGTCTGCGGACCCTCGATATTCTCCAAAGGACACACTTTGTCAATGTTTACCTCGCATCGCGCCTTCCACACATAGCGCGTGTTCTTCCAATGCCGTTACTGATGGCTCGACGTCTATTAGCGGCATTCAGAGCCTATGTCAGTACAGGCATGCTCTTAAAAGTCAGTTATGAGTCGCTGACCCTTCCCCCAGAAAGGGGAGGTCTTGGTCTAGTCCATGTCCACGACAGAGCTGTGGCCCTGTATGTCAGCTCACACATAAAGCTGTGGCACCACCACCCGGAAAGTCGGAAAGTTTGACAGGTTTGCTGTTGGAGTCCTTAGCCCCACCCTCCCTTATGCCCCCACTGACGACGCAAGACATACCCCCACCCTTCTAGTACTTAGGGAACTTTTACATTGAACACAGCTATGTCCGTATCGCAGTACCACCGTCGAAACAGGTGTCGGCGCGGGATATATATCATGTCCTACAACAGAGGCTCCCACCAAACATCGTGGAGACCAAAAGCCCTCAGGTTAATTGGAAGGTAGTGTGGAAGACGATTCACGCGGTTACACTGGAAACAGACGTCCGATCCACATGGTACATCACAGTCAATGGTAAACAGATCACCCGATCACGCCTCCACAAGATAAATATCGTGGAATCGCCTCTATGTGTAGACTGCGGAATGCCAGACACGGACGAACACCGTCTCACATGTGGCGCGGCAGCAGACGTATGGCGCTTGGTACGACAAATTTTGTCGTATTTTCTACGAGTGACTCCGGAACACATTACACCTCGGTTTCTACTATTTCCGGATCAACAGTATTTCCCGCGCACCAAGACGCTGTCACGTGGATCCGTGCGGATGCGGTACACTACTTATTTCACGATGGATCTAAAGATGTATTCGACTTTTGGAACTACCTACAAGAACGTCATTGCAAGATCGTACGGCACCCAAAATACAGACAGTATTTTTCTAATTACTTAGGGAGTGCCCTACGCGACCCTCCACGCAGCTGGATCATCAACAGGTAGGAGAAGACACCCATTGAGTGAGCTGACAAGACTAAGTTCGATTCTCGGTGGAATAACATACGACATACATGAAGACGTACCTGGATGATGAAGCGTAAGGAGAGTAGCAACACACCCTTCTGCATCATGTACGCAGCACTTTTTTTCGTTTTCCCCATATACATTACCTCGGTGTAGGAGCGTGCCGAGATATTGTTTTCTTTACTCATAGCATGATGCGGCGCTAGATACGTTTATTTTTGTTGTGGTATAAATTAAAACCAAATTAAGAATATATTAAAAACAGTAAATAAAAATAAATAAATAAATAAAAATTCCCACAAAAGATTTCCCCTTACCATCCCTGATTCCTTGGCGGACGAGGGGGACACTGTGACCAGGCCTCGGGTTACGACCCCTGATCGCTATGCCGTCCCCGCCTTCCTCCCCCCCCCCCCCAAAAAAAAAAAAAATCTGCCAAGGAGTTTCACATCAGGGCACATTCCGGTGCAGAGTGAAAATCTCATTCTGGATATGCATCTTATTCAAGCATTCGTGGACAGGATACAGAGTTTTCACGGTTTCTGCTGTGTTGTACTAAATCACAGTATTAACGCTTTGGTAAGAATAAAGACTATGTATATTTTTTTAATTTGACGTAGAAATGCTTTTCTAAATTTTTGGATTGCATGTAGAAAGGAGAGAGGTTTCCTGCATGCTGCAACAGTTCTTTTTTTTCAGTTAAGATGCTCATATAAGATTATGCCAAGATCTTTTACTGTTTCTTGGAACTGGTAATAGGATACTATTAAGAAGTATTGAAGAGAGTTTTTTGTGGAAATGCCAGCTGTTCAGCTTTCCGTGTATAGAGAGGATGACCTGTACCTTAATAACCTTCGGTTACTCGCGCGGAGTACAAATGTACTCCACTGTCATTCTAAACGTTATTTTCTTATTGTTGGCAAGAGTGGCGGGTCTAAAATTCTCAGAGCCTGGCGTCCTTGTTCTAACCTGTACATACAATAAGTGGCGTGCGCCGTCCTGCACGGATCTTCTGACAGGAAACTCTTGAGTGTTCCCTGTCGCGTTTGGCGCACACGTGTACTCCACGCGAGTATCGAAGTACCAGCACATATTTTATATGATAAGTAAAAATTTTAATTTCCATTATATTTGATATATATTTGGATTGCTAATGTTGTATAAATTTATCGTTATTAATTAGGTATAATGGCAGATCGCACTTCTGATGAAAGGATTTGGATGAAATGGCTAGAGGAAGAACTGCAGACTGATGAGCCTCCCGATTGTGCTTCTGATCTACGTGATGGATATACAGGCGAGGATGATGATCGACCAGACGAGCAAACTGGAAAAAATGTCTTGGCAGAATCCTAAGAAGACAATGTGGACATGGAACAGAGCTTCAACAAGGCAAGTGAAGAAAAATCGGAGGAAGATACTGTCGACAAGAAGAGAAGTTCAACAAGGCAAAGTGAAGAATCTTATTTTTATTTTGGAAAAGATAAAACAACATGGAATGAATTACTTCCTCGTCCTAATGTTAAAACAAAGTCCAGCAATATTGTTCTTCGTGTTCCTAATCCAAAAGGAGAGGCAAAGAATGCCAAATCTGAAATCGATTGCATTAACTTGATTATTGATGACAGAAAAATAGAGTTGATCGTGAAAAGTGCCAATATTTATATAGAAACAATCAGGCACAAATTTTCTAGAGAACAAGATGCAAAATTTACATATCAATGTGAAATGCGTGCCATTCTTGGTATACTTTTTTTTACTGGTATGCTAAATTACCTGTGGTCTAGGGGTAGCGTCTTTGATTCACGATGAAAAACGTCTTCGGTCCCGGGTTCGATCCCCGCCACTGCCTAAATTTTGATAAATAATCAGCATTGGCGGCCGAAGACTTCCGGCATAAGAAGTCAGCCTCATTCTGCCAACGGCCTTGTCAAAGAGGGCGGAGGATCGGAAAGAGGTTCAGGGCACTCTCTTGTCCTAGGGTTGGGAAATTGCCCCTAAAGGCGGAAGAATCAGCAATGATCAACGACATGAGGATGCAGAAGGCAATAGAAACCACTGCATTAAAGACACGTAACGTGTGTCCACAGGACATGTGGCCTGTGGTTGAAGAAGTGTCATGATGATCTCTCCATTGGCAAAAGATTCCGGAATAGTCCCCCATTCGGATCTCCGGGAGGGGACTGCCAAGGGGGAGAGATTGAATAATCAACGAAAGGATAATGTTCTACGAGTCTGGGCGTGGAATGTCAGAAGCTTGAACATGGTAGGGAAACTAGAAAATCTGAAAAGGGAAATGCAAAGGCACAATCTAGATATAGTAGGGATCAGTGAAGTGAAGTGGAAGGAAGACAAGGATTTCTGGTCAGATGAGTATCGGGTAATATCAACAGCAGCAGAAAATGGTATAACAGGTGTAGGATTATTTATGAATAGGAAGGTAGGGCAGAGGGTCTGTTACTGTGAACAGTTCAGGGACCAGGTTGTTCTAATCAGAATCGACAGCAGACCATAATCGACAACGATAGTTCAGGTATACATGCCGACGTCGCAAGCTGAAGATGAACAGATAGAGAAAGTGTATGAGGATATTGAAAGGGTAATGCAGTATGTAAAGGGGGACGAAAATCTAATAGTCATGGGCGACTGGAATGCAGTTGTAGGGGAAGGAGTAGAAGAAAAGGTTACAGGAGAATATGAGCTTGGGACAAGGAATGAAAGAGGAGAAAGACTAATTGAGCTCTGTAACAAGTTTCAGCTAGTAATAGCGAATACCCTGTTCAAGAATCACAAGAGGAGGAGGTATACTTGGAAAAGGCCGGGAGATACAGGAAGATTTCAATTAGATTACATCATGGTCGGACAGAGTTTCCGAAATCAGATACTGGATTGTAAGGCGTACCCAGGAGCAGATATAGACTCAGATCACAATATAGTAGGCTGAAGTTCAAGACATTAGTCAATAAGAATCAATACGCTAAGAAGTGGGATACGGAAGTTCTAAGGAATGACAAGATACGTTTGAAGTTCTGTAGCGCTATAGGTACAGCAATAAGGAATAGCGCAGTAGGCAACACAGTTGAAGAAGAATGGATGTCTCTAAAAAGGGCCATCACAGAAGTTGGAAAGGAAAACATAGGTACAAAGAAGGTAGCTGCGAAGAAACCATGTGTAACAGAAGAAATACTTCAGTTGATTGATCAAAGGAAGAAGTACAAACATGTTCCGGGAAAATCAGGAATACAGAAATACAAGTCGCTGAGGAATGAAATAAATAGGAAGTGCAGGGAAGCTAAGACGAAATGGCTGCAGGAAAAATGTGAAGACATCGAAAAAGATATGATTGTCGGAAGGACAGACTCAGCATACAGGAAAGTCAAAACAACATTTGGTGACATTAAAAGCAACGGTGGTAACATTAAGAGTGCAACGGGAATTCCACTGTTAAATGCAGAGGAGAGAGCAGATAAGTAGAAAGAATACATTGAAAGCCTCTATGAGGGTGAAGATTTGTCTGATGTAATAGAAGAAGAAACAGGAGTCGATTTAGAAGAGATAGGGGATCCAGTATTAGAATCGGAATTTAAAAGAGCTTTCGAGGACTTACGGTCAAATAAGGCAGAAGGGATAGATAACATGCCGTCAGAATTTCTAAAATCATTAGGGGAAGTGGCAACAAAACGACTATTCACGTTGGTGTGTAGAATATATAAGTCTGGCGACATACCATTTGACTTTTGGAAAAGCATCATCCACGCAATTCCGAAGACGGCAAGAGCTGACAAGTGCGAGAATTATCGCACAGTCAGCTTAACAGCTCATGCATCGAAGCTGCTTACAAGAATAATATACAGAAGAATGGAAAAGAAAATTGAGAATGGTCTAGGTAACGACCACTTTGGCTTTAGGAAAAGTAAAGGCACGAGAGAGGTAATTCTGACGTTACGGCTAATAATGGAAGCAAGGCAAAAGAAAAATCAAGACATGTTCATAGGATTTGTCGACATAGAAAAAGCGTTCGACAATATAAAATGGTGCAAGCTGTTCAAGATTCTGAAAAAAGTAGGGGTAAGCAATAGGGAGAGATGGGTCATATAAAATATGTACAACAACCAAGAGGGAATAATAAGAGTGGACGATCAAGAACGAAGTGCTCTTATTAAGAAGGGTGTAAGACAAGGCTGTAGCCTTTCGCCCCTACTCTTCAATCTGTACATCGAGGAAGCAATGATGGAAATAAAAGAAAGGTTCAGGAGTGGAATTAAAATACAAGGTGAAAGGATATCAATGATACGATTCGCTGATGACATTGCTATCCTGAGTGAAAGTGAAGAAGAATTAAATGATCTGCTGAACGGAATGAACAGTCTAATGAGTACACAGTATGGTTTGAGAGTAAATCGGAGAAAGACGAAGGTAATGAGAAGTAGTAGAAATGAGAACAGCGAGAAACCTAACATCAGGATTGATGGTCACGAAGTCAATGAAGTTAAGGAATTCTGCTACCTAGGCAGTAAAATAACCAATGACGGACGGAGCGAGGAGGACATCAAAAGCAGACTCGCTATGGCAAAAAAGGCATTTCTGGCCAAGAGAAGTCTACTAATATCAAATACCGACCTTAATTTGAGGAAGAAATTTCTGAGGATGTACGTCTGGAGTACAGCATTGTATGGTAGTGAAACATGGACTGTGGGAAAACCGGAACAGAATAGAATCGAAGAATTTGAGATGTGGTGCTATAGACGAATGTTGAAAATAAGGTGGACTGATAAGGTAAGGAATGAGGAGGTTCTACGCAGAATCGGAGAGGAAAGGAATATGTGGAAAAAGGGACAGGATGATAGGACATCTGCTAAGACATGAGGGAATGACTTCCATGGTACTAGAGGGAGCTGTAGAGGGCAAAAACTGTAGAGGAAGACAGAGATTGGAATACGTCAAGCAAATAATTGAGGACGTAGGTTGCAAGTGCTACTCTGAGATGAAGAGGTTAGCACAGGAAAGGAATTCGTGGCGGGCCGCATCAAACCAGTCAGTAGACTGATGACAAAAAAAAAAAAAATGCTAAATTCTTCCAGGTTGAATACTTGCAAAATATGGGACAATGAGAAAGGCAGTGGTACTGAAAGAGTCTCCTTGACTATGTCGAGGAATAGGTGTCATATCTTGCTTCGTTGCCTCTAATTTGATGACGTAAGCACCAGAAATGAGAGAAAAATGCTCTACAAATTAGCACCAATACGAAAACTTGCGGATTTAGTGTTAGAAAACTTTCAGAAGTACTATACTCCTGAAGAGTACCTCACAATTGATGAGCAGCCGGTTGGTTTTCGTGGAAGGTGCCCATTCAGACAGTTTCTACTTAGTAAACCTGCTCGTTATGGCCTCAAGGTGTTTGAATCAGTGTATTTAAAAATAATGTATACTGTGAATATGAAAATTTATTGTAGAAAAGAGCTGGTGAGGCCGTTTTATGTAAGTAATGCAGGAAAGAGGTTGGTCATGAGAATTGCAAAACCAATTTTACGCACAGGACGTAACATCACGGGCGATAATTGGTTTACTAGCTACCCTCTGCTTCAAGAACTGCTTGAGAAGAAGATGTTGTAACAATCAGACACAACAAAAAAGAAATACTTCATGAATTTTTACCTAGCAGACCTCGAGAAATAAACACTTGTGTTTTCGGCTTTAGACATGAAGCAACACTTGTATCCTGCTGCGAAGGAAAAAGAAAGCAGTAATTTTACTTTCAAGTATGCACAATAATGCAGTGACTGACGAGTTCACCAGTTCAAAAAACAAACCAGAGATGGTTACATTCTACAATCGCAGAATAGTTGTAATTGACGTACTCGATCAACTTTGTTCAAATTATGATGCAGCAAGAACTACTAAAAGATGGCCAACAGCAACTTTTTACAATATTTTAAATATCACCGCTATGAACGCTTTATGTAATTATTCAGCAAACAAAAACTATGTCAAAGTGAAACGAGCTGATTGCTTTGACGAAATTAGTAAGCAAATGGTGAAACAGTGGATTCATGAAAGCATGAAACAGTCCTTGATATCCAGACAACTAAAAATTCGAGGACTGATGTTGTTAGGAGAGGACTCAGAAGGAAAACTGGAAATAGCTAAACTAAAAATAGCTAAACTAAAAAAAGAGAGCAAAGGACGTTGTAAAATACGTGGCAGATCAAAAAATAAATCAACACGAAGAGCGTGTGCAAAATATAAGTAATGGGTGTGTGTTGAACATTCGACAACTAGGGCCATTTGTAAGAATTGCACGTGATTTGTTGTTGTAAATACCTACTGTGATTAGTTTTTTGTGTATTATGAGCTTCTTCATTAAAGTAATTTTGAATAGTTTAATTACTTCTTGCGTAATGTAGCATATTGTGAGTAATAAATGGGTGGAGTGACAAAAACTTATTTTGCGTTTAAGAAATTAAATGTTTAAATCCTTCCCTCGTTTCAAAAGTATTAGTAACGAATTTACTCATGCATCACAAAGGACGTAAAAAACAAATAAATTAAATAGAGAAGAAACGTATTTTTAACAAAAAAAAAGAGGTGGAGTACATTTGTACTCTGCGTGAGTATGTGTCCTCAAAACCCGCGCGAGTACGGAGGGTTAAGGTTTATTATAAGACTGAGGTTTTGAGCCCACCTTGATTTTTAATAAAGATGTTCATTCATACCTGATATGGCAGCAGCAATGTTATTAGGACTGCCACTGCCATGCAACTTGATGTCGTCAGCACATAAGTGGCAAATTGTCTCAGTAAGCGGTTGAGATGTACCTACATTCAGTAACAGTAACTATTCCTGCCAAATTTGAAAGCAATTGCCTTCGACAAGACTTGACATTCGTCTCCGTTTCCCGTCAGTTAGTAACTATAATTAGACCACTATCCTTACGTCGTGTTTCATAGCTGCAAATGGTTTACCATTCGTTATAGACACGCTGGAGAGTCAACGCTGATGCACAAACAAATCTAGCAGCTTCATTCACAGAGTGGTGATGAGCACGTCCAAACACGATAGCTCTTTGAAACTTCCTGGCAGATTAAGACTGTGTGCCGGACCGAGACTCGAACTCGGGACCTTTGCCATTCGCGGGCAAGTGCTCTACAAACTGAGCAACCCAAGCAAGACTCACGCCCCGTCCTCACAGCTTTACTTCTGCCAGTACCTCGTCTCCTACCTTCCAAACTTTACAGAAGCTCTCCGGCAAAGGTCCCGAGTTCGAGTCTCGGTACGGCACATAGTTTTAATCTGCCAGGAAGTTTCATATCAGCGCACACTCCCCTGCAGAGTGAAAATCTCATTCACGATAGCTCTTTGTTGCCATTCTGTCACGTCTCCACGTCATCTTGACGCTGACCCATAGAACCCACTGGAACATACACACCACTTTACTTCCAAGACTAATGCCGCGGTGTAGGGTAAAATGTCTACCTGGTACCAGTTCTATGCCATTTAAAGCGTTCCAAAGTGACCTTTGTGTTCCTTTAAGCGGGCTGAGAAGTATTTTGTCCGGTGATCTTCACAGAAGTAGACTGGTGCAAGAGAAGAAACCTCTCTTGAATAAAGGAACTCTATTGCTGTTCATTCGAGAGATGAGAAAGACGTTATTGAAATTGACGAGTAGAGCACAGTATTATTATGAAAGGCAAACGTGAATCATTTGTAAATCCGTGGCAGAAGACATTATAAGTATTTGAAATAAAACGCTATAGGGGAATGTTAAACATTAACTGGACAGATAAGGAAAGGAATAGGTAAGAAAAGTAAACGATGGAACATTTGTACCAGTAGAATAACTCGTTAGTGGCACATCTGCTAAGACATGCGAGAGAGCTGTTAACTTGGTGCTGATAGGAGCAATAGATGAACATAGGAACACGTAGAACACGTTACAGAGAATGACTGTTCCACCTGTTACGTAGACTAAAAATATTAGCACTAAATAGTAATATACGGCGGATGGCATCACGGTATTTGTCAAACTAAAGACTTAATTGTCAATTATGGATCTGGTTGATGTTACTAAGGATTACACTGTACGAGTTTTCTTGGTCGATGTGTCTTGATTATTAGATAATGTGTTAGCTCTTTTTTGACAAGGATATTTACAATAAAATAAATAAAACAACAGTAACAGGGAATGCAAGAAGAATGTTCAGTTACAAGCACTTTACGTACTTCAGCATTCGTTAGAATTCTACGTCCTTCCTGACTTAGTGGTTCCTGGGGAAAAATATCTTGTTGCAGGACACCCATGCAGAACTACAAGTAAAGTTAAAATATTCCCTTTGAATAAGCTCGGGCGACTTTATGAAGTACTCCGAACAGACCACTGCAAGGAAAGTACTGCGAGTTCTGAGAACGGCTATTTTCAGCAATTTTGTTGCTGTGAAATTGCAGTTACTTTTCTCCCTGGTAAGAGCTAATACTGGGTCGATATTGTGTGGCTGAAAGAGCACAAAGCGGGAGACAGGCGAACAAAAAGTGTTGAGAAGTTACAGTGCAGGACTGTGGGCTGGGATATGCGCACTAGAGTGTTGTCGCTTTCGCCTGCACTCGCATCACTGGCGTCGTAGCCTGCAGTCGCCAAGTCAGTTCGCTGTCAAGTTAGGATACTGGCGGCAGTTGAATTTTTAATCGACGAAACTCGGAGATCACGGCGGAGCCGTTGGGGGTGAACAGCAGACTATCGTGTGTTCAAATTATAGCCTTCGGCACCCTCTGTAAGAAAACCTCTCAAGTATAATGGAAAAAGAATTATTCCCCCAAGATACATCACATTAACATCGTGTAACACTGACTTTAGTCTTGATGATGGTCTTAATTTGGCGTGGACAAGAGTTCACAGATTTCTTCAGGTGTGATATACATGGCTGAAGTCACACGTTGGTGATTCGGTACCGAAGAGTTCTCAAACTGCCAATATGTCGATCCTCACGCTACACCTGCTGTTCCGGTAGTTGAAGATATGTTATATACGATTAAAATCGGCTGACTGAGTAGGTCTGAGTGTTCATCAAACGAGGAATGGTTTCACGCAGCTCTGTCAACACGGTTTTTGTCATCTTGCAGGGCGGGAGTATCTATAGAACATTCGTCAAAAATATGTAGAAGTGCTGCACTTCGTCACCGATAATACTGAAATAAGTGTCCGGAATTATGCTTACGGTAACCTGAATAAGTGGGTATTAGTGATGGTACGAAAAACACCGTTCTCCCCCCTCCCCCCAGAGCAACACAGTGCCGCCTATAGCTGAAAAACACTATAGATACACCGTGTGTTAAATTACTCATTTGATCGTCGGCGCACTTTACGCTTTGCATCGTTTGAACGGAGGCAAAATCGCGACTCGTCGGACCACGCTACACACATCCATTCGGCTTCCTTCTAGTTTCTGTGTAGTTTGAGCCACCGCTTTGAGCAACGTTCCTTTGCTCGGTACCCGCTAACAAAAGTACATCGCATTCAGCTCACTTCACAATATTCGCTCGGAACCTGGATGACATGGACCAAAATTCAGTGGCAGCAGCAGTTCCTGTTCGATTTGAATCCGATTGTCCCAGGCGAGGAGTGACAGTCGTCTCCGTTTCCTGTCGATTAGGACCTTTTTACTCCCACTGTTAAAGCCAGTGTTAGACAATTACTTTTAAACACGTTGGACAGTTCGCACTGATACACCAACAAATCGGGAAACTTCATCAATCGTGTGGTTGTGAGCACGTCCAAACACGATAGCTCATTTCGAGAAAATGACACGTTGTTTTGCAATTCAGTGAGTGACTTACGTTCTTACATTTTTTGTGTTTCATAGTATGATCGCAAGAACATTTTACGGTGGTTATCTTCGGACTGTCAACTGAGGAGAGGAGACATTGACTCATTGTATAAACTATAAAATCTGCCAAGCAACTTTATGTAATGATAGAGAATAAAATCATGATTTTATTCTTTATTATCATTACGTACATAGTTATTAGGTAGGTTTTATTAATTAAATAGTGATTTTTTCCAGTTTTATATCGGTTGACAGTGTGAAGACGACTACTGGCTGTTTGGACCTTGTTACGGCGGTGTGAAATTCTGCTATAGTTGTGCCCAAAAGTATATAAAAATAAAAGACATAGCTTCCCTCAGCCATTTTAACACGTCTCAACATCGATCCTTCTTACTGCGTTGATTATACATTATTGAGTGGCACGTGCTTACATTTCACTCCCAAGACTTTCGGTGACGATAAGGATGTCTCAAGACTGCCTGGTAACAGTTATACACCATTTACAGCTCTCCAAAGCGATGAGTGTGCTATTTTAAAGATGTGACTAACATTTCGTCCTGTTGGCTTGTTGGCTGAGTACGTGAAGTTAACGTCGAAATTGGTTTTCAGAGTCACAAGAACTAGTGTGAAATATGCAAAAGTCAAAGAAATCAGGTTCTTGTTATACTGCTGTAAATCAAAATTCAAATTTAATAAATCTTTATTTTACTCCATTTTCCAATTTGTTCTCCTGGTTTCATATAAAAATCATTACAACTTCTTGTGCCTTAAGGATTTAACGATTCTAATTCAAACAAATTTTGCTATGAGCACTCCACGACCTCTGCACAAGAACTCTATTTCCATGAGATCTTCACAAGATCTCCACCTTAGAACTTTATTGCACTGAAACTCGTCTGCCAATGATGGACCCAAAGAACCAAAGTGGATACAAATCGAAGTTTTGTAGCAAAGCTAATATACAAAATACTTTGGTTTTTATTACAGTTTTTTTAAGAAGCTACCAGTGAATTATTTTATTCAAATTTCCAATTGATATTCTTGGTTTTATTTTTAGAGGTTTTGTTTTGCTGAACATCGTAATTGTGAAGAATCACATATATTCCAAATATCAGAATAATGGTAGTCACAAAGGCTTCAATTAAATGTTTGGCGTTAAGGAACAGAATAGCCGATCTCTGTCTTTTAACATATAACGAAAAGAGTATATTTTCAATTAATATTTCATTAGAGAACTTTCTGATTTACAAATGAAACATTCTTTTAAATTTGTGCACAGTGTAGAGTAATTCCAATTGAATGAGGTTGAATTACAGTGCAGGACCCAAGTGTTGTATATAGGACACAGTTTTACTGTTTATAAGCCTATCATACATATCGTCAGAACATCGACAGACTATCTTAACTTATACGATCTACTGTGTGTAGAGTAATAAAACTACCACACAGGATACTGTAGACTTACATAAGTAAGTGTAGACTACGGCAGTATTCGCAGTAACTTTGGCCAGTTAAGGTCTAACTACATTACCTGTCCATTACGTTTGTTGCATCACCTACTGGCCGTTACCTCATTTCGATCGCTTTATTTGCATATGCGATCAGTGTCTTATTAGATTCCACTAGAAACTGGAAGTGATGAATTGCCTAGAAACTGCGTGTAGATATATAAATGGCCGCGTAACCTATGGAATATTTTTGTTCTACATAGTTATCTTCCTGTCTGTTATTCAAAAATGAACAGTGTTTATAGCAAAATTGCAGTTACATTGTTTAGTTTGAGCAACGGCCTTGCTGCAGTGGATACACCGGTTCCCGTGAGATCACCGAAGTTAAGCGCTGTCGGGCGAGGTCGGCACTTGGATGGGTGACCATTCAGGCTTCCATGTGCTGTTGCCATTTTTCGGGGTGCACTCAGCCTCGTCATGCCAATTGAGGAGCTACTCGACCGAATAGTAGCGGCTTCGGTCAACAATACCATCTTCCGACCGGAAGAGTGGTGTACTGACCCCACGCCCCTCCTATCCGCATCCTCCACAGAGGACACGGCGGTCAGATGGTCCCGGTAGGCCACTCGTAGCCTGAAAACTGAGTGCATTGTTTAGTTCAAGTTTTGTTCGGAAACTAGTCATTTTTAATGTGAAACAGAGGGATGTTGTAGCAAAAATAATAATAAAAAAATACAGATGTGTCATACAGCGCTAGAGAATGCAATTTCCTCAAAAAAAGGCAAAATTTAAAATATATGAAACATCGAGTCAATACTTCGTCGAGCGTATAGAAAACATATTTCTTTCGCACTTATCAGTTGTAACAGGAAACTCTTACCTTCGATCATGATGAAAAACGTTCTATTGAGCAAAAAATAACAGTAGTTACGTTTTTTTTAGCTTGGGCACGTAAACTGCACTTGCATCAAAACTAATTGTTTTGGTTAAATAAAATAGCATCAGTTAAACGAGCAGCTCGTGTTTTTACTTATAAAATGCAATTTATATTTTGTAAGGCTTTTTAAATACACATTGAACTAACACTGAACGATGTGCGGTTGTAATTATATGCAAAACTAAGAAACAAACAAAAAACAGTTACTCTCTCACATTTTCATTTATGTTTCTTTTCCTATCAGTGCTACCAGTACTACCGCGGAATCCAACAATTTCTTAAGTCATCTATGTAATGTACCAATACTACCGAAACATAGTTTTGGTAGAGCACAATATTCTCTAGTTAACTATCGGATGTACATAATTCTGTTACAAGCACAGGTTCGGACATAGAAAGGTTTCCGACGAAAATTGGCTTTTCAAGGAACCATCCCGGCATTTCCCTTTCACAAATTAGGGAAACTATCCAATTCCTAAATTTGAATGGTCGGCTGCGATACAAACGCTGTGTTCTCGATAACCAGTGCAGGGATTTATCATTGCGACATTCCGCTAGCTGATTATTCTTCAGAAGAAAATGAAGGAATGGATGATGATGTTTTAATTCCTTGATGACGATGAAGTCATTATGGACTAAGCACTAGCTTGAATTATGTAAGGACAGGATAAGAAATCGATTGAGTGCTTTTACCGGGTACCGACTTTGTCTTCAGTGTATGGTCGGGCAGGAACCTAGGAATTAGTTCTCACGAATTCAGGTTAAATGGCTTAACCATTGGTTTGGCTTCACTGACCATTCAGGGTCTGGGGGAAATCGGCCGCGTCTAAGTTAAAGTAAATACGCCGGCATTCGCCTTAAGGATTGCAGGAAATTGTTAGAAGCATAGCAGAATGCTCAGGCTGGAATTTGAACCCCCTCCTTGAAATATAAGGCCAGTGTCCCAATGCGTGGCGACGTATTGCCTCTCCAGCCAAAAACATCCAATCAAGGCGGTGAAAAAATTTTGGCACCAGGATCTGGCCGGTACTGTTCTGGGTGCGCTGACTGCTGTCGCTTCGCAGCAGCATTGTTCAGCCGCTTCAGGAGTATGGTTAGTCTTAGTGTTTTACTGTCCCTGTTAGTGCATATCGATAAAGGAAATATCGCACTAGACTAATATGGGATCATTATATCGAATGGACAAGTAAATTCCCTCTTTTAAAATCGTTCTATTTGTAACGGTAGAAAACTGACGTATACATAACGGAAGTCTCTGCTAAGAGCCTTGAGCCACATACCTTCATCAGGTATTTGCAATTTCGTATCTGCAGTATGTAGCTGGAGTCAGCACAGATACCGCTCATCACCTCTGGCATGCCCTAGCGTCGTGATTCCCCCAAAATCGCTTCAGGCAAATACCGGGATAGTTCCTTTGAAAGGACACGGCCGATTTCCTTCACCATCCTTCCCTAATCAGATGAGACCGATGACCTCGCAGTTTGGTCTCCTCCCCCCAAATCAACCAGACCCAACCCTAGTGTCGATGGAAATCGTAAGTTTGTGTCCTGTTACAAACAATATGATTCGTAAAGCGTAATTTTACGCACCCATTCGACAGAGCGGTCCCAGATTAGTCTAGTGTGATAATTGTTTTATCGATGTGTGTTAATAAGGACAATAAAACAGGAAGAATAAATAATACTCCAGCAGCGACTGAGCAGAGCTGCTGCAGGGCGGTAGTGGTCGACGCGGCCAAGGTGATGACTGTCAGATTCTGTTACTTTACACGACCTTGATTCGGACTGAATGTTTTGGGCTGGAGCAGCAGTGCACTACCACGCACTGCTGACGGAGGCTATCAACAAGGACAAAAATATTCGTTACCTGTAGAAGTGATTACAGAGAGGTTCCAGAATTATACTCATTTATGAACGTAAAAAACTTTGAAAGTAATACTTGGAAGGAAACGTTTGCAGCAGCTAGAAATAAACAGTACATTCCGAATGAGCGTAATAGTATACTGGAAAGGTAGCCTGAGAAACAACGGTAGCGGCATAATTCTCCATGTAAAAAGTTCAATAATTTCACATGAGAATAATGCTGAGTCAAAATATGTGATAATATGGATGAGCGTAACATGAGAAGTGAGTTAACACTGAGAATTGCAAGTTTGAATCAGCTACCGAAATCAAGGCTCAGAGTAGTAGAATAGCCTGGTAGAGCTTGGAAAAGGTTGTGCATCAATTCCCTGATCATGTTAAGAAAACTTAAAAGTGTGAGGAGGATCCATTTTGCAATCTGTGGCATGAAAGATGTTTTCCCAGCGGGATACATTGACAAACTGTTATGAAACAGTGCACAAAACATCCAAAGATTGCCTTAAATTGGCAGCTAAAACCGGTGGGGTGTTTAAAAAGCGCTGCAAGCAGCCAAAAGCAGATATTTAGCTCTAATATTAACATTTGCAAAAATTCGAACTATTCTAGTCTCGACAACTAAACTTACATATACAGTTCAAAACCGACCTATAATATAGGACATTCATCGACAGAAAAATAGCTGTCTACATGATTGTATACATGCCCTTATCATTATTTAGTCTATAACCATCGTCCTTACGTGAAATATATGATAATGCCAGCAAAATCGTGAGAAAATCACGGTGTATAAAATTTTCAGACAGCTTACGGGAATGCAGCCGGATGACCTCTTCATCAACCACCGACATTTCAATAGGTGACCACCCCGTAATTTGCGAGGGATGAATACAACGAGCAAGCGCTGTGCAAGGAAGTTTAAACTTACTGTAGGTGGGTTATGCCAAACAGGAACCATAATTCAACATATGCAGAAAGGTAACACACACATCGTAAATAAGTAGCGCTACGCCAATACCGAGGGTTACCAGTGTCAGATGTTATCAATAGTGTATGTTAGCTATCAGCGGGTGAGCAAGTAAATTTAACGTCTGTCGTTTGAGCAGGGGGAGGAGGGATCCCAAGCAGAACTTAAGCAGAAACTCTCGTCTCTGTATTGTCAGTTCTAATTTAATCTCAACGGCTTCCTTAATAACACTATCCTACTAGCTGGAAGTGCACGTCAAAATCTCTACCTTGTTACCCTCCATAGGATGACCAGTTGCAAGGCAATGTACTGTAGTGGACCCGTTTCGCTGCTTCTTACTAGTGAATCCGCACGTCCTGCTACCCTTGCAAGCCTACTGCAGATTCATCCTTCAACACGCCCTACGCTTTTCACCACTGTCGACGCCGCTACACTGGTAACTGTGGTGCTTTCTCTCTAGGTGGTACACTGTTACTCTGACTGCCTCAAAAAATCAACAGTTACTGACAAAAATCTATCGGGAACATCTATAGTAGGACATTAGGTACTTTAGTAAATCATTGTAAATGGTGTAATATGCGTCATGGGAGAATTTATTTCATTCATTAAGTACCTTATCTGATTCTTTTCTTTTCACGGAATATATTTCTAATTCTTTAAGTACATCCAGGATTCCTGAATATGCATACTGAGGCTAATTCCTACAACTTTATGATTGTGCGTAAGTAAATGCGTATCTGAAGCATTTTTATTCAGTCTGTAAGAGTGCTCGCTGAACGATTTCTTTAACGTACTGCCAGTTAGGTCCGATTCCGTCTCTAATGACTAAGCATTTGCAAAAAATCGAACTATTCTAATGGGACGTTAAACGCTAACCTTTCTTCCCTCCACTTGGCCTAATGTAAATACAGGGTGTTTCAAAAATGACCGGTATATTTGAAGCGGCAATAAAAACTAAATGAGCAGCGATAGAAATACACTGTTTGTTGCAAAATGCTTGGGACAACAGTACATTTTCAGGCGGACAAACTTTCGAAATTACAGTAGTTACAATTTTCAACAACAGATGGCGCTACAAGTGATGTGAAAGATATAGAAGACAACGCAGTCTGTGGGTGCGCCATTCTGTACGTCGCCTTTCTGCTGTAAGCGTGTGCTGTTCAAAACGTGCAAGTATGCTGTGGACAACATGGTTTATTCCTTAGAACAGAGGATTTTTCTGGTGTTGGAATTCCACCGCCTAGAACACAGTGTTGTTGCAACAAGACGAAGTTTTCAACGGAGGTTTAATGTAACCAAAGGACCGAAAAGCGATACAATAAAGGATCTGTTTGAAAAATTTCAACGGACTGGGAACGTGACGGATGAACGTGCTGGAAAGCTAGGGCGACCGCGTGCGGCAACCACAGAGGGCAACGTGCAGCTGGTGCAGCAGGTGATCCAACAGCGGCCTCGGGTTTCCGTTCGCCGTGTTGCAGCTGCGGTCCAAATGACGCCAACGTCCACGTATCGTCTCATGCGCCAGAGTTGACACTTCTATCCATACAAAATTCAAACGCGGCAACCCCTCAGCGCCGCTACCATTCCTGCACGAGAGACATTCGCTAACGATATAGTGCACAGGATTGATGACGGCGATATGCATGTGGGCAGCATTTGGTTTACTGACGAAGCTTCTTTTTACCTGGACGGCTTCGTCAATAAACAGAACTGGCGCATATGGGGAACCGAAAAGCCCCATGTTGCAGTCCCATCGTCCCTGCATCCTCAAAAAGTACTGGTCTGGACCGCAATTTCTTCCAAAGGAATCATTGGCCCATTTTTCAAATCCGCATCACGCTATCTGGACATTTTTCGTGAATTTGTGGCGCTACAAACTGCCTTAGACGACACTGCGAACACCTCGTGGTTTATGCAATATGGTGCCCGGTCACATCGCACGGCCGACGTCTTTAATTTCCTGAATGAATATTTCGATGATCGTGTGATTGCTTTGGGCTATCCGAAACATACAGGAGGCGGCGTGGATTGGCCTCCCTATTCGCCAGACGTGAACCCCTGTGACTTCTTTCTGTGGGGACACTTGAAAGACCAGGTGTACCGCCAGAATCCAGAAACAATTGAACAGCTGAAGCAGTACATCTCATGTGCATGTGAAGCCATTCCGCCAGACATGTTGTCAAAGGTTTCGGGTAATTTCATTCAGAGACTACGCCATATTATTGCTACGCATGGTGGATATGTGGAAAATATCGTACTATAGAGTTTCCCAGACCGCAGCGCCATCTGTTGTTGACAATTGTAACTACTGTAATTTCGAAAGTTTGTCTGCCTGAAAATGTACTGTTGTCCCAAGCATATTGCGACAAACGGTGTATTTCTATCGCTGCTCGTTTAGTTTGTATTGCTCTTTCAAATATACCGGTCATTTTTGAAACATCCTGTATCTGTTCTTACTATGTGACGCATTGCGCCACTTTCCGTGTCTGAAAGAGGTGTTAGTTTAGTAGACAATGTTCATATTTCCAGATTTTCACTCTGCAGAGGAGTGTGCGCTGATATGAAACTTTCAGGCAGATTAAAACTGCGTGCCGGACCGAGACTCGCAATCGGGACCTCATTCTGGAAACATCTCCCAGGCTGTGGCTAAGCCATGTCTCCGCGATATCCTTTCTTTCAGGAGTGCTAGTTCTGCAAGGTTCGCAGGAGAGCTTCTGTAAAGTTTGGAAGGTAGGAGACGAGGTACTGGCAGAAGTAAAGCTGTGAGGACGGGGCGTGACTCTTGCTTGGGTAGCTCAGTGGTAGAGCACTTGTCCGCGAAAGGCAAAGGTCCCGAGTTCGAGTCTCGGTTCGGCACACAGTTTTAATTTGCCAGGAAGTTTCAGTGTTCATATTTGCTGGAATGAAATCGTGCTCATTTCTCCGAGGCTAAATCTACGTCAGTATTTCGACAGACATCCGGTATATGACGGAGGATGCTTGCGATATCATTATCATTTTCCCTTCAGTATTCCATTCGCAATATACCATTACACTGAAATAAGTCAATTTTTTATTTCTTTGTTTTCTGTGTTCACTGTTTTTCTGCTTGAGTTTATTGATATGCCTTTCACAATTTACTTTTTATACTAATTTGTTCCATCTGTTTGTTCGAAAATTCTAATTTCTTTCGTAACTTCATCCTCTGGTATCGGAAAGGTTAGCAGCCCCACAACACAGAATGGAAAAAATCTTCTTTTTACCTATTCATAAGGCCTGAAAAGTGATGGATGATTGTATCGATGTATGTTGACTTCCTTAAAATGGCAAAGTTATGCTTCCTATTAACTAGAGAAATGGTCAAGTTTAAATATAACAGGGTCCTGTTTTCTTCCAGCAGGAAGTAAATTTGCATATCGCCCATGTCAGTAGCTACCTGCCTAATGCATGCCTCCTCTCTCCGATAAAAGAGATTGCACCATTCACATCAATTTTATAGTATAAAATTCTATTTTTAATTAATTTACATTCGTTAAATAATTGTCTCGAGACAGTTAAAAAAGTTCAGCGATGGTGCCATCTAGTTTTTTTTAGCACTGAAAGGTTTTCCCTTGCTGGTATGTCTTGTTATTATAAGTAAAGTGGTTAAAGACAGCCACTACATCCAGGAAGTCAATTGATTCTGCAGTATCACCCTTATAGTCTATATTATACTTAAACACATTAGTTATAGTTAATAGCACGTTGGTACACAGGTTCATAGCGTCTAAGTCAGGCACGATAGTATCTGGTGGGACACTGACATCTTTATTCTCTTTCACGAGTTCATCACAGTTTCTTATACAGACTGAATCAGGAAATGTGTGTAAGTTTATTAGGTTCTCTGTTGATGCGGTACATTAGGCAAGTTATATTATTCTCTGTGGATTGAAAACTTCTATTATGTTTACCTACTTTGCTTTGGGAGCATAACTTCGTAAGGGAGGGACTCATTACTGTAAGATACACTTTATCTATAAAGAAAGACTGATTGATTAATCATGGCTACATAATAACTGTTTGTTATTAATATCAAATAATGCCACCTACAACTGAGCAATTCTCTCTTTAATCTGTTTGTTACCCTTATATGTTTAAGACTTGGACTACACCGTCCAGCAATGAAGAACATAAGCAAGAAGATTAGCATTGGTTTCAGATCGAGAACAGATAACTCAGGGTAAGCATTGTCAGTTTAAAATGTACTTTCTAGACACTTTCCTTAAATGACAAAAAAAACTTAACCTGGATAGTCAGAGCGGACTTTGAAAATACTCCTCCGAAAAATTAAACATTTCATGAAAATATAAGAAAAGTTAGTCATTTCAGAAAGACAAGAAAATTACTAGTTATCGAAGTAGCACAGGCAGTCATTGATCATTAAGACAGTAAAATAAGTTGTCACTTAAAGCACTAACCATAATACGGCCAAATCTCAGTTATTACTTGAATACAATAAATCATTTATAATTTAGAAATAAAGAAGACAGATACCCTTCAAGTGAATATGGCATCTTCGTTTCGGAACCGTACAGTATGACCTCCTTTCTACACTGGGCTGTATCATAGCACTAAATTACTTCCAGCTCTTAGTCATCCACCATTTTAATTATTTATTTCATGTAATTAGTGCTGTAGTAGTTTCGTTATGATGGGCTGCTGTAGCTGTTCGTCCGTCCGTCCGTCCGCCTGCCTGCTCGCTGTCCATCGCCGTCGTCGTAACCGCCGCCGCCGCCGCTGCTGCCTGCTGTCCGTCCGTTTGTTCGTCGCTGACCATCGCCGCCGCCGCCGCCGCCGCCGCCGCCGCCGCCTGCTGCCCGTCCGTCTGTCTGTCGCCGTTCGTCTGCTATGAGTACTCCCACCTCCACTGTCATCTACACCTCCCCCTCCCCCTCTCCCACAATCACTTCCTTGAGTGCCGCCCCTGGCCTCCCTCCTTACACCTCCCCTCCCATTCCCCCACTTACCGATCCCCCTATCTCCTCCCTGCTGTATACCCACACCTCTACACCCTTCCTCCAGCCTCTACACGCTCAACAGCTCCCACTACTGCCCCGCACACACGTACGCCACTGTTGCCGCCTCTGCTGCCGACCCTCAGGTGGTCGGCTGCCCCTCTCACACCCACCTCGTCACTTCATCATCTGCATCTCCCGCATGCATCACGTCGCGCCGAGCCACCATCGCCACCACTGAACCGGCCGCTTCTCCCGGCGCCTCCACTACGCCACAGGGTCTGCCACCCGCCACCTCCTTCTCCTCCCTGTCCCTCTCCCCTCCTCCCAGCCACCAGTCTCCAAAAAACCCCAAAAGTGCGTCATTACCGACTTTGCTCCCGGCACTTGCCACAAAAAATAAACACCACCTCCCCCTCCTCCTGCCATCTCCATGGACACCACCCCTCCTCCTGCCACCCATACCCCGGCCCCCACCCCCCACACCTTTGTCCTGTCAAGTCCCAATCCTAAGTTCCTCGACGCTCGTACCCTCACCATGGAGATACAGAAGTACTTACCTGGTGCTCCCATCTCCCAACTCATTCCCCGCAGGGACTCAGTCCTTATCAAGTCCCCGTACCCATTCTTTCACACAGACCTCCTGCGAAAACTCCCACGAGTTATGTTTGGCCCCCACGCCTCTCTGACATCCTTCCTTTCCACTACCACTTCTCGCCAGCCCCAGCCTCCCCGTCGCCCCCCCCCTCCCCCCCACCTACACCGCTGTGATCACCAAGCTCAGCCCAGTGATCACAGAGGATTAAGAGTTGGCAGAAGTGAACTCCCACCCAGACTTGGTAATCCACTCTGCCCGCCGTATCCACAACGCCTCTGGCCCCACCTACCTCATGCAGGTATTCTCTGAGTCTGCCCCATCCATTGACCATCTCCTCACCCAGGGTGCCCTGATATACCACCGCCGCCACCCTGTTGAATCCTCCAAATCCCCTCCACAATCCTACTGTTGCCAGCAGTGTCTGATGTACAATGACCACCTTACTCCCAACTGCAACCCCCCCCCCCACCTGTCCCCATTCCAAGGCCTCCCACTTTGTTAAGAACTGCCCCAACCTCGCTGCTTCTCCTTCCTGTAAGACCTGCAATGGCCCTCATCCCACATACTCCCACAAGTGTAAAGCTAAACCGTCTTCAGTTACCCCTGAGCTTACAGTCCCAGTTCATCCTGTCGATCCCCCTGTCCATCCCAACAATTCCCTCCATCAAGCCCTCACGGCCGAGGAAATCACCCAGTTCCTTACCATTTTCCTCCAAAACATTCACTCTCTTCAACGCCCTCACACCTTCCAACAAATCTGCATTGCCGCTTCCTCCGTTTTCCACCTGAACACCTTCGCCACTTACTCCCACAACCAAGCCCACTTCACCTTCACCTGCCTCGACACCCTAGTTTGTCTCTTCCCTTCCCTCTATTCCACCCCTCCTTCCTGCCATGGTTCAGCATGAGTATTGCACGCTCTTCCAGAACATTCGCTCCTTCCACTTCAATAAATACCTCCTCATGAACACCCTCTCCCACCACCAGGTCGACACCTTCCTCTTGAACGAAACCTTTCTCCAGCCCTACCATTCTATCCACACCTTTCCCTATATCCTCCACCGCACTGACACTCCTGGTCCTCGTGCACAGGGTGGTGTCGCGATTCGCCACCTTAAGCATATCCCTGTCCCGACAACCTCTCCTCAATGATCCCACTGAACACCTTATGCTTAGCGTCTTCTTCCCCTCCCTCACCATTACCTGTGCCACCAACTATGTCCGCTCCACTGCTCCTCTTCCTTATGACTTCATCTAGCACATGGACCGCATCTTCTCCACCTATGTGATTGCCACCGACCTCAACATCCATGGACGAACTCCTGCTGCCCTTTGGCGGTGGTATCAGTTCCTTTCCACAATCCAAAGTGACCTTGTTACCCTTCCCAGCACACCCGACCCGATCTTGTCATTGCCTCCACCAACCTCCTTGGGCGTATCGCTGTCGCTGCCGTTGACCCCATAGGTAGCGATCACCTCCCTGTGCTTCTCACCATAACGTCTGCTCACCGCCCCCCTCCGGCCCCGTACCCTGCACCCCCTCTCAAGGTCGTCCATTACTATCACCGTGCCAACTGGGATGCCTACCGGGACTCCATCTCCACCCAGGTCCAAAGCCACCCTCTTACCTATCGCCATCCTGACGACATCATCCACGCCTCATCCTTCCTTCGGAAGGTCATTACTGACGCCGTGGAGGCCTATGTTGATACTAAATCATCCACCCACACTGTCCCACTCTCATTCTGTGGGCTGTCCTCCTCCTCTGTGAATCCCACCGCCTCTATTGCTCCTTCCTGTGCACTCGTGACAGGGATACACTCCAACGCCACCAGCAAATATAGCGACACATACGGAACCTTATTACAGCAACGAAACGCCGAGACTGGCGCCAGACCTGCACACAAGTCAACGCCATCCTCCCTATCAACTGCTCCAAGTACTGGTTAGCCTTCCATTGCCTTACTGGTTCCCTTTCCGCTCCCCACTACCCCCTTCTCCATAACAATCGTCCCCTTTCTGACAACCTCAGTAAGGCCAATCACTTTGCTTCCCACCTTTCCGAGGTCTTCTCCATCCCTGATGATCCCCACTTTGATTATTCTCTTTTCCCCAAGATCATGAAACGTGCCGATACCTCGGTCGCACCACTTGCTCCTAGTCTCCAGTACTTGGGGCAGTTGACCCCCTCCGACATAAACACTCCCATCACAGCACAAGACATTAAACTTATCCTCTTGTCCAAATGCAACACGGCCCCTGGTCATGACTGTGTCACCTACCGTCACCTTCGAGAAAGCCCCTATTCCTTCCTGACTGTCCTTGCCCATCTCTATAATGTCATCCTCTCTAGTGGTTTCTACCGTGACCTGTGGAAGACCTCACACGTCCTCTTATTCCTCAAACCCAACAAACCCCCTTCTTCTACCGCTTCCTATCGTCCCATCTGCCTCACCTCCATCTTCAGTAAGGTCTTTGAATCCATCCTCTCCTACCGTATCCATCAGCACCTTACTCAACACCACCTCCTCCCCCTTACCTAGTGTGGCTTCCAACCCTCCTTCTCTGCTGAAGACCAACTCCTCAACCTCGTACACCTTCTGTCCCTCTAGCTCAACTCCCATCGCTCCGCCATTTTTGTTTCCCTTGACCTCCAAAATGCCTATGACTGTGTATGGCATCCCAGTCTCCTCTTTAAACTCCAAACCTACGCCCTGCCTATCAATTTCGTCAGTCTGGTCGCCTCCTTCCTCTCACACCGGCCTTCCTATGTCAACATTCACAACACCAACTCCCATATCTTTTATCCCACAGCTGGCGTCCCCCAGGGTTCAGTCCTCTCCCCTCTCCTTTATCTCTTGTATATGGCTGATATGCCCAAGCCACCACCACCAGGCGACCAGTATGCTGATGACACCGCCTTCCTGGCTCTCTATCCTACCCTTCAACGGTCCCAACATACCCTCCAAACCCGCCTTAACAGCTTCACTACTTGGTGTAACCAGTGGTTCCTTCATCTTAACCCCTCCAAAACCCAGGCACTCATCATAGGCCGCACCACTCGCTCCTTTCGCCTCCATGATATCTACCTGACCCTTTATGGTCGTCCCATCCATCTCACCCCCACCCTGAAATACCTTGGCCTCACCCTCGACTGACATCTCACCTGGACCCCTCATCTCCAGACCGTCCAGCAAAAAGCCCATTCCTGCCTCCGCCTTCTGAAACTTCTGTCTGGCCGGAGATGGGGATTTGCATCCTCCTATCATAATCCACACCTACAAATCCCTCATCAGTCCTAACCTCTGTTATGCCAGCGTTGCCTGGATCTCTGCCTCCACCCGCTTTTACAAGGCTCTCCAAATCCTTGAATCCCATGCACTCCGCCTTGCCTTTCGTATCCACCTTCCTTCCCCCACACGGCTCCTGTATGAACTGATCCCCTACCCCTACCTCCTCCTGCTCCTCCAACATCTCCAGCATCCTTTACATTGTCCGCAGGCTTGATCCCCCCCACCCTCTGGTTTCCTCCTTCCTCTCCTCCCCCCGCCCGTTGGCGCGCCTGTATCACTGTATCCCTCCCTCTCTCCACCTCCTCACCCTCCATCTCCTTCATCAGGGCAATTGGGCAATTTCCAACACCTCCCCATCCAGAATGATGAACTTTGCCGTGACATCTACCCTTTCTTCCAACTATAACCTGGCCTTGTCCCCCCCTCCCCAAGGGGCCCTTTTTCCTCTCCCCTCCTTCTCCCAGAGCGAATTGTCCTCCTTCCCCCCTGAGACCCTGCACCCCATACTTGCCTCTTTCCTCCCCACATCCCTCCCTACCTGGCCCTCTTCAGGGCGCCCCCCGCTCATCTCCCCCCTCTCTTCCCCTCTCTCCCTTCTTCCGGTCTCCCTCATCTCCTTGTGCCTGGCAGATCCTCTGTTTGGACCATCGCCCATGTGCCACATCAGTGTTGTGTTTAGTGCTGTTTCTCCTTTGCGTCAAGAGGTGTGATTTTAATTGTGTACTGCCTTGAGGTTCGCTGCCAGTGTTTGTTCTGTGCTACGCCATCCATCGATACCTTTTATGCTCCAGTCATGTGTGGCTTTTTGTGTGTGCTACTCTTAAACAGTTTCTTATCTCCATTGTACAGTCATCCCGTTTTTTGTCTATTGCCTTCCATGATGTTCCCCCTTCTTTTTATATCTATGTTCACCATATTCTCTCCTTTATTATTTTTAAATGTCTTCTATTGTTTGTTCTATGTCTTTCGGCTGAAGAGCAGCGCATATGCTGCTGCCAGTCCGCCCCGATGGGGAATTGAAATACAATAAAGAAAAAAAAAAACAAAAGACTAATGCAAACATTTTTCTGCAGAGGTCGCCTCACAGATGCAGTGAACGTTGGAGTACTCCGCCGGCCTCTGCTGTCTTTATAAGGCCAGCGCAGTGGCAGTACAGCCAGTTCCTTGCTGAACTAGGACCAGCAACGAGGATGGCATCGCTAGAGAATACTCAGTATTGCAGAACACTCAGTATAATGTCCTTTATTGAAACTGAACTACTCTTCTCGAACAATCACTATATACACACAAAAACAAATAACTTGTAGACGACCATTCATCAAGAGCGTTGGTGAGGTCCATCAGATCTGGTCCTAGCTCAGCGAGGAACTGGCTGTACTGCCACTGCGCTGGCCTTATAAAGCCGGTGGAGGCTGGTGGAGTACTCCAACTTTCCTTGTGTCTGTGAGGCGACCTCTGCAGAAAAAGATTTGCATTAGTCTCTAGCAAGTTCTGTTTGTTTTGAAGAATTGTTTTCCTGTTGGTTGCGCCTGAAAGTGCTTGTGTATGTTATATGGTACACAGGGGTGTCACGGGTGTAGTCTACCTGGCAGGGGCCGTATGTGGCAGACATAACAGATAGCATCTGCATTCATGTGCAGTATTTTTTCCCAACCCCTGTAAGTCCCTTTCATGTCTTTCGACTCTAGTAACTGCAGACTGGTTTTTGGTCATTTCATGAAGAACCTTTCACTTCTGGTATTTTATTCCTGCGTCTGCTAGTATTTCAAAGAGTATGTCCAATCAAAATCATCAAAATTTTTCTCTAAAACTACAAATGCTAAGTGTACTGCTACATCATATGGTAAAGGAGATACTGTGGCAATGGTCACTAGATGTACTAACTACATATTCAGCTTCTGCGTACAGTGTATCAATGACACACACGCAAAACATCTGTGCGCCTCACACAACGGATAAAATGTTTAGCACTTCCTACGTGGATCACGCTCAAAGTGATTAAAGCATATGTTTTCCCACATGCTGTTCGGGAGTGGAACAGTGGAGATATTGCATGAAGATAGGTTGATGAACCCTTTACCAGGCACTTAATTGCGAATTGTAGAGTAGTCACATAGATGTAGATGCAACTATGGGAAGTTAATATTTCATGTGCTGTGCCTACTAAGCTTGAAATCCCTACACTGGAAATGATTAGTGGATGGAATCAAATCGAAGCCCCATAGTTGACATCGAAAACGTAGTAATTGAAGTTAGTATGCAAAGTTAATGACATGGTAACCCGCCACAGTGGGTGGCAAAAATATTATAAATGGAGGAGTATGCATCTAGAATGTCATGGCCTAAACTGGGCGCAGGATGTAAATACATGGCTATTCAAAAAGAAGGAACAGATTTGAAACATTTACTGCGTCTCTATTCACTTCCGATGTTACCTGACACCGTTTCAGGACGTTGGATTGGAAGAGGAGCTGGTGCTCCATGGCGCGTGGCCTCTCATGTCTCCAGACCTCACGCCTTGTGACTTTTTCTGTGGGCTTACGTAAAATACCGCGTTTTTTATCCCCATTATGCTTGACGCCCTCGAAAGTCTGCGACATCGTATTTTTGAAGCTGTGAATTCGATAACGAGATACCATTTGCTTCGTGTATGGTAGGAAATGAGCCACCGTTTTCATATTTGTTGTGTAACACACGGTGCGCACACTGAATGCATAAAAAATTGAACTTTTCTCTTTCCAGAAACTTTGATATTGTGTTCCTATCTTTTGTAGTTTGGAAGCAATAAATGTTTGAATACCGTTCCTTCTTTTTGAATAGCCCTGTATCTAGTGTTATCTCAATGGAATGGAATTACGCGGCACATCATTGGGAGCCAAAAATCTATTAAAACAGGAAAAGTGTGTAAAATTATTATATGTATTACTTTCATAAATACAAATATGTCAAGGTCGATTTCACTGAGCGAAGACACGACTCAGAAACTGGGAACGTAGGAGAAGGTTAACCAATTTATCGTAAACCATGATGGAATCTATTGTGAATTCGGGGAAAAGCTACGATAGCAAACAGTGGTTTAATTGCAAACCCATTACAATAGCGTCTTATCGTAAAGTATTATAATAGGTCTCTCTTTCTTTAATTTATCTTTCAGAATAAGGTATAGTGTCAGTTCATCCAGGTGTTCTGAAGTTTCTCTGAGACCCACCATGATCTTAACTGAGATCGCTCTCTACTAGATTTTCTATTTTTATGCAAATAATTCGTGTCAATATTTCGCAACCAATACTTACTAAACGGAGAGTTTACTAATATTCACACCTGTCAAAAGACACGTTCCTTGGACTTGGATTTATTGCATTCCACTTGAAATCTGAGGGTATTGAGTTTGCCTTATGAATCTTGCTCACGAGATGAAAGTATTAGATAACAGCTGACTCTCCCAAGAACCTCAATAATTTTAAAGCAATTTCGTCCACTGCAGGGACCTTGTTTCGTCTTAAGTATTCTGTGCTCTGTCAGATACTTCGAATAACTCCAAAACTGTCATCACATCTTCATTTAATTTCCTTAAAAAGTTACATAGTAGACAAAAATCTTCAGAAAACTCTTCCTAAAACTTATATTCGATGTTAACAAATATCTCTTCTTCAGAAAGGCTTTTATTGCCATTGCCAGATTACACTTTATATACTATCGACTTGGGCCATCATAGATTATTTTTCTGCCCACATAATAAAACGCATTTACTACTTTTAGTGACTTATTTCATCATCTAATTCGCTCAGCATCACTTGATTTAATTCGACTACATTCCATTGTCATTGCTTTGCTTTTGTTAATGTTCATCTTACATATTTTTTTCAAGATAAAGCCCATTCCGTTCAACTGATCTTGCAAGTCCTTAGCTGTCTCTGACAGAATTACAATGTCGTCTCAAACCTCAAAGTTGGTATTTCCTCTCCTTGAATTTTAATAATTGCTTTCCCACATTTTAAATTTGTTTCCTTTACTGCTTAGTCAGTTATATAATCCTTCTATATATTCATTTCAACTTCCTTCTTTTACTTAGCACTGGTTACCATGCTAGCTCGTGATATCCATACAACTGCTTCTTCATTTTCTACAGATCTCTTTCATTTTCCTATAGGCGTCATATATGATTCTCCCAGTTCTCCTAGTTTCTGCATCCTGATTTTTCTCGTCTAGCCATTCCTGCTTTGCCTTCTTCCACTTCCTGTGAGTCTCAATTTTTAGTCGTGTGCATTCACTTTTGTCTGCTTCATTTGCTGCATTTTCATATTTTCTACTTTCATTAATTATAGTAAATAGCTCCTGTGCAATCCAAGACCTTGGCTTTTGGCATATTAGATTCTCTGCTGCCTTCACGGTTTCATCCCTCAAAGCTAAGCTAATAATTCGTTTTCTGTTGAGTCACTATCCCCTGTTCTAGTCAACCATAACCTAATGTTCCCTTTTGAAACTCCCAACATTCTCGAGTTATCTCCGATTTCTCGTGTTTTAATCTGCTGCTCATAACCAACAAATAATGGCCAGAGTCCACACCTGCCACTTGGAAATGCTTTGCAGTTGGTTTCATCATCTCTGTCTTACGATTACAAAATATTTCTGAAACCTGGGGAAGGTTTTGTGGACATTCTCTAAGTGATCTCGTCATTCTGGAAGTCGCAATGAATTAAAACAATTAATACGCATCTATCTTTGGGGACTATGTCCACACCTAGATGCATCACGATCACACCTACCAGCAAGATCATGCTATGCGTCACAAAGCTTGACTGTAAGTATGTGATTCGAAGAGCACCAGGATGACATTACCGTACTTCCATGGCTACCTAACTCCACGGATTTAAACCAGTTTGAGAATCTGTGCGACCATCTCAATCGGGCTGTTTGCAGCATGGATCCTCAATCGATAAACTTAGCGTGGTTGTTCACAGTACTGGAGTCAATAAGGCTCCACACTCCTGTCGGTTCCGTCCAGAATCCTGCATGCCTTTCAGCACTCCGCACTGCAAAAGATCGTGATACAGGCTTCTCACGAGTTTTCACATAATGTGACTGGACAGTGTATATAAAAAAGTTGCACACCAGAAAATTGTAGTGAAATGCATGGAGATCCGAAGAGGATGGTGCTTGCTGGAGACACTGACACTTGTCACTCGATGTAAATAAATGTGATGTAGTCTGCAAAATTACACAGAAAGATCCACTAGTGTTCGCTATCATTACTGGTGATAACTCAGTGGTACCAGTAACAACCTTGAAGTATGAGTCCTGATAGACCTACGGAGAAACCACCATGTAAAACTAATGCCGGCCAAAGTGGATGTACAACTGAGTTTTATTTGATGAATTCTAAAGAAAACTATTATTCAATGTAAAATTTGGTTTAAAAAACACAGGTTCACTTATTTCTGTTGATAGACTCTTACTAGGTAAAATTAATACAGGAGGTACAAAAGTCCCAAAGAACAGTGGTGTGTTTCGTCATGGATTGATTTAGTAAGCATGGGAGTGTTATGGAGACGTTTATCAACCACCAGTTTGAGTGAGGACAAGTTGCTCTCTCACCTATTTTTCGCATACGGAAAATTATGAAATATTTTATTACAACATGACACACTTTGAGTCAGACTCTAGAAAGTAACGGCCTGAGCAGATGTTGATGGGGTCTGGTAGGGAACTAAAAGCATGAGGTATTTTTACGATTAGTAGAAACGGCTTGTTGGGAGATGAAAGCAATTGGCAGCCAGTCCACCTCTTAGTAAATCTTGCCGGACAGGCTCACAGCCATAGAGGGCAGACAGAGCAGCCCCTCTTAGAGACAGGGCTCCAGCAGAACAATGTCACAATACCTGCCATGGCGCCAGAAGAAACCTGGGCTGGGGTAACAGTCAAAGGGAACACGTATACACAGTGGAGTTGTAACCTGTGAAGTTGATAGCTGGTTAGTAGAAACAACTGATCTGTCTGAACACGACATGTGCAGCTTTCAATATCACTTTCTTTCCAATGTGGCTCACATTAAGTTAGTAGACGACGAATGCACGAATGGTCAGCCACTTTCGAAGACACTACTGATTTTCCTACTGCCCCCTGAGAGAGTAACAAAGTAAAAGACAATGGAAGTGGTCAGTTTCAAAACCTGCCACATGACAATTTCGGTCGTACTGAGTTCTAAATGCATCCGGCTGTAAATTTGAAAATCTACCATTTGCTGAAAAGTAATATTGTGTAAGTCAACCGCTTGCTGTCGTATAAGGTTATGAATTTTTTGGGTCTGTTTCAAATTGTCCAACATAAACAGAAAAAAGTCATTTTTTTTCCTTTCAAAACCTATAATGTTTATGCACTGATCATAATGGTGCGCACCACATCTAGCCATTTTCGTTGTGTTGCTTCTAGGACCTTAGAGCAAGCATCAGTCAGTATTTTGTGAATTGTAGTTGTAAGTACTTGGTGTGTTGACTGTGAAGATCGGGAGCCCGGGAAATGCTACACAACGTAGCACAGATGAACCCAGGAAAGGACCTCGACAACAATATCCTAGAGAAAAACATGGGCTTCTATGCACTCAAATCCGTAGGCAATTGGCATTCCTGTTGCAGAGGCAAACGTAGTTCACGCTGAAAAACTGTTGGTGGAGCAATTTGGCCCCCAGTGGACAAATGATACTTGTCTACAGTATCATAAACGTGTGACTGAAAGCAGCAAAGTGATTCAGAATGTGTTAATTCAGAGGGTAAAATAAAGCATTATGTTACTAATTATGAAAGGTGTTCTTGCTCTAAAACGCTACAACACAGTTTCTCACTCTTCTTTTCTATTTGAGTCACGAAATTGACAATTTACACAAAATTCTTGTCAACAGTGATTTCAGATCTTCGAATATTCAGATACTTATAGAAATCAATAATGGCAATTAATTTGGCAAGTTTGAACTTTGTGCGTAATGAGACAGAAGTTACACCTTTTCCAGAATGTTATTGGAATGTTAAGAAAACCGCATGACATATATTGCAACCGCCCCTCGTGAAATACATTGTTATGGGGCTGCGCACTGTAAAATTGCACAACTTACGTTTAGAGCCACCAAATGAGTTACAAAATAGGCACTGACAACTATGGGAAGCATTCAGCAACTATAGCAGGAGAAATGGTCCACAAATATTATTTTAAGGCCTATAATGATGCGCACGTTGGGCGAGTAAATTTGAAGGAACATAGGTTCTCATACTTACGCATAAATGGCAGCAAAACTCTGTTTATATACGAGGGTTAAATGGTTTAGACAACCCCTGTCCTATTACCAGTGTCATCTAATATTGTACTCTATTTCGCAACTGGACAAGTCAACCTTTCCAATATAGCCTGCTCACTGTCGGGAACTTAACTAAGTTGGTTACTCTACTTAGAACATTTACATCTACATACATACTCCACAAATCTCCACATGGTCGTGGAGGAGGGTGCCTTGTACCACTACCAGTAATTTTCTTTCCTCTTCCGTTTGTAAACAGAGCGAGGAAAAAGTGACTGCCTATATCGCTCCGTAGGAGCTCTAATTTCTTTTATCTTATCTTTGAGATCCTTACGCGAAATATACTTTGGTGGCAATAGAATAGTTCTGCAGTCAGCTTCAAATGACACTTCGCTAAATTTTCTCAATCGTGTTCCACGAAAAGAAAGTTCCAGATCAGGTCCGTAATAATTGCGTGTTGATCCAAACCAAAGGTAACAAACCTAGCAGACCGCCTCTGAGTCACTTTGATGTCTTCGATTAATTCGAGCTGGTGTTGATTCCAAACACTCGAGCAGTACTCAAGAATGGGTCACACTAGCGTTCTATATGCGGTCTCCTTCATAGATCAACCACACTTTCCTAAAATCCTCCCAGTCAACCAAAGTAGACCATTTTCCTTCGCTACTGTGATACTTACACGCTCGTTCCATTTGATATCGCTTAGCTACATCCCCACACACAAACCTACAAACTAGCTGCCTTAAATCTTAATGGGTAATATTAAATACCAACATTATGTTTCCATTGGTATTAGCATCCTTCAGACGTTGCTGTCATTTTCCTTCCACCGAAAGCAAACTAGCAGTTGCGACAGATTACGCGCAGTTATCAGCAATGGACACAAAGTAGGCACTGTAATCGTGTTGAAGCAAGGAATACCATTTCCCCTCAGGCCCTACTTCCTGCAGGTGAAGCGTAACCTTTTGATTAGAGGCTCTGTAGGTGATAAGTATTAATATACCCTCAGGGATGAAGTACAGAGTGTGAAGGCTTGACTTTTACCATGGCCATAATGCAGCTATTCACATCTAGGAATGAATCTGTAATTCTGGATGGAGATTTCAATTGTGTTATTTCTAAAGGTGGTTACACCTCAGACTACAATTACTCTAAGGGAGCTCACACAAGAGTAATTGTTAAATTACATTGTGGATGGTGCATACTGCAATGAAAAGATATGCCAAGATAGCCAAAAGAATAATAGAACTTCTTTACACAGTACCTTAAGCAAGTGAAATTTAAGCAGCTTCTGAGTTGAGAGGGGTAGGACTTCAAACAGGCCAACTTGGAGCAGGAGAGGCACAAAATGACGTATTATTTTCCACTGTCTATACTTTTACATATAAATCCATACAACTTTGTCAGCATGGCAATAAAGGATTCAGAATTCACACTCATAGCAGTGGAAGTTCAAAACCATAACAAAGTAATCTTTTTTTACATGTGAAATCTCATAGTTTTTTCACTAACTATTGGCTGTATTTGTTGCTGTAGTTATAATTTTCTTCGTAAGTAAGAGAGAGTCTTTGATGAATTTTGCGCAGCATACAAACCATACTTACAGGTGTTTGAAACTCTAGAATTTGTTTAATTTATGATAAAATGAATGGGCTGTTACATTTAAAACTTCATGTTTAGAAAAAAAACTCAAATTTTATAGTTGATTACCTCAATTTTACCACAGTTTTAATAGATCTGGAAATTCTAGTTTTGCGTTAAGGAGTTTGTGTTTAATAAGCATACCAAGTTTGAAAGTAGTAGGATATTTATTTTGGATGTTACATGTACCTAAGTACAGAAATTTTTGTATTGCAGAAAATGGCCGTTATAGTTTTTGCTTGTATTTGGCATTCATTTAGAACTGTCCAGCATCATAAGCAGGTCCTTTTTCATTTTCTAACTCAGTTTTATTCCTTTTCACGTTCCTATTTTATCACGTCCAAAAATGATATATCTGCTTTCACTACACGCTCTGTTGAACGCATACAAAGCTTTGATGCAGTTCACTCCGGGCTTAATTCGCATTTCCTGTAAAACATATTTCTTGCTTAGCACACCATCATTAAAACATGAAACTACATCATAAACACCAATAGCAAGTATATTTCTTCCCACAAAAATGGTTTCTGGCAATATTTCCCATACACGTTGATTAAAACTTTCATTTAGGTTTTGGGTACCACCCTGAAGACATTCGTTCAATAAGTTTTCATTTGGAAGGACCCTGAATATAGGTTTGATGGCTTGCGTTACAGCAGCTGGTAGAGAATTCCTTGACAATATTCTTTAGCACCAGCAACTGAATTTCGCTAGCCACACCATGATTTGCTTCCTTTTTGGTAGAAGTTGTGGGTAGGGTTACTGTCTGTAGACATTTGGTGGAAGTAAAAAATACTGCTTCCTTTACATTTTTCAAGTCCCCTGCGTTCCTTCTTATTGACAAGCCATAATATGTCTGTAGCTTGTCAATTTCTGCATCTGTCAGTCATCCTCTCTCTTTTATTACCTTCCAACCAGGTAATTTTTTCCCTGACAAATCTTGTTTCAGCCTTCCAAGTCTATTGCCGAGTCTTTTCTGTACATGTCCAACATAGCTCCATACGGAGCACATTTTTGAGCCTCAAGGAAAGCTTTACTATTACTATCACCAAGATACTTCCCTTACCGGAGGCTACATTCATTGTAGCACCGTTTACTGTGTGTCTGCTGCCTTGGTGGCGTTGTTTACAGTTGAAGCAATGAATTCTAGGCATCTTGTGAGATAACTTTCCACAAGCGAACACAAAACAATACAGCCAGATGAAAATCGTTTCGAAATTCACAAAACCACACTGCAAGCATTTGAAAACAGAAAACAAACAAAATCAGCGATCAAAACAATGCATGTCGATAGGAACAGAGAAAGTATCGATGTCAATAGTTCTTTGTTTCAAGTATTACAATCTCTGGCGCAGACATAAACATTCGAATTCTACAGTGCGATATACTAACCGAGCAGCGATAGAAATACACCGTTTGTTGCAATATGCTTGGGACAACAGTACATTTTCAGGCAGACAAACTTTCGAAATTATAGTAGTTACAATTGTCAACAACAGATGGCGCTGCGGTCTGGGAAACTCTATAGTACGATATTTTCCACATATCCACCATGCGTAGCAATAATATGGCGTAGTCTCTGACTGAAATTACCCGTAACCTTTGACAACGTGTCTGGCGGAATGGCTTCACATGCAGATGAGATGTACTGCTTCAGCTGTTCAATTGTTTCTGGATTCTGGCGGTACACCTGGTCTTTCAAGTGTCCCCACAGAAAGAAGTCACAGGGGTCCATGTCTGGCGAATAGGGAGGCCAATCCACGCCGCCTCCTGTATGTTTCGGATAGCCCAAAGCAATCACACGATCATCGAAATATTCATTCAGGAAATTAAAGACGTCGGCCGTGCGATGTGGCCGGGCACCATTTTGCATAAACCACGAGGTGTTCACAGTGTCGTCTAAGGCAGTTTGTAGCGCCACAAATTCACGAAAAATGTCCAGATAGCGTGATGCGGATTTGAAAAATGGGCCAATGATTCCTCTGGAAGATATGGCGGCCCAGACCAGTACTTTTTGAGGATGCAGGGACGATGGGACTGCAACATGGGGCTTTTCGGTTCCCCATATGCGCCAGTTCTGTTTATTGACGAAGCCGTCCAGGTAAAAAGAAGCTTCGTCAGTAAACCAAATGCTGCCCACATGCATATCGCCGTCATCAATCCTGTGCACTATATCGTTAGCGAATGTCTCTTGTGCAGGAATGGTAGCGGCGCTGAGGGGTTGCCGCGTTTGAATTTTGTATAGATAGAGGTGTCAACTCTGGCGCATGAGACGATATGTGGACATTGGCGTCATTTGGACCGCAACTGCAACACGGCGAACGGAAACCCGAGGCTGCTGTTGGATCAGCTGCTGCACTAGCTGTGCGTTGCCCTCTGTGCCCTAGCAGTGCTTGGAGAGTTGGAAGTGATATGCAAAGACGTAATGTCCGAATGACGTGCTCTGCGCTCCGGCAAAAGGAATCCTGATTGTCGGCTCTTTATCCAGAGAATCGTAGCTGTGAGCTTCCAGTGCTGGCTGACTAAAGAGAGGATGGGCGGAAAAATTCAAGGCCGCCCGACAGAGGTATACCTGGAAATCGTACCAGTGAAGCGGGGCAAGCGCTGGAGACTAGTGCCAGAGATAACAGCACTGTATCCGGGGGATGTGGCCGCCAGAGATAGCAGCGGCTGCTGCAGGCTTGATGTGCTGTGGAGGAGTTTGTAAAGTGCCTAGGAGGGGAGGCAGTCGCTGCATGCTGCTGTGTGATTGGTGTCTAGATAAAAAAAGTAACAGTCACAGATACCACCATAACGAATATGTCATCTTAAGATCTTTGGCTGAGACCTAAAACGGATACCGTTACCTGTCATTACGTCACAGTGAATTCAGGCAGCCGATTAAATGCACAAAGAGAGAATTGCCGAGGCTTTCCATGTTCTGGAATAGCACCGCAGCTGAGGGATTATTGCAGAACATGGAGAGCCTCGGCAGTTCTGTTGGTGTGTAAGGGGGAATTTAAAGCAGATTCGGGCGACAGTAAGAATTTGGAGGCATACCAGGACAATCCGCGCAATTGTGTGAACTGCTGTGCCGATGTGACTTAGTGGCTAACGCATCTGCCTACTAAGCAGGAAAACTGGGTTCGATTCCCACTTTTGGGACAAATTTTCACTCGCCGCTTTACTCTACATACATAAAAAATAGTGTATTTAATTACAATATCATGTGTTCGTTCTTCCGTATCATTATGGTGGTACCCTCTCAATGTTAGTTTAAAAAGTATCCAAGATTTGACATAAAATCCACACACACACACACACACACACACACACACACACACACACACACACACACACAGCTATCATTTCCACTCAAGCAGTTTTACTTGAAATTAAATATGAACAAATGAGAAAAGTAATCAATTACACATTAACTGTACATTATAAATCACAATAGCAATTTTTTTTTATTTTTTATTTTTTTTTGTAAAAGCGAACATCACAAGTGACTTCACACGATCACTAGTGGCTTACAAAGAGATCCAAGAACTAATAAGCTAAGATTCCCGCTTTTGCAACAATTCTAACAAAGGCCTATAATGAGACATTTGCAAGTAAATACTATAGCATAACGTTGAGAAACAACTGAATTACGTTGTGTTAAAGCAAATAAATGACATGGACATAAAAGACAAACTTTGCAAAGAATTCCAGAAAAGTCTTGCTGAAAAAGATATGTGCAATATACAAAACTCTTTCTCTTACACTGAATTAGAGATGGCACACGACAAAGAGCGTGTAAGTAGGCTGTTTAGGTTTTTATATTGGTAACGCCATGTAGCGCTCTGTATGAAAATCACTGAATGTGCTGTGTGCAGTCTGAGGCTGGTCAGCATTGTTGCAATATTCGCCATTGTAGTGCTGGGCAGTTGGCTGTTAAGAGCGCATAGCGTTGCGCAGTTGTGGATGTGGGGGGGGGGGGGGGGGAGATGGCGGAATTTTGAGAGCGGACGATCTGGACGTGTCTAATTCAGAAAGAGTAAATTTGTAAGACTGGATGTCATGAACTGGTACATATAATATGACTTTTGAACAATACTAAGGTAAATACATTGTTTGTTCTCTATCAAAGTCTTTCTTCTGCTAACTGTGCCTATCAGTAGTTAGTGCCTTCAGTAGTTTGAATCTTTTATTTAGCTGGCAATAGTGGCTTTCGATATATGGCAGTAGTTCGAGTAACGAAGATTTTTGTGAGGTAAGTGATTTGTGAAAGGTATAGGTTAATGTTAGCCAGGGCCATTCTTTTGTAGAAATTTTTGAAAGTCAGATTGCGTTGCGCTAAAAATATTGTGTTTCAGTTTAAGCACAGTCATGTATAATTGTTCAAATGGGACGTTTCATATGGTCGCCATATGAAACGTACCCTTAGAAAAATTATTGGATTACTGTGCTGATAAATCTCTTACATTAGTTTATTTTCAAACAGCTGAGCAAAACTGAACGTACTCAGACATTTCGCTCATTACCTATTCTGATCAACACTAAACTGACACACAATATTTTTTAGCGCAACTCAATCTAACTTTTCATAATCCCTATAAAAGAATGGTAGATTAAAACTGAAGAAACTGCAAAGAGGTGGGAATTTAAGGAGATGGGACCTGGATAAACTGAAAGAACCAGAGGTTGTGCAGAGTTTCAGAGAGAGGATAAGGGAACAATTGACAGTTATGGGGGAAATAAATACAGTAGAAGAAGAATGGGTAGCTTTGAGGGATGAAGTAGTGAAGGCAGCAGAGGATCAAGTAGGTAAAAAGACGAAGGCTAGTAGAAATCCTTGGGTAACAGAAGAAATATTGAATTTAATTGATGAAAGGAGAAAATATAAAAGTACAGTAAAAGAAGCAGGCAAAAAGGAGTACAAACGTCTCAAAAATGAGATCGATAGGAAGTGCAAAATGGCTAAGCAGGGATGGCTAGAGGACAATGTAAGGATGTAGAGGCTTATTTCACTAGGGGTAAGATAGATACTGCCTACGGAAATATTAAAGAGACCTTTCGAGATAAGAGAACCACTTGTATGAACATCAAGAGCTCAGATGGAAACCCAGTTCTAAGCAAAGAAGGGAAAGCAGAAAGGTGGAAGGTGTATATAGAGGGTCTATATAAGGGTGATGTACTTGAGGACAATATTATGGAAATGGAAGAGGATGTAGATGAAGATTAAATTGGAGATATGACACTGCATGAAGAGTTTGACAGAGTACTGAAAGACCTGAGTCGAAACAAAGCCCCCGGAGTAGACAACATTCCATTGGAACTACTGACGGCCTTGGGAGAGTCTGTGCTGACAAAACTCTACCATCTGGTGAGCAAGATGTATGAGACAGGCGAAATACTCTCAGGCATCAAGAAGAATATAATAATTCCAATCCCAAAGAAAGCAGGTGTTGAGAGGTGAGAAAATTACCGAACAATCAGTTTAATAAGCCACAGCTGCAAAATACTAACACGAATTCTTTACAGACGAATGGAAAAACTAGTAGAAACCAACCTCGGGGAAGATCAGTTTGGATTCCATAGAAATACTGGAACACACGAGGCAATACTGACCTTACGACTTATCTGAGAAGAAATATTAAGAAAAAGCAAACCTACATTTCTAGCATTTGTAGACTTAGAGAAAGCTTTTGACAATGTTGACTGGAATACTCTCTTTCAAATTCTAAAGGTGGCAGGGGTAAAATACAGGGAGCGAAAGGCTATTTACAATTGGTACAGAAACCAGATGGCAGTTATAAGAGTCGAGGGACATAAAAGGGAAGCAGTGGTTGGGAAGGGAGTAAGACAGGGCTGTAGCCTCTCCCCGATGATATTCAATCTGTATATTGAGCAAGCAGTAAAGGAAACAAAAGAAAAATTCGGAGTAGGTATTAAAATCCATGAAGAAGAAATAAAAACTTTGAGGGTCGCTGATGACATTGTAATTCTGTCAGAGACAGCAAAGGACTTGGAAGAGCAGTTGAATGGAATGGACAGTGTCTTGAAAGAAGTATATAAGATGAACATCAACAAAAGCAAAACGAGGATAATTGAATGTAGTCGAATTAAGTCAGGTGATGCTGAGGGAATTAGATTAGGAAATGAGACACTTAAAGTAGCAAATGAGTTTTGCTATTTGGGGAGCAAAATAACTGATGATGTTTGGCAATGGCAAGGAAAGCGTTTCTGAAGAAGAGAAATTTGTTAACATCGATTATCGATTTAAGTGTCAGGAAGTCATTTCTGAAAGTATTTGTATGGAGTGTAGCCATGTATGGAAGTGAAACGTGGACAATAAATCTTTTGGACAAGAAGCTTTCGAAATGTTGTGCTACAGATGAATGCTGAAGATTAGATGGGTAGATCACATAACTAATGAGGAAGTGTTGAATAGGATTGGGGAGAAGAGAAGTTTGTGGCACAACTTGACCAGAAGAAGGAATCGGTTGGTAGGGCATGTTCTGAGGCATCAAGGGATCACCAATTTAGTATTGGAGGGCAACGTGGAGGGTAAAAATCGTAGAGGGAGACCAAGAGATGACTACACTAAGCAGATTCAGAAGAATGTAGGTTGCAGTAGGTACTGGCAGATGAAGAAGCTTGCACAGGATAGAGTAGCATGGAGAGCTGCATCAAACCAGTCTCAGGACTGAAGACCGCAACAACAACATAAAAGAATGGCCCTGAATAACATTAACCTATAGCTTTCACAAATCACTTACCTCACAAAAATCTTCGTTACTCGAACTACGCGCTCGCTGGCTCTCGCTGTATTACAATACAGCGAGCGCCACTACTGCCAGCTAAATAAAAGATTCAAACTACTGAAGGGATTTACTACAGATAGGCATAGTTAGCATATGAAAGATTTTGATAGAGAACAAACAATTTATTTACCTTAATAATGTTCAAAGGTCACAATATATATATAGCAGTTCATGACATCCAATAATACAAATTTACTCTTTCTGATGGACACACGTCCAGATTGTCCGCTTTCAAAATTCCGCCATCTCTCTCCCCACATCCACCACTGCTGGCGGCTCACCTCCAACTGCACAACACTACGCGCTGTTAACAGCCAACTGCCAACGCTACAATGGCGAATGTTACAACAATGCCAACCAGCCACACTGCACACAGCACTGCCAGTGATTTTCATACAGAGTGCTAAATGGCGGCGGCGTTACCAATATAAAAACCAAAACAGCCTACTTACATAGCCCCTATGCTCCCCACAAGAAATTTCACAAATTGTTTTGGGCAGAGGCCAATGATTTGATAAAATTTTTCATAATTACAATAACAAAGATATCAACACACTTATTGTTACAATGTTGGTCAAAAGCTAAAATTTTTTCACAGTCCATAAAGACAGTTCTGATCATTCACCACAGTAAAATTGCAGTGTTTTTTTTCTCAAAGTCTGAGCAGTAAAAGAGAATGCACACGGAAGTAATCGATTTCCATGCAGTCTTGAAGTAGTGTTATCCTTCCAACGAAAAGACAGTGCTGACTCTTGACATGCAGACAGGTAATGGGCCACAACAGAGCAAACCCACAGCAGAGTCTGTCGAAGTTTTGTCGAATATTGGTAGGTAGGTCATCACAGAGCAGACTCACTGTAGTCCTGGTAGAGATTATGTTATTGGTGGGCCACCAGAGGTGCAGACCCACTGCAGTCCTTGTAGAAATAATGGTACTGGTGAGTCATCAAAAGTGTAGACCCACTGTAGTCCTTGTAGAAATAATGGTATTGGTGGGCTATCAAAGATGCAGACCCACTGTAGTCCTTGTAGAGATGGCAAGCAGCCATCTGTTGTGACTGTGCGGGTGCACAATCACCATTGAAGAGTCTTTGTGCTACTTACTGAAATGCTTATGAATTGATGAGAAATATTCTTACATCTGCAATCCTGATTATTACAAGCGTCTTTCTACGAGAGTTGAGAGAATAATTTTCTTTTCAACTACTTGGTTATATTTCTCGTAGAGTAATTTGTGGTGCACCACTTTAATTACATAGACATTAAGATGTGAATAGACATTTCCCGTATCTGCATTGTTGTCTTTAGTGTAATATTTTTTCTGCTTGAGCTTTGCCATGTTTAGGTATAAGATATAGCATTTACTGCTGCTGTTTGCCATGCATAGTGCTACTGAATGTCACTTTGTATTACTCTGTTAAGCCAGTTTTACTACTGAATTATTTTTCTTGTTGCTACACATTGGCTCATATTAGTTGTAATGTTGCATTTGTTCTGCTAATTTAGATTTGCTGCTGCTTGCTTTGACGATTTCAATTTTTTTCATTGGTGTTTGCATTAATTGTTTTGTGCTGCTGCATTGCCTCGTCTCTTAGTTTAGCATCTGAGCTCAGTAGATTTAAGTTAGCTTAAGAGGGGGTAGACTATATAAGAGAATGAGTTGCGATGAATTGGAAAAATGGATTGAGAAGTTAAACGAAAAAAGTACAGGTAACAGGTATAGGTAGGATTTTCTTGGAAATAAATGATAAGGTAAGATAATGGAAAATAAATAATGAGGTAAGAAATATGTGAACATATAAATACAGAAAGCATGCTTGGATAGGATTTTTTTGGTGGAAACAAATGTTGAAATAAGACGAAAGATCTATGGAATGAAGTTTTGCGTTGGACTGCAGTACCAAATGTTACACTGGGAACAAACCCTGTCCTTTCCTCCTGTGTTATTCTGCTATGTGTTTGTGTACTCTTGTGTATTTGTGTTTTTCCTGTCTTTATGTGTTTAGCTACTAAGATTTATGTTGTAGAATTTTTCTAGTATTAAGCTACATTCACTATGATGAGGAATATTGTTATCCTCAAATATAATTTGCATTAATAATATGTTATTTACTTTGTAAAGATGTTTAGACATTATTAATTCTGTTCTGTTTCAATGCTCATATGTGAAATTAATGTTTCTAAAACTATTCTCATTATTTTACATATTTACTTATGTCATAATTCCTGTAACACTGATGTATATGTTTATTTCTATTCTTTTGTAAAGCCTGTATTACTACAAATGTTATATGTACTATTATATTTTTAATGATGTTTTCTGTATCTCTGTAATTGTATTCTCATGTTATAAAATTGTAATTGACACCAGTTTACCAAATTAAGTAACTTGTAAGCATTCATTTCACTGCACACATTTCTGTTGGTCATAGTATATGCACAGCATGTGAAAAATAGAGGACTGTTATTGTTTGCACGTGTGTTAACAATTCAGCAAGGGACTGGATAACAGCGTTGCTGGTTCTAAGGACATTTCCAAAAAAAAAAAAATTTATGAGTGCACAAGTGGTGGTTCATGGACTTTGCTATATTCTCCGCAAGACTCTTCAATGGTGATTGTGCACCTGCACAGTCGCAGATGGCTGCTAGCCATCTCTACAAGAACTGCAGTGGGTCTGCACCTCTGGTGGCCCACCAATACCATAGTCTCTACCAAGACTATAGTGGGCCTGCTCTGTGATGACCTACCTACCAATATTCTTCAAAACTTCGAATGACTGTGCTGTGGGTTTGCTCTGTTGTGGCCCATTACCTGTCTGCATGCCAAGAGTCAACACTGTCTTTCCGTTGGAAGGACAACACTACTTCTTCAAGACTGCATGGAAATCCACTACTTCCGTGTGCATTTTCTTTTGCTGCTCAGACTTTGAGAAAAAACACTGCTATTTTACTGTGATGAATGATCAGGACTGTCTTTATGGATTGTGAGAAAATTTTAGCTCTTGCCCAACATTGTATCAATAAGTGTGCACATTTGATTTCTTTGTTATTGCAAGTATGAAAATTTTTTTCAAATCTGTATTGGCCACTGCCCAAAACAATTCGTAAAATTTTTTATGGGGAGCATAGGGGCTATGTAAGTAGGCTGTTTAAGTTTTTATATTGGTAACGCCCCGTAGCGCTCTGTATGAAAATCACTGACTGTGTTGTGTGCAGTCTGAGGCTGGTCGGCATTGTTGCAATATTTGCCATTGTAGTGTTGGGCAGTTGGCTGTTAAAAGCGCGTAGCGTTGCGCAGTTCGAGGTGTGCTGCCAGCAGCGGTGGATGTGGGGAGAGGGATGGCGGAATTTTGAGGGCGGACGATCTGGACGTGTCTCATTAAGAAAGAATAAATTTGTAAGACTGGATGTCATGTACTGGTATACATAATATGACTTTTGAACAATAAATACATTGTTTGTTGTCTATCAAAGTCTTTCTTTTGCTAACTGTGCCTATCAGTAGTTAGTGCCTTCAGTAGTTTGAATCTTTTATTTAGCTGGCAGTAGTGGCGCTCGCTGTATGGCAGTAGTTCGAGTAACGAAGATTTTTGTGAGGTAAGTGATTTGTGAAACGTATAGGCTAATGTTAGTCAGGGCCATTCTTTTGTAGGGATTTTTGAAAGTCAGATTGCGTTGCGCTAAAAATATTGTGTCAGTTTAAGCACAGTTATGTATAATTGTTTAAAGGGGACGTTTCAAGCCCAACAACTTTTCACATACTTTTGGGAACACACTTATTGTGGGGACAATGATGCATTCCAGCTCGTCGTTGGGGGGCAAGGGTCATGTTGCTCAGCGAAAAGGCTTGACTACGTCCTTGCCTCTTGATTTGGCAAGGAGCAATTCGTCTCTGGTGTTGTCGTTTTCTATCGCATCTCATCCATTAGGGACAGCTGGCGTGGCCATACTCAAGGCTCGTCATTGAGGAGTCAGGTTCTCAGTATAATGTTGCATTGGCATATACATTCATCTACTTCGTCAACTGGACTGCGGTACTCCACTAAGGGATTCTTGTGTTGGCTGACGTTGCTTTCAGCCCTTTCATCAAGAAGCTTTACGGGTTGTTGTATTCTGCATGTAGTGGTGAAGAGCGTAATTATACGAGGTACTGATAACGATATGGTGCAGAAAAATAGCTATGGTATGAAGTATTAGAATGGGTTAGCTGGATATGCTGTTCGATCTTGCAGTTCACGGTATGGCACAAAGGATCGGGTTAACACTGATTTCGGATTATGGCTTAGTTTAGCTCCATTTCATGTGATGCCAACTCATCTCGTTGTTTGACTTAGGCTGCCATTTGCAGAGTAGTTTTTTTAAAATGTCCATACTCTGCCGTCGGCGAATATCGTACCTCCTACCACGCCGTCAGCGTCTACCTTGGTGGGTGAGTCGCAGTCCTCTCTGTTGTCTGGCCGAGAGGAAACTGATCTGTAGGGACGACGGGCCGGGTGGTGCCCCCGCCGCGTTGCGGTGTTCGCTTCCGACTTGTATGGTTTTGTCCCGTGAGAGTGGGTCAGGCAGCCCTACTTTCACTTTCGTAGCCGCCGGCCATCATACTGTGGCTTCCTTCCTGTCTCTCGATGATAAGTGAGACCTGCTCACCAGTCTTGAGTCGTCTGCTGGACCATCTGCACATTACTCCAAAATAAACATCAGATTCTTACAAACATGTTGTGTATACATAATAAATCAGAAATTAGCGTGATTGAACTTTAACCAAAAGCATTACTCAGGAATTTTTTTATTAATTTGTCTTTTATATATATATATATATATATATATATATATATATATATATATATATATATATATATATATATACAACAGCTCTGTGTCTTTCGATATTTTGTTTTTCTTTGGCTCAATGACCTAAAATCATTCTACTACCTGTAATAATAGGGATAGATTACAAGGTGAACGTTTAGTCCTTTGTGGTAACGTATGTATACACTCTGTTTACTATGCTAGGATTTTCAATAATTTAACATCCTTTAACCCTTCATCACCTTCATGCTAGTATAATGGTACCTGATTTTATGCCGGTATGTGATTTTAACCTACTACAATGTCTCTCACCTTTAGACAAGAAGCTAGATGAAATGACATCTCTCCTTTCATGCTTTTCTATCCACAACCCTTTATCTACTCCATCTAACCACCTGTCGATCGGCTTTTTGCATAGTACGTTCTCCTTATTACTTCTCACTTGGTCCTTCTCTCGGTCTGGGTGTCAATTTTGCATTAAATATACTCACAGCAAAGAAAACAGAAACGCAAACAAACAGGTCCTCATCTCTGAATTATTCAAATGTGACCCTGAACAAACGTTAGACAGAATAATTGTAAATATAAATTTAAAATATAGAGACTATGTAAACCTTTATTTCCGGTGACACGTTTCTCTTCTGCCGTCTGATACATCATCAACAAGTATTGTCTTCTCATCTTATCCCTCCTTTCGCTCTTACGTCAATAGCGTCGTATTAATCTATCTAAGAAAATAAATTCATTAAAACACACGTTATCCTTTGTTTAAATTGGTATATGTACGTTTATAGCATAACTCTTGACTGATGGACATCCAAGTTCTGTCGATCCAAGTGCAGGCTCTGTTTTTAGCTGTCTTTGACATTCCTCATCTTCCAGGATCCACACGCTCCTAAACAAATATAAAAAATCTTTACAACTTCTTTCCTTCAGGATTCCTTTAATATTCAGCACAAATGCACCTTGTAGCGGCCTGCATAGCTGTTCTTCCCTTCCCTATCTACATTTTGATGCAAACAGTTCTCGGCGTCCCTCTCCTAGTCTTTGCACTCTATTAATCTGTGACCAACCGCAACCTTGGTGTGGACCTCAATACCACAAACATCGACACTACTTCCCTCCAGTCTAAAGACAGCCCTACGAAACGTCCACCACATACTCGCTCTCAGTACTCTGAGTAGCAGAAACATTTCCCAATTATCACAAAACACAACCCAGTCTTTCCGCTTTCTATTGTCATATACTTACTTCACCACTATTCACATTCATAGTGAAAACTCCATTTCTCTTCCTTAAATAAAAACATGGTACTGATCTCATGCACTAACAGTTCGCTTCTTTTACAACGCCTCGATACATTTTACAACTGTGTCATTCTGTTTGTGACTGTGTTAACTGCTGCATAAACAGCAACATCACAAGAACATCACAAAAATCTAAGTTAAAAAGCACTTCTCCTTTGAATTACTCATCTGTCCTTTGACTGAGAAATAATTTATCCAACCAAATGTTTTCCACATAAGCTAAATGATACTTAAAAGAGAAAATGTAACATCGATTTTTGCTCCATTATGCACGGTCTACTACTTTCATCATGCATTTAAATTCTGCATTTGTTTATTCCACACGCAAACTCCTTATTCCGTGAAGGGCATGACGTTGCTGATATGGTGGACGCCAATTGATTTTCCTGTTTTCATCGATTCCAATTCCAGCTCGTTATTATGCGCAGTTCAGCAGATTCGTGTGGGTCATTCATAGACCGAGAAGAATATGTGGCACAACCCTTTTCGTTTGTTCGGGAGAGGTGATAAAATACCAACACCTTCTGTCCTCGTTCGAATGGTTTAATCCTCGCTTTCTTGTTTCATCTTTCCTTCCTTTTTATGCCGCCCTGAGATGGATTAGCGCTTGATTGACAACGGTTTCATGTCATTCATTTTCTCTTGGCGGATAGTCCTCTGCTTCTCTCATCCGATCCCATAGTTGCCGGTTCTTCAGTACCGTGATGGGCGGAAGTTCGGTGAAGTCGTGTGGCATCTCATTCATGACATCCTGGAAGTCTGACAAGTAAACGTCCCGGCTCATATGCTCTTTCCAACAATAAATCCTACGTAGACATCCTAAATCACACATTATATATCGTGCAGAGTTGGATGCATGTCTGTAGGATGAAAATAGGTCTAATCATATGCCCTTTTAACGTTTCCACCCATCGTTGCGATCGAAACCGGGGACTGTTATCCTAAATAAGCCTTTCCACGTGACCCATCTGTGTCAAGAAATCCGTCTCGAATGATATAGAAACCATCACTGCCGTAGCTTTGCTCAGTGACATGAGTGTCACGTACTTTGAAATTAATTCTGTAGCAACTGTAGGGGCCGTAGAAGGTCACAGGCCGCGAGATGCTTTAATTTCTCCGGAGTAATTGGAAACATAGGTGCCTGCATACCTTGCGTCGAGGGTTTACCCTTTTTACAGTCCTTACAATTAGCCAACACTTTTCCTATCCTCCGTTTCATTTTCTTAAAATGACGTAATATCTTTAACCTGAGAAAGCATTTTCTTGGTCCAAAGGGACCTTAGCTCAAATGAATCATAACGTATGGTCGATAAAATCTTCTGCAAGGTAGAGCAGGCATAGCGATTAGTCTGTGTTGCTTCTATAGATAATATCCCTTTTCACAGTAAGTAACACTGCCTGATATTCGCTTGGCTCTTGTCCTTACATCTATTCTTGATGGCTAGTGGTATTAGGTCTTTATCTTGTCTTTTTGCAATATTCTTTAGTGACGTGACTAAGAGATTTTCCCCGGCTACCTTTTTAAAATAAAACAAACTGAAGTGATATTCTTCAGCATTCTCATTCATATTTTCCATCAACCCAACTGGAAAGCGAGATAATGCGTGTGCCACAACATTCGTCGAACCAGGTACAGGGTGACAATTATTGAACTATATGAAAAAAACGAGAAGTAGTAACAAACTACGGCGTGCATACACTTTATTCAACACCTAAACGTCACTGCAGATATTCGGATTTAGGTTATGACATGTTAGATATGCCTGTGATTATAGGTGATGATATCGTGCAGACGAATAGCGTAAGTCTGCATGACTCGCTGAAGTGTCGGGATATCGATGCTGCTGATGGCCTCCGTGGCTGTTTTCAGCCCAGCAATGGTTTTGGGGCTCTTGCTGTACATCTTGTCTTTAATATAGCCCCAAAAAATGAAGTCGCATGTGTTCAGATCCAGAGAATATGGGGGCCAATCGAGGCCGATGCCAGTAACCTCTGGGTTCCCCATAACCCGACTGTGGTCCCCAAACGGCTCCTCCAGGACATCAAACACTGCTTCGATGCGGTCGAGCTCCGTCTTTCATGAACCACATCGTGTCAAAATCAGGGTCACTTTGGATAATGGGAAAGAAATCATCTTCCAAAACCTTCATGTACCGTTCAATGGTCACCGTACCATTAAGATATATCGCATCGATTTTTCCGTGACTGGACATCACACACCACACAGACATCCGCTGAGGGTGAAAAGACTTCTTGATCTCGAAATGAGGATTCTCAGTCTTCCAAATGCGCGAATTTTGCTTATTGACGAACGCGTCCAAATGAAAGTGGGCTTCGTCGCTAAACCAAACAATACAGCGAGTACTAATTCCAGTCATTCCCCAAGGCAAATGTGCAGTTTGAAGGTCCTAATGCAAACCGTTCAGAAATTATGATAATATTATTTCATATAGTTCAATAATTGTCACCTTCTACGTACGTTATTGAAAAGTCAAACTTACTGAAGATATAAGGTCCATTTGGTAAGACGATCATGCCTCAGTTTTTTGTGAGCAGGAGCTGTAATCCTTTATGGTCTGTATAGAGTCTGTTTTTTTGCCGAATACAAAATAACGACATTTTGGAAGACCAACACTACTGCCAATACCTCTAGCTCTGTTACGAAATAGTTCTGCTCACTCTTAGAGAGCATCCTACTGCCGAATGCCGTTGTTGTCGTAACCATTCTGCCATACTCTCCATAATCTTAAGACACCTCCATACCAAGCCCTGTCCTTCCCAATGCTGTAATTATGCATAAATATTGTGACGGGTCTGTCTGGGCCAGAATCGGTACATCATTCGGTGCTGACGTTAAGGTTTGGAATTCTTCTTGTGCCATCTACTCCCATACCCAAGGCGTGCTCTTTCCCATCAACGCACGCAGGCATGTGTTCGCTAATATTTCAGTCTTCACAATTAAAGACACCAAGAAAACTTCTCAGTCTTTTCCTAGTGTTTGGGGAAGGGAGTTTATTAGTTGCTTCAGTCTTCTCCCGATAAGGTTCTGTTCCTTGTGCTGAGATGATGTGTCCCAAAAACCTTACATGCAGCGGTCCAAAAGATGACTAATCTAGATTGACAGTAACGCCATGACTTTTCACCGTAGTTAGGAATGTCCTCAATACCTCTTTGTGCTCTCGCCACGAGCTTTCAGCTATCAGTATATTATCTATGTAGATGGTGATAAGTTGCTTTAAGGTATCATCCACTAGGCTATCCAACAACGGATAAAAACAGCTAAGAATATAATTAATCCAGATGGTAGACGCTTTTATTGGTAACATCTACCTTAAGCACGAAATTCCATATATTTGCGACCTCATGGGTGGGGCTCTATCTGGCAGGAACTTGTTCGCACATAGATCGTCGTAAATAATGACCTTCCATGAAACGTCTGTAATGAGGTCTCCAGCTTCCCTGGACTGTCTGTCTCTGGCGCAGTTATAGCGTTGGTCCGCCGAGACTCCAGTAAAAGGCGGACTTATTGATCCTCCTTTACCACCATATGCAAGGGGCTGTTGTAAGACGATGTTGCGTATTCGATTATTCCTTCATTCAGCATCTTGTTCAGTTCTTCATAAACCTTCTTCCTATGTACAAGTGGCCGGCCGGTGTGGCCGTGCGGTTCTAGGAGTTTCAGTCTGTAACCGCGTGACCGCTACGGTCCCAGGTTCGAATCCTGCCTAGGACATGGATGTGTGTGATGCCCTTAGATTAGTTAGGTTTAATTAGTTCTAAGTTCTAGGCGACTGATGACCTTAGAAGTTAAGTCGCATTGTACTCAGAGCCATTTGAACCATATGTACAGGTGGTATTACATATGGTGTTACTCGAAACGTCTGATGGTCACTGACTTCGAATTTGTATGGAAGATTTCTTATTGGACCTGTCTTGAGTAAGAACATCTCCTCACTAACCCGTAAAATACCGTATAATTCCTGCTTGTGGTGATCCTCGACATTATTCCTTGCCTTCACTATTTCCTTAATCTCCTGATGTGTCCCCTCTTGTCGGAAGCTCCTCAGCTGGTTCCCATAAAGTCCCACTTTCCATTCTAGCATCGTTTCTGGTTCCACGAGCACTCTTAGACAACTCGCTGGGACCTATGCCTTAATAACTTGTTCCTTGAAACATATCAGCAATTTCTCTCTTTGAAGCGAAATTATGCCACATTCCATATCTAATGTGGTCTTATTCTCCCTCATGAAATACACTCCTGGAAATTGAAATAAGAACACCGTGAATTCATTGTCCCAGGAAGGGGAAACTTTATTGACACATTCCTGGGGTCAGATACATCACATGATCACACTGACAGAACCACAGGCACATAGACACAGGCAACAGAGCATGCACAATGTCGGCACTAGTACAGTGTATATCCACCTTTCGCAGCAATGCAGGCTGCTATCCTCCCATGGAGGCGATCGTAGAGATGCTGGATGTAGTCCTGTGGAACGGCTTGCCATGCCATTTCCACCTGGCGCCTCGGTTGGACCAGCGTTCGTGCTGGACGTGCAGACCGCGTGAGACGACGCTTCATTCAGTCCCAAACATGCTCAATGGGGGACAGATCCGGAGATCTTGCTGGCCAGGGTAGTTGACTTACACCTTCTAGAGCACGTTGGGTGGCACGGGATACATGCGGACGTGCATTGTCCTGTTGGAACAGCGAGTTCCCTTGCCGCTCTAGGAATGGTAGAACGATGGGTTCGATGACGGTTTGGATGTACTGTGTACTATTCAGTGTCCCCTCGACGATCACCAGAGGTGTACGGCCAGTGTAGGAGATCGCTCCCCACACCATGATGCTGGGTGTTGGCCCTGTGTGCCTCGGTCGTATGCAGTCCTGTTGTGGCGCTCACCTGCACGGCGCCAAACACGCATACGACCATCATTGGCACCAAGGCAGAAGCGACTCTCATCGCTGAAGACGACACGTCTCCATTCGTCCCTCCATTCACGTCTGTCGCGACACCACTGGAGGCGGGCTGCACGATGTTGGGGCGTGAGCGGAAGACGGCCTAACGGTGGGCACGTGCACCTTCCGCCGACCACTGGCGACAACATCGATGTACTGTGGAGACCTCACGCCCCACGTGTTGAGCAATTCGGCGGTACGTCCACCCGGCCTCCCGCATGCCCACTATACGCCCTCGCTCAAAGTCCGTCAAATGCACATACGGTTCAAGTCCACGTTTTCGCGGCATGCTACCAGTGTTAAAGACTGCGATGGAGCTCCTTATGCCACGGCAAACTGGCTGACACTGACGGCGGCGGTGCACAAATGCTGCGCAGCTAGCGCCATTCGACGGCCAACACCGCGGTTCCTGGTGTGTCCGCTGTGCCGTGCGTGTGACCATTGCTTGTACAGCCCTCTCCCAGTGTCCGGAGCAAGTATGGTGGGTCTGACACACCGGTGTCAATGTGTTCTTTTTTCCATTTCCAGGAGTGTATATGCCGAATATTAATTCTCTGCTTATGCACAGTGATGAAGCTACACTCCATTTATGTCCTATACATGTAATTCCTATTGTAGTGTGCCTATTTACTCCCGTGTACATGCCTTCCACACGCCTTCCTTTATGAGCATCTTTTTTAAAGACAGCACCGGCCACCGAGACTCCTCCTCAGATGTGAGTCGACTTCGAATATTGCAGAGATTTCCCTGCCACTATCAAAAATTCCCTTCAGTTCCACCTTCTCTAATCTTATGTTTAACACTGGGTGTAGCTCCTAACCGCACAACGCTTCTCTTTGTTCCAACAGGATCTCCAACATGTCTTCGTACTTGAGTAAGTTTACATTGTACATCAGTCCCTTCTTCACCCTATGCTACCTTGATATTTCTGTGGGTTCACCTCTTTGATCGCAGTTTACTTTTTTCCCATCTCTTCTGCTCTCACTTAGGTTTCCCACTACCTTTGTTCCAACCTGTGTTTTCCACAACCTTTGTTCCAACCTGTGTTTCCGAATTCCCCTCATCGAACTAAAAATTTTCTTTCTTAAGTCGTAAATATGGTTCTTCATCTCCATATTGTTTATAGGCTGGAATCGACTCGCAGTCTTCGTCATCCCCCTCTTCCTCATTTTCCTGCTTGTCTAAGGCATGGCTTAACGTATAAATGCTTATTATCTGATCTCGATCATTGTATACAACTCGTTCCCCTTCATTACTACAGCCGCCCTCATATTGTGCGCCTCTCCCTTCATTTTCGTCTGTCCTTTGCTGCTTTCCCTCTGATATATATACAGAATCTACAAAATTATCCTGGTCTCCTCCGCGTTTTTTCTGTGGGTGTTCTAATGACCGATCACGATTCTGATATTTGTCATTGTTGATCCTAATTTGCTGCATGACCTCTGTCGCGAGCATTTGGTGGCCAGATATCCGTGATTTACACTTTCTGCACCATTTCATTAGGTTGTGGTCACATTGCTATAAATTGTGGGCAATTGTTCGATTGGAAACATTTCCCGCTCCTCTGTTTGGTAGGAACGTATGGAAGTGGCCACCCATGTCTGGTGGTCTGTTCGTGTAGTTTCTCCTGTTATTCTCCTATCGCAGTGGTCCACAAAAATTATTAGAATTGTTCCTATTGTTCTCCGCTTCTCTACTTCTTTCATATGTCCGATTTTCCTTGAAAGCAAACTCTAACTTCCATAATATGTTTTTCAATACTTCTACGTCTCCGTCACACCTGATGGCCAATACTTTGATACCTGATAGGTAACTTCATAATAAAAATCGTGTGACTATGCTTGCGCTACATGGCGTGTCCAAGTACTATTTCTTTCGTAAAAGACTGTCAAAACAACTTCACAGGACTCCTCTGTTCTGATAATTCTAAGTTTTTGTGTATCGCAATTTCTTGCCTGAAGCGCTCTTCAGCTCCCTTCGACCAATATAGAGCAAGGAAAGCATCTTTAAACTCCTGATTTGAACTACACATTTGTGCGACCTCTCTCATTCGGATTGCAAGAACTCCTTTTAAATGTGCCCACAAGGAGTCTAGCTTGTGTTGCAATGACCATGATGATAATAATGAAAAACGGCGCTGAGATATCCACACCTCTGGATGAATAGACCTGCCAGTGTCCCTATACGTTTGGAATTTCTGTACGGAAAGGAGGTGCTTAAAATCGAAATGTTTCTTCCTCCCAAGCATACGTCCTGTCAGCTGGTTGCGTTTCTCCGTTTCCTACAGCAAGTCCTCCTTATGTTATTGACTCGCTACTTCTACCTTCCCTTGCGACACACTCGTTCATGTCCGCTGCATGCGCCCTCGTGAGTGGATTACAGTTATTTCGAGGGTTGTCACGTGTCTCCAAACCTGAATGTCATGACACGGACTCACGCAAATCGTTCTTGTTACTAATTCTTCTTTCCTGCGCTGCACTCGACTGCACCAATGATTGATTCTCCTCATTTTCCCTGACTGAAGATATATTCGAATTCCCAGGATCGTAGCGTCTCTTCTGTATTTCGCGTGAGATTACTTCTCTTTGAGTGACTATAACTGTACTGTGGCTTCCTCTAATTTCGTGATAAGATCCGCAACAATATTGTCCAGTTTTATTCCGATTTCTACCATTCGTGTTCCTTGTTCTTTCTGCCTCCTGCTTACTTTGTCCAGTACCGTTTCCAGGACTGGAAGGTGTTGTAATTCGTATGTATTCCTTCCTGTGCTTTCTCTACATCTTCTGCCAACCGTTCAGTTGACTGCGCTACCTCCTGGGCTTCCGCAACCAACCTTTCTACATCTTTCAAATTTTCTCTGAAAATATCCAATTTTTCCTGTATCTCTTTTCTAGTTACCTCTATTTCACTTCCTTTCTGCCGGCCTTGTGACAGAGAGGTTCTAGACGCTTCAGTCCGGAATCGAGCTGCTGCTGTGGTCGCAGGTTCGAATCCTGCCTCGGGCATGGATGTGTGTGATGTCCTTAGGTTAGTTAGGGTTAAGTAGTTCTAAGTCTAGGGGACTGATGACCTCAGATGTTAACTCACATAGCGCTTAGAGCCATTTCTGAACTCCCTTTCTCGCTGTCTCATTCTACTGTTCCATTTTTTGCGAAAACTGCAATGAAGCAAAGTGTGAGTTACTTTGCTCATCGCTTCTACTGGGTGTTAACGCTTCTAAAATCAATTGAGGATGCGTCTGCAGCGGCGAAACGGCCGTGCTGCTCCCTTCTACCCGGCAGTCTCTGATCCTTTTAACCGCTTCCTCGTGCCGTAAAGGAACCATGACGTTCTCTTTCTTGTTCTCCTTATCATATCCGATCGCACTTTGTGACTAGAAGTTCTCCGTCTGTTCAGTCTGAAGCACGGATGGACTCTGACTCGTCCGTTCGTAGGAAACGTTATAAGCTCTTCCCCGTACCTCAGGGCCGTCCAGAAATTGTGCACGCGTGCGGTGGTTTCTTGAAACCTGGTAACGTTCGTGGGACACACAAGATCTGTATCATCAATCAGACACCCTTTCACAAACTCCCCTTCGGAAAAGGGTTTCCCAGGGTGTGCAATTCTTAATGCGCTTTTAAAACTTGCTCGCAGTGAAGATTTAGTGTGGTTGTCATTCTGGAAAACTGAAAACAGTACATTGTACAGCGTACAGTAAAACAGACATAAATGTAACACAAGAAACTAAAAGTTCAAGAAGTATCAGTTACTTTGACGTACAGTAAAACCGAGTTGATGTGTCTCATCCATTTTCTTAAGGACATTTAATTTGGCTTGCCGTTCTTCACTGTTGAGTACACTACACTAGTCATTGTGATATGTAATGTAATGTCTTTCAATTGAAAACTTTTTAAACGACTGAGAACATAGATCTCCCGTCCTTTGCTTTTTCACAGTAATTGTCTACTCATTACTTCTCTGTTAAGGTTACGGTTATCAGGGGTAAACGAGATTGGATATGTTGCGCTCTTGCTTGTACCACAGGGAAGTGGACCCGCCGTCGTTCATTTAGGACACATGTCTGATAACAGATGTCGCTGTCGGTCACTGTCGCACACGTGCCCACATGTGCAGCACTTCCGCACGTCTGCACACTGTGCAGCGTTTGGCCGGCCCTGCCGTACCTGATAATCTCTTGATCGCGCTCCGTCTTCGAAATTTACATTAACTTAAATAACTCCCTAGCTTCTCTCGTCAGACTCCTAGTCCTCATTCAGACATGTATTCAAAACATCTCACGTACATGTACATAAAATATTATTAAACCCAGCCAAAATAATTTCGACTTTGTACCAACGCTGATAGATCGATAGGATGTGGAGTAAAATCCACACAAACCAGAGAAACACTGTTTTATGTCTCAAGAAATGTGCTGATAAACCATTCTCATTATAACTATCAAAAATTTTGCTTCTCTCTTTGCTCTATGAGCACGATGTTATGGAAAATGCAAAATGTTTTAAAAATAAAATTTTTAAATGGAAGTTTTTTGTCCTGACTGAATCACAAAGTCTCCCATTGCTGTCGCGATTATGGCACAAGTACGCCATAAATGTACTACCCCACTGCCTATGACTTCAGGTAACTAACTTTTATCGGTATGAAAAATGCCTAATGAAGACGGTAAACTATGATTTGTTATGTAAGGATTTTTTATTAACGCAAAATTATGGCCCTACAGACTACAAAAGGGTGGAGCAATAGTGACACTGTAATTTATTTTTGTGACCAGGTGAGAAATGTATGTACTGAAACTCCAAGTTACCATAAGTTCTAGTGTTAATTATAAATCCTCACACAAAACGAATGCAGTAGTTGCATTGAAGAATAACGTGAACGTGTTTCATAACACCCTAGTCATTGACGAATCATCACAAGAATATGAAACATTTACAAGTGACTAATGTTGGGTGAAATTCAAGAGAAGGAACCGATAGACAGGTTTCTACATTATTAACACACTGATGTTTTTCTGCGATCTGACTACAGTGATTGACGAAATTAGAGTTGGTAAAATTATGCATGCCAGTAGGGCATCTTCTTCCTACTCATTAAAACTGTAACGTTTACTTAATACATTGCGACCTGTGCACACCAAAGTCGATTGCCGACCTTACAATTTTTTTTTTTTTTTTTTTTTTACAATCGTTGTGTTCTTCATCAGGGCTGCATAAATCTGCCACTGTGTCGGACGATGATGTCTGTGAATCTCAAAAAGCTACCTAACGCAAACTTCACTCATGCTCCATTTGGAGCTGCAGTGTCAATTCTCCTGGAGTGTCCTCCCTCTTCTCTATAATTTTCCAAAACTGCTATGTCAGACCATCCTGACCAGTGAAATTTCAGCATTTTCACGCCCAGACGTCTACAGCTGAAGAAAGGAATGTGTTTTAGCTCTGTCGTATGAATGCCTCAAAGCAAGTTGTTTCCCATGACCCTCCTAAGATTCTTATCTGCTTTATATATACATGAAGGGCCAGCTACAGGCATTTTTTGAGGAGAAAGTTCCACTCTCACACTTACAGAATCCTCTCACCTCACATTAAGAGTCCTGCTGAGAGCACAGAGCCATAAATATCTCTAGCTTTCACAGAGCCTGCGTAGTGTCCACCGGTATATTGCTCTCATATCGGCGAACTGGCGCCGGCTTCTCTGCATTCTTCGCCCAAGACTAACTGGGCCGTAAGAATAAAGTGAAGCAAATGCTTTTCCTTCGAATTTCGAAGGTAAAGGTTCGGAATTTATGAATAAAATGTGAAGCAAGAGCTTTTGCTTGTGGGAACAAAAAGAAAAATGCAAGCTTTAGCTTGCCCCTTGAGCTCTTGCTTCGGTATTAGATGAACTGTAAGAATAAAGAGAAGTTCTGAATTCATTCTGGAAGAAATTGCTTGTAAAACTTGAAGCCTGGTTAGTAGCAGGCTCACGTTTGCAGAGTGCACGCATGGCTCAAATAGGAGCACGTTTACACAGCGAAAAATACTACAGACCACGTCGATGTCCACCCGAGAGCTTTATAAAACTCTGTATCGTTTCAACTAAGAAAATGTTAAGTGGATTGCAAAGCATTTTCTGACAGAGACAGAAGAAAGAAGAGGTGGAGCACTATCGTCGGAACAGAAGATGAAGATTTTCCTTCCGTATGTACCTGATCCAGGATTCCAGTCTGGAATAGCAGAAGAAATAGGAATTCATCAAACTACAGTGAGTAAACCAGTGGGTAGTCTTTCTAAAAGGATAATGGAAAAAGCCGATTTAGGATCAACACATGATATTACTGTGGCTAAAAATGAGTGGCTACAAAATGTAAATTTCCAAGCGTAATTGGTGTAATTGACTGTACACATGTGTGAATTCCAAAACCTGGGCAGTTTGGCGACGAATATGTCAACAGAAAGGGTTTTGCTAGTATAAATGTGCGTGCTACATGCAATGTAAAGGGACAGTTCACTAGTGCTGAGGCTAGCTGGCCCGCGTCAGTACATGCCAATCGAATATGGAGAAATTCAAGTGTGTGGAAAGTGCTGATGAATATAACAACACTGTTCTTTTGAGTGATGAAGGGTATGGCCTAGAGCCCTGGCTGATGACCCCCTTTCGTAATCCAACTGAAGACAGTCACAAGTCATTCAGTAACCTTTTAAAAAAAGAAAGAGTTCTGATAGAGCGTTGCTTTGATCAGCTGTAGAGGCGGTTTCCGGTTTTTCAGTATGTGTAGAGTTGCCTTACCAAATGTTCCAACAATAATAGCTTGCTGCTTTATACCGCATAAAGTTGCGAAACATCTACAAGATGAAGATTTTGAAGACACAGCAGAGGACTTACATGAAGATGGTGATAATGAGGAGTAGGAGTCTTTAACTGAAGCGGATATTCTTCGGAGAGGACGTCAAAGAAGACAAGAAATTTCAGCTCCAATACAAAATGCAGGATTTTGAATTTTTTATTTATGAAAAGATACAAATCTATTGATCGTCAACAACAAAAGGAATAACACAGCCTACAGAACGGTATATACGTTAAAACTATTTTAATTGTCCTCCTGTTGCAAATTGTTTACATTATTCATGTTTATATTAAGAAAGTTTATTAAGCTAGCTTCTTTCTCCATTTGCAATCGAATGAGCTTCAGTTGCTCCAGCAGTACCAGCCTATTTAATTCTGTGGTACCAAGCATCTTCGTCTCGTCTGTTTCTGGCAGTGCTCCTTTCTTCAAGGGTGGTGGCCTGGCACATGGTTCAAATGGCTCTGAGCACAATGGGACTTAACTTCTGAGGACATCAGTCCCCTAGAACTTAGAACTACTTAAACATAATTGACCTAAGGACATCACACACATCCATGCCCGAGGCAGGATTCGAACCTGCGACCGTAGCGGTCGCGCGGTTCCAGACTGTAGCGCCTAGAACCGCTCGGCCATCTCGGCCGGCGCTTGGCATATGGACTTGCTCTAGATGGAGAGGATGATGGGCCAGCACGAGATGTAACATCTGTTCCTAGAAACACATATGTATGCCAGAGATGTATATAATGGTAGAACTTAACACGTGTTTGCATTTTTATGAAGATTTACTTTACAAAGATAACAGCGGAAACTTTCCTTCGAAAAGGGTTACGAAATGTTGGTGGCCCAAGTCAACTCTAGCCATGACACTTAATGAAACTGAATAGCAAACATGGCTCTTACATATCATATTACTGCTAGCACCACTAATAATAGTAATAGTAGTTGTAGTACTTACGATACAGTAATAATATTTCGCTACTCTCGCGAAAAACCAATTTCCGCTAGTATCTTTATAAGTAGCAGTAATTAACTTTGTTTGACTAACAAAAACTAGCACTGAATCTTACCAGATGACTTCGAGTCCTCTACTGGCTCTACTGGCGATAGTGTAGGTATGGACGGTGCAACCTCTAGTGTCACTGCCCCTGAAAGTTAACTACTGGAAAAAAAACTCATTTTAACATTTACAGACTGTGTTCTATTTTTTTAACCGAAAGAAAATAAACAAATATTAACATCACACGAGCTTATAATTTATCTTACCTGGTATCTGGTTCATTGTAGGATTCCCATCTCCTTGTAGCAAGCTGTACAACTTTTTCTCCCAAACATTTAAAACAATCGGTTTATTTCCCGTTCTGTTCTTATCCGTTTTCCTTTTTAGTCTCGTTTTCACGTTACTAACTTTCTTTGGCAATTGTTTCCTGTCTGTTTTAATGCCAGTATTAGTTTCAAATGAATGTATAACATTAGGGTTGCTTCTTCTTTCTTTCTTTTTGCTTCTGGAAGTTGTGACTTCTCTAATAACTCAGGATGATTTTCTAAAGCCGTGACTAAAAACAACATCGTACTTTCTGCACATACCGAGCTTTCATCTGAATCGGACGAGGACATCTTCAGTCGATAAGTGACAGTACTCACTGAAAATAAATGAAGCGAAACGCAGTCGCACGGCAAAGGAAACAGTGATGAAGGCGGCTCTTGCTCAACAATGGTTCGCTGACAATGCGTACCAAGCCGGCGGCTAGGAGCTTTTGCTACTGTGTTAGAAGTAAAAGGTAGAAAGGAAAAGCAAAAGGTTATTCTTACAATCAGAAGTTAATGCTTCTGCTTTTACCTTTTGCTTCCAAGTGAATGCTCTTATTTCTGCCTTTTGCTCCAAGCTTGTACCTCAGTTTTATTCATATGGCCCGGACTGTTGCCTACTTTCCTGCTCTCATGGCAGAAAAACGTTTTAGGAACGTGGGAGTGACGGTCATCTTGTGCAGGATTCCGACTGCTGTGCGGCCGTCCGGACAGCCACGGCATTACCCGCTGTTCGCATTCTGTCGACTCGCGAAGGGTGGCCTTTTATTCCGTCCAGTACGCACAACAGCCTTCGGTGAATGCTGCCCTTCCTGGCATCGGCGTCACCTTTTTATAACCTGCATTAAGTTAATGGTGCCCTTTAGCCCACATTGATCTGCTGGCTGTCTGTGAAACTGACAGCCCAGCGGAAAGTAATTCTCAAGAAATAAAACGCTATAAGTACTTCATGTATTGGCAATCACTATCGCATAATCTTTAATAAAAATAAAGGAATTCGGTATATGTCGATGATGCGAAAGTCGACAAAATCGTCAGTTTCGCCGTCTTCCAACGTTAGAGTTTACTGTAGTGTTCAGCCAAGTAATGTGTGATTTACCTTCAGTGCAGAAGGCTTCTCAAATCACAGCACTTCTACCACCAACGTTTCTCCTCATTCTTACATGCTGCTTTGTTATCAGATCAGGCCAGTAATACTGAATTCCACCTGGCTCATCTAAATTAAATTTCTTCTCCTCACTGAATATCACTTTATCCCATACTGAAGTCCATGACATATGTTTTGCAGCAAACGCAAATCTAGCCTCTTTATATTTAGTTGTTAGAGCAGGTTTCTGCCATAGTTTCTGGAATGCAAGATGCCTGTCATTTAACAAAATTTGTTTTCCATATCTGGCAGTTATTGGCAACTGTAAATCAGAAATGTGAGGAGAATAACGGTTTGTGACCCTTACTTTGCGCAAAAGGAAACATTCCGATGTCTCAGACAATTTTCTACTTAGCCCATATTTTCTGTTCTGTCCATATCGTGCACCCAACGTAATGAAATTATTGATCATTGTGTTTGAACTCTTCAGCTTCTTTACGATTTGACGATTAGAGAGTCCTATTTCGATATATGCACCGATTATTCCTTTATCATCTCATGATAACTGTTTTCAAAAAATGGTTCAAATGGCTCTGAGCACTATGGGACTTAACGTCTATCGTCATAAGTCCCCTAGAACTCAAAACTACTTAAACCTAACTAACCTAAGGACATCACACAACACCCAGTCATCACGAGGCAGAGAAAATCCCTGACCCCGCCGGGAATCGAACCCGGGAACCGATAACTGTTTTCCACGGAGCATTGCCACAATCGTTGTTTATGTACACCACACACACACACACACACACACACACACACACACACACACACTGTCATTAATGGTGTCTGTTTCCTGTCTGCAGAAGAGGCACACACACACACACACACACACACACACACACACACACACACATACGCACACTAATACCACAAAGAGGTGACTGCCTTCACACTGAGTCACATTCTCTAACATCTGAATTGTTGATATCTTGTTATATACTGTACTACTGGCATCAAATGGGATAACATTTGACTGAATTTGTCAGCATACTGGACCTAATACAATTGCATATACACTGTGCACAACTATTCCAGCCGACAGTGTTAATTTTCCTACAAATATTTATGCCTTTATATTGATTTCCACTACTCTATGGTATACTGCTCGATCAAGTGTGTCTGTTCTGTTTCACGCTTGCAACCCTCCCCCCCCCCTCCTCACCACAATGGAGAGCTTTACAGTCATCAAGACAATGCATCTTCCAGTCGCTCCATAATTGTGTCTGAATAGTTTGAGGCACAATCAGTGGACATGAGGAGGCTTGTTTGCACCCCGCCAGCTGACAATCCGACTTGTATCCTATGGAGCACATTTGGAAATATGGGGAGGGAGCTGTGTTCATCTTGGGCCCAGCTGCAGTAAATCTCCAGTAATTGTAAATGGTATTCAGGCTGTACTTCGAACGCTTTGTGACATCTCATGGAGTCCATGGATGAAAGCGCATGCTACATGCTACCATGTTGGTGTGCGTAATTCAGATGCTCATGAACGTAGTGCTACTGGTAACTCGCAATTTGAATTTAACACCAAACCAGCTTACTTGTTGGTATGTGATTCCTTTTGTCACAAGGGGTATAATTTGGGCTCGGCACCCAGTACTGTTGTTCACAATGTCACATTATCTGGTATTACACAGTTTCTGCTGTTTGTATTGGCCTACTATCACAAGAGTAGTCAAATAATGTGTTTGATACAATAAATTCAACAGTGGCCATGGTTGAACGTAAAGAGCTGAAGGACGGTGTCTTTGCAAACATTGGCCACAATCCTCAGAGATACAATTTGGAACCTTAGTCTGCAATATAAAATAAATTTGGCATAAAGATTTAATTCGTAAAATTGATTTGTTTTTCAGAGGTTGGACGTGCGTAATCAGACTTTACGGAAAAAGATCAATAGTAATTTATCTGCGACATCGTCTTATAAGAAAGTAAAGCACTGTTTCTCTATTGCCTTGATCTACTTTTCGAAGAGCTAGTCAGAATGACTCTCTTTGCTTCTGTAAATTGTCTCCTATTGGGATTAATGGTTCAAATGGCTCTGAGCACTATGGGACTTAACGTCTGAGGTCATCAGTCCCCTAGAACTTAGAACTACTTAAACCTAACTAACCTAAAGACATCACAAACATCCATGCCCGAGGCAGGATTCGAACCTGCGACCATAGCGGTCTCGCGGTTCCAGACTGTAGCACCTAGAACCGCTCGGCCACCCCGGAGGGCTATTGGGATTAGATTTCGAATTCTTGAAATAGGTAACTCATTGTTATCAGAACATTATGGAAGTGAATTTGTGCACGCCATAATTGTAGAGTTTTGTTGTTGTTACAAAAAATCAAAAGGCATTTTGGAACACATCTTTCAGAGACAAAAATATGGACATGCTACAGCAACTTTGACGTAATATGTACCTCATAATTCCAACTAATCGTTGTACTGTCAAGTAAAATAAGTGAAAAATACACGAGAAAATGGTATCTTAAAGCATTTCGTCTCTTCTGTAATCTCGCAGTGTTAGGTCTCATCTGAATAATTGGCTCGACGTTATTCATTGATACAGTTAGTTATTTGTCTCGTTATTGTCAGTTACATAAACAGCATCCGTGATTTATCTATGCATACTACCACTTGAATGCACAGCAAATTTTAATCAGGCACAACTCGTACGTTGCCCATGCACACGATGCGCTAATTTATATGCAAATGACACTCCTTTCATGTTTATAAAGTAGGTACAAGTTCGATCTGGTGGGTGGAATTGATAAAAGGCATAATGGAAGTAGCATATGACTTATGAAATGTTGAAATCTGTTGTAGCACTGGGACTCCATCTGAAAAATTATTCTGTGATTCCCGTTAGCTATTATAACAGTACTGCCTTCGATTATGGTTCCTCAGTATTCGAAATGTTCCCTCTCCGAAGTTGTACTGGACATATATTCAGAGAAAGCTAACTCTTGAGTCACTACTGACAAATCGGAACAATAAGATTATGGCAAAGCCCGTCTATGTTAATTCGGCACCTCTAGGGTTTGGAAGAATGAAAATATTCCTCGGGTGCTTACAAGACCCCATATAACTTTCATCGCTAATTGTGCAGAGCAGCTTTAATGTTTCTCAAGGCTACACTGAAAAAAAGGTTCAAATGCCTCTGAGCACTATGCGACTTAACTTCTGAGGTCATCAGTCGCCTAGAACTTAGAACTAATTAAACCTAACTAACCTAAGGACATCACACACATCCATGCCCGAGGCAGGATTCGAACCTGCGACCGTAGCGGTCGCTCGGCTCCAGACTGTAGCGCCTAGAACCGCACGGCCACTCCGGCCGGCGCTAGAGTGAACCTCGCATTTACAATAGTAATGATAACATCTTTTGGTAGGGGGTTAAGAATTTCATATTACATGTTATCGATTAGTAGTATAGGATATAGTTCAGTTACGTCTCTCTCCGGAGGGGGGGGGGGGGGGGGGGGGGGGAGGGCAGAGATGACAAATTAAATATGTATTCTCGGCCTGATAAGAAGCAAGTGAACTGTAAACTTTTCAGAAACCTTGCTTACGGAAACGGACAGTGGCCTATTTGTCATTTACCTCCCTTCACTAAGATATGTAAGAGTCTATGCTTCTAGCCTAGGTGAAATAAGCGAATGGTTTCCGATGCGAGAACGAGTGCCTAGTTACACCGAACATCTTAATCTAAACTTCACCCACCCGTCTTGTTTAGTGATATTGCAGGTGTGCTTTTGATCTGTTGATATCTAGTAGGTCTTCATATCTTTCAATATAGCTTAATTAGGTTTTCTAAAAATGCCCACTTGAAACATGGATAGTTCTGCTCTTGGCCACATTTAAAACACATAGGAATAGCAGTGCGATATTTACAGTAATAATTCAACAAATATTGGTTACAACGTTGTGGAGAAAGGAATGGTTCGCATAAATTGCTGTATCGATGTTGCCTTTGTCGACTGCACAAGTGCAAAAGTCGCGCTGTGCGCCGCACAGATTGCTGCGCAACAAGAGCTTTTCGGTAGCCAGACGGCGCTGCCGCCACCATCTCTCTCTCCATCTTCCACAGAGTTAACGCCACGGACTCCACCAGAGGAAACCATCTTCGCTTCGACACTCTGCATGCAAATTTAACCCTCCAAGAAGACGTTTTGACGCTACACACTTGAACTCCGCCAAGATCTCGAAGATCCGAAGTGAGAACAGAAAGACTTACTACGACACTACTACTAATCTGATAACACCTAGCAAATGATTGTAAACTGTAACCGCTAGCTAGTGATCCACAGTATTGAACAGTATTGTTACGGACAGTGTAGAACAATCACAACCAAGGCTGTAAAAGATATGAATAAATACATTCATCTGCTAAACAGTTGTAAATAAATTTGTTTATATTTCAATCTTTTAATAAACGTTGACGTGTCCGTACCACATCGTGCCTACCATAGACACGAGAGACATTTCTGGCGACGAGAACGGCATAGCTGTGGATACTTGGACCGAGACCAATAATCAAATTACCGGTAATAAAGATGTTTTCCATCCGTGTCACGTATTGAACTTTACTCTTTCTCCTCCTAATACGTATTGAAGTTTATTTAATTTGTGTATGAAATGATATCCACAGAAGGGCAACCACTCATTCACTGCACTGTTAGTCAGTTTCAGAGCCAAAACATTCAAATATTAGTGACGGCCATTACTAGAATACTAGATGCACAACAAGCCCATCAGCGAATTACGATCGAAGCACAGAATACCAGCAGCCAGGTGACGCTTCCTCACTTCATTACTTTTGATGAAAAGCAAGAGGAGTGGACGGAAAACAAATTGCAACGTGTGAGGTAACGGGCGAGTCGTTGCGACCTGAAAGCATTCTAAGTTCGCATGAAGCAGTGGCAGGCCGACCGCGCGGTAGCAGACGCTGGCCGAAGCAAGAAGGGTCCAGCAGCATGGCGGGGAATTCCATGGCGACGCTGTGTCAATGAAAGAGACTTGTATGCCGAGAGCGCCAAATATGGAGGACTTTGTGAAACCATCATGGCAGACATTTCACAGTTCGTATAGAAATTAATAGTAGCCAGATGAATCATAATACCTCGAAAAGAAACATGTACATTACTATTATTTGCACGATGATTCTGATGATATAACCAGATTTTCAATATATTTATTAGTTTAAAGTTTGGTATCTGACGGTAAATTATACAAGTAACACCCAGCAACGAATTTCCAAAATATAAACGCTTCATCCGATTTTGTCGATCGCCGTGTATGTAGAAAGCTATTAGTGTAAACATAAATTGGTATGAATTACAGGCATGTTACTTAAATAGTACATGAGTTATTGGAGGTCAAAGTGGCCGATTACTATCGATCGCGTCAGGCCAGAAGTACTCCACAGTTACACGAAAAACCGGTAGCACCATGCTAATGTACACACTCCTGGAAATGGAAAAAAGAACACATTGACACCGGTGTGTCAGACCCACCATACTTGCTCCGGACACTGCGAGAGGGCTGGCACAGCGGACACACCAGGAACCGCGGTGTTGGCCGTCGAATGGCGCTAGCTGCGCAGCATTTGTGCAGCGCCTCCGTCATTGTCAGCCACTTTGCCGTGGCATACGGAGCTCCATAGCAGTCTTTAACACTGGTAGCATGCCGCGACAGCGTGGACGTGAACCGTATGTGCAGTTGACGGACTCTGAGCGAGAGCGTATAGTGGGCATGTGGGTGGCCGGGTGGACGTACCGCCGAATTGCTCAACACGTGGGGCGTGAGGTCTCCACAGTACATCGATGTTGTCGCCAGTGGTCGGCGGAAGGTGCACGTGCCCGTCGACCTGGGATCGGACCGCAGCGATGCACAGATGCACGCCAAGACCGTAGGATCCTACGCAGTGCCCTAGGGGACCGCACCGCCACTTCCCAGCAAATTAGGGACACTGTTGCTCCTGGGGTATCGGCGAGGACCATTCGCAACCGTCTCCATCAAGCTGGGCTACGGTCCCGCACACCGTTAGGCCGTCTTCCGCTCACGCCCCAACATCGTGCAGCCCGCCTCTAGTGGTGTCGCGACAGGCGTGAATGGAGGGATGAATGGAGACGTATCGTCTTCAGCGATGAGAGTCGCTTCTGCCTTGGTGCCAATGATGGTCGTATGCGTGTTTGGCGCCGTGCAGGTGAGCGCCACAATCAGGACTGCATACGACCGAGGCACACAGGGCCAACACCCAGCATCATGGTGTGGGGAGCGATCTCCTACACTGGCCGTACATCTCTGGTAAACGTCGAGGGGACACTGAATAGTGCACGGTACATCCAAACCGTCATCGAACCCATCGTTCTACCATTCCTAGACCGGCAAGGGAACTTGCTGTTCCAACAGGACAATGCACGTCCGCATGTATCCCGTGCCACCCAACGTGCTCTAGAAGGTGTAAGTCAACTACCCTGGCCAGCAAGATCTCCGGATCTGTCCCCCATTGAGCATGTTTGAGACTGGATGAAGCGTCGTCTCACGCGGTCTGCACGTCCAGCACGAACGCTGGTCCAACTGAGGCGCCAGGTGGAAATGGCATGGCAAACCGTTCCACAGGACTACATCCAGCATCTCTACGATCGTCTCCATGGGAGAACAGCAGCCTGCATTGCTGCGAAAGATGGATATACACTGTACTAGTGCCGGCATTGTGCATTCTCTGTTGCCTGTGTCTATGTGCCTGTGGTTCTGTCAGTGTGATCATGTGATGTATCTGACCCCAGGAATGTGTCAATAAAGTTTCCCCTTCCTGGGACAATGAATTCACGGTGTTCTTATTTCAATTTCCAGGAGTGTATATTGATTCATCTATTTCTTTGTTAATATCCGATATATGCTATTGATGAAGAAACTGGTCAATCATTTACTGTGTTTTGGAAAGCACAGAGACATTAGGCTCCTGGCCTACCTTTTGCTTCATTTCTTTTGATATATGTTTATTGCACTGTTTATGTAGCTAATAATGTGTGTTAGAGCGTGTTTACTGTCCAGCCGTAGGAAAATTCATATAATTTCAAGTAGTTAAATGTAAATCTAGTATTTAGTATATGCTTAAATATGTGTCATTATGATTGTGACTGTGCGTTCGCATGAAGACATGGCGATAGCGCTCTAGGCAATCACAGCGCTCGTGAAAGGGGAGACTGGATGGAAGCGAGTTTCCGGAGAGGACACGAGGGAGTACTGGCAGTGCGGTAGTCTTGGAGAGTACGGGACAGGACACGGAAAGTGCTGGCCGGCGCGGTGGACGCACAGTCGCGTGAGAGACTTGGGCCGGCCGGAGTGGCCGTGCGGTTCTAGGTACTACGGTCTGGAGCCCAGCGACCGCTACGGTCGCAGGTTCGAATCCTGCCTCGGGCATGGATGTGTGTGATGTCCTTAGGTTAGTTAGGTTTAATTAGTTCTAAGTTCTAGGCGACTGATGACCTCAGAAGTTAAGTCGCATAGAGCTCAGAGCCATTTGAACCATTTGAAAGACTTGGAGTGGAGCAGTCCGCGCGTGATCGCGTGAGACAGAAATATTTCGGAGTGCCGACATGTGCTCTTGTGTGATTTCCGTGACTTGTGCAGTGAAGACGTAGTGTGCGTTTAGAATTGAATATCTCGCGAGCTACGTTGTTGTTCATAACTAATTACGTGCAGTAGGACTCTATTGTTTCCCTGGTATTGAACTTATTTTTTTTTAATTGCTGGACCATAGACACCAATAAGCGTTTTGCAGAAATATACCGCATTCTCAAAAGTACTTCTACTAACGTACTCATCGTTCAAAGTCGTTAAGATAGTACCTGCAGATTTTATTTAACTGCAATCTTTGATTTATAAATTTCTAGATTAATTCGCAATAGCCGAGTGATAGCAACCTTCGACTATTCGATTCATGTGTCTATTCATATTGCCGGCCAGAGTAGCCGAGCGGTTCGAGGCGCTACAGTCTGCAACCGCGCGACCGCTACGGTCACAGGTTCGAATCCTGCCTCGGGCATGGATGTGTGTGCTGTCCATAGGTTAGCTAGGTTTAAGTAGTTCTAAGTTCTAGGGGACTGATGACCTCAGATGTTAAGCCCCATTGTGCTCAGAGCCATTTTTCTATTCATATTGTATACTGTAGACTCAGCAGTATTTAGCTTGTAATGCAGCAACTACGTATCCCAGCCCCTAGAAAACGAAACCAGCCAAAACTTTTAACATTGCAACTCTGAGTCGGAGGGTACCTTGTTGAGGTCCACTCATTTCATTCGTTATTGTTTGAAAGCCCGCAAACGGCAAGAGCCTTTTGCATCCTACAAAATCACAGACGCCTTCCGACGTACTTTCATGTTTCTTGCGTAGGACTGCCAATTTTTACACTGTGTAGGAAATAATTTTTTCAAGTAGAGCACAACACCCTACCCTATGAAGGAGTCGTCACGAAGTCAAACGAATTTTTTGGTGCCCAGATTTATAGCTGCTGCTCGTTTCAAATTGTTTCCCAAGTGTCGTCATAGTACTCAATCTTACAACGAAGGGATCACTGCCCTCAAGGGCATGATGGGGAATTGTAAATTTAACTGACCTTGTGGAGCTTCGTTTCAAAATTAACTACTTTGAAATGCAATTATTCAGCACCTGAGTGACAACAGAACATGTGCTGAACATTTAAAGCATCGCAAGTCTGATCCCACTACAGTACTTGCACTGAATAAATATCAAAAAGTGTATGACTTCACGGAACTAGACTTTAACGTGCCTGTCGTTGGAACGCTGACTGCTGATAATTCTGAGCAGGCTCTGTCCTACGTGGCACATGTTGATAACAGCCGCAGGCAGCAGCGTAACTAGTTCATGAGGCGGCCAGCTGGTTCGTCTATAAATTCACGCCTTCCGAAATCTTGTGTTAAATGTTATGTAACGCATGACCGCAAACACTGATTCTTCCTCCAAGTGGAATGACGACACTGCCACATGTCAGGATACACACAGAACTGTGCCAGCAAAAGAATCGCGAGGTAAACTCTCTTCCACACAAATCTACCTACGAGAAAACAGAAGTCAAGTACACAATTCGCAAAGCTACAGGCTTAGTACTATCCTACTCTTCAGACAGACAAACTGCAACACACCGTGTGATTCACTGATCAGGGAAAGGCCGTCTCCTTCAAGTCAAAACTGACAATCACATTCAGAAGAATAACCGCAAACTGTTCATCTCTTTACAGATTTGCAATCAAAATGTTCCATTATAGTTATAAGCCGGTGTTTCAGTAACATTAATTAGTTGGTATACATATGAGCAACTGGAACTCCTTAACCTACGGAAATTACGTCTCCATCCTACAGCCTACAATGTCGGAAATATCTCTGTTCTCGAGTCACGCACCTTGCAATCAAAATACACTCCTGGAAATTGAAATAAGAACACCGTGAATTCATTGTCCCAGGAAGGGGAAACTTTATTGACACATTCCTGGGGTCAGATACATCACATGATCACACTGACAGAACCACAGGCACATAGACACAGGCAACAGAGCATGCACAATGTCGGCACTAGTACAGTGTATATCCACCTTTCGCAGCAATGCGGGCTGCTATTCTCCCATGGAGACGATCGTAGAGATGCTGGATGTAGTCCTGTGGAACGGCTTGCCATGCCATTTCCACCTGGCGCCTCAGTTGGACCAGCGTTCGTGCTGGACGTGCAGACCGCGTGAGACGACGCTTCATCCAGTCCCAAACATGCTCAATGGGGGACAGATCCGGAGATCTTTCTGGCCAGGGTAGTTGACTTACACCTTCTAGAGCACGTTGGGTGGCACGGGATACATGCGGACGTGCATTGTCCTGTTGGAACAGCAAGTTCCCTTGCCGGTCTAGGAATGGTAGAACTATGGGTTCGATGACGGTTTGGATGTACCGTGCACTATTCAGTGTCCCCTCGACGATCACCAGAGGTGTACGGCCAGTGTAGGAGATCGCTCCCCACACCATGATGCCGGGTGTTGGCCCTGTGTGCCTCGGTCGTATGCAGTCCTGATTGTGGCGCTCACCTGCACGGCGCCAAACACGCATACGACCATCATTGGCACCAAGGCAGAAGCGACTCTCATCGCTGAAGACGTCACGTCTCCATTCGTCCCTCCATTCACGCCTGTCGCGACACCACTGGAGGCGGGCTGCACGATGTTGGGGCGTGAGCGGAAGACGGCCTAACGGTGTGCGGGACCTTAGCCCAGCTTCATGGAGACGGTTGCGAATGGTCCTCGCCGATACCCCAGGAGCAACAGTGTCCCTAATTTGCTGGGAAGTGGCGGTGCGGTACCCTACGGCACTGCGTAGGATCCTACGGTCTTGGCGTGCATCCGTGCGTCGCTGCGGTCCGGTCCCAGGTCGACGGGCACGTGAACCTTCCGCCGACCACTGGAGACAACATCGATGTACTGTGGAGACCTCACGCCCCACGTGTTGAGCAATTCGGCGGTACGTCCACCCGGCCTCCCGCATGCCCACTATACGCCCTCGCTCAAAGTCCGTCAACTGCACATACGGTTCACGTCCACGCTGTCGCGGCATGCTACCAGTGTTAAAGACTGCGATGGAGCTCCGTATGCCACGGCAAACTGGCTGACACTGACGGCGGCGGTGCACAAATGCTGCACAGCTAGCGCCATTCGACGGCCAACACCGCGGTTCCTGGTGTGTCCGCTGTGCCGTGCGTGTGATCATTGCTTGTACAGCCCTCTCGCAGTGTCCGGAGCAAGTATGGTGGGTCTGACACAGCGGTGTCAATGTGTTCTTTTTTCCATTTCCAGGAGTGTATAAAAATACGATAATATTAGTGTCATTTACGGTAGTTCAATCACACTATGGTTCCAATATTTTAGGCATGGACGCATTTGATATGTTTGGATTACATATTAAAGATAACATGCATGCTATCGATACTCACTTTTCCCATGCCAGCAGTAATCAAGTGTATAAAAGTTATACACATTTGTTTGATGGCACAGGGGGTACACAAAGAATTTTCAAGAACACATTACGGTCAAGGACAATGCAAACCTAAATTTTGCCGGGCGCCTCCATTACCTCATCCCACTCACGCTAAAGCTGCTTTTGAACTCCACATATTGGAACAAAACAGGGTTTTGAAATCCATGTCTGCAACTCAGTGGGCCTCTTCTCTCGTTATTACAACAAAATTGAGTAGACAAATTAGACTTTGTGTCGATTTAAAACTACACCTAACGCTCAAACAGTTATTGATTCTTTTCCGCTTCCACTTATAGAGGAGGTTATGGATCGGTTTGCAGGTGGACGATTCTTTTCTAAACTTGATGTAGCTGACGCTTATCTTCAACTGCCCTTGGATGACAAAAGGAAAAAAAATGATGGTCAATACTCACGTTAGCTTGTATCAGTACCAGGGCCTTCCCTTTGAAAGCGCATCTGCCCTTGCATTGTTTCAACGGTTTCTGCAACAAGTGGCCACGAAAGCTCTGTTCTGTTCAAATTATTTAAATTACATCATTGTGTCCTTACAAATATTGGAACAGCATCTCACAAATTTAGAATTTCTGTTTCAAGTTTTAACTTACACAGAACTGAAATGCAGTTCACAGATATTTTCATTTTTCAACACCGAAATTTAATATTTGGGGTACCTTATTGAAGCCCATGTCGCTCGTCCTTCAACTACGCACTGAGAGGCCATTCTGAGGTTATCTTCTTCTCAAAATGCACGAGAACTAAAGCAAATCTTGGAAAATTAACCTACTACATGAAATTAATTACGAACGTATTCCAAATTACTACCCATTTGCATTGTCTACAGTGTAAAAATGTACTTTTCCACTGGACTGGTGAATGTGAACAACCATTTCAAAAGCTGAAAAATGCATTTCTTAGTCGCCCATATCATTAATTTAATGCACAGAAACCGCTAGTGCTTTCAGTTGATGCACCATCACATGTAATACGGACAGTTTTACATGTCACTTGGAAACACTGAAGGCCTCACAGCATTCGCATCTAAGAAGTTGAATAACAACTGTACTCAAATGGAAAAGGAACGATAGCCATCATATATTGCGTCACGAAATTCCGTCAGTATTTGCATGGCAGAAAATATCGTGTCGTTCATGATCTTAAACCACAATTATATGAGCTTGAAATTTATAAAACCAAAAAACAAGAGACAGCAAAAGTTGCCATTGGACAGAGCGATTTTGTATCCAATGCTTCCCTTGCTTTGTTTGACATTTTTTTCCCTTTACTGTTATTTCATACCCCTGACCCACGCGGGTAGGAATGGGCTGGCAGCGGGACAATTCGCTGCTCTTCAGCCAAGAGACTACATAAAACAACACAGGAGAACGGTACATACATAAAAATGGACATAAAAGACGAAGTTTACACATGAGAAGGAGAAGCGATGGGAGTTAAAATATTCAAGAAAGTGGTAGCTTCACGGGGCACGATTACATAAAATCCACATAGAATTAAAATGACACTCGATGAAGACGTGTCACATAAACAGTAGCGGCGCGAAGAGCACAATTAGAAATGGCGTGCACATGAGAGCCACATGTGACAATGACACTGAACACATACTGCATTTGTGTTACATACACGCTGAGCACCAAAACACGACAAAGTATCTGGAAGGACTTGCCAAGGGAGGAGACGTCAGAGAGAAGGAAGAGAGGAAAGACAGAAGGAGGTTCGCTGGAGGAGGGGGAGGCAGGAAGGGGCAGAAGGGGTGAAGCCGGTAGCACACCAAAGGGCAGGAGACAGGGAGGGTGGGCAACGAGCAGCGCAGTAGGGAGTGCAAGCACTGAGAAAGGAGATGTGAGAAGGACAGAGAGTAGGAGGGACGAAACAGCAGAGGGAGAGGGGATGGAGTGGGAGGCCAAGAGAGGAAGGAAGGGGAAGAGGAGGGTCAGAGTTAAAAAAGGAAGGATAAATATCGGGGAAAAATACCTCATCTAGGATGAGGAGACATTGGAAGTTCCTTTAGGAGAAGAGGTGGAGGGTTTGGAGATGGACAGATGGCAGGTCTCATCGGTAAAGGCGCGGTGGCAGGCAGGCAGGGAGTGGAGATGAAAAGAGACGCCAGGGGGCGAGGTGGAGTGAGGCGACAGTTGGTGTAGGGGTACAGAAGTGTTAAACGAAAAGGAGGAGATGTGTGAAGGGGATAAAGTAATAGAGGATCCTCACGGTGGATTGGTGACAGATACAGAAAGAGAAAGGGAGTTCATGGCGTTCAAGGATTTAGAGCGCTTTATAGAATTTTGGATGGGCGGAGATCCAGGAAAAAATGGTTCAAATGGCTCTGAGCACTATGGGACTCAACTGCTGTGGTCATCAGTCCCCTAGAACTTAGAACTACTTAAACCTAATTAACCTAAGGACATCACACACATCCATGCCCGAGGCAGGATTCGAACCTGCGACTGTAGGAGTCGCACAGTTCCTCCCAGGAAACACTGGCATAACTATGGATGGGATGGATCAAGGATTTGGAGGTATGAAGCGTGGTGGAAGGATGCAATGCCTGTGTGCTGCTGGGCAGGAGTTTATGGAGGTGGAGTCTACTGTGGACTTTGAATTGGATGGTAAGGTTATGGTCAAAGGTGAGGCCAATGTACATCAAGGTGGGGGCAAATTAGATTGGGTGGTCATAGATGGTGAGGTAGAAATCATAGAGCTGGAAAGGGGGGGGGGGTGGTACATTCTATAATGAATACCTGGGTTTTGGAAGGATTGATTTGAAGGAGCCACTGATTGCATCAAGTCGTAAACTGGTTTAAGTCGGTTTGGAAGGAGCGCTGGGACCGTTGAAGCGTAGGATAGATTTCAAGGAAGGTGATATCCTTCACATTGTGAGGACCTGGCACATTGGGAAGAACTATGTGACCTTCAAACCGTTGCAACCACTCGAGCCATTACTGTTCTTGTTCATATAACTGGCGAAAAGGCGGTTAGTTGGTGCAGGCGTTGCATGTTCTGTCGAGTGCACAGTGTTGGACAATAGCTGCTGCACCATGTTTGAGCAGTGTAGATATTTGATGAGTCTGGAACTGAAACATCTGCATTAGCTATCTTGCATCTACTGCTGGCAGCTTTGGTACCTGAGCAGGGGGTGGGATAGGTGGGGTGGGCATGTTGGAAGAGAGCAAAGCGAGGAACAGACAAGGCAAGCAAGAAAAAGGAGTAGAAAATCAAAGAAAATTTCTGCAAAGCCCACCTGAAAACACATAACAAGAGACTATTAAAGGAAGTAAAGACCCCTGTAAACTAAAGACAAGAGATAGTTAAGGCACCAGCAAATCACAAAATAAAGTTCTGTCCCCATGAGGCGCGGGTATGTTTTGCGAATCCTCGTCGTCAAAATGTTGTGTCCTGTCCATTCGTCTAATATAGGGTGCCTAGGAAGTTGTTTCTCGGATAGCTAGAAAGCAATTCAAGCACAGCTTATTAATGGAGTTTATTACAGTAAATTAAATAGAAAAAACTTTCCATATTTACACAGATGAGTTAGAAGCAAATGGCCACATGCAAATAATCAATGTCCTTCGATATATACATTTTCTATGCAATCAAATAACACAATTCACAAGTCACAGTTACAGCATTTATAACACGGCTAGTCTTCTAGGGCGGCCGCAGCTAGGCGGAGCAGCGCTTATATTCTCGTCGTATAGCGACTGCTCCTGTTGTGGTATCATCATAGTCAGCGTACTATTGGCTGACATCATCTCACAGCCCTCCCTGCTGTAACGTTCCAGGACGACATGCTGGCGCTGGATGTTACGCTGGAACATTCCTCCCACCCAAAGCGACGGTCCGTCGTCATGTAAGGAGTGTGACATCAGTGAGGGAGGCCAGAGGAGGGAAGCTGCGCTGGACCGGAAACTGTGGCTGCAGGGGACATAAAGCTCCCGGTTGTACCCCACGATCAGGCCTTCGCTCTGGCGTTAACGTCCCCAGAAAAACGACTGGAAGGGTACACGTCCAACTTCAGGGGCCAATAATCAAATGTGGAAGGCATCGGTGGCTGTGGTGTGGGCGGGTCCAGCTCCATCGGTAGGACGTGAGGAGGCAGAGGAGGTGAAGGTATCATCTCTCAGTGTTGTGACGACACCCTCTGGCGGGTGCTGTGACCGCACTGTCCTCGGGATCCATGAATCTGGGTGAAGAGACACAAAAGGATCATCGTGCACATGACATTGGTAAAGTTGATTGTGATATCGTCGCTGTAAGTCATCTGGACCTGAGAGGTTTGGAGAGAAAAACCAGTGGACTCTCCCATTTACTATCGCCTATGGGCGAAATAGCACAATTATCTTTCAGTTCTTTAAGTTCAGCATCGCCTTTGTCCCGTAATGCATTGGGAACAGTTCTGGGCTGGCAAAATTTCAGATGAGAGTTCAGGGAATTCTTTTAGAGCACTAGCTACACTGCCTTTTCCATGGAATGCTGATACGGACAACACATTGTCCTGAATGTTAAAGCCAGACAAATCAAATCAATTAAGACCAAATATATTTTCATTATCGCCTGATTGTAGCACCATAAAAGTCACTGTTCGCGTATACGAGTGGTACATGGCAGGGAAAGTACATTTTCCAAGAATAGGAATGGCTTGTCCATTATAAGCCGTCAGTTGCATGATAGTTTTAGAAAGATGTGGGGAGCCTAACAGTTCATATATGTGACAATTTAGCAATGTGACAGAGGCACCCATGTCCACCTGAAATTTCACACGTCACCCACAAAGAAGCAAATGAACAAAAAGTTTGTTGACTGGCATATCACTAAAGAAACTGCTCACATGCCAGTTTTATGAATGCCAGTTGCAGGCTTGGAATATATTGCATTAATGACATGGGCTTTGTGGCCAGATTTTTGTGAGTGGCCCGAATTTTTATGTTTGTTCCGTTGCAAACACATGAATTGTATATGTCCTTTCTTGCCACAAGTATAACACTAAGCTGGTCGGGAGGGGCAGTCTTGGCGTTTGTGCCCTGAATAACACTGAGGGCAAGACTTAATTCTGTTCAGCTGTGTAGCTGCCTGTTCAGCTAGCTGCTTACGCAGCGTGGAGCGTTGTTTACTCTGTGGGGCAAGCCTACGTTGCCATTGCTGAATGGGCCAGTCGCAAACAATGGAATCAACGTAACAAATTGCTAGGTGCTCAGATTTATCGGTCGACAGGGCACCTCAGTCATACTGATCTAGTATTTGCACTACCTGCTGAAATGATGGATTGGGCTGTTTCAAAATCTGTTCTCTGAGTTTGACATCAGCTACATTGGACACAATCGGAGCACGCAACACAACATATGAATGTCAAGCATCACAACCACATTTAAATTTGCATTTCCTCGTCATACTCTGCAAATCTATTACCCACCTGTGATAAGATTGTCCTGAAAGTTTTTTTACAATTGAAGAACTGATACATAGATGCTACCACATTCACATGTTGGCCATAATAGTTAGTTTTCGAATCCACAACCGGATCATACGAAATTTCACTTGGAGCAGCATTAGGACACAACTTCTGGATAACTCTGAACATTGCACTGCCTACCGTCGACAAGAAACAGGGTAGTTCCACAGTACCTGGCACATTGTGAGAAACTATGTGGGCTTCAAACTGTTGCAACCACTCGAGCCATTCATCTTGTTGTTCATGTAAGTGGCGATAATGCGGTTGGTTACTGTAGGTGTTGCGTGTTCTGTCGGGCGCACAGTATAGCCAGTAGCTGCTGCACCATGTTGAGCAGCGTAGATATTTGCTGAGTCTGGAACTGAACCATCTGCATTAACTATGTTGCATCTATGCTGGCAGCTGTGGTGTCTGAGCAGGGGGTGGGATAGGTGGAGTGGGCACGTTGGAAGAGAGAAAAGCGAGTAACAGACAAGACAAGCAAGAAAAATAAGTACAAAATCAAAAAAAATGCTTCAAAGCCTACCTGAAAGCACATGACAGGAGACTGTTAAAGTAAGTAAGCACCCCTGCAAACTAAAGACAAGAGATAGTTAAGGCGCCAGCAAAACACAAAAGAATTCCTACCCCGCGAAGCGCGGGTATTTTTTTGTGAATCCTCGTCGTCAAAATGTTGTGTCCCGTCCACTCATCTAACGTAGGGTGCCCAGGAAGCTGTTTCTCGGATAACTAGACAGCAATTCAAGCAAATCTTATTAATGGAGTTTATTACATAAAAAATGGCTCTGAGCACTATGGGACTTAACTTCTAAGGTCATCGGTCCCCCAGAACTTAGAACTACTTAAACCTAATTAACCTAAGGACATCACACACTTCCATGCCCGAGGCAGGATTCGAACCTGCGACCGTAGCGGTCGCGCGGCTCCTGACTCTAGCGCCTAGAACCGCTCGGCCACTCGGCCGGCTTATTACATCGAATTAAATAGACAATACTTAACTTTACGTATTTACAAAGATGGGTTGCAAGCAAATGGCGACATGCAAATAATCGATGTCCTTCGATATATACATTTTTCATGCAAGTAAATATTACAGTTCCCAAGTCAGTGCTATAGTGTATATATCATAGCTAGTCTTATAGTGCGGCCGCAGCTAGGCAAAGTGGCACTTATATTCTCTTCGTATAGGGGTCGCTCCTGTCGTGGTATCGTCCTTGTCAGTATACTATTGGCTGACATCATCGCACAGCCCTCTCTGCTGTAATGTTTCAGGCTGATGTTCCAGCACTCGATGATACGCCAGAACAGTATCATCCGCATATTGAAGGAGACAGACGGGTGGGGGGTGGTTCGGGCATATCAGCAGTGTACAGGAGATATAGGAGAGGAGAAAGGATGGACCAGTGGGGCACACCTGCAATAGGGTAGAAGGTACGGGGATTGGTATTACAAAGGGCGACAATGGAAGGACAATGGGAGACAAAGGAGGTAATGAGATGGATGACGTTGATAGGAAGGGCGCAGGTCTGGAGTTTGAAAAGGGGCCCGGAATGCCATACACGATCATAGGCGTTCTGGAGGTCAATGTGAACCAAAAAAAAAGAAGAGTGACGGGAGTTAATTTGGAGGAAGAGAGGAAGGGTAACGTTAAGGAACTGGTCATCAGCGGAAAATGAGAGCCAAAAGCCACACTGAGTGAGGGAGGAAGTGGTGTTGAGTGAGGTGGTGATGGTTACGGTAGGAGAGGATGGACTCAAAGATCTTACTGAACATGGAGGTGAGGCATATGGGGCGATCGGAGATGTTGGAAGAGGAGAGATTTTGTTTAATATCTTTATTTCAACAACGATATTATCAATACTACATTAACCCACCACTTAACACATTAGTGGGCCGTGTTTTTTACAATACAGTTATTAGCAGCATATTAACTGTTATAACAACCGTTAGCTTCTCTGCTGCTAGTGGAAATATAAGCTACTCTATGGGCAACAACATTTTCAGTACTAGGTTTACTGCACTAACTACCCTACCAAGCTACACTCCTGCAGCGTTACAGGTGTGCCAGAAGATGTATGAACCAACTTTTATCTGTCCATGTCCACCGAGCTAATCCCAATGGGCGAGCCCTTGGCTCTGGTCTAGCCATAAACTTGAAATCGCTTCAGGTACTACAACTGATGTTGCAGAAAAATTAAACTACTATGCGTGATAATCAGTTTCCATTTTCAAGCCCAGCTGGGTGTCGCACCTTCCCCCTATTCCAAGACATGGCAGTTTCCGACCATCACGGCGATCATCCAGTCTGTGCCCCAGTGGAATGGGATAGATGTGGGGAATGTTATGCTGTCTCCTACCAATCACTGGTTCTCCCTTCTGTATTCTCGCAAGACCTTCGATGAGACGTCGCTGGCGAAACTATCGATAATTCTAAACTTATTTTGGTCTCTGATCAGGTGGTAAGTGTCATTGTTGGGTAATTCTCGTCTGAATTCGGCGGACACATCTTTAAACAGCCGACACTAATAGACCACGTGGTCTGGAGTGCCTTCCTCAGCGCCACAGTAGTCACACAATGGGGTAGCCCACTTCCCGAACCAGGAAAGGTATGTCGGGAATGGTCCATGTCTTGTCTGGAAGTGCAGTAGCCCTTTACTCGGCTTAAAATGTTTGAGTTGTAATCGTTCTCCGATATAGGCAGCAGCTGGTTAGTCCTTCGTCCCGTATCTTCGTTATCCCAGTATTCTTGCCAAAGTTCTTCCCCCCTTCTTTTGATCGTAAACTTGTCCGCTACAGGAACCCCAAAAATTTGTTCAGTCGAATTTGTCTTTTTTAACCCTGTACTACGGTGCCTGTTCCCTTATTTGTATGTCCACGTTACAAAGCCCCATAAGTATGAGCAATGCCCCCCCCCCCTCAGGAGATGTTCTGTAAGCCCCAACTGAACGCAAGATCATGTTATGCTGCACCCTCCTCACGGCCATGTCAGGCATGAGACTCCTCAGGCTGTTGCCCAAACTCCTGTCCTGTTACCCACTATGGTGGTTCAAATAGGACTGCAGGAAAACTTAATTAGCTTCACTGGTAGGTAGAACATTTTATGCTCAATCGTAATTAAGTTATTTAGACTTCTAATGACCACTGGGTCACTGTGTCGATATACTGGGCGAAACTGCATTTTTCATCAATGACAACATCCAAGTGTCGGGCCTCTCGTCACTGAGTAACTGGTGAGCCATCGATTCGAACTGTCGGATTCCTGGCTAGCTGGCCCTTCAATAACAAAGAGGCTGAATTGTTTAGTGCTACCCTCAGTTTGGTTTTTTTGCCACCTTTGTGTTATTGCCCTCTCTACCGTGGGTTCAAGATCTTCACGGAATCGGCCCCCTACCAGCAGGAGGAGGTCGTCCACATAGGCTATCGCCTCTGCACTTGTCTTTAAGCTGTCCAAGAGGGCCTCCATGTTTATATCGCAAAAGAGTGACCCCACGACCGAGCCCTGTGGACACCCCTTCGTGATCCTTTTGCCAACACTCCCACTAGGGAAAGATAGCCAGATCTCCCTTTCCACTCAATAACTCCTAAGAGAGCCATATAGCGGCCCTGCAGGAGAAGAGCGAAGGCCACCACAGGCTGTCAAAGGCGCCACTGATGTCTACCATGATGCCAACTATGTACTTTTGTGGGGACTACCGACAGACGTCGGCTGCCAGGGCAGTTCCGTCAGACATAGATGAACCTGATCGAAAGCCGAATTGCCTGTTACTCATCCAACACAGTACTTGATGTGCTATTAGTCTGTCAGTGAGCAACCCCTCTACCAATTTATCCAGCAGGTCCAAAAGAGAAGTCAGCCTCTACGATTTAACTTCTTTTGGGTCTTTATCATGGCTCTTCTTCATGGAGTGGTACACTGAGGAGAGGTATCGATGTCAATCGGTGAGGCCTGGCACGAAATCGAAGCTCGAAAACATCCCAAAGGTGTTCTTTAGGATTCAGATCAGGACTCTGTGCAGGCCAGTCCATTACAGGGATGTTATTCTCGTGTAACCACTCCGCCACAGGCCGTGCATTATGAACAGGTGTTTGATCGTGTTGAAAGATGCAATCGCCATCCCCGAATTGTTCTTCAACAGCTGGAAGCAAGAAGGTGCTTAAAACATCATTGTAGATCTGTGCTGCGATAGTGCCACGCAAAACAACAATGGGTGCAGGCCCCTCCATGGAAAACACGAGCAAATCATAACACCATCGCCTCCGAATTTTACTACTGGCACTACACACTGCCAGATGACGTTCACTGGGCATTCGCCATACCCACACCCTCCCATCAGATCGCTATGTGTACCATGATTTGTCACTCCACATAACGTTTCTCCACTGTTCAATCGTCCAATGTTTACGCTCCTAAGTGAGGCGTTTTTTGGCATTTACCTGCATGATATATGGCTTATGAGTAACCGTTCGACCATGAAATCCAAGTTTTCACATTTTCCACCTAACTGGCATAGTACTTGCAGTGGATCCTGATGCAGTTTGGAAATCCGATCTGATGGTCTGGATATATGTCTGCCTATCACACATTACGACCCTCTTCAACTGTTGGCTGTCTCTGTCAGTCAACAGACGAGGTCAGCCTGTACGCTTTAGTGCTGTATGTGTCCTTTCATGTTTCCACTTCACTATCACATCGGAAACAATGGACCTAGGGATGTTTTGGAGTGTGGAAATCTCTCGTACAGACCTATGACACAAGTGACACATAATCACCTGAACATGTTCGAGGTCTGTGAGTTCCACGGAGCAACCAATTCTGCTTTCTCATGATGTCTGATGACTACTGAGGTCGCTGATATGGAGTAGGAGGCAGCACAATGTACCTAGTAGGGAAAACGTATGTTTTTGAGGGTGTCCGGATACTTTTGATCATATAGTGTATTACGTCCATCACTATGATATAGCAAAACTGACCTTTTGTATCTAAACCCACAAACGTCTGCAGATTACAATGATCAGCATATGAAAGAGATATCCTACTCTTCATTATTACTTCGTCCTCAGGTACATACATTGAATGACCTGGAATTCCTACACATGCCGATGAAACCGCCTTCCCTGCCCTTGCTCCAACCCTTCAACTGTCCCAATGCCTTCTCCAGAATCACCTTGACCTTATTGCTGCATGGTGTAACCAGTGGCTGCTTAAAACCAATGCTTCCAAGACTCAGGCAATCATTGTAAGTCGTACCACTCACTCCTTCCGGCTCCTTGATTTTTCCCTTACCATCTGCGCCTGACCTGTCTGCTTCTCCCCGACCCTCACCTACCTTGAACACAACATTGACCGTCATCTTACCTGGATCCCTCAGCTCCTCTCTATCCAATCCAATGCCCACAACCGCCTTCGAGTTCTTAAACTCCTCTCTGGCCGGACCTGGGGGTTCAGTCCCTCTACCATCCTCCACACCTACAAATCCTTAATCCAGCCCATCCTCTGTTATGCCAGTCCCACCTGGATATCTGCCCCCCCCCCCCCCCCAATTCTATAAAGCGTTCCAGATCTTCGAGTGCCATGCACTCTGCCTTGCCTTCTGTATTTGCCTCTATGGCCTGATTCCTTTCTCCCATCTGCTCCTTTTCCTCGAACATATCTGAATTCTCTACACCTCCCACTGACATGATCCCCCTCATCCCCTGGTAGCTCCTCTCCTCTACAAATCCAACCCTCTACATCCTTTTCGTCTCTTTTCCCAAGGCGGTTTCCATCAACTCCCCCTCCTGGATGATGCCCTCTCTCCCTCCATTTATCCCTCGTATCAAATCTGGTCCTCACCTCCCCCTCTCTCTGTCCTTCTCCAAGGCTCCCTATCGCCCCTTCCATCCTATTTTTCCCCCTCCTATCCTCACTCTGACTCCCTTCTCTCCCTTGAGTCCTTTTGCTTTCCCCTCCACTGCCTTCCCCACTCCTTTACATGTCCGCCCTGTCCCCCCTTTTTTTCTATGTCCTCTCCCTCCATCGGGTCCCCTCCCTTTTTATTTTCCTCACCTCCCCTCCTTTTTTGACCCACATTGGTCTGTGCCCTCCCCCCCCCCCCCCCAACTGCCGCCATGCCGCCTCTATAGTGCTGGTTTAAGTGAATGTTCAGTGTTGTGCGTCCCCTGAAAGTGTTGCAAACAGCCACCATACTGTCGTTAGTTGTGATTTTTATCTCGTGCGAACAGAAACCAGATTGTCGCCATGTTTTTGTAACTGTGTCTGTCTACTTACAGCGTGTCTTCATCCGCATCGTCAACGCCGTGTTTTCATATTTTAAATTCCACAACATTCCACCATTTTACCGTTTTTTACAATGTCACTATTTTATCACCTTTTTTTTAAGGCTTTTTTATTTCCGCCGCGATAGCTGAGAGGTCGCTCAGCGTGTTCGGTCAGAGGGCTGCGTGCTCTCTGTAATAAAACACTGAGTCCAAGAATCAACGATCAAGTTGAACGGATGTCTTGTGACGTCCGCCCAGACCAAACGCAACGAACAATATCGAACAAAATGAAGAAAAAGTGGTCAGCGTGACGGTTTGCTGTCCTACGGGCCCGGGTTCGATTCCCGGCTGGGTCGGGGATTTTCTCCGTTCAGGGACTGAGTGTTGTGTTGCCTTCATCACCAGTTCATCCCCATCCGGCGCGCAGGTCACCCAATATGTCATCCAATGTAATAAGACCTACACCAAGGCGGCTGGGCCTGCCCCGTAAGTGGCCTCCCGGCCAATGACGCCAAACGCTCATTTCATTTCATTGTTTGTTTATATTCTCATTATGGTTTTTAACTTTTCTGTAGGCTGTAGAGCGGTCTATTTCGCTGCTGCCAGCCCGCCACCTCCCATCGGGGGGGTTTGCGGAATCGAAATGCAGTAAAAGAAAAAAAAAAAAGAATTCCTACATCAGGAATGTTGAGAACAGATTAGGTACAAAATGAGTAGAATAGAATTGTAGTGCTTTATATAACCTCAAATACTAATCACTGTGCTTCATTTCCCGAATTCCATCGTTTGAAAATACTGATAATGCAGAAAATTAAAAAAAAAATTGAGCAGAGAAAAGAGAAGCAAAATTCTGCCTTTCTCACGTGAGAAGGGTGAATCTGCATCAACCGATTGTCGTGTCATCCTGAGCCAATGATGTCATTTGGATGCTGTGTGGAGTGACATGTCGTCGGCACGCTGCTCTCCTGGCCGTTGCTGACTTCATAGACCTTGGAGCCGCTTCTTCTGAGTGAAGTACCTCTTATTTTAACATAACGAGGCTGACGATCTCTTCGAGTTCTCCAACGAAGGAAAAATCCCTGCCAGTATCGGGAATTGAAGCTCGATCCTCCATGTGGAAGTAAGCCATGCTGACCTACTCAGCTACGGAGGAGTATGCTTTAGAAAGAATAGATGCTATTTTTTTCCTGTAACACCCTAATTGTTTTTTGTTACACCTGACCTTTGCTGCTGAACATTAGGTAGTCACAGAGCCTGTTCAGTTACGCAGATGGTCGACAAACGTTAAGAGGTGATGGTGCCACATACCAACAGTAAATTACTATACCGACCGAGCTGTCCTAGGCGCTTCAGTCTGGAACTGCGCTGCTGCTACGGTCGCAGGTTCGAATCCTGCCTCGGGAATAGATGTGTGTGATGTCCTTAGGTTAGTTAGATTTAAGTAGTTCTAAGTTCTACAGAAACCAGATGGCAGTCATAAGAGTCGAGGGGCATGAAAAGGAAGCAGTGGTTGGGAAAGGAGTGAGACAGGGTTGTAGCCTCTCCCCGATGTTATTCGATCTGTATATTGAGCAAGCAGTAAAGGAAACAAAAGAAATATTTGGAGTAGGTATTAAAATTCATGGAGACGAAGTAAAAACTTTGAGGTTCGCCGATGACATTGTAATTCTGTCAGAGACGGCAAAGGACTTGGAAGAGCAGTTGAACGGAATGGACAGTGTCTTGAAAGGAGGATATAAGATGAACATCAACAAAAGCAAAACGAGGATAATGGAATGTAGTCCAATTAAATCGGGTGATGCTGAGGGAATTAGATTAGGAAATGAGACACTTAAAGTAGTAAAGGAGTTTTGCTATTTAGGAAGTAAAATAACTGATGATGGTCGAAGTAGAGAGGATATAAAATGTAGACTGGCAATGGCAAGGAAAGCGTTTCTGAAGAAGAGAAATTTGTTAACATCGAATATAGATTTAAGTGTCAAGAAGTCATTTCTGAAAATATTTGTTTGGAGTGTAGCCATGTATGGAAGTGAAACATGGACGATAACTAGTTTGGACAAGAAGGGAATAGAAGCTTTCGAAATGTGGTGCTACAGAAGAATACTGAAGATAAGGTGGATAGATCACGTAACTAATGAGGAGGTATTGAATAGGATTGGGGAGAAGAGAAGTTTGTGGCACAACTTGACTAGAAGAAGGGATCGGTTGGTAGGACATGTTTTGAGGCATCAAGGGATCACAAATTTAGCATTGGAGGGCAGTGTGGAGGGTAAAAATCGTAGAGGGAGACTGAGAGATGAGTACACTAAGCAGAATCAGAAGGATGTAGGTTGCAGTAGGTACTGGGAGATGAAGAAGCTTGCACAGGATAGAGTAGCATGGAGAGCTGCATCAAACCAGTCTCAGGACTGAAGACCACAATAACAACAACAAGTTCTAGGGGCTGATGACCTCAGATGTTAAGTCCCATAGTGCTCAGAGCCAAAAATATGCAATAATAGACGCCAAATTGTACCAGTTCAAATGGCTCTGAGCACTATGCGACTTAACTTCTGAAGTCATCAGTCGCCTAGAACTTAGAACTAATTAAACCTAACTAACCTAAGGACATCACACACATCCATGCCAGAGGCAGGATTCGAACCTTCGACCGTAGCGGTCGCTCGGCTAGAGACTGCAGCGCCTAGAACAGCACGACCACTCTGGCCGGCCATTGTTCCAGTAAATAAGGGTCTACAAAAGAGCTGTTCTCGAGACAACAGAGGTTACGAGCACCCACTCACTTCAGTACGACGTGCATAAGGATTTTAAAAATTTTGATTCAGTCTATATCCATTTGTCAATTCTGAGATAGTGTACAATGAATTCAACTAGTGGGACATTGCTCCTGAGACTATTCGCAGCGGCTGCGGCTGTGTTTAACTCCACTTACAAAGATCTAAGAGTCTCTGGTTCACCGTATGGAAAACAATGTTACTCAGAACTTCACATTAGCCACACTCGTACCTTGAGATTGGGCATGAAGGCTATTACGTGTCTGTTTGGGTAATAACACCAGTGTATTGTGTAATTAATTTGACTCCTATTGCAGCGATTTTTGGTCGTTGTTAGGAACCTTCAATACATCTCCTCACTTATATGTTAATGTCGACTGACGAAACAGTAATTACTCATAAAAATGGTAAATATGACAAACGACGATGCTCATTTGTTGAAGAGGGCAAATATTATAGTTTACAAAAGTTTGGTACCTACTTTTCCTAACTTTAGTCCATACAGGACACGGGTCTCGGAATCTGGATATCACAACAACAAAACGCAGTGGTTACTAACAGTTGATAGTGATAGCACATACATCGCCAACTACTGTTGCCACCTCTACTCAAATGGTTCAAATGGCTCTAAGCGCTATGGGACTTAACATCTGAGGTCATCAGTCCCCTAGAACTCAGAACTACTTAAACCTAACTAACCTAAGGACATCACACACATCCATTCCCGAGGCAGGATTCGAACCTGCGACCGTAGCAGCAGCGCAGTTCCAGACTGAAGCGCCTAGGTCAGCTCGGTCGGTATAGTAATTTACTGTTGGTATGTGGCACCATCACCTCTTAACGTTTGTCGACCATCTGGCCCTGATGAGATATTTTCCGAAAGAATTTACACCCCTGGAACAACGTAGGGTACCAAGCGACTGGAAAATACAAGTCACTCTCGTATTAAAGAACGGTTACACTGATGCGCATAACTGCAAGCTTGTAACGCTGATGTCAAGCTGTTGTATAATTTCTGTACAAGTTCTATGTTCATGAACTATAACGTTCCTCGTGAACGGAAGTCTCCCCTATAAAAACCAACATGGATTACGTAAACAGAGATCTTGCGAAACACAGCTCACCCTCTGTTCACGAAGTCCAGAGTACCGTAGCCAAGGCTCCTAGGCCGATATCGTGTTTCCTGCCTCTACTAAAGTTTCACAGAAATACGGTGATGTTAGTGCAGTAACTACGGCAGGAGCATGAACTAACAGCTGTAAACAACATATATGCATTAAACCAATTACTTGTGAGCGTCGGTTAAATAGTGGAAGTGTGACAGTAGTGTTGTTGCATTAATATGTTATGCTGATAGACAATAAAAGTGGGTTAAAAGCTGTGAGCTCTCTGAGGAAGTTGAACTTGCATTACTGCGCAACTATTGCACCAGGTATCCAATCTAGCTTACCAAATTCCCAGCCAGACTAACATTAATTAAAATCTTTCAACAGTCATACGAAAACCGGCGATATATATATACACTCCTGGAAATGGAAAAAAGAACACATTGACACCGGTGTGTCAGACCCACCATACTTGCTCCGGACACTACGAGAGGGCTGTACAAGCAATGATCACACGCACGGCACAGCGGACACACCAGGAACCGCGGTGTTGGCCGTCGAATGGCGCTAGCTGCGCACCATTTGTGCACCGCCGCCGTCAGTGTCAGCCAGTTTGCCGTGGCATACGGAGCTCCATCGCAGTCTTTAACACTGGTAGCATGCCGCGACAGCGTGGACGTGCAGACCGCGTGAGACGACGCTTCATCCAGTCCCAAACATGACCAATGGCGGACAGATCCCGAGATCTTGCTGGCCAGGGTAGTTGACTTACACCTTCTAGAGCACGTTGGGTGGCACAGGATACATGCGGACGTGCATTGTCCTGTTGGAACAGCAAGTTCCCTTGCCGGTCTAGGAATGGTAGAACGATGGGTTCGATGACGGTTTGGATGTACCGTGCACTATTCAGTGTCCCCTGGACGATCACCAGAGGTGCACGGCCAGTGTAGGAGATCGCTCCCCACACCATGATGCCGGGTGTCGGCCCTGTGTGCCTCGGTCGTATGCAGTCCTGATTGTGGCGCTCACCTGCACGGCGCCAAACACGCATACGACCATCATTGGCACCAAGGCAGAAGCGACTCTCATCGCTGAAGACGACACGTCTCCATTCGTCCCTCCATTCACGCCTGTCGCGACACCACTGGAGGCGGGCTGCACGATGTTTGGGCGTGAGCGGAAGACGGCCTAACGGTGTGCGGGACCGTAGCCCAGCTTCAAGGAGACGGTCCTTGCCGATACCCCAGGAGCAACAGTGTCCCTAATTTGCTGGGAGGTGGCGGTGCGGTCCCCTACGGCACTGCGTAGGATCCTACGGTCTTGGCGTGCATCCGTGCGTCGCTGCGGTCCGGTCCCAGGTCGACGGTCACGTGCACCTTCCGCCGACCACTGGCGACAACATCGATGTACTGTGGAGACCTCACGCCCCACGTGTTGAGCAATTCGGCGGTACGTCCACCCGGCCTCCCGCATGCCCACTATACGCCCTCGCTCAAAGTGCGTCAACTGCACATACGGTTCACGTCCACGCTGTCGCGGCATGCTACCAGTGTTAAAGACTGCGATGGAGCTCCGTATGCCACGGCAAACTGGCTGACACTGACGGCGGCGGTGCACGAATGCTGCGCAGCTAGCGCCATTCGACGGCCAACACCGCGGTTCCTGGTGTGTCCGCTGTGATCATTGCTTGCACAGCCCTCTCGCAGTGTCCGGAGCAAGTATGGTAGGTGTGACACACCTGTGTCAATGTGTTCCTTTTTCCATTTCCAGGAGTGTATGTATACCGAAATTGGTTGAAATCGTTCCTTGGGTTTAGGATGAGCTTTTTACCCATGACCTTGCCGACGTACGTATATGTCACATACACTTCATATATATTTAACTCTTTTTTGTATATATATATTTCCCTTGTATCTGTAGTGAATTTCGCTCTGCAGTTTCATTTTTTTCATTAGCTCATTGGTTATGACGTCGTACATCCTGGATTATGTTCTTTACGATAATGTAATTTTGCGCATATATCCATTGGTATATGTGGCTACTGCCTGCGAAATGAGTTGTGAATGGAATTAGTAGTAAAGAAGTAATAAATTAAAACGTCATGCTTCACGCAGCAGTTTTGGTGCATAGACAGCGGAAATCTAGTAAGCGATAAACTTTTAAACTTTTTTCCTTTTATTATTTTGTGAGGGTCGTCAGCAAGAAAAAGTTTCGGAAAGGTTTAAAGATTTGTATAAAACTCTTTGCAAGTATCTAAATGCTAGGTGGCTCTTACAGCCACAGCGATCATTACCAGACAGTAAGCGTTGTTTGTACCAAGTTTGGTTGAAATCAGTTTAGTGGTTCAGGAAGAGATCTGGGCATATGGACATACATACGTTTTTGTAATATGTACGGATACGAAGTCTGATTGTTTAGAAGTGAATATTGTTCTCTTTATACAAACATTTTCTAGAAGCTTTTATATATAGGGTTAGTCACTAACTAGTGCCACAAAGAACAGCTCCAAAAGTATGACAGGAGCTGAAAAGTTTGTGGGACAAAAGTCGCATGGGACAACGGGGCCATAATATGATGTTGGTTTTTTGTCGCTAGGTGGGCTACTTGAGACATATGAAGGCTAACTTTTTTTTTTTGATTGGATGCCATTGGTGTGCAATTTGCCGCAGGAAACATGGATTTTTAGTTGCCCAATAATGCATGTTTAACATTTCCATAGTTTGTAGCCTCGTCAGTAAATAAAATAAAATAAAATTAATAAATGTGTCATCCCTTTGACTCTGAAGTTGAGCCCATCGGCAGAATTCAATGCAGCGCATACAATCCGTACCAAGTTAATTCTTGGTTGAGATTGATATCGTAAGGATGATATTTATGGCGATGCGGAACACAAACAGCACTACTCTGGTTCATGCCAGATTCTCTTACGATGTGGCGTCTTGTCACGGTTCGCGCGGCTCCCCTCATCGGAGGTTCGAGTCCTCCCTCGGGCATGGGTGTGTGTGTTGCCATAAGCGTAAGCTAGTTAAGTTAGATTAAGCAGTCCGTAAGTCTAGAGACTGATGACCTCAGCAGTTTGGTCCCACAGCCCTTCCCAAAAATTTCCAATTTCTTGCGATGTGACGCGAGCCAAAGTGGCAAGAGTACCAATTTCCGTTTCCTGGTAAGTAACTGTCCTTTGCCAGATATGTTTCCCATGCGTTTAAGATCCAGTTGTTCTCAATTATCCATACACATGTTTAAATGTACGACGTGTAGGGTGAGTACGTTGAGGATATCTTTCAGCGTATAAGTCTCTAGCTCTCACTGAATTTCGTTGGCGTGCTCCATAAATGAGAACCATATCGACTTGTTCTTAGAAGGAATACATCATTCACATACACTGGATTCGACGATACTAATCTTACGGTTTCTATAAATGTTGTATTCCGAAACCGTCGAATGGTGTTTACTTGTCAATGGCACGTTAGAAGGATACGCCGTAAGCGGCGAATATTTACTGTTTGCACGATATACGAGAGAGAATTGTCATAGTATGTCGAAGTGTTAAGGAATACCATTCAGTCCATGATAAGAACATTGCAGCAGTGCATTGATACCAATGGTCATCACTTCGAACACTTTCTGTAAATGGACGTTCATGCCACCTTTTTGACCTTAGCTGACCTTCAAAGACCTAAGTGCTACACATCACTGGATTCGTCTCGATAGCCGCTATCAGAAAATAAGTATCAAATTATAGCATCCCATTTAAAAAGACAAAGTTGACCTTCATATCTCAGACACGACCCCACCAGCAACAAAAAAACCATCGTCATATTGTGGCCCCCGTTGTCCCATGCAACATTTGTCCCACAAACTTTTCAGCTACTATTATACTTTCGGAGTTATTCTAGGTGACAATAGTTAGTAACTCACCCTGTATAGGCACATACAGGGTGGTCAGAAAATGTGTGAAATGCTTATAGGGATGATACAGGGCAGGTTGTACTGAGACATAACTGCTAAGAAAGAAATTCGATACGTTGCGGCGTTTCCGAGTTATTTAGCATTGAAGTCAGCCAATCAGATCGTCGCGCGTGTAAATTCTAGTTTCAGCTAACGAGACAAAGCACCCGTTGGGCAACACCGCCCCTGATAGGCCGCTTGAATGCGTGCTCGCGACGCCCCGATTGGCTAACTTCAATGCTAAATAGCTCGGAAACGGAGCAACGTGTCGAATTTCTTTCTTCACATTTATGTCTCAGTACAACCTGCCTTGTAACATCCCTACAAGCATTTCACACATTTTCTGACCACCCTATATATATATATATATATATATATATATATATATATATATATATATATATATATATATATATATATATGGTCAACTTTTTTTTAATGGGATGCAGTTGGTGTACAATTTTCCGCAGGAAACTTGGATTTTTAGTTGCCCAATAATGCATGTTTAACATTTCCATGGTTCGTAGCCTCGTCAGTAAATAATATATATATATATTGTTATCATAGACTAACTTTTGTCTGAATGGGTTTTTGTTAAAAATTTTCTACCTGATGTATCCAGGCTATGAGTTCGAGTTATTATATCAAGGTATGTGTGCGTAATTATATTTATTACCTCTACTAGCCAAGAAACCCCCAGCATTTCACGGGTATTTCTGCAACTCAGTCTTCTACTGGAAGCGAAAAAAATTTAGCTGTGTATGGCGTACGAAACTGAAGAAGTTTCATCTCCGTTTATCCGTGAAAACAACACAGAAACTAGGAAACTATCAAACACAGAAATTTGCATATATATGTACAAATCTGTAAGTACAATTGTAAGAAGAAAACTAACATATAGACTTGCATATATGTGTACAAATCTAAAAGTACAGTATCCAAATTAAGAAAAACACTAACACAGAAATTTGCATATATGTGTACAAATCTATAAGTACAGTAGCCAAATGAAGAAAAATACTATGCAAAATTCAAATTCATTAATATACTTAGTTAACTCAAAACTCGATTATAAACAGTATTCCTAGTAGATATACTGCATGAATCACTTAAAACTTGCACCGCAAAATATTGCGTAAGTGGGAAGAGCTAGTGATGTGCGGTTTTCAGAGACTGCAGATCGTATTGTTAGCTAATCAAAAGATTGTAATGCGAGGTGCCGGGGCTAGCAGTGTATTTAACACTAAATTCATCTAGAATCTTCATATGCTCTAAGCCCCCCCCCCCTATTATAACTCCGACTATTGCTGTTGCACATGGATTAACGAGAAACGCGAACTGGCTGTATTCGACCCTGCAAGTGGAGTAGAAAAAGAGTTTGTCACCTGCAATAATTTAATTTGATAGACATTAAATAAATAAAGGAAAGTATCAGTAACATAGTGAGAAATGAAAGAGTTGCTCTACCGATTAACAGAATGAAAGTTCTGTCCAAAATAAGAATTTGATTTATTATGACTAAACTCAAAATCATAAATAAAACACATGAAACATTTACACTACATCAAATTGGATCAAATTGGATACTCAAATAAATGCTGTAAAGGAGAAGTTGCCCATAAACTAGATTGTGACATTTATGACGAAGTGGTATGTGGAGCCAATTCCTTGCAACTCAAATCTTAAGAGAAACACACAGCCAACCCAACATTAATTTCTGCTACAGTAGTGAGAACTCAGACAATGAGCACCCAAGACAGAAAAAAGTTAGAAAAAGACGAACAGGCGCACTCTGCTGAGCTCTGATTATTACCTAGGAAAATCCCTATCTGCTGGTGTTGCGGACATACATTACCAAACGGTCTTCTTAACTACAAGAACACGATCTGGAGTACCGGAGGCGATTGCTGGTTGCTTCGACGTCCCGTCGTTTTGATGATAATGTCGCGAGTATAGGCCGAAACAAATTATCCTGGTCTGGTTGTTCCAGACTAAAGACTTCCTAGCAATACAAATGCGCCTCTGAGGGAGACGAAGAAGGCTCGCCACACAATCACTGACGGTACAGTGATTGATTTTAACAAGCGAAGTCACACAGTAACTCCGATACAGTCAACTTTAGCCAAAACTGCTCAAGACCGACAACATAGGCCGCTTGTACGCAGAACGCTCAATTGCCAACCGTACTCGGGAAGTTACTTTGAAGTCGAAACTTCAGCAACTTCGTCAAACAGTTACAATTAAATAAAAGTATGTTAGACAGCGAACGGAAGGCAGGCTGTCCAGAGCAGCGAGAGCTCAGTCTTGTAACCTACTCCGACGGAAAGGCGAGAGCCGACTCCCACAGGAACACCCGTACAAACCGAACACAGATCATTCCCGACCCCACGACAGTGGCCGTGGTTAAACGTTCCATTCAGCAACTCGAAAACCGGCGGAAAATTCCACTCTATTGCCGAAGCACTACCATTCCACCAATGGAGATTCTTGGCGCCGATTTCTGCGCCGATTTTGCTACGTCGCGGAGCTATGCCCTAAGCAAGCCAATCACAGTTACGATTTTGCAGAAAACGCGGGAATTTGCCCGCCCAGACTGCCTGGGAACACAAGTCATTCCCACGCCTCGCTGGTAGCTCGCCAGAAAGTGTTTTCACTAAGTTTCTGCGAAGTAACGGAATCTCTAGCCCAGCCGCTACTTCAGGCCGCTGGGGGCGTTCAGGTCGCTGCGGGCGTGTCTCCGCCATTATATGTGGGCGTCTGGAAAGCATTCACTCGACTCCCTCACACCCGTCGGCTTACCCTTTCAAGATCAGCAGAGCCCGCCTGTCACCGGACCACCCGAGTGACGAGAGACGCTGCGTGGGAAGTCCGCGTGTGAAGGAATAGCAACGTTTCACTGCATCCAGTTAGAGAGGAAAATCGTAAAATAGAAATATGAGAGGGGGATTCTGCCATTTTAGATTGTAATTGGTGAGCGGTTGCATTTAGGAGCAAGGTAGTGAGTTAATCCCCCAAGAACAATCTTGCAAACTGACTCCACATGCCGTAAAAAAAAAAAAAAAATCACTAAAATCACTGCAACTGAAAAATTCAGCTCATAGGGGGAGGATTATTTATGATGTAGCCAACTTCACCATCTTAATATGGAACTCTAACACTCATATCACACATCCATACCCACGGAGCCCCTTCCAAACACCGATTTACACAGACATTCACGCTCTAAATATGGCCCGGGCACGTGAGCCAAATATGGAGCAGTATATTCTTTACAATCAGAGTTGTAGTGCTCTGCAATTAAATGCCCAAGATGTTACAACAATTTTAATCGTTAAACTAACCTGAACTCAATCACACATGATAATATTTAAGTTAACAATCTCTTCGTGAGCTTTCAGAATCTAATTGCAACCTCCGATTCATTCTGTCTCCCTGCAGCAAGAATAACATTTACAAAATGTTCCCTGAACTGATGGTCCATTCACAACGACAGTGGTGGTATCTGCTTCATTTTATGTGGACTTCAGGCACACTGTTTGCATACACACAACAAAAATTCAGAATACAAAAAAAACATGATGTAGAGAAGAATACAGTAATTTGTAATTTGTGCGCCCTACTCTATCACTTGCATAAGAATTACAGTGCAAATTCACAAACACATACAAGGTATAACATACATTACAAAAACAACACTAGAGAAAGAAATTTAAGAAAAAAAAAACAAGGTTCATAGGGTGTCAAGTTGTGCTTGCACATTGCACAATGTTCACGACTGTGCTGAGAATGAGGCACTAAATCACATTGTTAGAAATATAAGAAGCACTTCACAAATTCGTTAGTTTCTCTGAGGGGGTTGGTATGTTGAGTCATATGCATTGACGCACGTGGTTCCATGTCTTGAGCATCGGAGGGGGGATTATGGGATGGGGCCACAGTACTGACATCACATAGGGCTAAACGCCGGCTGTTGTTGCTTCGTTGTTGCAACAGCAATAGGGTGTGCTGGAGCATCTGCAGAACTCTGTTGAGCTTGCAGCAAGACTCACGCATATGATCACGGCAGTACGGTAGGAAGATATAGTGATAGGCTCTCCTCACGTCGATTAATTGTCTCTGAGGTCTACTAGTTTGGATGCATCACTAGTCCAGGTCTCTTCTCTCCCTGGACAGTACTTTACGTTTCCCAATATTGCAGTTCGACGAGGGATGATGGCACGTGGAGTGACTCCACAAGTGTGTGAGGTCATCCAGACAGGATCGAACTAGGAGCGACGATTGCTACAACTGCTCTCTAAGTGAGAGGACAAGTTAGAAATGAGACAATCAATTTGTTTGAGTTTGTGGCACGATACTGCTTTGTGTATGCAGATCGGCCAATGCTAGTGAGTTGTAAAAACTCAAATAGGTGATTATACAGCGTCCCTTTCTGTCCTGAGGCACATGAGGTGCAGGTTCTGGCACCTTATGCGATCTTCGTGTACTCAGGACAACGTGGTCTGCCACAGGGAATCGCTCCGAACGGCTGCTGCGTCCGGAGAGCTAGCTGCGTGCTAGTTGCGTGCTGGTCGCGTGTCAGTGTCAACGGCCAGCCACACTTTCGCTTTTGGCCCGGCGAGGGCTGTCTGCCGCCTAATCCCTCAGGTACACGGCTCGGTGACTGTCAGTTTGTAGGACCGGACGCTGCCGCACCCTTCTCGTCAGGTGGCGCGCTGACGTTCCCCTTCTTGCAGATAGCCGATGACCTCTTGTTTTTTGCTCCGGCTGGCCTCTGCCCTGCCACGATACCCGTCATCTGCACAATTCTGTCAAAAATCTTATGCCTAATCTTTTCCCATGACCTTCTATGTTATAATAAATTTACATAATGATACATTGATGGTCTGTCATTTCAGACACTCTTATTTTAATTTTATAGTTATTAATCTATGGCTATCATTATAACAAAATCTTGGTGTGTCTAACCTAGACATGGAAATAATTTATCTTAATATTTGTGTAAAGATCGATCTCCTACTGTACATGATGTGTGACAACTGATGCTATGTATTGGGTGAACAACTAAATGTGCGGGCTCTCACTAATATTACTATTAATTATATAGATCGACAGTAGACATGCTCAAGAATTAGCTGCCATTTGCCAACGATCTACAGTCTATGTCTTTTGATTAAATTATGTTGTTATGCAGGTCGAAGTTTTACTGTGCTATAAAGAATATGCAACTATTCTACTTTCGCTCTCCCGTCGTCCGTCCATCTCGGGTCTGTGGTTTGGTGACCTGAAAAATAGCATCCCAACAGGCGCGCGCCAAACACTTGTGGTAGAAAACCACCACAATATTAAGGATCTAGTTACTGTTAAATCCTAAAGTTTAACTTATCCTAGTATATGGTACTCTCTCTCTCTCTTTTTTACCTTATTCAACACTCTTACATAATTCCTGTTACGCTGAGGTGTCTCGCTGCTCGCCGCTATTGACGACAGTGATGTGAGCGCCGTACGACACGGCCTCCGAGTTCTCACTACGCCTCACTGAAACTCCAGAGACTGGGTTAGCCATGGCGATACAAGACAATAAATTTATAGTTGCAACTTCTTTTTATATGTGGTGCGGTTTTCGCGATCAAAGCACACCTTTCTAGAGGCAATGTAATATGACCAAGCCAGGACTGGTTCCTGTTGAGGATTCCGTCGCCCACCACACAACAGCTACACAGTATGTCACGAATCTCCAAGTATAATTCCTTTCCAGAATGAGATTTTCACTCTGCAGCGGAGTGTGCGCTGATATGAAACTTCCTGGCAGATTAAAACTGTGTGCCCGACCGAGACTCGAACTCGGGACCTTTGCCTTTCGCGGGCAAGTGCTCTACCATCTGAGCTACCGAAGCACGACTCACGTCCGGTACTTACAGCTTTAGTTTGGAAGGTAGGAGACGAGGTACTGGCAGAAGTAAAGCTGTGAGTACCGGACGTGAGTCGTGCTTCGGTAGCTCAGATGGTAGAGCACTTGCCCGCGAAAGGCAAAGGTCCCAAGTTCGAGTCTCGGTCGGGCACACAGTTTTAATCTGCCAGGAAGTTTTATAATTCCTTTGTTATTCATTTGTGACAGTCACAAGCAGCACGCTAAATACCCAAGCAGCACATGGGCATGGTAGGCTTTATGCCCGCATTTCTACCGTCTAGGGCACCATGGGAGTCAAACGCTCACAGGTTCATCCCGACTTGCAAGACAACAATGCTGGCGCATCACTGTAAAAACTATACTGCCCATGTTCATCCCCGAAATCACGCAATATACCACAATCTTGCAGTGCACTGACGCGTGCCTGCAAGCATTGGTATGAACGTCTCACGAACTGGTTGTGGCCGCTATGGAGCGTATCACGACTTCTCAGAACGCTTCTAAGAGCACGTTCTTGTATGCGCCCGTTTGTGCGACACCTCCTCACTCATCATTATCCCTCAACATGGACACCAGACAGGAAAGGACTAAAACATTGCTCATGGAAAGGTAGTGTCTCCTACTCCATCGACATTGGAAGTCGCGAACAGAAACAAAAAGGATAGCAGCAGTAAATTCTTATGCGAGACCATGCAGCGTGTTAATACTTTAGCAATCTTAATCTATTAATGCAACGATTGTTGTTCCCCGAAGTAAGGTTCATATATTTGCCTACTCTACTATGTACACCACTTACACTACTACTATAGCAAGGTTCATGTATTTGTCCATTCTATTATGTACACCACTTACACTACTACTATTCCACGAACTCCTTTATGTGAGAGATGTGGTGGAGTCCTATGGACTTGTTTTCTTTCAGAGTCTCCAATTCATAAGCATTGTGGTGAGCTGCTCTCCTTATACTGTACGGGCCGTTGTAAACAGAATAGAATTTTTGGCACTTCATTTTTGTTTGTTCGAAAGTCGGAAAGACTTCACGAGCACCCTTTGTCCAATTTGGAAGTGTCGTAGACGAGCTCCCCTGTCGGCACGTCTCTTCCTGACCTCTGCTGCAGCCCGTATCCTCTTGAGAGCCAAATCCACTATGGCTCGGTGCTGCGTTCACGCCCTTGGTGGGAAGTTTACGACCTCGGTTATCAAGTCCTTAGGAATCCGGTTTTTCAGTACTGTAATGGGTGCCAATTTTGTTATCCCATGGTGTGCCTCATTGATCACCTCCTGGAAGTCTTTAAGGAAAACGTCCCATGTCGTGTGCTGTTTGTTACAGTACAACCGGCACAAGTTTCCGAGTTCCTTAATAAACCGTTCTGCGGCATTCGAGCTCGGATGGTGTGAAGATATAAAAATGGGATCAATTTTACATCCACGCAACGTCTTCTTCCATGTTTTTGACTTAAACTGTGGCCCTTTATCAGAAATAATTCTACTGACATGACCAACCTGTGGTAGGAAATCCCGGATTAGGGTTCGTGATACAGTTCGTCCTGTCGCCCTCTTCAGTGGCGTAAAGGTAACGTATTTGGACGTTAGTTCAACAAACACCAATACGTAAGTATATCCTCTTCTTGTTCTTGGAAAAGGCCCCATCAAATCTGTTGCCACTAATTGTCTTAATTTGGTCGGTACGGTTGGGTACAATGGTGCCTGCATGCTCACAGTGGTGTGCTTAGCCTTTTGGCAGTCTTTACACACAGACAGTACCCTCCGAATTCGACGTTCCATGTTTCGAAAGTAACACGTGGTCCTTAGCTTGCGATTGCACTTGCGTGGTCCGAAGTGTCCATAGCTGAGGTGAGTATGCCATATAACCTTGTTTATTAGGTGTTCAGGGATGCATACCCCCCATTCAGTGTCATTGGCATAATTTTGGTGGAAAATTATGCCTTTCCGCAAGAGGTAGAACTGCCTGATGGTGGCGTGTCTTCTGTCTATCCATTTCTGTTTCAATAAAACTAGGACAGGGGCCTTATCTTGCTCCTTCTTGATGTCCTGCATACTACAGGTAATAAAATTTTCAAAGGCTACTTTCTGCATATAGAAAAGGCAGTAGTGATTTCCCTCCAGATCTTCTTCCATGTTGTGCTCAAAACTGATCGGTGACCCTGATAAGGCGTCTGCAATAATGTTCTGACTGCCTGGGATATATTCTATCGAAAAGTTGTACTGCTGCAGATATGATGCCCACCTAATGAGCCGCCTGTGATTAAGCTTTGCAGTCATCAGGAACTCGAGTGCCTTGGGGTCTGTGTAGACCCTCGTCTTGCGACCAAACAGAAGGTATCTGAATTTTTCAAACGTCCATACAATAGCCAGCGCCTCTAACTCGGTTAATGAGTAATTCCTCTCACTCTTGGCTAGTACTCTGCTACCAAACGCAATTGTCTTCCACACCCTGTTTGCTTCATGTACATAGTCTTGGAACACCATGACACCCAGACCTGAGTATGAACTGTCCGTTACTATGCAAAGCTCTTCTGCAAAATTAGGGTATGAGAGGATGAGTGCTTGTAATAATGCGAATTTTAATGCTTTCCATTCGGATTCGGCCACCCCATCCCTTTCCCAAGGAATCTTCTTTCCTGTAAGTTGATGCAACCTAGGACTGCTCTGAGCTTTGACATGTATAAAGCGATTGTAAAAATTTATGATCCCTAAGAACCCCCTTAACTGCTTCTTTGTCGAAGGAATGGGAAACTTTTCAATCGCTTCGATCAATTCGGGATTTGGCGCAATGCCCTAACCCGTGACGATATGTCCTAAAAATTTGACAGAGAACGTCCCAAAATTCGATTTTTCGATATTGATAGTCACTCCGTATTCCTTGAATGTCGCAAGGAGTTCACCGAGGACCGCATTGTGCTCTCCCCAAGATTTCTCCGCGATCAGCAAATCGTCCACATAGCTGGTGACATGACGTTTCAAATTATCGCTTAGTATGCCGTCCAGCCCCCGAATGAATGCGGCAGACGAAATGTTCAAACCAAATGGTAGACGACGAAACCGGTAACATCTTCCAAATGCTAAAAAGGCTGTGTACTGTCTGCAATTTGGGTGGAGCTCGATCTGCCAGAAACTCGATTTTAGATCAACTGATGAGAAGATTGATATTCCATGGAACTTTTTTAAGAGTTCCTCTAATCGTTCCGGTCTGTCTGTTTCGGGTTCTATTATGGTATTAATCTGTCGCGAGTCCAAGACTAAACGAATACTACCATCTGCCTTCTCGACTACTCTTAACAGGTAGGGTAGGGTGGCACACGAAACTGGTTGTGCGAACGTACACAGAATTCATATTTGAAGTTCTTTATTGACCCTCTCTTGGGAATGAAAGCCTCCGCATGTTCAACTAGTAATTTATGAAGTTCTTTGCGCTGGTCGCACCTTATATTCTTTATTGCTTCCACTTTTTCTCCTATTTTCTCTTTTATTTCTCCTATTATTACGACTTCATTCTCATCCGTGACCTCTCCCCTACCCGCAACGTCGACCTGCTCTACCTTTCTGTCTTTATGACACGCATAGTTTATCCGTACACAGTTACACGGTAGTTGAGCTGGGATTAGCTGGTCGTCGAACTTAATGTGAACGGCATTCCCTTTCCTCAAAACCACTTCGCCTCGTCCTAGATCAACTATCGCTTCATGTTCATTTAGGAAGTCCGTCCCTATTATCATGTCGATCGCCAGATTTGGCACGATCCAGAAGTTAGACTCTATTTTGTGTCCTTGGCAGGAGAATTCCAGTCTTGTTTGTTGGGTGACCTCCGTACATTTACCCGCTAATGCCCCTTTTATTTTGGTTTTCTTAGCCGATAGGACAGGCCAGTCCATCTCCTGAGAGCACCTCTTGCATGCTGCCTCAGATATTGCTGTTATGTAGCTTCCACTATCTATTATCGCATTCATACTCTTTTCAGCTATTGCTACTGTGATAAGAGGCTGCCGATCCTGTCGAGGAGTTGTTTTATGTTCTTAGAGCAGGATTTCTGATAAATCTTCGTAATTTATCATCCGTAGTTGGCCAGGTCCGAGATTACGTGCAAAATTCCGGCGGCCTGTGTTCGCACTAGTCTGGCGTCAATCCCTTGTTAAGCTCCCCCTCCTCTGACGTGCATTAGGATTTGCGGGTCTAGTTTCAATCTCCTGGCTCCACTATTGTCCTTGGTTTCGCTCTCTCCAATTACGGTCGCTTTGCCGTTCGTTATTCCTCCTATCCCAGATTCCTTGTCTAGATTGACCCTGCTCCCTGACGTTCTGGTTTCCGTGTCTTTGGTTTCCATAACCTTGAATAGCGTAACCTTGACTTCCGTAACCCTGGTTTCCTAACTGACCAGTGCGATTATGCGATCTGTTGTCGTCTTCCCTTCCTGGCCCGTGGTATTTGTTACTTTGCCCCTTCTTCCTGTCCTTTGCGTCTTGTTTATCAAAGACTACTTCGAGTTCGCGCAATAGACTCTTGAATGTTTCTATGTCAGATCCACAATTCCCGACAAGTATCTGTTGGTACCTAACTGGCAATTTGGAAAGGCAAAATTTAATGATTTCTCCGTTGCTATATGGACTATCTAAAAATTGATTCTTCTTTAGTAAATCATTAAGAAATTTGGTTGCGCTCCTATGCCCGGACACTTCCAGTTCAGGACAAAATATTATTTCCTCTTTAATCCAGTCTTGCGTTTCCTTTGACCACTAGGTCCGCAGGAATGCACCAACAAATTCCTGGTAAGTCCGACACGTCGCTGCCACACCTCGCATCTTTTCCGCGGCTTGGCCTTCGATGTGTCCACACATGAATTCTAATTTTGCCTGGGTTGGCCATGATGCCGGTAATGAATTTGTAAACTGCATCACCCAGCTCTTGTGATGCATCGACCCTCCATTTTCTTTGAACTTCTGGAATTTTAGAATCGATAGGAAGTGATTGTGATCAAAATCCTGTCTGATCCTCGCACTGGTGTTGTCACTCGTTTCCGATACTTGCACGTCTGCTGAGTGTCCTGTTCTAGCTTGCTGATAACTGTGATGTGCTACCTCTGTATCACAGGACCGAGCGAGGTGGCGCAGTGGTTAGCACACTGGACTCGCATTCGGGAGGACGACGGTTCAATCCCGTCTCCGGCCATCCTGATTTAGGTTTTCCGTGATTTCCCTAAATCGTTTCAGGCAAATGCCGGGATGGTTCCTTTGAAAGGGCACGGCCGATATCCTTCCCCATCCTTCCCTAACCCGAGCTTGCGCTCCGTCTCTAATGACCTCGTTGTCGACGGGACGTTAAACACTAACCACCACCACCACCTCTGTATCACAGTGGAAGTGACACTCAGAATTCACTCTCCTAAGTGGGCTACAATTATTGGGTTTTTAAGAACGCTAGAGATTTTGAGTGGGAATGTGTTGTACGTCGCAAGCGCCCTGCGAGTTTAGAAGTTGCTTCCGCCACTTTCATTGCCCCTATTGCTGCCGTTTTGGCCAGGCCTGCTACTTTATGTGCAGCCATTGACATTTGTTTTACTTCTCCACATTCTTTCTTTATTGTTAGTAATTTCCCACGAATTTCTCCTATATGCGAAATTATTGCCTGAGTGTCCTTCTTACGCTGTTCGTCCCCTTCTTCCTTCTCCTTCTTACGTTGTTTCTCAGCTTCTTCCTTCATTGATCGTAGGAAGCTCAGTACCGGGTTAATGTCATCTTTTTTATCATCGTCACACATGGGCGATGTAACCCTGGACACGTGCGCGCTAGAGCTCTGACGTGACCGAGTTGGCCTCTGTCTGCTCTCGTTCGTTTGACTATGAACTTCTGCTACCGTCTCGACCTGTGTGCCTGTTACTGTTTCATCCTCTACCTCACTATCATAATCACGGCCGCGACGTTGCTCTAAGATCGCGTCTTCTGTCGTCACTTGTTTCTTTCTCTTACGTTGTCTAGGTATTATATTACAACTTTCACATAACTGGTTGAAGAGGTTGAGAAGTAACTGCCGAGATGGTAGATGTCTATTGGGATATCGTGCTGCATACACCGTACAAGTCCGAACAATATTCTTCCTACATTTTCCATACACAATGAGCAAAAAAATCAAATGGCTCTGAGCACTATGGGACTTAACATCTGTGGTCATCAGTCCCCTAGAACTTAGAACTACTTAAACCTAACTAACATAAAGACATCACACACATCCATGCCCGAGGCAGAATTCGAACCTGCGACCGTAGCAGTCCCGCGGTTCCGGACTGAGCGCCTGAACCGCTAGACCACCGCGGCCGGCCACAATGAGCATGTCACCTTTTTGTACATTGGTAAATCCCACCGTCGAGTCACGAGATGCTGCTTAGACTGCCATACACTAACTGACTAGCATCGCAATGCACTCAAGGAACACACAGAAACATCAGAAGTTCGTACCACGAGACTAAGCAGGTTGAATGGTACAAACAAGTGTCGGTATGGAAACTCTTCTAAATATGATATCTCTTAAACGACTGGCACTAGAATGCTACAACAAGCACCGCTGACATTCCTATTTACTCTACTTTTTGCTTGTTATGCCAAAAGGCATTGTTGCATTTAAAGAAGTTTATGTTTGCACGAAAATGCACTTTCTAAGAACTATTAGAACATGTTTATTGGATAACAATACGATCCCCTAACTACTGATCAATTTTCTGACAACCGATCATCAATAACATCTTTGGTTTCCACAGTATATGTGGTGCAAGATTTAGGTGATTCACCCTGTATATACTTTTCCGCATCTCCTCCTAACACGTTCGCTTCGTTTCCTTTTGCCATTCTGTACGCTGGCATCAGACATAGATGCGTTCACAACCTTCTAAAAGAACATATGAGAGCGAGATTTTTCTGGGAAACGCTTGGCATACATGGCAACAGCAGCCTCAATATTTCTCCTACATTTTCCTTAACTCACCATCATGTCCACTTTTTCTTTTGCGGTTGCAACATTCATCGTCCACTTGCATGTCTGTTGTCCAAATGATAAGTAGGTGTACATGCAGTAAACGCAACGCAAGTATTGTAATGTTTAAGTCCGCTATCTGTTTTACGTCCACACGATACGTGAGCTCCAGCGGCACTGTACTGCGTGTTATGATACGACGTAGTTCACTAAGTGACACGCCGAGTAGTCTCCTGTTCGATATCTAGAAGGAATACAACGTTGCGAATGGGATTTCCAATTAGAAGTTACGAAATAATGATGTATCTTACCCTAGCACGTGGATTCTCGCTTCAGAAGAGAACGGTAAAGGTTAACAGAGATTGGTGCGTCTGTGAAAACATCTATGCGCGATGCTTACACAACTACCACCGTCACACTTAAGCAAATGATCTGACAGAGAACCCGAGAAAATTCTAGTCCTATGTAAAATCGCTAAGTTGGTCTAAGTCTTCCATTCAGTCCCTTATTGGCCAGCCTGCTGTGGCAGTTGAAGACAGCAAAACGAAAGCCGAAGTTTTAAATTTCGCATTTAAGAAATCCTTCACACAGCAGAAGTGCACAAACGTACCGTCGTTTGACAATAAGACACTAATAAGCATCCCTGGCAACAACTGGAAAGTAAATAAATCGCAAGGTCCGGATGGAATCCCAATTCGGTACAAAGAGTACTCTACGGCATAGGCCCCTTAATTCGCTTGCATTTATCGTGAATCTTTCGCCCAGCGCAAAGTCCCAAACAACTGGAAAAAAGCGCAGGTGACTCCTGTTGACAAGAAGGACAACGGAACTGATCCGCAAAATTACAGACCGATATCCTTAATTTAAGTTTGTTGCAGAATCCTTGAACATATCCCAAGTTCAAATATTATGAACTTTCTCCAGACTGAGAAATTAATCTCCAAGAATCAGCATTCGTTTAGGAATCAACGTTCGTGAAAAACTTACCTAGCCCTTTTCTCACATGATACACTGCGAAATATGGCTGAAGGGTAACAGGTGGATTCCATGTTTCTAGATTTCCGAAAAAACGGTGTCCCATTGCGAGCTGTTAACGAAGATACGAGCATATGGACTACGTTCACAAATACTTGAGTGGCTGGAAGACATCCTAAGTAATAGAAACCAGTATGCTGCTCTCGACGGCAAATGTCCATCAGAGTTAAGGGTATCTCCAGGAGTGTCTCAAGAAAGGGTGATAGGACCACTACTATTCTCTATATACATAGATGATGCGGTGGACAGAGTGCGCAGCAGTCTGCGGTGGTCAGCTGCTGATGCATTGGTGTGCGGTAAGCTGTCGAAGTTGAATGACTGTAGGAAGATACACTATGTGATCAAAAGTATCAGGACACCTGGCTGAAAATGACTTACAAGTTCGTGACGCCCGTGTTGGAATTCAATATGGTGTTGGCCCACCCTTAGCCTTGATGACACCTTCCACTCTCGCAGGCATACGTTCAATCAGGTGCTGGAAGGTTTCTTGGGGAATGGGAGCCTATTCTTCGCGGAGTGCTGCACTGAGGAGAGGTATCGATGTCGGCCGGTGAAGCCTGGCACGAAGTCGGCGTTCCAAACCATCCAAAAGGTGTCCTATAGGATTCAGGTCAGCATTTTGTGGAGGCCAGTCCATTACAGGGATGTTATTGTCGTGTAACCACTTATGAACAGGTGCTCGATCGGGTTGACAGATGCAATCCCCATGCCTGAATTGCTCATCAACAGTGGGAAGCAAGAAGATGCTTAAAACATCAATGCAGGCCTCTGCTGTGATAGTCGCTCGCAAAACAACAAGAGGTACAAGCCCCCTCCATGAAAACGACGACCACACCATAACACCACCGTTTCGGAACTTTACTGTTGGCAACTACACACGCTAACAGGTTACGTTCGCCGGGCATTCGCCATACGCACACCCTGCCCCGGATCTCCACACAGTGTACAGTGATTCGTCACTCCTCACAACGTTTGTCCACTGTTCAATCGTTCAATGTTTACTCTACTCACAGCAAGCGAGGCGTCGTTTGGCATTTACTGGCGTGATGTCTGTTTTATGAGCAGCCGCTCGACCATGAAATCCCAGTTTTCTGACTTCCTGCTTAACTCTCATAGTACTTGCATTGGATCCTAATGCAGTTTGGAATTCCTGTGTGATGGTCTGGATAGGTGTATGCCTATTACACATTACGACCCTCTTCAACTGTCGGCGGTCTCTGACGAGATCGGCTTGTACGCTTTTGTGCTGCACGTGTCCCTTCACGTTTCCACTTCACTATCACTATCACATGTACCTAGGAATGTTTATGAGTCTGTAAATCTCGCATACACACGTATGACACAAGTGACACCCAATCACCTCACCACGTTCGAAGTCTGTGAGTTTCGAGGAGCGCCTCATTCTGCTCTCTCACGTTGTCTAATGACTACTGAGGTCGCGGATAGTACCTGGCAGTAAGTGCCATCACAGTGTTTTTAGGGGTGTCCGGATACTTTTGATCACATAGTGTACAAGACGACATAGATAAAATTTCTAGTTAGTATGATGAATGACAGCTACCTGTAAATGTGGAAAAATGTAAGTTATTGCAGATGAGTAGGAATTACATACCTGCAACATTCGCTTCCAGTATTACAAAAGTCGTACTTGATGCAGTAAAGTCGTTTATGTCTCTGGGCATAACATTGTAAAGCGATATGTAATGGAACAAGCACGTGAGAACTGTTTTAGGTAAGGCGAATGGTGGATTCTGGTTTCTTTGGAGAATTTAGGAAAGAGTGGTTCACATGTAAAGGAGACTGCATATAGGATGCTGGTGGGACCTATTCTTGAGTACAGCTCGAGTGTTTGGGATCCATACCAGACCGGATTGAAGGAAGAAATCGAAGTAATTCTGTTACGGGCTGCTAGATTTATTACCGATGGGTTCGAACAACAGGTAAGTATTCGGGAACTTAATGAGAATCACTGACTGCAAGGTGATGTTCTTTTCGAGAAACACTACTGAGAAAATTTAAAGAACCGGCATTTGAAGCTTACTGCCAAACAATTCTATTGCCACCAATACACATTGTACGTAAGGACGACAAAGATAATATTCGAGATATTAGGGCTCATACGCAGGCATATAAATAGTAGTTTTTCCGTCGTTCTACTTGTGAGTGGAATAGGAGAGAAAATGACTAGTAATGGAACAGCGCGCCCTTCGAGATGCACCGTATGTTGGTTTGTGGAGTGTCTATTCTCCTTTACCTTGGATGTTTATTTAATTTTAAGAGTAAAAGAAGAACAAACACTCAGAAACGCTGATAACAAGGAACTTGTACCATAGGTATAAATCTACAACCGTTTTCTGTGATTTGTGACTATGACAATAAACAGCTGACGTCGGAGCACGATATACAACTACAGAATAAGGAAACGTTCTACTACTACTAGAAAACAACGAATGTGAGGTCATGATTAGCTTAGAATGGTTTTATGCTGTTTCATCTGTTGGTTCCATTAAGTTAACTGAAAATGGGGGAAAATGTTTCTTGTCACGGGGATTCTGATGTATTTGAAGGAGGTACTAAAAGATTTCATATACTGAATGCTTCATGTTTTTGAGTCAAAATCCCAATAAGTGAGTAAGAGTTAATCGTTTGACGTATGTACTAAAAAATTCTAAGTCCTTTGGCAACCACTATTCAGGTTACACTGTGAGTAACGACAGTTGACTGCTTTGGGAATGCCAGTCTATTTTGCAAAATTTCATCTAAAAGTTAACAGAAATGCCTAGAATTATATTCGCATTTAAGGATACTGGTAAACTTTGACTGTACTGTGCACTGGTAACCATGAAAACTTGTGCAAGGGCTGGGATTCTAATCTAGATCTTCGTCTTAACACGAGTAGTCTTCTTGATCACCCTTTTTCTCCCTGGACAGGGACATAAAACTGAAAAGAGAGAGAGGGAAGAGAGAGAGGGACAGAAAGAGAGAGAGGGAGAGGGACTGACTCTACTTACCACCGTCACTTCACTTGTGTCCTAAGAAAAAAAAGTACTGTAACCCTTCAGGCGTTGGCGCCGGTCTATTCCTACCTCAGAACAACTAACCTATCGCGAAAGGGGGTTAGTAAAGGAAAGAAGTGGGGGAAGAGGACTCATAGAGGGGCGACGAGAATGAAAGGAGATGGACAGGCAGTTTTTTCTTTAAATTTCTTTTTTTAAATTTTATTATGTACCAGTATTCCAGGAGTCATTCGCGCCTTTGTTTGGTGGGACATTCAACCGTATTTTCTCCAAATATTTTTGGAGATTCCGTTTGTAGTCCGTTGAAAGCATTATGTCGGCAAAATAAGCATCAGTATCTCATGGCTTGGACGTTCCAGCTGGAAGGCGGATCATGAAAGGAGTTTTATAGAAAGTTTGAAATGGACTGCTTGTATCTTGGATCGCGAAAAATTCCACATTGTTAATCATTAACGTAAGTCCAATAAACCAGTTGCGATTTTTTAGTCGGGGCGAAAAAGGTAGCGGACCATATGGCCGCATATCTAATTCATTGAGTTAGTTTTCCTAGTGGGGTAATGAATCACCTCAGGGAATAAAAGCGTCTGGAAAGCGATCTGAGCTACTGTCTGTCGGGTAAGGAAAGTCAAGGTAAGTTGCACGAGTCTTCAGACGTCAGGTAACGGACCACATTAGAAACGGTGGGCGTCTGTGACGTCGACACCACAGTGAACACACAGCGGTGTGTCAGCGAGGCGGATGTGGTGCAAACAAGACTGGTTGGCTTGTTTGCCATTGACGGCAATATACCAGGTGCTTTGGACACTGGTGTCGAGAAACCCTGCCTGCACAACTTTCCATAAACGACGCCATATGATCTGGGAAATCTTACGTTGAATGGGATTGGGGGGGGAGGGGGATACATTTGTACAGACTTGTTTATGGAAGTGGTAATGAGTGGAGGAGAAGACTTAATTCCAGAAATGTAGAAAATGATAAGGAGAGGGGCTAGGTATAATGTCTGATAAAATGACTGGGACTGAAATGGTGACAGTGTACATTCATGTAAAAGGAGTCCGGTGAGGCTCGTCTGGCAACGGCGCTGGATTTTCAGTTGGGAACTAACAATTAGTGCCATAACTCGGTGCAGCAGGTGGAATAAGCCAACCTCACCATGCGCCCGTGGGAGGACAAGTGAGGTATAATGCACTTTGAATAGTATCCCAGTATAGACAAAGGATGCCACCGCTATTAGCATTCGACGGGCAACGTTAATCAGGACCAGTAACAGCTGCGTCACGTGAGGGATTTGAGAGGCATGCTAGACATTCACGTATTGCATACGCTACATAATGTCGAGGGCTGTAAGCAGCTGAACAACGAAGCCAGCCCTGATCGTTTGGAGGAGACGTCTGCTGTTTGTTGCCGCCGAACGACGAAGATCATTTGTTAAATCGATGTTGAACAGATTGATTGACCAGTAATCAAATATCCACGATCGCTCATGCGGTTTAGGGACCATGACATGACCCCGTCTAGGAAGGTGGCTGGGATCGTCGTTGTTGGGGACATTAGTTCACAATAGGTGGAGGTACAAGCAGGTACCAAAAGATAGCTAAAATACGTAAAATTCGAGGGGGAGGCTGTCAGGTCTGGGGGATTATTGGCAGTTCCCGCCTTGATAGCATCTAGGACTTCATCAATGGTCACGACGTCCTGAAGTTCTTGAGCTTCGTCTACAGGTACAGTGTTTATGGTGAGTACTGCCACCTCCTCAATTAATGTTGGTTATTGTGGGATGGCAGCATACAGTCGGGTGAAATATGAATGGAAAGTGTGACCAATGGTGCACTGCGTACTATATCGTCTTCCTTCCACATTGATAAGATTGTGTATGAGGGGTCGATGACGACACTGGCGTCCTGTGAGGAGGTGGTACATCTAAGTCGTTTCGTGAGGCATATGGTCATGGCTGCGAGACTGGACAAGGGTTCCTTCCAAGTGTCGTCATATGAATGAGGTGATGTGCCTTTTTGGTATGATGCACGATCATTTGACGGACAGGAGAGAATGATATCGAAGTGTAGTCATGTAGGGTCGCCGAATAAAAACCTGTGGTACTCGCATGCTGAGCCTTGACGTCTTCGCCATATCCCATCAATGCTCTGCAAAGAGCCAGTTTCGCACAGGATAGCCACCAGTATAGGTTGGATGTGTAGGCTGGGCGACGTCGACGACACAGGGCCCACGTGTCCTCGATGATCCATCAGCAGTCAGGGGCAGTCAGGTGGGTAACATTTAATTTCCGTAGACCACAACTGTGCCACACCTGTTGGCAGGTGGAGGTGACATCACAGATGTATGACTCGTGGTCAGAGAAAGCTAGAGGCCAAACTTGGGCATGTCGAGTGTCACCAGCAAGGGAAAGAGTGAGGCAGATACTTTCGAGGCGACAGGACGACTGCAGCATACAGTAGGTGGAACTCATGCAGGTGCCATGTATTGATAAGCTGTAGTTGGCCAATGACGACAAAGACAGCTGCACGTAGCAAATTTCATGGTAGGTGATCGGTAGGCCGTTGAGTGGAGTTGAAGTCCCCATCAACGACAGAACCCTGAAAAAGCGACGTTACCTCGTTAGCAAAGAAGGTATGTTGTTTGTGAAATCGACTGGAATCAGATGGTGCATATATATGTAGGATACGGATACCGAACAACGTGAGGGCCATATCCTTAGCATTAGGAAGGTAAATTACATCTTCAGCGGGAGCCCTGCATGGAGGTGAATGGCTACTCCACTACCACTGTCGGAGGCATGGGAGATGTGGACCATGTAGCCGGTGGGAACATAGGAAACAGCGACGACCACTGCTTGTAGGCCGGCAATGTCGACGTCAGTAGCAAAATGGTGTCTCTGAAAATTGCGAGTTTATGTAGAGCCCGAATGGGGGCCAGATTCATCGTCAAGATGCGATAGTGTTGTGCGGAGATGTCTGGCTGGCTTGAAATATCCGGCGCAGCCACTATAAGTGTTATTACTGGGTGGAGAATGGGTCGGGTGATGCTGCTCTGGTGGGACCTGGGGACCTCACTCTGCGGGATCTGTCGTTGTTCGGTGGGATCGCAGAATGCTTTCCAGTCAGGACCTTCAAACTGAGATCACTATCTAATGTCTGGTCCACTTCCCATGATGTCATATTAAGGAGTGTGTCGTCAGAGGGCGTTCGACTTCGCTTCTTCCGTTTTCGGTGTGACTGCTGCTTCCAGAGATGCTGCTCTGTGTCGTAACGTGGCCATTCGTCCTTCAACGTCGTGCCCGTCTGATGGAAAGCAGAGGTAGCCACGACACTCGGTTCGATGTCCATTGTGGTGGATGGATCAGACATCGAGCTCTGGAAAATTGTGGGACTCGTCACCATCAGAGGAGAAAGTACCAGTGAGGTTGCGCACAGCGGAGATGTAAGTGTCTCATGATGCAGTGAACATCGCTTTGGGAGCTGCGTCAGTGGTTCGGATCTGGAGCTTAAGTTCTCGTCACTTACGACGGCGGCCGAGCTTAGGTTCAAATAACTTATGGGTTTGCTGCCGGGTGACGTCGTCGAACACCGCCGATATTTCGACAGGAGCACACCCTGCCGTTCTCAAGGCACAAAATCAAGGAAGAAAAAATGTTCAAGCAAATTTAATACCTCGGTCACAGAGGAGAAATAAGGAAGACACCACACACAGAACAAGTGTCAACACAACCACAGATAACCAACATCAGAAATATCAATAGTTACTATTAATCAATAGGTGAGGTAGCACTAATTCTGTCCCTCTGTTTTTTGATGAGAGACAGAGCCAGAGCCGGATTCCAAGCAGCATTTAAACAAAATCCACCATCTCTGTTAATAAGGTTGCTTGATAGTCTGATTTCAACAGCTTCCTTAATAACACTATCCCAATAGCTGGATGTGCAAGCCAGAATCTCCGTGTTGTTGCATTCCGTAGGATGACCGGAGTCAAGACAATGTTCTGCAATAGCGGATTTGCTCGGCTGTTGTAAGCGTGTGTGACGCGTATGTTCAATACACCGGTCTTCCACAGTACTGATTGTCTGAGCAATATATGACATGCCACAACTGCAGGGAATACGATAGACCCCACCCAAGTGTAACATTACAACAGCTGAGGCGGCTGCTTTACGTTCACTTAGAATGGATCCTGATATTGTTATTCTACCTGCGGACAAGCGTAACGCCACCGTTTTGTTGAACAAGCACGAATACATTCAAAAGATGCGGTGTCTACTTTCTGATTCGGCGTATCGCATAATCGGTGCTTATCCTATTAAGAGTGTTGAGAGAAAGACAAATAAACTCTTGAAGTAAAGTTCTTTGTCACAGGAGACTATCAAGAGTCTTAATTCTTACTGTGCTGTACCACCTAGATTATATGGCCTCCCTAAGGTCCATAAAGAGGCTGTCCCGTTGAGGCCTATTGTTTCTAATATTGGTGCTCCAACATATCGTGTAGCTAAACATCTTGCTAGTTTGTTGAGCCTACTAGTAGGTAGGTGTGTACACCACATTAAGAACTCTGCAGATTTCTTACGTCATTGGTAGGGATTGCGTTTGAATGACTCTGATATTTTAGTCAGTTTCGATGTGGTTTCCCTTTTCACTCGCGTTCCTCTCTCTGATTCGTTGCAGATAATTGGGGTTAAGTTTGGTGTCGAGTTTACAAATTTGTTTCGACGTGTGCTGACTTCCACTTACTTCGTATTCAATGGTCAGTACTATGAATAGACTGATGGAGTTGCAAAAGGAAGCCCGTTGTCACCTATTGTGGCCAATTTGTTTATGGAGGACTTTGAGGAACGTGTATTGGAGTCAGCGACCTTGAAACCTGCGTGTTTTTTTCAGATATGTAGACGATACTTTCGTTGTTTGGCCTTATGGCAGTGAGAATTTAAACCGGTTTTTGGAACATCTGAATTCAATCCACCCGAATATCAGTTCACTATGGAGGTGGAAAAGAATGTATGCCTTCTCTTCCTTGATGTGTTGGTCAAAAGGAAGACTGATGGTTACGTTGGGACATTCTGTTTATAGGAAGCCCACCCACACTGACTTGTATCTGCTAGCTGATAGTTGTCACCATCCAGCTCAGCGTGAATGAGTACTTCGCACCTTGGTTCACAGGGCCCACGTTATCTCAGACTCTGAAAGTTTGGCAGCTGAGCTAGCACATCTCGAAGTCACCTTTCGTCAGAATGGTTATAGTGAGAGGCAGATCAAACGTGCGTTGCGCCATCAGCCTTCTGTGCAACGGGTGAGTGACGATAGCAACGAAGTGGCACCTAAGGCTACGGCCTTTTTGCCTTACGCAGGGAGCATTTCCAACAGGATTGGCCGTATTTTGCGGAAATTTGATGTGAAATGTGTTTTTCGACCACCTTCTAAGATTAAGGCCATGTTGGCGTCCGTAAAAGATAATCTCGGTTTGCGTAAGGCTGGGGTCTATCGTATTCCCTACAGTTGTGGCATGTCATATATTGCTCAGACAATCAGTACTGTGGAAGACCGGTGTACTGAACATAAGCGTCACACACGTTTACAACAGCAGAGCAAATCCGCTATTGCAGAACATTGCCTTGACTCCGGTCATCCTATGGAATGCAACAACAGGGAGATTCTGGCTTGCACGTCCAGCTATTGGGATAGTGTTATTAAGGAAGCTGTTGAAATCAGACTATCAAGCAACCTTATTAACAGAGTTGGTGGATTTTGTTTAAATGCTGCTTGGAATCCGGCTCTGGCTCTGTCTCTCATCAAAAAACAGAGGGACAGAATTAGTGCTACCTCACTTGTTGATTAATAGTAACTATCGATATTTCTGATGTTGGTTATGTTGACGCTTGTTCTGTGTGTGGTGTCTTCCTTATTTCTCCTCTGTGAACCGAGGTATTAAGTTTGCTTGAACATTTTTTCTTCCTTGCATTTGTGCCTTGAGAACGGCAGGGTGTGCTCCTATCGAAATATCGGCGGTGTTCGACGACGTCACCCGGCAGCAAGCCCTTAAGTTATTTGAACATTCGATTCGCCGGGAAAAGCTAAGGTCTCACGAGTTTAGGTTCGTTCTAAGCATCTGACGTCACAAAACACAGTCGGCCAATGAACAGAGAACGATGTAACCAGAGCTCGACTGCAGTGGAGAGCACGGACGAGTGTCTTCAGTTTTATAAACGTTTAGTCATAAATATAGTAATTGAACAAAAGCAATGTCTTGATAGCAGACTCGCTGTAAAAGAAAGTTTGGAAAAAGCATTCTTTATACCAAATGTTTCATATTCTATTAATTAATTAAACCAAACAAGCAATAAGCGTTTTAATTCAGGTGATAGCAAGGAAATTCATTCTCAGTAACAGCTTTTTCGCCATAAAGAACAGCGGTAATTGTTTATTTCCTATTGTACTTCGACGAAACGTGAGTAATTCATAGTCATACCAACAGTGTTTGTCGGTATTTTGCTTGATTGTTGAAAGTATACCAGGGATTCTGCTGAATGACGACCTGCGTTAGCGTAACGGGTAAGGTGTTTGGCTGCTAAACTAAGGATCCCGAGTTCAAAAGTTGTTCGATGCTTATTATTTTCGATATTTAAAAACAATACCGTAGTGTCTTACTTCATGAATTTTATTCGTTTGACTGTAATTTTTGGAAATTTCTAGTGGCAACTAAAATCGACCATGCGGAAAGTATACGCTGTGGACTTTTACCTCTGCAAACTCTTCAAAATTTCGTGCAATGATTTACTACATTTAATGGTGCACAATAACTGCGGCCGGCCGCGGTGATCTAGCGGTTCTAGGCGTGCAGTCCGGAACCGCGCGACTGCTACGGTCGCAGGTTCGAATCCTGCCTCAGACATGGATGTGTGTGATGTCCTTAGGTTAGTTAGGTTTAAGTAGTTCTAAGTTCTAGGGGACTGATGACCAAAGAAGTTAAGTCCCATAGTGCTCAGAGCCATTTGAACCAATAACTGCGTTAACATCGAAACAAAATTAAGTCATTTATGGGAGGAAGGTATCAGTCAAGAAGATGTGTAAAAATCAAATTTTTTGCCCAAATAGTTTTTGTGAAATTGAATGATAAGTGCGTCAAAGCAGTCGGAACACCATATGTCTGCACAGGCGAGCAGTGCAGTGACGACAAAATCGCGCACAGCGCGGAATGCGGGGAGCCCGTCTCTGAAGCACCGAAAGGGTTAATGCGGCCGTGTTGGCTTTACTTCATAAACTTCGCGCTCCACCCTAAAAGTAAGTTTGCGAACTATACTATACTATGGCGCTGCTTCTCTTGGCGCGTGCAACTGGCAACGAAGCAATCTCCCACGTCTGAGCGGGCATGCGCGAACCGCCAAGATAAAAGAATTGAACTATAACAGCGACGGAGACAGTCGGAGCGAACATGGCCCTGCTGTCCACTTCCAGCACGTGTCCACGGTTGGCCATCATGGATGACGATGGCTCGCACACCACCTATCAGCAGATAGGATGGTACATGTTGGGATACTCCGATCTTGAACTGTCTGACACCATTTAACACGTGGTGTGTCGTGAATGTCTGCCAATTTTTCGCGATTCAGCCCACAACGTTTCCGTAGGGTCGGAAGGCATAAACGACCACGTCTAGTGGCACCTCGAAAGGGAGCTCAAACCTCTGAATTGTTCGGAGACCGAAACCAGCGTGGTCTATCACCATCTCCCAGATACGCCCACCAGAATGTTGGAATTTTAGTCCGTATGTGTCAAACTACGACAGCGCGTCGCGCGTTGTGGCCGCGCGTTTAGAGGCACCACGTCAGGAAGTGTGCGGCCCCTCCCGTCGGAGGGTCAAGTCCTCCCTCGGGCGTGAGTGTTGTTCTTCGCATAATTTAGTTTGAGTAGTGTGAAAGTCTAGGGACCGATGACCTCAACAGTTTGGTCCCTTAGAAATTCACAAACATTTGAACATTTTTAGTCAGCGCATGCTTCTTCTGTAGTCATTTTAATGTAAACGATGGTGCCAGTAATAGAGAAGTGAATACCTATCGCTTCCTGTGGGTCCAGGCTCAGCTCTTCGCGAATGTATAATTAAATTTCCTAAGCATCTGGTCGTGAATATTCGGCATGGAATGTAACTTTAAGTGTCGCTCAGAAGTAAGTGTGCGCAGTGAGGTGCAATATTGATGGACGGTACCCAGCACAAATACTGCGACGCGGATGTAAACAACTCCGTTAGCGGAGCGCTGACCGGCGTGTGGAGCAGGTTCACACGCTACCACGGCCGGACCGACTGTCCACCACGACCATCCGAGCACCCACTCCGGACCGACCCAAATTTCCGTATGTCACCGCTTTCGACTACATCATATTTTCGCACAGATACATGTACAGGAAGAGACGTATGATTAAAGTCGAATTGGTGGAAGCATGCATGTCTGAAAGACATTGCGGAGTACATTAGATTAACACCGGCATTGCAATATAGTATTTCACGCAAAATAACTGGGCGTCGACTTTAGTCATACGTCTCTTTCTCTACAGTGACTGGGAGAGTAGGATATAGACGGAAGTGATGACATATGGAAATTTGGTTAGGTCTGGATGTGTGTTCAAATGTGTGTGAATCCCTAAGGGACCAAACTGCTGAGGTCATCGGTCCAGTCATGGACTGTGCGGCTGGTCCCGGCGGAGGTTCGAGTCCTCCCTCGGGCATGGGTGCGTGTGTTTGTCCTTAGGATAATTTAGGCTAAGTAGTGTGTAAGCTTAGGGACTAATGACCTTAGCAGCTAAGTCCCATAAGATTTGATGCACATTTGAACATTTTTTGTCATCGGTCCCTAGACTTTCACACTACTTAAACTAACTTATGCTGAGGACAACACACACACACACACACACACACACACACACACACACACACACACACACGTTCCGAGGGAGGTTCAGATGGTTCAAATGGCTCTAAGCACTATGGGACTTAATATCTGAGGTCGTCAGTCCCATAGACCTAGAACTACTTAAAGGTAGTTAACCTAAGTACATCACACACATTCATGCCCGAGGCAGGATTCGAACCTGCGAACGTAGCAGCAGCGCGGTTCCGGACTGAAGCACCTAGAGCCGATCGACCACAGCGGCCAGCTGCCCGAGGGAGGACTCGAACCTCCGGCGGGAGGGGCCGCGCAATCCGGGACATGGTGCCTGAAACCGCCCGGCCACCCCGCGCGGCAGTCGGTCCGGAGAGCGTGTTCGGTGGCCCAGGCAATAAAGGCATCCGCTCACGTTAGGCGGATGATCCGGGATCGCGTCCCGAGGCGTGAACGGAGTTTCATAGTCACCAATGAATACTGCAGTCAGAGTTTAGCAATGTTTTAAACTCGAATATGATTCTCATATTTCATAGGGCTGTCGATTACTGCAGTGCGTGTTCTTTCAAACACGCATTCACGTCTGCACGACATTGCAAAATACATTAGAACAACATGAGCACTTCAATGTAGTATTGTAGGAATGAGTTGCTGGAGGAGGAAATCTTGCTGATGAGTTCATTATTTGCAGTTGAAAAGTGATTTCTCTTAAAAGCGGAACGAGCTGCGAGAGCATCGAATACGCATGTCAGATGCAATCTGAAAATCAAATGAAAACAGTCTCGATCGCGTTTTCAGACAGTGACATCCTTATCTGTAGGGAGCCCGTCCGCCTAGCCGCGTGGTCTAAAGCGTTGATTCCCGAGCGGGAAGGAGTGCTCTCCCCGGTACGAAACAACCTGGCGGATTAGTGTCGAGGTCCGGTGCGCCGGCCAGCCTGTGGATGGTTTTTAAGGCGGTTATCAATCTACCTCAGTACAATCCACCTCAGTGAATGCCGGCTCGTTCACCTTACTCCTCCTGAGTTACACTGTTTCGTTGATTTCTGCGAAAACACCGCTTCCACGTACGCGTACATCATAATTATTTTGCCACGCAAACATTCGGGGCTACACTCGTGTGATATGAGACATCCCTAGGGGGAGGGATCCATTGGGGACCAAACTGTACAGTAACCCTGGGTTCGGTGTGGAGCGGCTTTGGGGTGGGTGGACTGCTGTGGCCTGTTGTGGGGTTGTGAACCACTGAGGACTGTGGCGGGACGATGCCTCTCCGTCGTTTCTAGGTCCCCGGTTTAATGCATACATACATACATACATTATCTCCAGGGATCTCGCTCCGTCTGCAGCCACCAGCAGACATAATGACAGTTTGAGGAAAGGGTCGAAATTGTTTGCTGACGAATAAGGATCTGAAACCGCGATCGAGACTGTATTTATTTGGTTTTTAGCATTTTATACTGATCACTGCTTTGCTCCAGTTACTGAATGCTTTCTAAAATTTTGGATGCATTCATTTGTATGCAGCCATTAAAGATGAGACGTGACTTTTGACACCTGTCCTCTAGTTGATGTGAGAGTTGCCTGTGACGCCAAGTGAATTATTATAGTAAGAGAGTTACTGGAACTTTCTAGGATAATGCTTTTAGAGGCTAAGACCCACACCACTGGCTACCGAAAATATGTAAGATCATAAAGAAATTCAGTGGCTGTTTTGAGCATGCACAGTCAGTGAGTCGGTGGTTATACTTCGTCAAGTGTAGAAGCCAGCACCTAGATCCCAGAGGAGCACATGACATGGCAATAAATTTCGGTCGTATACAAGTTTCATCGGACGGACGTTCCATAAGGAATTTCCAAGCTGATTTTCAGTGCAGAAAGAGAACAAGACTTTTAAGTTATGTCTCTCTATGTGCAATCATAATTTATGAAAAATCCACTGTCGAGGCTGTGGGTGAGTAGTTGCGGTGTGCGAGGTATATAATTGTGTATTACTCTCGTTTATCGCCTCCTAACTGCTAATAAGAAATAAAATCGTCTACAGGAAGATGTGAGCATCAAGCATATTGCTGTCATCAGGTATAATGTAATGGTGTTGCGTTGTGTGTAGCATACAAAGATTTTATGCTGTTCACAGCCTGTTGAACTATCCTTGCACCGGCAGGGATTTACTTACAATGTGGTCGAGCCCTATTAAAGGATCTTGGTAGTTCGACGTGCTGGATCAGCAACATCTGGATAGTCTCCACACATTCCAGTACCCTTTGCGCTTCTGTACCATCGCATTTTTATCCCCCCATGCTGCTGTGGCTTACTGTGTGTAAATGCCACTCTAAGTTACTTTTGAAACTTATTTTTCTATAAATACTTGCTGATAATGAGCCGCTCATTAGAATGAGAGCTAAGTTATTTCCTCATTTAATTTTCACGTAGCAGTCTATTCTCACAGTACACCACCATATTTCCCGTATGAATATTTTGATAACCTATAGACAAAAGAAAATAATGATAGCTATGACAGGACGGTCCTTTTAGCTATGGCATTCCGCCTGACCTACACACATTTGCTTACACCTGTTGTACTTAATGCATCTGTCTATTTGACAGCTCCTGACGCCTCGTGCAAACTTTACTGTTGGAATGCTAACCTGCTCAAGAAACACATCGCCCGTGGAAATGTATTCCTGCCTGCTGTGTGGATGACTGGAACATAGCAACATTTAGAACATTCTTTGCAACCCTATGACAGTCGAATTACTCCCTGGAGTAACACAGAATTACCCTGATAAATTCACTTCATATTTTTGCTCTATGTTCCATTTAAAAATTCTGAACAGTTTTCACTTTATGATGTGTAATATAACGATAAAATGCATCTTTGTAGTCCAGAAAGGTCAATGCGTGCAGAAAACAAAACTGATTTCGTCTTTTCTATTCGAATTACCAGTCTTAGCCACCAACAGGACTTTGAGGGGAGCAGTGAATGCAGCAGTTGGTCGTTTGGTCTATAGCAACGTCAGCGCGCTCTAATGTCCTGGCACTATTGGGTCTACGTTCCAGTCTTGCAGCAGAGGAGTGGTTTATCTCTTACGTGATAGAGATACACCTGTTGGGTTTCCTGAATATGGCGAATTATTGATTCATAATGATAAAGGCAAAAACGCAACTATTTTCTAGTGTGATTTCTTCTACATCACATAGTCCGCTGTAGATCATAGGCTCAAAGTACGATTTATCGCTATCACCTACAACGAGGCTCGCCAGCATTAAATATATTTGGCGGTCTAGCAGAAATTGATCTCTTCAATGCCCTCTTCCAAGGAAATATTTTTCCGAGGTTTTGCTATGACTGACGTGTTAGAAAATGAAGCAAATTATCTCTGAGCGTCCAACACGCTCAGAATGGTAGAAGACAGACGAGTTGTGGTATATTAAACTACATCCTACATCTACATTTATACTCCGCAAGCCACCCAACGGTTTCATTACCTCCCTTTCCTGCTCCAGTCGCGTATGGTTCGCGGGAAGAACGACTGCCGGAAAGCCTCCCTGCGCGCTCGAATCTCTCTAATATTACATTCGTGATCTCCTCGGGAGGTATATGTAGGGGGAAGCAATATATTCGATACCTCATCCAGAAACGCATCCTCTCGAAACCTGGCGTGCAAGCTACACCGCGATGCAGAGCGCCTCTCTTGCAGAGTCTGTCACTTGAGTTTGCTAAACATCTCCGTAACGCTATCACGCTTACCAAATAACCCTGTGACGAAACGCGCCGCTCTTCTTTGGATCTTCTCTATCTCCTCCGTCAACCCGATCTGGTACGGATCCCACACTGATGAACAATACTCAAGTATAGGTCGAACGAGTGTTTTGTAAGCCACCTCCTTTGTTGATGGACTACATTTTCTAAGGACTCTCCCAATGAATCTCAACCTGGTACCCGCCTTACCAACAATTAATTTTATATGATCATTCCACTTCAAATCGTTCCGCACGCATACTCCCAGATATTTTACAGAAGTAACTGCTACCAGTGTTTATTCCGCTATCATATAATCATGCAATAAAGGATCCTTCTTTCTATGGATTCGCAATACATTACATTTGTCTATGTTAAGGGTCAGTTGTCACTCCCTGCACCAAGTGCCTATCCGCTGCAGATCTTCCTGCATTTCGCTACAATTTTCTAATGCTGCAACTTCTCTGTATACTACAGCACCATCCGCGAAAAGCCGAATGGGACTTCCGACAACTACGATAGAATAGGGTTCAGTAACTCAGCTTTTCTTTTCAACTGCGCGATGCTTACCATGAACAGGTTGTGTAGCGAAACAGCTGGATGGACGACAACTTATTTTCCAGTGGAAACTATCGAATCTTACAGTATTGGCCGGGATGTGACTTTAGAGCAGTGATTAAAAAAACAATTGGAATGTAAGCGTCGGGTAGTCACGACAGCTGATCAATGGCGAATCGATGGAACAAGGAAATGAATGTATTGCTCAGGCTGTATTTTACTCCAGGGAGTCAGAGTGTCAGAATTCTCAGCATGTGTGACACACCTAAGTTACGACGAAATCATAACCCAGGCACATGTGGAGAATGGCGATTTGATGGGCTGATGTCACTTTGGTATATCTAGAGTCTGGCTTCAATTCACACTTCAGGCGACAGTTTTTAATTGACATAAACAAATCCTATTCCCCTCTGGTTTCGCCAAGTAAAGAACGTGCGATTGGACATGGTTACCCACTCACATTAAAAATGGTTCCGCTACCGACTAGAGGGTAGGCTGGGCCACGCCAGAGGCGGAAGTGGATGTATGTTTGATTTTAGTAAATGAACCAAACGCCAGGTATATTCACAGATCACTTATTTCATCTTTTATTTCAGGTTCATATGTTGAATACATTGGATCGGGACTGGGACTCCAACTCGGATGTTCCCATTTGAGGCGTTTGATCCCTTCGATACGATACAATTCTATCAAATCGTTTCCGCTCAGAATTTCAAACCCCACAGAGTCTCCACGTAACGCGTGTGTGTGGATTCGAAGGCCAGTTCGGAAAAAAAGTTTTCATCGTGTCTTGTCAAGCTCTAACATTAACACAGCTAACTATTGGGGGAAACTGATTTTGATACTTACCATGTCTCCATTCGTTGACTACAATAACGATACGCCACAGGTTCGACTTCCAGTGAGACACACAACTTTTGGCCACATCATTTCAAGTTAAAACCTATGACTCCTAACTACAGATGAAAAAAAATTCCATATTTAACGTCTTTTCGTGTTTCGTCAACGACGATCTGGGTGGGATTCGATTCCGAGTCATCAGTGAACTCATTTTCGCTTTATTTCTAGTTCACAGATGCGCTTATCACACTGCTGGAGAGAGAAAGTTATATTTAATGTCCATGCATGGCTAGAAAACAACGATAGGTGCTCGGCTCGAATTCCGAGGAGACAGAATTTATTCATTTGTCTCGTTTATTCAGTCCTAGGCATCTCGCTAATGCTGAGAAAATTAGATACTTTACATCTGACTCCGTTTCGTTTACAATCCGCTGAAGTGCTGCGTTCGAATCTCCGTCTAGCAAAAATGTTTACGTAACATCATTTCAAGTTTGTTATTTGCAATTGAAACCATAGGGAAACGATAATTAACACGTTTTCTGGTTTGTTATGAGGGACAATACGTGCTGGATAGGAGTCCAAGTCCATTACAAATGTTTTCGGTAAGTTATTTCAAGTTCAGATTTACTAACCAATACTAGCTAAAAATGAGTTATGTCACGACTCTTTATACCTAGTCATGACTGAAAATAAGTCCTGATTCTAAGTCTCGGAGAGGTACAATACCTTTGCTTAGTTGTATTTCTGTAGCTGCTAGGTTTTAAACCATATCCAGAACAAAGTAGTTCGTCATTTCATTTATAATTAAAATACATGCACAGATAGCTGCTCATGAATAACAAAGACTCTTAATACCGCTTTGTAGTAAATAACAAGGGAGATAGGTGACTATCGAACTGCACGTAGAACCATAAATACAGTGAAATTCGTAGGGATATGTTGTTGATGGTGATGATAGACCAATCGATGCAATTAATAGCGGTTTTTGTAACTGAGTAGTTCATTAACCAGCTTATACAAAACCTCCTGCCAACTGATTGACGGTTAATAGGTGTTTGGAAAATGTTATAGGAATATTTAATCATGCCTTCTTGAAATATTTCTTATTCGCAAATGACTTTGTTATGAGTATGGATTACGGAATTGTTTACATCTAAATCAGTATTCCGCAAGTGACGTGACAGTGTTCCATTCACGGATGGATTGTGGAAAGAATGACTGTCGGTAAGCTTCTGGATTAGCTGTAATCTGTCGTATTTTCTTGTGGGCATTAGCGAGATGTATGTCCAAGGAAGCAGTACTTTCCTCGAACTTTTCCGGAGGGTATGTAGTCGAGTTACAGGCATTAGTTTCCTCACATACCAGTGAGAGTGGTAACATTTCTGAAGCTTCACTTATTGAAATAAATTTTAGCCTACAAGAGCTAAGGACTACCCATGTCCCATAAGGTGTTTAACGATATTTATCGTATCGTGGTATTTGTACACGTTAGGAGTTGTTGGCATACAGAGCATTATCCTCTGGTGGTCTCCTGTACTAACTGTTTCGTACGGTAAAACGACTATACCGAAAAGTGATTAGATGACTTGTAATACAATTACATTACTCGGGCTGCGTGCGTATTAGTCGGAATGCAATTCAGATTGTTCGGATACTTTTGAGCATGGCAGTACGTCTGCAACTATTCACCAATATTCGAACTCTGAGAAAGATCTGATCAAAGGAATGAGGGACATGGGAACATCATACCAACAGTTGGCACAGTCAATTGTCTGTAGAGTAATGACTGTACAATAGAGTGGTGACGAGATGGACTCAGGCCAAGATGTGACAAGAAGAGTAGGCACGAGCAGATCCTAGGATTGTTCGACAGGTTCTGAGGAACAGACCGACGACAGCAACTTGAAGTCCAGGGAGAGGTTAGAGGCCCGAACCGTCGGAACAAATTATTGGAAAATTAGTTAAGATGTCGACTTACAATGTCTCGTTTACAATGATAACACCACACCACAGACGACAGATATTTGCATGTTGTCAAGCAAGAATTAGATGAGTTCCTGAGTGGTATTCTGTGCTGTTCAACAGTGAGGCTCGATTCGGCTTTTGGCGGTCAAATTTACGCCGACGTGCCCGTAGTCAACCTGGTAACTCTTGGGGTCATCAGGTGGGGAGCTCACATGTATGTGGCAAGAATGGCAAACCTTACTATCAAATCTTTCATGTCTAGTGTACCAAATGGCATTTTCCAATAGAATAATGCGAGACCCCACACCGCAGTTCACACCACATATACCTTTAGGAATGTACCTTGAATGGCCTGCTTGATCATCTGATTGTTCATTCTTAGACCAAGTGTGATGTGACTGGAAGCCGTATACTTTCAAAACGTCCTTCTGTTCATTAGCTGACACGGCTTGCGCTTGAGAAAAGTAAAGAAACTGCTCAAAATAACACTCGGAGGCTGTTTGCTTCCGTGCTACGACGAATACTATAGTGTATTCCTGCTTGTGATGGTCACATCTCATACTGATGGTGATGGACATCGTTTCCGAATGAAACGAAAATTGAACCATCTATGTGATAAAAGTCTCTACAAACTTCAATAAATATCAAACTGGTGCTTCATGGGGCAACACTCTCATTTTCCATCAGTGTAATATGAGAATAATGGATAGATAAACTGTTCTAATTAGGTGTATCACTCGCTTCCTTGCGTATAATACCACCTGGATAATTAACCTGAAGCTTGGTCTGCAGCTGAGAGCAAGTCGATATCGCTTCGTTCCCAGAATTTAGATTATCTGGAATACGCACCGTTCCAGGAATAATTCGAATTAGCTACCCATCTTCCGGCATGTTGCGTCCTATCCTTCGACAGGCGAATACGTGGAGTGAGTAGCGCAGCCGTTTGTATCACGTTGCATTCCGACTGAGCTGCCCACGCTTCAGTGCTTATGTCGCACTTCCACAACCAGGTTACTCGACGCTTCAGGCATGAACTATGGAACAGTGTTGAGACTCTTGCTGTTGGTACTGTATATCAGTGAACCGACAGGCGTTATTAATAGTAACCTCTGACATTTTGGAGATGATGCGGTTAACTGTAACAAAGTACTTTGGGGAGGAACATGAATTTTCTCAGATCTAACAAAGCCATGACATAAAGTCAAGAAGGTGGCAAGGGAACAATTTGCAGCTGACACATATTGTCAGATCTTGTTATGATTTTCAAGTGGTACGAAGCTTGGCAACTTGCTTTAAGCGTTTGTAGATTTAAAATCGTGTACATCACAAAATGCAAAATGAGTCACAATTGAAACAATTCCGTTTAGACAATTGCGTGAGAGTAACAGTTTACAGCTATATGAAATGGAATGATCATATATTTATCATTGGAGCAGTATTCCTCTATAAGGCAAATACTATGATGTAAATAGTCTTTCATGTGTAAGTTTCTTGGAGGGAGTCATTCTCCTGCGTACTTTATTTAGAAAATAAAGAACACCACAAAAACAAAATGTTTAAAACATAATATACTACACATGGTTTATGGGCTATGTTTACCATAACGTTCGGAAGTTGAACGGAAGTACGAGTGTTTTAATCGGCTGTGGACTGCCCATAGGAAGATTTGAATGAAGTACAGGATGTTTCAAAAAGATTCATCTTGTTTCAGAAGAAAGACAGAAACACGGAGAGTATTGTAACTCACTCATAGGTTTTACGGAGATTTTGTTTCTAATCTGCACCATCCTGAGCTTCGATATTATAACGGTAAAATTATATTGGTGGTCAATGCATTATAATGGGTCAATAAAACTACAATAAGAATTTTAAGAGAGTGGTTTGATACTCCTACATTTTAGAACATATTTTAGGACATTTTCAAAGTGAAAACTTTACATGTTAGAAAGAAACTGAAATATTCAATAATAACCACCTAAAAATTATGAAAACAGTGCCACAGTACTGCGAAAGAACAGTCCGTTGCTGAATGTAGACCCAGTGCTATATCACAGTACTGTCGTGATAAAATAAACAATTAAGTATTAGAGACTGTAAGATATATTAGCAAATTCCAACCACATATTACCCCGAAACTATGAAATACACAAATTATCCTTATTTCACGAAGATATGTTGACGTTGCGATATCTTTTTTCAAGCAGATGCTGTCACCTACTAAGAACATGCAGAAATAAAGACAAAGGAAACACCGAAAGCACGTGATATACAGTATATGCTACAGTCAGGGGCAATGAGTTTAGTTTATTCCCTGGGACGAAAAAAGAATAAACCTTGGATATGGGATATATACTACATAAGTTCTGGGGAGGTTAAAAACATTTTTCAGTTACATCTAGAATCAAAGTTTTCATTACACTTTACAAATATGCAATATGCCCTCCGCCGGAAACATGACAAATATCCAGACGATAATCAAACCTGTCCATGCGTTTGCTGCATGTCTTTAATTTCTGCAATCACTGCTTGTATCGTTAGGTGTCGAACTCCCTCCTAGCCCCCTCCCCACGTTAACCAAAATGTTAAAAAGGAGAGGCACATAGACTGAGTTTTCCACAAATCCAAAGTAAAAAAAAGAATCACATAGCATAATATGAGGCGTCCTTGGAGGTCAGTCACGCACTACGAGATCCATATGCACTTTACAAGCGGTCCATGGCTGAAATAACTAATTATTAATAAATGTCCTTACATAGAGACGTTAGTGTGTTGGTACACCGTCATGTTGAATTATGATTTTTCAGCATGTTTGAATAAGCCACATCTCCAACGAGCGAGCTAACTGCACCAGTGAGAGCAACAAGGGGAGGGCGAATTGTTTTGAAACATATTGTACGATGTAAACAATGTGGGTGTGCCGGACCACAACTTGAACCTGTGACCCTTGCTTTCGAGCGGGCTAGTATTCTACACCGATACCCCCGTCTACCCCCTTCCATAGTCGTATCTCTAACAGGCCATGCCCTCCGACTTTCCAAAATTCACTGAAATTGTGCTCCATAGATTTCGAATACCTCTGTCGGTAGCGAACTTTCCCGTGAAAGGTAAATGTCCCAGTTTCAAGTTCGGTTCTGGTACACAGTTTTAATCAGCCGGGAAGTTCAAAGTCTCCGTAAACTCCATTGCAGAGTGAAAATTCATCCCCTAGACGTGGCTAAGCCATTTATCTAGAATATACTTTTTTCCAGGAGTGCTAGTCCCGTAAGATGTGCAGGAGAATTTCTATGTAGTTAGGAAGAAAATATGGCTGTGAAGATGGTTCGTGAGCCATGCTTGGATAATCCAGTCGGTAGAGCACTTGCCGTGATAGGTGTAGGTCTCAGGTCCGAGTCCAGGTCCAGGACACATTCTTTTCTCTGTCTGTTAGCTCGACAGTAGCAGAAATATCATTGCAAATCCTACTGTAACTCTGCATGACAGCTTTTATCAATTGATGCAACAGCATACCTTTGCAGCGATAGAGCCAGAATTGTGCGTAGTCAGAGGCCAAGGGCAAAATTGGGCTTCCCATGTTCTAAGCGCACGCCGACCTGAATGCCACCAACGCCCAGAGCAACTAATCGTATAGAAAGGAGGAAATGATTGGTGAAACCTTTAGCCATACTGTGAACGAGCTGGACTGACATCCCTAACTAGATGGTTTGATTTAGTATTCTCATCAACCCACAATATTCTCGCCAACCCACAAGTTTGGTTCGTCTGAAAAGACTGCAACCTGTTGCTATATCTACAAGCCGAACAGGTGTTCTGTCGAAACGTCATCATATACAGTCCGCTGTGTCTGCAGTTTTAGGAGGTGGATACGAGGTAGACTATTATACTAAATGCACAAGCCATTCAGTTGCTTGGGTAAAACTCACTTACTTCTGTTTACAATATTTGCAGGTAGCCAACTTAGCAAAGGCAAATATTTAATTTCTACTGTTACATTTACAATTTTTCGCATGTCTGAATACTGCCATTGGTTCATGGACTAATAATTTCTAGAAACTACATCTACATCTACATCCGTACTCCGCAAGCCACCTGACGGTGTGTGGCGGAGGGAAACGGATGATAATGGCGCCGCAATCGATGGCAGTTTTCCAGGGTTCGTCATCTCTTCCTCTGCGTGCTCCGGCTTAAGGGGGCGCGGAAAAATACAATTTGATCCGTTGAGGATGTGAAATTAGTGGCGCCCCCTATCTGCATATGTAGCGTCACCCATCGATCTTACCGAGCGAGATGGCGCAGGGGTCAGTAAAATGGACGCTCATTAGAGAGGACGACGGTTCAGAGTCCCATCCGGCCACTGATCAGGCTTGTGACGAGTGACGGAGGTTCCGGAGAGAGCGCTCCGCCTACTGGAGGACGGATTGGAGTAACTGTACTCGACTGATGTAAGTGCGTTGCACTGGAAGCGTCGTGTGCGGCAGGCGTTAACGTGGTCGATTCCACATTTCTGTCCTTCTGTACCGTCGTCATGTAGTGTAGCTGCGGACAGTGACATGGGGTAGACAGGTGCCGTGATGGAACTGATAGAGTTTGGTGGGTGACTTCAGCAGATGGACCCGTCCCATTGTCGTCTTGCGAAATTCCGGATATATCTGACTTCCAGAGTCACTGGAAACTGCAGTATTGGCGATTGTGATGGGGAGACTGATGTTGATGATCGGTAAATGTCCACGAAGGAAGTGGCTGATAGCGGAAAAGGTTGCTGCGTCGGCATCTGAGCTGACACCTGGGGAGATGGCTCTGGCGTAGGCGGGCAGGGGATAATTCCCACAGGCATTGGGTCTCCGGTGACCTGTGTGGATGGGCGTCTGGCATCGCTAACGGCTGCGTATAGAAAGTAGACTGGTTTCCTGCCAGTGACTCTGAAAAGCGAAAAACTGTGGAGGATCACTGTGTTCACGTTGATTTTGGTCCCATCGAAATGTGCCTCTTTTACTCTGAATTGTATAGTCTGTTGAGCCAGTCGTCTAAATGACAATCATGAATCGCTGAGTGGCTTATTATTCACTCGATAGAAGACTTTAATGTTTTGCGCAACTTCGTTGTGAGACTTGCTTCTGTTACATGGTTCTGAGGGACGGAGGGAGGTGATGCAGTGGAGAGCATACTGGCACTCGCGTTCGGGAAGAAGACAGTTCAAATCCGCGTCCTACCATCCTAGTTTAGGATGCTCATGATTTCCCTAAATCGTTCCAGAAAAATGGCAAAACGGTTCCTACGAAAGGGCACGGCCGATTTCCTTCCCCATCTTTGAAACAATCCGAGCTCGTGCGCTGTCTCTGATGACCTTGTTGTCAACAGGGTGATAAACCCTAATCTTCCTTCCTTCCTTCCCTTTTGAGGATGTCGTAAATGAACTAAAGCGCGATGTGGACGACTATGTAACAAATCTGACTTGATTTTGTCACCAAATTTTCGGAACGCTTCTATATGTTTGGTAGTGGGACGTGTACCCTTGAGAGCCAATGATATGTCCCGAATATTCAGTTTATTAATTAAGGAATGAGGATACTCGCAGACTGCAAAGGCGCTGGAACAAATCAGGAGCTGCGAGTCTTCCGAAGGGAAGGCGCTGATACTGACACAAGCTTTCGTGCGTATTGATAACTATAAAGTTTTTCGTTTCGTCGTCAAGAGGAAGTAGTAGATAAGCTCCCACTAAAACTATGTTCGAGGAATATCTCCCCCCTATTAGTCTATGGACAATTGGTCGGTAAATGAATATGCGAATGAATCTACCACTGTCTGAACACTTTCAGTAGTTTTGGTATCTGCATACAACCACAAATTCTCGTTTACGTTTCTAACGATTACCGAAGGAGGTGCCGATGGGCTTTCTGAAATGGGTCACAGGAAACAAGTTTTTTTAGTCGTTTCAGTGCAGTAGCTACCTCCCTTCGAATAGCGTCTGGTACAAGGTGTGCTCTTTAAAATTTAGGTTTTATATTTTTATGCGTAGCATGCGTTTTCAAATCCTTCACGTAATCCAGCGTCCCATCTAGCAATTGTTGATATGTATCATAAAATGATGCTATAATATTAATTATGATGTTGTAATGGTATGATAATAATAATAATAATAATAATAATAATAATGCTCTCCTGTGAAACCGTAATACTGTCTGCGTGTGCTTTATCTACAATTCCCAGGCAAAACGAGTCGAATGCGTTCCTTACAGATATGTTTGATCTAGATCTCCACTGAACTAAGACATGGTCACAGCCAACATGCACCGCGAGTATATGACAACTGTAGGCCTGAGAGCACTGTTCCCTGCCCTGCAACGTTACAGCTATAAATGGGACAACCGACTGTTCTCCAAAAACGAGTGGCCAGTCGACTGTTTTTTCCTTTCAGTCGAATGGAACTACGGAATAAGAAACTAGTCTCTGCGGCCACGTCAGCTACTTACGTTTTTTCGCTCACTCCCCGGGTCTGAGTGGTTGGACTGACTCAAAACAATTGAATGAATAATACGGCAACCAATACATAAAAGTGTAACTGGCTGAACCGACTGTTTTCTTTCGGTTGCTCTCGTAGACTGGTTTCACTCGAAAAGATGAATGAATAATTCAACCTATACGTAAAACTACAACCGAATAAGTCGATTGTTATCCAACAGCCAACTAAATCGATGATTTTCTTTCGGTTGTTCCCATCACTATGTCACAGCACGGTGCAAGGAGAGGACAGCCATGTGGACACTTGAGAGGGGACACGGCGTGCTTCTCAGGACAACTAATGTAGCAAACAGAAGAGTACAAGTCACTGTAGATGGGTTTGGCTGCTATAAATAAAAAAAAAGTAAACTGAAAACCTAACGCAGTCTCATCATTTCATTATTAAGTAGGTACACATTACTCTTATTTTTTAATCACGCAATGCACGTGCAATGATTTTCAATCTACTCTCTCACTCTGGATCCTCTTAGTCTCTTTCGCTTTTACAAGAACGTTCGTGAACTTTATAGATTCAGCGCGCACTTTAGGTTACGGTCAGAAAATCAGTTTCATAAATGCGTGTTATTGTTCCTCATTGTAGAAAGTAATAATTGTTCACAGACGTAGGTAAAATGCGGCATTAATCTTACTCCTGCAGCCATCTTGTATAAACGGAGAAATCGATCCTCGGGGAATTGTTCGTAGAAATCTACAATGCTTTTCTTTTTACTGAATTTGTCGCTGTATTCCCTGTCGCACTGTAGATTGATTATTCAATGCTGCAGATCAAAGGGAATTTCATCAATTTTCACTTAATATGTAGAGGAAAACGGATGAAAAAACACTCTACAGTACAGTCACATAAATAAATCTACCCTGGAATTATTCCTTAAGATCACGCAGAATAGGTAAATAGTGTTTGAAATCTGTTGATACCAGACTTGTTCAGTGTAGACAATTTTGGAAAAGGTACTCTATTCCCTTTGACCAATGATTGCTCTCAAAGCGAAAATTTCAATTTGAATCCTTGTAAATGGCTGATAGAATGCGTTATCAGCAGATCCTTACCCTAAAGTAAAGTGCTCGAGTCATTCGGACGGCTGATTTTATCGGTAAGGATTGCAAAGTCACTTTTCCATCAAGACTGTTTCAGATCAGGAACAAATACCTTACTCATTTCCTTAAGAATATCATCCCAAAAATATTGGAGGGTACCGTGGAGGGTAAAAATCGTAGAGGGAGACCAAGAGATGAATACACTAAGCAGATTCAGAAGGATGTAGGTTGCAGTAGGTACTGGGAGATGAAGCAACTTGCACAGGATAGAGTAGCATGGAGAGCTGCATCAAACCAGTTTGTGGACTGAAGACCACCACAACACACAACATCATCCCAAAGATAAAAAAGATTTAACGACTATTCCATACTATGTCATCGCACCTTACTACAATAAGGCATACTTCATTACTAGCTGCTAATTACTTCAAGAAAGTTCTCTAATTGGTGCTTTGAAGTTCGTTCTTTCGTATATTATTAAGTGTTCGAGCAACACTTAACAACATTTTTCAAAGTGTCATTCTTTGCACATACATTCCCTTAGTGAGGCATGCAGTGAACACCGCTGGTTTTACTGGATACTGGTCGTTTCCTTCATTTTGTCATTCAGTCACGCTACGAATCCTGATTACTTTACAACATGGCTGGCGCTCGGTCTTTAGACACAAATAGTAAAATTCTGGTAAACGTATATTTCATATACTTTCTTGAACGCTACAAAGAATGTTTTCGGTTGATACTAAACCCAGGAGCTCTTCTCTGACCCAAGTTCACTGTTCACTCCTCTGGTTAGGTGCGCCGTGACAGCCTCGTAGCAAAGATTTGTACGGCGCTTGATTGTCATCTTTGATAGCAACATCTTGCGAAGCTACAGATTCCTTCCTTTCGTCAGAGTTTTCTTTTGATCAGTCTGAGTTCAGCTAGAAGGAGCGCCTTTGAATTCCGATTGTGAAATCATGTTTATATCCATTTTCTGCCATTGAGGTTTACGTGGAACTGAGCTCACATCACAATTCTTCTGTAAACACACTTGCTGAGTGTATCCGATTTTATGGCGCAGTCGGCATTCTGTGCGGTGGGAAAAGCTAAGGTTACTGCTGTGCATTATGAAGCACTTAGCTCATGACATTAGCGCATTTGGGCTGTTGTGCCGGCTCTGTCGAGTTGCGAATTGTTTGCGCTCGTTGCGATGAACAACATAAACTGTTAACGACATGGGGCCCATGTAGAATAATAGGTGTCGGCGGCTGCAACTGTGTTTGCGTAAATTTTTAACTCCTTGACGCCTTGTACTACAATCACTTATAGGACGTCACTCAGAAAGGGATTGCGATGCTTTAAGATTACTGTTTTCATTCTGTTGCCTGTTATACTTTAACAATGGCCCGAAGTGACACTAAACTAGTGCATTTAGATTTGCGATTTCTTGTCATACTTTTTGATATCCACTCTCTGTAGGACTGTTCCGGACAAATTGGATCGAGCAGTGGACACTTAAATCTGAGTTTCATAACATTCGTCTGATTTACTCACTGGTTCAGTATAAAATACTGTCCGTGGCTCTATGTGAGGAAACAATTTTATGCCAGGTGTGATATGTGTGTGTTAATGTTGTGTTTAGGTGCTCGTTCTATAAGGATTTTTTCTTCTTTGGTGAAATTTATGTCATTTAGGCTGACGGTTCTGTTACAGGAGAAACTAAACAAAAAAATCAACAGAATAATGAACAGCACAAGCACCCCCACTGCAAACAGTTATCACAGGCGAAATATAATTTCCGTAATACGATCATCAACTTAACATACATCTCACCAAACAAGAGAAAAGCCTTCTTGAAAAACGACCAAAACTAAACATCAACACACATATATCACACAAAGCAATAGAATATCTCATAACAGAATGTAAGCACATTACAAGTGAATAAGAAAGACTAAGCACAACAAATTTTAATGCAAATTTAGTAAGGAAATAGTACCTGCAGAAATAATGTAGACAATCGGAACATACAAGTCCACCCTAATCTTTAATAATAGAATACCAGAAGAAATCATAGCCAATAAGCTAATACATAAGCTAAAACAAAACAATGCCATACAAGCAAGAGCAATAAAAGGAAATAATGTGATGATAAGGGGTAAAAGAAATATGTAGATAAAACAATAGATTTTCTGTGGGGCAACAATGACACAAAATTGACCAGTGACCCAACAGTAAGGTACCAGGAAAACATTCAACAGATTCTGGAAAACATCAATAATACAGTCTCAGAAAGGCAGATAGAAAGAATTACAAGGAAAAATGCAAAGGCATCTACTCTAAATTCCCTACCGAAAGTGTACAAACCAAATATTCCACTAAGATGGGTCATAAGATGCAGAAATGCTCCAACCAATCAGCTAACACAACATAAACACACGTTATTAAAGAAAATATACACCTTTGAAAACGACAGAAATATGGAACACTGAAATGAATTAACAGCCGAAATCAATAACATAGATGTACCAGAGACAGTTAGCTTTATATAATTTTATGTAACATAAACGTACTATGATGTTCAAAAGCCTCCAACAGTCTGAATTGCGTTTTGTTTTATTTGTATACAACTCATATAACGAAACTGTCTTGTAGGTCCTCTACAGTTTTTTCGGTACAGTCGTGCGACTACACAGAATGGTTACTTCGAGAGGCTACAGCTGATAACTGCTCTGTATGGCTTACATTCCAGATGCGAATTAATTTCATGATAATGCAAATATCGGAAAACACGTTATTAGATATGACACATCCATCACACTAGTAAACTCCAATGTATTACAGTAATTGACGTTTCAAAACCACAACTTGAAATTACTCCAGGAATTTTTTTGTACTGGACTGGAGTCAAGCACTCCAATCCTGTAACTACATTTCGTGTCACTTAACTGCGAAATATCTTAAATGTGGTTTCAATCACAAGCAACAAAGAGTGGGCATTTTAAACTTGACATGACAACACATAAAGTTTTGTGTTGGTCGGGGATTCGAAGCTAGCACCTAATCGGATTGAACTAAGCGCAATCAGATCTTAAAAATCGTAATTTAGTGATAGCCCGTCAAAAACTGAACACAGATCAAGCATGAAAAGAGGAATAAGGTATACTAAACTGTGAAAAAGGAAACAAAATGGGAACGGTGAACGGTCCAAGCTTAAGAGGTGTAGCCTCCAGCGAACTCCAAGAACCACGGCGTCATGGTTATGTGGTTACATTGTTGGACTGCGCAGGTTCAAATCTCACTTACGTCCCATTTTTTTCTCAAAATTATTAACTTTCCGCCTGGTCATTGACGTGTCTGCCCTCCCTCTATAGTCTTGGAGATTGTCGTGCTATCTATTCGTTACAGAATTTGAGTCATGTGGTTAGAACATATTACCGTCGCAAGTAAATGTGATGAATGGTGACAGCAGGTGAGATGCCGCATAGACCTCTTAGAGAAATGAAAACAACAAATAAACGGGTGTGAACTATGTTACAACAAAGGAATTCAAGACTCAAAACTTCCAAACCGGAACACAGTAGTCATAATATGTGGTAATTGTGTAGAACAAATGCGAGGTCCGAACTTCTGAAGGTTAATTCCTTACACGCCGCCGCTGCAAACGGATGTTACACAACGATACAGACACAAATTTGAATACAGCCAACACGGACGTCGATGATCGGAACGACAGTTCATATTTTCGTGGAAAGAAAAGTGGGATACACTAGTGATTTGAACGCAGATCTTCTTGTTCTTACTCCAACATCATAACCACATAACCACGGCGTCGTTGCTATCGACTTTCGCTCGATGTTGAGCTTGGACCGCTCACTGTTTCTACTTTTTTTTGTTCAATACACCTTCTTGCTGTTTTCGTGCATGATCTGTGTTCCGCTTCTGACGGGCTACACACTGCGCCATATCACCACAAAATCTAATCGGTAAAGGGCTGCGCTGGGGAGTTTCCGTGGTAAAGTCTGTGGTCCGATGGTGGTGTAAATAATTTAAGCTTCTAAGTCTATGCAGTCAAAAGATACGGCGATACAGGTCACATATTTTGAAACTCGCAAAATCAGGATCAAATTTTATAGATGAAGAATGCTAATCCATCTAAGGCGCTGCAGTCATGGACTGTGCGACTGGTCCCGGCGGAGGTTCGAGTCCTCCCTCAGGCACATGTGTGTGTGTGTGTGTGTGTGTGTGTGTGTGTGTGTGTGTGTGTTTGTCCTTAGGATAATTTAGGTTAAGTAGTGTGTAATCTTAGGGACTGATGACCTTAGCAGTAAAGCTCCATAAGATTTCACACACATTTGAACATTTGATAATCCATGTTGATCGTAGTGGTCTAGCGGTAAAACGCGCGCATGGAAGCTGAGAAATCGTGGGGTGGTTTTTCGATCGGAGTAACGGTTTTTGAGACTTCTTTCTAACCTAGCATTCACCTCTCAACGCTGTAAGGATACCACGTGAATGTGTAGATTTCCTTTGCCTGGCTGGACAACTGGGATGGGCTAGGGACACGCAAGTCGCCGAAGTGGCTTTCAGTAGAATGACTTGCACTAGGGCACTGAGCCACATTATTATTATTATAATTATTATCTATTAACATAGTTTGCATCTTCATATTTGCGTTGCGCAATGATTATTCCATAAAAATTTGGGCGAGCAGCTATAGAGGGTGTTACAAAAAGGTACGGCCAAACTTTCAGGAAACATTCCTCACACACAAAGAATGAAAATATGTTATGTGGACATGTGTCCGGAAACGCTTACTTTCCATGTTACAGGTCATTTTATTACTTCTCTTCAAATCACATTAATCATGGAATGGAAACACACAGTAACAGAACGTACCAGCATGACTTCAAACACTTTGTTACAGGAAATGTTCAAAATGTCCTCCGTTAGCGAGGATACATGCATCCACCCTCCGTCGCATGGAATCCCTGATGCGCTGAGGCAGCTCTGGAGAATGGCGTATTATATCACAGCCGTCCACAATACGAGCACGAAGAGTCTCTACATTTTGTACTGGGGTTGCGTAGACAAGAGCTTTCAAATGCCCCCATATATGAAAGTCAAGAGGGTTGAGGTCAGGAGAGCGTGGAGGCCATGGAATTGGTCCGCCTCTACCAATCCATCGGTCACCGAATCTGTTGTTGAAAAGCGTACGAACACTTAGACTGAAATGTGCAGGAGCTCCATCGTGCATGAACCACATGTTGTGTCGTACTTGTAAAGGCACATGTTCTAGCAGCACAGGTAGAGTATCCCGTATGAAATCATGATAACGTGCTCCACTGAGCAGTAGATACTGACGAAACTAAAATGAGCTCTAACATGGAAATTAAGCGTTTCCAGACACATGTCCACATAACATCTTTTCTTTATTTGTGAGTGAGGAATGTTTCCTGGAAGTTTGGCTGTACCTTTTTGTAACACCCTGTATAAATTACACTTCTTCTTCTAATATTCCAGGTGAGCTGCGGTGCCTCACGCTCCAGCATTTGATTTCCTTCATTGTAATTTCATTCCTCTGCCCCATGGGGGCATATGTAATTACATATATAATTATTGGTATAAAAATGAAATGTATGCACAAAAAGGGGGGAGTAATCGGAGTTAAAATATGCAGAAAAAGGGGGTTACTTGGGTGAGGCACGTTTACATAAAAGACACAGTTAAAATGGCACTTGATGAAGACATAGTATGGAGACAATGGTGGCACGAATAACACGATTAAAACCGGCGTTCACAGTATGGGACGGCAACACTGAACACACTCTACACTGATGTTACATACACAGCGAGCACCAAAACATGCCAACGTAACTGCAGTAATTTGAAGTGCCAATATGCCAGTGTATGGAGAGGAGCGAGAGAGGAAAGAAAGATGGTGGATTGACAGAGGAGGTGGGGTGGCAGGGAGGGGGTTAGGGGTGGAGTCGGTAGCACACCAAGGGGCAAGAGATAGGGAGGGAGTGAAAGGATGTTGAAAGAAGTCAGAAGGACAGGATTTTAAGGAGCCACTGGTTGCACCAAGCAGTAAACTGGTTTAGGTGGGTTTTGAGGGAGTGGTAGGATCGTTGAAGGGTAGAACAGAGGACAAGGAAGGTGGTGTCATCAGCATATTGAAGGAGATGGATGGGTGGGGGTTGTTTGGGCATATCAGTGGTGTATGGAGATAGAGGAGAGGAGAAAGGACAGAGCCGTGGAGCATACCTGTGGTAGGATAGAAGGTATGGGAATTGGTACTATGAATAGTGACATAGGAAGGACGGTGGAAGGGGAAGAAGGCAGTGTGACGGATAAAATTCATAGGAAGGGTGTAGGTCTGGATCTTGAAAAGGAGCCTTGTATACTACACATGGTCATAGGCATTCTGGAGGTCATGGGAAATAAAAACAGCTGAGTGATAAGAGTTAAGTTGGAGAGAGAGGAGATGGGTGAGGTTAAGGAACTAATCACTGGCGCAGAAGGACGGCCAGAAACCATACTGTGTAAGACGAAAGAAGTGGTATTGAGTTAGATGGTGATGAACACGATGGGAGAGGATGGACACAAAGGCCTTACTGAACACAGAGATGAGGTAGATGGGGCGATAAGAGGAGATGTCAGAAGGGGGTTTGTTAGGTTTAAGGAACAACAGGATGTGGGAAGTCTCTCACAGGTCAGGGTAGAAACCAGTGGAGAGGATGGTGTTGTACAGGGTGGCCAGGACAGCACTGAAGAAGACTGAGTATTCATTGAGGTGGTATTAGGTCATGCAATCATGACCAGGGGCAGTGTTACATTTGGAGTGGAGGATGAGTTTAATGTCATGTGCTGTAATAGGAGTGTTCAGTTCTGAGGACAGGAACTGGTCTCAGTACTGGAAGCTGGGAGTAAGCGATGGGGTAGCAGTATCGGTGCACTCAAGGACATCAGGGAAAAGCGAGTACTCAAAGTGAGAGTCATCAGGTACAGAGACGACTTCATAGAGGTGTGAAGCAAAAATGGTTAGCTTTACTGAGGTTGTCAGGGAAGCGGCAGTTCATGGAGGAGTTGGTAATATGGCGTGGGATGGTTGCCAGTAATGTGGTGGTAGACAGTGCAGTACATGGAAGAGTCGACAGGGAGGGTGGCGTTGAGTCGTGTGCATATATGGCGACAGTCCTGTTGTTCCTTTGCTGCCAGTGCTGGAGGAGTGTGTCCTGATCATGAGTGCAGACGATGAATGGCAGAGCCAGCAGGATTCACAGAGAAGGAGGACAGCTGTGGAGGAAGGGGAGGATGGTGGGGGAGGATAAGTTTGGTAGGAATGTGGGCCAACACAGTGTCAGAGACAGTCTTCTGGAGGAAGGACGAGGCGTGAGGGGTGTCATCAGGGTGGTGGAAGGGGACAGGGTGGACCTAGGTACTGATGGATTCCCAGTAGGCATTCCAGTCTGCACGGCGGTGGCTGTGATCGACTTTGGGAGGGGAGCTGGGGGAGGGCGCGGGGCAAAGGAGATGGTGAGGAGGACTGGGAGGTGGTCACTACCAACTGGATCAAGGACTTCCACGGTGGACGCTCCAGCACTTGCTCCATCCTTTCAAACCTCCCTAATGCACCACTGCACTTGCAGTCACAGATACACAAAGAGCCAGAAACGTTGATCGGCGGCAAAGAGGTATGGCTGTTGCTGTGCAGTCGATGCACGCAGGGATATCGGTGTATCATTGTGAGCTGCGCAGTGGCAACGTCTTTGTGAGTTTACTAAAGAAAATGCCGGATTCCATGATTTATCCAAGCTGAATATGCTATCTCTATCAATTAAGTTCGTCACCAACCAATTTTTCAATAGCTTTTTGCCCTACTAGTCCCAGAACGATGAAGTTGAGGCTAAATTTTTGATGTTATCGTACACCATAGAGTGACCAGTATCAATACAGTGTTCTGCCACCGCAGATTTATAAGGCTGTAAGAGCTGCATGTACCTGCGGTGCCAGCTGTATCGATGTGGCTACCTTGTCCCACGTGATATTATTAATCTAGAATTGTAGGGTAGCTCCACAGATATCTTCAGATGCAGGTGATAAAGATGTTTAGAAACCAGGTCCAATTTTCGAGGGGTAATACGGATTCTCTCCTTAACAATGTCAGCGGCGAAACTTGTAGAGCAGTTACGAAGGCTCGCCTACAAAGGAGCAAATTATCTGTGGCAGAGAGGGTTGCACTATGTAAGCTTCGCCAGGATACTGTGACGGTGGTTCATCCAGCTGATAAAAGTAATGCACTGTTTCATTGTCTCGTGACGACTATCTTGATAAAATGAAGTTTACTGAGTGAAATCACATACCGGAAGATCAGTAAAGACCCCACCATCGAGATGGTAAGGAAGACCAAGTGGTGCGGCTTTATGGACTTCCAAAGATCCATAAGAACGGTGTTCCTCTGCGTTCAATAGTGAGTAACATCGGTTCTCCGACTTATGATTGTGCCAAACACTTAGCGTCGTCGTTTAGGCTTGTGGTGGGAAAATGCGCTTATCATATACGTAGCTCGGTGGACTTCATTGGCATAAAATCACTCAAACTGAACAATCCTGATGTGTTCGTCAGTTCCGATTTAGTGTCGTTATTCATGAATGTTCCTCTTTTAGAAACATTGTTTCTCACTGGCAAAACCTTCGATAAAGAGATTTAAGCTTTGTTTGGACATGTTTTACCTCGACATGTTTTTAATTCAGTAAAAAATTTTATGAAGAGACTGACGATGTCGCCCTGGGTGGTTCTCTGTCGCCCTTGGTGGCTAACCTTTTTATGGAGTACTTCAAGGAGAAGGCGCTTAAATCTGCTAGCTTGAAGCCCACAGTGGTTTGGAGATATGCGGATGACATGTTTTATAGTTTAGCCCCATGGTGAAGATAAGTTAAAAGAATTGTTAAATCATTTGAATTCCATCCTCATACAAATTCAGTTCATGATGGAAATTGACAAGGATGGATGCCATCCATTTTTGGATGCTTTGGTGCGACCCAAATATGATGGTACTTTGGGACATAAAGTAGATCAAAAACCGACCTATATGGATATATATTTACGTGCAAATAGCTGACACCATTCTTCACAGATGATGAGTGTACTCAGGACTCTGGTAAACATTACACACATCATTGCTGACAAGAGCAGTATGGAGGACGAGCTTCAGCACTTGAGAAGAGTTTTTGAAACCTAAGATTACCCTCCACAGCAGACACAGTGCGTAAAGCACTACAAACGAAACCAACAATGGGTATGCAGAAGAAGACCTGGAAAGTTTTAAATACATGGCTTTCCTGCCATACATGGGAAGTCTATCGACAAAAATAGGACAGATCCTCAGTAAACACAAAGTAATAGTTATATTACACCCAGAATTCCTTGGTTCCGTTAAAGATGACATAGTGCTTCTGAATACTGGGGTTTACAAGATACCCTGAGAGTGTGGCTATTCACACAATGAACAGGCCACATGCACAGCCCGTGATAGAGCATTGCAGGTACACCTGGGTCTTAAGTAGTTAGATTTTGTATGTCCTGGACCACTGGACCAATTTTATAACAAATAAAAAATTACTAGCTAGTTATCTTATTTTCCATAAGATTGATGTAATGATCCAGACTATACAAACATCTAACTACTATCCCTTTTACCTAATAACGTATTATAATATAATATAATATAATAATACAGTAACAGCTATAATAAAAAATCATTTTTACATACATTTCTCATAGGTCAATGAAATAAATATATAATAAAAATAAATTTATAAAATTATTTACTTAACGCTTTATCAGCCATAAGATTTATAATGAGCTGTTATTTCTAAAATATTTTTGGGGGAAGATTTATTTATTCTTTTACCACATTTACAAACAAAATTAATTGAAAAACATTAGTTAACAAAAGTAAATTTTAGTAAATTATAAATGGACAGCAAAAATGTGCAACACTAACAAAATAAAAAATGAATTAGTTAACAAAGGTAAATTATATTGTGAATGTATGTATAATGCATTAGTTAACAAAAGAAATTTTAATAAATTATAAATGCACTAGAAAAAATGGACAAAAATAAGATCATAAAAAATGAATTAGATACCACAGGTAAATTGTATTATTAATGTAAGTAAAATGCATTACTTAACAAAAGTAAATTACAGTAAATTATAAATGGACAACAAAAATGAACAAAAATAAGAAAATAAAAAAGTGAATTAGTTAACAAAGGCAAATTGTCTTGTTAATGTAAGTAAAATTCATAGTTAACAAAAGAAAATTTTAGTAAATTATAAATCGACAAATAAAAATAAATGACAATAAGAAAATAATAAATGAATTAGTTAACAATGTCAAATTGTACTGTTTATGTAAGTTCTATAAGTTAACAAAAAAATTTAGTTAATAAAAAATTGACAACAATAAATGGACAAAAAATGAATTAGTTGTTGTTGTTGTTGTCTTCAGTCCTGAGACTGGTTTGATGCAGCTTTCCATGCTACTCTATCCTGTGCAAGCTGCTTCATCTCCCAGTACCTACTGCAACCTACATCCTTCTGAATCTGCTTAGTGAACTCATCTCTCGGTCTCCCTCTACGATTTTTACCCTCCACGCTGCCCTCCAATGCTAAATTTGTGATCCCTTGATGCCTCAAAACATGTCCTACCAACCGATCCCTTCTTCTAGTCAAGTTGTGCCACAAACTTCTCTTCTCCCCAATCCTATTCAATACCTCCTCATTAGTTACGTGATCTATCCACCTTATCTTCAGTATTCTTCTGTAGCACTACATTTCGAAAGCTTCTATTCTCTTCTTGTCCAAACTAGTTATCGTCCATGTTTCACTTCCATACATGGCTACACTCCAAACAAATACTTTCAGAAACGACTTCCTGATACATAAATCTATATTCGATGTTAACAAATTTCTCTTCTTCAGAAACGCTTTCCTTGCCATTGCCAGTCTACATTTTATATCCTCTCTACTTCGACCATCATCAGTTATTTTACTTCCTAAATAGCAAAACTCCTTTACTACTTTAAGTGTCTCATTTCCTAATCTAATTCCCTCAGCATCACCCGATTTAATTTGACTACATTCCATTATCCTCGTTTTGCTTTTGTTAATGTTCATCTTATATCCTCCTTTCAAGACACTGTCCATTCCGTTCAACTGCTCTTCCAAGTCCTTTGCCGTCTCTGACAGAATTACAATGTCATCGGCGAACCTCAAAGTTTTTACTTCGGCTCCATGAATTTTAATACCTACTCCAAATTTTTCTTTTGTTTCCTTTACTGCTTGCTCAATATACAGATTGAATAACATCGGGGAGAGGCTACAACCCTGTCTCACTCCTTTCCCAACCACTGCTTCCCTTTCATGCCCCTCGACTCTTATGACTGCCACCTGGTTTCTGTACAAATTATAAATAGCCTTTCGCTCCCTGTATTTTACCCCTGCCACCTTTAGAATTTTAAAAAGAGTATTCCAGTCAACATTGTCAAAAGCTTTCTCTAAGTCTACAAATGCTAGAAACGTAGGTTTGCCTTTTCTTAATCTTTCTTCTAAGATAAGTCGTAAGGTCAGTATTGCCTCACGTGTTCCAACATTTCGACGGAATCCAAACTGATCCTCCCCGAGGTCTGCATCTACCAGTTTTTCCATTCGTCTGTAAAGAATTCGCGTTAGTATTTTGCAGCCGTGGCTTATTAAACTGATAGTTCGGTAATTTTCACATCTGTCAGCACCTGCTTTCTTTGGGATTGGAATTATTATATTCTTCTTGAAGTCTGAGGGTATTTCGCCTGTCTCATACATCTTGCTCACCAGCTGGTAGAGTTTTGTCAGGACTGGTTGTCCCAAGGCCGTCAGTAGTTCTAATGGAATGTTGTCTACTCCAGGGGCTTTGTTTCGACTCAGGTCTTTCAGTGCTCTGTCAAACTCTTCACGCAGTATCGTATCTCCCATTTCGTCTTCATCTACATCCTCTTCCATTTCCATAATATTGTCCTCAAGTACATCGCCCTTGTATAAACCTTCTATATACTCCTTCCACCTTTCTGCCTTCCCTTCTTTGCTTAGAACTGGGCTGCCATCTGAGCTCTTGATATTCATACACGTGGTTCTCTTCTCTCCAAAGGTCTCTTTAATTTTCCTGTAGGCAGTATCTATCTTACCCCTAGTGAGATAAGCTTCTACATCCTTACATTTGTCCTCTAGCCATCCCTGTTTAGCCATTTTGCACTCCCTGTCGATCTCATTTTTGAGACGTTTGTATTCCTTTTTGCCTGCTTCATTTACTGCATTTTTATATTTTCTCCTTTCATCAATTAATTTCAATATTTCTTCTGTTACCCAAGGATTTCTAGCAGCCCTCGTCTTTGTACCTACTTTATCCTCTGCTGCCTTCACTACTACATCCCTCAGAGCTACCCATTCTTCTTCTACTGTATTTCTTTCCCCTATTCCTGTCAATTGTTCCCTTATGCTCTCCCTGAAACTCTGTACAACCTCTGGTTCTTTCAGTTTATCCAGGTCCCATCTTCTTAATTTCCCACATTTTTGCAGTTTCTTCAGTTTTAATCTACAGGTCATAACCAATAGATTGTGGTCAGAGTCCACATCTGCCCCTGGAAATGTCTTACAACTTAAAACCTGGTTCCTATATCTCTGTCTTACCATTATATAATCTATCTGATACCTTTTAGTATCTCCAGGGTTCTTCCACGTATACTACCTTCTTTCATGATTCTTAAACCAAGTGTTAGCTATGATTAAGTTGTGCTCTGTGCAAAATTCTACTAGGCGGCTTCCTCTTTCATTTCTTAGCCCCAATCCATATTCACCTACTATGTTTCCTTCTCTCCCTTTTCCTACACTCGAATTCCAGTCACCCATTACTATTAAATTTTCGTCTCCCTTCACTATCTGAATAATTTCTTTTATTTCATCGTACATTTCTTCAATTTCTTCATCATCTGCAGAGCTAGTTGGCATATAAACTTGTACTACTGTAGTAGGTGTGGGCTTCGTATCTATCTTGGCCACAATAATGCGTTCACTATGCTGTTTGTAGTAGCTTACCCGCATTCCTATTTTCCTATTCATTATTAAACCTACTCCTGCGTTACCCCTATTTGATTTTGTGTTTATAACCCTGTAGTCACCTGACCAGAAGTCTTGTTCCTCCTGCCACCGAACTTCACTAATTCCCACTATATCTAACTTTAACCTATCCATTTCCCTTTTTAAATTTTCTAACCTACCTGCCCGATTAAGGGATCTGACATTCCACGCTCCGATCCGTAGAATGCCAGTTTTCTTTCTCCTGATAACGACATCCTCCTGAGTAGTCCCCGCCCGGAGATCCGAATGGGGGACTATTTTACCTCCGGAATATTTTACCCAAGAGGATGCCATCATCATTTAATCATACAGTAAAGCTGCATGTCCTCGGGAAAAATTACGGCTGTAGTTTCCCCTTGCTTTCAGCCGTTCGCAGTACCAGCACAGCAAGGCCGTTTTGGTTAATGTTGCAAGGCCAGATCAGTCAATCATCCAGACTGTTGCCCCTGCAACTACTGAAAAGGCTGCTGCCCCTCTTCAGGAACCACACGTTTGTCTGGCCTCTCAACAGATACCCCTCCGTTGTGGTTGCACCTACGGTACGGCCATCTGTATCGCTGAGGCACGCAAGCCTCCCCACCAACGGCAAGGTCCATGGTTTATGGGGGGAGGATGAATTAGTTAACAAAAGGAAATTGTATTGTTTATGTAAGTAAATTGTAAAAGTAAACAAAAGTGAATTATAAAATACAGCAAGAAATGGACAATAATAAGAAAAGAAATAAGTTAGTTAACAAAGGTAAATTGTATTATTATTTTAAGTAAAATGCATTACCCAAAGAAAGTAAATTTTAACAAATGATAAATAGACAACACAAATTGGACAACAATAAGAAAATGAGAAATGAATTAGCTAACAAAGGTAAATTTTATTGTTTATGCAAGTAAATAGTATAAGTCAACAGAAGGAAAATTTAGTAAACTATAAATAGACAACAAAAATGGACAACAACAAGAAATTTAAAAATTATTAGCTAACAATGGAAAATTGCATTGATTATGTAAGAAAATTTTGTATGTTAACAAAGGTAAATTTTAGTAAATTATAAACTGACTACAAAAATGGACAACAATAAGAAAATAAACATTGAAATAGTTATCCAAGGTAAATTGTGTTGGTAATGTAAGTAAAATGAATTAGTTGACATAAGTAAATAATAAATGGACAACAAAAAATGGACGACAATTATAAAATAAGAAATGAATTAGTTGACAAAGGTAAAGTGTATTGTTTATGTAAGTAAATTGTATAAGTAAAGTAAAGATTGTTTTAGTAAATTATAAATAGACAACAAAAAGAAAAAAAAGTTAACAATGGTAAAGTGTATTGTTTAAGAAAGTAAATTGTATAAGTTAACAAAAGTAAATTTAAGTAAATTATAGATGGACAACAAAAATGGACAAAAATAAGAAAATTAAAAAATGACAGTTAACAAAGGTATTGTATTGTTAATTTAAGCAAATTGTATAAGATAACAAAATTAAATGTTGGAAAATATTAAATGGAAATATAAAAAGGAAACTATAGAAAAAATGTAATAGTTAACAAAGCTAAATTGTATTGTTGATGTAAGTAAATTGTATTAGTTAACAAATGTAAATTTTACTAAATTGAAAATGGACCACCAAAAATGGACAACAATAAGGAAAAGAATGAAACAGTAAGTAACGGTAAATTGAATTGTTTATGTAAGGAAGTTGTATAAGATAAGTAAAGAATATTTTAGTAAATTATAAATTGACAACAAAAAAGTGACAAAGGAAAGGAAAAAATGAAAAAGTTAACAATGTAAGATTGTATTGTTTATGTAAGTAAATTGTAAAAGTTAACAAAAGTAGATTTTAGTAAATTATAGATGGACACAAAAATGGACAACAATGAGAAAATCAGAAATGACATTTTAACAAAGGCATTGTATTGTTCATGTAAGCAAATTGCATATATTAACAAAATTAAATAATTGTGAATTGTAAATACGCATAAAAAGACAACTATAACAAAAAATGAATTAGTTAACAAAGGTAAATTGTATTGTTTATGTAAGTAAATTGTAAAAGTTAACAAAAGAAAATTTTAGTTAATAAAAATTGACAAAAAATGAAAAAAAACAAACTAATAAAAAAGGAATTAGTTAACAAAGGAAATTTTATTATTTATGTAAGTAAATTATATTAGTTAACAAATGTAAACTAATAAATTAAAAATAGACAACAAAAAATGGAAAACAACAAGATAATAAAAATGAATTAGTTAAAAAAAGGAAATTGTGTTGTCAATGTAAGTATAATGCATTGGTTAACAAAAGTAAATTTTAATAAAATTTAAACAGATCTTTAAAAAATGGTCAAAAATAAGAAAAAAGGAATTACTTAACAATGGTAGATTGTATTGGTTATGTAAGTAAGTTGTATAAGTTGACAAAAGTAAATTTTAGTTAATTGTAAAAAGGACAACAAAAATGGACAAAATAAAAAACTAAAAATGAATTAGGGAACAAACGTATTTATCTATTGATTATGTAATAAAATTGTATTAGTTAACAAAACTAAATTGGAGCAAATTATAAATGAGCAACCAAAAAATGGACAATAAGGAAATAAAAAATTAATTACTTAACAAAGGTAAAATGTAATGTTTATATCTGTAAATTGTATAAGGTAACAACGGTAAATTTTTGTAAAGAATAGGTGGACAACAAAATTGGACATGAAAAAGAAAACAAAAAATGAAATGGTTAACAATGGTAAATTGCATTTTTTATGTAAGTACATTGTATAAGTTTACAAAACTAAATTTTATAAATTATAAATAGAGAACAAAAATGAACAACATTAAGAAAATAGACAATGAATTATTTAACAAAGTTAAATTGTATTTTTTTGGTTAGCACATAGTACAGGTTAAAAAAATAAATTGTATTAATTTATAAATGGCCAAAAAATAGGGACAACAATAAGAAAACAAATATGAATTAGTTAACAAATTTATATTGTACTGTTTATATATGTAAATTGTATAAGTTAACAAAAGTAAACTTTAGCAAATTATGAATGGACCACAAAAATGGACAACAATAAGAAAATAAAAAAACGAATAAGTTGTTTTTGTAGTGGTCTTCAGTCCTGAGACTCGTTTGATGCAGCTCTCCATGCTACTCTATCCTGTGCAAGCCTCTTCATCTCCCAGTACCTACTGCAACCGATATCCTTCTGATTCTGCTTAGTGTATTCATCTCTTGTTCTCCCTCTACGATTTTTACCCTCCACACTGCCCTCCAATACTAAATTTGGTGATGCCTCAGAACATGTCCTACCAACCGATCCCTTCTTCTGGTCAAGTTCTGCCACAAACTTCTCTTCTCCCTAATCCTATTCAACACTTCCTCATTATTTATGTGATCTACCCATCTAACCTTCAGCTTTATTCTGTAGAACCAAATTTCGAAAGTCTCTATTCTCTTCTTTTCCAAACTATTTACAATGTCACTGGTGAACCTCAAAGTTTTTATTTCTTCTCCATGGATTTTAATACCTACTCCGAATTTTTGTTTGTTTGTTTCACTGGTTGCTCAATATACAGATTGAATAACATTGGGGAGAGACTACAACCCTGTCTCACTCCCTTCCCAACCACTCCTTTCCTTTCATGTCCCTCGACTCTTATAACTGCCATCTGGTTTCTGTACAAACTGTAAACAGTATTTTGCTCCCTGCCACCTTCAGAATTTGAAAGAGAGTGTTTCAGTCAACATTGTCAAAAGCTTTCTCTAATTCAACAAATGCTAGAAACGTAGGTTAGGGTCAGTATTTCGCCACATGTTCCAACATTTCTACGGAATCCAAACTGATCCTCCCCTAGGTCGGCTTCTACTAGCTTTTCTATTTGTCCATAAAGAGTTGGCGTTAGTATTTTGCATCCTTGACTTATTAAACTGATAGTTCGGTAATTTTCACATCAGTCAACACCTGCTTTCTTTGGGATTGGAATTACGATTTTCTTCTTGAAGTCTGAGGGTCTTTCGTCGGTTTCATACATCTTGTTCACCAGATGGTAGAGTTTTGTCACAACTGGCTCACCCAAGGCCGTCAGTAATTTGAATGGAATGTTGTCTACTCTGGGGGCCTTGTTTCGACACAGGTCTTTAATTGCTCTAACAAAGGTAAATTGTATTGTTTATGTAAGTAAAATGTATAAGTTAGCAAAAGAGAATTGTAGTAAATAATAAATGATCTTCAATCAGAAAATAACAAAAGGAATTAGTTACCAAAGGTAAATTGTATCGTCAATGTAAGTATAATGCATTACTTAACAAAAGTAAATTTTTCGTAAATTATATATGTACAAAAAAAGTGAATGGGTTAACAAAGGTAGATTGTATTGTTAATGTAAGCTAATTGTATAGGTTAACAAAAGCTAAATTTTAATAAATTATAAATGGACAACAAATATGAGCAATAATAAGATAATAAAAAATGAATTAGTTTGCAAAAGTATATTGATACTGGGAGAAGTAAAGCTGTGATGTCTGGGCGTGAGTTGTTCTTCGGTAGCTCAGATCGTATCGTATAACTTAATAATGTCAATATTGGTAAAAAATATATGGACAGCAAAAATGACAACAATAAGAAAATATAAAATGATTTAGTTACCAAAGGTTAATAGTATTGTTTATGTAAGTAGACTGTCTAAAATTACAAAAGTAAATTTTAGTTAATTATAAGTGGACAACAAAAAATGGACAACAATAAGAAAAATGAATTAGTTAACAAAGGTAAACAGCATTGTTAATGTAAGTAAAATGAATTAATCAACAAAAGTATATTTTAGTAAATCATAAATGGACATCAAAAATCGGACAAAAATAAGAAAATAAAAATGAATTAGCTAACAAAGGTAAATTGTTTTGTTTATGTAAGTAAATGTATTAGTTAACTAAAGTATATTTTAGTAAATTATAAATGGACAAAAAATGGACAACAATAAGAACATAAAAAATCAATTTGTAATGAAAGGTAAATTATATTGATAATGTAAGTAAAATGCATTAGTTAACCAAAGTAAATTTTAGTAAATTATAAATGGACACCAAACAATGAACTTCAATAAGAAAACTAAAAATGAATTACTTAACATATGTAAATTGTATTATTTATGTAAGTAAATTGTATAAGTTAACTAAAGAAAATTTTACTAAATCATAAATGGACCACAAGAAATGGACAACAATAGGGAAAGAATGAAATAGTTAACAATGGTATATTTTATTGTTCATGTAAGGAAGGTTTCTAAGTATACAAAAGTAAATTTTAGTAAATTATAAATGGACAACAATAAGAAAATAAAAAATTATTTAGTTAACAAAGATAATTTGTATTTTTTATGTAAGCAAAATGTATAAGTTAACAAAAGTTAATTCTACTAACTTATAAATAGGGAACCAAAAATGGACAACATTAAGAAAACAAAAAATGAATTAGGTAACAAAAGTAAATTTCAGTAAATTACAAATGGACAACAAAAATAAGAAAATAAGATAGGGATTAGTTAACTATGTTGTCAAAAAAAGACAACTTTAAGAAAAAAATAATTAGTTAACAAATATAAATTTATTGTTTATGTAAGTAAATTGTATAAGTTAACAAAACTAAGTTTTAATAAATTATAAATGGACAATTCGAAAAGGACAACAATAAGAAATTAATAAAATGAATAATTTAACAAAGGTAAATGCTATTGTTTATGTAAGTAAATTGTATAATTTAACCTATGTAATTTTTAGTAAATTATAAATGGATAATAAAATACGGACAGCAATAAGAAAATGAAAAGTCAATTAGTTAACATAGGTAATTGTATTGTTTAAGTAAGTGAATTGTGTAAGTTAATAAAAGTAAATTTTAATAAATTATAAATGGACAACAAAAAATGCACAACAAAGATAAATTGTATTGTTAATGTAAGTAAATTGTATAAGATATTAAAAGTAAATTTTAGTTAATTATAAATGGACAGCAATAAAGGACAACAAGAAGAAAATAAAACACGAATTATTTAACAAAGGTAATTTGTATTGTTTATGTAAGTACATAGTATTAGTTAAAAAAGTTAAATTTATCAAATTAGAAATGGATGCAAAATAGGGCCAACAATAAGAAAACAAAAAGTGAATTAGTTAACAAAGGTAAATAGTATTCTTTATGTAACTAAATTGTATAAGTTAACAAAAGTAAATTTTAGTAAATTATAACTGGACAACAAACAAAGGTCAACAATAGTAAAATAAAAAACGAATTAGGCAAAAAATGTAAATTGTATTGTTAATTAAAGAAAATTGTATAAGTTAACAAAAACAAATTTTAGTAAATTATAAATGGACAGCAAAAATGGACAACAATGTTGTTGTTGTTGTAGTCTTTAGTCCTGAGACTGGTTTGATGCAACTATGCATGCTACCCTATCCTGTGCGGGCATCTTCATATCCCAATACTTACTGCAACCCACATCCTTTTGAATCTGCTTAGTGTATTCTTCTCATCGTCCCCTTCTACGATTTTTACCCTCCACACTGCCCTCCAATGCTAAATAGGTGGTCTGTTGATGCCTCAGAACATGTCCTACTAACTGGTCCCTTCTTTTTTCAAGATGTGTCACATAATCCTCTTCTCCTCAATTCTATTCAGTACTACATCATTAGTTATGTGATTTACCCATCTAATCTTCAACATTCTTCTGTAGCTCCACATTTCGAAAGCTTCTATTCTCTTCTTGTCCAAACTATTCATCGACCATGTATCACTACCATACATGCCTACATTCCATACAAATACTTTCAGAAACGGCTTAATGACACTTAAACCTATACTCGATGTTAACAAATTTCTCTTCTTCAGGAACGCTTTCCTTGCCATTGCCAGTCTACATTTTATATCCTCTCTACTTCGACCATCATCAGTTGTTTTGCTCCCCAAATAGCAAAACTCCTTTACTACTTGAAGTGTCTCATTTCCTAATCTAATTCCCTCAGCATCACCCGACTTAATTAGACTACATTCCATTATCCTCGTTTTGCTTTTGTTGATGTTCATGTTATATCCTCCTTTCAAGACACTATCCATTCCGTTCAACTGCTCTTGCAAGTCCTTTGCTGTCTCTGATAGAATTACAATGTCATCGGAGAACCTCAAAGTTTTTATTTCTTCTCCATGGATTTTAATACCTACTCCGAATATTTCTTTTGTTTCCATTACTGCTCGCTTAATATATACAGATCGGGGAGAGGCTACAACATTGTCTCACTTCCTTCCCAACCACTGCTTCCCTTTCATGCCCCTCGATTCTTATAACTGCCATCTGGTTACTGTACAAATTGTAAATAGCCTTTCGATCCCTGTATTTGAAACGTCCCCTTTGAAAAATTATACATCACTGTGCTTAAACTGAGATATAATATTTTTTAGCGCAATGCAATCTGACTTTCAATCATCCCTACAAAAGAATGGCCCTAACTAACAATTAACTATATCTTTCATGAATTACTAACCTCACAAAAATCTTCGTTATTTGAACTACTGCAGTACAGCAAACGCCAATACTGCCAGCTAAATAAAAGATTATAACTACTGAAGGCACTAACTACTGATAGGCATAGTTAGGAAATGAAATATTTTGATAGACAACAAACAATGTATTTACCTTAAAAGTGTTCAAAAGTCATAATATATATATAGCAGTTCATAATAACCTTGCTGAATTATCAACACACATGCAACCACTAACACTCCCAAGTTCTCACATACTTTGCATATATTATGACCAACAGAAACGAGTGCAGTGAAATGATACTTAATTTGAAGAACTGGTGTCTATACAATTATAAATTTACAACATAAGAATACAATTACAAAGGTACAAAGTACATCATTACGGAAAATGACAGTACAGATAACACTTGTAGTGACACAGGCTTTACAAAGGAATAGAAATAAACATATACACCAGTGTTACAGGAATTATGACATAAATAAATGTATAAAATAATGAGAATAGTTTTCGAAACATTAATTTCACAAATGAGCATTGAAACAGAACAGCATTAATGATGACTAAACATCTGTACAAAGTAAATAACATATTATTAGAAAAATTCTACAACATAACTCTTATTAGCTAAACACATAAAGACAGGAGAAGCACAAATTCACATAGCATAATAACACAGAAGTACAGGATAGGGTTTGTTTTCAGTGTGACATTTGGTACTGCAGTCCAACAAAATTTCATTCTGTAGATCTTTCCTCTTATTTCAACATTTGTTTCCACCAAAAATACCCTATCCAAGCATGCTTTCTGTATTTTGTTCATATCCTTTTTCAAAATACTTTTTTGGCCAAACCATTTTCTTATAGCTTCTTAGTACATTTATTCCAATTCTTGATATCTCGTTTTATTATATAGCATACCCCTTCTTAAGCTAACTTAAATCTACTGAGCTCAAATGCATAAACTGAGGCATAAGGCAATGCAACAACACAAATTAATTAACACAAACAGCAAAGAAAAAAATGCAATTCATTCTTTGTTATCTTGTTGTTGGCAAATTTTTTGTTGTACATTTATAATTTTCGAAAAATTCCTTATGTTAGTTATAAAATTTACTTACATAAATAATACAATTTACCTTTGTTAATCAATTCAATTTTTATTTTCTTATTGTTGTCTATTTTTCGTTGTACATTTATAATTCACTGAATTCTTCTTTTGTTAACTTATAAAATTTACTTAAATTAACAATACAATTTACATTTGTTTGCTAATTAATTTTTTTTTGTTGTGGATTTTTTTTGCCCATTTGTAATTACTATTGTCTACTTTTGTTAACTAAGGCATTTTACTTAGATTAGCAATACAATTTACCTTTTGTAAATAATTTATTTTTTATTTTCTTATTGTTGTCCATTTTTTTTGTCCACATATAATTTATTAACAATTACTTACGTTATTTAATGCATTATACTTATGTTGACAGTGTAATTACAATTTGTTCATAAATCAAATTTTATTTTGTTTTTGTTGCCCTTTTTTGTTGTCCATTTATAAATTACTAAAATTTACTTTCATTAACTTATACAGTTTACTCACCTTACTAATGCCTTATGATAATATATTTTACCTTAGCTAACTAATTCCTTTTTTATTTTCTTACTTCTGTCAATTTGTGCTGTTCATATATATTTTACTAATTATGCATTAGTTAACTTACACAATTTACTTACATAAACAAACAATTTATCTTTGTTAACCAATTCATTTTTTATTTTCAGATTGTTGTCCATTTTTTGTTTAATTATAATTTACAAAATATATTTTTGTCACCTTATACAATTTATTTACATAAACAATAGAATAAAACTTTGTTAATAAATTGTTTCCATATTCTCATTGTTGTCAATTTTTAATGTCCATACATAACATACTAATATTTACTTTTGTACTCTAATACAATTTAGTTACAATGTAATTTAGCTTTTTACAACTAATTTATGATTTATATTTTATTGTTGACCTTTCTTAGCTGTCCATTTAAAATTTACTGTAATTTAGTTTTGTTAACATATTTAAATTACTTTCATAAACAAAACACTTATCCTTAGTTACCTAGTCAATCTTCTATTTTTTATTGTTTTTAATTTCTCGTTGTCCACTTTTAATTTACTACTATATCCTTTTGTTATCTAATGCATTATACTTACAATTACAATACAATTTACCTTTGTTGACTAATTCATTTATTATTTAGTATTGGTGCCCATTTGTGCTGTTCATATATAATTTACTAAAATGACATTTATTAACTGATACAATTTACTTACAAAAACAACACAATTTTTCTTTGTTAACCAAATCATTTATAATTATCTTACCCTTGTGCATTTTTGTTGTATATTTATAATTTAATAATATTTACTTTCATCAACTTACGCAATTTTCTTACATTAACAGTACCGTTAACCTTTGTTAATAAATTAATTTTTTATTTTCTTATCGTTGTCTTTTTGTTGTCCATTTATAATTTACTAAATTAATTTTTTTAGCTAATGCATTATACTATCATTGACTATATACTGTACTTATGTTACTTAATTCAATTTTATTTTGATATTGTTGTCCATTTATGCTGTCCATTTATGTTTTACTAAAATTTAATTTTGTTAACTATTACAATTTACTTACATAAACAATACAATTTCCCTTGTTAACTATTTATATTTTTCTTATCATCTGCATTTTTGTTGTCCATTTACAATTTACTAAAATTTACATTTGTTAGCAAATGCATTTATTTACATTAACAATATAATTTTCCTTTGTTAACTAATCTATTTATTTTTTATTCTTGTCCATTTTTTGTTGTCCACTAATAATTAACTAAAATTTACTTTTGTAATTTTAGACAGTCTACTTACATAAAATATACTATTAACCTTTGGTAACTAAATAATTTAATATTTTCTTTTTGTTGTCCATTTATTGCTGTCCATTTATAATTTACTAAAATAAATTTTTTTAACTAATACAATTTACTTCTATAAACAATACAGTTTACCTTTGTTACTTAATTCATTTTTTATTTTCTTATTGTTGTCATTTTTGCTGTCCATATATATTTTACCAATATTGACATTATTAACTTATACTATACGATCTGAGCTACCGAAGCACTACTCATGCCCAGACATCATAGCTTTACTTCTCCCAGTATCAATATACTTTTGCTAACTAATTAATTTTTACTATCTTATTATTGCTCATATTTGTTGTCCATTTATAATTTATTAAAATTTAGCTTTTGTTAACCTGTACAATTAACTTACGTTAACAATACAATCTACCTTTGTTAACCCATTCATTTCTTTTTTTATTGTTGTACATATATAATTTACAAAAATTTACTTTTGTTAAGTAATGCATTATACTTACATTGACGATACAATTCACCTTTGCTGACTAATTCCTTTTTTTATTTTTTTATTGAAGATCATTTATTATTTACTACAATTCTCTTTTGTTAACTTATACAATTTACTTACATAAACAAGGCAATTTACTTTTGTTGTTTAATTCATTTTTTAATGTTCTTATTGTTATATATTTTCGATGTCCATTTATAATTTACTACAATTTACCGTTTTAATTTATACAATTTACTCACATAAAAAATGCAATTCAACTTTGTTCAATAAAATAAATTTATATTCTTATTGTTGTGCATTTTTGGTGTCTATATATATTTCACTATACTTCACTTTTGTTCACTTATACAATTTATTTATATAAACAAACCATTTTACTATTGTTATCTAAATCCCTCCTTATTTGTTATTGTTCCCATTTATAATTTACAAAATTTCACTTTTGTTGCCTTATACACTTTACTTACATAAACAATACAATGTACCTTTGTTAAATAATTCATTTTTATTTTCTTATTGTTGTCCATTTATAATTTCCTAAAATGTACTTTTGTTTACTTATACAATTTGTTTACATGTTCAATATGATTTTCCTTAGTTAACTAAATCATTTTTTATTTTCTTATTGTTGTCAAGTCTCTTTTGTTGTCCATTATTAATTTACTAAAATATCCATTTGTTAACTTATACAATATACTACATTATCTGTATAATTCAATTCAGAAAACTAAATAATATTTAAATTTTTTTATTGTTGTCAATTTAAGGTGCCCATATATAATTTACTAATATTCCCATTGCTTACTTATACAATTTACGTAATGAAAATTAAATTTTTCCATTGTTAACTAATTTTTTTAATGTGTTCTTGTTGTTGTCCTGTTAAAATTTACAAAAATTTACTTTTGTTAGCTAATACTATTTTATTACATAAACAATACAATTCTTTTTGACTAATTCATTATTTTTTTTATTATCGTCCATTTTTTTCTGAACATTTATCATTTACTACAATTTACTTTTGCTAAGTACTCCTTTATACTTACTTTGACAACACAGTTTACCTTTGTTAATTATTCATTCTTTATTTTCTTATTGTTGTTCATTTCTGCTGTCCATTTATTGTATACTAAAGTTTACTTTTGTTAACTAATACAATATACTTTCATAAATAATATAAGTTACCTTTGATAACTAATTCATTTTTTATTTTCTATTTGTTGTTCATTTTTTATTGAAGAATATTTACTTTTGGAAACTTATACATTTTAAGTACATAAACGATTGATTTTCCTTTGTTAATTAATTCATCTTTAATTTCGATTGATGTCCTTTTATTATTAACTAAAATGTAATTTTGTTTACTAGTGCAGTTTACTTACAGAAACAATAAAATTTACGTTTTTAAGTAAAAAATTTTTTCTTATTGTTGTCCACTTTTGCTGTCCATTTATAAATTACCACAACATAGTTTTGTTAACTTACGCAATTTATTTTCATAACCAATATAATTTACCTTCATTACCTAAGTCAGTTACTATACTCTTATTCTTGTGGATTTTCTAATTTTTGTCCATTTTGCTGTCCATTTATAATGATTAAAATTGACATGTGCTAACTTATACAATAAACTTACATAAACAATATAATTTACATTTGTACACTAATTGATTTTTAGTGGGATTTTGTTGTTCATTTTTGGTGTCCTTTTATTATTTACTAAAATTTACTGATCTTTACTTATACAATTTACTTACATACAAAAAAATGAATAAACTTTTATTAACCAAATTAATAATTTCTTCTTATTGTTGTCCATTTATAATTTACCTATATTTACTTTTCTTGATTTATACATTTTACTTAAATAAACAATGAATTAGCGTTTGTTAACTCAATCCATTTTTCTTTTTCTTTTTGTTGTCCATTTATGATTTACTAAAATTCAATTTTTTAAGTTATTTATTTTACTTACATACACAATACACTTTACCTTTGTAAATTAATTAATTTCAATTATCGTATTGTCTTGCATTTCTCTTTCTTTATTTATAATTTACTATAATTTACTATCTGGTACTTACACAATTTTCTGACATAACAATACATATACCTCTGTCCATTAAATAACTTTTTATAAACCTATTGTGGTCCACTTTTGTCCATTTATAATTTACTAAAATTAATTATGTTAACCAATGCATATACTTACAATGACAATACAATTTGCCTTTGGTAACTAATTCAATTTTTAATTCTTATTGTTGTCCATTTTTGCTCTACATTTATGATTTACTGAAATTTACTTTTGTTAACTCATACAATTCACTTAGATAAACAACACAATTTACCTTTGTTAACTAATTCAATTTTTCCTTATTGTTATGCATTTTTGTTGTACATTTATAATTTAGTAAAATTTACTTTTGTTATCTATTGCATCATACTTACATTGACAATACGAATTAAATTTGTCATCTTATTCGTGCTTTATTTTCATACTGTTGCAGATTTTTCGCTGTTCCAGTTACAATTTGGTAAAATTGACATTTGTACCATTTACTTAGATAAAAAAAACATTTTTCCTTTTGTTTACAAAATAATATTTTATTTTCTTATTGTTGTCCATATACACTCCTGGAAATGGAAAAAAGAACACATTGACATTGGTGTGTCAGACCCACCATACTTGCTCCGGACACTGCGAGAGGGCTGTACAAGCAATGATCACACGCATGGCACAGCGGACACACCAGGAACCGCGGTGTTTGCCGTCGAATGGCGCTAGCTGCGCACCATTTGTGCACCGCCGCCGTCAGTGTCAGCCAGTTTGCCGTGGCATACGGAGCTCCATCGCAGTCTTTAACACTGGTAGCATGCCGCGACAGCGTGGACGTGAACTGTATGTGCAGTTGCTGGACTTTGAGCGAGGGCATATAGTGGGCATGCGGAAGGCCGGGTGGACGTACCTCCGAATTGCTCAACACATGGGGCATGAGGTCTCCACAGTACATCGATGTTGTCGCCAGTGGTCGGCGCAAGGTGCAGGTGCCTGTCGACCTCGGACCGGACCGCAGCGACGCACGGATGCACGGCAAGACCGTAGGATCCTACGCAGTGCCCTAGGGGACCGCACCGCCACTTCCCAGCAAATTAGGGACACTGTTGCTCCTGGGGTATCGGCGAGGACCATTCGCAACCGTCTCCATGAAGCTGGGCTACGGTCCCGCACACCGTTAGGCCGTCTTCCGCTCACGCCCCAACATCGTGCAGCCCGCCTCCAGTGGTGTCGCGACAGGCGTGAATGGAGGGACGAATGGAGACGTGTCGTCTTCAGCGATGAGAGACGCTTCTGCCTTGGTGCCAATGATGGTCGTATGCGTGTTTGGCGCCGTGTAGGTGAGCGCCACAATCAGGACTGCATACGACCGAGGCACACAGGGCCAACACCCGGCATCATGGTGTGGGGAGCGATCTCCTACACTGGCCGTACACCTCTGGTGATCGTCGAGGGGACACTGAATAGTGTACGGTACATCCAAACCGTCATCGAACCCATCGTTCTACCATTCCTAGACTGGCAAGGGAACTTGCTGTTCCAACAGGACAATGCACATCCGCATGTATCCCGTGCCACCCAACGTGCTCTAGAAGGTGTAAGTCAACTACCCTGCCCAGCAAGATCTCCGGATCTGTCCGCCATTGAGCATGTTTAGGACTGGATGAAGTGTCGTCTCATGCGGTCTGCACGTCCAGCACGAACGCTGGTCCAACTGAGGCGCCAGGTGGAAATGGCATGGCAAGCCGTTCCACAGGACTACATCCAGCATCTCTACGATTGTCTCCATGGGAGAATAGCAGCCTGCATTGCTGCGAAAGGTGGATATACACTGTACTAGTGCCGACATTGTGCATGCTCTGTTGCCTGTGTCTATGTGCCTGTGGTTCTGTCAGTGCGATCATGTGATGTATCTGACCCCAGGAATGTGTCAATAAAGTTTCCCCTTCCTGGGACAATGAATTCACGGTGTTCTTATTTCAATTACCAGGAGTGTATAATTTACTACATTTTACTTTTGTTAACTAATGCATTGTACTTACATTGACAATACAATTTACCTTTGTTAACAAATACATTTTTACTTTTTTATTAAAATAAATTTTTGCTGTCATTATATAATTTACTAAAATTCACTTTTGTTTACTAATACATTTAACTTACATAAACAATCCAATTACCTTTTTAACTAAATAATGTTTTAGTTTCTAACTGTTGTTCGTGTATAATTTACTAAAATTACACTTTTGAAACTTATAAATTCTTCTTACATAAACAATAAAATTTATATTTGTTAACTAAATCATTTGTTAATTTCTTATTGTTGTCTGTCTATAATTTTGTAAAATTTACTCTAGTTAAGTTTTACATTTCATTTACATAAACATTACATTTTACATTTGTTAAATAATTAATTTTTTGTTTTCTTTTTGTTGTCCATTTATAATTTACTAACACAACCAATACAATTTACCTTTCTTCATTAATTCATTTTTTATTGTGTTACTGTTGTCCAATTTTGGGGTCCTTTTCTAATTTGCTAAAATTTACTTTTCCTTACTTATACAATTTACCTACATAAACAATACAATATACTGTCTAAACTAAGTCATTATTTATTTTCTGATTGTTGTCAATTTGTTGTTGTCCATTTATAATTTCTAGAAATTACTTTTATAAACTTATAAATCTACTTACATAAACAATACAATTTACCTTTGATAACTAATTCATTTTGTATTTCCAATTGTTGTCAATTTTTGTTCTTCATTTTTCCATTACTAAAATTTTTTTTTGGTAACTTAAATAATTTACTTACATTAACAATAGAATGTATGTTTGATGCCTAATTAATTTTTTATTTTCTTATTGTTGTCCTTTTTTGCTGTCCTTTTATGACTTACAAAAATTGATATTTGTTGACTTATTCAGTTTACTTATGTAAACAATTCAATTTACCTTTGTGAACAAAATCAATTCTTATTTTCTTCTTGTTAACTAATATATTATACTTACAATGACATCACAATTTAACTTTGTTAACTACTTCAATTTTAATTTCCTTTTGTTGTCCATTTTTCCTGTCCATTTATGATTTACAAAAATTTACTTTTGTTAACTTATACTATTTACTTACATGAACAATAGAATTTACCTTTGTAAACTAATTGATTATTTGTTTTCTTATTGTTCTCAATTTTTGGTGGCCTACTTATTATTTACTAAAATTAACAGTTGTTAAATATTACAATTTACTTACATAGTAAATACAATTTACGTTTGTTAACTTATTCACTTTTCTTCTTATCATTGTCCATTTATAACTTATCAAAATTTACTTTTGTTAACTTACACATTTACTTAGAAAGAATCTTACTTTGTTAACTAATTCATTTTTATCTTCTTATTGTTGTGCATTTTTGCTGTCCCAGTATGATATACTAAAATATACTTTCATTATCTCACACAATTGATTTACATTAACAATACAATTTCCTTTTTTAACGAAATCAATTTTTATTTTCTTACAGTCCATTTTTTGTTGTGCATTTATAATTTACGAATTTGTTGTCCATTTATAACTTACATATATTTACTTTTGATAATTTACACATTTTACTTAAATAAACAAACAATTAGCCTTTGTTTACTCAATCCATTTTTATTTTCTTATTGAGGATCATTTATAATTTACTAAATTTATTTTAGTTAACGTATTCATTATACTTACAAAACAATACAATATAATTTACTAAACTAATTCTATTTTAAATTCTAATTGTTCTCCATTTTTACTGTTGTTGTCCATTTGTAGTTTACTAAAATATACTTTTGTTAACATATACAAAGGATTCAATTTACCTTTGTTAACTACTTCAGTTATTATGTTCTTATTGTTGTCCATTTTTTGCTTTCCATGTACAATTTACTACAATACACTCTTGTTAACCTAAACAGTTCATTTACATAAACCAACGATTTCATTTTTACTTTCTTATTGTTGTCCGTTTATAATTTACTAAAATTAACTTTTGTTAACTTATACATTTTACTTAAATAAACAAACAGTTTACCTTTGGTAACTAATTCATTTTTTATTTTCTTATTGTTATGCATTTTTGCTGTCCAACTTTAATTTACTAAAATTTACTATTGGTAACTTATACAATTTACCTATATAAACAATACTATTTACCTTTATTAACTATTTCATTTTTGAATTTTGCTTTTTTTGTCCATATTTTGTTGTAGATTGACAATTGCCTAAAATTTACTTTTGTTATCTTATACAAATTACTTAGATAAGCCATTCAATATACCTTCATTACCTAAATCAGTTATTATATTCTTATTGTTGTGGATTTTTGATGTCCATTTATAATTTACTAAATTTTCTTCTTGTTAACTTATACAATTTACTTACAAAACCAATACAATTTACCTTTGTTGATGTAATTCATTTTTTATCGTTTTATTGTAGATTTTTCGGTCCATTTATAATGTACTAAAATTTACTTTTGGTAACTTATACAATTTACTTACATAAACTATACAACTTTTCCTTGTAAGCTAATTCATTATTTGTTTTCTTATTGTTGTCAATTTTTGGTTGTCCAGTTATTATTTACTAACAATAATGCTTGCTAAATTTTACAATTTACTTACATAATCAGTACAATTTACCTTTGTTAACTTATTCATTTTTTATTTTCTTATCACTGTCCATATATAACTTTCTAAAATTTACTTTTGTTAACTTATACAATTAACTTATTTAAAGAATACATCTTACCTTTGTTAATTAATTCATTTTTTAATTTCTTATTTTTGTCCATTTTTGCTGTCCATATGTAATTTAATAAAATTGACATTTCAATTTTCTTATTGTTGTCCATTTTTTGCTGATCATTTATAATATACTACAATTTACTTTTGTTAAGTCATACAACTTACTTAATAAAGACTTCAATTAGCCTTTGTTAACTTTTTAATTTTATACTAGACATGACGGTAGTATCAGTTCCCGAGAGAACAGTTACCTTGGATGACTATGAAGCTTTGCTAAAAATGAAATGATAATTAAATGGACACCCTAGAGGCAAACAGGCGTTGATGCACTTCATTAGAGACATGTTGAAAATGTGAGCCCCAACCAGGACTCGAACCAGGGATCTCCTGCTTACATGGCATACACTCTACCCATCTGAGTCACCAAGGGCACAGAGGATAGCGCGACTGCAGGGACTTATCCCTTGCACGCTCCTTGTGTGACCCACATTCCCATCTCTTAAGTGCACTAGAATGTGGGTCTCATGAGGAGCATGCAAGGGATAAATCCCTCCAGTCACACTATCCTCTGTGCCCTCAGTGGCTCAGATGGTTAGAGCATCTGCCATTTAAGCGGGAGATCCCGGGTTCGAGTCAAGGGTCGCGGCACACATTTTCAACATGTCCCTAACGAAGTACATCAACACCTGTTTGCAGCTAGGGTGTCCATTTAATTATCATTTTATTAATTTTTATTTTCTGATTGTTCTCCATTTTAGCTGTCCATTTATAATTCCAAACATTTTCTTTTGTTAACTTGTACAGTTTCCTTAGATAATGAATACAATCTACCTTTTTTTGGAATTTCTTTTTTGATTTTCTAACTGTGTTGTTCATATTTGTTGTCCATTTATAATTTACTAAAATTTGCTTTTGTTAACTTATAAAATTTACTTACATTAACAAAACAATTTACCTTTGTTAACTAATTCATTTTTATATTTATTGTTGTCCAATTTTGATTTTTTTTTTATAATTTACTTTTGTTAACTAATGCATTATTCTTACATTTACGATAAATTTATCTTTGTTAACTGATTCATTTTCTGTTTTCATATATTTTGTGCATTTTTTGCAGATCATTTATCATTTACTACAATTTACTTTTGTTATCCTATACAATTTAGTTACATGTACAATTCAATTTACCTTTGTTACCTAATTCATTTTTATTTTCTATTGTTGTTCATTTTAGTTGTCCATTTGTAATATACTGAAATTTACTTTTGTTAACATATACAATTTACTTACATAGACAATACAATTTACCTTTGTTAAATAATTCATTTTTTGTTTTCTTATTGTTGTCCATATTTTTGTCCACTTGTAATATGCTACAATTTTGTTAAGTTATGCAATTTACTTACATAAACAATACTATATATCTATTTTAACTAATTCATTTTTATTTTGTTGTTATTGTCCACTTATAATTTACTAAAATTTACTTTGTTAGCTAATGCATTTTATTTACATTAACAATACAATTTACATTTGTTAACTTATTCATTTTTATTTTCTTATTGTTGTCCATTTTTAATGTGTAGTTATAATTTACTAAAATGTTTTGTTTAACTTATACAATTTACTTCCATAAATAATACAATTACCTTCATTATCTAAATAATATATCATTAGGTAAAAGGGATAGTAGTTAGATTTTGTATGGTCAGGATCATTAGATCAATCTTATAGAAAATAAAAAATTGCTTGTTTTAGCAAATAATTTTTTCGTTTTTATTAGATTGGTCTAGTGGTCCAGATATACAAAATCTAACTACTCTCTTACAACCTAATAAATCTGCAATAGCTCTATGGTATTGTAATGTCGAGAATTTAACCTCAACTTCATCTTCCTGAAACTCAGTGGTGACAGAAGCTATTAAATATCTGTTGGCGACGAATTTAATTAATAGAGATAGCGGCTTAAGCTTGGGTAAATCGTGGAATACGCCACTTTCTATAATAAACTCACAAAGACGTCGCGACGGTGCAGCTCGCAGTGACACATCGATATCACCATGTGGATCGACCACGCAGTCACAGATCTAATTCCATGCATATATCATTCCTGTTTGCCACCGATCAACGTCTCTGGTGCCTTGTGTATCTGTGGTCGCACGCGCAGTGGTGTGTCTGCGGGTTTAAATGGACAGAGTAAGTGCTGGAGCGTCCACGCACTCTGCTGTTCCCCTCGCTGCGGTTCACTTCGTCGCTCTCTCATCTATGTCACTCACATTTCGCCAGCCGAAATGTCCCTACGCAAAAAGGGAGGCAAGCATGCTGTCGCCCTTGAGCTTCTGATGAAACGGTCGCAACGAAGAGTACTGTGCTGCAATGCTGTAAGAGCCAACATGTGGGGCATCTCGCAAAGTCATGCAGGGTACGGTTGTGTGTTTGAAGTGCGCGCAGGCGTATTATACACGTGAGTGCCCCAAGCCACGCAGTGTGGCTGCCAATTGCGTGAATTGCGGCGGTTCTCACGCGGCCAACTCACGCAGCTGAAGCTACATCAAAGACTTTTGACGTCAGGAGTCCGCCCTACACCCTGCGGCGCTCATCAGCGATAGCACGGTTGTACCGCACACCCTCCTCCATCCCCACTCTAGTGGAGTGAGCGGGCCGCGCCATCGTGAGGCCGCCTCGGACGATGCGTTGGCTGCCTTCCATGCTGCTTTTGTGACCGAGAGGGCCGCCTTGAAGGATGATCTCGCTGCTGTCCATCGCCAGCTGCAACAACTGCATGACGAGCTGCGAGCTCTCAAAAAGACGTCTGCCCCTATTGCCATCCACCGTCCGAGGCAGCCGGTAGGGATGGACGCCGCCACCGAGAAGGACTTAGCCCCTCTTCCCGCTAACGTGCAGTCGGCCAAGTTGTTGCCAATGGATGTGGAGCTGTCTGCTCTTTCTCTCAAAGGTGAGTCTGGCCAGGGGACGCTTGTTAAAGGGTCACACACTGCGACACCCTCTCTCATTGAGGCGGTGTTGGAGGCCACCCTGCCTGCATGCCTATCACTCCCACATGAGCGCAGCCTGCAGTCTGTGCTGCAGATGGTCGCCGTGTCGCTTCGTGATGGGTCATACCTGAACATGGACAATCCCTACCCTTTCTCTTCTCCAGACAGGCCCAAACCTTCTCCTCCTTATGAGCCCTATGATTCTGTCCGGCAGCAGAGGATTCTGCGTTCTCTAATATCGAGGAAGGACCTTAAGTTTATCAACAACCACCCTGTCTTCACGCCCTCTGACTGGAAACGTATTTTTGTGGTCTCAGCCAGATGCGAGGTTACAGGGGAGTCCTGTCATGTCAGCAGCAGTCTCCACTGTGTGACCCATCTACAGACTCGCCGTTTCCCCTGTGACCAAAGCGATCTAAGCATATCTTTGGGCCCTCCACCCACCATCAGCCATTAATGGCGTGTGTCCAGACTCAGGACAAATCCACATCACCCATTAGGACCCTCAGTCCGTCAGGTCACAAATCATGGTCACATCAGGTCCTGCAGGAGCAGTAGATTGTGCTTAGCCTGCTCCAGGCAGCACTTAGGAAGCTTGTCCAGCTGTTGCGTCTGCATCTGGAGTTCAGTCACCTTGGCTCAGTCCGAAGATGGCTGGATGGTATACAGCCGAAATATTAGAAGGAGAACTGAATTTTAAGTGGCTGTACGCCAGAGACTTTATGAAACATAGTATAATTTGTAGAGAATTCTCACAGTGTGAGAATTTGCTCTTTTCTGGTTTTTTAGGTAATCTTTGAGCTGATGGGTAACATATATGAATACTCTTCATATAATATGCTGCATGAGAAAAGGTAACTACATCCTTACCTACGAAATTATGTCAGAAGAAATGCTATTTCAATACGTCAAGATTTGAGAGTGCTTAATATCTGTAGTTTGCTTTTTTAATGCATTGTATTTAAGAGCGGAGTATAAATACCTACATCAGCATAGAATCAAAAGTGTAAAGCAAAGGTTTGAGCAGAAATTTCCTCGTCCTACAGTGCTGTCAGTTTGTGCTGGTTGCTGTTATGTGATTTCATATCAGTCATTAAAGAATCAAGTCAAAACATGCATTGGATAGACAACTAGTGAATACTGATGTAGACAAACAAAGAAATGACTGTCTCAAACAAGATGCTTTCAGCCTCCAGAGAGTGTGGAACATTGTTCTTCGTGAAACAATCATGAATGACTCCTTTGTGTAGGTTGGTAGTCTGTTGGGGTAATTCTAGCTACCTTTGCCTAACAGCTAGTTTTGACTTACACATCAGGCAACAATTTTAGACAATAAGAAGAAAACCATCTTCACCTCTGAAACCTCAAGTTGAACAATGTAGAGTTGCAAAATGGTTCTAAAGCTACATTAAAAATTTTGTCAACTGGCAGCCTGAATCAATGTTAATTTCGCACCTTACATGAGATATTGTACATATTAACAAGTAGATGGATATGTCACTGAAATACTTCGGTGACAGTGAGAAGATTTGCCAATCAAAATTTACAGTATGTAATGCAAAGGGATGACACTCAATTCGACAGTATTAATACACCGAACACCAAATCCTGCATGTCAATGAGCAAAAGGTGAAACAACTGCTGGAAGAAACACTTTATTTTGGGGCTGACACAAGTGGCACCACCACAGTCCACAAACAAAAAAATGCTTCTAACAGGGGTGGGTGACCCGCAGTAAGAGAGACAATGAATGCGCCAGGTGATACAGCGAGGGGAGCAGGTAGCAGCCCAGCGCTGCCTGCGACAGAGAAATTCTTTACAAAACTTCGTTGGGAAATTCCCAAATGGATACAAAATGACCAATGACGCAGTTGATCATGTTAAAGGCCAGTGGTATGCTCGTGATGTATGCGTGTAGCTTTTAGGTGTCAGGAGCAGGCACAAAATGTCCGATTGGCTGAAATAAACTTCGAAGGAGTAAAAGGGGCGATATTTCGATGCAGTTTAAAGGTAGTCCCTCTGTGATTGGCAGAGATAGTTTCCATAAGATGAAAGGCACTCTCCCATTGGTCCGAGAAAGCCCTGAGGTGAAGCATGTAAGAACACAGGTAGGGGACAGTTTGTTACAAAAGACACAGTACCAAAAACTTCGAGGACTCTCCTGTGAACCAGCGTCAAGTGTAGAACAGGGCGCATCACGCTCTGTACGATGCCGAAAGAGGAATTTTTCCTTGAACACTGCATTCACTTTGGCTGACATTCAGCTACAAATCAGCTGAAGAGTCGTTGAGCTCCAATAGTGGAGAAACGAAACAACCACGCAGTTAATTGTTCTTACAAGATCTGAGAGGACGTTGAAGTATGCACGCTGCTCCATCTATGCACTTGTATGTCGCCATATTTTCCAGAGTACTGATGAGTGCATATTTTCTCGCCTAAAGGGAAATGTAGGACAGTTTCAGCTGATAAAATCAGTAAAGATTTTGACTAGGTTTTTATAGGTTTTTGAGAGAGCGAGAGCAGCCATGCATTCAACGGCACGTCACAGCTAAAGATAAATGCTGCTGGCAGAGGCGTAAAATTGTTGGATCACCAGTTTGCATCCAGTGTGAACTCGAGCAACCTTGAGTAATCTTTTGCTCATCTTGCCACAAAAACTAAACATCCTCCATAGACTTTATTGTCATCTTAAATAGCACTGAACTTAGAATGGAATCGGATGATTTGTCTTAATATTGATTAACTCAGGGAAACTTGAAACTTTTGTGTTTTGAGTAAAAATAGTTTGTGTATGACCTTTCTAGAGCGCGCAAAGTCATTCAAGGCGTTTTTGAATTGGTTTGAGTACCCACAAACTGTAAACGGTGTTGATAAAGATGTGATAATGGCATAAAAGACTTTCTATGATATTGTGGTGACGCATCAGGTCATATAACTTCATGTTGACTAGAGCTCAGGCTAGTGCAAATAGTGAAAGACGCGGGTCAGTAAGATGGTCTGAGATGTCGGAGGACGTATATCATTGCATGTAGAGCAACCTGAAGATCTTAATAGCATAGAAAATGACGTACAATAAAATATGTCGAATGCGAGTCACGAAAACGAACGAAGATATAATGCATGCAGTAATGGTTGCAGTTTCGCCATCGGTATCTCTGGCTGAGACTGCACAAAACCTAACAGATGACGGATACAGTGGTTCTTCGGTAGGTTGAAGTAAATGTTGTAGTTCCGAATCAAATGGGACAGTTTCCTACGGAAAGAATGTAAGTGCATCAGCACTATGCCCAGAAGTCTGTGAGACATCACATGAAAGACGTGAGCGGCACAATTTACACCAAATGGTGACAGATGACTATGGCGAAGAGTGTGATAGTGTGTTCGCAAGGTCACTATTATTGTCAAGCAACCAAGTGAAACGATGAGACCAGGGTCAGCAGACTTAAAAACAGAAACAAAAGCTTGATCAGCAGACTAAAAAACAGAAAGAAATGCAGAGTTAACCGTCTTACACAAACAAATGCAGGTTTAGTGGCCACAAATCCTGCTTTAAATGGTCTCAAGATTGAAACCAGTGCTGGGTTCGAAAAAGTTCGCAAAAGATCAGCAAAAGATGCCAACGGAAGTTAATGAACAGTTTATTGAAATCCGGAAAGAGACGAGGGGCTGGCGCGAACTAATTCTATCGGTTAAGACCGATCAGAAAAAGATGCGTACTGACACTGGCCAGGTGCAGATTGCAGTGTCTAATATCAACCAAAGAGTTGATAATTTATCGCATAAGGCATCTGGTAAAGCGCAACAAATCGTGGAAGAACTCAATGTCAGAAAACGCGTCACACGAGCAGCGTTGAAAAGATTCGATACACGCATTGTAAACATCGTCTGGAAAAATAAGCTTCAGTTTGAGCAGCTTCATACAGAAATTAAGCAGTTTATTGCGAACCGTACAGAAATCATTAGTGAGGCGATGGAATCGGTATTATAATCTAACATAGTGGTGGAAAAAAATCCAGAGGTAATCAAGTCCGTTATGCAATCTTCAGTGTCTGTTGCGGAAACACAAAAAATTCATGAGATTCTACTTGTATGTCCACAAGATGTTGCGTCAGTATTTTACGATCGGAAACAGAAGCAAATAGTAGAAGTACAGTTGAGACGGGTAAGCGAATCAGGTAATGTACGTTCACAGCAGACAATGGTGCGAGAAGCGGTAACAGGGCGCATATCAACAGAGCGGCAGCCGACCCTCCGAACGTACGCGAATGGCGCGATAACAGAGCAGTTTATTGTATCACACGTACCAAACTCTCAATTTACTAGTTACAGTACAACAGGCCATATACCGAAGATCAATATGAAGCAAGTACAAAGTCAAAACACTGATCCAGTAACGGGAAATTTAAACGTATCTTCCAGTCCGATACATGAGGAACGGCACAGTTTAGATAACTGCAAACCACTGTGTAGATGCGAGGCTAGATGAGACTCAAATATGTCGTCTCAGGATCCAAGCGTTGTAGTGCGAATAAAGGAAAACATGACACAATTTTAGGGAACAGAAAATTGTGCGAAAACACAAATGCCGTATGGTGCAATAGAAAAATTTGACAATGATAATTTTTTGACAGTCAGAAAATTCCAACATTAACTGCTTACACTCCCGCACGTCTATACATCAGTTCCAGATCGGTTTACCAGAACATTGGCCACTTAGACATGAACTTTATTTCATTTGTGGTCATATGGAAGGCGCTATAGCGGAAACGATACAAAGAGTCTCTGAAAACTGTCAGTCGTATGAAAAATTTAAGTCTACATTCTTGAAGCGATATTGGTCAGCAGTATCCCAAAATAGGATAAATATGAATTGTTACAGAAGGCGTCACTTGAAAATTCGGGAGAAAAGAAGCCAGTTAGATCTTTTTTGAAGAAATGACGAAAATGAATCAGTGTTTAGGCAATCCATACAGTGAAGGGGAACTGACAAGTATGTGCACAATGAAGTTACCCTTGCTTTGTTAGCAGTTGTTGGGTGGCAGAGCTAGAGATAATATACAGGCATTTAAAAGGCAGTACCAGTACTGATACACAGGTCAGACGATGTATATAGGACCAGGACGTATGAAGAGGTCGTAGAGTCATATGATAAAGAAAATGGGCAAATAACTTCATCCCAGAACATTCAGATGACAGGTGTAAAGAGTAATAAGGAGAATAAGGTGACTGTATGAAACCAATGGGAAATTCAGGCCAAACACATTGACAGGTTAACATGACTCGATAGAGGAGACTTTAATGCATGAAAATGAAACTAAAGCCCCTGAAGAGGCGCAACCGATTGTTCGGGTTGAGGTAGGTGGCACGCTTGTAGATGTCGTCCTTGATACGGGAAGCGAAATTACGGCGATTTCGGAAGTACTTATTGAGAAATATAATACTGAACATGCGCTACCAGTGTTGTGGACGAAACGTGTTAAAGTAAACGATTATGGGTTCGTCGACGATGATTACTAGACATACGCCTGTAACTTTTTCTGTTAGGGGCATGATATAGAAGCGAACATGGTAACTGTGCCTGAACTGTCTGTGCCCATAATCATAGGAGCCGGTTTCATGTGTCAAATGTGTGTCACATTCAATATGGTCGAAGGTTACATGATGCTCGGGAAGGTACGTTGTACTTTTGAAGAAAAACTCAGATATAAAGAGATGCCAGGTACTTACAAACAACTGAATATGCAACCGGATCTGTATCAATAGGAGGACAGACATTCACGATATAGGTGGGCGAAAGAAGCAATACAAGCAGATGACGATGTAATGGTGGTAACTCATCAAGAAACAGATAATAAGTTGCTACAGGTAAGGAATATTTCAGATACAGACAAAGCCGAATTAGAAGGAGTATTACGGCAAATCCCGAGGTGTTTCTGCAACACCCCAGTGCCATTAAGAAATTTCAATAAGAAATCAAGATTAGAGATCACAAGCCACTTCGAGTACTGCCATACACTATTCCACTGAGTTACTGAAGATGAGTATTTTCACAACTACACAAGATGCTAGATGATGACATTATTGAAACTTCAACTTCAACATACAACAGTCCATTGAAAATTGTGGATAAGAAGGATGGAAGTATTAGGTCACTGATGCACGACAAATAAATTCCATTATCATTCATGAGACCGATCGCACTGAAAAATTGGATGAGCTTTGATAAAAGTTCCTAGGGCTCCAGTTTTTCTATTCTCTTGATTTGGGTTTTCAACGCATTTGGACCAAGTTGTCAGTTCAAAAAGCTCCCTTTAGGTTGATCATATCCTCTGCTGCCATTATAAGAGGTTTAGGAAAAGTATTGGATAAAGAGCTCCAACAGCGTCTCACATGTTACCTCGATGATAAAAAAGTGGCTCTAAGCACTATGGGACTTAACATCTGAGGTCATCAGTCCCCTAGGCTTAGAACTACTTCAACCTAACTAACCTAAGGACATCAGACACATACATGCCCGAGGCAGGATTCGAACCTGCGACCGTAGCAGCGAGTCCGGACTGAAGTGCCTAGAAGCGCTCAACTATAATGGCCGGCTACCTCGCTGACATATTAGTAGCAGAAGCTTCATGGAAACTCCATAATGAGGTGCTCAATAAATCGCTAAGGCCATTAAAAGAATATGGAGTAGCTGTGAACATAATGAAGTCCAGGATTGGGAATAAAAAGTAGAGTTTTTAGGCCATATTATTACTGAACAGGGAATTGAACCAAACCCTAGCAAACTGCAAGCAATACAGAAAGAAGCACTCCATACAACAGAAAGACGTTGCGTGGCTTCTTGGGAGTAATTAACTTCATTTGGACAGAATCCCTTGCTACCCCACGTTTATATGCGTTCACTACCAAACACATGCCCTGGGTGTGGGATGCCCAAGCAGAACAGGAGATCCAAAAACTAAGAAAAGTCACTGGTAAAGACACTAGTTATAACTAATCCCGATTTGACGAAGGAATTCAGCATGGCGACCAACAGGGCTAAAACAGGTTTGGGTGTGGTACTTTTTCAACAATATGAAGAAGACAGACACTGGATAGAAAAAAATGATAGCTTTCGCTAGTCGAATAGTTACCAAAACGTGAAAAAAATTAGTCGATCACAGAGTTTGAAGCCTTGGAAGTAGTATGGGGTTTCATATATTCAGATACTTCCTGTTTGGTCGAAAAGCCAATGTTTTTACTGACCATAAGGCCCTACAATCTATGATAAGTGCAAACATATTGACAGGAAGTTTAGGTCGGTGGATGTTAACGCTCCAGGAATATGATTTTCGAATCACCTATGTGCCTTGGCCATCAAACATCATAGCTGATCTCCTCTCCAGTTTGCCAGAAGGAGCTAACGAACATAGAGTGAGTAATACAGAGGAAGAGCAAGCAGCCATGCAGAACTTGAAAAATATAGCATTTAAAAATTATGTCACCAACACATTAAAACAGATAGGCAGAGAACAAGATGAAGACCCATATCTCGCCACAGTTAAAGCTAAGTGGAAAAACCATGAACCAAGGGCTGTTAATCAATTCTATATCATAAAGGACAACGCCTTTTTCTACAGACGTAATACAGATACATGTTTATGGGTTGCATGTATACCATAGGATATGATAAATAGGTATATTTGGCATACTCATTGAAGTAACAGTAATTTTAGTCCTAAGAAATGTTTTTTAAGATAAAAGATGTCTTGTCACTTCACAAATACGAAGCAAAGAATCAGACAGGTTCTGAATAAATGTAAGAAATGCCAGAGAGCTAAACATGTAACTTTTCAAATGAGACCACCAATTTTCTGTATCATTCCGGAGAAACTGAGACACATAGCAGCAACAGATCTCATGGGGCCATTACCTCGTACACAGAGAGGTCATGTATTCATTTTCGTGGTCCTAGAATTAATGTCGAAATACGTGACGTTTACTCTCTTGAAGAAAGGAACTGGGAGCAATATGAGGAAAGCACTGACAAGATTTCCTTCGAGAGGTTGGTCGTGTCGATAAAATGCTGTCAGATAATGGACCATAATATCGTTCCGCACAGTGGCAAAACACTCTGCGACGGCATAAAATCAAACCTATTTATATTTCCAAATATATGCCATGCGTCAACCCAGCTGCACGAATAATGAAGGATTTGGGAACCCTCTGTCGTTTGTATTGTAGCAAGCAGCATAATACATGGAACAGACATTTGACTGACTTCCAGGAATTGGTAAAGGAATTGTCACATAGCAGTACTTTATTACCTCCAATAGCTGTTCTGAAACATAAGCCAGCACCAGATAAATCCTGGAAATAATTAAATTCTCACCAGTACCTGGAGTACAAGATCGACATCTAGTAAAACTGGCATTGAACAATTCGAAAGCTGTGGCGTTAAGTAGAAAGAACCATGTGGATAAAACGGCAACATCACGAGTATTTTCACTAGGACAAAAAGTACTTATGAAAACCTACCATCCCTCTAGCAAGAAGAAACATCAAAGCCATAAATTCTTTTCGATATACAAAAGCCCTATGGAAGTAAGTAAATATGTTCATGATAATTCAGTTGAATTGATTAACCGAAAATCAAGAAAATAGTTGTGCTTGCACCATGTAACTGACTAGAAAGTATATAAATGGTAAAACAGTAAATATTAACTCTACAAGAAACATTACATGTATCATATATCCAGATTGCAATAAAAGCGAATTCTTTAAGTCAACGACTTAAGAAGCTAAGAAAATGCATACAAATAAGAAAATTTTAATTTGTACTTATCTCATTAAAATAAATTCGTTAACTTTCTCAGTATATTAGAAGGATTGTTGTCAAGTAGGAACAATAAAGTAAGAACTAAAGTAAGTCTTCTGCAGAGGAAATGTGTTATGGGGAATGAGAAGAAAAAAAAAACGAGAAAGATAGAGATTAGCATTTGAATAGTTTGACGAAATAGTAGTAGATTCTCCCTTAACATGTAGTGTAAAATAGAAAGAAGTTGATTTTTTTGTGATCGAAAGGAAGCCAAGAAATTATGTGCTTAAAGAATTATATAAGAAGGACAGTGGACATCTGGTTGAGGAGATATTTTGGGGGAAAACGAGAAGCATTTATGATATGTAGGAGTTACCACAAGTTGATATTAAATAGAGATATGAGACAAATAGACATAACAGATTGTTATTGGATAAGAAGTAAGAGAGTGTAACACCCCACCCATTGCTTGTCCGCCTTTTGAGTGTGGTCCCCCTGACAAACAACTTACAGAGAAATTGTGAATGGAACTGTATGCAAAAATGATAACGCTAGATTTAAATGTGGCCCTGTCGCCCCTAATTAATCTGCAGTGGTAGTGTTGACGATAAATCACACCTATTTTTACTTCCAAACATGAACGATCACGAACACTTAGGGTGTTCAATGACATCAAACACATACACATAATAAAATAAAGCAAAAGGGTGAATTCAGTATCAACTACTGAAAGTAAAGGCTCTACTGAATCACAATAATTTTATTATAACCTTCAGATCAATGTTGAATTAAACGCAATGAACAATTTACAAATTATCCTCCTAACTGGCATTGGCAGTAACTGTGTTAAAATCGGTCCAAAACGCGATCTATTATATACACGAAGAACCACTACACGCCAAAGTACTGTGAAACCTCTGTGGAAACAGCAATTGCAATTGATCAAGCTATTTAACGTTACTCCTAACAGAGGCCGAAACGCGAGTGATCTCACCGTAATATTCCTGTCTCCGACGGCGACAGTGCGGCCATGCGAGAGCCATGTGGCGTCTCGGAAAGTACAATCCTACAGTATTCGAACACCAGACCGCTGTCAGTAAACTTCTCTAATTGCGACAATGTTTCCGTCAGCAATGAGCTGGCGCGGCTAACATCGTCTAAGAGCGAAAGACTGAGAGGGGAGACGACTTGGCTAACGTCCTCTCAGTACGAGAGCCCAGAACGGAAGACCTCTACCGAGAGTCCAGCAAGATCGCTATTCACCTCTCTTTTCTCACCTCAACTTTTACTGAGTGAACCACATCACTAAAAGTTCTCAAAACACCGAGTTTCCAAGTGCCGACCAATGTACGGCCTGGGAATAGAACTCTTTTCCACAATTCTTTTATTTCTACAAAATTTCACAAGTAAACTCCTCCCACGCCAGCTGGGAAGAACCACAGCTGTGGGCAATAACACATTTACTTGAAGTTTTCTCCCAAGAGACCACTCGAGATTCCACATCGTAGCGAACACAGATTCTCGCACAGAATGTCTCTGTGGCCTCTCTAAACGGATTACAGAAATCCCCCAGTTCAACATTCATACCGTCAGGATGTGGTCTCCGGCGGCTAGGCGTGGACAGCCGAGCTCTGTCTCGCATACTGCCTTTCCACAAAATCTTATAATTACAAAATCGCGGAATTCTCGCGTGCCGATGCGTTTCCACATAGATTTCCTACGCCGTAATTTAGAGTATTACTACAACAAAACCTAAAGCGTCACGTTAAATGGGCTCATGTAAGGTGCAAGGCTGTTGCCAGCTTACAAGAGAACTGAATTACTAAGGAAAGCGAGGAACATGTCATTTCTTGGGAGTATGTAGACGGAGTGTTGTAAGTTACCACAGGGACGATTTCAATAAGGAAGAGTAAGATAGAGGGAGAAAGTAATATAAATGTTTACTGTTTAGAAGAAGGAGATAGGGATAACTACAACTACTAAAAGTACAAGCTTTAGAAAAATGGAATTGGACAGTGGAGAAATTTTTAAAAAGGAAACAAGAATTAGGAATATATGCATTTTGTTCTGTTAAAGCTTATACCCGAAAGAAGAGATTGCAGAGAAAAAGACACTTGAGTCGGAGTCAAGGTGCGTAGTTCTTATGATCATATGATGTAACTGTAGTTGGGACAAAAAAAACAGACCTACTAATGCACCAACCTTCATCACCATCAATTTTCCTCTTACTATCCATCATGATGAAGATGAGGAAACCACTACCTTTATACAAATAGTGAAAGAAAGGGGAAAGAAAAATGTACATATGTAATGGGTGAAACATCCCCTTAGAAAAATTGTACATGAATGTGCTTAAACTGAAACACAGTATTTTTTTTTATTGAACCGCAATATGACTTTCAGTAATCCCTACAAGAGAATGGCCCTGACTAAATTAACCTACACGTCTCACAAATCACTTACCTCACAAAAATTTTCGTTACTCAAACTACTGAAATACAGCGAGCGCCACTACTGCCAGCTAAATAAAAGATTCAAACTACAGAAGGCACTAACTACTGATTGGCATAGTTAGCAAATGAAAGATTTTGATAGAGAACAAACAATGAATTACCTCAACAGTGTTCAAAAGTCATAATGTACACTCCTGGAAATGAAAAAAAAGAACACATTGACACCGGTGTGTCAGACCCACCATACTTGCTCCGGACACTGCGAGAGGACTGTACAAGCAATGATCACACGCACAGCACAGCGGACACACCAGGAACCGCGGTGTTGGCCATCGAATGGCGCTAGCTGCGCAGCATTTGTGCACCGCCGCCGTCACTGTCAGCCAGTTTGCCGTCGCATACGGAGCTCCATCGCAGTCTTTAACACTGGTAGCATGGCGCGACAGCGTGGACGTGAACCGTATGTGCAGTTGACGGACTCTGAGCGAGAGCGTATAGTGGGCATGCGGGAGGCCGGGTGGACGTACCGCCGAATTGCTCAACACGTGGGGCGTGAGGTCTCCACACTACATAGAAGTTGTCGCCAGTGGTCGGCGGAATGTGCACGAGCCCATCGACCTGGGACCGGACCGCAGCGACGCACGGATGCACGCCAAGACCGTAGGATCCTACGCAGTGCCGTAGGGGACCGCACCGCCACTTCCCAGCAAATTAGGGACACTGTTGATCCTGGGGTATCGGCGAGGACCATTCGCAACCGTCTCCATGAAGCTGGGCTACGGTCCCGCACACCGTTAGGCCGTCTTCCGCTCACGCCCCAACATCATGCAGCTCGCCTCCAGTGGTGTCGCGACAGGCGTGAATGGAGGGACAAATGGAGACGTGTCGTCTTCAGCGATGAGAGTCGCTGATGCCTTGGTGCCAATGATGGTCGTATGCGTGTTTGGCGCCGTGCAGGTGAGCACCACAATCAGGACTGCATACGACCGAGGCACACAGGGCCAACACCCAGCATCATGGTGTGGGGAGCGATCTCCTACACTGGCCGTACACCTTTGGTGATCGTCGAGGGGACACTGAATAGTGCACGGTACATCCAAACCGTCATCGAACCCATCGTTCTACCATTTCTAGACCGGCAAGGGAACTTGCTGTTCCAACAGGACAATGCACGTCCGCATGTATCCCGTACCACCCAACGTGCTCTAGAAGGTGTAAGTCAACTACCCTGGCCAGCAAGATCTCCGGATCTGTCCGCCATTGAGCTTGTTTGGGACTGGATGAAGCGTCGTCTCACGCGGTCTGCACGTCCAGCACGAACGCTGGTCCAACTGAGGCGCCAGGTGGAAATGGCATGGCAAGCCGTTCCACAGGACTACATCCAGCATCTCTACGATCGTCTCCATGGGAGAATAGCAGCCTGCATTGCTGCGAAAGGTGGATATACACTGTACTAGTGCCGACATTGTGCATGCTCTGTTGCCTGTGTCTATGTGCCTGTGGTTCTTTCAGTGTGATCATGTGATGTATCTGTCCCCAGGAATGTGTCAATAAAGTTTCCCCTTCCTGGGACAATGAATTCACGGTGTTCTTATTTCAATTTCCAGGAGTGTATATAGCAGTTCATGACATCCAGTCTTACGAATTTCAAAACTCCGCCATCTCTCTCCCCACATCCACCACCGCTTGCGGCTCACCTCCAACTGCGCAACACAACGTGCTGTTCACATCCAGCTACCCAACACTACAATTGCTGACAACAATGCAAACTAGCCACAGACTGCACAGAGCACAGCCAGTGATTTTCATATAGAGCGCCACACGGCGTTACCAATATAAAAGCCTAAACAGCCTACTTACATAGTCCCCATGCTCCCCACATAAAATTTTACAAATTGTTTTGTGCAGTGGCTAACACATATTTGTTAAAACTTTTCCACAATTACAACAACAAAGAAATCAAATGCACGCACTTATTGATACAATGTTGGTCAAAAGCTAAAATTTTCTCACAGTCCATAAAGAAAGTCCTGATCATTCATCACAGTAAAATTGCACTTTTTTTCTCAAAGTCTGAGCAGTAAAAGAAAATGCACAAGGAAGTAGTGGATTTCCATGCAGTCTTGAAGAAGTAGTGTCGTTCTTCAATGGAAAGACAGTGCTGACTCTCGACATGCAGACAGGTAATGGACCACAACAGAGCAAACCCACAGCATAGTCAGTCGAAGTTTTGAAGAATATTGGTATGTAGGTCATCACAGAGCAGACCCACTGTAGTCCTGGTAGATAGTATGGCATTGATGGGCCACCAGAGGTGCAGACCCACTGCAGTCCTTGTAGAAATAATGGTATTGGCGGGCCATGAAAGATGCAGATCCACTGTAGTCCATGTAGAGACGGCCAGCAGCAATCTGTTGCGACTGTGCAGGTGCACAATCACCATCGAAGAGTCTTGCGCAGAATATAGCAAGTCCATAAACCACCACTTGTGTACGCACAAAGTGTTTGGAATTGTCCTTAGAACCAGCAATGCTGTTAATCAGTCCTTTGCTGAATTATCAACACACGTCCAAACACTAACAGTCCTCCTTTTTTTCACATATTGTGGATATACTATGACCAACAGAAATGTGTACAGTGAAATGAATGCTTAGAAGTTACTTAATTAGATTAAATGGTGTCAATTACAATATTATAACATGAAAATACAATAACAAAGGTACAAAATACGACATTAAAGAACATAACAATACAGATAACATTTGTAGTAATACAGGCTTTACAAAAGAATAGAAATAAACATGTATATCTGTGTTATAGGAATTATGATATAAGTAAATAAATAAAGTAATGAGAATAGTTTTCGAAACATTAATTTCACACATGAGAATTGAAAGAGAACAGAATTAATCATGTCTAAACATCTTTACAAAGTAAATAACATATTATCAGAAAAATTGTAATTGTAACTCTCATCAGATAAACACATAAAGACAGGAAGAACACAAATAAACAAGGGTACACAAACACATAGCGGAATGATACTAAAGGACACGATAGGGTTTGTTTTCAGTGTGACATTTGATACTGCAGTCCACCCTAAACTTCATTCCATATATCTTTCCTCTTATTTCAACATTTGTTTCCACCAAAAAAATCCTATCCAAGCAAGCTTTCTGTATTTATATGTTCACATTTTTCTTACGTCATTATTTATTTTCCATTATATTACCTCATCATTTATTTCCCAGAAAATCCTACCTATACCTTCTTCCTGTATTTTTTTGTATAACTTCTCAATGCATTTCTTCCAATTCATTGCAACTCATTCTCGTATATAGTCTACCCCCTCTTAAGCTAACTTAAATCTACTGAGCTCAGATGCTAAACTAAGGGATGAGGCAATGCAGCAGCACAAAAAATTAACACAAACAGCAGTGACAAAAACAATGCAAATTGGCAAAGCAATTGCAATATTACAACTAATATGAGCCAATGTGCAGCAACAAGAAAAATAAATCAGTAGTAAAACTGGCTTAACAGAGTAATACAAAGTAACATTCAGTAACATTATGCCTGGCAAACAGCAGCAGCAAATGCTATAACTTATATCTAAACATGACACAGCTCTATCACAAAAAATAGTAGACTAAAGACAACAATGCAGATAAGGGAAATGTCTATTCACATCTTAATATCTGTGTCATTAAAGTGGTGTACCACAAGAAGTTATTCTACCAAAAATATTACCAAGTAGTTGAATAGAAAATTATGTATGCAGTAACTGTTATTAATCCCTTCTTATTCTTCTTTCCTTTCCAAAGTGCTCCTTTTTCGAAGAATGCGGATCATAAAATAATTATTTAATAGATCTGTTGACAGAATGTGTTCATATTAGCAAACGCATTTAATTTAATTTTATAAAATCAATGCTGCAACACAGCTGGAAACCAGATATCAAATGAAATAAGCAACTGTGTACAAAGTAAAGCATAAAATAATCATTCAGTAGTCATGAGGCATTTCATAAGTTAGTAGAAATTCTCTCAATTCTCATAGAAAGACACTTGTCATAATCAGGTGTGCAGATGTACAAACATTTCCCATCAATTCATAAGCATTTCAGTATGTAGCACAAAGTATGAGTAATCATATGTTTTCAAGTAATGAGCGTGTCATATTTGCGCTACTTTCTACAAAGGAACGTCAATAGCGGGGTTAATGGCCTTTTTTTGCTCCACCTGTGTCTCTGAAAGGCACACACTAATGGCTTTTTCCCAGGTGACCATCACGCAGCTGGGTGCCCACCACGCATTACGTGAATGTCATTTAACTCTCCTGCCGAAATATTTACGACAGCAGTTTGCACTACAGCGACAGTCTCATATAAAAAAAATTCACAGGTCGAGCATTTGCGTTACAAATGTGTAGAAACAAAATCCTATAAATACAACAGTGTCCAAAAAATTTTCAGTGGCATTGTGATACATTAACACATTTACACACATTTCATAACTCTTTAAAGTACGAGTCTTGGTTTCCATCACCCTTTCTCACAAGTCAGAGTCCCTAACCACTACTCCTTATTCCTTATCTTATTACACATATACATATTCATCAACACGTCTTCAAAATTTCCTCATAATAAATACAGAGCATAATCAAATTCCTCATATGGCATCTCATTGATCATAAACATACCACAACAGCATAATACATATCGTCATCGTAATAATAAATCATAACAGATCAATCACATCTCAAAATCGTCGTAGCTTTCTGGATATTTTAAAACCCAAAAAAATCTTTGCTCATTTCAAAAGTGCCATCTACCTCAAACGTACTTTAAAAATCATGATCCCATACCAAATACACCATTCAAAGTTCTTATGGTATCACAATGGTTCCGAAAAATATGAAGGGTTTACACAGTAGAGACAAAATACAATTTCGTAAGTGTGAAGTTATCCAGCTGTGTAATTGCGTAAATATCTGTCACTGATGTAGTAAAATAAAATGTTTGTCTCTCTCAGTTAAATGATCAGATAGCTGTGTAATTTATATGTTAGAGAAATATAGCACCGATGTGTAAAGTTGTATAAGCAAATACCATATTAGCTAGGGCTCCATGTGTTTGCTCGACACATGGTACACAAAGTAAGTGTGTACCCCCTGAGGATTAATGTAATTTTACCCTCAGGTGTTACAGATTACAGAAATGGAATGAAATGTATCACGGAAAACTTTCTTTTTAATTCAAAAATCTTTAAAAATAAATGTTTTAAGTACAAAATTAATCACTCAAAAGCGTGTCCTGTTCCGCTAAATGTGCGTCTTGCTGTAAGATAATTCTGTAGAAATGTCGTAGTCATCGTCCTCTGTAAGCAAAGCTCTGCAGAAGGCAATGTACTTACCTCATCATAAACGAATGTGAAATGCTTTGCGTATAGATATCGTAGTTATTACGTACCTTACCATGATCAAGAAAGTACTATATTCTAACGTATTGTTGTGCTACGGAAAAGGCTATCTCATTGTAGCTATACCACAAAAGTTACTACTAAAACATGTTTTACTTTCCAGAATAATACAGAAAAACTGAGCACATGTGAAACAGCTACACCGCAAAAGCAACAATGTAAATTGTGTCACATATCAGTAGCATCGTGATATAATCATGTAGCTGTCAAATAAACTAACCACTCTGTCCTCTGGTATCTCTCAGAAAGTACTTTGAATCCAGAATGTATTTTCAAGTAAACCAAAATGTAGCATTAAAATCTCATTTGCAGTACCGGTACATGTTCTAAGTATGTTAGCCTTATAGTCGTTACGTAATCGTGCAACTAACAAGCAAAAATGTACACACATTAATACTGTGTCGTCTGTTCACTATAACAATGCACCCATAAATACTGTCTAAATATGTTCCCTAGGTTCTAGACTGGATAGTGAACTCCAAATCCCGCCGGTTCGGATGCAGTTCAGGTCTGTTGTTACGATCATATCGTCTGTCGTCATGTCGATAGATTCCATAGTGTCTTCCTTGTCGGTCACGTGGTGAAGAATTTCTCCCTGAATCGTAATTGCGTGCTGGACCGTTGCGTCTAAAGTTATTCTGTCTCCCTTGATAATAATTATTTTGGTTCCCATATTGTCTGCTTCTCTGATTGTCTTTGTGATAGTCACTACTGCGGAGAGGTGATCTTCCCCTTATTACTACTCTGCCAACGGTTGTCATACGGGTGGTGTCTGTTTTGGTTACTTATTGTGTTGTGAGAATAGCCTTGTCGTGTCCAGTTATTATTTCTTTCATTGCGGAATTGTGACGGATGTGACCTGTAAATGATGTGTTCCTGTTTTCGCGTTCTGCGATTGTTAGTGTCAATTTCTAATTCTTGTAAGAGTCCCTGAAAAGCTTCAATGTCGTCTTTGCAACGTCCTGCCAAAATAATATGTCGTAAATGTTCAGGTAGTTTGATTAAGCAAACGCTGATGAGTTCTGAGGGGCTGTATGGGTTTGACAGGTACTGATTCTTGTGCAACATGTCTTCAAAATATTTCACAAGACTGGAAGATTCAGATTGTTCGAAACGTTTCATCATTATGATGCTATGTTTTACTCGGTCTTGTGTAGCTTGAGACCAATATGCTGAGAGGAAGGCACGATAAAATTCTCCTTCACTGTGGCAATCGTGAATGACCGATCGCATTCTTACAGCTGGTTATTTCTCTAAATAGCCACACATAAGTTCTAATCTGTGCTCTAATGACCAATTGGGAGGAAAACAATGAGAGAATTGATGAAGCCATGCTGGTGGATGAATGTCTTTGCCAGAATTCTTAAATGTTTTGAATTTACGTGTAGTAATGAACAGCTTATAGTCACAATCATCGTGTCGGCGAGTCCAACATCGCTCATTGTTACTTCGTTTCGGCGGTTCGATCTCAAAATTCAATGCGCCTTGACAATTTCTTTCATAATTTTCGAAGTGTCCTGTGTTATTATTTTGTGGTTATTCCATATTTCTATGTCCCTCTTCTTGTACTGGAGTGCGAGTGTCCTCTGAAATATGTAATCCTTGTATTACTTGTGCCAAATGATCTTGTACTTCCCGGATTTCTCTTTTGTACTGTGTATTAATTTGATTTTGATTCTGTTTGAACTTTTTAATTTGTTCATACTCTTCAGTGTCAGCGAAGGCTACAAGTTTTGTGTCATTCTGATCTTCATCTACCTTTGTAGATAAGTTAGTGAACTGATCTGAAAGTTCGACTATTTTATCCGATAGTGAAATTATTTCCTCTGTGTGTTTTTCTGAACCAGGTTTCAGAGTGTCCATTTGTGTTGAAATCGTATCTACTGTGTCCTTTAAGTTTTCCTGAGTTTTTGCAAGTTGCATAACCGAATCGGTAGATGCAACTGAGTCAATTTTAGGTTGCAAGGTCTCGTGATTTTCATGGACAATAGTTTGCAGTTCTTTTATAACTGCTTTGTGATTCTGTAATGGATTTTCATGCCACGAAAAAGTAGGTTGAAAATGTGTTTTTACGTCCATACAGACTTTTTGACATTTCGATTCAATGTTATGTAACTCATTAGTTAAATCTTCACGTGTTTGCTCAAGCGTGGTGTCTAACTTCCGAAGATTTTGTTCCATTGTGTCTAACTTTTGAAGATTTTGTTCCATTGCGTCTAACTTTTGAAGCTTTTGCTGTGTTTGTCTCTGATTTTGTTCCATCATGCCTAACTATTGAAGATTTTGTTCCATTGTGTCTAACTTTTGAAGATTTTGTTCCTTTGTGTCTAACTTTTGTAGCCTTTGTCCCATTCGTTGCATTCACTGTAATAACAATGCATTGCTGTCTAAAACATGTTCCTCAGTGCTATTCCGCAGTGCATTTGAGCCGGCAATATTCCCATTTTGAAAAGCAGAAAATGTGTCTTGACTTAGGCCTATTTGAGGAAACGGTGAGGACGCAAAACCTGAATCTACAGTATTTGCAAGATTGTGTCCTGTCATTTCGGAATCCTGAGGCGAGCTGTTGCAGACCGATCGATCGATAATGCTTCCCTGTTCACTAATTGTTTTTCTGTCTACACGATTATTTGCAGCCAGCTCCATTTCCCCATGCACAATTACAAATTACTACTTTGAACATTAGTTAATTCACTACTCGGTGGCGCTAACACACTGCTTTCGTCTTCACTGTCATTTCTCAATTTACTTTGGAGCCTAGTATTACGTTTTTCACAAGCCATTATTGTCACAATATTTAACATGATAACACAGAAAAGCACAATTTGAAGAGCAAAATAAGAAAACACATAACATAGCACTGAAAATAATATCTAGTTAACTGCAAGCGCAGTTGTGAAATACTTCGTGCAAAACTACATGCATGCCACAACTGTTTTACTGTACAACAATGAAAGACTGCAACTACAAAGGAAATTCTCTCTATGATTACGCGCTAGCAATAAACAACAGCTACACTAATTACACAAACTACAAGAAAAAATCAGAAGATTACAATGAGGTATCCTCGGCTAAATATCGACATATGAAACATCCCCTTAGAAAAATTGTACATGACTGTGTTTAAACTGACACACAATATTTTTTTTAGTGCAACGCAATCTGACTTTCAGTAATCCCTACAAGAGAATGGCTCTCACTTAATTAACCTATACGTTTCACAAATCACTTACCTCACAAAAATCTTCATTACTCAAACTACTGCAATACAGCGAGCGTCACTACTGCCAGCTAAATAAAAGATTCAAACTACTGAAGGCACTAACTACTGATAGGCATAGTTAGCCAATGAAAGATTTTGACATGACTGTTCTTAAACTGACACACAATATTTTTTTTAGCGCAACGCATTCTGGCTTTCAGTAATCCCTAAAAGAGAATGGCCATGACTAAATTAACCTATTCATTTCACAAATCACTTACCTCTCAAAAATCTTCGTTACTCAAACTACTGCAATACAGCGAGCGCCACTACTGCCAGCTAAATAAAAGATTCAAACTACGGAAGGCACTAACTACTGATAGGCATAGTTAGCAAATTAAATATTTTGATAGAGAACAAACAATATATTTACCTCAAAAGGGTTCAAAAGTCATAATGTATAAAGCAGTTCATGACATCCAGTCTTACAAATTTCAAAACTCCGCCATCTCTCTCTCTACATCCACCACCTTGGGCGGCTCACCTCCAACTGCACAATGCTACGTGCTGTTCACATCCAGCTGCCCAACACTACAATGGCAGACAACAATGCAAACTAGCCACAGACTGCACACAGCACAGCATTGCCCAAAACAACCTGTAAAACTTTTTGTGGGGAGCATGGGGGCTATGTAACTAGGCTGTTTAGGTTGTTTTATTGGTAACACCGCATAGCGCTCTATATGAAAATCACTGGCTGTGCTGTGTGCAGTATGTGGCTGGGTGGCATTGTTGTAATATTCGCCATTGTAGTGTTGGGCAGTTGGCTGTTAACAGCACGTAGTGTTGCACAGTTGGAGGTGAGCTGCCAGCAGTGGTGGATGCGGGGAGAGAAATGGCGAAGTTTTGAAATTTGTAAGACTGGATGTCATGAACTGCTATGTATATTATGATTTTTCAACACTTTTAAGGTAAATACATTGTTTTTTCTCTATCAAAATCTTTCATTTGCTAAGTATGCCTATCAGTAGTTAGTGCCTTCAGTAGTTTGAATCTTTTATTTAGTTGGCAGTAGTGGCGCTCGCTGTATTGCAGTTGTTCGAGTAACGAAGAATTTTGGTGAGGTAAGTGGTTTGTGAAAGGTATAGGTTAATGTTAGTCAGAGCCATTCTTATGTAGGGATTTTTGAAAGTCTGATTGCCTTGTGTCAGTTTAAGCACAGTCTTGTACAATTTTTCTAAAGGGGACGTTTCACATGTAATTTAGATCAATTTGGGAATGTAAGATGGACTAACGTGTGCATGATGTTGTATTTTACATGACGTCATCAAGAACGATGCATCATCATTATGGTCAGATCGACAGCAGAACTGAGTAGAGGCATGAGAGGAAGGAACACTAATGTTGGGTGCCTGGTACATCAGCTTTCGAGATGACAAAAGAAAACACCTCAGTGGAAATAACAGTCCAAGACGATAACAATTCTGGGGGAAAATATTTGGATCTAAGATGAATCCTGGAGCCACCCAGTATGTGCCATGACGCGATCTTTATTCATATTGAAGTGACCCACGATCTTCATAACAACAGTTATGCTAAAGTGATGGATACTAGCACTTCTGTAACCAACTATTTAGAGCAGCATAAGGAGGTATGATGGATGTCCTCCAAACCGGAATGGAGGCGGATGTGTTACATCAAGGACGAATGAATGTTTGAATTCACCGGAAGAAGAAGAGGCGCATTTTTCTAACCCAAGATACAGAATGGCTGAAACTATCGTCATACCATACGAATCCAGCAACTGTGAAACATTCCCTGAACACTCGCAGGATTAAGCAAGAGAATGATGGAAGGCTGTCCAATCTTTCCTGATGAACAACCTGTTTCAGTAAAGGATACACAATGATCTGGAAAAAATACTGCAAGAAAGGATTATACAAACATAAAGTTAAGCAGGTCTTAAATCTTAAATGAAATATATTTCTTATAGTAATTATGTTGAAGATGGATTTACATTAAGACTTTTAGATTAATTTCGAGTTGTGGTTTCAAATATTGATAAATTAACTTCTTATCTGAAGAATCAACATCCCATAGCAACAGCAAAATTTTTATAATTGAACAATTTGATATCATAAGGAGTCTGTTCATATGAATATATGAATTATGAAGAAAAACTGTAAGAAATAAAATTACCTAAAACAAGTGTTTTGTTCGAGACTTACAAAAGCAGTCATTTCTAATGAATGAAATCAAAATTAGCTGGGAAAATATCAATATTGAAAATTCAGATGAATATACAAAATTACATAATGAATCTAATCTTTTAGTACTAATAAATGTTATTATAATTTTAGAGGAACATCTATCAGAAATTATAAACCCAATCTATTTTGATATTTTATAGCCCCAGGATTATCTATAGAATCATTGTTAAAAATCACAATAGTTGAATATCATTTATTAAACAGTTAAGCCATGATTTTATTTCTTGAAAGAACAATAAATAATAAAAAATTATGTTTTACATTTCAGAAATCACATTCGATGTTTTAATCTTGTATTAAAGTTAAAGAAAGTTCATAGATTCTTATCATTTGTGCAATCAGATTGCTTGAAGAAACTCATTGATTTTAATACAGAAATGAGAAAAATGCATCTAACGAATATGAAAATGATGTATACAAGTTAATGAATTCTTCAGCATTTGGAAAAACAATGGAAAATATTAGAAATGGACACAATAGTAAAATGTATATGAATTATGTTCGAAAACCAAATTATGAACATACTACTGTATATTCGGAAAAACGAGTAGCAGGTCATCAGAGAAACATAAATAAAATATTCAATATACAATTTTGTATTGCAATGAGTCAAAGTAGTTAAGAAAATAATTGTAAATAGCAAAATGATTATCATCTTTATAAATATTGTTGAGATAAAATCTTGAAACAGTAGGCAAATGAATTCAAGTAGATAGTTTAAGCATTAATGCATACTATTTAATTTAATAAAGAATTTTGAGTTCTGCTTATGATAGACCTCTTACTTTACAAGTTGTAATGAATACTTGACAATATGGTCATCATAAATTAAACCAAAATAAAATATTAGTTGACGAAAATATTTTTTTACAGAAATTAAACAGTTGCCTAGAAGATTAACATTTATCATGATACAGAAATTTTTATTTTTTTACAAATACATTTTATGAATAAATATCTAGATAAATATTAAACATTTTGATAATATCTTTCTTTCTGTTTTTTCATAGTGAAAAGATATTTTCACTCTTTTTGATACATTATAACACAGTTATTAATATACATTACGAGATTTTTATTTATTTTTTATAATTTTCACAAGTAATTTTTTATTTAGTCCAGTTATTAAGATGGTCTTTTAAATGTTCATCTACATTTTCACTCTATTCTTTTTGTTTCTTTTTTATACAATCAACACATCCTGTTCTTAAAGAAGTGTCCTTTTCTATTTTGCTTATTAAGTTTTTAAATTACTTTTTATTGATTAGACAATTAGACATAATGTTATTATCGTTTTCCCTTCATAAGAAAAAATTATTTTTACTGAAAAATAAAATGTGTTAAATTTTATCCTATATGAATGATGTCGCTTTTAGATTTAAAAAATAACTAATTTTTATATAACAACAAACAAGTTCAATAATTATTCATGAAAAAATAATTCTTGGCATATGGCTAATGATGTTGGTAATATAGTTTGACATAAGAGCTAGAGATGCTATTAATACTCATTTAAAAGAATATTATTAACAGTCATTTGACAAATTTAAGAGTAGTATTTCGAAGCCCATTCGAAACCTACATCTGGATACAAACCTGGGTTGTACTCCTTAACATTAAAATGGGGTTTTCTAATTCACTAATAATATGTTCACAAATAAGCAATCCATTACCTACAATTTTTTTAACAGCATTTTACAAATTGGACAAATACATTCAAAGCTCTGTTTTCCATTCTTAGTTGAAATTCTATTGTCTGATTAATTTTTTAATATTTTATGTATAGTCTTTACTTAGTTTTTCTAAATTAAAATAGTTATTGAGATGTGTTAGAATACTTTTGTATTCAGGTTTATTTAAAATAGTCTTTTTTTAGTACCGTTTGCTAAAAGCATAATAACCCTTTATTGGATATTTCATGTCTACTATTTGTCTAAATTTAAAATCAATATATCCTGTAGTTATATTAAAAATGTAAGATAATGCTATATGAAACTGTTACAGTAAACTTCTATTCTCTGGATCAATTTTTGCTTCCAATTCAATTTTCATGTTTTTTTCTAAATTTATTTGAGCATTCGTTGTGGGACTATTAGGCTGTGCCTTAAATCAAAAACTCTCCTCTTATTATATTCATAATATCACTAACTTTACAATTATGAGAATGCAGTTTTCAAAGACGTAAACACAAATAAACCCATATTATTTCACCTAACTTTCAACCTTATAACGTAAGTCATTTTTTAGTAAATAACTTATTAGTTGTTTGTTAGATCTCCTCCAAATGAAGCAGAAACAACTTTTTATTTTTATTCCTATAACAGTATATCAAATGGGTACCAACACAATCAGAAGTATGTAAATGTACTATCCCATATTGTCACTTCTTTGGTTAAGCAGGCAGTTCATCAATCATTAAAACAAGCGAAAATATTAAATCTGTAAGATTTTAACTAATTTTTCTATGTCGACATTGTTAAGGGATTATTTAATTTTTTTGACTGTGTCTTTGAAATTTCTTTACTTTTACAGACCTTCCTTTTGTTTTCCACTGTAAAATTATATATTTATTGTTCTTGTAATTCTTTTTTTGTCTGTAACTGCATTAGTAATTTCACTTATCCACCAGCTACTGGGACAGTAGTTAATAGATGTAGTAATGCAGCCAAAAGTAATTGAACAAATCCACCTTTGTATATTCTTTTTGTAGTATGTTAAATATTTTATAATCTTTTGCACAAGAGGAATAGCCAATCTGATAAGTAAATTTCCACTAGTTTTTCCTCTCACCTTCTCCTTTGAACATCAGTTTAAAATAGTTCAATACTATTTAATTCTAATTGATTTTGGTAATGTTTTACCACTTGGTAACAAGTACAATTAGCTTAAAAGTAATTGATTTACATAGATTCAAAAAATAATAAATAATTTTTAATAAACCCCATCCATTTTGATCAACATGTAATCCAACTTCCTGATTATGTTTTCCACATATTACTTCTCTTGCTACTCTTGAAGCTGTATTTCCTCTTAATAAAGCTTCAGGAGCATCCTTTCTTGCTTCTGCAAATCTTTGAAGTTCTTTATCAACTTTGTTTCTTTTCTGTAAATCTTTAGAATCTCTATAAGCTGTATCATGTTTTTCCAAGCTTCACCTTATGGAGTCATTCCTTTATAACCTCTAATTAATCTTTCATTTAGTTTGATGCCCAGAGCGAAAAATCGATGGCTTGGAGGATGCATTTCAAATGGTAATTTATTAGTTAAAGTGTTGACTAATGCTACTCCATATTTTAAAATTTTTGAAAATGAGTATGGTACATAGAAAAAAAAACTGACGAATGAGGAATTTCTTTTGGATCATTAACAACAAAATCGCTAAATTTAGTAGTTAACATGTTAGTTATTACACCATTTCACTTTTATTTCCAACTAATTCTTCTCAATGGATTACAGCTAGCCTATCAATTACTTCACAAACGTTCTTCATCAAAATATAATAAACTGGCTTTTCTGAATATCTTTTTACTAAACCCTCACCAACTTTTTCAAATGAAACATTAATATTTCTCTCTGAAGAACTAGGATAATATTCTTCAACAATATTTTAAATAATTGTATTTACTTCCTTTACTTGATTTAGTTTTATATGGAGTTGTAACGAACTTTTTTGCATTTCAGTCATATAAAAATCTAGTATAATTTTGTAAATCAAGAGAATCACTCAATGTACATAATTCAACCATAGTTCGTTTCTTTAGTTATAAGTTTCATTAATCCATCTTTCTTTCATATTCATTTCCACCAACTTTTAATTTGTCACCATTGAGTTCTACTGGAAATTAGCAATCTATTTAACAGCAGCAACAGGTGTTAATGCAAAAACAGGATCTTCACAATGATAAACAGTCTAACGTTTTTCCGTTTCTATTTTTTTAACATGTTTGCCTTTTAATTTTCTTTCTTTTTCGTACTTCTCCAACAATACATTTATTTCTGATTTACTTAATGTGTCGTCACACTTGGCAGGGTTACCATCAACCCATTCATATTGTGGAACTGGCAACACATCTCCATATTCATCTAAATGAAGATTATTATAAACAACAATTTGTTCTTCAACTTCTCGATTTCCTTCAGTTGCTTTCATAACATTATCACCTAATCATTCAGTTTCTTGTTTAACGTCTTAATTTGCATCAATAACTTTTAAATCTTCTTTTTTAAATTTTTCATTTTCTCTTCTTGGTTGTTTTTACATTTTTTAAAAATCTTCTTTTAACTGTTCTTCAATTTTTCTACTTAGTCTTGCCTTTTTAACAGCCACTACATTATATGTTGCAAACATTTACTAAGGAGAAAAGTAAAATGGTAATTGTTATTTTGTGTTCTATGTTTATGTTCAATATTTTTATGTTCAACGTTTTTATGTTTTTGTTTGTTCCTTTTGTGCTCACTGTTAAGAAAGTTCTTAATCTTTTTTTCTATATTTTAATTCATTAATGTTGATTGTCATATCTATTGTAGTAAAACGATACTCACCTTTATACAAACATTTACTACATATTTCTTTAAAATCTTCAAACTTTAGATCTCCACCAACAAACTCATGAGAGACATGTTTGAAAGTTGTATTATCTTGTCTGAAAATATTTTTAAAATGTAGATTATCTCTAACTAATTCTTTGGTATTTTTTAATATGGTTGAGATAAGTAAAAACAGTCTCTTCCTTTATGTCTATTACTACTAAAAGTTTCTCTACCTATATTTTGATTATCAAGTATTAAGTCATCAAAAAACTAGAACTGCGTTACCTGCACATTAATTTAATGGAATAATTATTTTCAACTAAAGTATAAATTTTTCATTAATTTTATCTTTAATCTTTCACGTCTTTCTATAAATTATTGATATTTTGGTTGATCTAAACTTTTAGCATAAAGGTACAAATGATTATTTTTGCCAGTCCTGGAGCTAGAATCTAATTATCAGTCATTAATGGTGATTTTCGACAATGAGTTTGTTCTATTACTAAACAATGAAGTGAATTTGGTAAAAGTTTGTTGTGTTTCCCTTTAATTTATTTTGTGGAATTCTGATATTTGGTTCTAGTGTCTATTTTTTTACATAAATGTGATTAACGTAAGTGATTAGATTATTTAAATTGAATCATAAATCATCCATTCTGAAAAGAAGAGTAACTGTTCCAACAAAAGGAACTTATTAAATTGTTTCACTAGTTGATTTAATCAATTTTTTAACTACACATATTTTGATAAAAATTATAAATTGTATACTAATGAAGAAGTGATCGAAACTCCTGATGGTCAGTATACTTTAAAAGCTTAGAAAAATTTATTCAATTAAAGAACACTAAGTTACCTAATAAGAAAGATATTATATTATTTATGGATAAAGGAGAGTGAATTGGCGAAATTGTAGCATTTGATATTCAAATTATTGAAGCTAAAGAAAAACCAATTTCTAATAATGTTCCTAAATTTATTCCATTTGAATTAATACATGTTAATTTTAATTAGCTGATGGAATGTTCATTAAACACAATGTTCATTTTCATAGAGAACCTAATATTATTTCCTCACATAAAGCAAATGCTGAGTCTGGAGGCCAATAATATATGAGCCAAATTAACCTACAAATATTTCAATTATTAAAAATGTAATAATTCGTGTCACTAATGAAAGTGATAATAAGATTGACATCAATGGTGCTTGTGTTACACTACTTTTGAAAATGAATTAATAAATTTTTCTCTTAATAAGTAATTAACAAAATTGATAGTTATCAATTTTACTAACTACCCATTAATATGAAAACGAAGAATAATTTTAAACAACAAGGAATCGGAAATTGATATTAATATTTGTGATGTTTGCATCCATCCTAATTGTTCACAGTTTGGTATGACAGTTGATATTATTTACACAGATAGAACAGATTTTTCAAGATAGTTGATAAATGGAATTTTAAACTAATCACTAATTGTGTATGAAAATTTTTTGATGTTAATACAATTAAAAAAGGAAAAATATATTATGTAGAATAGAACATCAATTTATTTCTGCATTAACTGTTGCTTCATTTACTTTATAAAATGAATTAACTATGGAAGGAGGTATTCTCGGCAATGGTAAAATGGAAACCAAATGAAATGTTGTACCCTATCTATTTGCATTATATGCCGGGTTTTTAGATATTTTAAAGAAATAATTTGTGAGGGGGATTTAACAATAATTTTTAATTGAATTTCATGAAAATATGAAGAAGATACTATTCGTGATTGGACTACTTACAATGATAAAAGTAGACTTCCAAAAGAAGATAAAATTGTTGAAAGATTATGGAAATTAGTGTTCCTGTTGTTAAATGTATAATATTATATTGAATTAGAACAAAAGAGACTGAAAAATCCAAAACTATAAACAATTGAATTTGATTGATTAAATAGAAAATGAAATTTTGAACTAGATATTACTGATAATTGTAATTCTACCGAACTGGAAATGTCTTAGTTCTTTTTTTATTTTTCAAACTGATTGAAAAAATAAACAGTAAAATGGTTGTTCTTTACTTGATCATGTTAAGTTACAAAGCATCTATGTAAAAAAAGGGAAGAAATGAAGTTTTTCCTTAAGAATGATGGAATCTTATTCCCCAAATAGCTTTTTAAAAGCGTCTGATGCTTTTAGAGATGTTAAAAGAACAACCCAATTAAATAACGATGTAAATGTAAGTACATTCAGTTTTGTTCAACATTATGCTATCTATTTAATAAATATGCCTAGAAGAATGAATGTTGCTACCACTCAAGGAATAACAATGAAATTAAGTGCATTTTTAATGAAAATATAACTAATGTTAAATATATAATTCTGTACTGTAAAAAGAATTTGATTTTGGATTCACAACTTAACAACAGTTACTGAAAAATTTTAATTACATAAATGAATAAAAACTAGGGAAAGTAATAGATGTTTTAACTTCGGATCTCCATTTCCTTTTTAAATATATTCAGAAAAATAAATAAGACAAAAACTGATTAGTTGACATTTTCTAAAATTAAAAAGTTTTTCATGCATTTTATTTTTTGAAAATCTAAATTTTTTCTATATAAATAAAAGCAAAACAAATTGAAGATGAATGGTAGTGTTCAAAATCTAGAAAGTGTTCTAAATAATTGTAGTACTGATGCTGCAGCAATGTTCACTCAATTATCGGAGCTGAAATTACATAAATATTACAATAGTTCATGAGCTGAAATTTTACCAACTAAATATGACAAAACATTTTCATTACTTCATATGATAAATTTAAAATTACTCTTCCAGATAGTATTAAATTTTTTTCAGAAGATGATTATAGATTAGACAAAATTACTGGATTGAGTTTTATATGTAGGTGTAAAACACAAAATAAAGATTGTTCAGTTCGTGATACAGAATTTGAATAAGTTGTAAAATTTAAATTTTTTTAGAATACTACATTTTAAATTAATAATCTATTTTTTAATTAAATGAAAATTTCGTTTGTGGATGCAGATACGTTTTAGGTGGGGGGGGGGGGGTACAGGGAAACTAAAATCTAACTTATATTACGGAATTTTTAAGAAATGTGCTCTTTGGTCCAGAACTACTGTCAGGCACCCTCATTTTCATGTATTACAATTATGTGTGAAGACATTCAGTCTGAGATGAAAAGTAAAAAAAATAAGTGCTTGCTGGAAGATTCTCATCTTCTCCACTTTGAAATCGATCCTTTCTCTGTACCAGACTTGAGTAGAACATTTAAGTGAACAGGTGGGGATAGTGAAATGTTTTCTGAAATTTCCCAATCATGTAATAACACTCATAAGATTATGGAACTCTTTTATGATTTATGGGAACAGCTGGTTTTCTGACAGTAATGTTGGCAATAATGACCTTCAAACCAAAAGGAAAATACATATGATACTTAGACTCACTTTGAAAATGTAGTATACAATATGGAAAATTTCAGTGTAAGATGTTTAAATTTTATGTGCTGTCGACGATGAGGTCGTTAGAGACGAATCACACACTAGAATTGGACAACGACGTTCAAGATATTGAAAGTTGTGCCTCTTTATGGTATGGCAACGAAAGTGGTTGTTAAGATTCCGTTTTATGTTTAATTTGTGCATAAAAAGGTGAGAGCGAAACATCAAAAAAGTGTGGAAACATTGTAATTAATAGCAATAGGAAAAGGAAGTCCACCAAAGCTGCAAAATCTCGACAGAAAATATATGGTGTGAAAACGATATAAAATCAGAGAACCTCCGGAAATCCATTTTCACAAGTAATGTAATTCTAGGAATATATCAAGATCCACGAAAGTTGACAATCCGGTGTCCAAACATGTCTAAAAAAATACATTGCGTTATGCATAAGGCAGAGTTTAGAAAAAAGCAAAATAGAAACGAACTATGTTGTTATCAGTAGAGCCATCAGATATTCCCCTTAGTGCTTTAGAGAAATCATGTAAATCTAAATTAGAGTCTCTGGACACAATTTCGAAATCTGCTTCTATAGAACATGAATCCAGTCTCTCAACACTGAGGCATTGTATCGGTTTCTTTGTTTGAGAACCTGAAGTCCACAAATTTCTGACATCAATTACAAATTTTCTCTATCAGGCTGTTAGTTTGCTTGGTACTGGTTATTTATATTGCCCAGTTTCGTCTGATTAAATAAATTCTCTCTCTCTCTATCTCTCTTGGTTTCTCTCCTTCTCTGTCCCTCTCATGTATGTGTGTGTGTTTGTGTGTTCTTACTCATGTCAGTATTTGTAGTTCATTATTTTTATAAAATCCCAAGCAAATACACACACACACACACACACACACACAAACACACACACACACACACACACACACACACACACACACACACACACACATACACAACAACGAGTGTGCATGCCAGAGAGGAGAGAGAGAGAGAGAGAGAGAGAGAGAGAGAGAGAGAGAGAGAGAGAGAGAAATTTTCAGGACTTGCGGGAGAAAATGAGCTGTGATTATCATTCAGTTGATGAGCAATTCAAGAGACAAAATGCTTAAATCTGTAACCATTTCTGTAAAACTAAAAGAAAGTAACATTTCCCAATAATCACTGAAAATGGGTGGTCGACTCAAAAATGCTGACAGTGTTACATCCGAGATCACGATTTTTGTTAAAGTGGATGTAACTCTTATAATTTCTGATGTAGGATCAATGGGAATTCCTAAATACTACGATAAAATTAAAGCTTTATTCAGAGCCGATTTTCTTCTCTCTTTTATTTCTTTCAGTGTACAACAACTCCTTTCTATCATCTGACGTAATAAGAAGGACTCATCAAGTATTTCATTAAAGCTGCCACCCATCTTCGTTTCCTTGCTTTAAACGTCTTTGCTTAACGAAACGTTTGTGCTGCAACTGCCTTGTGCCAAACAGAAAGCTCTTATTGTTGTTGTTTTTGTTGTGGTCTTCGGTCAAAAGATTAATCTCAGGCAGTGCTGAATGCTAATCTTTCCTGTGCAAGCCTCTTCATCTCTGCACAGTTACTGCAAGTTAGACCCATTTGGACTTGCTCGCTGTACTTATACATTGGTCTCCCTCTACACTTTTTACTTACCCCCACAAACATACACTTCATTCCAGGACTAAATTGACAATTCCCTCATGACTCAGGACTTGTCCTGTTATCTGATCTCTTCTTTTAATCAGGTCACGCCATTATTGTTTCCAAAATTATAATCAGTATCTCTTCTTCAGTATTCTTTAGTATTCGTCTGTAGCACCACATTTCAAAAGCTTCCATTTTCTTTTTGCCTAAATTGCTTATCGTTTTCGTTCCACTTCCATACAAAGGTACATTGTAAATAGCTTTAGAAAAAACTTTACAGCACTGAAATTGGTGTTGGATGCTATCAAATTCCTCCATTCCTGAAATGCTTATGTTATTACTATCAGTCTGCTTTTTATACCGTCGTTGCTATGTCCACCAACAGTTATTGTACTGCTCTAATAACTAAACTCATCTACTACTTTTAGTTTCCCATTGCCCAATCCAAAATCTTCAGCATCGCCTGATTCATTTCGATTACACTCCCATTACCCTTGTTGTACGAGGGTCGGTCAAAAAGTAATGCCTCCCATTTTTTTCTACTTAAAAAAATTAAGTTAAGTGAAAAATTTGAATTTGGCGCCATTCCTCAAACCTTCTTCTGCAATCCACTGCAGTAGTAACTTTCTGTGTCAACAGGTGGCAGCACAGCAGAAGTTTGTAAGATGGCCGACATCGATGTTCGTTTGAGACAGCGTTGTGTGATTGAATTCTTGAATGCAGAAGGTGAAACGCCCATACACATTCATGAAAGACTGAAGAAGGTGTATGGTGTTGTGACAGTGGATGTCAGCACTGTTAGACGATGGGTTCGTCGTTGTAAGGAAGCTGAAGGGCAAACACCGTTGACTGACGAAAAGCGGAGCGGCAGGCTGGTGAGTGCAGTGACTCCACACAACATTCAGCAAGTTGATGACATCATTCGTGGTGACCGTCGGGTGACTGCAGATGAAGTGTGTCGCATTATTTCTCTTAGTAAAGGCAGTGTGATCACGATTATTAAACAATTGGGGTACTCAAAAGTTTGTGCACGGTGGGTTCCAAGAATGTTAACCGATCAGAATAAAGAGGCAAGGAAAACAATAGCCTCCCAACACTTGCAGCGCTTCCGTTTGGAGGGAGATGAGTTTCTGAAAAAAATTGTGACCGGGGACGAAACATGGGTGCATTTTTTTGAACCCGAATCAAAGAGGCAGTCAATGGAGTGGCGTCACACAAGCTCGCCGAGGAAGAAAAAATTCAAAACTGTGCGATCGGCAGGGAAAGCTATGGCAACAGTTTTCTGGGATACAGAGGGTGTGATTCTGGTTAATTTTTTGGAGCAGGGATGCACAATAAATTCTGTTCAATACGTCACAACCCTCAAAAAACTTAAAGCACGTCTTCAGCGAGTTCGCCCAACAGAATCAATGGCAGATGTTCTTCTTTTGCATGACAATGCAAGACCACACACCAGTCGTCACACCTCTGACGAGATTGTCAAAATTGGATGGGAAGTTTTGCCTCATCCCCCATACAGCCCTGACCTGGCACCATCAGACTTCCATCTGTTCGGGCCACTAAAAGAAGCTCATCGTGGGATTCATTTTGAAGATGAGGAGGCCGTCAAAACATCCGTGCGTCAATGGCTTAGGAAGCAGAGCTGTGATTTTTACCGTGCTGGGATACATGCCCTTGTTCAAAGATGGACCAAAACTGTAGAGATGGGCGGAGATTACATTGAAAAATGACAAAATGATCCTCAATGTTGTGGTTTTCAACCTATGTAATTGCATTTAAATTTCCTGACAATTAAACGTAGAAAAAAAATAGGAGGCATTACTTTTTGACTGACCCTCGTACTTCTGTTGATGTTCTTCTTATACTCTTTTTGGGATACTATTAATACTGCTCAACTGCTCTTCCAGATTATTTACCTCTACTGACAGAATTGTAGTGTCATCGATAAACTTTAAGATTGCATGGACTTTAATTCACTTTCAAAATTTATCCTTCATCACTTTCAGTGCTTGCTCAATGTTCAGACTGAATAAAATCGGGAATAGGCTATAAACCTGTCTCACTCCATTCTTAACTACAGCTTTACTTTAACGTCTTTCGACTCTCATAACTGCAGTCTAGTTACTGCAGGTTTTCTAGATTAGATTAGAGATGAGATGTAATTTTTGGCCTAATGGATCCATAGTGAGAGAGTCCTCTGGGACATGAAATGTGTGAGAAAACAAGACCACACAATAAACAAAACAGAAACATATATTAACATACCTTCCACAGATCCGAAATGAAGTTGTTCTTGTAGATATAGAATTAGTAAAAAGTAATCCTAAAGCATACTTACAGTTGTCTTAAATACACTTACATCCATGCATAGTTCTTGGGCTACTGTAGTCACACATCATCAAATTGACAAATAAAATAAAAACTTTTTGCAACACCTATTTACAATAATGACATTACTACACAAAATTTGTGCAAAAGTTAGATTGTATGCAACATTTACATTACATGATTTTATTAATAACATACATGCATCAATCGGTTCTGCTAACAAATTTACCAATAGAATAGAAGGAGTTGGCCAGCAATAAATCCCTTAGAGTCTTCTCAAACTGAACTTAATTAAGCTGCTTATGACTGCACACATAGGATTGAAAATGTGTATTGCTGAATAGTGGACACCTTTCTGAACCAAAGTAAGTGACTTTAATGTTTGATGATTTGGAAAAAAATATTTATTTTTATTGACAAAGTTCATTAAGGAGTAAATATATTGGGAATCAGTATATAGTAACCGCAGTTCATTAAATGGCTAGCTGCGAGACATTCTTGCATTCACACAACGTGTAGTACATATGGCAAGTTTCTGGGCTTCGAAAAATTTAACTTGACTTGATGAGTTACTCCATAAAATAATCTTGTATGATATTATGGACTAACAGAAAGCCTAGTATCTAACTTTTGTTATTTTTATGACACCTGTGTCTGAAACCACTTGTATAGTGCATATCAAATACAGATTTGTTTAGGTACTTCAACAGTTCTGTGGCATTCTCCTGCCAGTGAAATTTATTACCAAGCTGTAATCCCAAGACATTAACACTATCAACATCTTCTGTCTGCTTGTCAGATGGTTAAGAAGATGACTGTATATTAACTTCTCTAATTTTTTTGGGAATGTACGTAGCAGTGAAATGGGACAGAAGTTTGACAGTATTTCTTTATATTCCTCCTTATGCAAAAGCTCAACTTCAGAATATTTCAGTCATTCAGGAAATGTTCCACTGGTAAAAGACTGTTTGGACAAATAACTTAGAATGTCACTAGACTTAGAGGCACCCTGCTTGATGAATTTTATTGATATATTATCATACTCACTAGAATTTTTCGATTTTAAAGATGTTCTGGTGGACATACATGTACTGGTGTTGCGAGAGTCATACCCATTTTGCTGTAGTTATTTATATTCCATGGCAGCATCTCCTGAACCTGACAATTCCATCTTCTTAGTAACAACTTTGAAACACCTATTGAAAATTTGGGCAACTGTGCACACATCTGTTATGCATGTATAATTTACACTTATTGTTATGTGCTCTGGTTCTATCTGTCTCTACCTTCAATATATCCTATGTTGTCTTTATTTTGTTTCCTAATATGATTATTCTTTTCTGATAGTGCACTTGCTTCGATGTCTCTATTACTACTTTCAATATTTTGTAATGATCTATAGCACTCACATCAAAGCTGTTTGTGACTGATAGGTACAGTTTCCTGTCTTACAGGATACCTTTAAACCTTGAGTAATCCATGGCTTTTTGTTGAATTTGGTCTAATCTGGGGTAGTTTTGGAGGAAACAGTTTTCAAATAAGTTAACGACATTACAAATAAAAGTGTTGTATTTCTCATTCAAGCTAAGAACATTGTACATATCACTCCAATTCATGTCTTTGAGGAGTTTCCTAAACCCATCAATTTTTGGGTTACTAGCCACCCTCTTGAGCTCAGATTTAGTAGACTTTATATCCTGATCAGTGTTAATATCTAGCAAAAGGAACTGAGAGGCTACTTATTATTGATTTTATAATGTATTTTGTTCATAATATATTTCTGTTATGATATTATCATTGTTGTGTTCGAGATCTTAATTATTCTAGTTAGAAAGTTAATAGTATGACTTTAGTTGCTTGGCAATGCTACTCACTGTAATAAGTTCTTACTAGAAGAGCTTTCAAAAAAATCTGCATTAAAAGCACCATTGGCCACTAATGATTTCTTCTTCGTCATTAAATAGGCGAATAGAGTTTCAAAGTGATTTATGAACAGATTAAAATTACCTCATGGTACTTGGTATACACTTACTATTACGAATGATTTATCTTACGTTTGTAGCATATTTCCATACGCTGCTCTAGGCAATATTTATGAATGTCTATGTCATTAGATTTATGGTAGTTTCTGACGAATGTGGCAACTCCTCCATCTTACATTTCTGCCCTACATAAATGAGAAGGTAATCTAAATCCTGAAATACTTTACATGTCTATGCCAGTAGCACATGATTTTCAGAGGGGGACACATTACGTCAAATGGGTTGGATTACTCAACACTGATATGTGGTTCACCTATTTTGCTTCTTAACCTTCCATTATTTTATTGCACTGAAGATAGTTTGCATGTCACTTTCACTGAGATAAAAGTGGCTGGAAAATAATTTCTGCTGATTAGTGAAAATACTTAATCAACAGCTGTGTAGCTTTGTTTCATTCCTGACCTCTCTTAGTACTTTTTGTGACTTACCTTAAAAAAGGTGCTTCTCCAACATCTGTAACCACTGTCTTTTACCATTCATGGCAGTGTCTTCTCTCCCTCTCCCCCCCCCCCCCCCGCCATTCGCAATAAATACCCTGCTAGTTTACCCTCCCCTATTCTGTTGAGGTACAGGCAATCTCTGGTATAATCACACCTTCATCTGGCTGCTTGTATTTACCCACCTACATACAGAATTTCAACGACTGTGCCTCAGTCAATATTGTCAAAGGATTTCTCTAGATCTGCAAATGCTGGAAGCATAGGTTTTCCTTTCTTCGGCTTATCTTCTAAGATATGTTGTAGAGTCAATACTGCTCTTTTCATGTAAGATAAAGACCAGCTGCATGTAAGATTGCTGTAGTCTCTTTTCTTTCACTTTACTTGATATACTGAAATGCAAAAATAACATTACAATGGAATTTAACTGTAAATGTCACAAAGAAGCGATAGCATTCAATTCCAAACTCCATGGGGTGATTACCCGCTGTGGTTGGGAATTTTGCGCTTAACTGGAAATAATGATGGCTTTAAGTATCTGCCAGTTCCTTTTACGAAATTACAATACTGAAATGTATTTCAATGGTAACGTGGAATATGTGATCAATTTCGCTTTCACGTTTCAACAATTTTAGAATTTTTAATTCCTGGATAAAAAGTCATTACAGACATAGTCATGGAGTGCCTTTTCCAGTACATACAGCCTGGTTCTAAGCAGAGCTCCCTACAGACCATACCACAATTATTTGTCTTTACCTATTTTTACACAGACACAACGTATTTCATAACCTTCTTTACCACGTTTATAGCGATTTCGGTGTGGCAGAAAAACTGGTTATCGTAATTATCATGATCATTATTATCACAAATACTGGAAACATGCGACACCTTCGGTGTGTTTGGTGCTTCCTCCTATCATCTGAATTTGCGTATCTTATTTTCTAGGTACTCAGAAAAATACCCAAATAAAATATTTGCGTTCTTGTTCTTAACCCAATCTCTTGCTTCTTTTCGTTTCTGACTTTCTTCTTCATTTCAGCGTTTCCAAATTCTTTTCCATGGGGACTGCTGCATTTTCGCTCTCAGCACACCATTATCCCGTCTGTCATTACATACTAAGGCTGTCAGAGTCTGTATATTAAAATGTTGTATTCAGAAAGCAATTCCATGCAATGACACACTGAATTATAGTTTTAATAACATATTCAGATAAAAATAAATCAGTAGTAACTATAAGCTCACCTTCTTATTTTCTGTGTGCTGAAACTAACGAGAAACTGGACTGGTTTATTTGTTTCACAGTCACACATTCCTCAGTGTATATGCCGTCTATTTCATTTTTCCTGTTTGTGATTTACAGGAATCAACAGGGGTCAGCAATAGTAGGACGTCGTACCAACTCTCCCTTCACCATTATGTGAAAATTATGTAACCTTCACTCACTCCCCGTTTTATCGTATCTCCCCTTTATAGTGTCTCAGTTACTGTTGTATAATTATCAGTTGTCTTTGTGTCCGAACCGTTTCTTGTAATTTTATGCATTAAGATTTCAGAACGTTATATTCCTGTATTTCCCTGGTGTTAGTTATATTGGGCGAACTGCACATATTCTTTACTGAAATTTTCGAACGTCTTCAGTATGGTGTCAATGTTAATCGTAAAATTATCGTCAGATATTGAAAATAATAAAGTGAGAGAGGTGTCTGTCATTAGTACCAATTCCATTTCTTCTTAATTTAGCAGGTCTTTATAATTTTTATTGTTTTGATCTTGTAGCTGTCTCTGTTGTCTCCCTGAAACAGTTTCTAAGTAATTTTCACTAGTAATATGTGAGAGGCCATGTAAGATCCCTTTCGGATAACTCAGACAACCAACAAGAGATTAATCATATTTCATTCACCATTCCTCTCTGCGTCTTGTTTCACAATTTAATGGATCATGCAGCGTTATTAATAAAGTCATAGATGAACGCTGTGTTCCACCCATGAAGTCTACTAAATCTCGTGTTGGCGCTATGGTGCCTTCTATGTAGTCACCTGTTTTTGCAGCCGGGTAAGTAATTATATAAGATATGCGACACTTTGCGAACGCAGTTCCAGCGGCAGTTAGCTGCTTGTGTGGTCTGGCTCCGCTACCAGACGCCTACATGCAGAACAAAGGCCTTTCCCTGAACTTTCAGCCAGCTTTCGATCACTTCAAAGTAGCTGGCAGGTGATACCGCCGAGCGCACAAAGACAGCCTTGTAACCGACCAACCTAAAGCAGGCTTTTAACGACGCAGTAAGGATCCAAAGAGCCACTAGAAGTCAGCTGCGTTCACAACTTCAGTCGAAACGCGCCAGTCATTGAGTATTCTGAGAAGGTGCAAGAGATATGGAATATCACGACTGTTTAATTTAAGGCTCCTCCAAACTTAGGTAAATTGTCATCTAGCAGGTAATAAATTGCTGTTGTATTCGGTAAGACGACAGGATGTTTGATACTTCTTTTTTTTTTTTACAGATTTCACTTATTTTCTCTACATTATTGCATTCACCTATTTAAATGTAAAGTAGGTTCATCCCCAGATCAGGAATTGTATTCACTCTCTTACTACGTCTGTACGGGTATAAAGCTAATATGTGACAAAAACTTAACACGTCATACGAAATTTTTAACAGGCACCATTATTTAAGCACTAGACACCAGATTTCTCGAACTGAGAATAGGTGAGTGTATCTTTTGGCGAGTAGCAGAATCCAAATGCCATTAGCTACCGTTAAGATCGATAACATCCCTAATGACTTCGGTGTCGACTGGACGTTAAACGAAATCTTCCTTGCTTTTTCCTTTTTATATGTTTTCCTCGGTCAAAGCCACTGATGCTCTTTATTTTGCAAACGTCCATTTCCTTATGTTGTATAATATCGTATTTTGTGGCAACTCTCTTCTGGTATAATGAGTATTAGTAGCACATAAGCATGCCATCAACGTAATTTTACGAATTTCCATTTGAGAAGCTACAGATTCACTCACTGATATGTTCCCTTTTTTTCCAAAAAGGAGACAGCAGCTTCCATTCGGCAGCATGCGACATAAGAGCAACCTTTGTGTTCCGATAGCATTTATAAGTAATGGATTAAAGGTGCAGAGCTCTGCAGCACAATCTTATAGCTTTCCTACATTCTGAAGGCGACGAATTTTCCAATCAAAGTCGAAAGCTTTTCTTCTGACCAAATCCGCATCTGTCACGCTACAGTGCGTGGTGGAGGGTAGTTCACGGAAATATTAGCCATTTTCTGTCCTCGCATATTGAGAGTTGGAAGAACGACTGTTTATACAGCTCAGTAAGCATCATGTATACTCTTACCTTATTGTTCCCATCATACCTATGAGAGGTATATAACGATGGCTAAGAATAGCTACACAATCTTTTTGGCATACCTTAGTAATGGACAGGGCGTTTCACAACTCATGTTACAAACTTCCAGAGGTTGGAGAGTGCCTAGAGTTGATCACTTTTTACACAGGAACCCAAGTCCGAAAACGGTTCGTTTCCATGGTACAAGGAAACAAGAACTACTTAATCGCGCGCTAGGTGTGTCTTAGGTCGCTCACCTGTTATTTTAGGCTACTGACAAATCACGTGAAACGATGCCACGTGATGTCCTCTGTTTCCAGCTGCCTTGTTTTCATGCTTCCTGGTGATGCGTCAGTTTACATTATGTGACTACTATTGCTGTAACAGGATGCGTAAGTATACGAACGCAAAGTACACCGATACGTTGTCAATTTACGGTGAAGCTGACTCTAATGGAAAAGATGCTCAACGCCTTTATCACGAGTATTTTCAGATCGTGGCACTCCATTACTCCGGCCGGGGTGGCCAAGCGGTTCTAGGTGCTACAGTCTGGAACCGTTCTAATTTCTAGGGGACTGATGACCTTAGAAGTTAAATCCCATAATGCTCAGAGCCATTTGAACCATTTGACTCTATTGCATCCCATTTTTACCAGGGTATAACGACGGCTGCGGAAAGTGGGTAATTCATAAGCGATAGAGCACACTGTGGTGCTCCAAGAAGGCGGCGCACTGTCATATTGGAAGAGGAAGTGCTTCATCAAGTTGAAGAAAATCCATCGACGATTACTTGAACCATTGCATGTGACTTGCGTGACTCTCAGTTGTCTGTCTAGCGTCTTCTGTGTGAATAGAAACTCCACCCACATCACCATCAGAAGGTACATGCCATCCTACCAGCGGATTTTGTGTCACATATCTCTTTCTGTACTTGGTTCTTACACCATTGTGTGAATGTTCCCGTTTCCAAACCGAATTTTGTTTACCGACGAATCGTATTTCAACGCTGAACGCTGGAAATAGCCACATTTAGAGTCGAGAAAAACCCAAAGCCAAGTGTACACGACAGTTTCAGCATACCTTCGGTATCGATGCATGGGCAGATATCTGGGATGATCGTGTGATCGCCCGTACATCCTTCTTCCGCACATAAAGGGTGCGCCAATGGCCTTGCAGCAGCGGTAACATCGTTTCCCGTCAGATCACCGACGTTAAGCGCTGTCGGGCTGGACTAGCACTTGGGTGGGTGACCATCTAGTCTGCCGATCGCTGTTGGCAAGCGTGGTGCACTCAGCCCTTGTGAGGCAAATTGAAGAGCTACTTAGTTGAGAAGTAGCAGCTCCAGTCTCGTAAAATGACATACGGCCAGGAGCGAGGTGTGCTGACCACATGCCTCTCCATATGGACATCCAGTGACGCCTGCGGGCTGAGGATGACACGACGGCCGGACGGTTCCGTTGGGCCCTCCAAGGCCTACTCGGACGGAGTTTAGAGTTTTACATAATGAGTGCCAGGTACTTGATATTACTGCAAAAAGTGCTGGCAGAGGTTTATGAAGATGTGCCATTGGACATTCGGCACGAATTGTGGTTCCAACATGATAGGATGGCAGTACATTTTGTAGCTCGCGTACGAAGCCACCTGAACGTAGTCTATCGGGACAGGTGAATTGGTTGTGTTGGACCAAATGCTTGGCTACCAAGAACCCCAGATTACACCCATGTTGTGGGGGCACATGAAGAGCCTCATCCAGTCGGAGGAAGATGTAACTGCATGGATTATGGCTGTGGCAGAAATGATTAACCACACATCACGCATGTTGGACAGAGTTTATGCCAACTCACAGCGAACTTACACTGTGTGCACCGAACGTGGTGGTAGTCATACTGAACAACTGCTGTAATTGCAAAGTAAACAGGAGCGACATATGTACATCTTGTTTTCCGTGTAACATAGAAATTAACCGTTTCCGGACGTGGGTTCATATGTAAAACTTGATCTACTGATTCCCCTACACAACGTCGAGAAGCGTATAACATGAACTGTGAAACCCCCTATAAACTATTAAATTAGCAAAGACTCCCTGAATCCCTATGATCTCTGTTGTCATGTCTGCATAATAAGGGAACCATATTTCGGAAAAAATGTTGTAGAATTGGTTGCAGGAGGGTCTTACTTCCTTTCACACAATCGTTTCAATAAATCTAAGTCCTCTATTGACATATCCTAACACGGATGTTATGTAACTGTCCAATGCGTTCCATTGCCTCAATGGTGTGATATGCTCCATAGTTTGATGTCCAACAGAGCTCCACCACTTTTCCGAAGTGTGTGCATGGTCACGCTATTGCTACAAAATTGAAGGTGAATTTTCTATAGTAAATTGCTAACCCTAAAACTGACTGACCCCCGCCGCCTTGGCGTCTGAGGCATTGGGAAAGATTGTATAGCGTTCAATAACCTAGGATCTGTTTATACTCCATTACGTTTATTTACATGTCACAAATGGAGCATATCCTGTAGAGTAAAGTGATAATTTTGGTGCTAAGATTTAAGTGTACGGCATTTAACCTTTAAGTACCTCATTTAAATGTAGCACATGCTCCTCCACATGCATTACTTAGCCAATTATTACATATTCCAAGTGACCCGTACTTTACTTTGTTTTTAATTCTCACAACACTGTGTCCTACAAGTGCTGAAATGTGTCACATTTTTAACCCCAAGCAACATATTATGTTATGGGTAACATCTAGAAGGAACAATAAATGCAATTTTTGGTTGTTCCTCCAGTGCTACTTCTAGCTGATCATAGCCACTCCATAGGTTTATGGTGGAATGATATCTATGCTATCCAAATTTGTCTAAAGTGTCAGCAGTATTCGGAATTCGATAAGCATTCTAATTGTATGACTATTGAGACACATATAGTCACAGTAATACCAGTATGACTTTGTGTGATCACTGCTTTTTTCGGTATGGTCCCTACTGGTGTACCCCATGTGCTCGCACTTTCTTCAATAATACCATCCCATCAATAATACCATCCAATGCCGAATAACAAACATCTGCATCCCCGACTGTAGGTGATGAGGTACCCAGTATGATCTAAGGTACACAGGTTATTCATTTCCTGATATGATTTTATGCAACAACACTGTGGTCACTTGTAGAGACGTGGTTGGTTGGTTGAATGGGAGGAGAGGACCAAACAGTGGGTCATTGATCCCCTCGGAATTTGGGAAAGATAGGGAACGATGTCGGCGATGCCCTTTCAAAGGAACCATCCCTGCATTTTCCTGAAACGATTTAGGGAAATCGTGCAAAATCTAAATCAGGATGGCAGGACGGGGATTTAAATCGTCGTCCCCTCGAAAGCGAGTTCAGTGTGCTAAACACTGCGCCACCTCGCTCGGTGTAGAGATCTACAAATATCAAACAGATTCTCAAAGCCCATGAACAATCCCACCACAGCTAATATCTCGATTACTTTAAATATTTCACTCCCTTCCACTGTGCAGTTACGCTGACAGCTTCCTAATAGTAAGGGTTCGAATTAATTCTATCCAGAACATCTTCATTTACTATATCCAAGTCAAAGACCAATGAACCCTTACAAAATTTCATCTCCTCGCTCCAAAAATTAGCTATAATGACGGGAACTACCTGCTCATAACTTACGTTTGATACGTGTATAATACTTCTGCATACAAAACACCGTGTTTTCTGTATGTCCCCACTGCGTATGTAGAACACCGTTTTTGATCACTAGCACTGGTGGTAAAGCAGACACTAATGAAACCATCAGCCGGTTCAAAATGTTGACGACAGCGGAATTCGAGAAATGAATAGCTAGCGAAGAACAAAGTCCACAGTATAGAAAAATCGTCATGAGTGCTCAATAACTTTCCAGGGGGCAATACTAATTGAAAAAATCAAACATGTAAGGTCAGTCATTCTAATATTAATGTGGTGTATCGAAGATGTCAAGAACTTACCGAGATGTGTGGGATCGCGGTATTTACTGCCACTCAACCTTCAGTAAATGGCCCTACATGACATGCCTGTGGCAGTGGCGACACTTACGACGGGAAAACGCTGTGGCCGGAGTACCAAGCTTGAATATCTCTGACTATTCCTCCTTATCGATATTTGGACCAGTATAAAGTGTTGGATACTTAACCTCTTGAGATAGATCTGTCCGATTCCTCTAATATCTTTTTACTTTTCTAAACTGTTTATTGGCTCATGCCGCTTTCTAAATGTTTGTCAAAATAGCTAACCTCTCGGAAAGAAAGGAGCCATTATTTTATTTAGGTTTGTATGTTTGATAAAAGATAATATGGATCTGCAGTTCTCAGCTCCTTCCTATTCCAGCTAACATGCAAATCCAGTCCCCGAACAAACGACAAAAACATAAATTAATAAAAGGGTTGGCCGAGAGGTTGTAGACGCTACAGTCAGGAACCACGAGACCTCTACAGTTGCAGGTTCGAATCCTGCCTCGGGCATGGATGTGTGTGATGTCCTTAGGTTTGTTAGGTTTATGTAGTTCTAAGTTCTAGGGGACTGATGACCTCAGAAGTTAAGTCCCATAGTGCTCAGAGCCATTTGAACCATAAAAGGGACATTAGAAGATGCTGGCGTATGTCTCACTATTTGTATTTTGATCGAGAAATCCGCCGGCATTGATTATAAATCGGTTAAGTTCGGTTTACATTGCTAATTTCAATCTCTTTCGTAATCAGATCTTTTTAACATAATCCAACTAATTTGATAGTCCTCTTAACAGGTTAGGAGCAATCAGGTCAGATCTTATGCGAACAAACTAGAATTGTTTCACAGCCATAGTCATTATCTTTAACTTTCCATTTCAATTCTTTTGTATTACGGGACCCAAAGTTTGTTATAGCAGATCTTGAATTACTATTAACATGTTCCTTATGTATGTCTAATCTCTCTTTCATACCATGGTTAAAGCAATTATTTCTGCCACATTTTTAATCTCTATTAAGTCCCGATCTCCGGAAGTAATGCCTCTTCTACTGTGCTCCCCAGTACCTGCGGACCCACAATACGTGCGCTACATAAAATTGAGACAGTTTACTATTTCATGTATTTTTAGTTATTTTGAACGAAAACGTTCGCTATGTTTAGTTTTTCCCACGAGAAAAGTTCATGGGATACCTCCTAATATCGTATCGGATCTCCTTTTGTCCGGCGTAGTACAGCAACCTTAACGTGGCATGGACTGACCAAGTCGTTGTAAGTCTTTTGCAGACATATAGACCCATATAGCATCTATAGGCGTCCGTAATTGCGAAAGTGTTGCACGTGAAAAATATTGTGAACGAACTGACCTCAAGATTATGTCCCATAAATATTCGATGTTAATCATGCCGAATGATTTGGTTGGCCAGATAATTAGCTCGAAATGTCCAGAACGTTTTAAAAAATCGTGTACAATCGTGGTTCAGTGATATGACGCAAATTCATCCATAAAAATTTCATCGTTGTTGAGAAACGTGACGTTCACGAATGGCTGCAAGTAGTCTCTAAATAGACGAACATCCAGAGGACCCAGTCCCTTCCAAGCAAACACAGCTCATACCATTATAGAGCAACCAATATCTTGCACAGTGCCTTGTTGACAGCTTGGACCCATGATTGCATGGAGTCTGCACCACACTCGAAACCTACCATCAGCTTTTACGAACTGAAGTCGGAACTCATCTGACGAGGCCACGGTTTTCCAGTAGTCTAGGGTCCTATCGACATGGTCACGAGGCCAGAACAGGTGCTACTGGTGATGTCGACTTGTTAGCATAGGCAGTCGGCCCGATCGTCTGCTGCCATACCTCTTGAACGCGAAATATCGTCACAATATCGAAACGGATACGTTCGTCGTACTTCTCACATTGATTTCTCCGTTTAGTTCACGCAGTGTTGATTGTCTGTTAGCACTGACAATTCTACTTAAACGACGCTGCTCTCGGTCGTTACGTGAAGGCCGTCGGCCACTGAGTTGACCGTGGTGAGAGGTAATGTCTGAAATTTGGTATTCTGGGACACTCCTGACACTGTGGATCTCGGAATATTAAATTCCCTAACTATTTTCGAAATAGAATGTCCCAAGCGTCTAGGTCCAACTACCCTTCAGCGTTCAGTGTCTGTTAATTCCCGTCGTGCGGCCATAATCACGTCGGACACCTTTTAACGTGAATCACCTGAGCACAAATGACAGCTCCATCAACGTCCTGCCCTTTTCTACACTGCGTACACTATACTACCACCATCTGTATATGCACATACTGTAACAGCACAAGGATGCTTTGTACCTTTTAACTCAACCGGCCTAGATGTTATCCACATATTCGATAATAGTAGACTTCTTTCATTTAACTCACCCCGCTTTAGTCCCCACATAATCATTAATAACAGATATCTTTCATTCTCCCCTAATCCGATAGCATGAAGGGCTGGAAACGCTCCAGCTGGCACTGAAATCGTTTAGGAAGAAGAGAGAGAGAGGTGTCAGAATCCCTGCCAAAGTCGCGAGCTATAGTTCCTCTACTTGATCGGCCATCCCAGATGACCATGAAGGCTGTGGGAGTCCCAGACGACGTATAGGTTCTGCAGCACACTTGGTCCGGCCAGCAGAGTTGCGCATGACCCACCCCCCTCATGGTAGAGATGAGGACAACAGGTGTGCCTCTATGGGCACCTCAATCCGAAAACGCACAGTATCCACACTTCCTAAGGTGATGTGTTCGTCGGTGTTGTTGGGAACTGGAAGTGACTTAGGAAGTGGAAATGATTTCTCCTCCATTGCTTGTCATTGCTGGCCCCCTGTCGAAGCCTAACATGGTGTTACTTACTATATAGTAAGATGAAGGGTGTTGGAAAAGCTTACCTGAGGCATGGTCGTGTAGGTCATGCCCAGTCAGTGGCTGATGGGGAGAGATCAATACCTCTCGTTACAGAAAGAGCTTATTTCAATGTCTGGCCAAATGTTCCTGGTCGACTGCAATCTCAGATATTCGGGGCCCCCCAGTTTCCATCTGGAGTTCTGGGGAACCCAGACTTGGGAGCCCTTGCAGCTATATGACTGCGGAATCGAGTGCAACAGGTGAGACATAGTGCAGGATCTGAGAGCATTTAAAATTTCGGCCAGGCTACGTCCTGTTATGGTGGTAGACTGGTAAGTGGCGAAGAAGCTGCTGATTGCTTCCACAGTGTCGACTGCAGTCATCATCTTGTGCATCTGTGTTCTGAAGGTATTGACCATCTGCTTGGCTACCGAGCTGCAAACAATGTGGATAAAGGCGTTGGTCATGTTGTCATGTTACAGTTGAACTTTTGACATATCTTCATTGGTGCCCTCATGATTTGGACTGGTCGACAGTCAGATCACTATCCATGGGCGCATATGCATTTAATAGAAAAGATATCATGCAAAAAATAACCAATAGCACAGGGTGGCCCTAGCAAACATGAGGCATGGGTGTTGCACCTCAGCGAGACTGCTACTGTCGCAGGTTCGAATCCTGCCTCGGGCATGGATGTGTGTGATGACCTTAGGTTAGTTAGGTTTAAGTAGTTCTAAGTTATAGGGAACTGATGACCACAGATGTTAAGTCCCATAGTGCTCAGAGCCATTTTTTTGTTGCAACTCACAAAAGGCGACAAATAGGGTCATCATGTGATTATGAAAGGAAACAGTGGTCCACATTAGTCCCTGTTTATTACAATGTTTCCTGCTGACATACGTGGGGTATGTTGAGTTACAAGAAATTCAGAGAATTAAAAAAATTAACATGTGTTAACATGGAAAAGTAATAATCTAGAACTTGAATATGTAGACAAAGACTTGATGGTTTGGTGCCGGCCTGAGTGGCCGTGCGGTTCTAGGCGCTACAGTCTGAAGCTGAGCGACCGCTACGGTTACAGGTTCGAATGCTGCCTCGGGCATGCATGTGTGTGATGTCCTTAGGTTTGTTAGGTTTAAGTAGTTCCAAGTTCTAGGGGACTGATGACCTCAGAAGTTAAGTCCCATAGTGCTCAGAGCCATTTGAAGCATTTTTTTTATGGTTTCGTTGAATGGGACGATACATCATCTATGTGTGATTTATGGGAAAATAAATCTGCAGTGGTCTTGTAATGATTGCCTGAAATCGACAGAAGAATGATAAAGCACACCTGCAACTAAGTTTTCTAATGAAACTATGAGTGAGCTTCCAGTCACTCGTGAAGAGTATTAGATTCGCGGAATGTGTTTAATCCTAGCAATGCTCCTACAAATGCACAGTATTGTTCATACCCTGCTCGCTGAAGCTGCAATTTTTCACCATATTCAGCGCTCAGATGTGTGAAGTGTAGCGAGCACAGTAGTTTGTTGCAGAATGCGCGAAAAGCAGCTCTCGGCCAGAACTGCAGCGGAAATCTCTAGACCACGTTTTCTCTTCGTGGTCTTCCGATGAAGTCTTCTCTACTATGTTCCAAAGCAACGTGTGTTTCCCACTTTGTCCCAAGCCAAAGTGAGTTCTCCATCATGTCCCACAGTTCTTTGATCAATTTGGAAGTTCATGCAGTTCCTGTGTTTGAATGAAAAAATCGAGCGAAATGTTGGTTAATGATATTTTTGTTAACAATGTAACTGTGTTCCCACCTAGTAAAAGCTTTAAAACATTAACGAGTCGTTACACATCCATGCATGCAGTACCGAAACGGTTCTGAGTTACTCTCCCACTACTCAGCTAAATTTTGTTACTGAAGGCAATACGCTTGTCTCCATGTCCGCATTTCTGCGAAACTGGTGTCCTTATTTCTCCTACTTCATTATTTTTTCAGATTGGCCGTTGAGGAAATCTCTTACAACATTTTGGGCCAGAGGTTACTCACCTGCCGAAAAACGGTGGCAGTGGCTCAATGGGTTACAAACAGAAAGTGATCCATCTCCACAATGCTGGTCAATCACTTCTCACAAGACAGTAAGGTCTTTTTCTGTCATTGACTTCCCTTCACCCAGCATTCTTGATAGGTGACCGAGCACTGCTTGTAAGAACGGAGACTCTCTGTGAGTGCAGGTGTACGTCACGCTACTTGTACAGTTTCTGTGAATGTAGCCCTGGAATTCATATTGTACACGGCTCATAGTGAGAACAACTGTAGGAACACGACTTGCAGACGTCAGCACTGACGATGGCTGTGCCTCTGGCCGCTACCAGGCCTGGAGGTCAGCTCAGCCCAGCCACTCTCTCTTTCCTCTGAAATGTGGGCAACGAGTGCCAGGGGGATTGGTCAGAACATTAAGTCACTGGGCAGGGCACTCACTCATATTGTTAATTACAAGCATTAATTATTTTTCAGTTGATGGTAATAGATTTAAGATAGTAACAATTTTAAATCAATTAAGAATAACACATGATACGAGGCAGTCTGGCAATGGACTGATGCACGTCGAGGTGCTCAGTGCTGTTGCATTTATAAAAATCTGGAACACAAATTTCATGAATTAAGGACTGTTGTCAGAAACCATGGTGGGGAGTGTCCCATCTATTGCAAATGTAATGGACGGGGCACAGATGGTAGCTGCGATGGTGGTCATAGCCAGTCATGCCACACATGAAATGTCAGAGAAGGCATAGATAACTGGCAACCACATTGCTCCCCAGAGTAGCGGAATCAACATACACTCTTTGACAGTGATAACCGAGACGTAGCAAATGTAGAAGCTTCAGTATGCAAGAGCGGAACGTGTGCAGAGCTACTATTCGGCATTCAGAATCAATCATGGCTAACAATATGGCATCATCAGTGACGTTAAAATGGAGCTGTAAAGAAGAAATATATGCACAATGCCAGAAAGGTGCCATTAGGCAGTTAGTCTGGCCAATATCGGCGTACAGTAGACACCATCTTACGAAGTGGCAGATCATGGCCTGATTCTATTGCTGCTTCATACATCGTAATCGGGAATTGGATCTAAGCACTATGGGACTTAACATCTGAGGTCATCAGTCCCCTAGACTTAGAACTCCTTAAACCTAACTAACCTAAGGACATCACACACATCCATGCCCGAGGCAGGATTCGAACCTGCGACCGTAACAGCACCGCTGTTCCCAGACTGAAGCGCCTAGAACCGCTCGGCCACAGCGGCCGACAATCGGGAATTCTTGATGGCGTGTCGCTGATTTGCGTCTCCGGCAAAACATTGAACTTGGTGCATGTCAATCTCTGCAAGTGGATCACACGGCACATGTAAAATTGTGTCTGCATTTCAGTGTTCTGTGGGGGGCCGATAATCAGTGCTGTAGTTATAGTTACTAAGGAACAATATGTGCTATTACAGCCATTGCGCCGTCTTGTCGAGAAATTTCGAATGTGAGCGAACAGCAAAATGAGGGAGTTTAGATGGGTGCTTGGGTGAAATTTGTTACTATAGAGATATAAGAGTATATTAATCTTCTAGCAACCATAGCTCCTCCTCCAGTTTTCAGAGAATTCAATTGTACCACATTTAATGTTTCAGATGCAGATGGAATGAGCTGTTGTGTGCCATCGGTGTATTTGTAGGACAGTACTGCACAAATGCTATAACCTGACACATAAGTGGAAAATGTTACGCGTTTGCCCAGATGACATACAGCTAAACAAGGGAATGAATTAGGGTACTTTTTTAATTGCCAGAAAGATTTTCACTGGGCTCTGACCACACATGTAACACATATTTTACGCAAGTGATTAAGTGGATGGGAAATGTTGATCATATTGGTGAACAAATTTGGAATAATAATTTACTTTGCGTGGGAGCGACTGCAGTTTTGTAAGTTTGTTAACAGCTGATAAGTTAGTGATTTCGTCCACATGATCCTGTGTGGCTGTGAGCCCTTCTTTACTTAATATATGTCCTTGTTACTTTATGCTTTGCTCGAAAGAAACATCGTTTGTCAAGGCGACAACGCAGACAATGGGCTGTCAAGAGAACACAGCAGACCGTGGGCTTGGAGTTCCTCAAACAATATCAGTAGACAGCGCACGTGCTACTCTTGTGTGGCCCAGTAATAAGCAAGTCGTCTAAATAATTAACTCAGTTGTTCAAGATATCTCTGAAATATCGCGGAATTGTTTACAATCACTAATGACAACCTGTTATAATTATTATAGATGCCAAATGGAGAATTAGTCCCTAAACCTGTTTCGTCTGATCATCTACAAGGACTTGAAAATAGACAAAAGTGAGATATATTTTCGAAGCATAACGATCCTCAGCCAACAATTTCTCTAGTCTTGGAACTGGATGCCAATCGTTATTTGCTTGAACATTAATGGTGGATATAAAATCACCAGACATTCTAAGTGATCCTTTTGACTTCTTAATTATAACCACGAGAATAACCCACTGGCTAGACAACACTAGGTCTATTACTCCTATACTCTGCAGTTTGTCTAGTTCCAGTTTAGCTTCATCGTGCTTGGCGAAAGGCACTGGATATGCACTACTAATCTTAGATACTGCTTTTTCCTTAATGATATGGGGGCTTGGAAACCTTTTGCACAACCTAATGTAGGTTCGAAGACTTCCTTGTGGTTCATACATAATGTATCATTTTGAGTAAATGGGACCACAGTTAAAATTAGATTCACGTGGTCTTAAATAAGGAAATCGAAAAGAGTTAAAGCGCCTATTCTAAAAATGTCAGATGTTGTCAGAAAGTTGACTACTAGTAGGGTTAGTTGGCGCGCTACATTTTTATGCTTAGCTCTGGCTGTGATCTGACATCGAGGTGGGATCTTCTGGTTACAATACATTACCTCTCTGTACTGAGAGTACTACAACTATGTGGAGCCGATACACCCTTGTGAGTTCACATTAACTGGAGACACGGCCGAAGGCGGAGGATCACTAACTACTGCAGAAAGTATTGAATCCCATGTCGCCAGACTACCGGAAGAACGGGTGCTTGGTGAATCGGATGATGAAGTTTATTGGATGACATCAATGGGTCGTAGTGCCTATCTACTACTGCTAATACTACTACTGCTACTACTAAGGAAGACGACACCAGAAGTATCGTGGAACATAGCTTACTATGATGTTGTTACATTGTGAGCTTTGGCAGTCTTTACTACATCGCTGGAGGTTCCTACAGATGATTCTAAACTCTTCACACTAACTTTTGTTTCAGCATCAAGACGTATAATAACATAACGGATTAATGATTCGGCGTAAGATGCACCGTAGTGTTTACAGAAAAAATTGCTCTTGCGTGCTATGCCCAGCAAGTCAGCAGCATTTGCTGCTGTTTAGTCAGTGTTTAAATAAATCAAACAACTAAGGTCCTCAGTCTCCCATTCACACCCGTGACAGAAGTAGTGTACCTAGCCTCCAATTGTATAGAGTAAATTCCACGTGCAAGTGTATCTTAGACGGAATATGGGAACCAGCCTGATGTTCACCTAGTGGAATTTGGCAAACCACCTAAAAACTACATCCAGCTTGGCCTACACATTGATTCCTCGTCGTTCCGCCGGATGGATTCGATCCAGGGCCAACAACATACCTCCCAGTCCCAGAAGCAGTTGCGTTAACAAATGCTGATCCCTGGGCAGGCACCGACATTCACAGTCAGTTATTTGACTCCCGTTGTGCTGAAGAACAAAATAACGTAAATACACTTCCTAATTCTAGTTTGTCTCGTCGAAGTAAGCAGATGGAGAAGGAGGAGGGGATGAAACTGCAGCTGCAGATTGTTGTTGGTTTTGAAATAGTTGTAAGAGCAGTTTCTGGTGTTGCTGTTGGAATTCTGATTACTGTTCGTGCTACGGCTATTGCTGCAGCTGAAATTTCCACTTTTTCACTCTTAATTGCTGTTGCTGCAGTTGCATCTGTTGCAGTTTGCAACTGTTGCTGCCACAATTTTACAGACTTTGGGTCCACGCTACACTGGAATACTTGCACCGTGAGAAAGTCCTCGTCTAACCTACTCGTCATATGTCGAACACGGTTTAAGGTCACTTGTACAGTTGACAATGCAGAGGCCGGCAAAACAAAAAGGCTGTTCCTAAGGTCGATGAAGGCAGTGTTCATGAAGTGAACAGCTAGTCAAAATCAAAGTCCAGACGTACAGCGATATGGAAGTCGTAGTAAACATGCAAAAACGGTCCAGCGACAAATCCAAATCGAAAAGGTCAAACACGTAATGAGAAGTGTTGTGGTGTCACCGCCAGACACCACACTTGCTAGGTGGTAGCCTTTAAATCGGCCGCGGTCCGGTAGTATACGTCGGGCCCGCGTGTCGCCACTATCAGTGATTGCAGACCGAGCGCCGCCACACGGCAGGTCTAGAGACTTCCTAGCACTCGCCCCAGTTGTACAGCCGACTTTGCTAGCGATGGTTCACTGCCTACTTACGTTCTCAATTGCCGAGAAGATAGTTTAGCATAGCCTTCAGATACGTCATTTGCTACGACCTAGCAATGCGCCAGTATCCGTACTATTGATATTGTGAATCATGTACCATAAAGAGCGACGTTCTCCGTTAATGGATTAAAGTTAAGTATTACACCAGCTACGTCCGTTTTTCTCAATTCTAATTCCCTTGTCATGTTCCAGACCTCACGCCAGCCTGCGTGAGCTAAAACGCGTGCATTTCGGCCTCCTTTAACCATACGGTTGGCTCTCCTGTCAATCACAACATTGGCGACGAGGTAATACCGCACTCTTATCTAAATTGCCCCTGATTCACTTGTGTAATGGCTTCACCACAATCTCCAGATGTACTGTCCGTATTTTATCGCTTACAGAATCAGCAGATGCAGGCCTTACTGGATGCCCTTGGACAGCTCGTCCAGGGTCAACGTCCGATGCAAAACGATGCGGCACGAGCCACTTCGCCGCTAACGCAACCACAACACGCTGTTGCACCCACTTTTCGACCTTTTGATGCTGCACTGGAAAGCTGGACGGAGTGGTCACGCCAATTTCGATTCCATCTCACCGCCTACGGAATTCAAGGTAACGAGCGGCAACCTTTTCTCCTTTACTCCGTCGGGGTACAAACGTACCGTGTGATAGTCAAATTATTTCCCGACGCGACGTAGCAACTCTGTCCTACGAAGAAATTTTGTCTGCATTAGATGCATATTTCAAAGAATCAGTCAATGTAGTTGCCAAACGGTATACCTTCTTTCGTACAATACGTACTACAGGTCAGACTAATCGGGAGTGGGTTGCAACCTTGCAAGGCATTACTAGGGATTGTGCTTTTGAGTGTCAATGTGGACTCCCTTATTCAGATACTATGGTACGTGATGCAATTGCACAGAACGTTTCTGATGTTCGTATAAGGGAACATATTTTGAAACTTGTAAATCCCTCCCTTCAACAAGTGATGGAAATATTGGATCGGCAGGACACACTTGACTTTGGTCAGGAATCATTTGAAACTTCTCCAGCAGTGTGTCAGGTTAACCGGCCCGCCGGGCGAGCTGCACGGAACAGTAAACAGTCCTCGCGCCCTGCCGCGCCGCTGCCGCCAGGCTCTCAGCCACGCGTGCCGCCCAGGCAAGCTAATGCAGTGATCAAATCATGCCCGCGGTGTGTTACTAAACATTCGCGTGAGAATTGTCCGTCACGCCAAGCTATTTGCTTTTATGTAATAACAAAGGACATGTTCAGAGTGTTTGCCAGAAGAAGCTCAGATCAGAAGCTCAAGACCGTTCCAGACCCTTTGCTTCGCGCCGGAACCAGAATCGCACCAAGGATACTCAGGCTCGCGAAACTTCGCCCATGGAAATTAATGTAGTTCATTCCACTCCGCGCAGTGCCACTCTCTCTAACAGTGACTGTGTTCGTCCCAAAAATAGTGTGCGTCGACATCGCCGGAACTCCCGTCAAGTCGCAAGTGATAATGTACGAGTGTCAGTTCACGTTGCACGAGACAGTCGCTCTTGTCGGCAGCAGGACAATAAACTTTTTGTAGACTTGGACATTAACGGCAAAGTGATACCTCTCCAGCTCGATACCGGAGCTGCAGTTTCACTGATCAATCAAGACACTTACAAACTGCTCGGCACACCTCCGTTGCGTGCCGCAAATGTTACGTTAAATAGCTACTCCGATCAACGTATCCCTGTGTTAGGGCAGTGCAGCCTTCTGGCAACATACAAAGGACAAACAAAACTTGTGTCATTTTACGTCCTTCGTTCTTCTTCTGCAGTGAACTTGTTTGGTTTCTATTTATTTCAGTTGTTTGACTTGTCTGTAGTAAATCAGGTCCTATCAGTGAACCAGACTCTGCCTTCAGACAGTGTTTCTCGTCTATGTGAAGAATTTGCATTTTTGCACCGGGCCTCGGTTGCACTAAGAACTATAAAGCACATTTGGAACTGAAAGTAAACGCGCAACCGAAATTTTTTATAGCGCGCAATGTTCCCCACGCATTGCGTGATGAGGTCGCAAAAACATTACATGATTTGGAATAACAAGGTGTGATTGAACGTCTGCAGGCTTCTCTCTGGGCATCACCCTTAGTAATTTTGCCAAAACCTTCCGGAAAGTTGAGACTTTGTGTGGACTTTAAGGCAACAGTGAATCCGCAACTAGTGATTGCAACTTTTCCTTTACCACGCCCCGGAAGATCTTTTTGACAAACTGTGCCCGGGTAAATATTTTTCGAAGTTGGACCTAGCAGATGCGTACTTGCAAATACCGGTGGACAAAGAATCCCAGCGCGTTTTGGTGGTTAACACGCATCTTGGTTTGTATCGATTCAAACGACTGTCAGTCGAGTGTGCATCCGCCCCTGCATTGTTTCACCAACATCTACAAACTGTTTGTGCGTCGGTCCCTACTGCAGCAAATTATCTGGACTATATTGTGATCTCCGGAAAGACGGAAGAAGAACATTTGGCCAATCTCAGAACATTATTTCAGGTTTTGCGACAAAATGATCTGCGCTTGCGGAAGGACAAATGTGTGTTTTTTGCTCGGGACTTGCCATATTTGGGACATGTACTCAGTGCCCAAGGCATACATCCCAGTCCAACGCAACTCCGTGCCATACAAGACTTGCCGTCGCCGCAGAATTCGAAGCAGCTACAGAGTGTGCTGGGAAAAATTACGTATTACAATAAATATGTACCACACGCCTCTTCCATTTCAGCTCCGCTTCATCGCTTACGCCGTAAGGGTGTTCCGTTCGTCTTGACGACGGAATGCGAACGCGCCTTTCGCCAGTTGAAATCGGCGTTGCTTTCCAATACTTGCCTTACGCCATTCCATTCGATCCCCGGAAGCCCCTTTTGTTGATGGTGGATGCATCTGGTTTCGGGATCGGTGCTGTGCTTGCTCACAAAGATGGATCGCACGATCGCCCTATTGCCTTTGCGTCCAAATTGCTCTCGTCTGCGCAAAGACATTTTTCACAGATCGAGAAAGAAGCATTGGCTCTCGTATTTGGTGTTACAAAGTTTAATGATTTCTTGTATGCTCGTCACTTTACCATAATCACAGACCACAAACCTTTGACATCGCTTTTTCATCCGACCAAGCCTGTACCTCCACGTACAGCGCAGAAATTCATTCGCTGGGCTATTTTCCTCTCGCAGTACCGCTACGATATCCTGTATAGGTCCACTGCTAAGCACGGAAACGCCGATGTTGCTGAGGATAGGGCATTCGATTCCTCCGAACTTGCTTGCATGTTCATTGATGCGGAAACCGATGACGTTGTCGAATCGTTTCCGATTGATTTTCGTCGTGTAGCTACAGCCACAGCGGCCGACCCTGTCCTTGCTCCCGTTCTGCGTTTCGTTGCTACGCAATGGCCCTTGTCAAAGTCACGGATCGGGGACCCGTTGGTTCACAGATTTTTTGCTCACAAGGAGAGACTTTTTGTACGATGTGGTGTTTTGCTGTTGCGTTCTGATAATGATCAGTCCAGGGTCGTGGTTCTACGTTCGTTACAGTCCTCTGTCTTACAGCTTCTCCACCAAGGACATTGGGGTACAGTGAGAACGAAACAACTTGCTCGTCAGCACTGTACTTGGTTCGGAATCGATGCCGCGATTACAAATATGTGCTCTTCTTGCATGGTGTGTGCCGAACAACAATCAGCACCACCGCGGAAATTCTTTGCATGGCCAAAAGCCACTTCCCCTTGGCAACGCTTACACATCGATTTTGCTGGTCCATTCTGAAATGCTCGATGGTTGGTTGTGGTAGATTCATTCAGTAATTTTCCTTTTGTTGTCCGGATGTCTTCTATGACATCAACTGCCACCATCCAAGCATTATCCGCTATCTTTTGCATTGAAGGTCTTCCACAGACTATTGTTTCCGACAATGGCAAAAAATTAATGTCCGCAGAATTTCAGTCATTCTGCAAGGCCAATGGTATTCAACATCTGACGTCCGCGCCGTTTTCGCCATAGTCAAACAGTGCCACTGAACGTTTGGTCAGGACTTTCAAGTCACAGATGTTGAAGTTGAAAGAGTCGCATTCTCGGGAGGAAGCGTTATTGCTCTTTTTGTCCTCGTATCGCTCTCACCCCCGAGATGGTCGCTCGCCGGCTGAGTTGCTCCACGGTCGCTCTCTTCGAACCTTGATGTCTTTGCTACATCCGCCGCATCAGGTTCCTGTGCACCGGCAGACACCTGCATTGGCTCCAGGCGACGTTGTCTACTATCGCCACTATCGCGGTTCACGGCGTTGGCTCGAAGGGGGCATTCTTCGCTGCGTCGGACTCGCTATGTATCTGGTTTTGGGGGCGTCAGGTGAGGTGCGTCGGCAACTCAATCAGCTGCGCCTCTGTCGTCGCACGGGATCTGCCGCTCGCTGTCTGCTTTCAGCGACGGTGCCATCCGGTCAGCGCCCCGGGGACCCGTCTACTGGCTCACCTCAGCCCCAGGTGTTACCGACGCTGCCTTCCATTTCGCCCCATGGTGACGTGCCGCCGCCACCGCTGCCACCGCCGCCATCGCCGCCACCGCCGCCGCCGCCTGTTCTCCCGCCGATGACGCCCGCGTCGCTGCAACCGCCGGGCGCCTTCCTGGGTCACGCGCCGCCGATCGCTTCCGGTGACCAGTTGTCCTCCGACATGAAACCTTTGCCTGCTCCGGACCGTATGTCGTCTTCTCCCGTCGGGTGCCCAGGCCCGATGGAGGTCGATCCTTCGGACCCTCCTGTCTCTCTACGGGCGCATACACGCATGTTGGCGTGCACCCAGGAGCAGGTTTTCAGGCGTTTCCGCGCTCCCCGCGGTCCGAATGACAGGGTGGGGGTGGCACCGCCTCGCCTGTTGTTAGGCTCCCCACCTCGTCGCATACGTCAACATGCGGTCCTCCCCACGGCGGGCGGAAACCTTATGCCACAACCGTACGGCGATTTGCGGGGGAGGAATGTGGTGTCACCGCCAGACACCACACTTGCTAGGTGGTAGCCTTTAAATCGGCCGCGGTCCGGTAGTATATGTCGGACCCGCGTGTCGCCACTATCAGTGATTGCAGACCGAGCGCCGCCACATGGCAGGTCTAGAGACTTCCTAGCACTCGCCCCAGTTGTACAGCCGACTTTGCTAGGGATGGTTCACTGACTTCTACGCTCTCATTTGCCGAGACGATAGTTAGCATAGCCTTCAGCTACGTTATTTGCTACGACCTAGCAAGGCGCCAGTATCCGTACTATTGATATTGTGAATCATGTACCATAAAGAGCGACGTTCTCCGTTAATGGATTAAAGTTAAGTATTCCACTAGCTACGTCCGTTTTTCTCAATTCTAATTCCCTTGTCATGTTCCAGACCTCACGCCATCCTGCGTGAGCTAAAACGCGTGCATTTCGGCCTCCTCTAACCATACGGTTGGCTCTCCTGTCAATCACAGTAAGTGTAGGCCGCGGTGACTACGAGCACTCTCGCATCAGTGAACGGCCGCAAGTGACATTCCTGTGGATGCGGAGGCACCTGGGTTATGAAGCCCGATTATCTCCGACCCGTCCTCTATATCGATACTCATGCAATGTAGGGAATCCAAATCACTCAGACACTACACTGTGCTTTATATACACTCCTGGAAATTGAAATACGAACTCCGTGAATTCATTGTCCCAGGAAGGGGAAACTTAATTGACACATTCCTGGGAGCAGATACATCACATGATCACACTGACAGAACCACAGGCACATAGACACAGGAAACAGAGCATGCACAATGTCAGCACTAGTACAGTGTATATCCACCTTTCGCAGCAATGCAGGGTGCTATTCTCCCATGGAGACGATCGTAGAGATGCTGGATGTAGTCCTGTGGAACGGCTTGCCATGTCATTTCCACCTGGCACCTCAGTTGGACCAGCGTTCGTGCTGGACGTGCAGACCGCGTGAGACGACGCTTCATCCAGTCCCAAACATGCTCAATGGGGGACAGATCCGGAGATCTTGCTGGCCAGGGTAGTTGACTTACACCTTCTAGAGCTCGTTGGGTGGCACGGGATACATGCGGACGTGCATTGTCCTGTTGTAACAGAAAGTTCCCTTGCCGGTTTAGGAATGGTAGAACGATGGGTTCGATGACGGTTTGGATGTACCGTGCACTATTCAGTGTCCCCTCGACGATCACCAGAGTTGTACAGCCAGTGTAGGAGATCGCTCCCCACACCATGATGCCGGGTGTTGGCCCTGTGTGCGTCGGTCGTATGCTTCCTGATTGTGGCGCTCACTTGCACGGCGACAAACACGCATACGACCATCATTGGCACCAAGGCAGAAGCGACTCTCATTGCTCAAGACGACACGTCTCCATTCGTCCCTCCATTCACGCCTGTCGCGACACCACTGGAAGCGGGCTGCACGATGTTGGGGCGTGAGCGGAAGACGGCCTAACGGTGTGCGGGACCGTAGCCCAGCTTCATGGAGACGGTTGCGAATGGTCCTCGCCGATACCCCAGGAGCAACAGTGTCCCTAATTTGCTGGGAAGTGGCGGTGCGGTCCCCTACGGCACTGCGTAGGATCCTACGGTCTTGGCGTGCATCCGTGCGTCGCTGCGGTTCGGTCCCAGGTCGATGGGCACGTGAACCTTCCGCCGACCACTGGCGACAACGTCGACGTACTGTGGAGACCTCACGCCCCACGTGTTGAGCAATTCGGCGGTACGTCCACCCGGCCTCTCGCATGCCCACTATACGCCCTCGCTCAAAGTCCGTGAACTGCACATACGGTTCACTTCCACGCTGTCGCGGCATGCTACCAGTGTTAAAGACTGCGATGGAGCTCCGTATGCCACGGCAAACTGGCTGAAACTGACGGCGGCGGTGCACAAATGCTGCGCAGCTAGCGCCATTCGACGGCCAACACCGCGGTTCCTGGTGTGTCCGCTGTGCCGTGCGTGTGATCATTGCTTGTACAGCCCTCTCGCAGTGTCCGGAGCAAGTATGGTGGGTCTGACACACCGGTGTCAATGTGTTCTTTTTTCCATTTCCAGGAGTGTACTTCATCAATCTCCTGCAGTGTGTCAAGCACGCGTAACAAATTTATTAGCAGATTTGTTCTTACGCTCATCCATAACAGTTCCCCTGTACCTTGCGGTACCTTCAGCGAGGATTGATCCTTAGTCGCCCTGCCTGTAGTTTCATTGACTCAATATTCGCGAGAGTCCAATCTTGTGGCTGTGTGACATTGATAAGTTTTCACCAAATGAAGTGGTGCTCCATCAAGTTTAGGTGTGTCAACTTTAGCATTATGCTTATATAGGAAATCTAATCCCAAGAGCCGCGCGGGTTTAGCCGAGCGGTCTAGGGCGCTGCAGTCATGGACTGTACTTTTGGTCCCGGCGGAGATACGAGTCCTCCCTTGGGCATGGGTGTGTGTGTTTGTCCTTGGGATAAACCTTAGCAGATAAGTCCCCTAAGATTTCACACACATTTGAACAATTTTTTAATGGCAAGATCGCACAGTAACCATCACCTATACGAGCTATAGCTTGCATACATTCCTGGAATTCTTTTGCTCCAACGTGAAAACTTCTCAGCGCAGAACCCAGAGAATACGATTCATAACCACCAACTCCACATAACTTATATCGTGGAGGGACTTAACCGCCCCTGTGCCATGACGTGCAAATTTTCTACAGCCATCTGCGCCCCTGCGTTCAATTAAAACTTCTCTTCTGTTCTAGCTACTAGACCAATTAAACAAATTTCCACCTGTGCATATATTTGAGTTGTGCTAAGTTTTAATGTTTATGGGACCGCCACTTGGTGGCGCTGGGGCACCTATTATCGTTTGCCGGTTAGTTATGTCCTTCCCATTTCTTCTTATCACACTCCCCCATTCTGTCTACAGTCCCATTCCCTACGGCCCACGTTTTCACACTTTCCCCGCCGGAGCTGATGGCAGTCTCGCCATATGTGGCCTGATCGCCCATAACGGTTACATCTGACGTCAGTGAAGAAATATCCTTTTATAATGGATTTGGGTACTGCGATAATCCCTTCTAATGTTTTTGCCGTCCCTATGACTCCAGCTAAGTCCTTGAGAAATTCTTCACACACCTGACTTCAGACATCAGGTGGTAACCCTCACAAAAATGCTTCTAAGGTCCTTTCCTCTGATTCTTGTTGAGGGACCTTATTCATGCCTTGACTCTCCGTCGACTCACATGCATTGACATTGAGTATCCTTATTCTGTCCACGATTCGTCATGAATTCTCCCTGTCTCTGGGGCACACTATATAACTACTCCTGACTATATCTACAGCTATTTTGTCTTCTAAACATCTACAATACGTATTGCTTCAGCATTTACTCATCAACTTCTAAACGGAATTTAGGCATATGTAACAATTGCTCTTCCACCCTATAACCCAGCCATCAACAAACGCTAACACATCCTCGCGTGCTTTACTCGAAAATGAATCGACTATGCTACTCATATTATCCATGATCGGTAATAACAAATCGACGGCTACCGTCATCTTTAAAAGCATCTAACCGCCGATTCAAGTCTATGTAAGCTGCCCAATGTGAGCTACTTGTTCTAGTACAGACCGAGCAGTCTCTGGATTGGTAATCACCTGTTTCACTGATTTACTCATTGGTAAGTCTGTATCAATAACAATAGGACAAATACATTACGAAAAATATTGCAAGACAGGGAATTAATATTGCTAACGCATCTACAACATCCCCAAATACTTTCAGTCCTTGCGCCTGAGTCCCCACCAGGAAAATTCGCTGGTGTAATGCCCAGGCCTTCTGGTTACAGGTGAGAACTGAGCGCAGCGTGAACTACACTGTGTAGTCCTAACTGGGAGCATACCATCATATGTTTCTCTTATGTTTCCCCTAAATTCACTCAAATCTCTACCCGAGTCCACTTTCACAAACTGGACTTTAAAACCAGATCTTAAGTCTACGTGATCCTCCACCACAACTCACACAGATATAAAGTATTAAAATGTGGTTTGTGCTCACTCACCACGCTGCGATAACCATGCTGCACACTTACCCACGGTGTCGCCCGGTGCACTGGCTGTTCTTATTACAGGCTGTCAGTGCCCTAGTGCCATGATGATTGACTCACAGCAAACAGAGGGTAGTTAGGTGTTTAATGCTAGTTCCTTGGCAATAGTGGATCAGATATGCGCAAATATCGACGTTATGCTTTACTGAAAGAGTCATTCGTACATTACCTAGAGGCAGCATCTCGATGGCGTGTGTTGACCCTCGGAGGCAAAATCCAAGATGGAGTGTCTGGCGGTGGTGGCTAGAGGCTGCTGGCCAGGTAAGCTTCGTCAGTGAAGACGCAGCACCAGCAGGCTTGGGAAAGCGTGGCTCCATGGGGCGTTCCACTAGCAACAAGGCGAAAATAATGCAGACACCAGTAGTGCTAGCAGCGGGTTTGATGCAAGACGTGCCTGGGCGCCGGCTTCAAACTGAAGACCTCCTGGAGACGTCCAGGAACCATATGACGTCACCAAAGAGATCAGCTTCATTCGATGGCTGCTGTATGAACACCAGCAGCATCAGGACTAGCAATGGCCAGTAGACCAGCAGCTAGCGGATCATACAACTGGTCATAGACGAAACCAACTGGCTTACATGGAATAATACACTGAGACGCAAAAAGTCATATGATCCCTCCTAATATCTGTCGGACCTCCTATTGCCTGGCATAGAGCAGCAACTCGACATGTCATGGATTCAAGAAGTTATTGGAAATCCCCTGTAAAATATTGATATATGCTGCCTCTACAGCCATCCGTAACTGCGAAAGTGTTGTCAGTGCAGGATGTTATGCACGAACTGACCTCTCGATTACGTCATATAAATGTTAGATAGGATTCACGTCGGGCCATCTGGGTGGCCAATCGTTCACTCCAATTGTCCGGATTGTTCTTCAAACCATTCGCGAACATTATGGCCCAGTAACATGAGATCGTCGTTTGGGAGCATGAAGTCCATGAATGGCTGCAAATGGTCTCCGAGTAGCCAAACATAACCTTTTCTAGCCAATGATCAATTCAGGTGGACCAGAGGGCCCCGTCTATTCCTTGCAAACAGAGCCCAAACCGTTATGGAGTCGCTACCAGCTTGCGGAGTGCCTTGTTGACAGTTTTGAGAACTCAGGTCCATGGCTTCGTGGGGTCTGTATCACATTCGAGTCCTAAAGTGAGTTCTTACCAACTGAAATTGGGACCGATCTGACCACGCCATGGTTTAGCCGTCGTCTAGGGTCCAGCGGATACGGTCACGAGCCCGGAAGAGACAGTGCTTGCGATGTGCTGTTAACAAAAGTAATCGTGTCGGTCGGCCACTGCGTTGCCGTGTTGAGAGGAGCTGCCTGAAATTTGGTATTCTCGGCACGCTTTTGACACTGTGGATCACGGAATATTGAATTCCCTAGCGATTCCTGAAATGGAGTGTTCCATGCCCATATTTACAACTACTATTCCACTATCAAATTCTGTTAATCCCCGTCGTGCGGCCATAATCACGTCAAAAACCTTTACACACATAGACATGAGTACAAAAGATAGCTCCGCTAATGCACTGCCCTTTTATATCTTATGTATGGGATAATGCCGCCATCTGTATGTTTTCATATCGTTATCCCATGACTTTTGTCACCTCAGTAACAACAAGAGTGGAGTAGGTCTCAGTGTAAGTAGCGATAGAAGACATGCACTGCTATATTCTAGCTGTGGGTATTTGCATTAGATCTGCCCAGTTTTTTTTCTCCCCGGCCCCACCTCTGGTCATGTAGTGAGGCTGAGGCGGAACAGGGTCAGGTCACTACATTATGTAATACCTGACCTCGCCATGTGCTGAGAAGTCTACTCGGAAGAGTGTTTACATAATACAATATAAGTTAACAAGAATAATCTTTGCAATAATAGACAAACAGCTGCTAAGGTATTCCATCACTTTACCTTCTTTTTTCTTTGTATTAGTCACCTAAATCTCTTATTTGAAATGATGTCCTGTTGTCGTTTGCTTACCGCGTGGTTCAACATGTTACATACCAATGAACCAGACCACTGTGTTGTAAAATATAGAGCAAAACTTTTCGTGAAATATGTAAAGTGTATGAAGTCTGTATATAATGTAAAATATTTTGTAAACTACTAATATAACTAATACACTGTCATACTTGAAGAAAAAAATGTGGAAATAGAACGTTAAATCTTCGCAGCTATCTGATCATCGACCTAGTAATGGAATTAGTAACGAGGAAATAAATAATTCATTCAGAAAGTGCGGCTGGTGGCTGCAGTCACTTCAGTGATGCATCCTTTGGAAATTAATAGAATCAGGCAGTTACTGTCTTAGAATGTTTCGCTGTTTTCGCAGAGCCACTACCAGGCTACAGAACAGTGTTTCTACAGCTCCATGTAATGTTGGGAGCACCACCCTGCATAGTGCAGTTCTGGTTAGAGTCTTGGGTGCGGAAAATTGTATACAATGTGAGCTCCTTAAGTTTCACGTCGCACTTAGTATGCCACACAATTTCATGTAATACCTTAGTGAACGCTACAAATCTGAGACGTTCCTGTGAATATCTGAAAGTGCCGTTTATTGCCTCCGTGCATTCCATTATTACTACTGTACGCATCTATAGGTGGCATGTCTTCGTTTGTGATGATTTTGTTAATGACTTTGCGTACAGATATGCTGTTGTGGAATTCAGTTTGGAAACTAATACTGAAACTAGAATTTCCAGAATTAAAGAAAATAGGACGTGGTGCTCAAATACTGTGGAAAAATACAAGTAAATCGGTGCATCACAAAACATAGAGATGTAGGGACTTGTTTTTTGATGATTTACGATATTAATACTGAGTGACTGTGAGAAGAATTCTTAGCTTGTAGTACTTGAAGGGAGCCAATTTTTTCTACTATCTTCATTTTTACAGTAAGTTTCTTCACAACAAGCCCTCTAACTGATAAATAGTGCAGTGAAACTGCACAACGTAACTGACAATGCTCCGTTTAATTTCTTAATACAATTTTGTCCAGTCTCCCCCAGGGTCCCCTTATTCCAAGGCATGCTTTTATTAAAGGGAAAGCAAGCACTTCCGGCTCCTATCGGCGCAGCACCTGGTGTGTGTGTATGCAGAATTTCTTGTAAAAGTATGCTTCTCGGCCATGTTAAAGTGGCTGCCAACACTCACCTATCATTTAAGTGTATCTGTCTTGCAACTCTAGAATGAAGTGTTCAGTCATATCACATGGTAAGTTTGACACTTCTTTCTCGTGCAGTAGTACTATACAGTGTTAAGCAGAACTCAGCTGAAAAACCTTCGGAGGTGCTAGTATGGACTAAAAGAACAAAAAAGTCCAGCAAACATGGGCTCTAAAATGCATACCTTAAGATCAATGAGCACTCGTTCATCTTCAATACTCTCAAACACATCTGTTCTACTGCTAGCTCTTTGCTTTCCATACTTTAGGAGTAGGTAATATTTACAAAAACAAGAGAAAAATGTCCAGTAAATATGGGCTCCAATACGAATACCTTAAGAGCTATGAGCTGTTGCTCAGTCGAAGACATGTCACACACTAGTGAAGATGAACTGGTGCTCATAGCATGTAAGGCATGCATTTAGGAGACCATTTTTACTAGACATTTTTCTCTTGTTTTAGTCTACACTAACTCGTTGAAAGTTCATCAATAGACTTCTGATCCACCCTGTATATAGTGTAGGCCTGTTACCAACAACTCATGTGATCTTCCGCAGAGAACTGATATAGGGCTATATGTGCCATCCGATTATATGGGTTCAGCGCAATGAGATGGGTCGATAGAGGTACCTATGATCACACCAAATATGTAATTACTCGTACTGCTGGTGTCACCATTCACAGCAAGGGGGTGCTCTCACATGTGATATGTCAATCACATCCTGTAACTTACAGTCCTTGTTTACAACAATTTACTAGGATACATTGTGTCACCGAGGAACGGTGTACCACTTGTAAGCATGTAACACGTAGGAACACTGACTGTAAAAGAGTCTTAACTGACAAGAGCTGTAGACTAATGTCACGTCTTGTCAGTGACATTCGGTTTCACACCCGACAGGTGCTAATCCTGTGTGTGAATACTGGTCCTTCTCAACCAGTTTCCGCTAGAACTTTGTGGAGGGAATTGCATGTAATGGACATTTTGGCTGTGAACCTAGCGAAAGGCTATTACTCACGTAGTAAATACAACCTGTTTGTGGCAAGGAGCATTGTACCATGTGACACTCCAGCCAATAGCTTCATCCTACCGTCTACGCCTGTAGAATGCGCATTGAGATGTGCATAGAACATGTATCGTTGATGATGTTACTTTAGCTATGGTGAAGCTATTCAGTCTCTACAATGTTCATTATGGGCGACATAAAGCAAACAGGACAAATATTACATTAAGAAGTGACAGCAACCATTTTCCAAGCACATATATTCTGCTAGGTAGAGTTAGAAGCAGAAACTGTGGGCGGATGCAGCGCTAACCCCTGCGTTGCCAGTTTCCAGGGTAGGCGACAGCTCGAGTGTGTGGTGTGGGTCAGAGGCAGAGAGTACACCGGCAACGCCACAAAGTATTCCCTGCTCTTTTTGCGCAGAACGCATCGCTCTGCTGCCTTCTTACATGCACCCAGCTATATCCGTGGCCGACTTCTGGTGTCACCATTCACAGCAAGTGGGTGCTCTCGCATGTGATATGTCAATCCTGTAACTTATAGTCCTTGTTTACAACAATTTACTAGGATACATTGTATTTTCAGCAGTTCATTCTGATAGTTTCTGTTTTTTAAAATAAATGTGAAAATACTGTGCTGAATTGTGCGTTTTAACAAATATAAGTGTACTGATATTTGCTTTATAAATTTTACATTTACAAATACTTACTTTGTTAGATGTTTTGAACTATATTTTTCCCTTGTAGTTACTGTTGTCACAAGACATTAATTAATATGTCAGAATTATGGAGAGTTGCAAGGGAATGGCAATTAAATCTCAATGCTGACAAGTGTAATGTGCTGCGAATCCATACAAAGAAAGATCCTTTATCATTTAGCTAGAATATAGCAGGTCAGCAACTGGAAGCAGTTAATTCCATAAATTATCTGGTAGTACGCATTAGGAGTGATTTAAAATGGAATGACGGTATAAAATTAATCGTCGGTAAAGCAGATGCCAGACTGAGATTCATTGGAAGAATCCTAAGGAAACGCAATCCGAAAACAAAGGAAGTACGTTACAGTACACTTGTTCACCCGCTACTTGAATGCTGTTCGCCGGTGTGGGGTCCGTACCACATAGGGTTGATAGAAGAGATAGAGAAGATCCAACGGAGAGTAGCGGGCTTCGTTACAGGATCATTTAGTAATAGTGAAAACTTTACGGAGATGATGGATAAACTCCAGTGGAAGACTCTGCAAGAGAGATGCTCAGTAGCTCAGTACGGGCTTTTGTTCAAGTTTCGAGAACATACTATCACCGAGGAGTCAAGCAGTATATTGCTTCCTCCTACGTATGTCTCGCAAAGAGACCACGAGGATAAAATCAGAGAGATTAGAGCCCACACAGAGGCATACCGACAATCTTTCTGTCCACGAACAATACCAGACTGGAACAGAAGGGAGAACCGATAGAGGTACTCAAGGCCCCCTCCGCCACGCACCGTCAGGTGGCTTGCGGAGTATCGATGTAGACTCCTGGAAATGGAAAAAAGAACACATTGACACCGATGTGTCAGACCCACCATACTTGCTCCGGACACTGCAAGAGGGCTGTACAAGCAATGATCACACGCACGGCACAGCGGACACACCAGGAACCGCGGTGTTGGCCGTCGAATGGCGCTAGCTGCGCAGCATTTGTGCACCGCCGCCGTCAGTGTCAGCCAGTTTGCCGTGGCATACGGAGCTCCATCGCAGTCTTTAACACTGGTAGCATGCCGCGACAGCGTGGACGTGCAGTTGACGGGCTTTGAGCGAGGGCGTATAGTGGATATGCGGGAGGCCGGGTGGACGTACCGCCGAATTGCTCAACACGTGGGGCGTGAGGTCTCCACAGTACATCGGTGTTGTCGCCAGTGGTCGGCGGAAGGTGCACGTGCCCGTCGACCTGGGACCGGACCGCAGCGACGCACAGATGCACGCCAAGACCGTAGGATCCTACGCAGTGCCGTAGGGGACTGCACCGCCACTTCCCAGCAAATTAGGGACACTGTTGCTCCTGGGGTATCGGCGAGGACCATTCGCAACCGTCTCCATGAAGCTGGGCTACGGTCCCGCACACCGTTAGGCCGTCTTCCGCTCACGCCCCAACATCGTGCAGCCCGCCTCCAGTGGTGTCGCGACAGGCGTGAATGGAGGGACGAATGGAGACTTGTCGTCTTCAGCGATGAGGGTCGCTTCTGCCTTGGTGCCAATGATGGTCCTATGCGTGTTTGTCGCCGTGCAAGTGAGCGCCACAATCAGGACTGCATTCGACCGAGGCACACAGGGCCAACACCCAGCATCATGGTGTGGGGAGCGATCTCCTACACTGGCCGTACACCTCTGGTGATCGTCGAGAGGACACTGAATAGTGCACGGTACATCCAAACCGTCATCGAACACATCGTTATACCATTCCTAGACCGGCAAGGGAACTTGCTGTTCCAACAGGACAATGCACGTCCGCATGTATCCCGTGCCACCCAACGTGCTCTAGAAGGTGTAAGTCAACTACCCTGGCCAGCAAGATCTCCGGATCTGTCCGCCATTGAGCATGTTTGGGACTGGATGAAGCGTCGTCTCACGCGGTCTGCACGTCCAACACGAACGCTGGTCCAACTGAGGCGCCAGGTGGAAATGGCATGGCAAGCCGTTCCACAGGACTACATCCAGCATCTCTACGATCGTCTCCATGGGAGAATAGCAGCCTGCATTGCTGCGAAAGGTGGATATACATTGTAGTAGTGCCGACATTGTGCATGCTCTGTTGCCTGTGTCTATGTGCCTGTGGTTCTGTCAGTGTGATCATGTGGTGTATCTGACCCCAGGAATGTGTCAATAAAGTTTCCCCTTCCTGGGACAATGAATTCACGGTGTTCTTATTTCAATTTCCAGGAGTGTAGATATAATATGAGAAACAAAGTAACGACTACGGCATGAATGAGGAGTAATTCTTCTTCTGTTGTCAAACACTCGTTTTGTTTAGATCTGTGTTGATTCCTCTTATGTGATCTTTTGTGTGGCACCACAACTTGTAAAATGAAGATTTTGCCTTTCGAAGAAAACTGAAACGAAGCTGCTCTTCAATCGTTAAACAGAGCCTTGACAATGGCCTCATTTTGAAGACGAAGAGAGTCCACAAGATCCTTCAGGTATCTCATATGTGTCTGGAGCCACTCGTGATGATTGGATGCAGTAGAGATACCAAATTGGTGAAATGTTGTTTGCTATGTTTCATCCGCTTTCCTACGGGATAAATATCGTGTGATTTAGTGAGACAGAGCGTCTTAGTGTTCGTGGAATAGGAAAAGTATTCGTGCAGCCCTGTTAACTAGGCTGTCTTCATCTTGGAAGACGTGAGTGTCCACTGCATACGCATCATCAAAGTGTAGAAGAAAGGGCAACACTAGCTCAAAGAGATTGTTGAAATAAACGTCCTGCTTCATGTTCACTGCAACATGAATGAGTGTGCCCAACTCGTGATGCGGAAAACATCCCAGAAATATTGCAGTGTCACCTCAGTTCTAAACTAAACCCTCTACACACTACGGATAAAATGTCTTATTGGGCCTCGATGCAGTCGACGCCTTTTTTTGAAAACAAGCAATATCGCAACTCCTCGGACCACACTACTCCCTCCACTCAGCTACTGTCCAATATCCATTGCGTGTAACCAGATGATTTTGTGCAGCTTTAATAGTTGGCCTCTATGGCGACACCGTCCACTTGTTAAAAATACAGGTCATTGAAAGGGAAATAAGTTGAGGTAATCACGCGATAAAACAATGCCACAATGTCTTTCTCAACCTGGATGCTGGTAACCTCTAACGACATATGCAGTGGTACTTTCCTAAATAAAAATAAGTCAGAGATAACCATAAGACCCGACAGTTGTAGCTTAAGTATCTCCAGGTGGCCTACGAAGTCCTCTGAATTCCGGATATGTTAGTCGCACTTGCCTATGAGAGGTCCCAACAGAGTAGTAAGATGTTTGGCCAGAAAATAGGTAGGAGCTCGAATGTTGCTCACTATTGTGGGAAGAGGAGATCCTTCCCTAAGTATCCTCGCTAATCCGTACAGTCTTGGGGAAAATGCAGCCTGTTACCGTAGGCTCTTAACGACTGTAGAAGGAACAGAACTCTTCTTGAGATGGCCTAACTTTTTCTCTGGATTTTCCAGTCGGATTTTCTCTTAGCTTGCGAGAAGCAGGATCTATGAGGAGCGCCTCCATCTTGCTGTTGTATTCAGCTCACGAGAGAAGGTTGGTGGCATTCCCTTTGTCCGCAGGTAAAATGACGAGGAATTTGTGAGCTCTTAAGTCTCTCAGAGTCTTTCTTTCTACTGAGCCGATTTAAAACTTTCTTAGTGGGGCTCGCGTAAAAATTCAGCAGTTGTCCCTGGGAAGATACATATCGGGTTGTAGCTGTCCGTGGTGCTGGTGCATAGATCAAACCTCTTGTCGACCACTGGAACGGCTACGTCGTTCAGGATTCTGTCCGTGAGATTAAATACGGTGTGTCGACGTGGTGCATTGCGTTCTTGCCGTTGGGCCTTGAGACGAGTGTACTTTGGCAGTAGGCGAACCTTGGCTTCTTGTTTTGACCATTCAGTTAGCGCCCAGGTAGTGCTGTCTACGCAATCCCAGGATACAGATGAGAGTTTTGAAGAGATCTTCAGATGAAATGATAATAGTTTCATGGACACGCTGGGAAATTCCCGCCGTGCATAGCGTACCCTCTCTCTCACTAGGGCTGCACTTGCCCGTCGTTTAATTCTAACGTAGGCCGCAGAGTCAGTATTGTGCTTAAATTTAGCAAACGTTGAGACTGTTTGCTTCTCACGGCCGGATCTTGTTGTGTAAATCAAACAATATTTTATTGACGCAACTGCTCGACATTTTGAGATGATGACAATCGCAGCGGCGTCGAAAATCACATCTGGTGGCTCTACTGGGAGGAGATGGCCAAGTACATGCTTGAGCTTCACAAGTTACATAATATGGGAGGTAGACTGATGTGCGCTATGGCATTTTTACTGAGATACTGTGACAAGCAGACTGTCCCAACATTTGCTAAATTTAAACATCTTATTGATCAAGACAGGATCTGCCTGACAAGATCCAGAGAAAAACGTTAGGACTTCTAAAGAAGAATTCTGTTCGTTCTACAGTCTTCAGGAGCCCACGCCAACAGGCTGTATCTCCCGCAAGACTGTATGGCGTACTGAGAATACGTAAGGCTGGGTCTCCTCTTCACCACCGCGCGGGGTAGCCGTGCAGTCTGAGGCGCCTTGCCACTGTTCGCGAGGCTCCCCACGTCAGAGGTTCGAGTCCTCCCTGAGTAGGAGTTAATTTAAGTTAGATTCAGTAGTGAATAAGCCTAGGGAACTATGACCTTAGCAATATGGTCCCATAGGAAGCTAATTTAAGTTTGATTAAGTAGTGTGTAAGCCTAGGGAGCGATGACCTTATCAGTTTGATCCCATGGGAACTTACCACAAATTTCCAATTTTTTTCCTCTTAACCCAATAGTGAGCAACATTGGAGCTCCTACCTATCTTAAAACGCAGTTGGAACCTCTCATAGGCAAGTGTGACCACCATATCCGGAATTCAGAGGACTTCAAAGGCCACTTGAAGACACTAAGTCTACGACTGCCGGAGCTTTTGGATAGCTTAGACGTTGTACCTTTATTTACGAAAGTACCTCTGCAGGGCTCGTTAGAGCTTATCAGCATCCAATTTAAGAAAGACATTGTGGCATTGTTTAAACACGTGCTTGCTTGCCTCAATATATTTCACATTCAATGACCAGTAGTTTGAACAAGTAGACGGAATCGCCATGGGAAGTCCTATGTTTCCCATGGTTGTCGGTTATTTTATGGAAGACTTTGAGGAAAAAGCACTACACATGGCTAGTCTGAAACCTTCCTACCCCTGGCGGTATGTAGACGCTAGATCTGTAGTGTGGCCCCACGAAAGAAAGACATCACAGAGATATTCCCTGTGTTTTTCTGGCACGAACTTGTTCCAGCCGAATATCCAGTTCACAACGGAAATGGAAAAAGGTGGCTTTTATCATTCTTGGATGTCATGGTCAGAAGAAAAGTGAACAGTACGCTGGAACATAGCGTCTATCGTAAACGAACTCACGCGGAGGTGTATTTGCAGGCCACAAGTTGACATCAATCTTCACATCGAAGCAGTGTATTACACTTTTTGGCGCGCACAGCACATGTAATGTCAGATGCCGACAGTTTAATCGTTAAGCTACAACACCTGAAAATGGTATTCCAACAGAATGGCTATTCCAATAGACAAATACGCCACGCATTCCGTTCTAAGATAATTTAAAGAAGGGATGAAGATGCGGAGGCACCCATTGCAATGGCGTTCTTGCCCTATTTTGGCGGCATGTTGAATCAAAGCAAGCACTGTATCGTGTGTGGGATACAGAGGCGAGCGGGTGTGCCGGGACTTACCTTACTTCACGGCTAGTATCGTCACGTCACCTTAACGCTTCTGCGCGTAGCGCGCAAGTATTGCACCACAACTGCGCATGAAATTAAAAATCAAAATTTATGTTTAAAACTTTGTTAAAATATAGTTTAGTGTTATAATGTTCCAAACACCAAGTCTTTATGTTCCAAACACCAAGTCTTTATGTTCCAAACACCAAGTCTTTATGTTCCAAACACCAAGTCTTTATGTTCTAAACTTAAGTTTGCGCAGATATGCCGTTTTAAGAAAACAATAAGTGGCCCTAAATAATGAAGCTACAAAGCCAGAATTTAGTCAGAAGGTGCAGTTAAAGCTCATAAATAAGTGGTACAGGTTTCCAAAACCATAGGATAAAAATTGACACCGGAATCCACATTTTTAGGAAAAATCAGAGGCTAAATAATGGACTTAGAAACATTAAAATTTGTCTTATGCTTCAGTGCACCCCAGGAATAATAACTGAAAGACCACGTTAAGCTACCTCTTATATTTTTTGAGTAATTAAGTAAAAACCAAATTTGTAACTAAAATGTATCCAATTTTTGTAGATTAAGTACCTGCGATTTTAATGATAGAAAATTTTCGTTGAAGTGGATGATAAGACATACCAAGTGATAGAGCTATACGAAATTTGAGAGTTGTAGTATTAATAACTGCTGACATAAGTTCTGATATAATTTGTAACTGTATTATTAAAATTTATGTACGCGAGAAAGCGGTCGTTCGGAGGCTGCTGCAGTATGCAGATAGCTGTAAACAGATGTTCCCTCGGCCGTCCGCTCCTTCACCTATATAAATGCAGCCCGAGAGGCAGTAGAAAGGTTCACTTCGCACTCAGCCACGGTAAGATCTACGTCTTAAAAACGTCGGATTGCGCTCTGCCTCTGATTACGTCAGAGGCGAACTGTGTCAAAGTGCGTATTTTGCGGTAAAAACGGATAGTGAACTCGAGAGAACTGTACACCGGCCTGGATCGTTTAGAATTCGCCAGGGTAACTATTAGTGTGGCAAGTGGTGAATTTATTTCCACTTTTATGGCGAGCATTAATTTTGGACAGTTATTGCAAACTTTCATTGAGTCATTTTAGTCAGGGCGAAAGACAATCTGGTAGAAACGTACCGTAGAGGTCGCCTCTCAACTGCTAAATGTGCTGTTAGGAAAGGAAGACTTGCTTTCAATTGAAAATTGTGAATTTCCAAGTGTTGTATGGGAGAAACTTTATGCAATATGATTTAGATTCGAACTTTATACTTTTACTTAAAATCAAAGTCTTGAGCCCGCAAAGAAGTAGGAGGATGGAAACTTTTCTTTCAGTGGGCTGTGCCAGAATGTGGCCGTGCAGACTGGAAACTAACATCAGTATGTTTCCCTTCGCTTTCTAGCTGACCACTAAATTAGTTGCCAGGCTCGCGTGAGGAAAACGGCGAACAAACAAATGATTAATTCTCACCCACCGTCCCACATATGGCGCTTAATGAAAGCAAATCGATGTGATTGAATAGTGAAAGTGATTGGTAGAAATCAGCGAACTCGGTAGGCACTAACAGGATACCAAACTGACATAGGCAGAAACTAGTTCGAGAACAGTGCTATAATTTACTAGCGAGTGTGGTGAATAAACAGTGGAGGCCGACCATAGGAACTTGGTTCACGACGGAATGAAGAAGGAAGCCGACACCGGATCGCGGTTACCACTGGCGCTGAGGGTAGAAGAAGAGGGTGCGTCATCGCGGAGCTGCGTGGGTCTGCGAGAAACTTGCAAGCTGTGGCGAACGCTCACCGGTGCTTAACCCCTCCCCCCCTCCCACCCTCTCTGGAGCTACTGCAGTAGGCGATACCCGCAGTCATCTTCACCGCCACAGCTGCTACTGCAGCCTGCAATACGTCGCGACGCGTCGCCACACAGTTGCTAGTACACAGCGCCGACAACATTCGTCGAAGTCAAGCAATTAACTTAAGTCAAGAATATTTAACGTATCTGTTAGTTGCTGCTAAAAGGTTACTAGAAATTGATACTTATGTAAGTACCAAAAAGGAACCGGTCTCTCACCATGAATCCTCAGAATCAGAAACTGAAGTTAATGAAGATGGTTCCGTTGAGCCAATAAATATTAAATTAGAGGGTGATTTGTCAAAAGGAGGATCCTATTTGAATGTCAATGAGACTGCCAGGTTAGAATCAGTCTCTGATGAAGGAGTCACTGAGAGAGAAATAAAACAGGAACCGATAGAGTTAATAACTTTATCAAACAATGAAACTGAGCTCAATATGTTAAAAGTTCAGCCAGGTCAAGAAATGCCAAGTGGCAATGTAGAGGCTCCTAATTGGATGCAATTACTGTTTGCCAAACTCGAATCACCTAATAAAGAGTTGAATAACAAAACTGAAACTAGTAGTAAAGAGCTCAGGGATATTAACAAAAAGTTGAAAATAAAATTGATTCCAGTAATAAAGAACTAAAAGATGAAATGAAATAAAAAAATGAACAGTTTAAATTACAACGTGGATGCTATCCATCATGATATTCAAGTCAATGTAGGACAACAGTTAACTAATATGCATAGTACTTTTAAATGCGAAATTGACAAGGTTCGCAAAGATTTCGAAGATGCAGATGAACTTTTGGAAAGGAGGTTGTAAGAAAGAATAGGCAACGAATTCAAACTTTGCTCTAACAGAATAAATGAAGTACAGATTAAGGTAGATACGCCTCACAATGTCTTCAAGAATACAAAAAATCCTCAAAACGAACGACATCAAGTGTGTTTTTCACCCAACAGCAAAGCTGAGGAATTAATTGTGTTGGTCAAAGACCACCTTGGGCTTAAGAAACGTAGCGTATACAGGATCCCATGCCAATGTGGAAAATCTTACATTGGGGGGACATGCCGAACCCGGCAAGAACGCCAGGAGCAACATGATAAACCAACGGTGGCGGAGCGTTGCATGGACACGGGGCATTGCATGTTTTACGAAAAGACGGAAATTTTATCCCCAGAGTCATCTTTCTGGGACTGTGTTGTTAAGGAGACTACACATATCCGTACGGGGGACGATCTTATTAACAGGGATGCAGGTTTTCAATTAAGCCTCACTTGGAATCCAGCATTCGCTGCCATCAAATGAAAACAGGGAAAACATGAACTTCCGAGTCATGACTCGATGCTACGCACTGCTGAGATTTAATTCAGTTTTTAACCGTAGTGGCATCCGGCAGCACAGTCATTACCCAAAGCGCACGCGTGGAAAGCCTTTCTGCGGCTCCCAGCAGCGGGCACGAGGAGTGCGGCTTTCCTCCTACTGCGAGCGTCTTCCCGCGCATGCGTACTGCCTTCTCCTGGGGTTATAAATTACAACGCCTCCGCGCGATTATCATCCTCCTTTATGTTGTTTTAATTGTCTTCATATTCTGTACTTACTGTCCGTCTATCGGCCGAAGAGTGGCGCCTACGCTGCTGCCAGTCCGCCCCATATGCTGCATTGAAATAAAATAAAGAAAAAAAAACGCGATTATCATTAGTCACGATTTGCAGCAAGGCCTCCAGCAACTACCACCACCTGAAGATGAGGAGTTGCATCGATGAACTATTGTTGGATTTATAAAATTTGATCACGTGGTGAACCCGAGAAGTGTCCCGTCGAGAAAGCTTCAAAAGTCACAATTGCAGTATGCGTTAACTATGAACAATTTGCTGGAGTCTGTCAGACACAAGATGTTCTCTGACACGGACAAGATCTTGATAATGTCGGTAGGTTTGTAACCACTCGGCTCTACCTTCAATCCCTTACCTCATTCTGAGAATTTCTATAAATTACTGATATGTTGTACGTCTGTAGAGGATCTGTTTCTCAAGGTCCCCACCTCGACACAGTTGGGTGAATAATTCTTTATATTCCTGCACAAAGTTAAAGAATTTATTACAAATAATCTTACGTTTTCTTTACAAACTGCGTATTTTAACTTGTACTTTCTTTCCAACAGTTTATTTAAGCACCTTTATCCTTCCTGCACGTTTCTCCTTCCTTTTCCTTGCTAAAGTTTATGATCTATCAATTGTCAATCTCACGATATCTCAGTGTCTTTGCTTCCGAGCATTGGAATATGCCATTTCCTCCCTAAGTCTATCTGTTGGGAATTCATTGATGAGTACAAAGGCTGGCGCCATTACTGTAGCTTCATGAGGCAAGTTATTCACAATGGCCTAAAGGTGCTAAAGATAAATTCCCACCTCCTGTGTTATTTGTGACAGTATACGTGGCATAATTTCACCAGTTGCTGTACGCTTCCCTCAGCAAGGCTCGGTCTTGGATGATACCGGAACGTAAATATGGGGTCAGTTGTTCTTTGCGGCAGCATACCTTTCCACCTCCAAAATTGAAACTGCCACCTCTAATCTGAAATTTTCTTTTCCATACAACGTATTTTCCTTATGAATTTGTTCACAAAGTCCTGTGCGACTGATTGTGCCGTTGCAAGCTTGAAAGGAGTGAATGTGTGTGTGTGTGAAATCTTATAGGACTTAACTGCTAAGGTCATCAGTCCATAAGCTTACACACTACTTAACCTAAATTATCCTAAGGACAAACACACACACACCCATGCCCGAGGGAGGACTCGAACCTCCGCCGGGACCAGCATAAAGGAGTGAATGTCATATATTTATAAGTGACTTCTAAGGTTATTAAAACGTACCGAAATCCACTTGGTTTAGGTGCTATTCGCCCAAAAAAGGTCTGTCTTCTCTATTTCTCTCAGCCTGTTTGGTAAAATAGGAAATAATTCAGCCCATTGCGATACAGTTGAAGGTTTTGCCAATTGGCAAGTCTTCCATGACGCGAAGTCCCTTCGAACTCTCTTGTGCAATTTGCTAAAACACACTGATTCCTTTAGCTTTTTGAAACCCTTTCTAGATCCGTAGTGCATAAGTCTCAGATTCATGTACCAGGTAAGATTGTTAACGAACTCTTCTCGTACACAAAGCTCCTAGTCGCTACTACCTTCGTCCATCCAATGGAAAAGGATGCCATTCTTTACCTTATAGAAAGTCGTTCTGGCCTGGTTATGGGCTCACCATTTCTCCTTCACTTCCATCAGTACAGGATCTTTCTCCTCGGTCCTTAGCTACATTCCTTGGAGTCATCCAAACACAGTTTTCGAAGGGGACATAACATCCACACAGTGATCTCCTAATTCACAAATGAGGTGAGTGCTGGGAGAGCACGTGACAGAGCATAGGTCACAACTTTATCCTTCTCTGGAATGTGACATACTGTGAACCGGAATTCTTGTAACAATAAAACACAACACCTTAGACATCCATTCGACAGTTTATGTGACATCAGGAATTTAAAGCACAACGATCATTATACACCTTCGCAGTTCTTCCGAAGAGAAGATAACATAAACGACCAAACACTCACACAATTGCTAGAGCATCTACCTCGGTCACCAAGTAGATACTTTCAGCTTTGTTGAACGTTCTACTTGCAAGTGCGATTGTGTTTTACACAACCCATCCGCCCTGCAGCTCCTCTTGGGGGTGTGCAACAAGACCATCTCACGAACTGTCAGTGGTAAGGCAGTAATTCTTACTTAAGTCCGGGTGGGCTAGAAAAGGTACCTCCAAGAAGGCCTCCTTAGTAATTCAAACTCCTGTTGTGTCTCTCATTCCATTTGTCTACAATTTTCTCTCCTGTGAAGGCGTAAAACCCCATTGTCTTTACCTCATCATTTTAAAAAAATTATGAAACCGAGAAATATCCAGACTTGTTATTGTGATCAAGAAGCTGGCTGTTCACTTAATAAATGAAGTTATGCCGGCTCAGCCAGACCCCTGCATGATCCATGACGTATCACAAAACTTTCACCTCAGAACAAACAAAATCGGATATTGAAAGTTTTATAATGATACCATGTTATCGGAAAACATCCAGCAGTTGATACAAAGTCTCACTGTGAGCTTTCAATGACTTTTCACGAGTAAGCACGTCATCCGTATAAAAGGCTATCTTCCTTAAAAGATTCTATAGATGACATTGCCTACATCTCTAATAAAGGCCGCAGACGAAACGTTTGAACTGAATGGTAGTTTTCAGAACTGATAACAGTGACTCAAACTGAGAAATGCAGTATAACTGTGGCATTCCGGATTAATTTCCATCTTCCAGTAACTGGCCCTGACATCTACTGAAGTACGAGTGAGCACTTCAACTAAATGTAAGCACTGGAGTAGCTCCTCAGTGGTCCTAAATCCACCTTTCTCTGTCTCAGTTATAATGTTAATATGTCACGAATTTAACAGTAAACATATCTAGCGACCTTTCTTCGACACACAGGGAATGGGGATGTTAATGGATGATGCAGCCTGGTCTATTACAGCTTTAGCAAGCATTTCCTATATTTATGCCTCTACTCTTTTCCTCTAATGCAGGGGAATGGCTGTGTTCGAGTGGAAAACCTATGGTGTTCCCTCACGTTACATGTATACAAGAAGTAGGAAACCATCCCAGGTCGCCGGCCGCTGTGGCCGAGCGGTTCTAGGCGCTACAGTCTGGAACCGCGCTGCTGCTACGGTCGCAGGTTCAAATACTGCCTCGGGCATGGATGTGTGTGATGTCCTTATGTTAGTTAGGTTTAAGTAGTTCTAAGTCTAGGGGACTGATGACCTCAGATGTTAAGTCCCGTAGTGCTTAGAGCAATTTGAACCATTTTCAACCATCCCAGGTATCTCGGAGAAGATCGACCGCTGTGAGTAAAGAATGCGTTGCATCTGTTCCCTATGTTAAATGTCAACATTGTAATTAAGCTTGTAGTCGGTCACTGCCCTAACCTCTTCACACTTCTACTCATCAGCATATTTTCAACTTCTGTGCTATCGCTGCATAAAAAACCTAAATTACTTATCTTCCCTGCTTTCACTATTTAATAGTAGTCTTCAGACCTTAATCTTTTATCAGTGTGATTTATATAAACGTCTACGAATTTTTTTGCCCGGCTTTATTATTACGGATTTATTGCTCCTCTCATCCACATGTTTTGCATAGGGAACAAAGCTCACTGAATATTCCTCCCGGAGTCTTATAATACATGAAATGTGTTCATAGTTGCGAATATGGACAACCATCAGCTGTATAACAGAATGACGACAATGAAAATTTGTGCCGGAACTGGGACTCGAATCCGGATTTCCCACTTATCGCGAGCGGTCACCTTACCATTAGCGTATCAGAGAAATACTCACAGCTAGACACAAACTTCCGTATGTCGTCAACCGTGCGATTACAACCTGTGCTCGTAAATCCATTATATATTTTCCTGTACACAGGATGTATTTTACTTGAAAGTAGCTTCCTTGGGGGCGGTGGATAAATACGGTGTTGCAGTAGTGTCTGTGTTATTCCGAATAGCAATGTGATGTTCCGTCTTGCATTGTAATTTGGAAAAACACAGATACTGCATATCGTAATCTTAAAATAGCTTCTCCCTCATTACAGAAGCGTGGGAATTAGTGTTTTGCAAAGTTTTTTCTTATTTGCACACACAAGATCGAATAGTTTATGTCGATAATTATATCTCTCAAAAGCGTTTCCCTTATGGCTTCGATGTCTACATGCAAAACAAAAAAATGCGTCTGCTTAGAACTACTAAATTCCTCTCCTAATGTTTCTAGTCAAATTCTGCCATTATGTGGCTCTTCCTCACGTGGGGCATAGCGACAGGGTTCTGCATCATGAATGTCTCTCTCCTCTTCTCTCTCCAACTTCCTCTATTGGCGTCGTACCAGGTCAGACAAAGTTTCTATGCTCACTGTACCTGTTTCACGCCGGACCTGAGTCTCTCCATGCATTTAGACTTCTTCGCTCTGTGTAGCGTCTGGAATAATACGGCTGATAACCGCATTGTGTCCCGTGGAACTGACGGGAGTTGCCAAATTCATTTCTCTCTCGTTGTAATGGTGAATACAGTACTGCGTTACGATCCTAGCCTAATTCTTGTTACACAGATTGAAAACCTCGAATATCTCTTACATTCCTGACAACAATCATGGTTTCTCTTTTCAGTCTCTTAGGTAACTTGGTCTAACAGGTTCTGTTTAATTCTGGAAGGTCATATGCGTATTGTGATACAGGTTTCGTTACACCATATCATTGAAATAAAGCAGCGGATTCTGGTGTCTGGCATCGTGATATACATCAGTCGTCAGGATGTGAGGTATGACTTAACCCCGCGTACTTCTCGACTGCTATTCGGCCAAGAATGATGTTCGAAATTCTGTGTATGATTTACACTCTTTTATAAGTATGAGCATCCGCGTCGCTACTTCACTTCTCAGATGCACACCCATGAAGTTCATCTGCAATAACGGACTCCATATTAATGGAAACGATCTCTTAAATCCATCACTAAACATATGTGAGTGTAAGGTGTTCGTTGGATCAAGGAACTGACTATACCTTTGAACTGTCAGGAAATGTTCTGTTTTCTTCGTCTTCAAATTCATCAGTCTATCCGTTTGTAGTACCCTTGTCATTTAAACTACTTCCTGCGGGTCCCGCAATTCCCCACCAAGTACGGCTAATTTATGAAATTTATTGAGAGCTTGGTGGTGTCTCCTATTAATTTCACCTGATTCATCTTAAAACAAAGCAGAGACTCCATCTCTTCTGTTTCTGCTACATCTACCACACGAGTCCCGTCATAATTATTCCTGTCAAGGGTATATAACTGTTCAACTGCAACTATAAGATCTACAGTTTGGCTTGTTACCTTGCATAATTCACCATCACGTTGGTTTAAGACATGCTCATGTCTCGATGCTATCTGACAGATGTTGAGTAACATTTCATTATGTCCATTGTTGACTGCCCTCAGTATTTCCTATACAATGGCCAGATCAACGGCGAAGTTAACAGTATATAATCCTTCATTACCTTCGATAGCTGAAATTCGGTTTTCTAGATTTTCAGCTACCTTCGAAGTGCCTTTTTTAAAAAAAATATCGTCTCGTCATTGATTTATCGCGCAGAACTTTGATTTCACTCTTTGCAACTCCTAATGAAGGTTTTCAATCATGCCTTTTTTTCAGCTATGAATGCGTTTAACCTCTGGTTAATGACTGTTCCCGGTTCTTCTAGTATTTTGGAAATTTCGTCTATTTTCTGAAAAGTAACTTCTATTATTTTTTGAAGAATGTTTCTCTTACGGTTTGATACCCCACAACAAGACTAGCAAACTATTCAGAACAAAGACAGGAACATCAGTTTGTGACGCACCTGACCTCGCTTCTTCCACTACTGATTCTACGAACTTGGCCGTAGCCTAAACCCAGGCGCCGCGTGGTAAACAATTGTCTCGACCCTGGCCTGTTGTGTCTGTCTTTTGTACTTCATCTCTCTCCCTCAGGGAATCTCCCTCATTACCTGTCCGCGTGAAACCTATCGGACTGTCTTACAAGATGTTCGAGTTCTAAGCTTTCTCTGCTAGTGTCTGCCCTAGCTGAGGCACTGTTTCCCAGGGTCTGAGTAAGCAGAGCTTACTTGTGATGGTGTGACAACGATTATGACTGGTCTATACTGTTTAGCACAAAGAGAGATTTAACTCCCTAAACTTCACCCCGTAGTGAATTCAAACTAGCAACCACTATCAATACCCAATTCAACCACAAATTTACGTAAAGGCACAGAAATGGCCGAAAAGAAAACCATCACAAACAATGCTGCATGGTGATCAAACCGGTATTACGACTCTACGCAACACAGAATTTCCTGATGCCTGTTGAAAAGAAAAACGTAAATTACAGGCATAAGTTGTTATCTTACTTTTCTTGTTCTGACTGCAGCAAAATTCAGTAAAGATGCCACGAAGCCCTGTCCTACATCAGTGTGTCCATAAATGAAACGTACTCACTGATTTAATCTGACTACCGACTTTACAAATCTTTGACAATACGTTGGGCTATTATTGATAAAAACTTGCAACTTAGTAACAGCTGATTTTTGCCGTACTAAAGACACATTAGCAACTTTTCTCACGAAATATCCCGCATTTTTCGATTTTAGTTGGTCATCAAGTACCTGTGCGGTTCTATCCAAAATGAAGTATCTAAGCACTGAATTTTATAGAGAATTCTCAGTATAACCCTGCGCATAGTAACGATATTTTGATAAAACCGTATGGAGATGACCTCTTTATCACTGAAGGTGATTTCTACCTTTTCAATTTGTACCGTCGAGTATTATGACGTTGGGACAAGGAAACTGGTAATTTAAAAAGGAGATCTGGAAACTATGGCATTTTCTAATATTCTCTAGAACGACTGACATTGTACTGGACTAAAGAATTATCGAATATTACTGCACATTAGTGTCCCATATGAATCAGTACCAGAGTAAAAACTTAGGAGAAGGCACATCCACGTAAGGTGGCTTCTGAGCCATAAGGAAATTTTTAATACATTTTAGCGGAATATTAGCCATGGAAGCACGAGGTATGGTCAGTTAAATTAATTATGGAAACTGGCAGAGAGCACTGATACCTTAGCAGAAAATACTGCAGAGTATATAAGATACAATGATGGAATTGCTAGTCAGAGTACCGCCAGCTAAACCTTTGGAAGATGATAGCAGGATGGACAACTCCAGGACCTCGCTTTGCTGAAAGAGAAAACTGAATGGTTACATATGAGCTAAAAGAATGACTGAATTAGGCATGTCTAACAACTGTAGGCTACTGTAGATTATGATGAATAAGCTTGGACTACGGTAGTTTTTGCAGTAGCTTTGGTCGGTTAAGATATTAACCGCATTACCTGTACGTTAGGTGTGTTGCGTACCTATCGGGCGTAACACCATTTCGGGCGCTTTGTCTGCATATGCGATCACCGTCTTACTAGATTCCCTTAGAAACCAGAAACGGTGAATCGTCTAGAAACTGTGAGTGGATATGTAAGCCACAAAACATTGTTATTTTAGATGTACTCCTGTCTGGAAATTAAACAGTAGCAAAATTGAAACTGTCATTTTTAAATTCAAGTTTTATTCGAAAATTGTTAATTTGTTACATGAAACTGAGGGATGTTGTAACCAAAGTATGAAAACAGAGATTAATTATATATCTCTAGAAAACGCAATTTCCTAAAAAATGACAATTTTTTTAAAAAAAGGACAACAAAACATATCAAACGTTGTTTCAATACTTCGCCGAACTTATATATAAAAAATGCTTCTGTAATTGCTAAACAAATTCCGTACGTGCCAATTATAACGGGAAACCCTTGTCTTTGATCATCGGGGAGAACGTTCTATTAAGTACAAAATAATAATATTTATATAGATTTTTAAGTCTGTTCATGTAAACTGTACTTGCATTAAAAGTAATTGTTTTGGTTACATAAAAACGCGTAAATTAGGCCGGCAGTTAATTTTTTAACTTATGAAGTGCAATTTACATTTTGTAAGGATAGAAAATACACAATGGATTAACACTGAATGATGTGCTGTTATAATTATGTGCAAAAGCAACAAAGAAACAAGCAAAAAACAGCACCTCTCTCATATATTCATTTACGTTTTTTTTTCATACTAATGCTATCAATACTACCAGTAATCCTGCCATTTACCACGTCATTTATTTACATTACCAAAATTTCCGGCTGCGTGGCCGAGCGATTTTAGACGCTTCAGTCCGGAACCGCGCTGCTGCTACGGTCCCAGGTTCGAATCCAGCCTCGCGCATCGATGTGTGTGATGTCCTTAGGTTGATTGGGTTTAAGTAGTTCTAAGTCTAGGGGACTGATGACCTCAGATATTAAGTCCCATAATGCTTAGAGCCATTTGAAGCATTTTGAGTACCAAAATTACCAAACTTTAGTTTTGCTAGAGCGCAGCTCCTAATTTATTCATTTATTTACGTGATATCCTGGACAGTAAAGATGATATACCGAGGAATATATTAATTACACTGAGTACTAAAGCTACCTAACCTCGCTTAAAGTTATATGTTCCTTACCATTTCAGGTTTCAGACTTAAGCAGCTCCACACGGCAGCAATCTCTGTTATCATCCATCAGCCTTCCGTTCCTTCCGACAAAGTTCTGATTTATGCAGCGCCCCACACCTATCTGATGCTTTCATCATCGAAATTACTCTCTATATATTCCCACTGTAATATGACTGTACGCTGTATCAAAGTTATTCTCCCAACAGTATCTGCCTCAACTTTATACAATAACCCAACTATCTAACTGCATACTACGAGATCCCATGTCTTTCTGAATTTCTTACCCCGCACTCCGAAGTTACGTGGCTTCTCGCCAGCGAAACAAACTGCTCCATGCCCACGTTTCTCGAAATCCTAACTGACCAATCCCCTGTCATGTTTTTCTACGCCATGGTCTAGTGCAAGAACACATCATTTTGGTGCCCTTGCCCGATGAGAAAGCTACCATATGCTTTGAAGAATTTCTTCTGAGAAATCTGAAGAGCCAATGAAACACGTCATCTAAGCATTTAGTAGGAAGGACTGTTTATCCACCTGTACATACAATGCGAGTCACATAGACCTCCCAAGAATGTACCGTTGTTCGTCCCTGCCATTGTGCCACGAACGCTAACCGACAGGCAATCATTAATATATGCGAGTGCAGGCTTTCTCGGCGAATTTCATATATAGTCTTCACCGGTTGTCTACAGAGTAGCATCGTCGTCTCGTAGCTACGAGACGACGATGCTACTCGGCTGACAACCGGTAAAGACTTCATATATAATCATCAATATGATCCCTAGTTACGTTACTGGGTTTTCCAGTCAGTGAAAGAGACACTGATAACAATGTACGTCTTTGTTCTATGTGGTGTAAGCTATGGGAGATCTTACAGAACATTTGCCATATTGTGTTTAACAGTGTTCTGCAGTGTGTCGCATGAGGCAATAAGACAGTTGACTATTGTAAAACTTCTAGACTTTCAAGCCTAATAAAAGATTAAACTAAGTTGTTTTCGCCTATAGTTTTGACTATGTACCTGTAAACCATACATAAATTGTTAACCCAGATTGTAACAAAGACGACCTAAGTATTATATGAAACCTGGAGACAAATATTTTTCTTAATACAGGGCACTGATCTCCATAACACTATCAAATATAGACATTGCCATATCAGCACTGCTTCCCACAAATAATGTTATTCTGCAAGTCTTCAGCAAAGTAAGAAGTGTACTGAACAGTTATTCAAGAAATTACATACTTAAGTACAGTAAATGAGTTGTGTGTACGTGAAGGAAAACTGAAAATGAAAGAGAATGAAGTCAAACAATGCAGACTGGAGTATTTGGTAAACACAACTACCATGAAGTGAGAATATAAACTGCTACCGGAAAAAGAACAAGGCATTGTAGATATGAGAACAAGGTTTATAAATTACTTTAAGCTGCTCCGGAAAGGTTAAAAATCGTGAAATGTTCAATTTTTAATTTTTTTGCATTTGAAAAATCTACAGAGTGACCCCTTTCAATTGATATGTAATTTATACAGTTCAGAAAACTACAACGATTTTTAAAATATTTTTGGAATGTGTTCTCCATGGGCGTGAACCACTGTGGTCCTGTTGAACTGCTGTCAAATGCTTTACTCAAGAATCTGTATGCTCATCATGGACATTTTAGTGATGGGAGAGAAAATAATTGTTAAAAAATAAGTTTTATGGCTAACCTGTGATAGTTTGATGTACAGGATGGAGAAAAATTGTGCCACGAAATTCTAACCCTGGACAGCTGATGGCAGAAGGAACCAAAATTACTAATGTTGTGTAGGTCGACAACGCATCGTTTTTAAACTACGGAAACTTAGCGCCACGCTCTCCCATTGGCAATGGGATTGCCCTGTTGCCGTTCGTAGGTTGACAGACAGCACTATGGTGTTCGATTCACACATACAAACACCCCTTGCCCCGTCACTGCCCCGATGTGACACGCACGCTTGTCGAATAGCTCTTGCTGTTTGTCTCCACATCACATCAGAGGCATTCACATGTAAGCTTTGCTTAGGAGCACACACACGTCACCTGCGATTTAGTCATACAGTAAGCATGGCGGAACAGTATTCGTTTGAAGAACAACGAGATATGGTACTTTTTATGGACTAGCCGTCGGTAATGCGCAAGAAGCTCAGCGTTGTATGAGGAACGGTACCCAGAAAAACGCCACCTACACCTACAAACATTTATAGCAATTCACCTGTTACTTGGCGAGACAGCCTCGTTAGCGGGATATCATGGTGGTGCTCGAAGACCTCGAACACGACGTGATGCTGCATTTGAAGAGATTGTTCTCGAGCGCTTAGAGCAAGCACCTACGACAAGTATTCGAGCAGTTAGACACGACATGGTGGTCACTCATCGGTTAGTCTGGGCGATTGTGAGGGATGACGGCCAGCATTCATTTAGTTTTCATCCTGTCCGAGACCCAAATCCTGAGGCGGACTACGAACAAAAGCAAGGGTTTGGCCGGTGGTGTCTGCGACGTGTTGCCCGAGATCCCGATTTCCCCGTCATTGTGTTGTTTAGCGATGACTGCACCTCCCATCGGGATGGCCTTTACAACACTCGAAAAGTTCATTAGTGGGCAATGGGAAATCCTCACGTCACGTACGTCCGGAACGATTTTCGCTTAACATTCGGGCAAGAATTGTGGGTGACTATCTGAAAGGCCAGTCCGTTTACCTCCTCGACTTACCGGGTCAAACTACCTTCACTTTTCGCAAGAAACTCTATCCGGCCTGCTGGAAGATGTTCGCCTGGACTCACGGCTACGCAAGTGGTTACAGCATGATGGAGCGCCTGCGCATAACAGTTGTGCTATGAGTGGATATTTAAACGAACTCTTTGACGGCCGGGTAATCGGCAGAGATGCTCGTAGGACATGGCCCCCGCGATCACCAGACCTCATGCCACCGGACTTTTTCCTGTGGGGATTCTTCACGGTTCTAGTTCACTCGCCCGGACGCGATCCACCTAGAAACAAACAGGAATTAATGGATCGCATTCGCCATGCCTCCAGTCACACCTGAGAAATGCCAGGAATCTTGGAAGGAGTTCGGAAAAACACCGTTCGACGTTACGAAGCTTGTGTCACTTGAGTGGGTCGCCATTTCGAGCACCTGCGTTAAGTAAACAATATCCGAGCTACAAAAAAGGCCCTTATCAGGGCCGACATACTGTATGTAAAAGACTTTCTGTGCGCAAACTAACAGCTGTTGATGGGTTTGTTGTCGGTACGCCTTATCATGAAACTAAAATGGATGTGTCGGGACCCCGGCGGATTCGCCCCCAGACCCCCAGAGTGGAAGGCAGTCGCGCTATCACCGAGAGTGCGCGCCGCCTTGGATACATCGTGATCTACGGCAGGCAAAGCATTCGCGGTCATGAGTTGTCCGGAGAATCCGGAAACAGGGAAATTCCGGGGCTAATCGGAGCGCGTGGCGTCAAGTTCCCGTAGTTTAAAAATTGTGCCTTGTCGACCTACACAACATTAGTAATTTTGGTTCCTACTAACATGAGCTATCCAGGGTTAAAATTTCGTGACACAATTTTTCTCCACTCTGTATATCGCTCGCTTGGTTCAAATGGCTCTGAGCACTATGGGACTCAACTGCTGTGGTCATTAGTCCCCTAGAACTTAGAACTACTTAAACCTAACTAACCTAAGGACATCACACAAATCCATGCCCGAGGCAGGATTCGAACCTGCGACCGTAGCAGTCGCACGGTTCCGGACTGCGCGCCTAGAACCGCGAGACCACCGCGGCCGGCTCGCTCGCTTGATTGTCGTGTGTTTCATGTATATTTACTCTTTTGTAATCCTGAAAATATTAGTTGTGAATTCTGTTCATTGAAGTCTCTGCTTCATTGAAGGATAATTATGGGTAAACGTAAAGGGACTAGAAATCCTGTGAAGGCTTTTAAGAAAAGGAGACATGTTGAAAAACCAAAGGTAGGTGTTATTACCGTAAAAAATAAAGACGATGACCAAGTGTGTGAACCTAACTTTGTTTGTATACCTGTTCATGGCAATGAAAGTGAAAAAGAAAATACTTCTAAGAGGCAGCTTGGTTCAGTTGGTGAAAAGTATGAATGTTTTATGGGCGAATGGGATGTGAATAAAGATACACACATCAAAAAATGTCTTGGATCGCCCCGGATCTCAAAACTCCCGAACATAGAGATTGACTGTGGATATTGTATCACAGACACAGTCCCTTTGAATGTTCAGAGAAGTCACTAAACTCATCCAAAGATGTAAACAACCATGCATGAGCAGCGCCTATTATACGGAGGGCGTCCGACAGCCGATCAGTTTCAGTAATTCCATCAGAAAGGAGGTACACAGCCCTTTGTTTTCTGTAGTTCAGCCATGTCTATACGGTCAATACGGCGGTTCGATCACGTCAGCATTATTACTTTCTGCCATGAAGGGCTCTTAAGAAGGCAAGTGTCCAGGTGTCTCGGAGTGAACCAAAGCGATGTTTTTCGGACATGGAGGAGATATAGAGAGACAGGAACTGTCGATGACATACCTCGCTCGGGCCACCCAAGGGCTACTACTGCAGTGGATGACCGATTCCTACGGATTATGACTCGGAGGAACCCTGACAGCAACGCCACCATGGTGAATAATGCTTTTCGTGCAGCCACAGGACGTCATGTTCCGACTCAAACTGTGCGCAACTTCACTACCGACGTCCATGGCGAGGTCAATCTTTTCAACCACGACACCAAGCAGCATGGTACAGATGGTCCAACAACATGCCGAATCGACCGCTCAGGACTGGAACCACGTTCTCTTCACCGATGAGTGTCGCATATGCCTTAAACCAGAAAATCGTCGGCGACGTGTTTGGAGGTAACCCCGTCAGGCTGAACGCCTTAAACACACTGTCCAGCGTATGCACCTAGGTGTAGTTTGGTATTCGTCTTCACGGACGACAATTCGCGCCCCATCGTGCACATATTGTGAATGCGTTCCTTCAGGATAACGACATCGCTCGACTAGAGTGGCCAGCATGTTCAGCAGACACGAACCCTATCGAACATGCCTTGGATAAATTGAAAAGGGCTGTTTATGGACAAAGTGACCCACCAATCACTCTGAGGATTCTACGCCGAATCGCCGTTGAGGAGTGGGACAATCTGGACCAACAGTGCCTTGATGAACTTGTGGATAGTATGCCACGACGAATACAGGCATGCGCCAATGCAAGAGGACGTGCTACTGGGTATTAGAAGTACAGGTGTGTACAGCAATCTAGACCACCACATCTGAAGGTCACGCTGTATGGTGGTACAATATGCAATATGTGGTTTTCATGAGCAATAAAAAAGGCGTAAATGATGTTTAGGTTGATATATGTTTCAGTTTTATGTATAGGTTCCAAAACTCTCAGAACCGAGGTGATGCAAAACTTTTTTGATGTTTATATTTGATACATCAGTTTTCAACGGAATTTTTGCAAACTGTCTAAGAGGTGTGTTGCTTGAGGCTTTCCCGACGGACATGTTATATATATGGTTCTCGAGCGAGACGACGGATGTCATAGTGAAACCTCCACAATATTTCGTCAGCGCAACTGGCCGACATCTTCAGGTGCGACGAACTCACTGCTAAGGCAGGAAGGTATCCAATGTAGTGAAGTCGGTCTGGAATTTTCTATAAAAATCAAGTAGGACTTGTCAATGAAATGGGACTGAAGTGTAGTAAGTGTTCATACATGGCCACCCATGGAACAGTATTGCAGTAACTCCAAATGAAAAAATGGTACCAAAGTCTATGAACACAACGTTAGATTTGTTTATGCTTTGCGTAAAATTGGTAAGGGTGCTACTTCTAGTGCAGTTTTCTTTAACTTGATGAATCCTCCATATCCACCAAACAAATTTAGAACTATAATAGTTTTATAAGGTCTAAAGTAGAAGACTTCTGTATAGAATCTATGAAAAAAGCCGTGGAAGAGATAGTAACAGAAAACAGTGGTAATAGAGACTTGACTCCAGCATGCGATGGTACCTGGCATAAACAGGGACACACATCTCTTCATGGTGTAGTATATGTCATCAGCATGTATACAGGGAAAGTTTTAGGTGTAGCAGTAATATCTAAATGTTATAGGTGTCCACAAAAAAATAAATGTACACACGAAAATAATTTGACAGCTAACAATAGTGGCAGTAGTGGAGGAATGGAAGTGGCTGGTGTTGCTAGTATATTTCAACGTTATGTTGCGTGTGATAAAGTGCGACATGTGCATTACCTTGGTGACAGTGATTCTGAAAGTTTCAAACATAGTCAAGAAGTGAAGCCCTATGGTGATTATGCTGTAGTGCAGAAATTGAGTGTATTGGATATGTACAGAGACGAATGGGATAAAGACTTCGGCGATTGAAAGCTTCGTACAAAAAACAAAAAAATCAGTGATAGTAATTGACTAAATACAGAACTATTATGGACTGGCTATTGAGCAAAAGACACAGTATCATTGTAATGAAGAAGGCTTTGTGGGTTCTTTTTTTTTGATACTTTTACCACCAATGAAAGTCCCCATGATTACCTGTGCCCCAAAGAAGAAAACGGCTGGTGTAATTACAACATGTGGTAGCTAACTGGTGAAGTGCACACTCATAAACATGGTCTGCCTGTTACGGTAATGGAGGTGATAAAACTTATTTTCAGAGACTTAGCAGCACCCAAACTGTTGAAAAAGTTTGTTCGTGGAAGAATTGAAAACCCCAATGAAAGTCTAAATAGAGTTATGTGGTCAAGAATCCTCAAGACTGTATTTATAGAACAGATACAATTCACTTTAGTATATATGATGCTGTTGCTACTTTCAGTGATGGCAACATTGTAAGGTGCAAAGTATTTGGAGATGTGGGAATGAAGATAAGTTTCAGCACGGTCTTCGGATTGCTGACAGGGCTGTAAATAGCCTAGAAATACAAGCAAGAGTAAACAGCACGAGAATAAAGAAGAAGCTGGAGCAGCAGTTTGCAGAAGATGAAGATAATCCCTCCTATGGACCTGGAATGAATTAAAAAGGTAATCCAAATTCTGTCGCGCGATTCCCAAAAGTTTTATCTTTTCATACAAATTGCCTGTTTTCTCGGGCTCTACGAAATCAATTTGCTTCAAATTATCAGGAAATGTTGCAAAATCCTCTCTGCGTAACTTAACATTGCCTCAACGTGAATATTGTTGGACTTATGAACAAAAATGGAACAAAAATAGTGAATTTTCATTACAATAGCCAAAACTAATCTCTAACAAGTGAATTCAATATTTTAAAAACACCTGTCTTTTGTTATAGCCAATACCCCAATAAATAACCTGTAGAAATTTCAACTGCCTAGCTCAAATACATTCTAAGAAAATATGTAATTTGTAAGTTCTATTTTACGTTTGGAAAGACAAGTGTTCCTGGAGCCCCTTAAACACATTGTATGGAAAAATCTGAATACGACTGGGACATACAAGAATCAAGATTTACTATTAATACCGTGGAAAGAGACCATATGTTGGACTGCTTGCAGAAAGTAATGGGTCAAAAACAATTACTGCGTAAGAGGAGATATGAAAAACCTGTTTATGAACCAAATTTCATATCTGAGTCTGCTTAAAAACGATGTTTGCGTTGTATCTGAATACCACAGACTGTGCTGTGTGTTCCTAAAACAGAAAATCCATTTGCAGAGTTTAAAACCGATGGAATTACTACGTATAAAAGCTGTTTGTTTGCCAATATGAAAAACATAAAGTTCTTTACGCAAATACCACTATTATAGTGGGAAACGTCTGCGGTGATTTTGTGGACAAAACAGTGATGTTTGTACGATATTGGATATACTGTTCTCTGAGCGGTTGCCCTGAGGCAAATTGAATGTCATCGTGTTGATCTAACTGGGTAAACAACTAGCTGTCAAACTTGCATTTCTACAAGTTTCAGATAGTAAGAAATGTATTAAAAACTACATGAAACAGCCAATTATCGAACAACTTTAAAACGTTGCTGAAAATAATGTTACAACCAACACCTACAGAAAGCAATCATGGTTTACTGAAAGTTGACGCATGTCCATTTACAACAACATCAGGACATGTACTGAAGAAGAACTAAGCTTATACACTAAAACAAAGTATCAAGTAGCACACTGTTTTCCACTTCCCTGCATAATGTCCTTATGTATCGTATATGATGCTCATTGTAATTATACTTGAGTATTAGGGAAATATGCAGTGTACACCACAACAAAGATTAGTCAAGTCTTGGAGATAATGAGTGACGGTGTGTTAATGTGAGAGACGTGGATATAATATCGTGGCACTAATTTTGGTGCTCCCTTATGCCTTGCAGCAATGGGTACAAAGATGAAACCGCTGTCAGATGTTGGTCCGACGTATACCTTATACGTCAAGTTACACCAGTAGTACCAATACCTCAGCCATGCGTGTTTTATACGGTTATAGAAAAACATTTAAGTGGTTTGGCAAATAATACAGTACTTTTTTGCTTTGTTTAAAGTGCACTTTTAATTTTGGTTGAAGGACAAAGTTCCATTTGCTGATTAGACGGAAAAGTTTCTTGTACGGTACAGAGATGGAATTCTGTCTGGAACGTTATCCACAGACATTACTACTCCTGGGACTTAAAATACTGCAGTAAATGTTTCATCTGCTGACTGCAGTTGTTTCCTTATTGTGTACTGGAGATCTTGAAAGACGGTATGTTCGTGTGTGAGACGTGGAAATAATATTGCGGCATTTAATTTGAGCTTCCAATTGAGGTGTACTGTCTTGTATCGCAGCTGTATGAGTCGGACGTAGCAAGCACAAACATTCATACATGAGTTATGGTTCCAGCATGACAGATCTGCACTCTGATACAGCAGCAGTTCTAAGTAGCTTCCGCTGTGGCCGAAAGTTGGAGTCGTCTCATGACTTTAAGTTGTTTAAAGAAGGATTTATTTTGACATCTGTGTAAGTTCTAAATTTATCCATTTAATAAGTTGCTAGTAAAGACAATAAAGTTCGGAGCTCAGCCATGATCATATACAGATGCTTGTATAAGAAGCTCTGATTAGATGTAATAATTTTGCGAAGTAATGAGTAAAACTTGACCGTAGAGTGTAGCGAAGTGAACGCGAACATGTGAGAAAGACGAACATGCGAAACTTCGATTTTTATACGTAAACTGTAACTTTTGAACTAACTAAAATTCACGTGGCTGTTGTACAAGTCGGGTGATGGAACTGAACGGAAAAGAAAAATCGGGTTGCGGAATACATGAGAGAACCTTCTGATTAGACAATACGTTTTATAATCTTTCCTGTAAAGGGCTAAATGAAATGCCGTAAGCTGACTATTATGACTGAGACTGGTTGTGTGTGAATGTCGAAACTGTAACTGAAGCCCAGCAGGGACTTGGAGGTGTTTTGTGTGGTGTCACCGCCAGACACCACACTTGCTAGGTGGTAGCCTTTAAATCGGCCGCGGTCCGGTAGTATACGTCGGACCCGCTTGTCGCCACTATCAGTGATTGCAGACCGAGCGCCGCCACACGGCAGGTCTAGAGACTTACTAGCACTCGCCCCAGTTGTACAGCCGACTTTGCTAGCGATGGTTCACTGGCTTCTACGCTCTCATTTGCCGAGACGATAGTTAGCATAGCCTTCATCTACGTTATTTGCTACGACCTAGCAAGGCGCTAGTATCCGTATTATTGATATTGTGAATCATGTACCATAAAGAGCGACGTTCTCCATGAATGGATTAAAGTTAAATATTCCACCAGCTACGTCCGTTTTTCTCAATTCTAATTCCCTTGTCATGTTCCAGACCTCACGCCAGCCTGCGTGAGCTGAGACGCCTGCATTTCGGCCCCCTTTAGAAAAACACGGTTGGCTCTCCTGGCAACCACAACATTTTGTATGAAGGAAGTAGCATTATTTCTAAATTTGCATTCACAGCCTATCTTTCAGTTGATAGCTAAGTAATCCTCAAACAGAAAATATTTGTTGCACCCTGTAGATACGGATAGTGTAACTGGTTCTACTACAGCTTTTCCAGTCGAGATACATATTTCGTTCTCTAACTTGGCATGTGTGAAGACTAGGCTCAAGGTAGGTGGATGTTTTCTGTAGATCTGACGTATTAATCACGCCGCTGTTCTTGGTACATTCTGTCCAGGAATTGAAAAGTTGTAATAGTTCAAAACCACGATCAGAGACACTTTTGAAAGTGTGGTATCTCGTATCGGTACTACGCTATTGGTGTCTCAAAGTTGGCAGCGGAACTAAAGATTTCCGTCAGACGCTGACAGCAGTTGTGTGGGGTCCGTCGGACCCAATGGTGTACGAACATTGAGCCACACCTCCAGCGGCCCGTTACCCTGCCCCATGCCGCCGCGATATAGGACGACCGGCGGCAGCCAGATAGCCACTTGCACTTGTAGATTCTCCGCTACGTGACTCTATGCAAACACCACATAGTAGCAGCTCCCACACCGTCATTCGTGCTTTAGTTAAGACCTTCATCCTTGTTGCTATTATATTAGCTGGACTCTAATTCTTGCTGCATTATTTCTAATGAATCTTGGTACGCTAGGAGAAATACAAGTTAAGTAAATCTTATGTTTACTGTGTTAACTTGTTCGCTGATCATTTCTATTACTGTCCAGCTTTCCTACGACGACAATTGCCACACCAGTCTGTAACACACCTCTCCTTACCATTGTTTAGGAAATCATGCACAACAGAAAGAGAAGAACGTAGCACTGAGAGGAAGTGACGGAATGACACAATGTATGAGAAATTGAAAAAGAAGATGAAATGCGACGAAAGCTGGATATTTATGGCGGGAGAAGGATTGTCATCATCATCAAGACGACAAAAGACGCAGTATGGAATTGGAGAAGATAGCGAAAGATGGAGTTAGCAGCCGGCGCAGCAGAGCAGCGCTGACGGCGAAGTATGCATGAAACGTGAGTCCTGAAACAGAAATCACTGAAAGTGAATATTGGGCCGGCGGAGACGACACGCCACGACCACAGCAGAAAACTGGAGATAAGTTAAACCTATGTCATATACACTCCTGGAAATGGAAAAAAGAACACATTGACACCGGTGTGTCAGATCCGCCATACTTGCTCCGGACACTGCGAGAGGGCTGTACAAGCAATGATCACACGCACGGCACAGCGGACACACCAGGAACCGCCGTCGAATGGCGCTAGCTGCGCAGCATTTGTGCACCGCCTCCGTCAGTGTCAGCCAGTTTGCCGTGGCATACGGAGCTCCATCGCAGTCTTTAACACTGGTAGCATGCCGCGACAGCGTGGACGTGAACCGTATGTGCATTTGACGGACTTTGAGCGAGGGCGTATAGTGGGCATGCGGGAGGCCGGGTGGACGTACCGCCGAATTGCTCAACACGTGGGGCGTGAGGTCTCCATAGTACATCGATGTTGTCGCCAGTGGTCGGCGGAAGGTGCACGTGCCCGTCGACCTGGGACCGGACCGCAGCGACGCACGGATGCACGCCAAGACCGTAGGATCCTACGCAGTGCCGTAGGGGACCGCACCGCCACTTCCCAGCAAATTAGGGACAATGTTGCTCCTGGGGTATCGGCGAGGACCATTCGCAACCGTCTCCATGAAGCTGGGCTACGGTCCCGCACACCGTTAGGCCGTCTTCCGCTCACGCCCCAACATCGTGCAGCCCGCCTCCAGTGGTGTCGCGACAGGCGTGAATGGAGGGACGAATGGAGACGTGTCGTCTTCAGCGATGAGAGTCGCTTCTGCGTTGGTGCCAATGATAGTCGTATGCGTGTTTGGCGCCGTGCAGGTGAGCGCCACAATCAGGACTGCATACGACCGAGGCACACAACTCGAACACCCGGCATCATGGTGTGGGGAGCGATCTCCTACACTGGCCGTACACCTCTGGTGATCGTCGAGGGGACACTGAATAGTGCACGGTACATCCAAACCGTCATCGAACCCATCGTTCTACCATTCGTAGACCGGCAAGGGAACTTGCTGTTCCAACAGGACAATGCACGTCCGCATGTATCCCGTGCCACCCAACGTGCTCTAGAAGGTGTAAGTCAACTACCCTGGCCAGGAAGATCTCCGGATCTGTCCCCCATTGAGCATGTTTGGGACTGGATGAAGCGTCGTCTCACGCGGTCTGCACGTCCAGCACGAACGCTGGTCCAACTGAGGCGCCAGGTGGAAATGGCATGGCAAGCCGTTCCACAGGACTACATCCAGCATCTCTACGATCGTCTCCATGCGAGAATAGCAGCCTGCATTGCTGCGAAAGGTGGATATACACTGTACTAGTGCCGACATTGTGGATGCTCTGTTGCCTGTGTCTATGTGCCTGTGGTTCTGTCAGTGTGATCATGTGATGTATCTGACCCCATGAATGTGTCAATAAAGTTTCCCCTTCCTGGGACAATGAATTCACGGTGTTCTTATTTCAATTTCCAGGAGTGTATTTTATGCTTGTATGAAGAGACTTGCAAGGATGGGATACAATGATGGTTCTGTAATTATGAGAGGGAATGATGAGATTCAGTTTAATGTTTGTGCCAGTCTGAGAACCACTCCTGACCAAAAACAAGTAGATGATTCATTAAATAATGATGCTTCTGTTGATGATGTACCTCAGTTATCTCCAACTGTCCGGATAGCAATTGGGAGCTTAAATTACGGCAGTAATCAGTAGTATGATTACAGCGATACTCATTTGTTCGATGTTAGTCCATTTAATGTAAATGAACAGGAGAGTGTGGGACCAGATGCCAGATTTGGTATGATGGGTGCTGAAAGTCGCGTGTGAAGAAGGTAGTTTAGGAAGTTTGCAGGAACTATTTCCTGCACCGACGGGTACTGTGAAAACCAATTGAATGAGAGTCATCAAAATTTAATGGTAGCAAACAAAAGTTAGACTAATGAACTCAAACAACAGATTAACGATCTTCGTAAGAAGATTGAACAGTAGTCTAGTGAGCTTAAACAATGGGCTGTTAATCCTGATAAGAAACTTGCTCTCGAATCTGGTAGTATTAGCAGTTTGGCTGCGGAGCTTAAAATGTGTAAATCTGAGATTATTGTGAAACTGGAAAACCAGGCATCTGAGTTAAAGAAAATGTGGGATAAAGATTTTTCATTTGTTTGAGACTAAGGATGACGGAAGAATATCTCAATTTGAGAAATGTTACAGGAAATGCTCAGAAAGCTTCACACGTCACTTTTCAGAGATTGTGAAAAAAGCTGGCTATTTGCAGCAAGCAAACAGTAGAACAAGTTAAAGAGGATGTGTGTAAAACTGAGGAGGAAGTTGGGGTGGTAGAATTTGTTTGTAACAATGATCACAAAGCTTTTGACAGTATAATTCATGCTGAAAGTGAAAAATGTTTGAGATTCGTGAAGGTAGTGTCTGATCGCGTGGAACCGGTGGAATCTAATCCAGGTCAGCTGACTAACTAGGTTGAGAATGTAGAAACTTAATTCCATGAGCATGACGACTAGTTGTCTAAAGTAGAACCTAACATAAGAATGGGCACTAACAGTGTTGAGTTTTATTTGTTGAATCATCTGAAGTGGCTTATATTACAAATAGACAGCTTTTACGATTTTATCCGCCTGAAAATGAACATCCAAAGAATTTTGGAATGATTTTGAAAATTTTTGCCTGCTTTGTGGACTGAGCGGTAAAAATTGGTTTTATTACGTTGAAATTCTTGAGATAAGCTAGAACATAGGATGTGACTACTAATCAGTATCAAATTTTACAAGCATTTTTTAAATATAAAGGGATAAAGAGAACCCAATGGAGTTGCAAAATAGTTTCTGGTTCAAATGGCTCTGAGCACTATGGGACCTAACATCTGAGGTCATTAGTGCCCTAGAATTTAGAACTAATTAAACCTAACTAACCTAAGGACATCACACACATCCATGCCCGAGGCAGGATTCGAACCTGCGACGGTAGCGGTCGCGCTGTTCTAGACTGAAGCACCCAGAACCGCTCGTCCACACCGGCCGGAAAATAGTTTCTGGGCAGGTGGAAATTTTAATCCCAGAAAGGAAAACTTAAAAAGGTTTGTATGAAAGTGGGTTACTAATATAATATATTTGACAAATAAATTAGAGTTTGAGCAGAGTATAATGCGTTTACATGGGAAATTACCTATGAATTGACGTAATAAAATTATTGGCGATTGTAGAGACGATTTTAACAAATTTATTAGTTATTTAGAAAGGATCGAAAAATTGCTGCAAAAGGAACAGAAAGCTAGTCGGAACTTTAGGTCCCAAAGTAATGTGGTTATTTGTCAGAACGTAAATGTAAACAGAAAAGTGTGTGTTGCGGAATAATAATAGTGGGAGAGCTGCTAAAGCCTGGCGTCGTGCTACGGCAAACAACCAATAACAGAGAACAAGGACTTGTGTATACATCTCGTTATCCAAATCGCGACGCTTGTCATTTTATTTGAAGACAACAAGCGGCATTAAGAGTAGGAAATGAACAATAATCACAGCATGCAGGAAACTAGATCCCGTCCGTGAAGTGAATGTGCAGAATGTGGAATAGTAATTTCAACCCGCTAGCCATGCTGTTTTGTATACAATAACAATTTATCGGAAGTTCAAAGCAATGACATGTGTTATACAACTGAGTCAAACGAGATTAATGCAGTCAGGATATGCATGTTTAATGGTGACGTAGAAGAGGTTTTCAGTAGGAAAGTATGAAGTGAAAACTGCACCTCACACAACATGATTAATGGTTTAAGGAAAAATAACGAATCATTTGATACACAGAAAAGTGTTACAGCGAAATACATGAAAAAGGGAAAAACACAGACAATGAGGAATGCAGAAGTTAGATGGGAAAAGACTGAAGGAAACATTGAAAGCAATGAATGTAGATTTATGTGCAGTAATGAGAAATGTGCTGACAGGCGATGTGCATAATGGTGGTCAGTAAGTTAGAGAGAATTTAAGGGAGGGTAAGGTGATACTGAATACAAACAGTTAATAAAAAAATTAATTACTGTGGAAAGAGAGGAGGCAAACGTGGAGAACTGTTTTGCTCTGCCATTAGTCGACAGATTAACAAATGCTGAAAAGGCGAATTGTGAGTGGAATATTAAAATTGTGTGAGAAATCTCTAGCCACAGGGAAGGTTTTGTGATTCGCTTACTGTGGCAGTGATCTTTGAGCTCATAGTCAGAAACGGTTAGGTGCTTTACGTAATAAGATGGAATTGGTGCCGGCCGGGGTGGACGAGCGCTTCTAGGCGCTACAGTCAGGAACCGCTCGTCCGCTACGGTCGCAGGTTCGAACCCTGCCCCGACCATGGATGTGTGTGATTTCCTTAGGTTAATTAAGTTTAAGTAGTTCTAAGTTCTACGGGACTGATGACCTCAGTAGTTAAGTTCCATAGTGCTCAGAGCCATGGAATTGGTAATAATTCCTGTAAAGGGGATCCAAATAGCTGTAGTCACTGGAAAAGTAAAGAAGCCTGTTAAATACGAAGTGATATTGCCTATAAACGTAAAGCGTACACAGTTTATCACAACTCTCTGACAATTTCCGGTTTGACTGGGCTAGACTTCTTAAATAAATACAAAGGACTTTAATGAAGTTTCTGTGATTTTGGAAAGAAAAGAGAGAAATATTACTATACCATTTCCCAGGTAAACGAAACCGACAAATGACGAAAGTGGCAATATTCCTGTAAGGGTTTGGATGATAAAGGAAGAAATGGACGATTATAATCGCTGTCGTGAAGAAATAGGGATGTATCCTGAGGAATTAGAAACGAGCCGTAATAAAGCAAAGGTAAAGATATAGGATTTGAAGGTATTAGATGGGAGTTGAGGGTAAAGATCTCAAAGGGCATAGCACTCCCCGCAATGTTAGGTAACTGAAGGCCACCAGGTATGATACTCGAGTTATTGGCAGGATTACTTATTTTTCCTTTCGTATTATCAGTCTTCCTCTTCTGTCTTTCTGAATGTTATCTATCAAGTTTAGCCTTACTTGCTATTGAGAAAAAGTTAGAAGTACCAGGGCGTGTCGTCATGTTGAAGTTAGCTAGTGAAGACGTAAAAGGTATTTATAGAGAGAGAAAGAAAAAAAAGATATTAATTATCACTGAAGAGTTTAAACAATGTCTGTGGTTTGTAAGTAATTAATGGTGAAATAAAGTGACTTGTAGCATAAAAAGGTGATATGTGCTGAAAAATAAATATAAGATATTGAAGCGGTGGTGTGAATACGACCAGAGGTAACATGTAAGTGAAACGGTTAGAACGAGCAAATTAAAGATGGAATGATGTGACTATTAGTACAAAGGTGTGTTGTTGTGTTGAAAAGTAGACAGCACTTTGTGGAACAGTAAAGTCAAGCTTACCTAATGTGGTTAATCATTAAAGTAACTGGTATGTAGATACTAGTAATGAAATAAGGTGACTTGTTGAAGAAACATATTGATGTCAAGAAAAATGAATAATAGATTTTGGATTAGTGACAAAAAATTCCCGGCCTTGACTATTGAAAGAAACTAAGTACTATGGTTACAGAGCGTAAGCGGGAATATGGAATGGGTCTATTAATATTGACCTCTCTAATCACAAAGTGTAAAAGAGGTTAAGAGTCGGCGAGAGTAATATAAGGAATTTCTGTAAAATTTGATTGTCCTGTATTAGGTCAAAGTTTTTATTCTGTAAAATTTGATTGTCCTGTATTAGGTCAAAGTTTTTATTGTCAAATTTTGAGAGGCGTTGGGCCTACCTACAAAAAAAGGGACTGCATATATACTGCGAAGAGAAACTGGTAAAAACAGTGCTAACTATGTTATGTTGTAAGGTTCGTAAAATAATGATTTGTGCTAATTTTAAGAATTTTGAGAGACTTTGCAAAGAAGTGTAAAGTAAATGTGTCGAATTATTTCAATAAAATTTACTGAATCAGTTAAGTATATCTAGAAAATGTTTTCACCAGCAACCTATTTTGCTAGAGCAACTGACTGGTTTTCTCTCTGAAGAGTACTGTTATTTTAAATATGTAGGTTGGAACTTGAATAGTGGCAACACTGGTATGGAGACACTATACAATGGAATCTACTATTGTCGTTGATAGCACACGTTGTTGACATACCTACCTTACCTCCGAACAAATGGACTCGCCCGTCCCACGTCACCGGGATGCACACAATCGAGGGAAACACAGTCACTTGTGGGCGAGCTGTTCAAAATGGTTCAAATGGCTCCGAGCACTATGTGACTTAACGTCTGAGGTCATCAGTCGCCTAGAACTCAGAACTAATTAAACCTAAGTAGCCTAAGGAAATCACACACATCCATGCCCGAGGCAGGATTCGAACCTGCGACCGGAGCGGCCACTCCGGTCGGCGGGCGAGCTGTCTAACGTAACGCTGTCACTATGTTTTCGAAACAGGACCAGCGGTGTTGGATCAAGGTTGAATGTGCCAGAGGTCGTACAGCACGACAGTGTCATAAGGTCTTGACAGTGCCAGAAGGTCTTCAAGAGGCGTGCGGGGAATCGGCATTGCCGTACAAAACAGTGGCACATTAGGTAAAAGCCTTCAGCGAAGGTCGGCAAACTGTGAGAGACATGAATCGGCCAGGTTGTTCTAGCGACACGGAAGAAGAAGTGCTTGCTGTTGCCGCGTTAGTGGACAGTGTTCGACGCTATACGATTCGTGAGCTTCCCCACGAAACCGGACTAGCGCATAGGACTGTGCTTCGCATTCTGAAGGGACACCTGGGCATGCGAAAAACTGCATCACGATGGGTTCCGCATGACTTGACGGAAATGCATAAATGGACACGTTACGACACTGCTGAGTCACACTTGGAGCGCTATGAGCGCGGAGGAGAGGCTTTCTTACACCGTATCGTAACAATGGATGAGACATGGGTCATATCGTACGAGCCAAAGGTGAAACGCCAGTCCAACGAATGGCGTCAGTATGGGTCGCCGCGAAAGTCGGAAGTGCATCAGAGCCCCAGTATGGTGGAAATTATGGTGATTATCGTGGAGGACTGTGATGGTGTATCCTAAAGCATTACGTTCCTCCACGGTAGGTCGTCAATGCACAGTATTACTGTTCGTTTTTAGAGCATCACTTACGGACAGCTTTGCGAAAGAAGCGGCAACACATTCTGCGCAACCCATCCATCATTTTGCGCGACAACGCGCGGGAGCATACAGCGCAAGCTGTGGCTGCTCTGTTCGATCGATGGGACTGGGAAGTACTGTACCATCCACCAAACTTCCCGGACTTAAGTCTTTGTGGATTTGATTTGATTCCGAAGATGAAGGAACTACTTCGTCGCATTCACTTCAAAACTGTTCCAGAGATTTGACGGGCAGTAGACCTGTCCATTCGCACTATCAACAGAACAGGCTCTGCTGACGGTATACTACGCATTCCACATCGCTGGCAACGGATTCTACACAACGTTGGTGACTACTCTGGAGGACGGTAACCTTTGTATCAGTTGTGAATAAATAGGTGCCACTATTTAAGTTCCAATCCTCGTAGTTTAACATTGTGCCACTTGAGGGAATCAGGGGAAATGTATTGCAAAGTACCTTTGGATATGCATGCATGGCCAAAGGCACAGGCACTGTGGTGACTACAGCCGTTATGAAATGCATTACATACACTCACAGTTGCGAATATGAATAACCATCAGCTGTAGAATGGATTGACGACAGTAAAAATTTGTGCCACAAGGGCCTCGAACCTGGATTACCCGCATATCGCGGGCGTTCACCATACGATATTTTAAAAATCGCATTGTGTCTATATCGTTCGTTGAATTTGTTCGGCGCGGACGTTAGATGACACCCAGTCAGGTTTTTCGTTCACTCAGTTTTTTTTATTACAGAGGGCAGCTAATCCCTCTTTTTTTCATTTTGTTCGTTATTGATCGTTGTGGTTGGTCGTTGCGGACGTCGCGAGACATCCTGTTCAAGTTCGGTGGTTGATCCTTCCACTCATTTTTTTTTATTACAGAGGCCAACCGGCTCTCTGACAGAACACGCTGAGAACCGTGCCGGCGGTTAGCCGTGCACCTCACCCATCCGGACCCAAACTTCATATGTCATCAACCATGCCCCTACAACCTGTATTCGTACATCCATTATGTATATTCTCGTACAGGTGAGACATTGGGTGTGGACGTTAGCCGTGCACGAATAGCCAAATTGTAAGGCGATCGCTCGCGGCCGGACGCGGGGGCTGAGCGGTTCTAGGCGCTTCAGTCTGGAACCGCGCGACTGCTACGGTCACAGGTTCGAATGCTGCCTCGGGCATGGATGTGTGTGATGTCCTTAGGTTAGTTAGGTTTAAGTAGTTCTAGGGAACTGATGACCTCAGATGTTATGTCCCATAGTGCTCAGTGCCCCTCTCCCCCTGTCCCCCAGTCCCCCTGTCCCCCTCTGTCCCCCTGTCCCCCTCTGTCCCCCTGTCCCCCTCTTTCCCCCTGTCCCCCTCTGTCCCCCTGTCCCTCTCTGTCCCCCTGTCCCTCTCTGTCCCCCTGTCCCTCTCTGTCCCCCTGTCCCTCTCTGTCCCCCTGTCCCTCTCTGTCCCCCTGTCCCTCTCTGTCCCCCTGTCCCTCTCTGTCCCCCTGTCCCTCTCTGTCCCCCTGTCCCTCTCTGCCCCCCTGCCCCTCTGCCCCTCTGCCCCTCTGCCCCTCTGCCCCTCTGCCCCTCTGCCCCTCTGCCCCTCTGCCCCTCTGCCCCTCTGCCCCTCTGCCCCTCTGCCCCTCTGCCCCTCTGCCCCCCTGCCCCTCTGCCCCCCTGCCCCTCTGCCCCTCTGCCCCCCTGCCCCTCTGCCCCCCTGCCCCCTGCCCCCCTGCCCCCCTGCCCCCTGCCCCCCTGCCCCCCTGCCCCCCTGCCCCCCTGCCCCCCTGCCCCCCTGCCCCCCTGCCCCCCTGCACCCCCTGCCCCCCCTGCCCCCCTGCCCCCCCTGCCCCCCTGCCCCCCCTGCCCCCCTGCCCACTGCCCACCCTGCCCCCCTGTCCCCCTGCCCCCCTGCCCCCCTGCCCCCTCTGCCCCCCCTGCGCCCCTGCCCCCCTGCCCCCCTGCCCCCCCTGCCCCCCTGCCCCCCTGCCCCCCTGCCCCCCCTGCCCCCCTGCCCCCTGCCCCCCCTGCCCCCTGCCCCCCCTGCCCCCTGCCCCCTGTCCCCCTGCCCCCTTGCCCCCCTGTCCCCCTGCCCCCCTGCCCCCCTGCCCCCCTGCCCCCCTGCCCCCTGCCCCCCTGCCCCCCTGCCCCCTGCCCCCCTGCCCCCTGCCCCCCTGCCCCCTGCCCCCCTGCCCCCCTGCCCCCCTGCCCCCCTGCCCCCCTGCCCCCCTGCCCCCCTGCCCCCCTGCCCCCCTGCCCCCCTGCCCCCCTGCCCCCCTGCCCCCCTGCCCCCCTGCCCCCCTGCCCCCCTGCCCCCCTGCCCCCCTGCCCCCCTGCCCCCTGCCCCCCTGCCCCCCTGCCCCCCTGCCCCCTGCCCCCCTGCCCCCTGCCCCCCTGCCACTCTGCCCCCCTGCCACTCTGCCACTCTCCTCCTGTTCCCCCCTTGTCCCCCTCTGTCCCCCTCTGCCCCTCTGCCCCTCTGCCCCTCTGCCCCTCTGCCCCTCCCTCCGTCTCACCCTCCCTCCCTCTTTCCCCCTCTCCCCTTCTCCTCCTCTCCCCCTCTCGTCCTCTCCCCCTCTTCCCCTCTCCCCCTGCCCCCCTGCCCCCCTGCCACTCTGCCCCTCTGCCACTCTGCCCCTCTGCCACTCTCCCCCTCTCCTCCTGTTCCCCCTGTCCCCCTGTTCCCCCCTCTCCCCCTTGTCCCCCTCTGTCCCCCTCTGCCCCTCTGCCCCTCTGCCCCTCTGCCCCTCTGCCCCTCTGCCCCTCTGCCCCTCTGCCCCTCTGCCCCTCTGCCCCTCTGCCCCTCTGCCCCTCTGCCCCTCTGCCCCTCTGCCCCTCTGCCCCTCTGCATCTCTGCCCCTCTGCCCCTCTGCCCCTCTGCCCCTCTGCCCCTCTGCCCCTCTGCCCCTCTGCCCCTCTGCCCCTCTGCCCCTCTGCCCCTCTGCCCCTCTGCCCCTCTGCCCCTCTGCCCCTCTGCCCCTCTGCCCCTCTGCCCCTCTGCCCCTCTGCCCCTCTGCCCCTCTGCCCCTCTGCCCCTCTGCCCCTCTGCCCCTCTGCCCCTCTGCCCCTCTGCCCCTCTGCCCCTCTGCCCCTCTGCCCCTCTGCCCCTTTGCCCCTCTGCCCCTTTGCCCCTCTGCCCCTCTGCCCCTCTGCCCCTCTGCCCCTCTGCCCCTCTGCCCCTCTGCCCCTCTGCCCCTCTGCCCCTCTGCCCCTCTGCCCCTCTGCCCCTCTGCCCCTCTGCCCCTCTGCCCCTCTGCCCCTCTGCCCCTCTGCCCCTCTGCCCCTCTCTCCCTCTCTCCCTCTCTCCCTCCCTCCGTCTCACCCTCCCTCCCTCTTTCCCCCTCTCCCCTTCTCCCACTCTCCCTCTGTCCCCCTCTGTCCCCCTCTGCCCCTCTGCCCCTCTGCCCCTCCCGTTTCTCTATAACACACTATCCACTAACTATGCAAAACCGCTTATGTTAATGATTGCATGTTTTACCTGTGTAAGTAGCACACATTTGTCGCACATTGCTAAGAATTTCCTGCTTTTCATTTATTTCAAGTATATTAAGATCAGGGAAAGATGGCCAAAGAAACGTAGCAATTTTATGTCTGGAAGTGATCACAATCTTCTAGATTTTTAATCCTTTGTGCCTCCTGTTAAAAAAAACATATCTGCTAGTACACATCAATTACGCTAGTTAATTATAATTCTATCGCGTATCATAGTGAAACAGTGCTTTTAACTGCAGTAATTACTCAGCTGACAGTCAGTGTCACACTGCAAATTTGTTGCAGCTTGTGAAACCAAAGAGGATCTAACGGGATTGTGGGTTCTTTTTCGCCTTCTAATTCATCTGTAGCCTCTTTAAATGGTCTCAGAAAATGAGGAATTTTCCTGCAAGCTCTTTATCATATCCTTGCAATCTGTAAGCGGAGTCCTTTTTCGTCAGCAAAGCAGCAACTTCGTTATACTGACAAGGGAACCTCCCCATCGCACCCCCTTCAGATTTAGTTTATAAGTTGGCACAGTGAATAGGCCTTGAAAAACTGAACACAGATCAATCGAGAAAACAGGAAGAAGTTGTGTGGAACTATGAAAAAATAAGCAAAGTATACAAACTGAGTAGTCCATGCGCAGGATAGGCAACGTCAAGTATAGTATGAGATCAGGACCGTCGTGTTACCGTGGTTAGCGTGAGCAGCTGCGGAATGAGAGGTCCTTGGTGCGAGTCTTCCCTCGAGTGAGAAGTTTACTATATTTATTTTCGCCAAGTTTTGATCTGTCTGGTAGTTCATTGACGTCCCTGTTCACTGTAATAAGTTTAGTGTTTGTGCTTTGCGACCGCACCGCAAAACCGTGCGATTAGTAGACGAAAGGATGTGCCTCTCCAATGGGAATCGAAAACATTTAATCGGAAGGTCATAGGTCAATCGATTCCTCCACAGGAAAACACGTCTTATATATTCTATACGACACTGGCGACGGCATGTGCGTCACATGACAGGAATATGTTGTCGACCCACCTAACTTGTACACTTGGCGAATGGGTAAAAATATTCTTCTACCTTGCCCGATTTAGGTTTTCTAGTGGATGTAATAATCACTCCCAAAAACGTGATGAAAACATAAGAGTTTGTCACATAAACTGAAAATAAAAAATTCAACTTTTCACTCAAGGGAAGACTTGAATCAAGGACCTCTCGCTCCGCAGCCGCTCACTATAACCACGGGAGCACGGCGATTCTAAGCACACGTTAGCCTTGTTGTTGCATATCTCGCACTTGTATATTTTGCTTATTTTTTCATAGATCCACATAACTTCTTCCTGTTTTCTCGGTTGATTTATGTTCAGTTTTTCAAGGCCTATCCACTGTGCCAACTTATAACTAAATCCGAGCGGCGTGCGATGGGGAGGTTCCCTTGTGACTGTGTTAGGATTCCAGCGTAGTGTACAAGCTGTTCCATCTTGTGCTGACCTCTTGTTTCAACGATGATTTCTAAGACGAGCAGAGGCCACTTTTCTTAATGAACCTTACAATGCATTTTGCAGTATTTATTGTTGATGCGATGTTCGGGGCATGATTTAACAAGAGATTATCTTCATCGAAAGTATGGCTAAGAGCTGGGCGTATACAATGAGCAGCACAAGGAATCCTTTCGTGATTTCCCCAAGCCTTTATTATATTGGCATCCTGGTCGGAGACAAAAACAAAACTGTGCAACATGTCCGACGAAATGTTCCAATCAGCCATTCTCTCTTCAATTTCTTTCATAATATTTCCTCCCGTCTTATTAACGTCCGGGAATTTTGTTGTAAATAAAACATTGTTCACAAGAGTCTAATCTGTGTTAATGTAATGTGTTGTAAGCATCAAGTAGTGCATCAGATTATACGAATCAGTCCACAAATCAGCTGCCACAGCACATGTTTTATTAATATCTTCCGCAATAACAGAAGCCATTAAGCTGTGTCGTATTGCATCAGCTTGTTCTTTGACATGTCTGATTACAGTAGAGGGATGTGGCATGACATCTGCCGCGTTAACTTCTCCATAATGCGCACCTAGATGTATTAATTATTGGCCTAGTTCTCTGAAACCTTCACCGGAGGCAGCATTTAAAGGTGTCATATCTTTAGCACACATTGCAGCACACTTCGCTGTAATACTATTTTTTATTACTGCCGGTATCCCTGAAGGAGCTGTATCTTTGCGAGGTTTCTTGCAACTGTGTTTCTTTAAATGAGTGGTTCGTGAGTGGAAACACAATAATGTGGAGCAGTTTATGAACGATACGTACCCAGTAGACGCACTGTTTTCATCTATAACCAACAGAGATGTACTCCACACTTGGCTTTTTAGACCTTCCCGTTTCTTCAATGTGTAAAAATTGGTTTCAATCTTACGTCTTACTGCATTAGCTTCCTCGAGCTGCATGATTACAGAGAGAGACACACCACAAATGAGAAGCCCGTACTGGCTGCAGTCTCACATGGGTAATGACACGTGTAATGTGTTTGAAGTTACGTGCTACGTATTCGGCCACGGCTTCTATGCTCGGCCACTAGAACTAATGCGGGCACCCTATCCAGTTAGGGTGTGCTAGCCCCATGCTCGTGCTCGTTTACTCGGTCATGCAGGACTCTACTACAAATTCAAGTAGACGCACTATAAAGCGAAATGTCTAGAAACGATTTAAAGTGATGAAACTGACATGAAATGTTAATTAATTTGAAGCAATCTAAAAACAGTAGTTAATTCGTTCTTTTGGAAAAGAAGTTTTATGTTTTATGATTTTGTAAAGAACGTCAGAGAAAAAAACGTTTTTGTAAAACATTTGGATTGATTAGTTTTAGAGCCTCCAAATTCGAAGAAACAACTATATATTTTTGTTTACTAAGTTTGCTTTTGGGAAACTATTAAAATATTTTGTGTTATAGGGAGCGTGAGATGTAGCGTCTTGTATCGTGCGTATGTAAGTCGGACAATAGAAACCAGACAGATTCATAGATGAGTCATGATTCAGCATGACAGATATGCGCTCTTGCATCAGTGGTTCTATGTAGTTTCGGCTGTGGAGCATCTTAAATCATACTTAGTTAAACCAGTGTATTTTGGAAACAAACTTATATCTTCAGCCAATATTCATTCTTCTAGTTATTATCGTCGATTCAGTATGTTTCGTTACTACTGTCATTGAATGTGGAAATACGGAGTAACATAGTAAATGAATGTTATTAGGTTTATTAACTGACGAGAGAACGGCCCAAAGTGCCAATAAACGATGTAACTTCACAGGTGTATAAACAGAGCAAAAGTAGTGCAATATGTATTCTTTTTGTTTGTGCTCAGTTTTACTTTTAAGCGGTAAGACATACCGCAGAAGTTATTTTAATATTTCATGTGTAGAGGGAACATCTTCGAAGTACAGGTGGTGAGTACTGCAAGGCGTAGCAGATGGATGGTGTGTCAGGAGGCACTATCCCAGTTCGTCACTTGCCGGTTCCTCAGGGAAGAGGACGTGGTTGTAACCTGTGTATGCCGGTAGGCGCATTAAAAAAAGTGACTTTTAACCATTTATTTTTGCAAATACATCTCTACTTAGCGATGCTACGGCGGTCCTCTGCCGCTGCTTGTCCAGGTGCGCTGCGAGCGCCCGGCAGCTACTGATGAAGTGGATGATGCGTCTCCATCCTCCGCACTCGAAGAAGGTGGCGCGTGCGTATGTGGCTTACAGACGCCGGCCTAGGAGGTCCTCCTCGATCCCCTCCCGTAACTGTGGCCCATCTCTGTTCTCTGAACCACGATGACGGTTGTCGAGAAGGGAGCCGTGCAGGTAAGCCCCGTGGCTCCGCTGACGCGTCAGGGACGCTGGTGTCCTGGCCCAAGTAGACACGGAAGACCCCTAGGCCTTCCTATCTGCGTTGGAGCTGTCAACAGCGCCGAATTCGTGACTGGTGCTTACGGATAGGAAGACGTCTCTACGACGGCTGTTGGCGGTGTTGAGTACGAACATGAAACGTACAGACTTACACCCAGCGTTAATACTGTGTCAGGGAATCGAGTACGCGCGTCCTGTACCTCATCGATTCTTCTGACCAACCCCCTGAACTCAATTGCTGGAGTATTTATAGTGTGAAATATCGGCTGGTGTTGACCCAACGACACTTGTAGTGACCACATAGGCTTTCCTAATACGAATGTGTCAGCAATTCAAATCACACATTATTTGCTTAACACATTTGTTATACCAGCAGACTGGTCCGTAACAATATAGCTTATGTTAGCGACGCGGGTTCTTACTTAACAGAAGAAGGTGAATTGATACTTCTCAGTCGTATTGCTTTACTAAGCTCCTCAGTCGTATTGCTTTACTAAGCTCCTGCTGATGGTAGCTACCCAGTTCAAGCAAAGCGCTGATGTCCTGCTTTCCTCCTGACCTGCCAACGTGATGAAACGCTGTCGTTTCGTGTCGCATTTGTTGACGCTCCCGCAAGGAACACAAAGTGAACGAGATCTCGCAATTATGAAATTCTGCAGCCAGCTGTCAGATACACGGTTGGTGCGTAACAGAAGGGATGATGTATAAAAAAGTTTTCCATACAAAGTGGACATCTATAATTAATGTTCTTGAAACCTGTATAATCAACTTTTGTAACAACTTGAGATTTTGTAGAATACTCAACCACATTTAATTTATTTTGGAAAATGAAAACTTCTGTTACAAAATAAATTTAAGAAGCTTTCAAGCCACATAGATCCCTGTGTAATGAAGCTGGTTTTTGAAATACAATTTTTGGAAAGTAAGCTGCCAAGGCTTAACAACGTACTGAAATATGCTTTATACAATTTACGATATTAGAGGACCAGCAGTGACTGTTTGAAATTTCGCTGAATGTTTTTTTTCTTTTTTTTATATTTTCCGTCAGGTACATTACGTGACGAAATTTTGTTCATGTGGATGGTGTAAAAAGAACGCTATTTTCAATATTTCCTTACAGATTAACGTTATTGGAGTTTAGGAGAGTCCAGCACCGAGATTAGCAGCATTATCATTATTGTAATTATTTTCTATCATAATAATGCGTTACCAATTATTTTCATTTAACAAAATACACGTATATGGAACGATAAAAAAGAACAATGAAGGTAAAATGTAAAACAACATTTTAAGACATAAAACATTTTTAAGTAACTTACAAAATAAGGACATTAATGAATGTTTAGATACTTTACTTGCCGGCCGGAGTGGGCGAGTGGTTCTAGGCGCTACACTCTGGAACCACCCGACCGCTATGGTCGCAGGTTCGAATCCTGCATGGATGTGCATGATGTCCTTAGGTTCGTTAGGTTTAAGTAATTCTAAGTTTTAGAGGACTGATGACATCAGAAGGTGAGTCCCATAGCTCTCAGAGCCATTTGAACCATTTGATACTTTACTCAGGTATGTTCAAAATACTCCAATAGTTCACTGAGTACAGCTTAGTTTAAAAAAAATGGCATTTCAGAAACCAGCTTTACTACACAGGTGTGCAAGTGACTTGAAAATTTCTTGAATTTATGTTGTAAGAAAAATTCACTTTTCAATATCTGTTAATGATGGTGGGATATTTTGCAAAATTATGAGTTATTACAGGAGTTGTTTATACAGTTTTCAGGAACGTTAATTATACTTATCGATCTTTATACGAAAAACGTTTTTTCTATTTCATCCTTCTAATTGCAATTCGGCAGTTTATGGTTTTGTAAAGAGAGTGAATCAGACTGTCAAAGGAAATCTGTAAAGGGCATCTCGCCAGTATATGGTAAAAAAATAAAATTCAAATTGCTCTAAGCACTATTGGACTTAACATCTCAGGTCATCAGTCCCCTAGACTTAGGACTACTTAAACCTAACTAACCTAAGGACATCCCACAAATCCATGTCCAAGGCAGGATTTAACCTGCGACCGAAGCAGCAGGGCGGTTCAAGACTGAAGTGCCTAGAACCGCTCGGCCACAGCGGCCGACTGTGGAAGCAAGAGACATTTTATGGTAATTAAGTTATTTAAAACGGGAATAGTTTTGATATTTGTAGATGTTCTAAATTTGTTCATTTAATAAATTACTCCTAAAGGCCATTAAGCTCGGAGCTCAGCCAGCATAATGTACAAACGCTTGTTTAAGGAGTTCTGATTAGAAATAATAATTTTACGGAATAATGAGTCAAACTTGATCGGGGAGTATCGCAAAGTGAACACGAATGTATGAGAAAGATGAACACTCAAATCTGCGATATTTATATGTAAACTGTGACTTTTGATCTAAGATCCACGTGGCGTATTGTACCTGTTAGGACGCAGAACTGAACGTTCAAATTGATCGAGGTGTGGAATATTTGAGCGAACATTCCGTGGCAGACAGACCACTTTGTAGTCTTTTCGACAACCGGCCAGATTGAACGACGTAAGCTGCCTATTACGACTCAGTCTGATTGCGTGCGAATGTCGAACCTGTAACTAAAGCGTAGCACAGTTTTAAGTTTTCATTCACAGACTACCTTTCAGTTGGTAGCTCAGTAATCCTGAAACAGAAAATATTTGTTGCTCCCTGTAGACAAGGATAGTGCAACTGGTTCTACTACATCTTTCCCAGTAGAGATACATTGTTCAATCTCTAACAGGGCAGGCGTGTGGACTGCGCTGCTAAAGAAGAAATCGCCACAAGGTTGCTGGATATTTTCTTTAGGACGAACACAGTAAACAATAAGTGAGCCACGTGGGTTTTGTGCTCTTCCAGTACAAATCTTTACACATTTTGACAAATAATACAATCCAATTTTATTTCGTTTGGAGTGACATATTACTTTTGGTGAAATGACTGAACAGTCGTCCGCAGATCTGAGATCAGACTTGCACGATTTCGGTACCAAGTGGGGTACAGAGATTTGTCGATGAGAAGAAAATGGTGTTTGTGTGGTACCGAGACTGAATTATGAGAACATGTTGTCATATCTCGGCTTCATACTGAGTGGCTGCTTTATTTCTTATTGTAGGAAAATGCTGAATTGTGATTAGGAGAGCGAAATACGTATGTGTTGGCTAGAAGCACTTTGACTGGTCTATTTCTAAGAAAGTGTCTTGGATAGGAGAGGAGAGGTGTGGAGGGAGGAGAGGTGTGTGGGGAAAGGGAAGACGGAAAGAGAGTGCTGGTCTCGTAGATTTCATCTAATGTTGCCACTGCAGTTCTGTTGAGAACATTAGGGTCTTGCCCCTCATTGAAAGAATTTATGCCCACGCTTTTTGCCCAATACTTACGTGTGAATTGCTGAGTGCTCATGTAGATAGAGAATTAGCACATTATAGGCACGATTACGTTGACTGAACCAATGAAATCACTTCTATCAATTCTCAGTGTCTTCATTACATCCACGCACCTACAACAATTGCCACTATATGACGTCTGTCACCAAATCTGGCATCCAGAAGTAGCAAATGGGCAAATGGCCAGATAATCTCTTCATATCTGCAAATGTCAATTTTATTCAGTTTCTCACTCTGTCTCGCTTCCTCCTAACTTACTGTTTTCATCTTTCACCTTAATTTAACTTTCTGCCAGTGACAAGGTGGCATACGGTATCGAAAGGGATAACATGCGCTTGCTTCATAATTATGCCTGTCCTCAGTACTTTCGCGCTTTTCTTTATTTTTGATTATTTTATGGACAGTTTTACAGAACTTCTGTGGCTACCTCGTTTATGGTGTTTCTGTATAGGTTTATACTGTATTAATCGGCGTACAGGATGAACCAGAACACCTATAAAGTTGTAGGGGTTGTTCAGCGATTGGTACCTTCTGACTAATTTATTATAAGGGACTTGAGATCTTCGGAGACTAACTATGGTGTTATAGCATTTCGTTTTGTTTATTGTTTCAATTAGCTTTGTATCTGTATTGTACTGAAAATAATGCACAAAAATACAAATTTCTATAGTATTTTTGTATACCGTTTTTGGAAATAAGTGTGTTCCATTTACTCACCTTGCACTATGCATTTGGAACCATACTGATGTTCTATTTGGACAACAATGAATGTCTGCGGTGGTCCTGTTCCATGGCCAACTCGGTCACAAGACATGACAGCAATAGACTTTTTCTTTTGGGACAAGTGAAGAGACTAGTTTAGGAGACTCTGGTCAGTAATCGCACGGGTCTGATAGTTAGCATTATCGTAACTTCGAAAGTAGTACGTCGAACTTCTGGAACTCTTGAGCCTGTAAGAGAGTCGATGGTTTGTCGTTGTACGTTCTGCCGTGATAATGGCGGTCGAAATCCTGAACACCTTTAAGGGAACAGTTCTGCATTTTTTACGCGCTGTACTGTACTCTGACAGCAAAGACTGAACACACTGTGATATAAGTGTACCTGTTTCGTCTGAGAGTTCTTGCATAAGTGTGTGTTGGTTATTGCATGTTACATGCTTTTCACTGTTGTGGAGGTATTTTCAAATAAAAAAGTGTGACTGCAGTAATAAACCGAATAAACTATAATTACATCATTAACAAGCCCTTGGTGACCGTGGGTAACGTATATCAAAATATTCGGAAGGTATCGCGGGACAGCATCTGAAAGTTTGTGGGTAGAGTTCTGGTTCAGCTCGTATATAGGTGCATATTGAGTCTAGCTTCAGAGCCGTACGATGTCATTTGCCAGGGAATAAGGGCACCTGAACGTCTTGGTTGACAGAAAGTACAAGTTCGCAAAGCGGGAACAGTTAAGGTAGAATTGTAAAGCCCCTGAATCATGTACACGGAAAGACAGACACTATTGGAGAAAAGAGAAACAGCCGTATGGACATCAACACCTCAGCTGACTAGACAGTACTAAACACGAGAGAGAAGGCTGAAAGGTGAAAGGAATATTTAAAAAACTTTATAAAGTTGGGAATCTTGAAGACAGTGTCATAGAACAGGATGAGAAAACAGTTGAAAGTGAGATGGCAGATGCGATACTGTGAAAAGAATCTGGCAGTGTGCAGAGAAACATTCGTCGGAGCAAGGCACATGAAGTAGATGATATTCCCTGAGAATTCTTAATTTCCTTGAAAGAACGAACCAACCGTAACCAAATCATTCCATCTGGTAAGTGAAATAGAATAGAGGGATGAAATGAATTTAGAGATCAAGAACAGTGCAACAATCTTAATTGCAGTGGGGACATACGATAAACCATTAGTTTATTAACTAATGGTTCTCAATGTTGCAGTATGGTAGCAAGGATTGTCTAAAAAAGAATGGTGAGACTTACAGAAGCTTGGAGAAGAACGGCTTGCATTCCAGAAAATTGTAGAAACACAATGGATAATACTTAGCCCACAACATATCTTAGAAGATAAGTCAAGGAAGAAAAATCTACAAATTGTAGATAATGCCTTAGAAAACTTTGACTGGAAACTATGAAGTAATGAACTATAAAAAAACAGTGAGCCGAAAGTTACCTAGAACTTGTACTTAAGGCAGACTGAAGTAATAAAAGTCGAAGGAGACTACCGGGGGATCCTGGCGGAATTATGAGGGAATTACACACTGAATGCAGGAGTGTAGTTTTTGTATTTAGACAGTGAAATAACTGACGGTGGTAAAAGTAAATACGCTCTAAAATTTAGGCTCTCAATGATACGAAAAGCCTTACCGAGAGAGAGAAAATATGTTTACATGAAATACAAATTTTAGTTACGAGAAGTCTTTTCCGAAAGAATTTGTCCAGAGTGTAGCTTTATGTGGAAGTGAAACGTGGAAATTAATCGGTACATAAGAAGAGAATATTATCTTTCGAAGTGTAATATTACAGAAGAATATTGAAGGTAAGTTGAATTCATAGGGCACCGAATCAAATCTAGGAGAAAAGTTTTTATGGTACGTTTGACCAAAAGCAAGAATAAACAAATAGGACACATTCTGAAACATCAAGGAACAGTCAATGAAACAGCGAATGAAGTGTAAAAATTGTAAAGGTATATCAAGGCGCGAATGAGATCTTTCTTGCTGGTAAAATTCTAGAAATTTTTCTTTCATTTCTCTAATGGAGTTGGGCATCAAGATAACGAGAGATGTGGGAGTTGATGTGAGCACACTAGCACTGAACAGCAGATTGCTAGAAAGCACAAATGTCTTGCTTTATGTGTCACTTGTGGCACTTGATATAAAGAAATTTTCCTTTTCAATACCAACTGTTAACCGAGAACAGATATGCAGTGGTCCAGGCCCTGGCTTCTCATTCGAGAGACGTGGAGTCCAGACATCCGTTTATTCGTCTGGATCAAAATTTTTCATTCTTTCTTTGCATCGATTAAGACAAAACCGGGGATCTTCTTCTCGGAAAAGACAAATCCAGCTTCTTCCCGTTGCCATGTCCGATCGGACACTGTGCTCCTATGACCACGTATTAGGCGATACAATTAGTCCTAATTACTTTCCATATTTTCCATTCTTTATAGCTATAATGTGAGGAAAGTGAGCTCTTTGTAGGGAATTTTTACTGTGTAACGATAGAAACTGCTGAGTCTGTTATTGGACATAGCTGCCACATTGGAACAAAAATGAAAGACATAAATGGCTGTAAGCATTATGGGACTTAACATCTGAGGTCATCAGTCCCCTAGAACTTAGAACTACTTAAACCTGACTAACCTAAGGACACCACACACATGCATGCTCAAGGCAGGATTCGAAGCTGCAACTGTAGCAGCAGTGCCTAGAGCCACTCGGCCACAGCGGCTGGCGATGTAAGACAGCTGCAGGTGGTAAATTCATGTGATGTCAACAAACCTTGTTCTGGCTCTAAAAGTGATAGTACTGTGCCAGAGTACATGGCTACCATCTCTTTGGCGCATAGTCCAAGTACCACTGCCATTTGGCGCCGATGGTGTGCTGCTGCAGTATCTGGTGATCAGAAGATATTTAAAAGTCCATGATGCCGGCAGCCACGCCCTCCTTGTCTACCACATTAAAAACCATACGTTCCTCATCTATTATGTCACATGCCATTCACACACTCCAAATCCACCCTTCGCAACACCTTTCCCATTTCCTCTCCAGACAGTATCACTGCAGCGTTAAAACGAAACAGTCAACAACAACACAGTGTTATAGCGAAGCGAGCGCTCATCATTTTCCACTGCTCTATAGTGCTTGTTATGTGGCAAAATGTTCTTTACACATCTTTACATAAATTGCTCTAAGCACTATGGGACTTAACATCTGAGGTCATCAGTCCCCTAGAACTTAGAACCACTTGAACCTAACTAACCTAAGGACACCACACACATCCATGCCCAAGGCAGAATTCGTAGCTGCGACCGTAGCCCATAGCGGTCACGCGGTTCCAGACTGAAGCGCCTGGAGCCGCGCGGCCACATCGGCCGGCAAAAAGAAAACAAACAGATGCACAACACCAAAAGAATAAATGACGAAACGACACAAGTAACAAATGGTACTTCACTGAGGATAACCACTAATGAATATTCATGTAGTATTTAGCTGCAATTGACACACTATTAACTTTATTATACACAGCGTGGCCCACTTAAACGTTTCAGCGCAAACAGATATGGAAGAACGACTTTCGTTGATATGAATGAAAGGAATTGTCTTATGAAACTAAATACTATGAGACAGGTGGTTCGCTGGCTGGGGTGGCCGAGCGGTTCTAGGCGCTACAGTCGGGAACCGCACGACCACTACGGTCGCAGGTTCGAATCCTGCCTCGAGCATGGATGTGTGTGATGTCCTTAGGTTAGTTAGGTTTAAGTAGTTCTAAGTTTTAGGGGACTGATGACCTGAGAAGTTAAGTCCCATAGTACTCAGAGCCATTTGAACCATTTCAACGGGTGGTTCAAATGGCTCTAAGCTCTAGGGGACGTAACAGCTCAGGTCATCAGTCCCCCAAACTTAGAAATACTTAAACCTAACTAACCTAAGGACATCACACACATCCATGCCCGAGCGATCGTAGCAGCCGCGTGGGTGCGGACTGAAGTGCCTAGAACCGCCTGGCCACCGCGGCCAGCTACTATGAGACATTCTAAGACGTAAGCCAGTAATATCTTCAACACAAAATGAGTTTCTTTAAATGGGCAAACCATATTAATTCTCACGCAATCAATAAGGTGAAAAATTACGCGGAGAATGGCATTAGTTGCAATGCAATACGCCAATTACACCACGAGAAATTGCAAAGCGAAGTTGACGCTCGCTATTGCGCCTCTATTGCGCATCCCGAGATGCGAGTGTGAATAGCACGTTGCTCGTAATCGCGATGCATTTGCCGTACGTAATCTTACTTTCACTGTTATCATGAGTGGCCGCCCGGAGTGACCGCGTGATTTGAGGCTCCATGCACGGATTGCGCGACCCCTCCCGCCGGAGGTTCGAGTCCTCCCTCGGGCGTTGGTGTACATGTCATTGTTAGCATACGTTATTTTAAGTAGTGTGTAAGTCTAGGGGTCGATGACCTCAGCATTTTGATCCCTTAGGCATTCACACACATTTGAACATTTTTTATCATTAGGGCCTAAAGATATAATTGGGTTTCCTGCGACGAACATTGAGATGTACTCAACAATTTTCATCCTGCGTGTGTTATTTATCTACGTACACACTATGAAACAGTACCGGTCACAGTACTAAATCAATAATTCCTAAATCTCAGGAAAGGATCGCGCACAGCGACGTTGCCATGTAAATGGCGATATCTTCGAACATACGTTGTAGCTTTTCAGCTGTGAGAAATGTGATTGCATAGCGTCATAAATTTTGTTAATATCTAAGGATAGCTATTTTTGTTTTGAAGGTTCTGTACATTTGTGTAACTGTTTCAACATGTTCAAAAGTTCAGTTCATCAAAACTGTCCAGTGACATGTTCTGTATGTATCATGTAACATCATGTAATTGATGTACAACTATGTAAAACTTGCACTTACACCTGCATTAGATCCATGGTCATCAACTATGTTTCCTCTGACCTATGATTATCGTTATATCCATTCTGGTACTACAGTAAAGCTCAATAAAGCACCAACGAGTAAACCTTTTTCTTATTTTTCATTGTGTGTGACTAGAAATTTCATTGTTACCAGTAAATAGCAATAAGTAGAGCGTTTGTCGCATCGTAGTACGTCAGTCACATAGCGATTACGGGCAACGTGGAGTTCACGTTTGTATTTCGGGATGTGCAATAGACGCATGTTTTGTTTATTTCAACTCCCTTTTGCAACTTCTCAGGCTGCAATTCACGTGGTGCGATGCAACCAACGCCATTCTTTCTGTGATTTTTCACGTTATTGATTGAGTAACAAATGATACGATGTGTCCATTAAAAAGAGTTTGTCTTGGAAATAATGTTTGCTTACTTTTTGGAATTTACTTTCATGCGCCCCTGCCTCACATTCATACCCGCGAAAGTTGTTTTTCAATATCTGTTGTTGTTCCAGACATATTTGCGATGAAACGTTTAAGTGGGCCACCCTGTATAAATCATGAAGAGCTCTTTTGAGCAATTTTTTTCGCTTCTAAGTGATGCTGAAATTACTGTACAAATTTTCGTAATCTTATACGATAAACGAACACTGCTTATATCTATTTCGGTAGTTGTTTGTTCTACAAGGTGTACTACATTATAGTGTTAGGGTACAAAAGTATAAGATTTATGTCTATATTAAAGGGTTTTTAGTTATGTATCAGTATTGTACTGGGTGCTGCGCGGGAACTCCATTATTTGAAACGTGCGCCACACTGCGACCACTGCGCTTTCTATTGTGGGATTGAGTGCATGCGAAAGAGCGGGACCTAATGTTTTATAAGGTTATTTTAGCAGCGATCTTGCAGGGGATGAGAGAGGAGGACGCGTTTGCTGTGGTGACTTACTTTTCCTAGCCGTTCAGTCGTCGCAACTCATCATGTATTCAGGTAACAGTTTAATATCGATTCTGCAAGTAGTGTTTCTGATTTAAAATCGAGAGTTGTGTGGATGGACACGTTTATGGATACTGGTAGTGCGCAGAAAAAGAAACCAAAACCTTCAACAATCACTACGAGAAAGTAAGACCGGCGATTTTGAATTCCCCTAGCGATCTGTATGAAACATGCAGCTGCTCTTGCAGTTCTTGATTAGTCAGGCGAACTCTTCATGAAGACTTTAAATTTCATTCATACAAACTGGCAGTGGTGCATACATTTAATCCAGGCTATTTTGCTTCTTAAAAAGTGGCAATGGTTCACACAATTAATCTAGGCTATTTTGTTTCTTAAAAAGTGGCAGTGGTGCACACACTTAATCCATACGATTCTATTTCGCGAAACGTTTCATGCGAAGCCTTGATAGAAAAACTGCCTCATGACGCTCATGTACCCTTCAGTGAGAGGTTACATTTCCATTTATCTGAATGAGTAAATAAACAAAACATGTGATAATGGAGTGGCATAAGCCCCCAAGAACTTGGTGAGCAGCCACTGCATGCAGAAAATGTGACGTTTTGGTGTGCGTTATACAAAATTAACATTATTGACCCATTTTGTTCCGAAGAGAATTATAGGTCAGTTACAGCCAGTTCTGAGCGTCATGCCTACAAAACTGAGGAGTTTTTCTGCCCGAACTTGAAGACATGAATGCAGGCGTTGTCTTATTTCAACAAGACGGCGCGTCGGCTCACACAGCACGAACGTCAATGACTCTCTTGCATTAACACTTCCCCGCCCGTCTCGTCTCTTTGAGGAGTGATTTGCAGTGCCCACTATGCTCGTTAGATTTAGCCCGCTGGGCTGCAATTGCCAACATACGTAGACACATTCTTGAGAATGCGGACGGAAATTTTCAATTTCGACACTGCAAACGCATTGAAAAGGTCGGAATTCGCCTTGAAACTTCATCAACTGCTGGCGAGGCCGAGCTTTTGTTTTTAGCAAGTATCTGTCTAAATATACTTGTGTGTGTTTGTGCGTGTGCATAATATGATACGATTCTTACGGACTGTTGTGATGCATGTGTTTCAGAATTACTCGACGATTCAGTATTACTGAACATCTGCGCCACCTCGTCCAGCATCGTCAGGCTAGTGGTAGCCTGCCTAGTGGTAGCACGGCGGATGAGTCTACGTCTGCATCAAATGGTCCGGGACTGTCTAGCTACCGTCCCCAGAATAGCGGAAGCAGGGCGACAACGTCGACGCCAGTACCACCCTGCCCGTGGTGTATCAGTTGCACACCCACAACCCATCTAATTTATCAACAAGCTTTCACATTAGACTACTCTATGATTGCTCGTACTTTCAGAGATAAGATCCAGCAGTCCCGCAATTTATCAACACGCAGCCACATTAGATTCCTCTATGGTTGCTGATGCTTTCGGAGATAGGATCCTGCAGCCCCGCATTGATTACGCCGATGCTGGATTTCGAGATCCAGCAACCTTCCTTTGTGCACGCCAAGATGTGTCGGAAAGGGAGTTTCCTGACACCTTCAACACCCACTCTACTCCTAGCTGACTCCCTCCCCCAAAGAAGTCAGTAATGCTACTGAATAGGAAAGCATGATCAAACTTTGGAGGAAGATTGGTGTGATATTGCACAACATATCAATTTCATATTGATATGGGACTTCTACCGAGAGCGTCAGACTGAAGCATTTTCCGGTATGAAGGGAAGAGGGTCTGGTAAGGAGACCAACAGAGTACACCAACTTGATGTGTGCGCGCATGTTTTTGGTCCAGTTAATAGGGACGGGTCCATTTCATTCCTCTTGCTCCCGATACTGCCGCTAAAGGCATGTAATGATGTCCAGAATCTAGATGAGAAGAATAAATATTGCCTTATATGGTCGCCTCTTTCTTGCTATAGAAATTATTCAGATCATTCATATCTTACAGATGTATACAAGACATCTAACGTATGCGAACACTATAACTTCGAAGGCATCTCATCCCATACCTGCCAGCATTTTGGTTGCAGAACCCTAATTACTCAGTTCACGTTTATGGTTTGGATGCATATGAGAAAAGGAGCCAGCCAGGAGATTTAGAGCATAAAGTAGTTGGATCCCTCTATTTCTGCGAAGTAGCCAGTCAATATCGTAAACGAGTAGATTTATTACTATTCGCCGAAGGCGAGAAGGAACACTGCGTCTGGATCAAAAATATGTCCCACCTACTTTTCACCAAAACGTTGAAACATCACGGAGCGAGACATTTTTGCCGTAGATGCCTTTACTTATTTACAGTGAATTAGTACTTCAAGAGACTTCTGACTGATTACTCGATCAGAAACTAGGTGCCTTTTTTTTTGTACACTGACTCCAAGGGCTTACTAATTCCTGTGACGTATTCTGTGGATGATCCCAGTGCCTCTCACGCCACTTTCACAAAGCGACAAGAATCACACTTGGAAGCTTATCAAGTGGTATTCTCGTATTATTCAAGTTGCAAAAAATGTGACTATGTTGGGGATAGTCCTGTGAGATGGATTCTCTCACCTCAGTCAACTAGCATGGGATGTTCATGGGCTTTATTAAAAAAAAAATACATACCATCAACCAACTCACAGGAGAATGATGCCTCAGGCAATAAAATGTCAGATTTCTGACCTGCCTTTCAAAAGAAAAGCGGAAAATCCATGTAGAGACCATCGTCATCTAACAGGGACATTCTGCAGTCCAGTTTACAATGCGCGCAACTTGAAGTATAAACTGCCATGACACCTACCCGTCTTCTTCCATAAATTGAGTGGATATGGTGCTCACTTCCTTGTTGAGCACTTGTGGGATTTCATGTTGCAGAATAATAACGTCTGCATCATACCTGATCATGTGGAAAAGTACATTTCATTCTGAAATAAATCACAGCAGGTATGTCGCTCCGTTATGATTTTTGCTGGAACTTCTGAAGATTGCTGAGACAAAGAGTCGGGAGGGTATCCACATCACCCGAGCTGCATTTCCGGACGATTCCAAGTTTCACTTTGTAACGAAGAAGGGGTCTTCCCATACGAATATCTTCATTTGACGGAGAGACTTTTCGAAACCAGATTGCTCGATGTAACTACATTCACCACCAAACTCGCAGGCACTGCCTACTGTAGATGTGGGCTATAGGCATGCGGTGAATGTTTGGGAGGAGTTCAGTATCTCTGATTTAGAGGGATACTCGACACGTCTGGATATGCAGTCAATAATTCTTATGGCACAAGAACTCAGAACAAAGACGAGGAGAAAGGCTCGCAGATTGGTGAGTTGTACGATCAGATCGAAGATGTGCGTAGGCACATAGACTCTGGATCCTGTCTTTCATTACACTACACCGTAGTTTTCGTTGAAAGCATTGGCGGAAGAGACGCGTATCAACATCGAACTATTGACTGATGTTGATATGTTGCTTTTCTACGAATGAAAAATTTGCTAAGGACTTTGCCAGTGCATCCACAGGTACACTAATGCATACAGGGTGTTTCACTAAATGTGTTTGCCCCTGTAAGCTTCGAAGTAATAGGCGCCGGAAATATTTATTGCAGTAGGTCACCATAAGAAACGTTACACTGTCTGCGGAGCTATGAACGCAGTTTATTGTGTTATTATCCAAAGAGTTACAGCAAAAATATATAATTTTTTAAATGGAAAAGTAGTTGTTTCTGTCATGCAGCTGGAATCAGTAACACCAGCTGTGCGTACGTCAATTTAAATTACATTTCTATCACTTCTAGTTTAGGAGCTAAAACCCCTCAAAGTTTCAGGGGCAGATATCACACACGCTGCGCATAAAACAATGCGCCTTCTAAATGTGGTGCGACCGAGTCTAACGTCGCCGGTGTCACGGAGCGAGAAGCTTCCTCTATGCGCTGTTAGACTGGAGACTGTTGCCGCACACGGCCGTATACCCGTCAGTTCGAGCCACACAAACAAACGGGGCTCAATATACCACAGTTACTGACATCGGATGAAGATGACATACACGAAAGACGAGTATGTTTACATGGTGCTGATGCTTTGCGAGTGCCGACACGATGCCACTGACGCAGCCATGGTGTATGCCGTGAAATATCCTAGGCGAAGAGCTCCGGCAGCCATTACGTTCTTACGTTCCGAACAACGACTTCTGGAAACAGGCAGCTTGGTAATGCGCCTCAGTAAGAGACGAAGAACTGCAAGAAGTGAGGAGACAGAGATGTTTGTTTTAGCAGCAGTACACCACGATCCTCATGCCAGCTTACGAGCCGTTGCTGGAGTTCCTGGTGTCAGTCTAACATCTGTGTGGCGTATAATACACGGCCACAGGTTTCACCCGTACCGCCTGTCACTGTCCCAGGAGCTGCATGGGAACGATTTCCGTGCGAGAGTTACATTCTGTGAATGGGCCATGCGTAATTTCACGCTGGAGTCTTTACAAGGTGTTATGTTATCCGGTGAGCCCATGTTCACAAGTTGTGATGCAGTGAATCGCCATAACGTGCACTACTGGGCCGCAGACAATCCTCGGCGGGTACGACCTGTCGACCGTCAACGTAGGTGGTGTATTACTGTATGATGTCGAATGCTTGGGGATGAAATCATCGGTCCACACTACTTCCCAGGTACACTGACAGGTGAGTTATATCTCGCGTTTATAGTCGACACTTTGGGTGGTCTCCTTGAACGTGTGTGTCTACACACGAGAGCCCATATGTGGATGCAGCACGATGGGCACCCACCCCATTCTGCGCGTGCTGTTGTGGAAGAACTAAACAACAGGTTTGTAGGAAGGTTAAAAAAAATGGTTCAAATGGCTCTGAGCACTATGGGACTCAACATCGGAGGTCACCAGTTCTCTATGTAATGGTACTTGAATTACGTAACCATTGCGCACCTCACCTCAACCTCTCGATACCAGCAATATTCTACTGAGTTTCTGTAGAATAGTTAACATATTTCCGTGACAACATTCAGATTTGATTTCATTCATGTAGAGGTACTTTGATACATCGATATGTATATATTGCAATGATATTATTCTTATGTGTATTCTTTCTTTTGTCGCTATGATCTTTGACGCACCTGTAACTCTGATTTCTGACCGCGTAAGCGGTTATTGGGGAGTCAAGTCTTGGTCGTCATGTTGAAAAGACGCAAATTGCAGTCAGTTTATAAAATGTGAACTTTAACAGTGAGGAAGATATTTTCAATTATGTTTTATATTGTGAAGTGATGTTTTTTGAGTTACGTGATATTGCAAAAGTAATAAAAAAGAAGTGTAATTTAAATTCGGAGTGCTGATTACTTTTTTACATCACCATTGCGCTAATTTTCAAAAGTTTAATCTTCAGTAATGGTTTTTTGAAACACATATATAATACTTTTGAATATCGCAGAATAACACCTAGGCCTCTTTGCATCCGAGCTTGGAATCGTCACCACCTAGATTTTCGACTATTGAGCCATGAGTCCACAACGAGACCAGCGTGTGAAACACGTAAGATGAGTACCTAGTTTATCCATTATTTCAAGAAATGACTTTATTAACTGTGCTCTAATGACACCTGACACATAATATAACTTTGTTGTTGCTGCAATATTTAGCAGCGTGAGCAACACTACAATCATAATTAATTTTTGACCTTTGTTGTGGAAGGGTTGTTTGACCTAGAACTTAGAACTACTTAAACCTAACTAACCTAAAGACATTACACACATCGATGCCCGAGGCAGGATTCGAACCTGCGACCGTATCAGTCGTGTGGTTCCAGACTGAAGTGCTTAGGACCGCTCGGCCACCGCGGCCGGCTGCAGGAAGGTGGTTGGGGCGCCATGGTCCTCACTCATGGCCCGCAAGATCTCCCGATTTAACAACATTAGATTTATTTTCGTGGGGATATCTAAAGGATCGTATTTATATCACTGAGCCCACATCCCCAGATGATCTGAAACGGCGCATCCAGGACACATGTTGCTCCGTGACATCGGCGATGTTACATCTCGTCCGCAGATCCTTATAAGGCGCATTGCATTGTACATTCAGGAACATGGACACTCATTTGAATATCTCATTTAAAATCAATTTCCCACGGACAGAATATCCATCACCCACCACACAGCCATGTATTACGTACAGCGTGTGGGATCTGCCTCTGAAACTTTGAAGGGTTGTAGCTCCCAAACCAAATGTGATAGGAATATAAGTTAAATTGATGTATACGCAGCTGGTGTTACTGATTACAGTGCATGATAGAATCAACTATTGTTCCATTTAAAAAGTTGTATCTTTTTTCGGCAAATCTTTGGATAATATCATAAAAAACTATGTTCATAGCTCCGGAGACAGTGTAACGTTTCTTATGGTGACCTACTGCAATAAAAATTCCCGTCGCATAGAACTTCGTAAGTTACAGAGGCAAACACATTTAGTAAAACACCCTGTAAAACCGACGACTGGGTGGGGAGTACGAGTCATCTGAAAATTTGAGTTACAACCTTTACTTGGAAGTACATCATCTTTATGGACATGCCACGCAACCAACTCTGCCGTTTGGATGGTTCCAATGGCTGCCCAAAGATAAAATAGTCGGATTCAAGGAAAATGCCCGGATGTGGTGCTGACGCTGGTAAGGAATGTGCCCTGCAAGTAAACCTGCAGTATCCCACCAAACTGCATGACGAGCACAATGACATTCGGCTGCGTCCGAAGTGCCTAGCTCTGCGAAATACTTCCATTCCCAAGCTTCCGACAACGCTCAGGAAGAAGCAGAGATGCATTATATACTGTAGAAACCTTCAGCGGTGTCTCAGATTAGGGATGCAACTTCTTAGAATCACCCGTCCCTAAATTCATTTAGTTTACCGTTGAGATCTGCATTATGGTGCTAGAGATTATGTCACCAGGCAAAGTTTTAAGCGGGCCACAATCTTCTATGGAACACTATCGCTGTAGAGATGACGAAGGTTTCAGTAGAGTTCATGAAGCCTGTTCTGTGTGCTCTGGACCTCTCCGAGCTCCACATGTACCAATTTCACTACAAGTTTTCAAAACCAAATTTCATCTACTGGGTGATAGACTGCGAACCATATGATGTAATTGGCTTCAGTCCCAAGAAATTCGACACGTCTGAATATGCAACCAATAAGCCTTATGGCATAACAACTCAGAACAAGAAGGTTAACGGTCTATGAAAGACGAGGAGAATGGTTCGCAGATTGTGGAGTTTGTAGCGATCAGATCTAAGATGTATGAATACTGTATAAATGTAGGAGCCACCCAGAGATGGACTAGTGTTGTGGAATAGATAGATGAACAGTTTGTCATAATTGTGTATATGTGTGTGTATGTGTATTACTAAGTGTAGCATGTACGCGACTGTACCCTAAGTGTGCTTGTAAAATTATTGTGTGTTTGTGCATTTGCGTGGTTCTTCACCTTCTGCTGCTTGTCCCTATATTCTGTAAATATTGAAAACGAAAAAAAAAATCATCTTAGTATAACGTATCTCCGCTGCTGTAAATATTTTATAGTTGATCAGTTATTGTTACGAAAATAAAATCATTCTGCACATAAGAAATGTTTTTTTCGAGAATAAAAAGTATTGTTTCTGACGGTAAAGTATGAATTAACTTACTGTGTCTGTGTTATTGTTATTAATTGATCCTCTTTCTCTACGAAATGTATTCTAAGGTGGAAAAAAAGTTAATAAGATTGGTTTCATAGAAATCTGTATTTTATTTAGATACAATCGTTGTACATTAGTGACCGAATCATTGTTTTTTATGCTTTGAATTCGGCCTGAATTGCATTCAAGCCAATAGGTGCAATTTAATTTGGAGGTAACTGTAAAATTTGGGAAGAGCGGAGGTACTGTTTTATTATCAGCAGGTAATTATCGCTGTGAAAAAGTCTACTGCCCTTTACAATATAGTTCGTTAGACAGTGTACTCAGGAAATGTAACTAAATCGCTTGTAAAACTAGAAACTGATAGATGGCCAGATGTGGGTTTGAACCGTCCTCCTCCTGAATGCGATTCCAGTGTGTTATCCACTGCACTATGCCGCTTGGTGTGAGGCTACTGTGGAATAAGCCGTAGACGTTAATGTGATCACGACAACAACAAACATACTATTTGATCAATGTATTCAGTCCCTATTACTGCACATAATATGGGATGTATCCACCCTCCACCTATATGATTGCGGGATGGACCCCACTTTAAATGATGTGTCTGAATATCTGTGAAGAAATGGCAGCAGATTCATCCTCAGGAGCCGAAAGTGGAGATGGTAGTGAAGTTGGACGTGGGGATCTGGAGCGAATTCAACGTTCTGACTTATCCCAAAGGTGTTACATTGGGGTAAGTGGGAACTCTGGGCACGCCAGTCCATTTCGGGGATGGTATTGTCCACAAACAATTGCCACTCAGAATCTGCTTTATGGCAGCATTGTCATGGCTTGGTTCAAATGGCTCTGAGCACTATGAGACTTAACTTCTGAGGTCATCAGTCGCCTAGAACTTAGAACTAATTAAACCTAACTGACCTAAGGACATCACACACACTCGAACCTGTAACCGTAGCGGTCGCTCGGCACCAGACTGTAGCACCTAGAACCGAACGGCCACTCCGGCCGGCCCATTGTTGTGTTCATGCAAACATCGTTCAAAGGATTCAAATGCCTCTGACGACTATGGCACTTAACATCTGAGGTCATCAGTCCCCTAGTACTTAAAACTACTTAAATCTAACTGACATCACACGCATCCATGCCCGAGGCAGGATTCGAACCTGCGACCGTAGCGGTCGCGCGGTTCCAAACTGAAGCGCCTAGAATCGCTCGGCCACAGCGGCCGGCCGAATTGTTATTCTACTGTACACAAAACATAATGCTCTAAAATGTGTTCATATCCTTCCAGATTTAGCATTTTCTTGAGCACAATAAGGGGATCACAGTCTAATCACAAAAAACACCCCGTACTTTAATACTCCCTCTTCCGTACTTCACTATTGAGACTACACATGATGGCAGATAACGTTCTCCAGGCGTTCACCAAACCCCAATCCCTTCCGGCGTTTTTTTTACAGATTATAGCATGATTCACCAGTCCAGATCACTCGTTTCCAGTCATCAACTGTGCAGGGGCTTTGATTTTTACACCATCTCAATAGTCGCTTAGCATTGACAACAGAAATGTGTGGCTTTGAGGAGCTGCTCGACCACCGTACCCCCTTCTTTGAACACCCTACTCGTTGTCTTTATGGTAGCTGGGTTATTGGTAGCACTCTGGAGTTCACAAGCGATTTCTTCCACGGATTTCATGCAATGTCTTACGACCGTCGTTTGCAGTGGTTGACGGTCCCTGTCCATCAGTAGATGAGGTCTCCCTTGTATTCGTTTAGTTCAGGTTGTTCTTTCACGTTTCCACTTCACAATCACATCACCAACTATCGACTTCTGCAGTTTTAGAAGAGTTTAAATGTCCCCGATGGAATTATTACTCAAGTGACATCAAATGATTAGTTCACATTCGCTATTTGTGAGGTCTCCTGGCCAACCGATTTTGGTGTTATTGCTTCTCTAAAGGCAACAAAATACTCATCGACCCCTTGTATACATTCAGGTCTGCCTCATGACATCTAGAGATCAATTCCACAGTATATAGGGATGTACGGATATCTACAATCGGATAGCGGACGTTACCATGTTCTAATTTTAATAACGGTATCTTTAAATGCAACTGGAGGGGGCTGGTTTTATAGACAGAAAGCAGTTGTCTCACACTGTGGTTGTCTGTAGTCGGCGCATTACAATATCATAATACAATTTATTGAAGTTTTTCGAAGGATGATTTCGAGGATTGTAAAAATATTAAGAAGCATTTCTCAAAAACGTCACTAAAGCTAGTTTTGGACACTAGCGTACAAGTAGACGTGCTGTTCTTGTAATATTTTCGCATCAGTAAGCTGGAGAACTTTAACACTTGTACAAAAGCCCTGGAGTTGGCCAGCCGGAGTGGCCGAGCGTTCTAGGCGCTACAGTCGCAGGTTCGAATCCTGCCTCGTGCATGGATGTGTGTGATGTCCTTAGGTTAGTTAGGTTTAAGTAGTTCTAAGTTCTAGGGAACTGATGACCTCAGAAGTTAAGTCCCATAGTGCTCAGGGCCCTGGACTTGTAATTTTTTTCCGACAGTCAGCCACAAGAGCTTTAGTGTTGAACAGTAATGTGGCGTGCCTCATTTTCGTAACTGCAGGAGACGCAATCATCAGTGTTAGTTCTAGAACTTAAAGAGTTCATAAACCTTTTTGATTTATAAACGTGGTGATAAGAACATTATCAACATACTCCACTGTCCATGAAATCATTCATTAATAAGGAGATAGTAAAACTAATTGGGAGATGCGACAGAAACGCGACCATCCCCTAAACGACAACATAGCCAACGAACAATTAAATCGGTCTTAGATTTGAGAAGCCTTTGTTTTGTCATAATTTTCAGAGTAAAACATAAGGCAAACACGTCACAAGCCGATTTCATATTAACCCTTTAATTGATTATAATTTTCTAGATTAGTGTATAAAATGCAACACTGGTTTGACTTTGAATTACAATAACGCATAATAAATTGTGTTGTTTAGAAAAATACCGTTAGTTAACAGGTGGAAATGATAAAAAAGCGATACTGTCAGTAGAGATGCCAAACAGTAAAGGGAGAATGATTTAAAAGAAATTGGTACGAATTACAGCTTATATGGCAGGAAGACTGCTTAACAGACGTGTCGCGACATTGTCTGTTTCACGACGACTCAGGCTTTTCAGTGAAACGACTAGTGACACTGAAAAAATCAAGTAAAAAGGAACCTTGGCGTCACTCGCAAGGCTGCCTTCCCGCGGAGGCGCGACAAGTTAACACGCTGTCAATAAGTCGAAAACTCAATTCCCTAAGTCGAGAGACCGAGAGACGCGTTACTACAACTTTTCCCTCCATTCTGTTCCTCTTCTTTTTCTGATTCCCGTCTGTTTTCTCTCGCTGAAGCCATTACGGCCTGGTAATACTCTTATCCCGATGTCATTCGTTTAAAAAACACCACATAGCACTTGAATACTGAGGCGATTTCCTAAATCTTGAAGAAGAAAGTTCTTTCTCGAATAACCGATGCGCAGTAAATTTCTCTGCAGGAAGCCACACCGCTGCATCGCATATCACTAACACTATTCAGTAGGTCTAAGTGTTTGTAATATTTCAGACATTACTTAGGACCCTCTATCTTTTGCTCATAACTGTTTTTTTCAAATTAGATGTTTCTTGTTTTGTAGCTTTAAATGATTTACTCTATTTAAATACGAAGAGATAAAAAATTTTCCCACAGCGAGACATGTTGTAAACTATTCCGTACTATTTTATAACGGAAAGTGATAATATGATTGCCAAAAATTCTTCCACGGAACTAAATAGGAGCTTAAATGATGTCAAAAAGAAGACATATCTTAAATTATTAAATGTGCAAACTGTAATAGTTTTGTTAAACAACATTACTCGTTACTTGGTCTGTTCTTGTCAAGAGAAAAAATAGGAGCACTAGACTGCTACAGTTTCGTCAGTGCACTTGACCTGTTGTAATTAGGGGTTGGTTCCCACTAATTTCTCAACACTACTACAGCTAGTAATCGCCCATACACACCCGATAGCAGCTCAACATCATTACTATCAATACTTTGTTTGGAAGCCCTGTAAAGATATATCGGTCTGCTGACATCAGTTCAGAATACAACTGACTGAGTACCCGGCGTTGGTTAGGTATGTATTTATTCCAATCTTCTTCTAGTTCATTTCCGTTTTCCTCCACGTTCTGTCCATCTCTTCCGCCCCCCCCCCCCCCTTCGCCCCTCCCTCCTACCGGCACCTCCTCCACCCTCTCTCTATCCATCCGCTCCTTCCCACTGTGTCCGTTTCTTCCTCACCCCACTAAGTCAATCTCCTCCTCACCCCCTATAAGCCTATCTACTCCCCCCCCCCTTCTCTTTGTCTGTCTCCTACTCCCATCACTCTCTGTTCATCATCTCTTCCACCCTCTCTCCCTCCCCATATTCTCCTCCCTCCTCTCTTTGTCAGTCTCCTCCTTCCCCTTCTCGATCTCTATCTCCTCCTTCTGCTCTCTCTGTCTGTCTCTTGCTCTTTCCTTTCTTTGTCCATCTTCTTCCCTCCACACTTTGTCAGTCGCCTCCTCTTCCCTTTCCTTCTACATTTCTTCCTCCCTCTATCTCTCATAATTTACTTCTAAATGTAGTGAATTTAGCCCTTCAGTTTCCCTACGGTTTTGTCAGGATACAGATCGAGGACCTGTGTGGTGGTGTTAGGCACAATAAACAGTTTTCAAGGTTATTCCATTTATTACTCGGAATACATTACGTTGCTGTATCTTCTGCGCCAGTTGATGGTTATGTAATATGGAAAGACATACGGTGAATGCCACAGCAGACTCATGGCTGCCAGGGACTCTACATCAGCTCGGAGTGGAAGTCGATGACGTCCTCGTGTGGTGGTTTTCCACCTGATGTCAAGGTAGACACACCCTGTCCGTAGCCCTACTTGGAGACAGTGGTGACTGCGATGTGTGTGTGTGTGATTCACACGTCGTTTTGGCAATTACTCAGTCCCTCCCAGATCACTGCCTATGTTATCCCCTCAGATAGACCACGATGTCTGATGCTGTGATATCGTGTTGAATGCTGAACCAGGCCCGCCAGTACAGTTGTAGGAAAGCCTCTGCCCTGGATTGGAGTCGTGTTGGTAGACCTCCAGACTAGTTGCTGTGCTGATCAATATTGGATTTTGTACTTCATTAACTGCGGCCACAGCTCACTGATGATCTCGTGAGGTAAGATATCTTAGACCTACACTAGAACAGTCTCATGCACAAGATGTTACCATACCACAAGTAGAGAAATGAGTGCGAATGTCACGAACGCCATTGATGCTACTGATCGAGTGCTAGAAGCCAGAGAGGTTGGAGTATTTATGTCACTGAGGAGAGGCTCTCCTCTCCATCATTCGTAATGAGCGAATTGGTTCTGTTCTTCTCGTGTTGTCAGCAGTGTATAGTTCTGCTACATTTGCTTAAGGAATCTGTTACAGTTTCTTTACTGCTTAGTCGGGCTCCTGCTAGGTGATAGTCCACATACCTTGTGTCGTTTACATAATGGCGCGAGAGTAGCGAAGGCAGTCTGGTTTGTGCACAATAAACCATTTTCTACTGAGCTCACTCACGTTCACACCCAAGGAAGTCGAAGTTGCTGTCTTCCTGAATGAGTAATGTTCCTGAATGTTGTAATGGTTACACTTTAGAGCAGGTGGCTGTTGATACTTACACGTGGTCTAAACATTCATGGTGGTGTCTGATTGTTCTATATGGTGTCTCCCTACCACTATCGCGCAACGACGCTCTGAGCGTGTTTTTTAGGGAATTCACTAGTTTGAACCTGGGACCTGTTGCTGGTAAGGAGACGTCAGACCACACATGACATGTAGAATTCAGAAGAGTTCAGTGAGAATAGCGATGATATAATCAAATACTTAATGATTTCAGCGTCAGCTCCACTGCACTCCCTGTAAAAGAATCTTAATACTAACTGGGGCAGTTAAGTTTATCATTGGAAATTTTATTCTACTCACAAAACATCGTTTATAAATTGCACTATTGATAAAAGGAAGTGTTTTAATACAGGATGATAAAAACCAACTGCGTTCAACAAAAATGTGAACGAATATTCCCTGAATGGATTTCCAAGTTCTGCAATGAATCGAAGGATGACGTATGCCATATCACGTCTATAATCTAGGTTTAAGTTAATTTTCACAAATGGGAAAACTATCATGATGGTCTACAGTGACCCTCAATTATATTTAATTACTTATCTAACTTGTCGTAAATTACAGTGGCTGATGTTGCTTCTTAATAATTAAATAACAGAGAAATCATCGCGTTTCAGATTTTTACTTCAAGTGGCAAATGTGAACACCATGAGCTTTAATTTACGATCGACACTAGTATTACGCAAAAAAAGGGGGTGAAACAGATGAGACTTTTGCAGTTCTGAGTGAAGCCTTACGCGCTCAAACATGCGGCATCGCGTGCGTTCATTCCCTTGTCGGTGTTTAGGCAGCATCAGGGCGGCGGGCAGCACGGCTCCCCTCACCTCGCCATCTCGGAACTAATTTCTCTCCTAACTTCTCCTTACTACCATTTACCGAAGTTGGTTAAAAAAAAACTATCTGACTGTGTTTTCATCTGACCATTCAGGGTCTCAATGTTAACTTTAAGCTCCGCTTACAAAAATTCTGTCTATCCAATGAGAAACGTTATGCTTTTCGTGGTGGCGCAATGTTTTTAAAGTTTGCAACGTAACAGAGACGCGAAAAAGTCTCACGATAAAACTTGCGGGTGGTGTGGTTCTTTTAGCGTTATCGTAAGATCTATACTGTTTTTCTGGAGGTCTCTAGCTTTTAACATGGACTGGGGGGTAGCCCTTGACGTAACAGAGACGCGAAAAAGTCTCACGCTAAAACTTGCGGGTGATGTGGCCCTTTTTGTGTTATCGTAAGATCTATACTGTTTTTCTGGAGGGCTGTAGCTTTTAACATGGGCTATGGGGTGGTCCTTGACGTAACAAAGACGCGAAAAAGTCTCACGCTAAAGCTTGCGAGTGGTGTCGTACTAATGGTTAGCTAGCGATGTGGGTGTCCAGTCCGTCCCTTATCGTAAGGCCTTCTAGCTTAACACGGTTCTGCTATCGGATTATGTTCTCGTTTCTCCCCTCGGAACTGCGTCTGTCTCACGGTGGGAAGGTATGACATGAATTTAGGCATTCTTGTGTTAGTCTGTGGTATTCCATTTGCTCACTCGTTACTCGTATTACTTTGGTTAATTTAATGTCACGATTTATTCGGAGCTATGTGACATACTACTGGATTTGCTTATCATGTCAGGGTTTTCATGTAAGGTGTTGGATTTGCCTGACACCTTACAAATCACCTCCCTTCCAACTTCATTTTTGCACTGAATTTAGGCAATGGTTGAATCGTTGTCGAAGTCAGTCAAAAATTTTCTAATTTATCTACATTTTGTTGCGTACTGTTCAGCCACGTTATTCTGTTCTATGCTGGTTTCTATTACTAATTTATATTTTTATATTCTTTCACATTATAATTAAAATGACAAGAGATGAATATTTTTATGCTATTATTAATTTTTAGTAATTTTCTTTCTTTATTTAAGTGTGAAGTTTGTTCTTTATGAAGTTTGTTATCGAAAGTGAGGAGTCTTTCACATCGATTTTCTCAGAAATGTTGTTTTTATAAATGTAGTAATTAAGTAAAACCTATTCCTAACACATTTTCTAAATATCATGTACAAGTAAAATGTTTTTGTTTCTAGACACTCAGTTCAACATTGTTACACTAACAAATAAGAATTATTTCCAAGAATTGCTTTGACAAAGAAATATACATACACAAGTATTCAGATATTATCCTAACAAATGGTACAAATGTTTAAAAAAAGGGAAAACATCCAACAAGATAATTTTTTATTCTTTGTTTTTATAAGGAGAAAATAAGTAAAATATAGTTATTCTTTTATTTTTATGAGGAGAAAATAAGTGGCATATTGTTTATTTATATACTGTCCATTACTTATTTTTATCATTAGCCTAAATTTACTTAAGTCCATAGTCAATGACTGTTATTTTGTAGTTTATTAGCTGTCTGGTGTGCTTAACTTATTTAGTTTTTCCACACGTTTGTTTTGCACAATTCCCACATTACATAATTTGATTTCACACATTCACACAATCCTATGAATGTTTAAGCATTAGGTTGGCGAATGTTTTTGCACGAAGTTGATGGACTTGAGGGAGATGGATGTGGGCAAGTATTTGATGTACAGCTTCGTTCGTCGTTCCTTGTTGGCTTTGCAAGTGTGTGTTGCTCTTGTGGAGGTCCCATAATGGTAATGGTTTTGTGAGTGCAGAATCTCGTGGTTTACTGGCTTTGTACGTGTGAAAGTCATCATTGTGTGTTGCTGAAAGCTGTCGTTTTTCATTGTAATACTTCGCAGACGACTAGTTTACAATAGGATAGGGATTTGGGAAGGTATGTCGTCTATTGTTCCCCCTTCTTATTTCTTGGTCTCAATCTTGCACCGAGCGAGGTGGCGCAGTGGTTAGCACACTGGACTCACATTCGGGAGGACGACGGTTCACTCCCGTCTCCGGCCATCCTGCTTTAGGTTTTCCATGATTTCCCTAAATCGTTTCAGGCAAATGCCGGGATGGTTCCTTTGAAAGGGCACGGCCGATTTCCTTCCCAATCCTTCCCTACCCCAAGCATGCGCTCCGTCTCTAATGACCTCGTTGTCGACAAGACGTTAAACACTTACCACCACCACCACCTCAATCTTGCGAATCTTCAACTTCTGTTCTTCCTGCTTTTTCTCTTGCTTCTTACTTTCTTCTTGGTTCTTCACTGGGCAGGATACGGAAATATTTATTGATAACTAGTCGCTTTGAAGTTCTCCTCCTAGTAACATTTTGATAAATTGTTTGGGGGTGTCATTTTTACTTTGTGGAAGTTCTTCTTCAGCTTCGTGCATCAGCGTGCTGTTTAATAGCAGTAGTGTGACTTTTACACATATTTTTATGCCAGTGGTGGCTTGCCCAAGCGGTCTTCTCGTCGGGCCATTTTTTTTTCTTTGCTCGCTCCGTTGACTGGTTGCGCCCCGGGGTTTACGAGCGGTGCAAGTCCGGTGTCCCTGCACCGGTCCCTTCTGACGTTCGGCATTCCGTCGCGTCTTAGCAGGGTTTCCCCTAGCGGGCAAATTTATTGCCCACTTTCGCTACAAGATCACTCTGTTGGTCTCGCTGTCCTCGTGTCTTGCTAATTACGTCCTTTTCATTCTTGATACTTCTCGCATTGCAACTTGTGGGTCGTTGCATCTGGTCTTTGTTGGAGTTTTTATAATGGTTCTTACAAAAAGTTTTACTTATAATCGTCTAACATATGTCTAGTACCTACATTGTTTTGCCCCTTTTTTTAAAGAGCTTTACAAATTTCGAGCCCTGTCCATGTTACAATTCTAAGATATTTGGAGTCTTAACGTCTACTCAAGAATCCTCAAATTCGGTTTTTATTTTTGTGTAGTGTCGTCGTGTATAGCATTTTAGTATTTCATGCTGTTAGACTATCTACGCTTTATCCCTTCACCTTAATCTATGGTACTATTGGTGTTATTATTGAAACTACTTTCTTTTTCCCACCTTCCTCTCTCTTCATTCTTCTTTCTCCTGACGATCTTATGTGCAACATAATCTTGAAATATTGTGCTGATTATTTACCAGTAATAAAATTAATCTTCATACTTTTTGATATGGCTCACTTGGTGAAGTCCTAAGGTTTTGCCTGTTTTTGGGTTCATTAGTTCCACAGCATTATCATGAGCAATTCGGCTAATTATGACAGGTCCTTTGTATGCAGCGTAAAACTTATGTATTTTGTGTTTCTGTTTGCTGGAGAGATGGTGTGTTTTTACAAATACTTTCTGGCCTACTAAGAATGTTCTTTTAAATGCTGCTCTATCTCCTCTTTCTTTTCTTTTAATGGCTGCCTTTCTGATGTTGGAGAGTGCTGTTGCTATGACTTGTTTGTGCTGTCTACGTGGTACAATAGGAAATCTAACATTTTCTCTCGTTATGCTTGGGGGTTCAATATTTTTAAGTACAGCAACTGGAGGTAGTAGTGTAGTGCTATGTGGCATTTCATTTATTACTTCTTGAAAATTTTTAAGGTATATATCTCAAGTGTTGTGTCTTTTGCCTGCATAGTGCCTGTGTCCTTCATAGATCGTTCTGCTGGATTCATGCTAGGTTTGTACTTAGATATGTAGATGGGTTTTATTTTGTGTTGTTTTAACGTGTTCTGACATTGCACTGGTTTGTATTGTGGGCCATTATCAGAAATTATTCGTTCCACTCGACCTACTTGTCTGAGAAAATCTTGTCTAAATGCTTTACTTATAGCAAGACCTGTTGCCCGTTTTAATGGTGTCAAGGTAACATATTTAGAAGTAAGTTCCAAAACGACAAATTTGAAAATATATCCATTTTTGTTGGTGGGAGGGGCCCCATCAAATCTGTTGCAGCTAGTTGTTTTAATCATTTAGGGATTATTGGAAACATAGGTGGTTTGGTTTGGAAAGTGACGTGTTTAGCCCTCATACGTTTTTTGCATTTGACTAATACTGTTCTAATTCGTCTTTCTATATTAGGAAAATGGCTTGTTTGTTTTATTTTTAAAAAGCATTTCTTCGGTCCAAAGTGGCCATTATTTAAATGTGTATACCATATGTACTTATTAATTATTTCATCTGGGATATAAATTAGCCATTCATTCGTTGCAACATTTCGTATAAAAAATAAAACATTGTTTTTTACGAGATAGTGCTGTCGAATGTCTGGAAAATCCTTACTTCTCCACTTGTGTTTGATTCCTAGTATTTCGGGATCCTTGTCCTGTTCTTTGCCTATGTTTTTCAATGCTGTCGTAATCTAGTTTTCGGAAGGTACTTGTTTCATATAGTACATTGTAAACTGGTCTTCTGCTGCTTATAAAACCTATGTTCTTGGATGCACCCTGTGGACATCGTGATAAAGCATCTGCTAATACATTCGCTGGTCCTGCTATGTGTGTAATAGTGAAGTCAAATTCTTGTAGTATTAACATCCATCTGGCTAACCTCCCATGAGTTAGTTTGGCGGATAACAGAAATTCTAATGCTTTGTGGTCAGTGCATACTTTTGTTTTTCTTCCGAATAGGAAGTATCGAAAACGTTGGAAGCCCCATACAATGGCCAATGCTTCCAGCTCCGTGACTGAATAGTTTTTCTCGCTTTTTGTGAGTACCCGACTAGCAAACGAAATTGTTCTATCTGATCTTAGCCCTACCTGTTCGTATTCTTGGAATAAAACAACTCCTAAACCTGTTTTCGCGCTGTCAGTGGCCATACAAAAATTTTGTGTTGGATCAGGATGTGCTAAAACCGGTGCTGTCGTTAGTGCGTTTTTCACTTTTAAAAATTCTTCATTGGCTTGTTGATGCCATACCCATGGCGTGTTTTTCCAGTCAATGCACATAGGCGTGATGTTGCGAGAGAGTCGATTCAAATAAATTTTTTATAGAATCGGGTGAGACCTAGAAATCCTCTGAGAGTTTTCTTATTATATGGAGTACAGAATTCTTTGATTGCCGTTAGTTTTTCTGGGTCGGGCATTACCCCTTTCTCGGAAATTATGTGTCCTAGAAATTTGACCTCTCGCCTTCCAGATTTGGATTTTGTTATATTAACTGTGACCCCATGCTCTTTCATGATCTGTAAAAACTGATTTAATGTGTAGTTGTGATGTTCCCAAGAGGGTTCTGCTATAATCACATCATCAACATAACAAGTAATTTTTTGTAAAATTTTAGGACTGAGTATAGTATTAAATCCCCTAATAAACGCTGCTGACGATATGTTTAAACCAAATGGCAATCGTTTAAACTGGTAACATCTACCGAATACGATAAGTGCTGTAAATTTTCTACATTCTGGGGCAATTCTATTTGCCAGAAACTACTGCGTAAACCAATTGATGAAAATATCTTAGCACTGTGGAAGTTTTGTATCAATTCCTCAAATTTTTCTGGGCGATCTGTCTCAGTGATTATGATTGTGTTGATCTGTCTGGAATCAAGCACTAACCTGTTGCTCCCATCTCGTTTTTGTACAATACGGAGCGGGCTGTTATATGTGGAGGTAGCTGGTTCAATAATATCGTCATCTAACATTTTAGATATCTCCTGGAATACTTTATTCCTGTAGGTTCATGGGTTAATGGGATTGTATAGGGTGGCACTCTAAATGGTTTGTGCTGTTTTACTTCAAACTTGTACTGAAAGTGTTTAATACTGCCAGTCTTAGGTAAAAATACCTCTGCTTTATCTCGTAAAATACCCTCTAATTCTCTTTTACTGTGTTCCGAAATACCTTGAACTTCTTGCAATTTTTTGTCGATTTCTTTATGGACTTCTAACATGAGTTGAGGCGATTCCTTCTTTTGTGCATACCATTCTAATTCTTCATCCTCTTTATCTCGCGTCATTATTAATTGTTTGTTTATAACTGGTATTTCTTCTAATTTTAGCTTTTGCTCAAAGAGAAGTGTGACATTCCCGAATGTTACGCTACCTTTCCCCATATCTATTATCGCTCGTCTCTCATTTAAAAAATCTGCACCTATAATCAAATCTACAGTTAGTTTAGGTATAATCACGAAGTTGGCTTCGATCTTTTGACCTTGGCACGAAAGAGTTAACCTTGTTTGTCTCGTAACTTCTGCAGCATTGTTTTAATAGGACCTCTTACTTTAATCTTACGAGTTTTCAGAAATGGCAATTCCTCATTGGCATTACACTGCTTGAATAAATTTTCTTAGAGCGTAGTCAGTTCACTTCCACTATCAATTACAATATTGACTGGGATATGCTTTACCATGGCCTTCACAAGAGGTTGAATTTGAAATGGTTGGGTCTGTTCTTCTTCTTCTTGCATCAACGAATCCTCCACTGAAGCATACATGAGTCTTTTTAGGAATTTCCCTTGTGAATTCGAACTTTCTGTAGGATAAGCTTCGACTGCTGCTTCTCTCTCTTTTATTTCCTCTTCTCTATTTCTTTCTTCATTTACGCTTTCTTCAACATCTCTACTTTTTCCTCATCCTCGTCTATCTTCTCCTTCTTCATCGCTACTTCCACATAATCGCATCTAAATGCTCTAATTATCGCTTCATAACTTCCTTCATTATATACGTTGGTTTGTGTGCCCACTTGTAACTTATTTTCAACTTCTGTCGACTGCACATTATCCTCATTGAATTCGCTTTCCCTGGTTTCCATCTCAAATAGCTCTGCAATACTCATTACTTCGTACTTTCCTCCTACATTCGTTGCGCATGCTTCTGGTAATTCATCTTCCTCGTCAGTATTCTCCCAATTAATTTCGTCCCAACACGATATTGTTATTTTCTTGTCTTCGTTTTCATCTGGTCCCTGCGGATTTGTTTCTTCCTTCTTCTCTTGTCGTGATAAGATTTTTACTTCTCTGTTCAAGGTGCTGCAATTGTCCCGGGTCGGTGCGTCATTCTCTTTGGCATGGGCGCTTAGCTGTCAATTCGAACGTTTATCAAGGTTTGGTGGTTTTACCTCCACCTCTTCTATCTGTATCCGCTTTTCTGGTTCAGCTTATTGATAGTGGTTTTTTTTTTGATAATTTGTCGGTTTATTGGTTCTCCAGTACCCGTTCCGGTTGTCGTTATTCCCTCTGTAATAGTTATTGCCGTTTCTGGGCGAATTATAGTTTTTGCTATATTCTCTTCTAAATCCATAACCGGTTCTTTGTTGAAATCTATTGTCGTTTCTTGGTGCGAAGTTATCACGTGGTTCGTAATTATTGTTTCTTCGTACTGTGTTTTGTGGATTCCACTGTTTTTTGCTTTCGTTTTTACGTGCGCTTCGTCTTTTTCTTGCGTCATCTTCCGAAAACTTGAACTCTAGTTCCCTTAGAATACCTTTAAATGCTTCGACGTCATTGCCTCCGCGACCTACTAATTATTTCTGGTATTTCAATGGTAGCTTCATCGCAAATAATTTAATCAACTCTCCGTCACTGTATGGTACATCTAAGCATTGATTTTTGTTTGCCATTGCTTCGAAAAATTTCACGGGACTCTTCTCTCCTGAATTTTCAAAATATGGGTTCTGTAATAATTCGTACTTCACTCTGTTCTGTGCTTCGCTGGGCCAATATCGTGCGAGAAACGTCTCTCTGAAATCTTCGTACGATCGGTATGTCGCTGCAACATTCTGCTTGGTTTCTGCGACTGTTCCTGACATGTGTGCACATATAAAGTCTAATTTGTGTGTTAGCGTCCAGTGTTCTGGTAATCCTACTCGGAATTGATGAATAAAAGTTCGTGGATGCAATGAGTTTCCTTCTCGAAAGTGTTGAAATTTTCTGACTGTGAGGAAATGATCGTTGTCGTACTTCGTCATAGTTCCATATGAAATTCGCGATTCTTCGCCACTTTTGATTCTGATCATTTCTCCCGTCGTTCTTTCCTGTTGTGGTACATCCATTGGATATTGTCCACTGTAACTTTCGCCTACCCATGCGTAGTATCGGTGGAGTGGTACGCAATAATTTTCTTCCATCGGTTGTGAACGTGTAGCTGAATGCATTGCACTGTATTCTTCGCGACCTGGCTTTCCATTGTCACTTATTGGTTGGGTATCTTGTCTGCCCACCTTGCTGCTTCATTGCACGATCCAAACAGTCTTGAAACATACATTTGTGGTTCCGCATGTGTTTGTGATGACGTTTGTTCATCAAGAATTTCGAAACGTGTTTGTTTTTGTGCAGACTGTCTGATTTCACGTATGTTACTTTCCGCCTGTGATTGGAATCGCAAATGCGTAATATCTTCGTTACTTGCTTGTTTTTCCGGTGCTGTTACAGATACTGATGTGGTTGCAGACTCTGTGCTTGTTCGATCCTGTTCTTCAATGGTTTGCAACAACTCTGTTCGCAATTTCTGAAATTGTCGCTTCGTTTGCGCTTCTATTTTGACTATGCGGTTATCATATCTTTTCAGCGCTGCTTTTGTGGTACGTTTGTGTAACACACTGTTTTCAACAATTTCACGCCCTGTAGCTGCTGCTTGTCTAATAATTTCGTTTATCTGTTTCTCTAATCTCTTGACTTCTCCCTGGGTGTTGTTACGTAATGTTTTAATCTCGTCCTGAATGTCATTACGCAATGTTTGTACGTCCGTTTGTACCTTGTCAATGTCTGTTGTCAGTTGATAGTCACCTGTTATTAAGTTTCCTATCACTTCTCGAGATTCTTTTGCCTCGTCTTCAGTATGACTTAGGTGTAACTGAATTTTTTTCTTTTGTTCTTTAATCGCACGCATTTGTCTCGTGGTTTCTGCAATTTGTTTCGTCGTTTCTGCATTTTGAATTTTAATTTAGTTCGCAATTTCTTTACTTTGCCTTGTCATGGTTTCCGTAATTGTAATAATTCTGCCAGATTGGTGGGTCCTATTGGCTTTTTTCCGACGTCCTACGCTCTGTGTTTTCGCCCAAGTGTTGGTTCGCAACCGATTGCATTGAACTGTGCTGTGACACGTTTCTGCTCGCATTCCTTGTACTCTGTGGTGAGGGAGCTCTGATTACTTGTACTATGGGTTCTACGTATTCAAGACGCAAGTTAGAATCCTCATCGACTGTTTCACTATTTTCCTGCTCCTGTGTCGTATGCTGACCTAGGTTTTCTGTGCCTTGGCGTACATTATCCTCGTATTGGTGCGTTATATGTCCTATTTCTCGCGATACTGCATCGTCTGTTGTACTGTCCTCTATTCTCTGTCCATTTTGATGCTGGGTCTCTACCTCAGTTCGGTCAAGGTCACGATCTGCCATTGCTAATCTTTCCGAATCCCTTATTTTCTGTTTTAAAAGCAATTCACGCGCTCTACTTCGCGTCAACATGGGCTCATACGATCTCAGGCGTTTCATAAACTTTTTGTTCACATGACTTGACAAACCATTCACTTACTTGTTGGGTCAGAACCAACTTGTCAACGATGTATCCGCCACCTGTGCGCTTGCATTGGAGAGAAAACTTAAATCTAACAATATTAAAATTCATAACATAATTATGCCATTGACTCTGCTACAATGCCTCCCTATTATTTGAATACTTTCTTACTATCTATCGCTGCAGCTACTGTTTTCGTTTATGTACAACTTTAAGAAAAAAAAATTTACTACGAAAATTTTTCAGCAGGATATTTTTCTGACATAGTTAGGCATGTGGTCGACCTTCAATCATGGTATTTTACCATCCAGGCATGGTCGCCATTTTCTAAACATTCATGGTGGTGTCTGATTGTTCTATATCGTGTCTATATACATCTATCGCGCAACGACGCTCTGAGTGTGTTTTTTAGGGAATTGACTAGTTTGAACCTGGGACCTGTTGCTGGTAAGGAGACGTCAGACCACACATGACATGTAGAATTCAGAAGAGTTCAGTGAGACTAGCGATGATATAACCAAATACTTAATGATTTCAGCGTCAGCTCCACTGCACTCCCTGTAAAAGAATCTTAATATTAACTAAATTTAGTGGAAGGGGTTCAAGGCTTTCCTACTTTTAGTTAGCTGGTAAAATAACGTCGAAAAAGCAGTTAAGTTTACCATTGGAAATTTTATTCTACTCACAAAACATCGTTTATAAATTGCACTATTGATAAAAGGAAGTGTCTTAAAAGAGGATGGTAAAAACCAACTGTGTTCAATAAAAATGTGAACGAATATTCCCTGAATGGATTTCCAAGTTCTACAATGAATCGAAGGATGACGTGTGCCATATCACATCTACAATCTAGGTTTAAGTTAAGTTTCACAAAAGAGAAAACTATCATGATGGTCTACAGTGACCCTCAATTATCTTTAATTACTTATCTAACTTGTCGTAAATTACAGTGGCTGATGTGGCTTCTTAATAATTATATAACAGAGAAATCATCGCGTTTCAGATTCTTACTTCAAGTGGCAAATGTGAACACCATGAGCTTTAATTTACGATCGACATTAGTATTACGCAAAAAAAGGGGGTGAAACATATGAGACTTCTGCAGTTCTGAGTAAAGCCTTATGCGCTCAAAAATGCGGCATCGCGTGCATTCATTACCTTGTCGGTGTTTAGGCAGCGTCAGGGTGGCGGGCAGCACAGCTCCGCTCACCTCGCCATCTTGGAACTAACTCCTCTTCTAACTTCTCCTTACTACCATTTACCGAAGTTGGTTAAAAAAAGCTATCTGGCTGTCTTTTCATCCAACCTATTAGGGTCTCAATGTAAACCTTAAGCTCTGCCTACACAAATTCTGTCCATCCAATGAGAAACGTTATACTTTTCGTGGTGGGCCAATGTTTTTATAGTTTGCAACGTAGCAGAGACGCGAAAAAGTCTCACGCTAAGACGTGCAGGTGGTGTGGCCCTTTTTGTGTTATCGTAAGATCTATACTGTTTTTCTGGAGGGCTGTAGCTTTTAACATGGGCTGGGGGTTGGTTCTTGACGTAACAAAGACGCGAAAAAGTCTCAAGCGAAAAAGTCTCATGCTAATACTTGCGAGTGGTGTCGTCCTAATGGTTAGCTGGCGACGTGGGTGTCCAGTCCGTCCCTTACCGTAGGGCCTTCTAGCTTAACACGGTTCTGCTCTCGGCTTCTGTTCTCGTTTCTCCCCTCGGAACTGCGTCTGTTTCACGGTGGGAAGGTATGACATGCATTTAGGCATTCTTGTGTTAGTCTGTGGTATTCCATTTGCTCACTCGTTACTCGTATTACTTTGGTTAATTTAATGTCACGATTTATTCGGAGCTATGTGACATACTACTGGATTTGCTTATCATGTAAGGGTGTTCATGGAAGGTGTTGGATTTGACTGACACCTTACAGTGGTTGCGTAATGCCAGCTGTTTGAGCTTAAGGCAAATCGATCTCCTATTTCCTTGTTAATTTGTCGCATAACAATACATTTAGAATCATATGTGGATAATGTCTGCAAAATGTTCAGCGAATGGACTTAGTAGTGAGGGGTGACAGATTAAACGTCATATACCTTACTGGCCACTAAAATTGTTACACCACAAAGAGGGCGTGCTACAGACGCGAAATTTAACCGACAGGAAGAAGATGCTGTGATGTGCCAATGATTAGCTTTTCAGAGCATTCACACAAGGTTGGCGCCGGTGACGACACCTACAATGTGCTGACATGAGAGCAGTTTCCAACCGATTTCTCATACACAAACAGCAGTTGATCGGTGTTGCCTGATGAAACGTTGTTGTGATGTCTCGTGTAAGGAGGAGAAATGCGTACCATCACGTTTCCGACTTTGATAAAGGTCGGATTGTAGCCTATAACGACTGAGGTTTATCGTATCGCGACAATGCTGCTCCCGTTCGTCGAGATCCAATGACTGTTAGCAGAATATGGAATCGGTGGGTTCAGGAGGGTAATACGGAACGCCGTGCTGGATCCCAACGGCCTCGTATCACTAGCAGTCGAGATGACAGGCATCTTATCCGCATGGCTGTAACGGTTCTTGCAGCCACGTATCGACCCCTGAGTCAACCGATGGGGACGTTTGCAAGACAACAACCATCTGGACGAACACTTCGACGACGTTTGCCACAGCATGGACTATCAACTCGGAGACCATTGCTGCGATTACCCTTGACGCTTCATTACGGACAGGAGCGTCTGCGATGGTGTACTCAACGACGAACATGGGTGCACGAATGGCAAAACGTCATTTTTCAGATGAGTCCAGGCTCTGTTTACAGCATCATGATAGTCGCAGCCGTCTTTGGCGACATCGCGGTGAACGCACATCGGAAGCGTGTATTCGTCATCGCCATACTGGCGTATCCCCCGGCGTGATAGTATGGGGTGCTACTGGTTACACTTCTCGGTCACCTCTTGTTCGCATTACGGCACTTTGAACAGTGGATGTTACGTTTCAGATGTGTTACGACCCGTGGCTCTACCCTTCATTCGATCCCTGCGAAACCCTACATTTCAGCAGGATAATGCACGACCGCACGTTGCAGGTCCTGTACGGGTCTTTCTGGATACAGAAAATGTTCGACTGCTGCCCTGGCCAGCACAATCTCCAGATATCTCACCAACTGAAAACCTGTGGTCAATGGTGGCCGAGCAACTGGCTCGTCACAATACGCCAGTCACTACTCTTGATGAACTGTGGTATCGTGTTGAAGTTGCATGGGCAGCTATACCTATACACGCCATCCATGTTCTGTTTGACTCAATGCCCAGGCGTATTGTGGTTGTTCTGGATACTGATTTCTCAGGATTTATGCACCCATATTCTGTGAAAATGTTATCACATGTCAGTTCTAGTATAATATATTTGTCCAATCAATACCCGTTTATCATCTGCGTTTCTTCTTGGTGTAGCAATTTTAATGGCCAGTAGTGTATCATGGCACAGTTTTTCGTCTTCCTCAGTATTTGATATCATTACTCCAAAATTATGTGTCGTACAAAGACAAATGTTTGCAGGTAAATACAGCGACAAAGGTGCATATTGTCTAAGAGATGCGTAGAGAGTAGAGATAGTAGTAAAGAAGCAATAAATTGAAACGTCCTGGATCGTACGCCAGTGTTTCATACAACTCTGTATTTGAGGACATATCTCCTAAACTATGTATTGTACAATGATATCTTTTTGTAGGTATATTCAGCGACAGATGCGAATACTGTCTCTCAAAAATGTTGCAAACACAGTTAGTAGGAATGAACTAAAAATGTAAGCGTCTAGCATGATGCGGCCGTTTTTTGGCCTCCTTGTTTATGATGTCATAGCTCTGAACTATGTGTCGTACAATGATCTAATTTTTCTGGTGTATTCAGTGGTATATGTGAATACTATCTGCAAAATATGTCGGGAATACTGTTAGTAGTAAGGAAGTAATAAATGGAAATGTCATGCTTTATTTGGCAGTGTTCCGCCGTGAATAGCGAAAAAGTAGTGGGCGGTATACTTTTTCTCCTTTCTTCATTTTGTATGGGTCGTCACGCGAAAAAAGATTCGTAAAGATTTGGAATTATGTGTAAAGTTTGTTTCAGATCTCTACGTACCCTCATTTTCAAATAGTGGGTGACAGAATTATGTGCATTCGTGTGTCGTGGCTACAGTCCTTTTGGACACCCATTCCTTTGATAGGGGTTTCCATTCCCACAACAATGATTTGAAAACAGTGTGTAAAAAGTTCGGTTGAAATCAGTTCTGTGGTTTTTCGGAGAGATATGGGACATGCATACATATACACATATCTACATGCCTATACACGAGGGTTGTTCAGAAGTAAGTTCCTATCGGTCACGAAATGGAAACCACTGGGGAAATTCGGTAATGCCTTGCAACGATGTATTGGAAAATATCTCTAGTATGCCCGTCGATCGTGTCGCGTCGCTCTTTTCACTTTTGAGTGAACAGTGAGCACGTAAAAATGCTTAGGGAATAGCGTCTGCCGCCAAGTATGAGGGCCTGGTTAGAGATTTCGCCCAATGCAGCCCACACAACACAACTGTCGAGCAGTTCCTTCTTCATGCCAGTTCTCGGCCGCACACAGCAGGGGCAAAGAAGACGCTCCTGCAGCGTTTCCGATGATAAGTGTTTGATCACCCACAATACAGTCCGTAATTGGCTCCCCCTGAGTCTCATCTCTGCTCACAACAACCGCTGGCTATGAAGATAAAATTTTTCCATGGACAACGAGCTGCAGACCAGTTTAGATAACTGGCCGAAAGCACAGGCGGCTGCTTTCTATGACGAGGATAATGGAACGTTGATACAACACTATGATAATACTCGAAGTGGGAGCGGCTATTATGTAGAGAAGTAGGTGGAAGGTGTACCTAACTGTTGCAAATAAAACGTTTCTGGTTTCCACTGTGGTTTCCATTTCGCGACCGATCAGAACTTACTTTCTAGACAACCCTCGTACGTACTATCGTACCGAATGGCTTGAATTGCGTTTTGCCTTATTTACATGCAGTTTACATAACGTAACTGTCCTGCAGGTCCTCTAATCTCATTTCTGTTCAGTCGCTTGGTTATACAAAATAGTTATCACAAGTGACTAATAGAAAACATTACTCTGCATGGCAATTGACTCCAGGTGTAAATTAATACCAGTATACTAGAAATACCGGGGAGTACCTGAGACAGTCCTTAGCGATTTAAACGCAAACCTATTCATGTATCTGACATTTCTAAACAATTACCAAGCTCATTAATATTTGACACAAATAATTCTCTGAAGTTTAACACATCAATTATTCCGCAATCCCAACTCAAAATTACATTTTCTTGAGAATAAGATATTTTAAGAATATATATAGACTCCCAAATCGCTTTGATTACCCGAAGTATATATACTCTTGGAAATTGAAATAAGAACACCGTGAATTCATTGTCCCAGGAAGGGGAAACTTTATTGACACATTCCTGGGGTCAGATACATCACATGATCACACTGACAGAACCACAGGCACATAGACACAGGCAACAGAGCATGCACAATGTCGGCACTAGTACAGTGTATATCCACCTTTCGCAGCAATGCAGGCTGCTATTCTCCCATGGAGACGATCGTAGAGATGCTGGATGTAGTCCTGTGGAACGGCTTGCCATGTCATTTCCACCTGGCGCCTCAGTTGGACCAGCGTTCGTGCTGGAAGTGCAGACCGCGTGAGACGACGCTTCATCCAGTCCCAAACATGCTCAATGGGGGACAGATCCGGAGATCTTGCTGGCCAGGGTAGTTGACTTACACCTTCTAGAGCACGTTGGGTGGCACGGGATACATGCGGACGTGCATTGTCCTGTTGGAACAGTAAGTTCCCTTGCCGGTCTAGGAATGGTAGAACGATGGGTTCGATGACGGTTTGGATGTACTGTGTACTATTCAGTGTCCCCTCGACGATCACCAGAGGTCTACGGCCAGTGTAGGAGATCGCTCCCCACATCATGATGCCGGGCGTTGGCCCTGTGTGCCTCGGTCGTATGCAGTCCTGATTGTGGCGCTCACCTGCACGGCGCCAAACACGCATACGACCATCATTGGCACCAAGGCAGAAGCGACTCTCATCGCTGAAGACGACACGTCTCCATTCGTCCCTCCATTCACGCCTGTCGCGACACCGCTGGAGGCGGGCTGCACGATCTTGGGGCGTGAGCGGAAGACGGCCTAACGGTGTGCGGGACCGTAGCCCAGCTTCATGGAGACGGTTGCGAATGGTCCTCGCCGATACCCCAGGAGCAACAGTGTCCCTAATTTGCTGGGAAGTGGCTGTGCGGTCCCCTACGGCACTGCGTAGGATCCTACGGTCTTGGCGTACATCCGTGCGTCGCTGCGGTCCGGTCCTAGGTCGACGGGCACGTGCACCTTCAGCCGACCACTGGCGACAACATCGATGTACTGTGGAGACCTCACGCCCCATGTGTTGAGCAATTCGGCGGTACGTCCACCCGGCCTCCCGCATGCCCACTATACGCCCTCGCTCAAAGTCCGTTAACTGCACATACGGTTCACGTCCACGCTGTCGCGGCATACTACCAGTGTTAAAGACTGCATGGAGCTCCGTATGCCACGGCAAACTGGCTGACACTGACGGCGGCGGTGCACAAATGCTGCGCAGCGAGCGCCATTCGACGGCCAACACCGCGGTTCCTGGTGTGTCCGCTGTGCCGTGCGTGTGATCATTGCTTGTACAGCCCTCTCGCAGTGTCCGGAGCAAGTATGGTGGGTCTGACACACCGGTGTCAATGTGTTCTTTTTTTCCATTTCCAGGAGTGTATAATGTTTCCCACCCATCTGGTAACCGTCGTTCACTAAGCGAATGCTTTTTACTCAACTAAGTTGCATGCAAAAATCAACATTAACAGCATCAAAGGCTCTATCGAAACTTAACTATCAACTACCACTAGTAATTCCACCGTTTTCATGTTCACACATTGGTCTGTGTATATTTCGTAAACCACCCATTGCTCAAATGAAATGGTTCAAATGGCTCTGAGCAGTATGGGACTCAACTGCTGTGGTAATTAGTCCCCTAGAACTTAGAACTACTTAAACCTAACTAAACTAAAGACATCACACACATCCATGCCCGAGGCAGGATTCGAATCTGGGACCGTAGCAGTCTCACGGTTCCGGACTGCGCGCCTAGAACCGCGAGACCACCGCGGCCGGCCCACCCATTGCACTTGTCATGCAACACGAAGTGTCATTAAAACTGAAAGTTATTAATGAGCAGGTAGATGTCCACACGTTTGAACTTTAAATGAAGTGACGAACTGTTTTGTTCTGTAACTGGATTGAGACCCAGAGCTAAGTAAAAATATTCATGCTTGACCTAGATTCGACCACAGCATTGATCGACATTCCTGACTGGCTTTCAAGAGGCGTAATTTAACGTATTTTTAGGCACTATCAGTTAGCAAATCTGAACTTTAACTTACACGACGAAAATTTTTGTTCTGGATCGGACAGCTATCCAGAAGCTGTTTTCCAAGTTAACTAACTACGAAAAATATTAAATATGCTATGACTCTCAAGTAACGAACTCTACATGACGTAACGTATGTGGTGGATGGCGTTTGGAAGCCAGCAACTAATCCGATTATTATGTAAGCATAGTCGAATTCCAGGTATCGAACTTTCTCCGCAGTAGCGAGATGTTTGGAACGGCATTGACAAGAAAATCAATTTCTTCCTTACCTGGATTGAAACCCCCGCACCTATTCCGTCGTTTTCTAGACTGGACATTAAATATAGGTTTCTTTCATCAGAAGCCAGATGTGTGCATGTTTAAACGGAAAGTGACGTGACGGAAGGTACAGTGATGAGTCGCAATCGAAGGCCACACATATCGGTGTTGACGTAATAAGGAGATAAGTCAACTATCGAATTCTTTTTCGACAGTACCTAGATGTGGCATGTGTGAGCTTGGAACGATGAGAGGAAAAGATATACGTCTCTGTAGGAATCGAAACCGTAACATAACATTATTGACAATAAATGAAGAGACGTTAAAAATCAAAATAAATTTGCATCAATACTAATAGTGACAGAGTTTTTACATGCTGCCACATACGCCTCCGCCATGACCCAACCTAACCTCAAATCAGTACCGAAGGGAGATCCCGTTTAAAGTGAATTTGGAACTTCGGTGGTCTCTCATATGTTCTTCATTTGGTGCAATCATGGGTAATTAGGATCTACCAGTACCTACTAAATCTTTCACCTGAAGTAGCAATTAAATCCAGATCCTACCAATACTAACCAAGTATCAAACCCCCATGCCACTGAACTCCACATACGAGAGGGCCATGATTTTGTCGTAGAGCTGGTGCGCCACATCTGATAATAATTAAGACTTCCTTACTCCCTGGATTACAGCCTGTTTAATGCAATCATTAACTGATCAGTCGAATCGCCGTCAATCAACTGCGTCAGTTACTCAGTGCGTACATTCAACTTCATTTTTGCAATTTCTGAACTAAAATCACATAATGGCCATCTACACAAACTGCCAACACTGTAGGATGCGAAAGTTTCCTCAGGAAGTGATGTTTGAACTAAAGCTACTCCTCATGGCAAAAGTCGCGCCATGGATCAGTGACTGAAATCGATTCTTCCGTAATTTAGTAGATTTCAACTTGTCGGCCTTGTGGGGCGGCAGGTTAATATATATATATATATATATATATATATATATAATGTGTGTGTGTGTTCAGTCATAAGTGATAGGAGAAAACAATTGAAGTATTGCAATATGCCACACGGATTTGTTAACATTACGGGAAGCACACTGAGTCACTTCCGCGAAATCTAAGCGATCCAGGACCGTGTACAGTCCTTGCGAGTTCACTTTATATTATTACCGAAAATAAGCGTTTAGTAAGAGCCTGCCTCTAACATCATCCGAAGCAGAGCGCACTCCGGCGTTTGCCTGATGTGTATCGTACAGTGGCTGGGTGCGAAGGGAAGCCTAGTCTTGCCTCTCGGGCTGTATTTATATATGTGGTGGAGCGTGTAACACTTTCATGCCGATGTCCTCTTTGACCATTTATTATTGTATATATACTTGCTTTTATCTTTATGTACATTTATATGTACACGATGTATGAATTAAATTGTTTATTTGGCTGCATAATCAATTATGTATATTGTTTAAATATCGCTGAGTAATCGCTGAGGGAATGTTAGGGAAACGTTAGGTTTTTGTCAACGAATAAGTGGCGTCTCTGGACGAGGTTGGATGTTACGTCAGAGAGCGCGCTACACAGAGAGAGAGAACTCTGGTGTGAGACTTGGTGAAATGCGGACGCATGGATGGCGTGCACTGTACTGGAGGAGTGATTGTTTAGCGGCACGTGGTAAGTGATGAGCGTGGGCGGTAGAAACATTGGCTGCAGCAATATCAAGAACCCGCCACGCCAATATCATTGCCAATAACTCCCGTGCTCGCAAATTATCATGGAAAGGAGCCAGCAGCAGTATAGTCCTCAGCAACTTCGTCATGGAGAGAATGGACTGAAGTAAGATTGCTGCATCACAGCTTATTGTCAGCTAGCTTTGTAACGGCGTTACTCAGCTTTGTGGTGTTTTACGAGTGAATAATTATCATCGTTTAATCAAAACTGTTTACCTGTGGTTCTCCTAAAATCATTCAGTAAGTAGGTTCCTGTCCTGTCCGATTGTTACAATAATCCGGGTACCGTTTATGAAAAATGAAAGTTGCAGTGTCAGTTAATTTTGCATATGAACTAAATGATTCATATAGATTAAAGATTTGAACTTATAGCATTAGATGATTTCAGTCTCTCTGACTTTAAATTTGAACTTTAATCTGAGGCGATATAATTGTTGCAAATAGTGAATCAACTAAGCAAATTAAAATTATTCTTGGCACTTTGAACAAAAGCACTAACTAGAATTAATGAGTGAGCGCAAATATCAGTGGTTATTGTAATTTGTTGTTAGTGAAGTTCTGGTTCAAAATTTGACTTGCAGTCGTGCTAAAGTATAATAATTACCTTTTGGTACAGTAATTATCAATTTCTTTTAATTATTTTTTGCCATTTTCCAAAATTCATATGAAAATAGTAGACGTTATTGGGAGGTAGCGCCATTGTCACTCACAACAGTAAGTAACCATTAATCTAAGCGTTATCTTGTATGTTTTGAAAATTTCAGCTCTATTAGTTAATGATATTTCGAGTGCAAACTATTTTCTTTCTCGCTTTATTACGTAAATGTTTCAATTGTTTTTCCTAACGTGCGTGCAGCCCTCTGTTGCCACGCGTGTTCGAGTAATACTTGACATTGACTGTTCTGCTCATTAATTAACCTACCGAACAGAAATTTTGCCCAATTGGGCTGGCGACCGTATTTGTTTGAGCTATAATTATTTCAGTAACTCTCATTATTCTGTTCCGATCCACGTGGTACCCCCTTCTCGTTGGCACAGAACGTGAATGACAGCACAAACCTTTCGAACAACCGTACTATATTTTACAGTAATTCAGTAGGTGGAATAATTTGTCCTAGAAGGCCTCTTGTTGCTAACCTCTCCCTCATTTATCGACTTTATATTGAATCTTCGGAAAGATAGCCTTTTCAAAATTTTATTCCAATTGTTTAGGCACATGATTACACGATAATATACACTCCTGGAAATTGAAATAAGAACACAGTGAATTCATTGTCCCAGGAAGGGCAAACTTTATTGACACATTCCTGGAGTCAGATACATCACATGATCACACTGACAGAACCACAGGCACATAGACACAGGCAACAGAGCATGCACAATGCCGGCACTAGTACAGTGTATATCTACATTTCGCAGCAATGCACGCTGCTATTCTCCCATGGAGACGATCGTAGAAATGCTGGATGTAGTCCTGTGGAACGGCTTGCCATGCCATTTCCACCTGGCGCCTCAGTTGGACCAGCGTTCGTGCTGGACGTGCAGACCGCGTGAGACGACGCTTCATCCAGTCCCAAACATGCTCAATGGGGGACAGATCCGGAGATCTTGCTGGTCAGGGTAGTTGACTTACACCTTCTAGAGTACGTTGGGTGGCACGGGATACATGCGTACGTGCATTGTGCTGTTGGAACAGCAAGTTCCCTTGCCGGTCTAGGAATGGTAGAACGATGGGTTCGATGACGGTTTGGATGTATCGTGCACTATTCAGTGTCCCCTCGACGATCACCAGAGGTGTACGGCCAGTGTAGGAGATCGCTCCCCACATCATGATGCCGGGCGTTGGCCCTGTGTGCCTCGGTCGTATGCAGTCCTGATTGTGGCGCTCACCTGCACGACGCCAAACACGCATAGGACCATCATTGGCACCAAGGCAGAAGCGACTCTCATCGCTGAAGACGACACGTCTCCATTCGTCCCTCCACTCACGTCTGTCGCGACACCACTGGAGGCGGGCTGCACGATCTTGGGGCGTGAGCGGAAGACGGCCTAACGGTGTGCGGGACCGTAGCCCAGCTTCATGGAGACGGTTGCGAATGGTCCTCGCCGATACCCCAGGAGCAACAGTGTCCCTAATTTGCTGGGAAGTGGCGGTGCGGTCCCCTACGGCACTGCGTAAGATCCTACGGTCTTGGCGTGCATCCGTGCGTCGCTGCAGTCCGGTCCCAGGTCGACTGGCACGTGCACCTTCCCCCGACCACTGGCGACAACATCGATGTACTATGGAGACCTCACGCCCCACGTGTTGAGCAATTCGGCGGTACGTCCACCCGGCCTCCCGCATGCCCACTATACGCCCTCGCTCAAAGTCCGTCAACTGCACATACGGTTCACGTCCACGCTGTCGCGGCATACTACCAGTGTTAAAGACTGCGATGGAGCTCCGTATGCCACGGCAAACTGGCTGACACTGACGGCGGCGGTGCACACGTTCTGCGCAGCTAGCGACATTCGACGGCCAACACCGCGGTTCCTGGTGTGTCCGCTGTGCCGTGCGTGTGATCATTGCTTGTACAGCCCTCTCGCAGTGTCCGGAGCAAGTATGGTGGGTCTGACACACCGGTGTCAATGTGTTCTTTTTTCCATTTCCAGGAGTGTATTTATAACATAGTCAATAGAAGGGAAGGGGGGCGCTACAAGCGGAAAGCCAAGGGAACACCTGCTGTTATCCGCGCTATGCGCACGATAGCAGCCTCTAAACGGCCACTTTCTCGGACACATAATATTTTGTAACACTGTTGCGTATTAATTTAGAATCTTCGGACTTTTTTTGTAGGCATGTAGTTAAGTTGGTTAAAATCACGTAAAAAGTTTTAGCTCGCCTGCATTTAAACTTTACCGTCTTTACATTATCAAATTTACAATTACGAACTCGAAAATTTAATACTACAACTTTTGAATTTGAAATTCGATTGTGAAACAGCTTTCAGTTACGTGATTTGAAGATGACCGGTTAAGTGGCCGAAATTATATGTCCAAGTGTGCTTCCCTACGATCTTATAAATAGAAATAAGTTATCAAGAGAAGACTGCAACACTATTTAAAGATCGCCTCCTACAACATTGACAATGAGATGTAATTTTGTGGTCAATGTTCAACTTCTGTGTGTTACGATAAGTTTTTCTTCATTTTATTGCAGTTTTTTTCGCTGTTTTATATTTTAATGACCAGAAGTTATTTGAATTAGCAGCCAGTTCACTGCGATATTTTTACACTGCTCTGAATGCTACTGATCATTATTTTGAATTAATAGGCGTTGCACTTTGATTCGCGTTTATTTTTACCTGAGGTAGTGCCGTCACGAATTAGTGACTGAAGATACGATGAAATTGATGTCGTATCACACTGTCGTCAAAACTAACGTTCGGAAATCATTTATACTGTCTTAAAGAACAAATAAATTAAGTCAGTTGGTGGATTATATTTCTAGCAGAATTTTACAAAATTAGGCAACTTCCGTATCATTCTTGTATTGTCTCAAAAAGTGAAAAATTGTGGTGTTTGGTGGATTACAAGTCTATCCGCTTCTGCTAAAATGAGGAAGTAAGATGACAGCGGATATGTATCTCAAGTAATTCTTCAATGCCGATGTGTCTACAGTAACTGTCGTGTTGATATTTATTTTTTACTATTAGTTAACCCTCTATGAACTTTTCCCGTAATATAATGTAATTCTTCAGATTACTTTATGTCTGCGGGTCACTTGCGAAACATTGGCTCCACTTTGCATGATGTGTTTCTTTGCAAAACGGCCGAAAGCCGGGGTGCTGGCCGATTTCAGTGTTTGCAATCCTAGAAATATGGCTAAATTATTTTCATCACAGGAACAGCTTATTCTAAAAAAATAGGTAAGTCATCTTTGGCAATTATCATGACACAATTATATCTTCATTACACAATTACACATATAATCACACAATAACACACTAGTTAAGTCACAGGATACTTCCCTTGGATTCGAAATGTTCTATGGTATTACATATACTCAGATAGTTGTAATTATAAGGTAGAATCGATGTAAACTCAGTCAAGTGTTCTGTAAGTGCATTGAATGAAATCTGTCCTCAAGTTGATGTCTGGTAGTTCAGGCGCCTAGCAACATTTGGGTAGAAGCACCAGAGCAAGATTCTGAGAGCCATCCAAAACGAAATATCTACTGTTGGGAAAAATGAGACTTCGAATTACCACAAGATTTTTTTTGGCAACTCTGTGGTCGTCGACCTACTTTCGGAACTAGAGCTAAATTCTCTTTACAAATCCATTGGATATTTTCTGGTAATTTTGATGAAACTTTCTGAACGTAGAAAGTGACAATTGCGACTCCAGGAAAGTCATTTGCCACGTAAATTGCTATAATTTTTCTTGTCTTTCGCTTTATGAATTCTCGGAGTTCGCATGTGGTGTAACACATCAGTGCTACGACAGCATCATGACCCAGCCATTTGTGGGGTTCACTAGTCTGGGGGCTTTATACAAAGTTATTATTTTTATGGTCAGGGTTTAAATCCTACTTCAGGCGAAAGTTTTTAATAGGCAGTGGTATATTTTATTTACCCACGATTATACCAAATGAAGAACAAACGATTCCACGGTGGTTCAAGATTCACTTTAAACGTGATGTCTCTTCGATATGGACTACATGTTAGGTTGGGCAATGACAGAGGCGTAAGGGGCAGCACGTAGTAACCTTTCGCACACTAGTACATTCATTTTTGTTAAAGAGTCAAACGCCATGTAAGGTCACAGGGTAGTGGTTCTATCTTTTTTTCAGTTTGAAATGTTGACTATAATGGTTCTGGTTTCACGGGATTTGATCCCTTCGTGATGACACAATGTCATCAGTTTGTTTTTTGGTTCGAGGTTCCAAACTTCTCAAGCTCTCCACGCAAGTGGCGTGTCAGTGTTTGGATAGTGACTCGGCACAAAAATTTTCGTAATGTCCTTTCGAGCTTTAGCATGAGCACACCTAATTACTGATGCATATTTATCTTGATTTTTAGCATCTCTACATCCATTGTCAATAATGTTATGTGATAGTTTCGACTCAAAAGAGAGACACAAATCTTTTCGTCACATCGTTCCAAGTTCACAGCTGCCATATCAAGGTACTGATGAAAAAGAATTCTATAGCCGACGTATCTTCTTATGTAGTCAACAACGATATGTGCTGGGTTCGATTCCGAGTCATCACTGTACTCTTCGTCACGTCACTTCTAGTTTAAACTGCGCACATCTCGCCTCCGATGAAAGAAACCTATATTTAATGTCCAGTCATGCCTAGAAAACAATGGCATAGGTGCCGAGTTAAAGTCCCTGGAAGGCAGAAATTATTAGTTTTCTGGTTACCGTAGTTCCAAACATCACGTAACTGATGAGAAAATTCTATATTTGGAATCTGAATGCGATTACATATTACTCGGATTATATGCAGAGCTCGAATCTACGTACAACATATACATTACGTCATTTAGAGTTTGTTACTTGAGAATCATAGCATATTTAACATTTTTCCTGATTGGAGAGGAGAGACAACAGTTTCTGGATGGCTGTCCCGATTCAGTACAAAAATTTTCGTCATGTAATTTAAAGTTTTCGTTTCTTACCTCATACCGTCTAAAAAGTAATTATATCTCGTCTTTCTATGGTTAATCAACAATGATTTTTTTTTGTCGAGACTCACAGCATATGGATAACTTACATTTTTTATGTCACTTTGAGTTAGATAACAAGTACAATAGGTGGTTTCCTAACTGAACATGGATCAACATGCTACATAAATACATTGATACGTTGTTGACAGTGATACGTTGTTGACAGTGAAGTATTGACAGTGAGCTTGAGATTGTTAATCATTACTTTTCTAAGTGATTGGGTCATTAATCAGTTTCTGCAAAAGCACTCGTCAAGTGAACGATGGAAAATGTTTTGGAAAACAAGATTTCAAGAATGACTGATGTGTTACAATTACGGTCATTATTTGTGTCATTTACTAACGAGAGTGGTAACACTAAAAATGTCACTTCGTGTAATAAATTTCAGTTTACAATCGTTAAGGACTGTCTCAGGTGTTCCCTGATATTTGTAGTGTTATGGTATTGGTTTATATGTTAAGTTATCACCATAAAGAGCAGTGTTTCCTAGTGGTTATTTACGGTAACCATGTATAGTTAAACGACTGTACCAAAAGGAGGTTAGAAGCTCTGTTGGACAGTTACGTTAAGTGGGCTGAATGCAAATCTAGAGAAGCAAAATTCAGGTCATTAGGATACTTTCGAAAATGATAGTATACCCAATTTTGCAATATTTGCGGATACTAAGGTATCTGCTCCCTTGGCAGTTTAAAAAATTTAAGCTTCTGAGTCAATGAAATCAAATGGTAGCGCCATTTATATCTCATTTTAATACCAATTCACTCATAGAATCCTGTAGATGAACCATCTACTTGTATATACATAATTAACTATGTACGAAACCCTCAGAAGGTGAGCCCTATTCGCTGTTGTACGGTTTATATTTAATGCTTATCTGGACTCGTTGATAGTGCGATTGATCAAACTCATTGGTGAAAGAAGCTGCTGAAATTCATATAGTGAAGAACTTAATTAACAGAGATAGCGGTTACAGCCTGGAGTATTTACGGAATCCAGTGCTTTCTTTCATTAACTCGCCGAGACATCGCTGAAGCGTAGCTCATAATGGATATCCCAACATGGATCAATCGTGTAGCCACAGATTCGGTTTATGCATACTTCTTTGCCTCCAATCAACATTTCTGACCCTTGTGTATCTATGGCCGCCTGCGCAGTAGCAGTGCCCGAGATCTTTAAAGGACAGAGCGAGTGCTGTAGGTGCGACAGCAATGGTTGTAGTCCCTTAACTCTCATTCATCGAAGTGCTAGAAAGTACTCTTCTAGCTTAGAAATCTCACACTTAGAACCACTCTCTCTTCGCATCGTATTATTACCGCTGCCATTACATTCATTGCCAGTTGCGTTCACCACATCGTCGCCGAGAGGTTGGCTTCTCCTGCACTGATGGACGCTACCTCCATCGCCATGATGGCGATGGAGGCCATCAAAATAAGTACATCGCAGGAAACCACTGTTACGACAACAACAGCTCCACTCTACATGACACCGCCTAATACTAGGATAACAACATGGAGACGACTGCCAGTCGGACGTTCGCAGATCCTTCCATAACACTCCATAACCTCCAACGGTTCCACAGACAGCCCAGGGAATAGCACCACCACCCCCAGCAATCACAAGACATCATTAGACCAGCCGCAACCTCGCCAGCAATGTCATCAGCCGCAGTATCACCAGCAGTAGTAGTAGCCACACCATCACCAGGAGCAGCCACAATGCCGCCAGTAACACCAGAAACAACCAATATACTGATACCTGCGGGTAAACATTCGCAGAAATATCTTATATCCTTTCTGTCTGCTCTAATAAACACCGTCTTACCCATACCCTACATGTCCTGCTCAACGAAACCTTCCTACAGCCTCACTATTCGACACGCATGTGTCCTTACATCCTACTCTGAACTGCGTCCGAATAGATCTTGGTACGTCCAGTGGTACCAACGCACTGCAGTTCCGTACTCAGCTGACAGGCGTCAACGGATGCAGATATGGAGGGGAATGTGACACCGCACCACTGTCCCGGTCACTGTCCCGGACATTCAGCGTGAGGCTGATTTCCTGCAATACTCCTTCTCAGATGCGATTTACAACAACATCTCATTCCGAACTGTCAGCTACTGCCATCCCACTCTCCCTCCATGCTCTGTTGTCATGCTAAAGGAATCCCGTCATGTCTATAGAGAATTCCTTCTTACTTGTAACTGGAACACGCTCACGTGCCATCGACAGCTCCAGCGACATTTTCACAGTTACTTACAAGCTGGACGACGTCGTCACTATCACATGACATGCACTAAACTAAACTAAACACCTACAGAGTCTACCAACTATTGGAAAACTTGGCATAGTCTCCAGAAACAACCCATCTCTAACTTAACTTATGCTACACAATAACAGACCCGTTCCTGACAATCTCACTAAAGCCAACCCCTTCGTATCCTACCTGGAAGACGGTTTCACCATTCAACATGATTCCAACTATGATTAGTCTATGTATCCCCACCTATGTATCCCCTCTTCCTCTGTAATGGTAAAAAAGCGTGGTGCCCTGCGACGTCACCCTCGGGCTCGTTGAATCTTGAAACTGCAAGATGTCGCCACATGCGAAAAAATGGCCAGAGTTCACGTGAGGTGTAAGTTGTATTAATGACGCCACATTGGTACTAAATTTCGCCACATTTCTGCCCAACGCGACGTGTCACTCGATGGGAAGGTCGTTAAACCCCCACTTATTCACGTTGCTCCTCTTCGTTTGATGTTTCTGCATGGACATGACAAACGCGACGCCCAGTGGTGAAATCAAGCGGTTCTGCTATGGATGGTCAAGGAAAGCATTTCAGACACACCATCCCTCAGAATAGACTCGAAAAGGCCTTAGAGGGTGGCATAAGGGAAGTCAATGAAACCATCCCTTCTATTGAGACGTTGAGTCCCACGTATTTCGTATCACAACCACAGGTGGAAACACAAGCGGCCAAAGACACTGCTAGCTAGGGCATAGCCACCTGTGGTAAACTAACAAACGCAAACAGCGACAAACGTCGGTAAGCCCCTGCACATCAGCAACACTGACTGGCAACTACCAGCTGCTACTAGAGCCGATCAACAGGCCACAGCAGGGACACCGACGAGCTCGCCCACAGGCGCACAAACAAGCTGCCAACATTCCCTCACACTGTGTCTCCGGTATATGACCTGTCGGACACAAGATCGATAGCAAACCTAACTGTTACAGGTTGCTGACGCTGAACGAGGACTCTGTACCAGCACACAGCGCCAGCCGCCGAGCAGCACAACGCACAACGCCAAGGTATCGACAAGCATGATACCCACTACTAACAAAGCCTATCCTTGCACAACCTATCGCAGGCAGCAAGAAAACCGCTACTGCTCTTACCACCCGACCTAACTATCGCAGAGGTTTTTTTCCCTTGGCTCTTGCCCTGGCACTTTTTTTCCTCTGCCCTTAAAACCGCTACCCTTCGTCAGATTTCGACCAATCTATCTCCAGATGAGCGCGTATTAAGGGTTAATCCTAACCAGACGTACGCCAACATCGCAGTACCTACATCCTTCGACACCTCACTTTAGTGAATACTAACCCTTATGCAGAGATGGCAGTAGACCTTTTGTGTTGGCCATCATGCCGGTGTGGGCGTGGAGGGGCCCCACTTCTTTAAAAAAAAATGTATTTCGTAGATGAAAACGGCACTTCTTAGTGGGTTGGGCAAGATTCAACGCTTCTGTAAGGGTATCATGAGCCAGTAACCATACTGAATATGATCGCACCTCATTGGGGCGTAGTACGACTGCAATTTTTGCTCTGGTGTATAGGATGGAACCACCAAGGCTGTTCAGAATAATTCGACGAGATTTGTACGTGATCCGAAGCAGCAAAGGGTTCTTCTGCTTTCTTACTCCTTATATTTCGCGCCCTCCTTTTCAGTGGCTGCAGAGGGGTGCGAAATTGACAAAAGTGTGAATAAAACGACAAAGGATCCTTCTAAGACCTCCCAGCTTGGCAACACTTTCGGTGCCAAACACTCACCCTCGTTAAGCACCTTAAAATGTACCTGTGCAGAAATAACCTGTGATATGGGTCCAAGGTGCCTGCAGGGAGGCTTCACTGTTACCCTAGCACCTGCTAGTAGGCTACACAAATCACAGGGTGCTGAAGGGTTTTCAGTCTGCAAGCGCCTAGGACTTTGTCATTGATTCTGTAAGTGCAGGTTAATTTTTTAGGTGTTCAACAAAGGCAATTGTTTGGCACTGACCGTGTAGCCGAACTAGAAGTTCTTAGAAAGACTGTTTGCTATTTTATTCACTCATGTTGAAACGTCCCCTTAGAACAATTTATACAAGACTGGGCTTAAGCTGACACACAATATTTTTAGCGCAACGCAATCTGACTTCCAAAAATCCCTACGAAAGAATGGCCCTGACTAACATTAACCTATACGTTTCACAAATCACTTACCTCACAAAAATCTTCGTTACTCAAGCTACTGCAATATAGCGAGCGCCACTACTGCCAGCTAAATAAAAGATTCAAACTACTGAAGGCACTAACTACTGATAGGCATAGTTAGCAAATGAAAGATTTTAATACAGAACAAACAATGTATTTACCTTAATAGTCATAATATATATATCAGTTCGTGACACCAATTCTTACAAATTTCAAAACTCCGCCATCTCTCTCCCCACGTCCACCACTGCTGGCGGCTCACCTCCAACTGCGCAACGCTACGCGCTGTTAACATCCAGCTGCCGCTGCCCAACACTACAATGGCAGACAACAATGCAAACCAGCCACAGACTGCACACAGCACAGCCAGTGATTTTCTTACAGAGGGACTATCAGTCCCTACTTCTCACATATTGTCCATAAACTATGACCAACAGAAACGTGTGCAGTGAAATGTAATTTACAAGTTACTTAATTTGATGAACTGGTGTCAATTACAATTTTATAACATAAGAATACAATAACAAAGGTACAAAATACATCTTTAAAGAACATAGCAATACAGATAACACTTGCAGTAGTACAGGCTTTACAAAAGAATCGAAATAGCAAATACATCAATGTTACAAAAATTATAAGTACATACATAAAAGTTCAGAATAACTTTTGAAACATCAACTTCACACATGAGCATTAGAACAAAATAGAATAAATAATATTTAAACATCTTTACAAAGTAAATAACATGTTATTAATGCAAATTATATTTGAGGATAACAGTATTCCTCATCATAGTGAATGTAGCTTAGTATTAGAAAAATTCTGCAACATAAGTCTCATCAGATAAACATATAAAGACCGGTAGAACATAAATACACAAGGGTACACAAACACATAGTGGGATAACAGAAGGAAAGGACAGGGTTTGTTTTCAGTGTGACATTTGGTACTGCAGTCCAACCCAAAACTTCATTCTGTAGATCTTTCGTCTTATCTCAACATTTGTTTCCACCAAAAATATCGTATCGAAGCATGCTCTCTGTATTTATATGTTCACATATTTCTTACCTCATCAGTTATTTTCCAGTATCTTACCTCATCATTTATTTCCAAGAAAATCCTACCCATACCTGCTTTCTGTACATTTTTCGTATAACTTCTCAATGCATTTCTTCCAATTCATCACAACTCGTTCTCTCATATAGTCTACCCCCTCTTAAGCTAACTTAAATCTACTGAGCTCAGATGCTAAACTAAGGGACTTGGCAATGCAGCAGCACAAAACAATTAACACAAACAGCAATGATAAAAAAAATGCAAGTAAGCAAAGCAAGCAGCAATAAATGTAATAACTTATATCTAAACATGCCAAACCCACAAGCAGAAAAAATAGTACACTAAAGACAGCAACGCAGATAAGGGAAATGTGTATTCACATCTTAATGTCTATATTATTAAAGTGGCACACTACAAAATCTAATTCTAAAAAAAATTACCAAGTACTGGAAAAGAAAATTATATATGCAGGTACTGTTACTAGTCCTTTCTTATTGTTCTTTCCTTTCCAATGTGGATCGTAAAATTATAATTTAACATATCTGTTGACAGAAAATTTTCACATTAGCAAATGCATTTAATTTTATTTTATAAAACCAATGCTGTAACACAGCTGGAAAACAGATGTCAGATGAAATAAGCAATTATGCAAAGTAAAGAATAAAAACGTCATTCAATAGCTATGTGGCATTTCATAAGTCAGTAGAAGTTCTCTCAAATCTCGCAGAAAGACACTTGTCATAATCAGGTGTACAGATGTAAGAATGTTCCCAAGTAATGAGCGTGTCGTATTTGCGATGCTTTCTACAAAGGAATGTCAATAGCGAGGATAATGCCCTTTTTTTCACCTAATGGCTTTCTTTTGTCAGACGACTACCTCTCAGCTGGGCGCCCAAAACGCATTACGTCAAGGTCAATTACCTTTCTTACTCAAATATTTATGACAGCAGTTTCCGCTACAGTGGCAGTCTCATATAAAAATATTTCACAGGTCAAGAATTTGCGTTACAAATCTGTAGAAACAAAATCCTTTAAATATAATAGTGTCCAAAAAAATTTCGTCGGCATTGTAATACGTTCACGCATTTACATACATTTCATAACTCTTAAAGTACGATTCTTGGTTTGCAACAACCTTTTTCACAAACCAGAGTCCCTAACCACTACTCATTATTCCTTACCTTATTCGTCGGCACTTCTTCAGTATTTCATCATAACAGATACGTAGCGTAATCAAATAACTCATATAGCATTGACTTATTGATCATAAACATACCGCAACAGCATAATACACTTAGTCATCGTAATAATAACATCGTAACACCTCAGTCAACTCTCAAAATCGTCGTAGATTCCTCCAATAATTTCAAAACCTAAAAAAAATTATCTGCTCATGTCAGAAGTGTCATCTGCCTCAAACGTACTTTAAAAATCATGATCCCATACCAAATACAACATTCAGAGCTCTCATAGTATCACAATGGTTCCGAAAAAGTATGAACAGTACACAAAGTACAGACAAAATAGAATTTCATAAGTGCGAAGTTATCCACCTGCGTAATTACTTAAACATGTGTCACTGACATAGTAAAAAGATGTTTGTTTCTCTGTCAAATAATGAGATAGCTGTGTAATTCTGTGTTAGAGAAATATGGTACCGAAGTGTAAAGTTGTATAAGCAAATACCATATTAGCTAGGGCTCCTTGTGCTTGCCAGACACGTGGTACACAAAGTAGGCGTGTACCCCTCTGAGGATTAATGTAATTATACCCTCAGGTGTTACAGATTACAGCGATGGAATGAAATTTATCACGAAAAACTTTCTTTTTAATTCAACAATCTTGATAAATAAATGGTTTAAGTACCAAATTAATCACTCAAATGCGTGCCCTGTAGTGCTAAATGTGCGTTTTGCTGTAAGATAATTCTGTTGAACTGTCGTAGTTATCGTCCTCTGTAAGCAAAGTTCTGCTGAAGTCAATGTACTTACCTCATCATAAACGAAAGTGAAATGCTTTCTGTATAGATATCGTAGTTATTACGTACCTTACCGTGATCAAGAAAGTACTATAATGGAACATATTGTTGTGCTACGATAAAGGCTGTCTCATTGTAGCTATACCACAAAAGTTACTACTAAAACATGTTTTACTTTCCAGAATAATACGGAAAAACTGTGCAGATATAAAACAGATACTCCGCAAAAGCAACAATGTAAATCGTGTCACTCATTAGAAGCGTCGTGATATAATCGTGTAGCTATCAAAGAAACCAAATGCTAAATCATCTTTAATCTCACAGAAAGTACTTCAAATAAAGAATGTCTTTTCAACTAAACCAAAATGTTGCATTAAAATCTCATTAACAGTATATGTTCTAAGTACGTACGCCTTATAGTCGTTACGTAATTGTGCAACTAACAGGCAAGTATGTACAAATAACAACACTGTCTCGTCTGTTCACTATAACAATGCTTTCGTAATTTCTGTTTTAAAATGTTCCCTGGTTTCTAGACTGGATAGTTAACTTCAAAACATTGTTGCATGTTAACAGTTTCTCAGTGTGACAAAGCACACTAGAAATGTGAAGTGAAATGTTTTATGGCAAAGACAAAGTTAAAAAGCAGATTATCTTTCAAAAAACGGTTTTACATGTGAAATATGGTGCAATCCTTTACTCTTCATAGTACTCAGAGTTTGAACTTGAACGCAATTATCATGCAGTAAACGTCGGTAAAGAATACTGTAGTTTTTTTCAAGGTTAGCGCCTATGTTATTTTTCTCTGAGCCAGCAGGTGCAGATGGATGCCTGCGGTGCGAGTCATTGTCTGTTTCTTTGTTGGCGCTCGTCGTTATTGGGATTAGGAGACCTAACTTCTACAAATTCACCTTGCCGAGAGGGCCCTGCTCTGTTTGAATCCCGCCAGTTCTGATGCATTTCAGGTCTGTCGTTACGATCATATCGTCTGTCGTCATGTCGGTGATTTCTGTAATTAATTTCTTGTCGGTCACGTGGTGGAGAATTTCTCCCTGAATCGTAACTGCGCGCTGGACCGTTGCGTCTGAAGTTATTCCGTCTCCCTTGATAATAATTATTTTGGTTCCCGTATTGTCTGTTTCTCTGATTGTCTCTGTGATATTTATTACTACGGAAATGCGATCTTTCTCTGTAACTATTACTCTGCCAGTGGTTGTCATATGGGTGGTGTCTGTTTTGGTCACGATTTGTGTTGTGAGAATGGCCTTGTCGCGTCCAGTTATTGTTTCTTTCATCGCGGAATTGCGACGGATGTGACCTGTAGTGATTGTTTTCCTGTTTTCGCATCCCGCGACTGTCTGCGTCAATTTCTAATTCTTGTAAGAGTCCCTGAAAAGCTTCAATGTCGTCTTTGCAACGTCCTGCCAAAATAATATGTCGTAAATGTTCAGGCAATTTCATTAAGCAAATGTGGATGAGTTCTGTGGGGCTGTATGGGTTTGAAAGATATTGATTCTTATGTAACATGTCTTCAAAATATTTCACAAGACTGGAAAATTCAGATTATTCGAAACGTTTCATCATTATGATGCTATGTTTTACTCGGTCTTGTATGGCTTGAGACCAATATGCTGAGAGGAAGGCATGGTAAAATTCTCCTTCACTGTGGCAATCGTGAATGACCGATCGCATTCTTACAGCTGGTTCATTCTCTAAATAGCCACACATAAATTCTAATCTGTGCTCTAATGACCAGTTGGGGGGGAAACAATGAAAGAATTGGTGAAGCCACACTTGTGGATGAATGTCGTTGCCAGAATTCTTAAATGTTTTGAATTTACGTGTAGTAATGAACAGCTTATAGTCAAAATCATCGTGTCGGCGGGTCGCATGTCGGTCATTGTTACGTCGTTTCGGCGGTTCCATCTCAAAATTCGGTGTACTTTGCCAGTTTCTTTCATAATCTCCAAAGTGCCTTGTGTTATAATTTTGTGGCAGTTCCGTATTTCTGTGTCCCTTTTCCCGTATTGGAGCGCCAGTGTCTTCTGAAATACGTAATTCTTGTATTACCTGTGTCAGCTGATCTTGTACTTCCCGGATTTCTCTTTGGTGTTGCGTATTAATTTGATTCTGATTTTGTTTGAATTTCGTAATTTGTTCGAACTCTTCTGTGTCATTAAAGACTACCGGATTTGTGTCATTCAGATTATCATCCACCTTCGTAGATAAATTATTTAGCTGATCCGAAAGTTCAACTACTTTCTCTGATAATGAACTAATGTCCTCCATGTGTCTTTCTGAACCAATTTTCAGAGTATCTACTGTGTCCTTTAAGTTTTCTTGAGTTTTTGCAAGTTGCGTAACCGAATCGGTAGATGCAACTGAGTCAATTTTATCTTGCAAAGTCTCATGATTTTCATGAACAATTGTTTGCAGTTCTTTTATGGTTGCTTCGTGATTCTGTAATGCATTTTCATGCCGCGAAAAATAGGTTGGATATGTTCACAAATTTGTGTTTTTACGTCATTACAGACTTTTTGACATTTCGATTCGATTTTATGTAATTCAGTAGTTAAATCTTCACGTGTTTGTTCAAGCGCATGTTCCACTGAGTCTAACTTTTGAAGCTTTTGCTCCATTGCGTCTAACTTTTGCTGTGTTTGTCTCTGATTTTGTTCCATTGTGTCTAACTTTTGAAGCTTTTGCTGTGTTTGTCCCAGATTTTGTTCCATTGTGTCTAACTTTTGAAGCTTTTGCTGTGTTTGTCTCTGATTTTGTTCCATTGTGTCAAACTTTTGAAGATTTTGCCCCATTTGTTTCTGATTTTGTTCCATTTGTTGCATGAATTGCAATAATAATGTATTAGTGTCTGGAATATGTATTTCTATGCTTTTTGGCAGTGCATTTTCACCGGCATCATTTACATTTTGACAGGCAGAAAATGTGTCTTGATTCATTTGAGAAAACGGTGAGGACCCATAACCTAAGTCTACAGTATTTGCAATTTGTTCTGTCATTTCGGATTCCTGAGGCGAGCTGTTTCCGACTGATCGATCGATAATTGTTCCCTGTTCACTACTTGTTTCATTGTCTACACCATTATTTGCCTCCCGCTCCATTTCCCTATGCACAATTACCAAATTACTACTTCGAATGTCTGTTAATTCACTACACAGTGGTGCTGATAAGTGACGCTCGTCGTCACTATTATTTCTCAGTTTACTTTGGAGCCTAGTGTTACGTTTTTCACACGCCATTATTGTCACAATATTTCACACGATAACACATAAAAGCACAATTTGAAGAGCAAAAATAAGAGAACACATTAACATAGCACTGAAAGTAATATCTAGTTAATTGCAAGCGAAGCTGCGAAATACTTGGGGCAAATCTACATGCATGCCACAACTGTTTTACTGTACAGCAATGAAAGACTGCAACTACAAAGGAAATTCTCTCTATGATTACGCGCTAGCAATAAACAAAGGCTACACTAACTACACAAACTACAAGAAAAAAATCAGAAGATTCCAGTGAGGTATCCTTGGCTAAGGGTCGACATATGAAACGTCCCCTTAGAACAATTTATACAAGACTGTGCTTAAGCTGACACACAATATTTTTAGCGCAACGCAATCTGACTTCCAAAAATCCCTACGAAAGAATGGCCCTGACTAACATTAACCTATACGTTTCACAAATCACTTACCTCACAAAAATCTTCGTTACTCAAGCTACTGCAATACAGCGAGCGCCACTACTGCCAGCTAAATAAAAGATTCAAACTACTGAAGGCACTAACTACTGATAGGCATAGTTAGCAAATTAAAGATTTTAATACAGAACAAACAATGTATTTACCTTAATAGTCATAATATATATATATATATATATATATATATATATATATATATATATATATATATATATATCAGTTCGTGACACCAATTCTTACAAATTTCAAAACTCCGCCATCTCTCTCCCCACGTACACCACTGCTGGCGGCTCACCTCCAACTGCGCAACGCTGCGCGCTGTTAACATCCAGCTGCCCAACACTACAATGGCAGACAACAATGCAAACCAGCCACAGACTGCACACAGCACAGGCAGTGATTTTCTTACAGAGCGCTACGTGGCGTTGGCGTTACCAATTAAAAAAACCTAAACATCGTACTTACAATGTGTGAATGTCGTATCCCTTTGTGATCACACCACACTAAGGTACGAAACGCGAGGACGGACGGTTCTTCGAAAAAGTGCTACTTTAATTCTTTTGTGCAGTGTATTTCGACAGAAAAGTAACTGACACTAGCAGAAGTGAGGATGTTATAGAGTATAGATTGACAATGACACGAGAAAGATTTATGAGAAAAAGGAATTTATTCGCAACTAATGCAGATTTAAGTACCAGGAAGTTTTCCCTGAAGATGATTGTGTTGAGTTTACCTGTGTACAGAAATGAATAGTGGGCAATAAGCAGTTCAGACAAGAAGAGAACAAACTTTTAAAATGTTGTGCTAGAGAAGAATTCCGAAAATTCGATGAGTATATCGATTAACTAATGGGGAGATACTGCATAGAAATGGAGAAACAGGGAACTTATGGGAAAACTTGACTAAAAGAAGAGATCATTTGATAGAATATATACTGTGGCATGGAGGTACCGTCAGTTTGGTAATGCAAGGATTTGTGGCGCGTAAAAAGTTGTACAGAGGCAAAGGAAATACAGTAAAGAAATTCTAATAGATGTGGGTTGCAGTAGGTATTCGGAGATGAAGAGGCTTGCACAGGATAGAGTATCATCGAGAGCTGTGTCAAACAAGTATACCGACTGAATACCAGAACACCAACGACAGCAACAAATTATTATCCTGCGGGTTTATTATAGCTTACAGTTAATATTATTTCCCTATCTTCAGTCGTTTATGAAAGGCTATTTTCATATACTGTTGCTGCGACTGTCAGTATACGTTTTTTATCACATTGTCCTAATGAGACCCTGTGTGCTTTATGTCTGTTAACAGAATCAGTAGGTGGGTATAACTATTTATTTATGATTTTGAAAAAAAGTGTCACTACTCGGGACAAGTAAAACGGCTAGCATCAGAAGCGGAATTGGTCGAGGAGTTTCGGTAGCATGGCCTCCCCATTCACCGGAACTGAATCTGCTGGATTTTAGACTATGGGGACATTAAGAGGCATTGGTGTATGTCAAACCCATAGGTAATATGCAGACGTTACAGAACGTGAGAACAAAACATATGATGCCATCCGAATGGAGTCCGTTGTACAGTGATTATGACCGACCTTCTATTGATATAAAACCGTCCAGGGGATAGCACTGTCACCTGGTGAAGAATGAATACTAGTAAGACACAGGCACGGTACATGTAGTATCAGTGAGTGTACTGTTCGTGTGTGGAATGGGGAAGGCGCGATATCTATCTGAGTTTCACAGAGGGCAGATTGTGATGGCCATGAGGCTCAACACGAGCATTTCGGAAACTGCGCGACTTGTCGGGTGTTCGAGAAGAGCTGTGGTGAGTGTCTTCAGTACGTGGCGAAATAAAGGTGAAATTACATCCAGACGACGTGGGGTTGGGCGGCCACCGTCGTTACGGATGTCGGACGTCGTATGCTGGGCAGGCTGGTAAAACCGGACAGGCGGCGAATTACAGCAGAGCTAACATCAGACTTTAATGCCGAGAAGAGTAAAAGTGTGTCGGAACACTCATTGCACCGAAAACTCCTAACGATGAACGTCTGCAGCAGACAACTGCCTGTGCCAGTGTTAGCATCATGTCGATGACAGGGCGTGGATCCCTCGCCTTCCAGAGGAACAGCTCCTTGGCACGTGTACTGCGGGAAGGAAACAAACTGGCTGCGGCTACATTATGCTCTGGTGAGCATCACGTGGGCATCCGTGGGTCCAGTGGAGCTCGTGCAAGCCACCATGATGGCCGAGGAGTTTCGTACACTTGTTGCAGACCACATACACCCATTCATGACGCTCGTCTTTCAAACAAGATAATGTGCCATGTCACAAGGCCTGGAGTATGATAGAGTGGTTCGAGGAACACAGTGATGAGTTACAACTGTTGTGCTGCCCCTCTCCCCTCTCCTCCCCCCTTCCAACTCACCAGATCTGGACATGATCGAACACATCTGGGATGTGATTGAAAGTGGCGTCAGAGCTCATCGTCCTCCTCCCAGGAATTTACGGTAATTAGGTGACTTGTTTGTGCAGTATGGTGCCCACTCTCTCCAGCGACCTGCCAAGGCCTCATTTCGTCCATGCCACGACGCGTCGCCCGTCACCGCTGTTTTCCGTGCCAAAGGTGGACGTCCGACATAGAGCACTGCTTATAGTGTCTACTTTTAAATAACAGTCAGATGGAAATGAGAAGACAGACTGGTCTATATCTCAACACGTATTGGTCTCCGGACATATCATTATAGGAACTTCTCTTATAGCTCTGAACAGTACCACAACCATGACACTGCTTCAAACCCTGTGTAATCGCTACCTTTTGTAAGATTACCACAATCATTCCTAGAAATAACGTGGAACAGTAAGCTGTGTATAAGTAATTGATATTGGTTACTTTTATTCTCTCCGTTTACTTGCCTTTGTTGTTCCATAATGGTTTGGGTAGTGTTTTATTCTTCTCGTAATTGAACGTATTTTATATTTGACAGTTACAAAGCCTGTGGTCCATTATTTATCGCAAATAAGGACTTACTGTACCCGAAGAAATGTACACAGAAGGTTATAGGCGAAGCAATATCAAACCATAGGCACCTGCTACTGTTGACGTGTAAAGAGAGACAAGCATGTGTGTATTACAAGAAAACCAAAGAAACAAGAAAACCACGAACGATATTTTTGTACAAAATAGAACTGACTCGTCTGCTGGTAGTGAAGTAAACATAACGTTATCTACAGGCTGTCTTCTTCAACTCAGCAAAATTAAAGCACTTATTTTGTCTTCTTGAGGGTACTTTCGTTCTGTCTTTGGAAGTTCAAATCATTAATTTAATGACGCCTTGTCAAGCATGTCCAGCTAGTCTCTATTACCAGTTTAAGAATTTTCTTATAGTTGCAACGACAGAACGAAAATACCCTCAGGAATTCTAAAGCAACTAAGAATGATGTGGCCGCACAGATGAAGAATTTAGTGACACTTGTTTTGTATCTCTGAACCCAGTCTCAAGTTACTTTACACTTTAATTTTGTGGTATATTTCAGTCACACATCTGTTCTGAAAGATTTTAACAGTATTTAATAACCATTATTTAATATTGTGTACGAGATTTTTTAAAAAATGGACATCGAGAGAGGGCCATTTAATTAAAATATGTGTCCACAGAATCAGAATAATTCCTATTAATTCTTCTGGCAAAATTAATTTTCGTGACAGACCCGTTTGTTCTTTCCTCTTTCTTTCTTTGGTTTCAAAGGGCACTTTTCTCCCTTAGTGCGTCACTGACTCTAAAATCTCGTCTTTCAATACCTTCAGCAAGTTCTAAATCGTAAGGAAACTGTAAAAGAATACCGTACGACTTGATATAGAGTTATCTGTACCTAATACTGCCTAAAACATGAAGCAGGTTTTGTATCCGACAGTAAAGGAGAAATTTTTAGCAATGACCGTTACTTCCACAGAGCGTCCAATGGTTATACCAAACCGCGTAAGTTTGCCATCGTGGACGTTAATACCTCATTCATTCGTCCAAAGGCAAGGCAGCATGAAATGTGTCCCACTATTGGAAATTTTCGATTATCTTACTAAATAATTGGCCGATTTTGAAAGATCTGACATATGTGCTGTCTTTTGCTTCCTAGTTATCTTGGAAAGGGATTGTTGGCATCAGTTCAAAATACCAGTTTCTGCTCATAGCAGTTTTAACCAAAGAAATTCCGAAGTATTGTTCCTGCGCTCAGTAATCCTTCTGAATTGTTAAAATGCAATATCCACTAAAACTTACAACACCGATGAAAACTCTTATTTCATCAGGTGTTACAACAATTTTTCTTGGGCTTCAGATTCTGTTGCATGAAGTACAGTTTCCTCACAGATCACTTTATTAACAAACAGACCCGAACTATTTGAAAAATAGGGAATCAGCGATCATAAAGCGGTTACTGCATCGATGATTTCAGCAGTAAATAGAAATATTAAAAAAGGTAGGAAGATTTTTCTCTTAAGCAAAAGTGACAAAAATCAGATTTCAGAGTACTTGACGGCTCAACACAAAAGTTTTGTCTCAAGCACAGATAGTGTTGACGATCAGCGGACGAAGTTCAAAACCATCGTACAATATGCATTAGATGAGTATGTGCGAAGCAAGATCGTTAGAGATGGAAAAGAGCCACCGTGGTACAACAACCGAGTTAGAAAACTGCTGCGGAAGCAAAGGGAACTTCACAGCAAACATAAACACAGCCAAAGCCTTACAGACAAAAAAAAAAAAAAAAAAAAAAAAAAAAAAAAAAAAAAAAAAAAAAAAAAATACCCGAAGCGAAATGTAGTGTGAGGAAGGCTATGCGAGAGGCGTGCAATGAATTCGAAAGTAAAGTTTTATGTACTGGCTTGGGAGAAAATCCTAAGAAATTGTGGTCTTATGTCAAAGCGGTAGGTGGATCAAAACAAAATGTCCAGTCACTCTGTGTCCAAAATGGTACTGAAACAGAGAATGACGGACTAAAGGCCGAAATACTAAATGTCTTTTTCCAAAGCTGTTTCACAGAGGAAGACTACACTGTAGTTCCTTCTCTAGATTTTCGCGCAGATGACAAAATGCTAGATATCGAAATAGATTACAGAGGGATAGAAGAACAATTAAAATCGCTCAAAAGAGGAAAGGCCGCTGGACCTGATGGTATACCAGTTCGATTTTACACAGAGTACGTGAAGGAACTTGCCCCCCTTCTTGCAGCGGTATACCGTAGGTCTCTAGAAGAGCGTAGCGTTCCTAAAGATTGGAAAAGGTCACAGGTTATCCCCGTTTTCAAGAAGGGACGTCTATCGATCAGTAATAGAATTTTGGAACACGTATTATGTTGGAATATAAAACAACTTTTCTGGAGACTAGAAATCTACTCTGTAGGAATTAGCATGGTTTTCGCAAAAGATGATCGCGTGAAACCTAGATCGCGCTATTCGTCCACAAGACCCAGGTAGATGCCGTGTTTCTTGACTTCCGCAAGACGTTCGATACAGTTCCGCACAGTCGCTTAATGAACAAAGTAAGAGCATAAGGACTATCAGACAAAGTGTGAGATTGGATTGAAGAGTTCCTAGATAACAGAATGCAGCATGTCATTCTCAATGGAGAGAAGTCTTTCGAAGTAAGAGTGATTTCAGGTGTGCCGCAGGGGAGTGTCGTAGGACCGTTGCTATTCACGATATAAATAAATGACCTTGTGGATAACATCGGAAGTTCACTGAGGCTTTTGCGGATGATGCTGTAGTATATGGAGTGGTTGTAACAATGGAATGCGGGAGGATCTGCCACGAATTGACGCATGGTGCAGGGAACGGCAATTGACTCTCAATGTAGACAAGTGTAATGTGCTGCGAATACACAGAAAAAAGATCCTTTATCATTTAGCTACAATATAGCAGGTCAGCAACTGGAAGCAGTTAATTCCATAAATTATCTGGGAGTACGCATTAGGGGTGATTCAAAATGGAATGATCATATAAAGTTCATCGTCGGTAAAGCAGATGCCAGACTGAGATTCATTGGAAGAATCCTAAGAAAATGCAATCCGAAAACAAAGGGAGTAGGTTACAGTACGCTTGTACGCCCACTGCTTGAATATTGCTCACCAGTGTGGGATCCGTACCAGATAGGGTTGATAGGAGACGATCCAACGGAGAGCAGCGCGCTCCGTTACAGGATCATTTAGTAATCGCGAAAGCGTTGCGGAGATAATAGATAAACTTCAGTGGAAGACTCTCAAGGAGAGAAGCTCAGTAGCTCGGTACGGGTTTTTTTGAAGTTTCGAGAACATACCTTCACAGAGGAGTCAAGCGGTATATTGCTCCCTCCTACGTATTTCTCGCGAAGAGATCATGAGGATAAAATAAGAGTGATTAGAGCCCACACAGAGGCATAGCGACAATCTTTCTTTCCACGAACAATACGAGACTGGAATAGAAGGGAGAACCGATAGAGGTACTCAAGGTACCCTCCGGCACACACCGTCAGGTGGCTTGCGGAGTATGGATGTAGATGTAGATGTGAATGTAGACATGTTACGGTAGGCTATTACCAGTGTAGATTAACATCGTGTATGATAAGATGTTCAAGCAATTCCACTATTTTTAGCATAAACTAGAACTTTTAGACTTCAATACCTCTAATTTCTTATTTCTTTTCTCCCAGTTATAAAATGGTGTACCAGTGAATTACTTTGAAGATCCATTCTTTAGAAGCCATTCATTAGATTGAAATCCTATACAATCGTCTTTCTCATTTTGAATCACATTTCTTTGTAATTGAACAGCACCTGCAACATTTCGAACATTTTTTTTACCATATAACATTCTGCTACTTCGTTTGAAGTCATGAAAAAATTACGGTTTATTTGTCTTTCTGTCCTTCCCCGCCTCATCGTTTGGATTTAACAGATGTTGAAATTTTAAAAATTGCAGTCGAGTATAGATATGTTCTCATGAACGTAAATTGTTAACAATAAGGCCAAGCGTCCTCGTTTGAGGACACTCTTCAGAAATTGCTATTGTCCATAGAAGAATTATAACCCCAGGATATTTTACATCTGTTATGAAAGTGTTAGTTTATATGATGGTTATACAAATAATTATGTAAGTAATAAAGAGCTATGTATATAAATATATTCATAAAATTAGATTATTAAGTGATTCAAATGGGTCTAAGCACTATGTGACTTAACGTCTGAGGTCATCAGTCCCTTAGACTTAGAAACTACTTAAACCTAACAAACCTAAGGACATCACACACACCCATGCCCGAGGCAGGATTCGAACCTGTGATCGTAGCAGCAGCGCGGTTCTGGACTGAAGCGCCTACAACCTCTCAGCCACAACGGCCGCTTAGATTATTACTCCAAATTAGACACGAACCAGTTAAGTTCAACAGACACTTGCGATGAACTGAAGGAATTTTTCAGACCAAATTCAGTTTATTACTAGCACATCTTTCCATTTCATAATGACATTACGGTTATAAAATTCAATGCTGTAACAATATAAAATATAACTATGTGAGACCTGAGTTTTTTACAGCGTATGGAATGTTTAAGTAACTTACGGGAATGCAGCTGGGTGATGTCGACAAACGCTGATATTTTGATAGGAGCACACCCTACTATTTTCAAGGCAATACTTGAGCAAGCTAGCCCTTTGGGAGGGATCTAATGTAGCGAATAAGAGTCGTGGGACATAATGAGTAAATTATATATTTAGATGATATTTATCGGATCTCAGGTGTTCATTCTGAGAGACTCACTGTATTCAGTTCGATGTTCAGTTAGATGTTTGCGTTGATCATTTATAAGGTATTTCACTGTGCAGTGAGTTAACAGGCCATTAATTTCATTTGTTTGTAAATACGCCTGGTAGTTTTTAAACACGACTGGTTTCCATGACATAAAATAACGATATTTTGGTCTCTAGCAGATGTAAATAAGGCAAAGAAGAGGAGGAGGCGATCAGTATTTAATGTTCAAATGGTTCAGATCACTATGGGACTTAACCGCTGAGGTCATCAGTCCCCTGGAACTTAGAACTACTTAAACCTAACTAACCTAAGGACATCACACACATCCATGCCCGAGGTAGGATTCGAACTTGCGACCGTAGCGGTAGCACGGTTCCAGACTGTAGCGCCTAGAACCGCTCGGCCACCCCGGCCGGCAGTGTTTAACGTCCCGTCGACAACGAGGACATTAGAGATGGAACACAAGCTCGGATTAGGAATGGTCGGGGGAGGAAATCAGCCGTGCCCTTTGTCAAAGGAACCATCCTGGCATTTACCTGAAGTGAATTAGGGAAACCACGGAAAACCTAAATCACGATGGCCGGACGCAGGTTAGAGCCGTCGTCCTCCCGAATGCGAGTTCAGTATGCAAACCACTGCGCCACCTCCCTCAGTAATTAAGTAATCATATTATGTTAGAGAACTTTTCGTCTCTACATAAAAATTCTTCTATGGAATAGAAATACTAGATCAGGAGTTGTGTATAATTAGGTAAATAATGAAATATTTTGGCAGCAAGTTTTAATGAAGAAGTAATAATATCTTTTTCCTTCTGGCATTGTAATAATGGGTATTGTTATTCCTTTTGAGCCGGAATGTACTGTTCGAAACGAATTTAATAACATGATACACATGCTATGATACTGCAGCCAAAACACCCAACTTCTGAAACAGTCGTCTACAAAAAAATCGCCGAATGGGAATCGTACTGTGAAAACTTCGTTCCTTAAATATAAATACCTCTAAAAATAATTACAGTTGATATAGATGAACGAAAATAGACTACGTAGTTACAGATTAGTTTCCTCCAAAGACTTGTAGGTGAGATGTGTAAGTAGGAGGTTTCCATTTTCTGCATAGCAAACTTAAAATTTTAGAAATATTAGAGGTGCTCATTAGATCTTGCCATGCATGAAACTTGCCTTTGATGATGTATGCTTTGATATACGGAAGTACAATTATCCGTTTGCCTCTAAGTAAAAAGACAGTCATTTTATAAGGTACTAATCGTAATTCTTACAAATATATTGTTTAGGAAAGTATATGTTGCTGTATTTACTTTGTGACTGATCATAATATACGTGTCAATCGCAGATATAGCTGTTGGTAATTGAGGTCCGTCTTATGGAACGTTATGTATACATACGTAAACAAACAGTACAAACTAATATGAAGCTTTAATAAACTCATTGGTCAGCAAAAAATTATTGTTTATGTATCGTCACGAAATAAAAGCAACATTACGAAAGACACCATCCAGATACAATTATGAGGATGATGTTTATAATGTGTTTGTGGCGGATGAAAGCAAGGGTTTAGTAGCTACGATTAGATGTAACTAGGAACACAAAAAGTAGACGAATTGTGACATAGCGTGTAAAAGTAAACACTCGGTGCCAGTCACTATTTATGCTAGCAAAAGAAACAAAAACTGACGGTACCTCCGCTTAAAGTTTGCTCGATTCGAAAGACACGTCACAAAAATTTATGCGAAACGGTCTAGAATGAGCAGGGAGAGGCTTTTGGGTACCCAATTACTTATTTATGCCGTCGCATGCCTACTAGGTGGCAGTGTTTCCTTGACTCAATCTCTACACGGCGCGTCTGTATACATCCGCCTGCGGCGCTGTGGGAGAGGTGCCGAGCCACGAAACGCAGAGCTTTGCGGCAGGCAATTTTCGGAACATCATTACGCGCCTTTCCACGAGAGACCCGTCGCCTCGACGCCTCGGCGCCGTCAGTGACACGCACGCCCGGAAAACAGCATCCACCCACACAGAGATCCCAACACGCACACACACACGTGCGGTGTGTCAGCATTTGAGTCAGTGTCAGCCAGCAGCCTGAGCACCGACCGCCTCTGCTTCAGCGGAGAGAGGTGAGAAAGCAAAGGAAAACAAAATATGAAAGACAGGACACGCAGAAAAAGAGAAACGAACGAAGCGAGGAGAAAGAGGCGGTCCTCTTGTAACTCTTTGCTGCGTTTTCATGGCTGGCTTGTGACGAACGCAGCAGCCGACAGCATCCCCAGCCTCGCCCTCTGGAGCAGCTATAAGCACCACAAAACCTGAGTCAGCACTAAGAGCAGAATTTGTTACAGTACACATAATACAAGATAGTATGTTTTGACGTTTACGTCTGAGGCGTTGCATTGTGTTCATTTTGCAAAACCTTACCAATATTTTTTACAATCCTTGTCTTCTGAAGCAATACTACATGGTTCTACCAAAGTATTATAAGCAACTTAAAGTGATTTTCATGTCGTGAAGGAAACAAACCTGTTCTTTTACGCTCAAATAATTAATGCTTTTCTAAATGTTAGTAAGGTTGCTAATTGCTAATATGCCGGCCGGTGTGGCCGTGCGGTTCTAGGCGCTTCAGTCTGGAACCACGTGACCGTTCATTTTGCAAAACCTTACCAATATATTTTACATTCCTTGTTTTCTGAAGCAATACTACATGGTCGGAGCAAAGTATTATAAGCAACTTAAAGTAATTTTCAGGTCGTAAAGGAAACAAACCTGTTCTTTTACGCTCAAATAATTAATGCTTTTCTAAATGTTAGTAAGGTTACTAATTACTACAATACCGGCCGGTGTGGCCGTGCGGTTCTAGGCGCTTAAGTCTGGAACCGCGTGACCGATAAGGTCGCAGGTTCGAATCCTGCCTCGGGCATGGATGTGTGTGATATCCTTAGGTTAGTTAGGTTTAAGTTGTTCTAGCGGACTGATGACCACAGATGTTAAGTCCCATAGTCTTCAGAGCCATTTGAACCAATTACTAACGTGCACAGCCTTTAAAAACTCAGAATTAAAATAGTCACAGAACAAAATAATAATTGTCCAACTTGGAGCAAGCTAGAAAAGTAGAATGAGAATGAATAATACGACAAAGTTTGCACGTGCTCGGAAAATTCGTAAGCAGCACAGAAAATATCAGTCCACTGTGCAATACAGAGTCGATATCCGGTTGACAGCTTCTGGTTTGCAGAAGCGCGACACGAGGAAGATATAAGGGGCGATCAAAAAGTTTCCGTTCGAAAGTTGTATAGTCCAGAACCAATATGCCAATTAGGCTAAGACACCTTGAATGTTGAGGCAATCATTCGACCATACTGAATATACCCGTTTGGTTAAACGCCATGTCCTGATACGAACAGGTGACCGTAACTGGATGCTGCACGTCCACGTCCGACAGGATTCCTTCACCATAGAAGACCTTTTTTAAGAAACGGAAGGTGTGGAAGTTATATGGGGAGAGATCTCGACGGCAGAGCGGATTCTCGAGTATCTCCCACTGCCTTAATGGATGAGGCTGGTCTCTGAGATCGAGCGGTGTTTTGTGTCGAATCGCGACCAGCACTGAACTTGGCGCACCATCCCACAACGGTGTTTGCTAACAGACGTGCTGCCACATACAAATTCTTCATTTTTCGATGGAAGTATACTGCTGTTTCTATCTCTACAGCCAAGAGAAGAATAACAGCACGTTGATCCTGTTTGGACGCATTTGGTTATAACGTTGTCATAGTTCACAATTTCACATTTACCGCATGCACATCGGAAAGACACGAGTGTCACACCAGTCCCTTGTCGGTGCTAACAAAGCCGCATCGGAGTCACTCTACGTTACATATACGCTGCAGCAACGTCCTCAAACGGAAACTTTTTGAGCCAGCTCAGCGAACGTCCTTCTTGCGGTCCTGCGGGCCTCAGCTGTTGAAGGCAGGCCATCTTCAGATGGCGAGTCCAGATGAACTGCCGGGAGCACCGCCTATCTCGAGTTTCTGTGCCCCACACCTATTTACGTCGTACAATGAAGCGTTTCGTGCTCGGATCCCTCAGCTGTTGGTGTGTCTTCCAGCTCTTGTAGTCGTTTTCCATGCCTTACGTTTCATCAGAACTTCCTTCGATATCTTCACAGATGCTCTTAGTTACGCTGAGTCTTGCTGACTAACCGGTCAGACGACGACGCTGCGAGTTTCAGTGCTGGAAACTATTCACTATCCGTTTATGATAAAGTTCTAACGTTTTTTGTTTTACCTTCACACTTTTTGTTTGGTTTTGTTTGGTCCTTACGTATAGCTGCCATTATGCCATTATTTACAGCAAATTTAGTGCAACCTATTGGTGCCACCTAAGTAGAGATTTAGTTATATTCCATTTTACTGATTGATTTTTTGTTGTTTTTTAACTATCGCACTGTATTAGTCCCGAAGGTGGTGTAACCGAAGTAGAGGAATGCGGTACTCGACTGTATTGCCCGGGTTTCTGATATGCATATTTGCAGAACTAGCAGTCTGCTGGTAGAATTTCATTTCATTTTCTTTCAGCTACGGTACATCATCCACTGCAGTTCTCACGATGGATAATCCCGTGAAATGTGGAGAGTCAGTCGCACAGCTCTGCTCAGAATCTGTTGTATCCATAGGAAGGGGTGTTGGCAGTAACCAGCATTGTCCCAAAGAACAATTCCAAACTCGAGGGGAGATCGTATGAGGCACGTGCAGGTAGCAAGACCGGCGTGGGTAGGCATCGTACAGTATGGTTTGTGCACTGTATACAGGTCCCTGAGACGTCCAAAGTCACTTGCACGTAATTATTCTGTGTGTTGGCGCCACTTTAGACCTCTGTCCAGGGTGACGCCACGGTGTAGGGCAGATTATGCTTAGTTTACGGCTGTTTCTATGACGATAAAGGATGGCAGAGCTGCTGACACCACCCTCCTGTTAGAGCTGAAAGCAAGCACCAAGCACAAAGTTAATTCATCGTCATCTAAAGTCTCCGTGGTAATATCCGTACGTTAAGGCACTTAATACACAAGGTTGTGTTATCGGTGTGTAAGGCCAGCTCCACTCGTGGTGTTGGGTGGATGTCTGGTATATACAATGTCTATAGGATCGATCCAAGCACCGACCCTTGCGATACACTAGTGGCGATAAGACGACGTGATTACACTCAGAAGGGCAGCACATACATGAAACGTACGTCCATCCTAGTAATTGCACAGTAACTTCACACGCAGTTCTGGGACTACATGTGTTAGCATCTTATACATTAGTCCCTCATGTCACACAAAATCGATAGCTCTGTTGGCACGAGCAGTAGTGCTCCAGTAAGTGCAGTATTTAGTGGGTAATAGAATGCCCTTTTGGAAGCAGAACTGGGTTTCAATTTCCACACAGCGAGTGGGCGACACAAGAAGAGACGCTCGAACATCTTGATTACTCCAAAGAGTAAGCTTATCGGTCAAAAGCTTCGCGAGGATCGAGTGCGTTTCGCAGGCTTGAGCATAGTCTCCGTCTATGACGGATCGGACATCGGTAATCAACATAAACATCATGGGAAAGGGGCGTGGCAGAAGTTGACATATGAATGTCAGAGATAATCTTTGTCAGAGATAAATTTGAACTGTCGATGCCATCTGTCAAGGATAATACTGAGCTATCGATTCTGTAGAGTTGCTTCTGGAGCCGTATTCTCTATATAGGCTAGGATAACAGCTAGTGATAGTAGGTAAACTTCACTTCATGATGTCCTGACTAAAGACCATGCTATGTTACAACAGACTTGTCTGTTTTTCGTAGCAGGCAAAGAATTTCACGTTCCTTCAGCCAAGTATTCACATTTATTTAAATAGTTCCAAATGAACACGGGGTTGCTGGCACAGTAGGGCGTTTAACTTTTACTGCCTGATATGTTTCCTTAATTATTGGTCATAAAACCACTTTGGATGTTATGTTTTCGTGTAATTCTTTCCAATCTGACCCAATTACTTTTTAATGAAAGGAAGAAAAACTGTGTTATTCCATCTTTGTGCTTTGTCGTCTTGCAGTCTACTCTTATTTGGTCGAAGAAATTTATTTACCTAAAGACTTGAAAAGCTTTTTTTCTCGAAAGCCTGCTTCACATGATTTAATTTGGTGTCCATGTGCTCTAGCTTACAAATGCCTTTGGCTCTGTCGACAAGACATTTAATGACACCACTCTTAGTTTTATCGATTAAATCTAAGCCTTGACTCGACCCTTTTCCACAGTAGTTATGTCGCTTTCCGTCTGCGATCCGTTAGTCGGCAAGACTTAGCGCAACCAGGAACATATCTTAAGATGTCCATGTTTGAATGAAACATTGGAAACCCGAAAGTTTTATGGACCATAACCATATAACCCGGAAGACTGGCCAGACCAGCATTCTTTAGTTCGATTATATCGATACCGTCTGTGACGGGATCTTTGTTGTTATGTGGGCTAGGCACAAGGAATACGAACTTGTTTGTGACTTATTATTACATCTTCAAGTGACCACATACCAGAATCTACGAGAAACTGAACCTTCAAATAAAGACATTATCGACACAAAGGATATTTGCCTAAGACTTTGTTAGGAAATGTCAAATGGTGCGCTCATCAATCTTGTTGTGTACCAAATATGTTATTTTAGTTCGTGGTCTGGTGTAGTAAAACTGATAGTCATAAATCTAACGTATGTTCACGCACGCAATACTAAAGCCAAACATAATGTATCAAATGTACTCTCACTCAAGTGGTGTTATATTCCGTGGAGTAGTTTACATAAAACAAATCATCACATCTGTATACGAAGATGTCGAGGCCATATGTATAATATGATTGAACAAGGAACAAAGGAACAAAAATTGTATATAATTCTAGTATATATCATGATTAGAAGTATGCAATGTTTTATAAATTATACAATTTGCTTCTCCAGTCACGTTTTGATGCCAATAATAACTTTGTCATTATAAGACTGCTTATAAGTTGCGAAGTGACAATGTAAATGTTCTCCAAACATGTCTCCACAACTGAATGACCGTTTCATTAGAAAGATGAACAGCAGGCAACTTACTGATATTTTTGTTTAATGGAAGTTTATCTGTTTTCGCATATAATATATTTTGCTGTAATTTGTGTAAGAAAACAATAACCATGCTTTAAAGGATATTTAAATATAATATTCCCTGTATTCAAGAATAACTTCTTAACAGTTCACGGTTACAGACAAAGCTCTGTCTAACAATGTTTCTGAGTTTGTTTAGTACACTGTACCCTATAAAAGGAGTGTGTACGAAATGTAATTTACAGTTTTTTAACCTAACATACACTGAATAATTAAATAAATTTTTTCTCCGGAAACAACAAAAGTCCGCTGCCTAACCTCACTGGCACACTCGATAACAACGGAACATTCCGTTTTGGCAAATGTAACCAGACAAAATAATATACAATCAGTAGATGTGTAGTAGATGGCTGGAGGCTGCCGGAAAGCGTAGTGTCAGATTAAGCAATAAAACTAAAATGCAACTGAAGCAGGAAAATATGTTGCTTAGAAAAATCATAATATAAATGTAGAAATCATCCAATTTCCTATAACATGAATAAATTTAAAAATGACTTACGATGAACACCGACAAGAACAGCTAAGAGTGTTGCCACAAAAATACGTAAGCGCCGTAGGGAATGGAAGTCGTTTTTTTTAAATTAAAAGTCCTCTCAGTGCGAAGCAATCCAGGGAGGTGGATTCGTAGTAGTAGCACATCTTCTTATGCCATCCAGGTCATGATATGTGCGACTCAGCTCCAGATATCCAGCTGGTCACTTGATATACTAATAGGCATCCCTGGCGTAGAGAAGCAACTGAAAGAATTGAAAACAAATAAGTCGATAGGTATGAACAGAAAACCATTTCGATTTTACAGAGAGTAGTCTACGGCATTAGCCCTTCACCTAGTTTGCGTCTATCGCCAATCTCTCACCCAAGGCAAGGCCGCAAGCGACTGGTAACAACTGCGGGTGGCTCTTGTATATAAGAAGGGTAAGAGAAAGCACGCACAAAACTACATACCATTATTCTTAACATAAATATACTGCATTGTTCTTGATCATATTTTCAGTTCGCACACAGGGTGTAACAAAAATGTTCGACACAAATTGCAGGACATATTCCTCGTACGTAGACGAAGAAATTATTCAGAGAAAAACCCAAGAACATGGAGTGACGTCTGGTTGCTTTTTGCAGCGCCAGTGTTTTGTTTTACATGTCCCTGATGCCATGCGACATACGTCATTGTTTGTTTACAGGAAACATCAATTGTTCCATCGATCACTACGACCGTTGCGAGCACTCGGGTTACTACATAGAGTTAATCGCAGACTTGGCTCATACATAGCAGTGTACACAAATGCAGGGATGGCAGATGCCCATTTGATGTATGGATTAGCAAATGGCAATGGCGTTCGCGCTCAACGTTTGTGCCGGGACAGATTTCCGGAACAAAGGTGCCCAGGCATTGATCGTCGACTTAGGGAACATGGGGAATTTAAGCTTGATACTTGCGGCCGGGAGGGCCTAGAAGGACGAGGACATTGCAACGGGGGACAGAAGTTCTTCATGCAGTTCACGCCGACACTAGCGTCAGCACAGGACCTGTAGCTGTGACACTGGATGTTGACCACTTGACTGTCTGACGAGTATTGCACTAGGACCAGCTGTATTCATACCATTTACAGCTTGTTCAGGCGCTCTCAGCAGCTGGTTTCCCTCCACTAGTACTCTTCTGCGAACTATTTATTCAACTAAGTGCCAAACCTAATTTTAGTGCAACGATACTGACCTGTCAGCAAACGTGCCTTTTACTGTGCGATAAAACATGTACTTCTAGCACGCTGGAGCACCTCCTCATTCTAATGTTAATGTCCGTCAGCTTGTAATACACTCGGTGACAGATAGATAGATAGAGATGGAGCAATTTCCTGGCCTCCACTCTCACCGGATCGAAATCCACTGGACTTTCATTTGTGGAGGCATTTTGAAGCTCTTGTGTACGGAACCCCAGTGATGTATTATGAAAGGCTGCAAAACCATACGCAATACTCCAGTGCTACATCAGCCAATCCGAGATTCAGTACAACGTCAGGTTGTGGATATTATCAATGTCCACGGAGGGCATATTGACGTCTCCTGTGATAAAAAATTGCATGTGGCGTTCTGTTCGTGGGTTTGTTTCCCTTGATTAATGAGTTGGAAAGAATGAGCTGCAACATAGAAATAAAGCGTTTCGAGGCCCATATCCATGTAACATAATCTTCACCTACGTGTGAGGAATATGTCCTGTAATTTCTGCCTTACAATTTTTTTACACTCTGTATAATAAATATCCTTGAGACGGAAAAGGTCCTGTTGACAAATCAGCACGAATTTAGAAAGCACTACTCGTGCGAAACGCAACTGTCCTTTTCTCGCACAATCCTGTGAACCGTGGCTGAAGAGCAACAGACAGATTCCATATTCATAGATTTAAGGAAATCGTTTGAAATGATGCCTAAATACAGACTGTTAACGAGAGTACCGGCGTACAGAATAGGTTCCCAGGTAAGTGACTCGCAAGAAGACTTCTTAAGTAACAGAACCCAGTACGTTGTCCCCGACGGTGAGTGTTCATGAGAGATCAGGTTATCGTCAGGACTACTCCAGGGATGGGTGACGTAACCTCTCTTATTCTCTGCATACATAAATGTTCTGACTTACAGGGTGAGCAGCAATCTGCATCTGTTTGGTGATGAAGCCGTGGAGTAAGGAAAAGTGGTGGTTGTAGGAGGATGAAAGGTGACTGAGAAAATATTTCTACCGAGCGAGGTGGCGCAGTGGTTTGCACACTAGACTCGTATTCGGGCGACGACGGTTCAATACAGCGTCCGGCCATCCTGATTTATTAGTAGATTTTCGGTGATTTCCCTAAATCGCTCCAGGCAAATGCAGGGATCGTTCCCTTGAAAGGACACGGCCGACTTCCTTCCACGTCCTTCCCTAATCTAACGAGACCGATGACCTCGCTCTCTGCTCTCCTCCCTCAAAACAACCCAACAAAATTTCCAGCCGGTGTGGCGAATGGGACCTTGCTATAAATGTAGAAAAATGTAAGTTAATGCAAAGGAGTAGGAAAAAAAATTGCACTTTCCAAATAAGGCATTAGCAGATTGCTGCCTGACTCATTCACATCAGTGCACTGCAGTATGATGTCCAATGAGCAATTAAGGACGACAGTAGGGAGGACGAATGATAGACTTCGGTTTACTCGAAGAATTTCAGGGAAAGATGGTTCACCTGAAAAGGAGATCTTGTCTACAACATTGGTACGACACTTTCTTGAATACTGTTGGAGTGTTTGGGGTCCGCACTACATAGGTTTGAAGAAAAACATCGAAGAAATTTAGAAATCAGGCTGCTAGATTTTTTTACCGTCAGGTTCGAGCAACTCTCAAGTATTGACGAGATGCTACGTGAAATAAAACGGGAAGACGACGTTCTACTGGCGAAACGCTATTGAGAAGATGAAGACAACTGACGTTTGACTGCCGAACGATTCTACTGCCACAAACGTATATTTAGATTAAGGATCACAAAGATAAAAGAAACGAAAAAATAGCTCCCCTATGAAGGTATATAGAGAGTCGTCAGGAAACCAACCAACAGCAGTACAATGTACCCTCCGCCATACGACATATGATGGCTTGCGGATTATGTGTATAGATGCAGATATAATGAACTGTTCGTCATTGAAGATATAGCCCTTAGAGTATTTTAAATGTTATTACTTTGCTGCTACATGTAGATCACCTTCAGAAGTACCGTTAAACTTTGTACACGCGTTTTAAGAATATCTTCACTATTTGATTGAAGGGACTGAAGTTGACTTAAAGATGAGAAGAGCAATGTTATTGTGCTTTGCCGCCGCAGTATCATAGCTCAGATTCAGCTTCATTTACGGTTTTTCGGTTGCGGGATAAGAAATGTCAGCCAACAATGTTTTTCTGCGTTTTCTGTTGCGTTTATTCGTATTGTCGAATCTCCGTTTTAATTAATTAGGTTACAACGACACTGTAGACGATTCCGAAATGTCACGAAGAAGCAACGCATTTGGAACTATGAAACTGTTGCAATAAATACGGTGGGTAATTGCATCAGCATTTTGTCCATAACTATTTTCGATTTTTCTTTATTATTCCTTCTACTTCTTCTAGACAACTAAAATATTCTTTCATATTCTCATAAGAAAAGTGAAATTAAACACTACGCATAAAAAAATTAAAAATATATGACCAGTGCTCTAATTTAGGAGAAATAAAAGAAGTGACAACAAAAAATGTTTTTTTAGATTTCCTATTACACCAGTTTATGTTGTCGAATCTGTTAACTTACAAAGACACTGTATGGGAAACCCTTACGAAGAAATACTTAGATGCACACACGGCTTTGAGAACCAGCACAAAATGCAGGAACTTAATCAACTCTTTAGCTATAAATTTTATATGCGTATAAGTATAGCACCATTATATATACACTGGCTGGTTCTTTACTCAGACTCACTTGCAAATTTATCTAGCACTTATTTATCTAACACTTATACACACAGTTATAAAATAGCAGAAATTGTCTTTACAGCAGTAGTCTTTATAACACCGTGTCTTGATAATTTTCAACATGTAAAGTGCTTCATATTAATGTGATATATATATATATATATATATATATATATATATATATATATATATATATATATATATATATAAGTATACATTTGTTGTACATGCCTTGTTTCGCGTACTTCTCTTTACATCCTTCGTAACGATAGCAGTGCACCACAGCTGTCACTAGAACTCAAAAGTGCAGCGACATACATAATAGGACTTGAGTACGTCTATTACTTAAGTTTCGCTATTACAGCAAATTGTAGACAAGCAGCGTCGTCCCATAATCACGTGAATGGCCGGTTTGATGTTGATTACACGCTTATAGACTGTACTCACTCCATCGATGTATGAACTAAATGATGGTAAAGAAGTATGCTTGAATAGAATCTGTGGCTACGCGGTCAACCCTCGCTGGGAATTCGATGTATCATGGTATCAGTATTTAGAAGACATCTAGATTTCGGGGTATTTATATGTGATAATGCACCGGTGTTGAGCTGCACGAGTACAAGAGGGAAGGCATATTCGTCGTCAAGGTTCCCTTCGACTACGTTTGGACACCACAAGGAATGATAACCGTACTGTGCACCAAGCACGTCGTAATTCTTTCACATACACGCCTGCTATTTGAGCACAAGTGATAGATCCTTTGCTACTTTCTATGTCATCACGTGTCATTGTTGATGAGTAGCAGCACCCAGACTAATGAACTATTCACCATAGTTCAGGTAGCCATTACCACCAGGACACGAACATCAGCATTTGGAATGGAACTGTGACCAGGAAGCATGGAGTGCTGGTGAATGGCGTCGAATAGTATTCAGCAATGAATAGTGGTTCTGCACTATACTGATTGACCATCGTCAGCTGGTATGGTGGCGACCTGGACAGAAATACCAGTCATCCAAGGCACTGGAGAGGCACAGTGGTGTCACTTCTGGCATTAGGTTGCGGGGATCCATTGGGTATTACTTAAGATCGCGGCTGATAGTTATTGAGGGAAGTATGATGGCACAACTGTAACTCGTGGACATCCTATGTCCTCATGTGTTATCTCCCAAGCGACACTATCATGATACCGTTGTTAACAGGAAAATGCGCGTCCACACACAGCTTGTCTCTATGAACTGTCTGTATGATGTTCACGTACTTCTCAGTCAATCAAGAACGCCAGATTTGTCCATGATAGAAAATGTGTGAGATTAGCTAATATATATACTCTGTCCCAGTACCAGAACCGAGTATATCAAGAACCAACTACAACAAATGTGAAACTGGTTGCCTGTGGTGATAATTTTTGACAGCCTTTCCAATCGAATCAGAGTTCTTGAATCCAGGCCAGTAGAAGTGCAAAATCGTAGTGATAACTGGGCTCACACCACCTAGTTTTTTCAACATATGGCTCGATTTTGTAATCACTGAAATAGCTTCAAATACCCCCATAACATGTTAAATTTCATTTGATTTCCTCATACATTTCTGAGTGGTTCACGTTTTTAGCAGGCAGATTATATCCATGTTATCACCACAGGTTACTCCTCCCTTACGGAAAAATATAACTGTGTTCATCTCAGTGTTGATACCATTCTCTCAAAGTTATTAGTCACTTACCTTGTTTACGTGGATAGAATCCATTATCTCAGTGAGGAGTGTATCATCAAACAACGTCGGAACAGAGTGGCCATCTACATGCCTCTGTATTTTTATGACTAAAATATTTTTTCAACTAAACTTTCGGCAGTTTTAACGAGAGTAAAAAATTATGTACTCCAGGATGTGAGATGCTGTTAGTAATGTTTTATCTTGGATTCACAGACATATCAGCTGGACTAGCAACTAAAGGTCTCTTTGGGGTTTGAGTGTTAATACAGCCCAATGGACCACAAGAGCCACTGAAAGTGTTGGATGTAGGCATCGTGGATGTATCACGAGAGGCTTCGGAAGTAAGAGGCCACTCAGAAAAGTATCTGCTTGTATGGATGAGCATTAAACAACTGAGGTGCGCCATGTTCCCCAGACGTTTCCCACTAATGTCAGTTCAAACCCAACAGCCCTCTTTCTCACAGGAGCACAACACACCTAGCGACTGAGTTTTTTTATGGAGTTTTATACCATTCCTTCGATCTTGATTGTCACTTGATCTATTCAAATTCCATTCACGTAGGTAATGACTCAAAATTGTAAGAAATGGTTGTGTGGCACTGCACATGGAAACATGTACAGTGAACTCACGACACTTTTTTGCCGCTCATAGCACTTATGTAGATGACATTGTTCTGATTACTTACGATCAGTGTAGCATGACTGCAGCTAAATGAAAACAGTGTGACTGTGCTTAGACGAATGTAAAAATAAATTTGTTTCTGTTTTTATTTCGTTTGATTTGCTGTGATAGTGCTGTAGTTGGAGTAAATCGGTGTAGTGGATCGGCGTTTCGAATACTTGTACTTACTTATATTAAATTTTATGAAAGTGTTGCACAGAGTTTGTTTGATCCACTTTTTAATGTTTTGTTCATATTATTTTACAGGGATTAATTTTACACGATTTTGCTGTCATATTTCATTATGTACTGATGAAAGCCAAGATCATAGTGACTGAAAATAAGAGCTGGAATGCATTCCATAACTAAATTTAAGGACAAGAAATACGATAAAATGTAGGTCACTGCACTGCAACAATCGGAATTTTCAACATAAAAGTTCTAGAAATAGCATATAGTGTTCAAATTTTGAAACAGTTCGGCATTACTTTAAGACACCCATTCTTTCATTTAGCTAACTGCATATTTAGTCAATTTAAGAAAAATCAAAATTAATTTGTGTAGTACTTCATACATGAGACCTGGTACCAAGGAAGGCATGATTGGATTACTATTGTGGACGGGGCAGTAATCAATTGCTGTTGGTTAGTTTATTTTTCAATCATGTCCACTTTATTTGGAAACAACAGCAATCAAAGGTGACAATAAATTAAGAAGTGTTCCACAGCTGAAGGCTTTAATGACAACAAATTCCAAAATATTTCTTGGTTGGAAGCCCCAATAGTGATAATTTAAAACTGTTTCACAGCTGATGGCCTGAATAGCAATCTGAAGAACCAGTTAAACTACTTCAACCTGAAATTAAAGTTATTAAAATATTTTTAAAACGACAATCATCAAAGTCTCACTGCTCGAATACAATTGCCTAACTAAAATTTTAAGACAAGTAACACTCCCGGCTGAACCATTAATGACAACAAATTCAACTATTTCCCAGCTGAAAGCCCCCAACAGTAATAATTTAAAAAACTGTTTATTGGCTGATGGCCTGAATAGCAATGCTTTAAGAAGCACTTTAACATCTTAAAACTTGAAATTACAGTTATTAATTAAAAGAAAATCATGAAATCTGACCAAACCAAGGAGAGGGGGGGGGGGGGGGGGCACACGTTGCTCAAGGATCGACCTAGGAAAGTCCATCAAAACTTTGCAAGCAATGAAACAGGCAGCGAAGAGTTGCATTCAGTACACGAGATGGTAGCTCAGACTAGTGGCAGTTTAAACACATTACCAATAATCATTTTCGGAATCTATCTAGCGACTGATGACCAATCCAGTTATGGAATTTTGCATCCAACCCGGAACCGGCGGTCAGCACTACGACTCCAGACTCCGGTGTTTAGAGCATCTGTAAGCAGAAGGGAACCACTACTACCAGAGTAGGAAAACACACACACAGCCCAAAAATCAAGGAAGCTGTCGAACTACACGCCTTACCGGACAGCAGCGGCAAGGCAAGGAAAAATACAGTGCCGTAACATATACTAATCTCCAGGGCAGGTAACTGGGGTGTTAGTAGCCATTAGGCAGGAAAAGTACCACTGTTTGAACTTTACAAATAATAACATACAGAATTCAACAATTAACAGTGAGAAGTGGAGGAAGGTTAATTAGGATTGCCTTCCTCAAACGCTCCACTCGCTGCTCTTCGTCTCGGTGACACTGCGAGCAGCAACACACAAGCAAATGGCGAGATCTCACAATGGTGGAGGTTTCACTACTTGAATTAACGTCCACTCAACTTAAGGATCCTGGGTCCGGTTGGCAACGAGGTTGTACCCCTCACGACTACAGCCCTTCCATTCGGCAGTGCATACGTGCCGCCAGTGGGCCAGGCGTGTTTTCGGGCTGAGCGGACCTGGCTGCTCGTCTGTCCCCAACCGATCTGCCGACTCAGGCCACACGGAAACACCACAACGTCGCCCCAAAAATAGTACCACTGTTACTAGATATCGATAACCACCGCTGCTGCCACTAGTGGACAGACAACACCTGCAAACGGAATGGCGCCAATAAACACAAGAAGAAGACGACAACCGTAACTATACCAACTAAACGATGCCAACCTAGCAACAGCACCAATGCGAGCCGCAGCACGGCTTAATACATTGTTTGAGAGCTCTCCCTCAACTTGTTTGTACTTGCACTTCAAAAACATTGATTTTGCACACTGTTGTTTGTGCATGCAGCCCACCATCAGTGAAATCTGATAGAGAGAGTAGACAACAAATGTCTACATACCTGTGTCTATAATGCATCACTTTGTTCGCAGTTAAGTAGATAGGGTTTTTAATTTTCATTTTGGTTCTATATTTTTAGATGAATATAATTTACAATCAACAAAATATTTTACACCAGGTAGGTAAGTTGTTTGATGCAAACTTGCACAGAGTGTATGTATTCCTTTTTTGCTGTAGTGTAGAGAAAGTCACTTTGTGTTACTGGTATAGGTAAACATGTATTTGTTGCTTATTCCCCATGTTACATTCCAGTAATGATGAGGTGTATAACCTGATAACAGTCTCGCAGATAATTACCTTTGAAGTGCAGCTGATGGTATACAACAAGAAGTCCTTTATCAAATACAGAAAGCAGATGACGTTAATCTAACCTATTTTGTTTGGTTAGCCTGAAATACTAATTATCTACATGTCAAAGAACGTAGCCCTCACGGTGTTACAGTTTTAATGATTACCATATTTGGTAAAATGAGACCATTCCCAGCATTTCGATTTACGGCTTTTATATCTTTAACTGTATCCTTGTTATAGTTCGAGACTAACCCCCGAGCAGGAACAATAATGACAATGGAGAATTAACCACCTTCAGATGCGGTTTGCACACGAAAGTAAGTGTGTGTGGGTGGCGAAACGAGATTCACATTCGATGTTCACATTTTCAATGAACTTTTTTTAATCATTTTAATCACTTTTGTCACTAATTACTTCAATTATATCGCTAATAATCTTGCCACTGACCATTCTAAAGAATATTTGTCAGTGTGGTTATCACTTTTAAGAAGGGTAGACCATATTTATTGTTTAACTTTTTGGTTACTGTAAATAATTACTGTTAGATGCTTGCAAATTGCTTACGAAGATGCAAATACACTCCTGGAAATTGAAATAAGAACACCGTGAATTCATTGTCCCAGGAAGGGGAAACTTTATTGACACATTACTGGGGTCAGATACATCACATGATCACACTGACAGAACAACAGGCACATAGACACAGGCAACAGAGCATGCACAATGTCGGCACTAGTACAGTGTATATCCATCTTTCGCAGAAATGCAGGCTGCTTTTCTCCCATGGAGACGATCGTAGAGATGCTGCATGTAGTCCTGTGGAACTGCTTGCCATCCTATTTCCACCTGGTGCCTCAGTTGGACCAGCGTTCGTGCTGGACGTGCAGACCGCGTGAGACGACGCTTCATCCAGTCCCAAACATGCTCAATGGGGGACAGATCCAGAGATCTTGCTGGACAGGGTAGTTGACTTACACCTTATAGAGCACGTTGGGTGGCACGGGATACATGCGGACGTGCATTGTCTTGTTGGAACAGCAAGTTCCCTTGCCGGTCTAGGAATGGTAGAACGATGGGTCCGATGACGGTTTGGATGTACCGTGCACTATTCAGTGTCCCCTCGACGATCACCAGAGGTGTACGGTCAGTGTAGGAGATCGCTCCCCACACCATGATGCCGGGTGTTGGCCCTGTGTGCCTCGGTCGTATGCAGTCCTGAATGTGGCGCTCACCTGCACGGCGCCAAACATGCATAAGACCATCATTGGCACCAAGGCAGAAGCGACCCTCATCGCTGAAGACGACATGTCTCCATTCGTCCCTGCATTCACGCCTGTCGGGACACCACTGGAGGCTGGCTGCACGATGTTGGGGCGTGAGTGGAAGACGGCCTAACGGTGTGCGGGACCGTAGCCCAGCTTCATGGAGACGGTTGCGAATGGTCCTGGCCGATACCCCAGGAGCAACAGTGTCCCTAATTTGCTGGGAAGTGGCGGTGCTGTCCCCTACGGCACTGCGTAGGATCCTACGGTCTTGGCGTGCATCCGTGCGTCGCTGCGGTCCGGTCCCAGGTCGACGGGCACGTGCACCTTCCGCCGACCACTGGCGACAACATCGATGTACTGTGGAGACCTCACGCCCCACGTGTTGAGCAATTCGGCGGTACGTCCACCCGGCCTCCCGCATGCCCACTATACGCCCTCGCTCAAAGTCCGTCAACTGCACATACGGTTCACGTCCACGCTGTCGCGGCATGCTACCAGTGTTAAAGACTGCGATGGAGCTCCGTATGCCACGGCAAACTGGCTGACACTGACGGCGGCGGTGCAGAAATGCTGCGCAGCTATCGCCATTCGGCGGCCAACACCGCGGTTCCTGGTGTGTCCGCTGTGCCGTGCGTGTGATCATTGCTTGTACAGCCCTCTCGCAGTGTCCGGAGCAAGTATGGTGGGTCTGACACACCGGTGTCAATGTGTTCTTTTTTCCATTTCCGGCAATATATATATATATATATATATATATATATATATATATATATATATATATATATATATATAGTCTAATCTATTCTGTAACTGGTGTTGATCTGTTGATGACTTTACTATACGCTAAATGACGGCATCACCTGCAAAGAATTTGAGATTGTCTCTTAAAGAGGACCTATAACACTTGCTTACAGAACGCCAGATATCACTTCTGTTTTTCTAGATGACTTCCCGTTAATTACTACATAGTGTGACCTTCCTGACAGGAAATCCCAAATACAGTCGCATAACTGAGAGGACACAGTGTTCCATAGACACGCTGTTTGATTAGAAGCCACTTATAAGAACGGTATCAAAAGCCTTCTGGAAATCCAGAAATATGGAATAAATGTGAGAGCCCCTTTCGACAGCACTCACTGCTTCATGGGAATAAAGGGCTAGTCGTATCGTACAAGAACAAGTTTTCTGATTCCTACTGACTCTGTGATTGCTTTCTACGAGGTATATAATAATGTTTGAACATAGTGTATGTTCCAGTATCGTACTGAAAATCGACGCCAATTATATGGATCTGTAATTCAGCGGATTCCTCAGATTACTTTCTTGAACACTGATGTGACCTGTGGACTTCCCAGTCGTTAGGTACGGATCTTTCGTCGAGCTAGCCTTTGTATTTGATTGCTAGGTGTATAACTACGTATTATATCGCCATACTCTGAAGGTAATGCAGTTGGTATTCTATCTGGACCGGAAGACTCTCCTTTATTAAATTATTTGAGTGGCTTCGCTACACCGAGGTTATCTGCTGCTAAGTCACTCACGTTGGCAGCATTTCTTGATTCGGATTCTGGAATATTTCCTTCGTATTCTATGATGACGGAATTTAGAAAAACCGTATTAGGTAATCCCACTTATATACATTGTTCTCGGTAACATTACCAGGGTTCTTATGCGATGAAGGTATTGATTGTGTCTTGCCGCAAGTATACTTTACATACCAGCTGAATCTTTATGTATTTTCTGCAGATTTCGAGATACAATTTCGTTGTAAAGATATTAATAGTATCTTCTATTGAAATCCGCGGTAAATTTCGAATTTCTGCAGAACTTCGCCAATCTTACGGATTTTGCGTTCTTTTAATTTGGAAGGCTTTTCTCGTTGGTTCTGCAACAGTGCTCTGATCTGGTTTTTGGACCGTCTCTTATTAACTTATTTGTTACAAATGTCTCAATTACTGTTGATACTATTTCTTTGAATTCAAGCCACGTCTGATGTGCACTTACTTAGTTCGTTTGGAAAGAATGGAGACTGTCTCTCAGGAAAGCGCCAAATAGATATTTTTACATTACTTTTGGTGGGTTTGGATGATATGGTATCCAGTCTCGCTACAACGAACGTGTGATCATAAGCCCTGTATCCATCATAATGGTCCCTACTTGCTCGAGACTATTTGTTGGTAAAAGGTCATGTATGGTTGCGTAATCATTTACATTTCGAGTGGTTTCCTGAACTAAATGCTCATAATGATTATCCTAGAAAGCATTTAGTACAATTTCGGCCAATGATTTTTAGCTACCACTGGCTCTGAACATGAATTTCGCCAACATAACGAAGTTACGTTGAACTCAGCACCAGCTGTAATTGAATGTGTGGGGCACAATTTTCAGATGATAATCAAGTTTTCTTTTAACCTCTGAAGGAGACTTGTTTGCTTATTCCAACTTCTTAATGGAAACTATAAGTTCAGGATACATTAGATTATTTAATAATTCTCACAAGTATCAGAATATCAGTAAGGAATGTACAAATTATTTGTGTCCAAAAGGGACAGCTGAATATTAACGAACGTCTTCAAAGAACATGAGAATGGACATACATTTGTGGTTGAGCCGCAAGGAAAACCAGGAAGACAGAAGGAAAAATGTCCCTTGGAATTAGTTCGTCCAAAAACTACGAGATCTGACGCGACAGAAACAAGTGCTTTGATCTTATTGCCCTTGAGAAATGTTACTTTGGTATGTATGAGATAAAATTTCGTCTGCTAGGCAATGGATAAGCAGTCGCTAACCTGTCGACCATTCAGGATTTAAAGAGAAGCGGCTAGTTGAATTAACATAATGAAACTAAGTGGAAGCTACGCTTCCGTAATTTGCTTGAGGCCTGAACAAATCGTCTCGGGCCTAGCGTCCTGTTCAGTGGTGACAGACGCTCTTATCAAATCCATCGTCCGCCATAGTTGTAATTGACTTGTTTCCGGCGAGCAAAACGAGAAGTCATACATCGCCATAGCGCCTCGTACCTTTATTGCGCCGAGTGGCCATTCGCACCACGAAAATCGCCATATTCCTAATATGCAATTGCTTACGTCATTTTTATGACTATTGTCATCCTGTCTCTACAAGGTTAAAGTAAGTATTATAATGCGAAACCAGTTGTTCACTTGGCAGACTCTAATTGACTGACTTGTCTTACCACCCCACAGAGTGCAAGAAAAAATGGAATGTGGAATATACCATTTAGAAAGAGGTACTGAAGTATCCCCTAGCAATTTTCTTTATAGTGACATGCGTTCGTCAACATAAATCTTTTCTGCTGTAAAAAGAGATTGGTTTACTGAGAGAAGGAGAACAATAACATTTCATTATTACCTTCAGAATCTTCATCTGTGATTCCACTGATATTCGCACTTTCTGCAAAGAATCTCCATAACACTGAGCACTGATTGTGGTTCTACTCTCGAAGAACTCGACGAGCAGAAGGCCTCTACAGTCGAAGTACGAGGCCAGCATAGCCTTACCGGAACTTGTTTGAACAGCTTTGGATTTCTTTTGGGGGAGGGGTTGTGAGATGTTTCCATTGTTGAGTTTTCCGTTTGCCCTCGAGCTTTCGGAATGTACTGCCAATTGGACGATGGCTACGCTTCAGTGATTTGGTTGGGAAGCACTGCAACATCATTCGTACAGCCTGAATCTTTCACAATGGGATTTTCACATCTTTGTTGACTTGAAGATACAGGTACGTGGACATCGGTTTCAGACGGATGACGAAATGAAAGAGTGAATGCAGTTGTGAATCCATCAGCAGCTGATCGTGTTTTATGAAACAAGAATGGATCGTCTCTTCTCCTAGTGGGATAAACGTCTTAACGGGTATGGTAATTACTTTTTAATGGAATCACTTCATGGTCCTGTTGTGGCGGTGTTCAGTATTCATTTGACTGCCCCTCATACAAAAACATCATCAAAAGGAAATTTTAAAGCCACATCCACAATATGAATCGTAAATACAATATATGCAACACAGGACACAAAAATGTTTATGTACCGCTGGGTGGTCATCGACTTTCAAAACGGTTATTCTCATCACTTAGCCAAGGCTCAGGGGAAGGTGGCTCAATCGTTTATCCATGCCTGTTCTGCAATAACCATCAGTTTCTCGACAACACCATTATTGGCAGCCGGAGCTGACGGTGGTGACCTCGAACGCCGCAAGTGCTGCAAATACTCTAAGAACGTTGTTTCCACTGAAAAATCGAGCATTATTAGTCCATCTCCATTCACAGACATATGGAATCAAATTATTTGCATAGTGTAAATGAGACAGAGGGTTACTGCACTAAAGAAAGGCTACCTGTAACCTAAGCTATTGTATCGCACCTGGCATCAGCAAATTCAGTCAAACGCAATCATTATTCATGCTTAGATTGAACCTGCTTTTTCAGTCGGCAACTATATTCATCTACACATAAGTCTTATCTTTTACAGGCTCAGTCCTCGCTTTAGCTTCTGGCAATCATAAACTCTCCGCAGAAGCTGTCAATCTCAGTTCCTTCTTTGTGCACTGGCAACCATAATCTATAATGGGCACGATACTCTACTTTCAGGTCACCAACTATACTAATCTTTACATCCACATGACCTTCCCAAGGCACAGTTCGTCCTACGTACAGGCTATCATAAAGGAACCCCAATGACCTCTGGATGTAAGCACCAGTCTTGGATAAACTTTCACGGTTAGTGACAAATTGCTCTCACTATCAATAGCTCAAAAATCATTCCGCACAAACTCCCTAAAGGAAACTGTTAATTCAACTCATTCATCTACCTTTCTTGGACAACCATTAATTCACAATACCACTCTAATATGCCTTAAATCATACAATACTTGACAGGAGTCACATCATTTTCAGCCGTAGGGAATCATGCACATTAAATTAACGTTTTAAAACGATTACTTCGCAAATGCTCACTCGTTGCACCACTACGCTCGTTACAGAATGCCACATAAGAACAATGTCACTGGAGATGTGAGTACTTCATCATATATTCATACCTATTTCTCTCCTGTTTTTCATTTTTTAAAATTTATTTACTTATTTTTTAATCACATAACTAGAACATATCTTTAACCAAGAAATCTGTACCGGGTTTCAGATTTCAGTCATAATCCTCGTTTGTGAATAAATGTGAGCCCTTTACAGATACTGAGCACTCACAGAGATAAACTCACAGAGACACATACTCATTCACAGATAGCTCACGTTTGCATCGGGCACACTGAAATAAGAAGATAAACATTTCCACTTCACTCCACGAATAGTTAGAATATACTCCAAGTACACACACACACATGCACACACACACACACACACGCACACACACACACACACACAAGTCAACTATCTTCACCAATGCAAACAACCCTCATCCATCACTCCGTATTCATTATGAACTACACGTCTATACATAGAAGAATATTTTCTATTGTAATCTCTCTCCTTTTTCTTTTACTTTTTAGTTAATAAAAATAAGGCAGAATAGCATCGACCAGCTCACTCTCTTAAGTAACATTCAAGTCATTAATCACCCCGTCATACACTCATCCAGAAGTCAATGTCTATGGTAAGCTGATCATAACCTTAGGCACCATTTTGTTTAACAGACCAGGTTCCAGACACACAGACTAAACAAAAATATCTTCAAATAACCAATAAACAACAAATCCATACAAATTACCAAACTGCATGTGTGTGCGTATAGTGTGACAATTATTGAACTATATGAAATGAAATCATCATAACTTATGAACGGTTTGAGTTAGGTCGTTCAAACTACATGGTTGGCCACGGGGCATGATGTAAGTTAGTATGCGCTTTATGGTTTAGTTTAGCGACTAAGCCCGCTTTTATTTGGACGGGTTCGTCAATAACCGAAATTGGCGCATTTAGGGGACTGAGAATATGCATTTCGCGATCGAGAAGTCTCTTCACCCTCAATGGGTGACTGTGTGGTGTACAATGTCCAGTCACTGAATAATCGGTGCGATATTCCTTAATGGCACTGTGAAACGTCCCCTTACAAAAATTATATAAGACTGTACTTAAACTGACAAACAATTTTTTTTAGCGCAACGCAACCTGACTTTCAAAAATTCCTATAAAAAATGGCCCTGACTAACATTAACCTATACGTTTCACAAATCACTTACCTCACAAAAATCTTGGTTACTCGAACTACGGCATTATAGCGAGCGCCACTACTGCCAACTAAATAGAAGACTCAAACTACTGAAGGCACTAACTACTGATAGGTATAGTTAGCAAATGAAAGACTTTTGATAGAGAACAAACAATGTATTTACCTTAATAGTCATAATATATATAGCAGTTCATGACATCCAGTCTTACAAATTTCGTACCGAGCGAGGTGGCGCAGTGGTTAGCACACTGGACTCGCATTCGGGAGGACGACGGTTCAATCCCGTCTCCGGCCATCCTGATTTAGGTTTTCCGTGATTTCCCTAAATCGTTTCAGGCAAATGCCGGGATGGTTCCTTTGAAAGGGCACGGCCGATTTCCTTCCCAATCCTTCCCTAACCCGAGCTTGCGCTCCGTCTCTAATGACCTCGTTGTCGACGGGACGTTAAACACTAACCACCACCACCACTTACAAATTTCAAAACTCCGCCATCTCTCTCCCCACGTACACCACTGCTGGCGGCTCACCTCCAACTGCGCAACGCTGCGCGCTGTTAGCATCCAGCCGCCCAACACTAGAATGGCAGACAACAATGCAACCCAGCCACAGACTGCACACGGCACAGCCAGTGATTTTCATACAGAGCGCTACGTGGCGGCAGCGTTGCCAATAAAAAACCTAAACAGCCTACTTACATAGCCCCCATGCTCCCCACAAAAAAATTACAAATTCTTTTGGGCAGTGGCCAATACAGATTTGAAAAATTTTCATAATTACAATAACAAATAAACGAAATGCAGACACTTATCGATACAATGTTGGTCAAAAGCTAAAATTTTCTCACAGTCCATAAAGACAGTCCTGATCGTTCATCACAGTAAAATAGCAGTGTTTTTCTCAAAGTCTGAGCAGTAAAAGGAAATGCACATGGAAGTAGCGGGTTTCCATGCAGTCTTGAAGTAGTGTTGTCCTTCCAACAGAAAGACAGTGCTGACTCTTGACTTGCAGACAGGTAATGGGCCACAACAGAGCAAACCCACAGCAGAGTCAGTCGAAGTTTTGAAGAATATCGGTAGGTTGGTCATCGCAGAGCAGACCCACTGCAGTCCTTGTAGAAATAATGGTATTGGGGGTCATCATAGGTGCAGACCCACTGTAGTCGTTGTAGAGATGGCTAGCAGCCATCTGTTGTAACTGTGCAGGTGCACAATCACCATCGAAGTCTTGCAGAGCATATAGCAAGTCCATAAACCACCACTTGTGCACTCACAAAGTTTTTATTTTTATTGTCCTTAGAACCAGCAATGCTGTTAACCAGTCCCTTGCTGAATTGTTAACACACATGCAAACACTATCAGTCCCTATTTCTCACATATTGTCCATATACTATGACCAACAGAAATGTGTGCAGTGAAATATAACTTACAAATAACTTAATTTGATCAACTGGTGTCAATTACAATTTTAAAACATAAGAATACAATAACAAAGGTACAAAATACATCATTGAAGAACATAACAATACCGATAACATTTGTAGTAAAACAGGCTTTAAAAAAGAATAGAAATAAACATGCACATCAGTGTTACAAAAATTATGACATAAGTACATATGTGAAAGATTAGAATAACTTTTGAAACATCAACTTCACACATGAGCATTGGAACAAAACAGAATAAATAATGTTTAAACATCTTTACAAAGTAAATAACATGTCATTAATGCAAATTATATTTGAGGATAACAGTATTCCTCATCATAGTGAATGTAACTTAGTATTAGAAGAGAAAAAATTCTATGAAACAGTACACAGAGACAGGAAGAAAATAAATACACAAGGGTACACAAATACATAGTGGGATAACACAAGAGGAAAGGGCAGGGTTTGTTTTCAGTGTAATATTGGGTACTGCAGTCCAACCCAAAGCTTCATTCCATAGATCTTTCGTCTTATTTCAACATTTGTTTCCACCAAAAAAATCATATCCAAGGATGCTTTCTGTTATATGTCCACATATTTCTTACCTCATCATTTATTTTCCTGTATCTTACCTCACCATTTATTTCCAAGAAAATCCTACCTATACCCGCTTTCTGTACATTTTTCTTATAACATCTCAGTGCTTTTCTTCCAATTCATCACAACTTATTCTTTTATACAGTCTACCCCCTCTTAAGCTAACTTAAATCTACTGAGCTCAGATGCTAAACTAAGGGACGAGGCAATGCAGCAGCATCAAACAAATTAACACAAACAGCAATGACCCAAAAAAATGGAAATTTGTAAAGCAATTGCAATATTACAACTAATATAAGGCGCTGTGCTGCAAACAAGAAAAATAAATCCCTAGTAAAACTGGCTTAACAGAGTAATACAAAGTGAAATTCAGAAACACTATGCCTGGCAAACAGCAGAAGCAAATGCTACAACTTATATCTAAACATGACAAAGCTCAAGCAGACAAAATATTACAGTAAAGACAACAATGCAAATAAGGGAAATGTATATTCACATCTTAATGTCTATGTCATTAAAGTGGTGCACCACAAAAGCTAATTGTACAAAAAATTACCAAGTAGTTGAAAAGAAAATTAAGTGTGCAGTGACTTCTTAATCCCTTCTTATTGCTCTTTCCTTTCGAAGTGCTCCTTTTTCGAAGAACATGGATCATAAAATGTTTATTTAATAGATCTGTTGACAGAAAGTGTTCACATTAGCAAATGCATTTAATATTATTTTATAAAACCAATGCTGGAAGCTGAAAACCAGATATCAAATGAAATAAGCAACTATGAAAGGTAAAGTATAAAAATATCATTCAATAGTCATTTGACAAGTTAGTAAAAATTCTCTCAACTCTCGTAGAAAGACGCTTGTCAATATCAGGTGTGCAGATGTAAGAAAGTATCTTTCCAAACAATGAGCGTGTCGTTTTTGCGATGCTTTCTACAAAGGAATGTCAATACCGAGGATAATGGCCTTTTTTTTCACCTGTGCCTCTGAAAGGCACTCACTAATGGCTTGTTTCCAGGTGGCTGTCGCGCAGCTGGGTGCCCACGACGCATTATGCGCAGGTGGTCACTTAACATTCTTACCGAAATAAACTCGTGGAAATGGAAAAAAGAACATATTGACACCGGTGTGTCAGACCCACCATACTTGCTCCGGACACTGCGAGAGGGCTCTACAAGCAATGATCACACGCACGGCACAGCGGACACACCAGGAACCGCGGTGTTGGCCGTCGAATGGCGCTAGCTGCGCAGCATTTCTGCACCGCCGCCGTCAGTGTCAGCCAGTTTGCCGTGACGTACGGAGCTCCATCGCAGTCTTTAACACTGGTAGCATGCCGCGACAGCGTGGACGTGAACCGTATGTGCAGTTGACGGACTTTGAGCGAGGGCGTATAGTGGGCATGCGGGAGGCCGGGTGGACGTACCGCCGAATTGCTCAACACGTGGGGCGTAAGGTCTCCACAGTACATCGATGTGGTCGCCAGTGGTCGGTGGAAGGTGCACGTACCCGTCGACCTGGGACCGGACCGCAGCGACGCACGGATGCACGCCAAGACCGTAGGATCCTACGCAGTGCCGTAGGGGACCGCACCGCCACTTCCCAGCAAATTAGGGACACTGTTGCTCCTGGGGTATCGGCCACGACCATTCGCAACCGTCTCCATGAAGCTGGGCTATGGTCCCGCACACCGTTAGGCCGTCTTCCGCTCACGCCCCAACATCGTGCAGCCCGCCTCCAGTGGTGTCGCGACAGGCGTGAATGGAGGGACGAATGGAGACGTGTCGTCTTCAGTGATGAGAGTCGCTTCTGGCTTGGTGCCAATGATGGTCGTATGTGTGTTTGGCGCCGTGCAAGCGAGGGCCACAATCAGGACTGCATACGACCGAGGCACACAGGGCCAACACCCGGCATCATGGTGTGGGGAGCGATCTCCTACACTGGCCGTACACCTCTGGTGATCATCGAGGGGACACTGAATAGTGCACGGTACATCCAAACCGTTCTCGAACTCATCGTTCTACCATTCCTAGACCGGCAAGGGAACTTGCGGTTCCAAGAGGACAATGCACGTCCGCATGTATCCCGTGCCACCCAACGTGCTCTAGAAGTTGTAAGTCAACTACCCTGGCCAGCAAGACCTCCGGATCTGTCCCCCATTGAGCATGTTTGGGAGTGGTTGAAGCGTCGTCTCACGCGGTCTGCACGTCCAGCACGAACGCTGGTCCAACTGAGGCGCCAGGTGGAAATGGCATGGCAAGCCGTTCCACAGGACTACATCCAGCATCTCTACGATCGTCTCCATGGGAGAATAGCAGCCTGCATTGCTGCGAAAGGTGGATATACACTGTACTAGTGCCGACATTGTGCATGCTCTGTTTCCTGTGTCTATGTGCCTGTGGTTCTGTCAGTGTGATCATGTGATGTATCTGACCCCAGGAATGTGTCAATAAAGTTTCCCCTTCCTGGGACAATGAATTCACAGTGTTCTTATTTCCATTTCCAGGAGTGTATTTGTGTCTGGATTCTGTTCCTCTATGCTTTCGGCAGTGCATTTGCACCGCCAACATTTACATTTTGACCAGCAGAAAATGTGTCTTGACTTATTTGAGAAAACGGTGAGGATCCCAAAACCTGAGTCTACAGTATTGCAAGATTGTGTCCTGTCATTTCGAAATCCTGAGTCGAGCTGTTGCCGACCGATCGATCGATAATGGTTCCCTGCTCACTACTTGTTTCATTGTCTACACCATTATTTGCCGCCCGCTCTATTTCACTATGCACAATGACCAAATTACTACTTTGAACATGAGTAAATTCATTACTCGGCGGCGCTAACACACTTTTTTCGTCTTCACTGTCATTTCTCAGTTTACTTTGGAGCCTAGCATTACGTTTTCCACACGCCTTTATTGTCAGAATATTTCACACGACAACACAGAAAAGCACAATTTGAAGAGCAAAAATAAGAGAACACATTAGCATAGCACTGAAAATAATATGTAGTTAATTGCAAGCGCAGCTGCGAAATACTTGGTGCATGCCACAAGTGTTTTACTGTACAACAATGAAAGACTGCAACTACAAAGGAGATTCTCTCTACAATTACGCGCTAGCAATAAACAATAGCTACACTAATTACACAAACTACAAGAAAAAAATCAGAAGATTCCAGTGAGGTATCCTCGGCTAAGAGTCGACATATGAAACGTCCCCTCTGAAAAATTATACAAGACTGTGCTTAAACTGACACACAATTTTTTTTAGCGCAACGCAATCTGACTTTCAAAAATCCCTATAAAAAAATGGCCCTGACTAACATTAACATACACGTTTCACAAATCACTTACCTCAAAAAAATCTTGGTTACTCGAACTACTGCAATACAGCGAGCGCCACTACTGCCAACTAAATAAAAGACTCAAACTACTGAAGGCACTAACTACTGATAGGTATAGTTAGCAAATGAAAGATTTTTTTATAGAGAACAAACAATGTATTTACCTTAATAGTCATAATATATATAGCAGTTCATGACATCCAGTCTTACAAATTTCAAAATTCCGCCATCTCTCTCCCCACGTCCACCACTGTTGGCGGCTCACCTCCAACTGCGCAACGCTAAGCGCTGTTAACATCCAGCCGCCCAACACTAGAATGGCAGACAACAATGCAAACCAGCCACAGACTGCACACGGCACAGCCAGTGATTTTCATACACAGCGCTACGTGGCGGCGGCGTTACCAATAAAAGAAACCTAAACAGCCTACTTACAACGGTGAATGTCGGCCGCGGTGGTGTAATGGCTCTAGGCGCGCAGTCCGGAACCGCGCGACTGCCACGGTCGCAGGTTCATATCCTGCCTCGGGCATGGATGTGTGTGATGTCCTTAGGTTGGTTAGGTTTAAGTAGTTCTAAGTTCTAGGGGACTGATGACCACAGATGTTAAGTCCCATAGTGCTCAGAGCCATTTGAACTATTTTTTTTTTTTACCTTGGTGACTACCGAACGGCGTGTGAAGGTTCTGGAAGATGATTTCATTCCCATTACCCAAAGTGACCCTGATTTCAATAAGATGTGGTTCATGCAAGAAGGAGTTCGACTCCATCGAAGCAGGAAAGTGTTTGATGTGCTGGAGGAGCACTTTGTGGACTGCATTCTGACTCTGGGGTACCCAGAGGCAACTTTCATATGCCCCGGTGGCCGTCATATTCTCCGGATCTGAACACATGCGACTCCTTTTTGTGGAGCTATATCCAAGGCAAGGTTTACAGCAATAATCCTAAAACCATTGCTGAGCTGAAAACAGCCATTCACGAGGTCATCGGTAGCATCGATGTTCCAACACGTCAGCGGGTCTCTCAGAATTTCGCTGTTCGTTTGCGCCACATCATCGCCAATTATGGCAGGCATATTGAACATATAATAATCTAAATCCGAATATGTCTAGTGACGTTCTAAATCCGAATATATCTAGTGTCGTTCACATGTTGTATAAATGTGTGCAGCCGTAGTTTGTAAATAATTAAGGTTCTTTCATATACTTCAATAATTGTCAGCCTTTATGTACGTATATGAAACAAATTTTTATCTTCTTATTTCAGCATGCCTGATACAGACGTGAGTTATCTGTGAATGAGTTTGTGTTCCTATGAGTGTTTAGTATCTGTAAATGGTTTACATTTACTCATAAATGAAGGTTATGACTGAAATTTGGTACAGATTCCTTGGTTGAAGAAATGTATGTATGTATGTCCCACATCCGCTCTTAAACCAATTCACCGGTTTCAACCACACTTCATGCACATTTTATTTACTGTCTGGGAATAATCACAGTGGAAGTAAGAACCACCAAACTATCAAAAGAAAGGGGTGAGTATGGAAAAGCAGTGTAGCCGACGACGCAAGAATACCCCCTACTTTAGTTAACCAGTGTTTGAGAATGCGAGCACTTAGAGACTTGCAACAAACTTACACGTAGTTTCAAACCATTCCAAAACTTTTCTGGACGACAGCCAAAAGATGATTAAAGGGAAAATGTTTGTCGCTTATTACATTTTCCCTGTTCATGCAGTAGGACTGCCACATGAAACGTGACGTTTTAATTTATTACTTCTTTACTACTAACTGTACTCGTGTAACATTTTGCACTCGGTATTCACATACACTACTGAATGTACCAGATAAATACATCTTTATACGACACTTAGTTAAGGAGATACAACGTCATAAACACTGAATGTGTGAAATGCAAGACGTTTATATTTATTACTTCGTTGCTACTAACTCTACTCGCAACGCTTATCTCAGATGGCATCAATATTTGCAGCTGCATGCAGCTACAAAAATATATCAATGTACAACACACAGTTCAAGAGATATGACCTCAGATACCGAGATGTTTGAAAAACTGTCACATCATCCATGACGTTCTAATTTGTTACTTCTTTACAAGTAACTCTAGGCAAAACACAGTTCTCAGACAGTAGGAACATATACCACTGGAAGTACCTGAAAACCTGTACCATTACACACCACAAAGTTCAGGAGATACGTCTTCATAAACATCCAGCTGCGTGAAAATGAAACTGCAGGGTGAAATTCGCTAGACAAACAAGAGAAATATGTAGAAATACGTGTGAAATATGTTAAATATGTGTGAACTATATGTAACGTGTGGATATGCAAACAAAGCTATTGGTAAGAAGCTCATCCTAAACCTCTGAAACGATTTTAGTTGAATTTGGTACGCGTATTATTTAGAATCTGGAAAGAAAAAATGTAGGGGCAAGAGCCGCCAGCCTCCTGTTGGGGTTAGTGTGATGACGTGGAGAGAAAAGTGAGGACGAGGAGATGAACAGAAGGAGGGGGAGTATAAACGTACGGATAAGTGGAAGAGGAGGAGACGAACAGAGAGAGGGGATAGTAGGAGATGGACACAGAAAATAAAAGGGAAAAGATGAACAGAGAGAGACAAGGAAGAAACGGATAGGAAGAGGAGAATATGGACAGAAAGTAAGGGGCTGATGAACCGAGGGGGGAGAAGCAGATTGAGAGAGAGAGAGAGAGAGAGAGAGAGAGAGAGATATAGGGTGGAGGAAGTCGACAGATAGAGGGGTTGGAGGAAAAGGGACAGAGGGAGATAGGGATGGAGGTGATGGACAGGAACATGGGGGACAGATAGAAAGCGGACGGAGAAGAGGAGGATAAAGCGAGAGAGGATGGGTAGAGAGAGAGAAAGAGAGGAGGAGGTGAATAGTGAGAGGGGGAACGAGGACATGGACAGAGGGAGGGGGCATGAGGAGGTGGAAAGAGAGAGGTGGGGGGGAAGGAGGAGATGGGCAGAGAGAGGAGAGAGTGGGAGACGTTCAGAGAGAGGCAGGAGGATGGGATGGACTAATAGAAGGTTGAAATAAATAAATACCTAGGTAACGCCAGATTTCTTAGCTAATTAAAGAGCAAGATGAGGACCTGTTATAGGCCCTCTGTTGTTCCTGATCTACATAAGCGATTTAGGAGACAATCTGAGCAGTCCTTTTACATGTTTTACGGATGACGCTATCATTTACCGTCATGTAATGTCATAATATGATCAAAATGAATTGCAAGAAGTGACAGTTGACTCTGAGTCACTAAAAGTGTGAAGTCACCCACATGAGCACTAAAATGAATCCGTTAAATTTTCATTACACTATAAATCACACAAATCTAAAGGCTGTAAATTCAGCTAAATACTTGGGGATTACAATTACGAAGAACTCAAATTGGAACAATCACATAGACAATGTTGTATTGAAAGTAAGTCAAAGACCACGATTTATTGGCAGAACAGTTAGAAAATATGACAGGTTTATTAAAGAAAGTGCTTACACTACGCATGTCTGCCTGTTCCGGAGTATTGTTGTGCGAAGTAGGATCCGCATCAGATATGATTGGCGGCCGACATCGAAAAAGTTCAAAGAAGGGCAGTTAGAAAACATGGCTCTGAGCACTATGGGACTTAACATCTATGGTCATCAGTCCCCTAGAGCTTAGAACTACTTAAAACTAACTAACCTAAGAACATCACACAACACCCAGTCATCACGAGGCAAAGAAAATCCCTGATCCCGCCCGGAATCGAACCCGGGAGCCAGGGCGCGGGAAGCGAGAACGGCAGTTCGTTTTGTATTATCGTGAAATAGGAGAGAGAAGGACACGAATATTATACAGGAATTGGGGTGGTAGTCATTAAAATTAGGCGTTTTTCGTTGCGGTAGGGTCATCTCATGTAATTGCAATCACCAACTTTATCATCAGAGTGTGAAAGTATTTTGTTGGCGCCCATAGGGAGAAAAGATCATCATGCTAAAATAAGAGATATCAGAGCTCTCATCGAAAAATTTAATTATTCGTTTTTCTCGCGCTCTGTTCGAAAATGAAACGGTAGAGAAATAGCGTAACGATGGTTCGATGAACCGTTTTGGAACCGCGCGACCGCTACGGTAGCAGGTTCGAATCCTGCCTCGGGCATGGATGTGTGTGATGTCCTTAGGTTATTTAGGTTTAAGTTGTTCTAAGTTCTAGGGGACTGATGACCTCAGAAGTTAAGTCCCGTAGTGCTCATAGCCATTTGAACCATTTGATGAACCCTGTGCCAGGCACTTAAGTTTGATTTGTAGAGTAACCATGTAAATGCAGATGTAGATCCAGGATACGAAGTAACACGAAATTATCTGTAATGCACAAACCGCCGGCCGGTGTGGCCACACGGTGAAAGACGCTTCAGTCTGGAACCGCGCGACCGCTACGGCCACAGGTTCGAATCCTGACTCGGGCATGGGTGTGTGTGATGTCCTTACGTTAGTTAGGTTTAAGTAGTTCTAAGTCTAGGGGACTGATGACCTAAGATGTTAAGTCCCATAGTGCCCAGAGTCATTTTTTTGCACACACCACACTAGCGCCAAAACGGAATTATCACCTGGTGTCATGGCACATCTGCACGTCATAAACCCTAATATTACAAGAAATTTTAACATTAAACACATAATCATTCGAGAAAATGCTTTTACTTGGAAAAATATTCAAAACACACCCATAAGCTGCCTTAAACACAAAAACACACTGTAACAAGACCGCATGAAAATCTACCTGCTTTCCCCCACAAACATTTATTGGTGAATGTGAAACAAAATACGCTGAAAAATCCCTGCTGAATACGTATCCCGCTACGTACGCCAAATTGTCAACGGTTATTAAGCACTGAACATTAGTTCTGATTTAGCATCACGTACTTCATATTGCATTTTATTCTACTTAATCTTACTGTTGGTCACGTCTTTGTACAGGAGGACTCGAAACTCTTCGGCACAAGATATGCTTTTGTGACTCCTATTAGCATCAACCCCTACCAAAAACAATTCTGTACAGGATACTTCAACACGTATGAAAGAATAAAATCGCTTCTACTGGTAGCTTTGCGGGACGGCATCACACAGCTTATAAGACGTTGAAAACGTGCTAACTACGATCAAATGTTTAGCACTAGTCACCTTTGCTTCACAAGCGGTCTCGCTTACGTATGAGGGACTGTACTTGTTCATGAGCATAATATGTGAACAGAATTTCTTCATTTCCTACAGCATCCGTCTCATTGGTATGTTCAGAAAAATGCAACATGGTCATAACATTGACGTCATCAGGAGCCACAACACAGTCATCGCCCGTAACAACAGATGCATCATTAGGGACACCGCGTACTACAAGTACTTCATTATCCTCCGTGACGTCATGAGCTGTACTCTAACATGGGTCCTTTACAACCTCACCTATAGCGACGCTAGTGGAATCAGATCGATCAACATCAGTAGCTGAAGGTGGATAATTGTGGACTCATCTAGCAGAGAAACAACATCATTAGTGTAACCTTACTTACAAGTTGGTAGTTTCACAGTTGTCGAGCTCATTCTGACAGTGCCGCTCTCTATTCGTTGCCTTAAAGAGATGAGCATTTCCTTCCTGGGTCGATGTACGTTTTCATTGTCACATTTTATGCTACTGAGCATTGCTAATATCTCCTGAACGGGATACAACAGTACCGACAGTTTCTTTGCACTACCTGACAATAAATTCCTGCTCGACAAGGAAGCAAAATATTCTGTCGTCTTTCTGTGCGCCAGTTCGACAGATCTGCTCACATCACTGCTCCCCTCCTGCGCAACATTGCAGAACGTTGCAGAACGTCTGGGCAGGCGACGCCTTCTCATCCCGCTGCAGCCAGCACAGCAGGTGGCGGTGGCTCAATGACTGTGGATCGACAACACATCTGACTGATGAGGTACCGTCCCCCAGGTGACACTTTATAAGACTGTAAACTCAACACTATAAACAAGTGTTGTTGCAGATACTAATGTGACATTTATGCCTCCAGGCATAAATTGGGCCACTCACCGACACTCTATGCTCACAACACGACCCCGGAGCCTCAGATTATAAAACTGATATCAGAAGTAGGGTCACCTCAGGACTCTGATGGCAGTGAAACTACGTGTACAGCATCGGCCACTGTCTAGCAGCACCAGCGCAATGCGGTGCGCTGAGTGAAGTTTTTCTTTGTTGATAGTCTTTTCAGTGTATGTCTATATCAGTCTTGGCCATGAAAAATCACAGAGACGTCAATAGTGCCCTTATGGTGTCAGTTTTAAAACCACCATAACCTATGGATTTGTCGTTATTTAGCGGGAGTGTTAGGGGGACTTACTTAAGACCAGTTCTGTGTATATTTTGTAACCTGTCACGGCGTGAGTTGCAAATTACCAAGGCTGTGCCATTCACATGTCTACTTGTAGGTGATTTGGGTATTGATACAGAATTGTTCTGAGTCCCACTGGGCGGCGATACAGATAAAGGGTCAGTGTATAAATATTGTTTGTGTGCTGGAGATGAAGTTTCTTTATTTTGACTTGTTGTTGTATTCGGCAGTGGTAAATTACACAAAATGTCAGACACGTGTTCTGCTACCATGAGTGAGACTGTTGCCGCATTGATGGAGCAGGTACAGGTATTGCCAGTGCTGAATTCCGAGCAACAGCAGGAAAAAGGGGAGCTACGTAGGCTGGCAGAAGTCTTACAAGCCAGTCAGGGTCTGAGGAAGCAAAGGCCTCCATTCCTTCTCTCGATCCATCGGCAGCTACCACTGTACCACCTTTCTCTGGCAAGCCAACAGAGAACGTGACTGCGTTCATTGACAATGTTGTGCCCATTACCACAAAGAGTGGTCGGTCAGACGAAATTACTCTTCATGTAGCTAAATTACTATTGACAAGCAAAGTAAAGATGTAAGAGTTATACCAAGAAAGCATTAATAAGGCAGCAACATTCCAGCAGTTAGCTGGTGATTAACGGCAACTTTGCCAGAAGCAAAATAGCACAGGGAAAAACTGAATGCCTTAACGCAGGTAAAGGAGGCATGAGTGGAAACTTTTTCAGATGGGATCCAGAGGATCAATGCGCAGACATACCAGTTGATACAAAACACAGAAGCAGAAGTCTCGCCGCATGAAGCCGAGAGTAGGGCTTTCGATGTTTTTCAGCATGGTTTCCCCGCTGAGATGTCAGTTTGCGTAAGGATGAAAAATCTTGCGGATTTAGCTGTGGCTCCTAGGGTTATGCCGCAATTCGAGGAGATCGACATTGCTACAAGAATACGTATGGACCACTGTGTTTCTTCTGCAGAAGTAGAGCATTATAGATATGAATATAAAGGTCACGTATGAAAGCAGTGTCAGCAACCTGAATGCAGGAAGTGTGGTTAGTTTCCACACTGAGCACAGGATAGTGGGAAGCGTAGGCAGAGAATAAATGTTAACAGAAGCAGTCATTAAATGCAAACGACAATGCTCCAACTGTCAGAAGGCATTGCACAAATAAATGCACAGACGGAATGTGAGTGTCCAGGAGCATAAATTTTTTGTGAATACAAGCGTGCACGGATCAGTCGCTAGTCTGGACCGTATAGACAGGAGACTGGACCCCCACATTACAAACTGCGTAGAATGGGTGATAACGTTGAGTCATTGGTTGCGAAGTTATCCAGTTTCAGTATCGTGACTATGGATTTTTATGAGCATATGGACGTGTTACCACATGTGAATGAAGGGTATTCAATAATTATTAGGCCAGGTTTTCTCGAGAAACACAATGATGATGTTGATCTTTCGCAGCATATAGAAGAACTCAGTATGACTTGCTTTCCATTGAGAGATGCAGACACAAACACGGCAGTGGCATGATGCACAAACCTCATGAACGTACTCCCTAGTAAACTGTGAATATGAACGCTAATGGTTGGTTTGTACGATAAAATTCCATCAGGTATTTGGAAGTTAGTATAGGTTTCCGATGATACCAATTTACCATGTGAAGCAATTTATTTGGTAGAGCCACCCAGTGAAAATGCAGAACTAAACAAAATGCACTGTTTCATGAGCGGATACATAGCATAAATAATATTAATGGTGAATATATGGTTCCTATAAGCTTGGTTAACTTCAACACGGATATGGTTAGTCTTCCAAAGGGCTTAATGATTGCGCAATTAGAGGTATCGAATGAAGAAGATACTGATAGGTCATGTGATGGCCAGGGCCGTAAGCAGACTGTCAGTGCAGCATCATTACATGAATAAGTCCCCACTTGCAAGCCAGTGACTGGCAGGCAGTGGAAGCTTTGCTACTACAGTTTACGAATTTATTTAACATGGAGGGTTCTTCACCAGCAACAATGGTTACCCAGCACTGTTTACATACTGGTAATGTGCACCAGTTTACAGAAAACTGTATCGTATAGCGAAGCATCTACAACCCATAATGGAGGAGTTCATAGATCAGCCGTTAGCAGAAGGAATCATAGGGTATAGTGATAGCCCATAGGGTACCAATATTGTTATTATGCCGAAAAAGTCATCAGATGGTATTAAGAAGTGTGAGTTCTGTTGTGATTACCACTACTTGAATATTAAAACCATGACAGATCCGTATCCTACCCCCAGTATCACGGAGACGTTTGACAATTTAGAACAGTGCCAGTATTTTACAGAAATGGATATAAGAAGCTCGTATCACCAGCTAGAGGTAATCCCAGAAGGAAGACCGAACACGAATTTCAATGTCCCATGGGGACAGTACAGCTATAAAAGTACGGCATTCAGGCTGAAAAACACACCAGCCACGTTCCAGATATTATTAGTTGCGGTATGATGTGGTTTAACACCAAAAAAGCTTATGTGGTATATTTGGACAACATCATTGTATTCTCAAAGGATATGCACAGAGCAAGTAAAATGCTTGGGAGATGTGTTCAGCGGGCAATGGCTTGCCCGTCTAGCGTTTAGAATAGACATGTGTCATTTTGCGCAAACATGGGCAAACAAACTTAGCATGGGATTAACAGAAAAGGTGTTCAAACTGATCCTCACCTAACAGATTTGATCTGAAACTTAGCAAACATACACACCACAAAACAACTAGTAACTCCTGGATTTATGAAATTATTAGCACGAATGTGTACAGAGGTAGGGCTTGAAATTCGAGTGAGCAACAGAATGTCAAACAGCATTCGAAGCACGGAAAACAGTGTTAGTGACTGATCTGGTACTGATCTTCTATCATTTTGAGAGAGAATTAATCCTCTCGTGTGACACCAGCAATGACATGGCTGGTTGTACTTTGGGTCAAGATTTCGATAGGCAAGAACATCCAGTAGGGTAATACAGCTTTCTCCAATGTGTAGGTGAATACCAGGAATTGAGGCTATCAGATGGCAACCTAAGAGCGTAGCTGACGCAGACCACTGTCATTTCGCTATGAGCGTTACTTTGTAGGAAAAGTGGGGGGATGGATGCAGGAGGGAGACTACAGTGTTTTTAATGGCGAATAATGATAGTATCCAGGAACCGTATAACACGATTAGTCAAGTGAAAACGAAGGCAGACACAATCAAAGTCACAGTAGTGTGGCATAACAGGCAATTTAGAGCAAGGCGTTCTAATTAACGCCAAAGTGGTATATGAGTGAATCGTGAAATTGGCCCAGTACACACAGGATAAAATGAAAATTGACAGTGATTTAAAGGAAATACAAAAACGACAGCGCTTACTGGTGAGTAAACTAGCAGTAGCCACCCTATTACAAGCATTAGATGACAGACTCAATGGCGCAAGAATTGGAGTAGGGTTTTTACCATGTTTACCACGTGGTAAACATAAAATTGAGTGTGGTTTTACTGCCACCGCAACAATTCTTTACAGGATTGCGATTGACAGGAAAATAATTTCCTACATAGCTACCTCCGGCCGCTGTGGCCGAGCGGTTCTAGGCCCTTCAGTCCGGAACTGCGCTGCTGTACGGTAGCAGGTCCGAATCCTGCCTCAGCCATGGATGTGTGTGATGTACTTAGGTTAGTTAGGTTTACGTAGTTCTAAGTTCCAGGGGACTGATGATCTCAGAGGTCAAGTCCCATAGTGCTCAGAACCGTTTGAACCATTTTTAAGGAGCTACCACAATTGACAGAAGTGTCCAGAAAAAAACTTAGCTGTGTTTTACACCACATCAACCGTGATAGGGTTTGGTGCACAGTATCGATTTTATACGATTCACTTTTATCCGCTAAGAAGGGGAACTGTGGACAAATAGTAAAAATGAAGACGCGAGAGGTGTTAATAATTTCTGAGCATGGAGAAGCTCGCTCTCTAATGTCACTAAGGGACCTACACATGTGTTTCAAGGAAAATATCACCATTCATACAGCTAGAGAAATGCAGCCTGTCAAGTGCAACTTCTAATTCTAAAAGCAGAGGCAGCGGAAAGTCAGAAAAAGATATTGGCACCACAGCCTCATTTCTGAAGCTAGGACCAGGTTGGATATATTCCGTTTTTGCACCAGAAACTGTGATCGTGAATTGCTATAAGAATGGAAAGTTTCATGACATGGTAAACTTCGGGTTACATAGTAATAGTATTTATTGAATGATACAATTTGTGAGATAGCTGGGACGAACTTCCGCCTTCCAGCTGTACTGATAGATACGACCGTACTCCAGCTAACACACTCTGCATCGTAATGGTTCTAGAAACCACTGGGAGTAGTGCCAACGCAAAATGTAGCCTACCGCAACAACAACCTGAATCCTGACAGCGTACACTCTTTAGACATACTAATAGCATCTCAGCAGGGCAAATTTTCCATGGCGCAGATGTGGCAAATTATTGAAAAATATCAAGAGAATCGACGACGAAATGTGGCGACCGTAAGCTTTACGAGCACTAATCGTTACGTGTTTGTGACAGTAATTTGTGTACTTTACTTTTGCCTCAGACGTAAAAGTATCCATTCTCTAGACCTACCGTCACATCAGATACGTTTTGTGTGGTTAACTTACGCAGCTCAAGAAACTTACACTAAGAAAACAATAAAACTAGTATAACTTTTAAAAATGAAAATGAGATATAATGTACCATAACTATAAAAACGGGTTCGGCAAACAGAATCTCAATAATAATGATATAGAATTAGTTAACAAATAGACAGTCCATGTAAGTAAGCTCTCACGAGTAAAGAAGTCCCTTTCTATGAAGCAGGCGAGGAGTGTTGTCCAACAGAATAATTTTATTGTACGTACTTCATTTTTTTAAAAGCAAAGTTCTACCACACGAGCTCAGAACAGAGAAGGCTAGCTCTGGTCCAGTGTGCCAATCGGAATGTCAAATAGATGTACTGCCGATGTAACAGACGTCAGGGCATGAGTGAAGCATTGTCACACAACCTCCGATCAAGGAAAGCAGAAATGCAAACGTAGCAGTGCTACATAGCAAGGCGCTGTGAAGTAACACTACTTAACTACAGCGCCAGAACGTCGCAGCAAAATGAAATGCAGACAGAAAGACCCGAGTTAGGTGACACAGAATAATTACTGAGTTGACACAGCGAGGCAAGGAGCACTGGCGGGATTGATAAATGAGAACAAATCCGTTAATATACCCAGAGCCACCTCGTAATACGCACATCCTCGGCCCTTTAAATAACGATGCGTTCGGAGCTCAAATAAACACTCATCCGTGCTGCCATTCTGTCTGGTTTGCTAGAACAAAAGGGAATAACAGGCTCTTGAGTTTCAGTACAATGAAAAGGTGATCTGTGCTAGTCTGCCTGCTACCTGCTTGCTGGCTTCAACACCAAAATGCTGCCACCTTCATGGATACCACAGCGGTGGTCTGCTATTGCTGACTACTGGGCCATTGTGGATAATGAGAAGAAAGTTGAGCGATCAGCTCACCTCCAATACGGGTCATCGTGAATGGTCTACAGGCCGTTGTCTCCATACCGCACAGGTGTGAAAATCTGCTGCAATCTTGGCTGATCCATGGTGGATGATCAGGGCCAAGTCTTCATGACAGCTGACATCCTGGACCACAGTGGGCTGTTCTCACCTACGCGTATGACAGACTGTTTACGAGAATGCTGAGGCGACAGCTGCCCTGCATTTCAGAACGTCTGTGCAAGCAACACTCTCTCATTCTGAAACGTCCCCTTAGAAAAATTATTATGTAAGTAGGCTGTTTAGGTTTTCTTATTGGTAACGCCACGTAGCGCTCTGTATGAAAATCACTGGCTGTGCTGTGTGCAGTCTGTGATTTTCATACAGAGTGCTACGTGGCGTTACCAATAAGAAAACCTAAACAGCCTACTTACAATCCGCCACTGCCGCTGCGCACTTGCGTCCGGCTGCCGACCACCGCCCTGAAGACTCTTTATGATCCTGTGAACTCAACACGATAAATAAATGTTATCGCAGGTACCACTGTGTTACTGTGATGCTTCCAGGCATAAACTGGACCACTCACCCGCCCTTTGTGCCTAACAATACTTTCAATGTCAGGCAAATCTATAAATAACCTACGCACAGGCTGTAGAATACTAGGCTCAAAATTCAAAGAAGGGAACACCAGTCACATAATGGTACAAAGAAAGTGATACCACACAAAATAAAGAACACCTCAAAAAATAAAAGAAATCAAATACCCTTCATCTCGACGCCATAGGTTAGGCATCTTGCAGTCTGACGATATTTGGGTGAATACCTTACAAGTAGACTAAATTTTGTTGCAGACTTTGCGGCGACGCAGTGAGTTGAAAAGTACCACTCACCTGGTGTTCAATCTCTTCTCACGTGCATACCTCCCTGAAGTTACTCGAAAGCAATTCTCAGCTGGAAATAGCTATAGAAAACACAGCTATATACACCACAACCTCAAGTCGGACTAAAATTGTTTTCGCAGTGGAAGGAATAGTTAAAAGAAAGTGTTTGTGTGCATAATATTTCACTCCATTGCGGTAAGCTTCCATACACCAGGCACTACCAAGCCTTACTCTAAATTGTACGTAGTCTGAAAAGTTCTCACGCAGATCTCATTAATAATCGTGCCCAATTTATGATAATTATGAAATATCCTTCACCGAGAGCTTACTAGGTGATTGTGTCTTTTAGAATTGCTCGCTGAAATGTTGTTAATATCAGTCTCCCGTAACAGGATGTTCACGTTCACGAGCAAGCAACATGCCACGCGGTATTTAGATATTTTAAAAGTCACTAAAGGTTCCCAATTTTTAAATATACCTCCCCTCCAACTTTATGGCGCTTCCCAAACATTTTGGTACCGAAATATCACAATATCTATAATTTTCAGTGGAGCACATATCAATAGGTCTGATCACTATAAGATCCAAACCCCAACTCTACTCTCTCTACACAAAAGAAGTTCGTAGTTCCCAAAAACTGGCGAATATGCTAATTTTTGATTGGCAGAGAAACATCACAGCCAATCGGAAAGCAGCATCCAACCCGTTAAATCCCAAACATATACGCAGAACCGATCAAAATTCGTTACTGAATCAGAACAGTAAATTACCATAAATAAATTTGGAAAACACACAAATATAAACTTAATTCCCTCTTTAAAAAACTGTTTCACCGAAATCTTAATCCCATTTCCTCAGTACCATAAACCGACAAAATACTTTATTATAAATTCTCCGGAATGAATGAAAAACACATGGCAATCTCGGACACGTGACCTGATACTTCAATTTATAGTATAAGGGCTTTACATAAAACTGTATTTCACATTCGAACCTGATTTCACTCTCATGACGAAACACGATAATTGTAATAATTAATAAAAAAATGGAAAATTAAGCAAACAAAGCCGGAAATAAAATTAACAGGTTTTTGACTGCAGCTCCAACAGTGTCCGTCAGCTAGTGATCTGAATGAGATTTTCACTCAGCAGAGGAGTATGCGCTGATATGAAACTTCCTGGCAGATTAAAAGTGTGTGCCGAGCCGAGACTCGAACACGGGGCCTTTTCCCTTCACGGTTGGTTGGTTGGTTGTTTGTGGGAAGAGACCAAACAGCGAGGTCATCGGTCTCATCGGATTAGGGAAGGAAGTCGACCGTGCCCTTTCAAAGGAACCATCCCGGCATTTGCCTGGAGCGATTTCGGAAAATCACGGAAAACCTAAATCAGGATGGCCGGACGCGGGATTGAACCGTCGTCCTCCCGAATGCGAGTCCACTGTGCTAACCACTTCGCCACCTCGTTCGGTTGCCTTTCAGGGGCAAGTGCTCTACCAACTGAGCTCCCCAAGCACGACTAACGACCCGTCCTCATAGTTTCAATTCTGCCAGTACCTCGTCTCTTACCTTCCAAATTTCACAGACGCTCTTCTGCAAACCTAGTAGACCTAGCTTTCCTCGAAGAAAGGATATTACCGGCCGGAGTGGCCGAGCGGTTCTAGGGGCTACAGTCTGGAACAGCGCGACCGCTACGGTCGCAGGTTCGAATCCTGCTTCGGGCATGGATGTTTGTGATGTCCTTAGGTTAGTTAGGTTTAAGTAGTTCTAAGTTCTAGGGGACTGATGACCACAGAAGTTAAGTCCCATAGTGCTCATAGCCATTCTTAGAAAGGATATTGCGGAGACATGGCTTAGCCAGTGCCTAGAGGATGTTTTTAGAATGAGATTTTCACTCTACGCTGTCGATAAGCCATGTCTCCGTAATATCCTTTCCTTTCTTCCACAAGTGCTAGTTGTGCTAAGTTTGCAGAAGAGCTTCTGTGAAGATAGGAGACGAGGTACTGGCACAACTGAAGCGGTGAATGCAGTTCGAATCTCGACCTGGCACACAGTTTTAATCTGCCAGGAAGTTTAATATGAGCGCACATTCCGCTGCTGAGTGAAAATCTCATTCTGGAAAAGTACCCTAGGCTGTGGCTAAGCCAGGTCTCCGCAATATCCTTTATTCCAGGTGTGCTAGTTCTGCTAGGTTTGCATAAGAGCATCTGTGAAGTTTGGTATGTAGGAGAAGAGGCAGTGGCACAATTGAAGCTGTGAGAACGGGTCGTGAGTCGTTCTTGGGGAGCTCAGTTGGACAGTCGGCGTTCGGTCGTAGTCGCGTGCGGACCGGCTCCGCGCGCCGGATAGCGCATCGCTGTTGTTTACTCCCGCGTCGCGGTATGTCGTGTATTGTAGCGTCAATCACTACTGCATCTCATGGCGCAGTGTACTTAAAGCAACATTCCAAGCCTAACTTGCACGAACACGCGCTTATAAAATTGAACAAATCATTCGCGAAGAGCTACGTCTGAACTCCCAGGAAGTTATAGGTATTCACTTCTCTATCACAGGCAGGATCGTCTATATTAAAATGACGACGGAGGAAGCATGTGATGATGTATTTCGACAACACACACACGGACTCAAGTTCAAGCATGCTGACGGGCATATTGGAGAGGTAACGGTAGATCACGCTGGTTTCGGTCTTCGTACAATTTGGGTCTTTGTACTCCCTTTCGTAGTGCCACAAGACGTGGCCGTCGAAGCTTTCCGACCCTACTGCAATGTTGTGGGGCACATCGTGGAAAAATGACAGACTTTCACAGTATACCACTTGTTGAATGGTGTCCGTCAAACCAAAATCAAACTCTGCAAACATATACCACCCCATCAGCTGATAGGTGAGTGCGAGCCTTCGTTATGTATGATGGCCAGCCGCGGACGTGTGCCGGTTGCGGACAAGAGGGCCTTGTTCGGTCAGAATGTCTCCACCGACGTATGCTTCAGGTTCCGACCAGTGACTCAGCTCCCAACGCGACGGTCAATTTCATTACCAGACAGCTACACCACAGCCATATGCAGCACCGATGTGTCACTTCAGGAAGCGCCTGTTCACCCCAGGCACTCAAATGGTCAAATGTGTGTGAAACCTTATGGGACTTAACTGCTAAGGTCATCAGTCCCTAAGCTTACACACTGCTTAATCTAAATTATTCTTAAGACAAACACACACAACCATGCCCGAGGGAGGGCTCGAACCTCCGCAGGGACCAGCCGCACAGTTTATGACTGCAGCGCCTAGACCGCTCGCCTAATCCCGCGCGGCCCCCGAGGCACTCGCCTTTGGAAATGACGGTGCTGCCACGGCCTCATCGGCACCATCTCCTCCGACGGCTACGAGATCACCACCTCTCCAGAGCTCGATGACCAACCCGCCCGCTGCTACGGACATACAAGCGAGTGCGATGCTTATCTCTGCTTTTCTTCAGGCGGGCGCGATCTCGCTCATTGAACGTCCACATTCTGATACAGAATAGCACCTTCGAAAGCAGCGGTCGCCCCGTAAGCGGAAGAAGAGAAGTCGAACGACATCCGACGACACACTTTTTCATGTCCGCGCGGGATGAGCCGAGCGGACTTAGGCGCTGCAGTCATAAACTGTGCGGCTGGTCCCGGCGGAGTTTCGAGTCCTCCTTCGAGCATGGGTGTGTGTATTTGTCCTTAGGATAATTTATGTTAAGTAGTGTATAAGCTTAGGGACATGATCTTAGCAGTTAAGTCCCATAAGAATTCACACACATTGAACATTTGAGCTTCTTCATGTGGCATCTCAGGCAGTGGAGTGGACACAAGACAGTGATCTACCTTCGAGCGCCCTAACGACAGGAGTGGCCGCTCCTGATGTCCCATTTGAGGAATAATTCCACCCGACATCTATGGACGTCGTGGAGGGAAAGTCCCTGGACCCCGCTACAGCACCGTCACCTCAACTCCACCTCAATGAGTGCGACAGTTGCTTGCACCTGTTGCATTGTCCTGAGCTGATGATGTCGACGATGGAGCAGATCGAGATGGTGGCCCTCCCGTCAGTCATTGCCCGTTGGAGGTGCCTGGCCCACTTTCCACCCAATGAATGCGGCGGACATCTCTGCCGTACATCTCTGCCGGACATCTCTGCCGGACATCTCTGCCAATAGCGGGGCACGCCAACAACGCTACCGCATCGCGACGATGAATCTGGCTACCATTCGGGCTTCCCACAAACTGGCAATGTTTCGAGAGACTATTTATGCTGCTAAAGTCGACATTGCCATCCTCCAAGAAGTGATCGTCGCTGATTTCTACGCCCCCACTGACTATAGGGCACACATCTCTCATGATTCTGACAACGGTAGCGGAGTCGCCATCCTCCTCCGTTCTGGACTCCCTGCTGAAGATGTAGTGTACCTTCCTAACGCTTTTCGGACTCCACATCCTCAATGTATATGTGCCGTCTGGCTCCAGTCGACGTCGTGCCCGACACTACTTCTTTGCTGACGAGGTAACGCCGCTTTTCGAGGGTCCTCTGAATGAAATGGTCCTCGGCGGCGATTTCAAGTCCACACAAGGGCCTGATCACCAACTTCCACATCATTCCGCATGTGTGGCCCTCTCTGTCATCATCGACAGACGTCAGCTTGTTGACACATGGACAAACGTTCATGGCACCTGGTCAAGTTTCATATAGTATACGGCGCAATCGTCCAGTAGCCTCGACCGGATATACCTCACACGTTCACTAGCTGCCTGCAGTCGACATGCCCAAGTATGACCTCTGGCTTTCTTTGACTACGACGCCTACACCTGCGATGTCGTCCTCGCCTGCCAACAGGTATGGCACAGCCGCGGCCTGTGGAAGTTAAAATTTTCCTACCTGACTGTCCCCGATTGCCGACGGATCGTTGAGGATGCGTGGGCCCCTACTGTCGACGTCGCCCAACATACTCATCCACCTTATCCTGGTGGCTATCCTGCGCGAAACCATCTCTACGTGGGGCACTGATGGGATACGGCAAAAACTTAAAAACTTGGTAAGCGAGTACCACGGACTTTTATTACGCGGTGCTTCGTGACTGCACTTCAATAATATTCTCTCGTGTCCGTCAGGCGGTAGTGCATCGTGCTAAAGCGCAGACCACTCCACTCATGCGACGACACTTGCAAGGGGCCCTTGTCAGATTCTGCACCCGTGGCCATATGCCTCACGAAACGCCATCGATGTACCACCTCCTTACAGAACGCCGACGTCTTCGTCAAGCTCTCATCCATGACCTCGCTGATGTGGAAGGACGACGATACACTACGCAATGCGCCATTGGTTATGCTTTCTGTTCTTATTTCCGCCGGCAGTAAGCTGCCGTCCCACATCCCTCGACCCTAATAGAGGAGGTAGCAGCACTGACTGTCAACACCATGTCAGAGGATGTGGCTCAAGAACTTCAGGAACAAGTGACCTTCGATGAAGTCCTAGATGCCATCAAGGTGGGAGCTGCCAACAAGTCCCCTACACCTGACGGCCTCCCCCTCGAATTTTACAAGTGTTTTATCTATCTTTTGATACCAACTGGGACGTCCATCTGTCACGAACTGATGTCACCCACAACGACGATCCCAGCCACCTTCCTTGATGGGGTCATCATCCTGGTTCCTAAACCACATGGGCCATCACGCACCTGTTATTACCAGCCCATCACTTTGCTCAACAGTGACATGAAAATTTTTACCCGTTTGTTCGCCTCACAACTCAAGAAGACAGCAAGGTACGTCACCTGCCTTGATCAGAGTTCGCTGGGCGGTGACAACAACATCCATACGACCCTTTGCCGTTACAGGGACATGATCGCGCTCTCGCGGTCGCAACATTTACCTGGCGCATTTAGCATCGCTTGACATCAGTCCGGCATTCGACCATGTCAACCATACCTTTCTGAAATCGGTCGTCCAACACATGGCCGTGCGGGATTAGCCTAGTGGTCTAGGCGCTGCAATCATTGACTGTGCGGCTGGTGCCGGCGGAGGTTCGAGTCCTCCCTCGGGCATGGATGAGTGTGTTTGTCCTTAGGATAATTTAGGTTAAGTAGTGTGTAAGCTTAGGGACTGATGAGCTTAGCAGTTAAGTTCCATAAGATTTCACACACATACATTCAACACATGGGACTTCCGGCTCGTATAGTAACAGTAGTAATGCGACTCTTGAGCGGCGCGACTTCAAGAATACGCTGTAATAGTCGCCTCACCGCGCCTCTAGCGATCGAGCGCTCTGTCCAACAGGGTTGCCCGTTTTCCACGATATTGTATACTTTGGCTTAATAGCCTCTACTCCAGGGGCTTCGCCAACGATTGGTGGGCCTGACATTGCATGGGCACCGCTTCTGTTGTACAGCCTATGCTGACGATCTAGTTCTTTACCTCCACAATGAAGACGATGTTCGCGCGGCTCTGACATGGGTGGTGACGTATGGGGAGGCATAGGGGCATTTCTCTTAACATATACAAATCGAAGGGTCTGTTCATTGGTGAGGGTCTACCTGAGCGATATGTCGCTCTTCTAAGTGTGGCCACCAGTATCCGTTGTTTGGGCATTGATTTTATGAATGACATCCGTCGTTCAGTGGCGACCAACAGTAGATGTCTCCTTCAAACGATCAGGGCTGGCTTTGTAGACCACCGGCTTAGATACCTCGACAGTGCACAGCGAGCGCTGTACGTGAATGTTTACCACGCCTCACGCATCCTCCATGTGGCACAAGTGTTCCCGGTCCCGTTACCCTCGCACGTCGTATTTTGATGGCGATGGGATCCTTTGTCTCTGCCCGGATGGTATTTAAAGTTCAGTATTCTTCCCTTACCCTCCTACGGGAGGGTGGTGGAGTGGGTTTGTTTCACGTGCTAGATATAGTTATGGCAATTTTTGTCAGCTCTCAACTAAAAGTCTGGTGTCGCAGCTCGACGAGCCTGACCAGGCTGCTTTTTGTGGTGTCACCGCCAGACACCACACTTGCTAGGTGGTTGCCTTTAAATCGGCCGCGGTCCGGTAGTATACGTTGGACCCACGTGTCGCCACTATCAGTGATTGCAGACCGAGCGCCGCCACACGGCAGGCCTAGAGAGACTTCCTAGCACTCGCCCCAGTTGTACAGCCGACTTTGCTAGCGATGGTTCACTGACAAATTACGCTCTTATTTGCCGAGACGAAAGTTAGCATAGCCTTCAGCTACGTTATTTGCTAGGACCTAGAAAGGCGCCAGTATCCGTACTATTGATACTGTGATTCATGTACCATAAAGAGCGACGTTCTCCGTTAATGGATTAAAGTTAAGTATTCCACCAGCTACGTCCGTTTTTCTCAATTTTAATTCCCTTGTCATGTTGCAGACCTCACGCCATCCTGCGTGAGCTGAGACGCGTGCATTTCGGCCTCCTTTAGAAAAACACGGTTGGCTCTCCTTCCAACCACAACATTGGCGATGAGGCCATACCGCGTTTGTATCGATATTGCCCTGATTTACTTGTGTAATGGCTTCGCCACAATCTCCAGATGTACTGTCCGAATCTTATCGCTTACAGAATCAGCAGACGCAGGCCTTACTAGATGCCCTTGGACAGCTCGTCCAGGGTCAATGTGCGATGCAAAAAGATGCGACAGCAGCCGCTTCACCGCTAACATAGCCACAACACGCTGTTGCACCAACCTTTCGACCTTTTGATGCTGCACTGGAAAGCTGGACGGAGTGGTCACACCAATTTGGATTCCATCTCGCCGCCTACAGAATTCAAGGTAACGAGCGGCAGCCTCTTCTCCCTTCCTCCGTCGGGGTACAAACGTACCGTGTGATAGTCAAATTATTTCCCCGACGCTACGTAGCAACTGTGTCCTACGAAGAAATTTTGTCTGCATTGGATGCATATTTCAAAGAATCAGTCAATGTAGTTGCAAAAAGGTATACCTTCTTCCGTACAAAACGTACGGCAGGTCAGACTAATCGGGAGTGGGTTGCAACCTTGCAAGGCCTTACTAGGGATTGTGCTTTTGAGTGTCAATGTGGACTCCCTTATTCAGATACTATGGTACGTGATGCAATTGCACAGAACGTTTCTGATGTTCGTATAAAGGAACAAATTTTGAACCTAGTAAATCCCTCCCTTCAACAAGTGATGGACATATTGGATAGGCAGGACACACTTGACTTTGCTCAGGAATCATTTGAAACTTCGCCAGCAGTGTGTCAAGTTTACCGGCCCGCCGGGCGAGCTGCACGGAGCAGTAAACAGCCCTCCCGCCCGGCCGCGCCGTTGACGCCAGGCTCTCAGCCACTTGTGCCACGCAGTCAAGCTAATGCAGTTATCAAATCATGCCCGCGATGTGCTACTAAACATTCGCGTGAGAATTGCCCGTCACGCCAAGCTATTTGCTTTTATTGTAATAAAAAATGACATGTTCAGAGTGTTTGCCAGAAAAAAGCTCAGATTGGAAGCTCAAAACCGTTCCAGGCCCTTTGCTTCGCACCGGAATCGGAATGGAACCAAGGATACTCAGGCTCGCGAAACTTCGCCCATGGAAATTCATGTAGTTGATTCCACTCCGCCCATTGCCACTCTCTCTAACAGTGAATGTGTTCGTCCCAAAAATAGTGTGCGTCGACATCGCCGGAACTCCCGTCAAGTCGCAAGTGATAATGTACCAGTGTCAGTTCACGTTGCACGAGACAGTCGCTCTTGTCGTCAGCAGGACAATAAACTTTTTGTGGACTTGGACATTAACGGCAAAGTGATACCATTCCAGCTCGATACCGGAGCTGCAGTTTCACTGATCAACCAAGACACGTACAAAGAGTTTTGCACACCTCCGTTGCGTGCCGCAAATGTTAAGGACAAAAGGTCCCTGTGTTAGGACAGTGCAGCCTTCTTGCAACATACAAAGTACAAACAAAACTTGTGTCATTTTACGTGCTTCGTTCTTCTTCTGCAGTGAACTTGTCTGGTTTCGATTTATTTCGGTTGTTTAACTTGTCTATAGTAAATCAGGTCCCATCAGTGAACCAGACTGTGACTTCAGATAGTGTTTCTCGTCAATGTGAAGAATTTGCAGACATTTTTGCACCGGGCCTCGGTTGCGCTAAGAACTATAAAGCACATTTGGAACTGAAAGTAAACGCGCAACCGAAATTTTTCAGAGCGCGCAATGTTCCCAACGCATTGCGTAATGAGGTCGCAAAAACGATACACGATTAGGAATCACAAGGTGTAATTGAACGTGTGCAGGCTTCTCTCTGGGCATCACCCTTAGTAATTTTGCCAAAACCTTTCGGAAAATTGAAACTTTGTGTGGACTTCAAGGCAACAGTGAATCCTCAACTAGTGATTGCAACATTTCCTTTACCCCGCCCGGAAGTTCTTTTTGACAAACTGTGTCCGGGTAAATATTTTTCGAAGTTGGACCTAGCAGATGCGTACTTGCAAATACCGGTGGACGAAGAATCGCAACGCGTTTTGGTGGTTAACACGCATCTTGGTTTGTATCGATTCAAACGACTGCCATTCGGGTGTGCATCCGCCCCTGCATTGTTTCAGCAACATCTACAAACTGTTTGTGCGTCGGTCCCTACTGCAGCTAATTATCTGGACGATATTGTGATCTCTGGAAAGACGGAAGAAGAACATTTGGCCAATCTCAGAACATTATTTAAGGTCTTGCAACTAAATGGTCTTCGCTTGCGGAAGGACAAATGTGTGTTTTTTGCTCGGGACTTGCCATATTTGGGACATGTAATCAATGCCCAAGGCATACATCCCAGTCCCACGCACCTTCGTGCCATAGAAGACTTGCCTTCGTCGCAGAATTTCAAGCAGCTACAGAGTGTGCTGGGAAATATTACGTATTACAATAAATATGTGCCGCATGCCACTTCCATTTCAGCTCCGCTTCATCGCTTACGCCGTAAGGGTGTTCCGTTCGTCTGGACGACGGAATGCGAACGCGCCTTTCGCCAGTTGAAATCGGCGTTGCTTTCCAATACTTGCCTTACGCCATTCGATCCCCAGAAGCCCCTCTTGTTGATGGTGGATGCATCGGATTTCGGGATCGGTGCTGTGCTTGTGCACAAAGATGGATCGCATGATCGCCGTATTGCCTTTGCGTCCGAATTGCTCTCGTCTGCGCAAAGAAATTATTCACAGATCGAGAAAGAAGCATTGGCTCTCGTATTTGGTGTTACAAAGTTTCATGATTTCTTGTATGGTCGTCACTTTACCTTAGTCACAGACCACAAACCTTTGACATCGCTTTTTCATCCGACCAAGCCTGTACCTCCACGTACAGCGCAGAAATTCATTCGCTGGTCTATTTTCTTCTCGCAGTACCGGTACGATATCTTGTATCGGTCCACTGCTAAGCACGGAAACGCCGATGCGTTGTCCCGCTTGCCTGTTGCTCAGGATAGGGCATTCGATTCCTCCGAAATTGCTTGCATGTTCATTGATGCGGAAACCGATGACGTGGTCGATTTTCGTCGTGCAGCTACAGCCACAGCTGCAGACTCTGCCCTGGCTCCAGTTCTGCGTTTTGTTGCTACGCAATGGCCCTTATCAAAGTCACGGATCGGGGACCCGTTGGTTCGCCGTTTTTTTGCTCACAAGGAGAGACTTTTTGTACGACGTGGTGTTTTTCTGTTGCGTTCTGATAATGATCAGTCCAGGGTCGTGGTACCACGTTCGTTACAGTCCTCTGTCTTACAGCTTCTCCAGAAAGGAAATTGGGGTATAGTGAGAACGAAACAACTTGCTTGTTAGCACGGTGCTTGGTTCGGAATCGAAGCCGTGATTACGAATATGTGCCCTTTTTGCATGGTGTGTGCTGAACAACAATCAGCACCACCGCGGAAATACTTTGCATGGCCAAAAGCCACTTCCCCTTGGCAACGCTTACACATCGATTTTGCTGGTCCATTCTGGAATGCTCGATGGTTGGTTGTGGTAGACTCATTCAGTAATTTTCCTTTTGTTGTCCGGATGTCTTCCACGACGTCATCTGCCACCATACAAGCGTTATCCGCTATCTTTTGCATTGCAGGTCTTCCACAGACTATTGTTTCCGACAATGACCCACAATTCATGTCCGCAGAATTTCAATCATTCTGAAAGGCCAATGGTATTCAACATCTGACGTCCGCGCCGTTTTCGCCACAGTCAAACGGTGCCACTGAACGATTGGTCAGGACTTTCAAGTCACAGATGTTTAAGGAGTCGCATTCTCGGGAGGACCCGTTACTGCTCTTTTTGTCCTCGTATCGCTCTCATCCCCGAGATGGTCGCTCGCCGGCTGAGTTGCTCCACGGTCTCCCTCATCGAACCTTGATGTCTTTGCTGCATCCGCCGCATCAGGTTCCTGTGCCGCGGCAGACACCTGCTTTTGCTCCAGGAGACGTTGTCTATTATCGCCACTATCGCGGTTCACGGCGTTGGCTCGAAGGGGGCATTCTTCGCTGCGTCGGACTCGCTATGTATCTGGTTTTGGGGGCCTCTGGTGAGGTGCGTCGGCATCTCAATCAGCTGCGCCTCTGTCGTCGCACGGGATCTGCCGCTCCCCGTCTGCTTTCAGCGACGGTGCCGTCCGGTCAGCGCCCCGGGGACCCATCTACTTGCTCGCCTCAGCCCCAGGTGTTACCGACGCTGCCTTCCATTTTGCCACATGACGACGCGCCGCCTGTTCTCCCGCCGATGACGCCCGCAGTGGACGCGTCGCTGCAACCGCCGGGCGCCGCCCTGGTACCGCGCCGCTGATCGCTTCCCGTGACCGGTTGTCCTCCGACATGAAACTCTTGCCCGCTCCGGACCATATGTCGTCTTCGCCCGTCGGGTGCCCCGGCCCGATGGAGGTCGACCCTTCGGCCCCTCCTGTCTCTCTAAGGGCGCATACACCGCATGTTGGCGTGCACCCTGGAGCAGGTTTTCAGGCGTTTCCTCGCTCCTCGCGGTCCGAATGGCAGGGTGAGGGTGGCACAGCCTCGCCTGTTGTTAGGCTCCCCACCTCGTCGCATACGTCAACATGCGGTCCTCCCCACGGCGGGCGGAAGCCTTATTCCACAACCGTACGCCGATTTTCGAAGAGGAATGTGGTGTCACCGCCAGACACCACACTTGCTAGGTGGTAGCCTTCAAATCGGCCGCGGTCCGGTAGTATACGTCGGACCCACGTGTCGCCAATATCAATAATTGCAGACTGAGCGCCGCCCCGCGGCAGTTCTAGAGAGACTTCCTAGCACTCGCCCCAGTTGTACAGCCGACTTTGCTAGCGATGGTTCACTGACAAATTACGCTCTCATTTGCCGCGACGATAGTTAGCATAGCCTTCAGCTACGTTATTTGCTACGACCTAGCAAGGCGCCAGTATCCGTACTATTGATATTGTGAATCATGTACCATAGAGAGCGACGTTCTCCATTAATGGATTAAAGTTAAGTATTCCACCAGCTACGTCCCTTTTTCTCAATTTTAATTCCCTTGTCATGTTCCAGACATCACGCCAGCCTGGGTGAGCTGAGACGCGTGCATTTCGGCCTCCTTTAGAAAAACACGGTTGGCTCTCCTGCCAACCACAACACTTTTGTATGAATACGTGCCAGTTCCCAAGTCAGTCAGTTATCAGACATTCCACCCTCTCCTATTATCGCATTCGGCAGTTTCCTATTGAATTAAGCTACATCCTGCACTCCTTACCCCTTTCACGTGTACTACAGAAAGACTGTACACTACACATTACAAATGTGTCGAATCCGCAAACCCATCAAACACAAGATTTCACAGATCACATGGCATCGTGTGTGGAAAGCGGTGTATGCTGGTTATCTTGACCTCAGCCTCCAGTTAACCTGGTATATCACCGTCAATGGCAAACAGGTCAACCAGTTTCGTTTTCACCTCATCCGCCTCGCTGACACATCCCTCTGTGTTCATTGTGGTGTAGAGGACACGGACGCTCTTTGATTCTCATGTGGTCAGTCGTCTGATGTCTGGAGGCTCGTGCAGTGTATCTAGACAGACACCTGCTCAGATCACTTTCCGAACGCTTTTATTCCCTGGCGTGATTCATTGCCCCGCAATAAAAACTAACGCTGTGAATTGGATATGCGGTGATACGGTCAACTATCTTTTTGGCCCCGACGAGAAATCACAACTAGGTTATTGGACATAGCTTAACGATTGACACTGTGCACTTGTTCGCAACCCCAGATACAAGCAGTTCTTTTCCAATTTTCTACAGAGCGCCTTTCATGACCCGTACTCCAGCTGGAACGTCCACGCCATGAGATGCTGATACGTTTTTGCCGACATAATGTTCTGAACACATCTCCATTACCTTTTCGAGAAGACACGTTTGGATGTTTCAGCCAATCGGAAGGCGCACGCGACCCCTGGAATTCTGGTTCATAGACTAATTTCATTTAAAACAATTTAAAAAATTAAAAAATAAATAAAAGAAAAATATGTATACACAGAAACAAAAAACGAAAAAAGGAAAAAAAAACAAACTAAAAAAACAAAAGCCCATTCACAACTACTTTCATTTTTATAGCTATTCTCTATGTTCTTCCCCTTTGCTTTCTTCCTTTCCTACACCATTGTAGTAATAGGTTAGTTGTTTTGGAATAGGCCTAGATAGGCGCCAAAGCCTGAAGAGGTGCATTCTATTTTCTTTTTTGTTGGGACACAAGTGGCGTTGGCAAGAAGATTTTTTTCTGTAGTTTTCCCTTTCCTGTCCAGGGGCAAAAGAAACAAGTAATATAACAAACAAAATAAATAAATAAATAAGTAAAAAGAAATAAAAACATAAAAAATACAGAAAAACAGTTGGTAGAGCACTTGATTGTGAAATGCGAAGGTCCCGAGTTCGAGTCTCGGCCCAGCTCACTGTTTAAATCTTCCAGGAAGTTTCAGCTAGTGACCTGTATCACATCGCGTAGTGACTATGTACACGTGACCCATCTGACGCCAGCTGTCTTGCGCGTGACTCACACTGCTCGTCCAATCACGGATGTAATGTCCCATCTGACCAGGCGTGATATGAAAAGCTACGCCTCAACTTTACAGTCTGGTTCAAAAAATGGCTCTCAGCACTATGGGACTTACCTTCTGATGTCATTTGTCCCCGAGAACTTAGAATTACTGGAACCTAACTAACCTAAGGACATCACACACATCCATGCCCGAGGCAGGATTCGAACCTACGACCGTAGCGGTCTCGCGGTTCCAGACTGTAGCGCCTAGAACCGCTCGGCCACACCAGTTGGCATTTACAGTCTGATAAGATTTCGTTACAGATTTTACAAAGTCAGTTAATTTGTTGTGGATTATGCAATCTGATTCTATATTGTTGGGCACTAAGTTTTAATCTTACTTAAGGTAACTAAGATCTTCAAAGAACATACGAAACTGACATGGCGCATAGGAGGCTGGGCTGCAAGTAAAACTAACAATGTGGTGCGAAAGATCTCGCTTGGAAGTATTCCGGCCAAAACCTACTTGAACTGACGGGGAAAAAAAACTGCTTTTGTTATATTTCTCTACTGCAATGTTAGTCATGAATGGATGAGTTGCACTTTAATCTGATCGGCAACACTAAGCACTAATGAGTTAAAGAGAAAGGGCTAGATAAAGTAACAGAATGAAGTGACACTCGCACTTCCATAATTTACATGCGGCTTGACTAACTAGGCTTGGGTTTAGTGTCCTATTGAACGGTGCCAAAATTACCAGATTCACCGCCCGCCATCGCTGAGTGCGGGCTTCTTCAGCAGCCGATGGACACTACTCCCTGGGAAGCAGAATCTGAGCTACTCTGGATAGGTCGCCAGGACTGAAATCTAAGAACCAACGTCCCCTCTATCGCGCTTGAAGTTCCTTACCCAAATGTTTTAGTACTTCGCCTTTGAGTTTCACTTAGCCTCTCCAGACAAAAAAAAAAAAAAAAGATACTTGTTTTGCCCAATCAAAATCATGCAACCATTGGTTGACCAGTCAGGCGACAGAAACGAGAAGTTTCTCTCCCTTTCCAAGTGAAGTTTAGAGCGTGGACCATCAAATTTTAACTGCCATGGATGGATAAGTTTCTTGTCTATCGAAATGTAGGATGTCGGCCTGTCGTCACAATAACTATTTTGTGTGCAGAGTAATGCGACCACCAACGACGCCTCACCTCACAGTCGTTGGGTGTGGAAGAGTCGCTGGAGTTTGGTCGGTGGCAGCGTGAAGTTCTGAGGAAGTCTTAGGAAGAACAGATTCTACCAAAGAACAGGAGCCTAATTTTCTGCTCTTCTGATTAACGTGTGACCAAGCAAGCACGCTACACTTTCTGTGTTACAAAAACAGCCCCTTGATTTGTAACTGACTTGCTCCTGAGCAGAAAACATAGAAAGACGTGTCTCGCCTTAGAATATGATGACGTGGTGGCGCCGAATCGCCAAACATGCCGCGAAAGTTTCTGTGTGTCTGAAGGATCAACCCCTCCGGTCTTGCAGTCGTAATCAAATTTCTGTGAATTGGTGACAGAAGGAAGGGGTCGGGGACTGGATTTAAAAGCAGGAGAGTGTATCCATAGAGTCTGGACGCGCCCATACGGAAATACTACAAGAGGGCGAGAACTATTATGGCTCTGAGAACTATGAAACTTAACATCTGAGGTCATCAGTCCCCTAACTAAACTAAGGACATAACACACATCCATGCCCGAAGCGGGATTCGAACCTGCGACCTTAGCGGTCACTCTGTTCCAGATTGTAGTGCCTAGAACCGCTCGACCTCCCTGGCAGGCAGTCGTAGGGTCAGTATTGCCTCCCCGTCCGCCCGAGAACTATTAACATTATGAAGGATTACAGTTGCTCTACCATTGCTTCACAGAGGTGTACCCAAACTGAACTGAAAATGGGATGTTGTAAAGGGGATATTCACCGATTTCATGCAACTGTTTATGTCACTGCTCATGACTCTCCTTATCCTATGTCTACAAGTAGCATAATATGAAACGAATTTATTCCCGGAATCTGACTCTCCCATTTGTTTCACCTTCCAGCGACTGTATCATCCTAGTCAGTTGGTTATTAATTTATTCTGCTTGTCAAACATAACCTGTGGCCATACTAACTCAAGGTAACTAGCTATTTAAATTGCGTTACAATATAAACTACTTTTATCAGCAACACATATGCCGCCACCTGCTGTGTTTAATCTATGCATTCTGAACACCTTTCGATCCTTGGGAAAAAATGTCGGCTGAATATATGTACCGTTTTAGCTAGTTATTAGTACCTATAACGATTTGAACTTCAGTGCTTCTTGTTAGCACTTGGAGCTCTGGTTGTTTCCCAAAATAGCTACGACAATTTATTACAATAATACCTGTGGTTCCTAGATCCACCCTCATCCTGAGTTTGACTTACTCCCTTTGAGACTTAGGCCCTTTTTGCTCTTTTCATAGGTCGTGTAAACTAAAAATAGCACTGTGTCCAATCCACACGGCCCCCACTACGCGTGTAGCCGCCTCCTGCGTGTAATGGACCCCTGAAAGATTAAGCAGAACCCAATATCCCACGAACATTTGGCATAAATCTAGAAATCTGTGACGTACACGGTTGCAGAACCGTCTTAGCCTCTGATTCTCACGCTTTACTCGGCTCTATACTAGTGGTTTGCAATCGACCCTGTCGACGATGCTACAGATGGTAAACTACGTCTTTGTCTTGTAAGCAAGAGTGCACTCTTCACCACTTCTGACGGCCGCTGTGGCCGAGCGATTCTAGGCGCAACAGTCTGGAACCGCGCGACCGCTACGGTCGCAGGTTCGAATCCTGCCTCAGGCATGGATGTGTGTGATGTCCTTAGGTTAGTTAGGTTTAAATAGTTCTAAGTTATAGGGGACTGATGACCTCAGATATTGAGTCCCATAGTTCTCATAGCCATTTTTTTCACCACTTCAGATAGCCACCCGAAACCAGAGAATCTCCTCTGATCTAAAGCAACACACATCGTTAGTGTCAAAGTAAGCCACCACCTTTGGTTGGCTACGCTGTGCACTCTTCATGGCTTATGAAAGGAGCCATTCAACGGCTGAAATGATACCCCAGGGTATGCGCACAGAGGGCACACTGGATTTCTTGCCGTCCGTGGCAACCACACTGCTAACTGTCCCCGTTACGTACCTATCACGAGGAGCTCCCAAGTGTCTGTAACCCCACCATCTGTTACTGCCCGGATCCTTCAGGCTGATTTTTCCTCTTCAACAGGAGAGGCGACAGAATCTGGCTCAGAATCTTTATTAGCCACAGACAGCGGCTGAAACCTGTTTGTGAGACGATCTTGGGAGGTCTTATGATTGCCCTCCCCCCCACCGCTTTCACTTCCCCTGAGAGTGTTTCGCAGCCTGCCACACCTTGGAGCGATCTGTCATTTGACTCAGCCTCAGTACAGGATTAACCGGGATGACCACAGCGGAGGACCAGTCTTGGGACACATGGGAAGCGCTGCATGTCGCTTGGATGAACAAGGCCGGCTCCCCACAGTGATGACAATTGGCTGCAGTCTAGCTGTGTGACCGAAACCAACATCGCCTGCAGCTGTGAACGAACGGTCAGCAACTCAGCTTGCATCCATACACAGCAGACACAGTCCATATCTATACTAAAGACGGGAGAACTTTACTCAGTTAGTCTACTCAGCACAGAAGTAGACGAAAATTAGTCGCCTCTATTTTAAGTTCACATAAATATCTGACAAACGAACGGTGTACTGTCTTGTGGTTCTGCTGGTACAGAGCTGCCACCTTTCTGTGCTCTAACTCAACTGCCTGTTCGAAGTAAAACAAAGAAATGCCTGTGGCGCTACAGGCGGTGGAGCTATAAATTACACAGTTTCTTTTGGTGAGGCGAGCAAATCATCCGTTGCTGGTGCGAAGGTAAGCAGGTGAATTTTAACGCAAACAAATGTAATGCAGTGTAATCGGTAAAGTGGAGCTGTCACATGAATCTGCTTGTGTTTCGGGAAGCCTAAAGTAAAGTAATTAACGAGAGAAATAGTTGGCTAACAAAATACTCATTCGACCGTTTCTTGAATAGTGTTTATCAGTCTGCGCCCATTATTAAATTCAGTTGACAGACAAGATATACAGAACTCCATGAAGTGCTACATGTTTTTTGCATGGTTTCATGTACTCGATATAAGAGAATTGTAGCAATTCTGGACAAACGTCAGTGGGATACGCCACAGGATAGCAACTGAGTATGACGGAGAGTCTTCATCACTAAATTCAGAGAGTCTACGTTCCAAAAAGATTCACTACAATGAAACTAAATACAGTTTGACTTACATAGGCGTATACACTTCAGACGCGAAATTTAACCGACAGGAAGAAGAGGCTGTTATATGCAAATGATAAGCTATTCAGAACCTTCAAACAAGGTTGGCGCCGGTGGCGACACCTACAACGTGCTGACGTGAGGAAAGTTTCCAACCGATTTCTCATACACAAACAGCAGTTGAAAAGGCGTTGCCTGGTAAAACGTTGTTGTGATGCCGCATGTAAGGAGGAGAAATGCGAACCATCACGTTTCCGACTTTTATAAAGGTCGGATTGTAGCCTATCGCCATTGCTGTTTATCGTATCGCGACACTGTTGCTCGCGTTGGTCGAGATCCAATGACTGTTAGCAGAATATGGAATCGGTGGGTTCAGGAGGGTAATACGGAACGCCGTGCTGGATCCTAACGGCCTCGTATCACTAGCAGTCGAGCTGACAGGCATTTTATCCGCATGGCTGTAAAGGGTCGTGCAGCCACTTCTCGACCCCTGAGTCAATATATGGGGACGGTTGCAAGACAACCATCTGCACGAACAGTTCGACGACGATTGCAGCAGCATGGACTATCAGCTCGGAGACCATGGCTACTGTTAACCTTGACGCTGCATCACAGACAGGAGCGCCTGCGATGGTATACTCAACGACGAACCTGGGTGCATGATTGGCAAAACGTCATTTTTTCGGATGAATCCAGGTTCTGTTTACAGCATCTTGATCGTCGCATCCGTGTTTGGCAACATCGCGGTGAACACACATTGGATGCGTGTATTCGTCGTCGCCATACTGGCGTATCTCCCGGCGTGATGGTATGGGAGACGTTACACGTCTCGGTCACCCATTGTTCGCATTGGCGGCACTTAGAACAGTGGACGTTGCATTTGAAATGTGTTACGACCCGTGCCTCTACCATTCATTCGATCCCCGCGAAACCCTACATTTCAGCAGGATAATGCACGACCGCATGTTGCAGGTCCTGTACGGGCCTTTCTGGATACAGAAAATGTTCGAGTGCTGCCCTGGCCAGCATATTCTCCAGATCTCTCACCAATTGAAAGCGTCTGGTCAATGGTGGCCTAGCATCTGGCTCGTCACTATACGCCAGTCACTACTCTTGATAAAGTGTGGTATCGTGTTGAAGCTGCATGAGCAACTGTACCTGTGCACGCAATCCACGCTGTGTTTGACTCAATGCCCAGGCGTATCAATGCCGTTATTACTGCCAGAGGTGGTTGTTCTGGGTGCTGATGTCTCAGGATCTATTCACCCGAACCGCGTGAAAATGTAATCACATTTCAGTTCTAGTATAATACATTTGTCCAATGAATACCCGTTTATCATCTGCATTTCTTCTTGGTGTAGCAGTTTTAATGGCCACCTGTGTATCTTTCCGTGCACCACTGGGGAGGAGGGGGCAAATGATTGTGGTTCCAAATGAACCCCCGGTCACACACGGTACGGTTTTTTGAAGAGCACGAAGAACGTTACTAATATCGCCCCTCTACGCAAAGTGGGTGTTTCCGTAAGAGCGAGCAAAAATGTAGCAGGACATACAGAAAACTTCACTGAACAATTTGAGGCAGGGAACCTGGCATCAGAGAAGTCACCTTAAGGAGATATGGAAGTAAACTCGTCTACCGCTTCGTTTAGCATTACTGATTTCCAGCTTATTTACAACTAACATGCGTACAAGTTTAGACGTACTGTGCTTGTTATTTACATGTACATTATTTATTGCCTGCAAGGAATCAAAGAGGACGAGCTTGATTACTAGTTTGTGGGGAGTAGTTCACGAACAACAAAGACAAACGTATCACCCACAACGAGTTCATGCAATGCTTGAGACGGACATTGCACCAAGGCTCGCCTAGTGTCAGTGGTTGCTCCAACAACGGATTGATCGACCAGATTTCCTCCAAATCGTGCTGTTTAGTGATGAGGTCTCATTTGATTAGAACAGCAGGAATCGCCATGTGTGGGAGGTGGAACACCCTCACGCTGTAGTAGATTCAGACCATCAAGTACGTTTCGCTGTAAATATCTGGGCATTGTAGGTGACAATGTCATTGTGCCATATCTTCTACCTGGCCGTCTGAAAGTCCACCTGTGGTGTACTTGAGATTCGTGCAAAGAGTTCTGCCTGTTTTGTTGGAGAACGTACTCTTGGCTGTTCGTGAGAGGATGTAGATACAACATGACGGTGCACTGCCTTACTTCAGTGTGGATGTCCACAACCATCTCAGTGCTGCATTTATTGGTCGCTCTATTGGGAGGTGAGGTCCTGTTCCATGGTGAGCGAGGTCACTTGACATGAATCCACTTGATTATTTGCTATGAGGATATCTAAAGTCACTTCTGGATGAGACCCCAGTGGATATGGGGATGGAATTAGTTGCCAGAATTATAGCCGCCTGCGATGTGATTTGAAACACACCAGGGATATTTGCCAGGGTGTGACAGAATCCTGTTAGCCGACGTCGAGCTTGCATTGTGGTTGACGGCAGTCAGTTTCAGCACATTTTCTAACATACAGTATAAAAGTACGGTCATTTTGTTAATGATGGTATTTGCAGTTAAGAGTAACTAATGTAAATACAGAAGTACGCAGTAATGTGATTTTATTTCTATTATTTCCTTAAGCTGGCTTCACCTACCCCAGGTTCCCTAGCTCAAATTAATAGGTGGAGCACCCTCTATGTGCCGTTAAACGTTTTCACGCTTTTACGGAAACACGCTGTGTGTTCTGAAGGTCATATGCATGCCAATGCTTATTTTATACGTCAGGTGTGACTTTTGAGGTACCACTAGAAACCTTGATAGCACCAAGCTCCTTATCAATGCCACACAAGACAGTGAGCAACTAGAAAGTATATCACCATGGTCAGCACTGTTCAGCGCCGGTAAGTGCAACCAAGACTTCTTTCTGTTGATATCATTTGCAGAAGTGTTCGATAGAGAACCTAACAATATTTTAGAAAGAAACCGTTTTAGAACTTCCGATTTTCGTTTGAAGGCTCCACCTAAGATATTTGCACAATATCACTCACAAATAACCGCCAAATTTAAGGAATAAACCACATTGGGAAGATCGTAAGGCATGTGCCTTTCAATCTCTCTGTTTTTAAACTTACACTACTGGCCATTAAAATTGATACACCACGAAGATGACGTGCCACAGACGCGATATTTAACCGACAGGAAGAAGATACTGTGATATGGAAATGAGTAGCTTTTCAGAGCATTCAGACAAGACCGTCGCCGGTGGCGACACCTACAACGTGCTGACATGAGGAAAGTTTCCAACCCATTTCTCATACACAAACAGCAGTTGACCGGCGTTGCCTGGTGAAATCTTGTTGTGATGCCTCGTGTAAGGAGGAGAAATGCGTAAGATCACGTTTCCGACATTGATAAAGGTCGGATTGTAGCCTATCGCGATAGCGGTTTATCGTATCGTGGCGTTGCTGATCGCGTTGTTCGAGATCCAATGACTGTTAGCAGAATGTGGAATCGGTGGGTTCAGGAGGGTGCTGGATTCCAACGGCTCGTATCACTAGCAGTCGAGATAATAGGCATCTTAACCGCATGGCTGTAACAGATCGTGCAGCCACGTCTCGATCCCTGAGTCAACACCGGACGTTTGCAAGACAACAAACATCTGCACGAACAGTTCGACGACGTTTGCAGCAGCGTGGACTATCAGCTATGAGACCATGGCTGCTGTTACCCTTGACGGTGCATCACAGACAGGAGCGCCTGCGATGGTATACTCAACGACGAACCTGGGTGCATGAATGGCAAAACGTCATTTCTTCGTATGAATACAGATTCTGTTTACAGCATCATAATGGTCGCATCCGTCTTTAGTGGCATGGCGGTGAACGCACTTTGGAAGTGTGTATTCGTCATCGCCATACTGGCGTATCACCCGGCGTGATGGTATGGTGTGCCATTGGTTACACGTCTCGGTCACCTCTTGTTCGCATTGACGACACTTAGAACAGTGGACGTTACATTTCAGATGTGTTATGATCCGTGGCTCTAACCCTTGATTCGATCCCCGTGAAACCCTACATTTCAGCAGGATAACGCAAGACCGCATGTTGCTGAACCTGTACGGGCCTTTCTGGATACAGAAAATGTTCGGCTGCTGCCCTGGTCAGCACATTCTCCAGATCTCTCACCAATTGAAAACGTCTGGTCAATGGTGGCCTAGCAGATGGCTCATCACAATACGCCAGTCACTACTCTTGATGAACTGTGGTATCGTGTTGAAGCTGCATGGGCAACTGTACCTGTACACGACAACCAAGCTCTGTTTGACTCAATGCCCAGGTGTATCAAGGCCGTTTTTATGGCCAGAAGTGGTTGTTCTGGGAACTGATTTCTCAGGATCTATGCACCCAAATTGCGTGAAAATGTAATCACATGTCAGTTGTAGTGTAATATATTTGTCCAATGAATACCCTTTTATCATCTGCATTTCCTCTTGTTGTATCAATTGTAATGGCCTGTTGTGTACTTACTTCAATATTAAAGTACTCACATTATCTTTTTCATTCAGTAAATCTTATAAATGGCAATCAGAAATAGCACACTTGGTCTTCATAAAATGTTTAGTATGAAAGACGTGGTAATAAAGTATCTGGAATGCTGGAAGCTGAGAACTCATTTGTAGCCTGAAGGCCAATCATGGGAGACTATCCTATAAAAATTAGGGAAGACCAATACAGAGCTTCTGCAATATCAGGAAAGAAGCTAGGAAAACACTCTAATGACAGTAAATTTAGAATCAATCCCTGTAAATTATTGTATTCATATGGAAAACAATTTTTTGACGCTACTCGAAGTGACATAAAGTGAACGGCTTTCTCGTACCTTTTCCGAGTTAGTCCAAAGTGCTGAACGAAATTGCCTGCTTTCAGTTTCAAGAGGAATACAATGTACTCAGTAACTTATTCTCAGGTTTTTTCAGGAGCTAGGATGTTATTTTTCACTTAAGGAAATGTCAGTCATTTCTCAGTTTTACAAACTAAACGTGAGAAAAATACATTCAGACGAAGTTGTGTTTCTGCTGTTTTAAATAAAGATTTCAAATGTTTCTCTATTTGTATTTAAATTAAAATCACATCGCGGAACATAGGAAATCTTTGTGTTTAAATTGGTGTGTGTGAATACATGGAAATCTTTTAAATTATGCTCTTAAATACGCCTGCTATGCGATATTTTAAAAAAAGGGGTATGCGGAATTGGGTAGGAAGATACGAAAATGACGACTTTTAAGTGTTTCTTACTTAGCTAGAGAGCGTCACACAAAAATGGTTATAAGGGAAATGATTCCGCGAAACCGAAGAATCATTGACTTGAATTATTCTCTGAATTTTCACCATTATCTGTCGTCAAAGAGGGGAGATATTTTAGTATACCTACACATCGACTCCTACAGCGGATTGGAGACGTATCTCCTGACGAATAAATGGCAATACTCTGCCGGCACGGGAACAGGGCCGCAAACGCATCACGCTGCCTCGATATCTACTCACCAGTCTCACAGTATGCTATAAATTCCGCAGCCGCGCCGCAGCCACCAGCAGCTGTTATATGAAGCTGTTTTCTCTCGCGCTGTAAAGTCCCCTCTACACGAGCGACTTTCTTGTCCCAGTCGACCAGTCGTGGAAAGTGCGTGTACTGCAACGTCCCTAGCGTTTCATTCATATATCGAATCTCTCCTGCCAAGAGTAGCCGTCTTTCTTTATACGGCAGTGCCAAAATTGCGTGTATTGTGAGAGCTGTCTGCTGGCCAGTTTGGTACCTGAGCGGTGAAATTAAGGTATGAGGGCCAATCGCTTGTAAGAAAAAACAGAAATATAATAACAGAAAGTAGAAATATTAAATTAATGACTGTAGTGAAATTTATGTTGAACTTTCTTAACAAACTTCGTAAGGTAAATTTTCCACACTCCTGAGAAATGAAAGAAGGGTAATGTGTCGTCCAAGTCTTTCAAATCATCGACATTTAATTACTCGAGAAATTAAGTGCTCACAAATTACGTCAACCAATATTTAGAGGGCAACAAATAACGAATTTTTACTCTATCCTCTGTAACTAGTTTTCCTTTTAGGGACCAAATATCATTAAAAAGAATTTTCTCATCAAACAAATATAACTTTTTCACTATTGAAACAGTTACAATAATTTTTTTATGTATTGTGTTCATATTTATAGTGAAGGTATTTTCTTTTGCCAAGTACTGTAAAAAGTAAATATCTTTAGCTTTCAAATATTTCAAATTTATTGAGGGAGTACATTAGTAGAAAAAAGTACTAGCCCCCTTGGAAACTGTTTAGTGTGTCATGGGAATGAAGTAAACCACAAAATAATGACTAAGAAGACACAAATGCACATAATTCGTTGTTGTAATAGGAGTGAGCTCTGCGAATATAGATTAACTTCTTATTTTTACTGACGCCATCAGAGTCCCCTGTTTATGCACATGGGCTGTGTACACCATGTTCAAAAGTTAATAACTCCTCACTCGGCACAGACAGTTAATCGCTCACTGACCTTCCTAATGATGGAACATACAAGGTGTAGCCAAAAAATCGTAAACGTCTACATTTGAGGCCGATTAAAAGAGATCTTTAGGTCCCGCATGGGATATCTAAAATACGAAGACTTGAAATCTGATAAATCAGGGAATTTAAACATGTAAGGTTTATCATCACTATCTTCGTCTCCTGTCGTCGCTCAATTTCTTCAAAATGCATTGAGGTATGTTCCATCTTAGCAACTAATGAAAGACAGTTTGCTTTTTGCTATACGCGTTTCACTTCTTTTGTTTATGAAGCATATTTAGTGGCGTGTAATATATATGAATAATAAATACATGACATTGAAGTTAAGAGTATGTTACAACATTTCAATTTGTCGTTCTATTCTTTTTCAGGTTAGAAACAAGTTTTACACCAGAAGTTTCGTGAGACGAAATTATTGTTTGGTGTTAAGATTTACACTGTCGTTAATCCTTATATGTCGTACTGGAGATGTATTTACTTGGTCTCCATACTCTAGATGGCCGATGTTCGGCGTTTTTCGGAAACATTTATTTCACCACTTTACTTCCTCATTAAAGCGTGTATTGAATGTGTGTGTATACAGTGTGTAGTGCTGGCAACAGTTGTAGTCTGTTTATCTTTCGTCTTTTCTTTGTGCCGTGTATTTGTGGTTTGATATTGGTCTATTTGTTGTTTTGTGTATGTCTGTGTGAGTGAGAGAGAGAGAGAGAGAGAGAGAGAGAGAGAGAGAGAGAGAGAGGGAGAGGAAGCGGGAGAGAGGGAGAAGGAGACTGAGATCAATTAATTATTTCGTTTGGTGTATTGTTTAGGTCATTAATTACTTTGTTTCATTGCAAGGACTCCTTGTATATAAACGTTTTTCTTTAATGTGAAGATTTTTGTGTTGTTCTTGTTTACTCGGATGATTTTCCAAAATAAGAAACACACTCCAGTCACACTTACAAACATTAACAAACAAACCAGATAAAAAACAAGGAGCAGGTATATATCAGTTCGAATGACAAAAACGTGAATCAGAGAATCGAGGAATGACAGTCAGGAACTTCGAAACTACGTATGAAGAATTTATAAGAAGCAGAAAGTATGAAAATAAACATTCTACCTTTGTTGCCCACCTGGTAATATAAGGACAAGAACAATCCAACATGGAACAAGACATGAAAATCATTACAGTGAACAATTACAACAAGAAACTCCTGACATTACAGGAAATCTTACACACACAAAAAGCCCTCACAATGAATAACAAAGTTTCGATGAACAAATCATTATAAGCAATAACTCACTGATCATGTTAGCCGCTAAAGCGATAACAAACAGCAATGTAGAACGTAGCCAGACCAAATAATTAATTAATCCCCCTCTCCCTCCATTTTTCGCGCTGTGTCTCTCCCTCCCTCCGTCCATTTCTCTCTCTTTTTCGCTCTCTCTCTCTCTCTCTCTCTCTCTCTCTCTCTCTCTCTCTCTCTCTCTCTCTCTCTCTCTCTCTCTCTCTCACACACACACACACACACACACACACACACACACACACACACACACACACACACACGATACACAAAATGGTTCAGATGGCTCTAAGCACTATACGACTAACCTAAGGACATCACACAACATCCAGTCATCACGAGGCAGAGAAAATCCCTGACCCCGCCGGGATACGAACCCGGGAACCCGGGAACCACGAGCTGCGGACATGTTTTCCATTTGTTCTGAAAATTAATTTATTGATATTTTAGTTTTATTTACATAATTTGCTTTTACGAGGCCTCCATAAGGATCGTATTTGCTCTGTAAATTGAGGAAGAAAAATTTTCCTTAGAGAGATCACTTATATTCTCAATATATATATGAAGAGCCCACGGAAAAGGCGGGGTAAGTCACATTTTCTATTTATCTTAGAAGAGGATAGTTGAACTTTCAAGATTACAGAAAAAATACAATAAATACCCAAATCGAGAGTAACTAATGTAATTATAACACCAAATTTAAAGGTTGTAAACGATGTGCATCAGAACAAAACTACCATTGGAACTGTATGATAAAAACGGTAGTACATGCAAAAGACGTAATATTTACCACGAAATGAACGTAGTAATTGCATACCTTTTTTTGTAAGCTTTCATCCTTTCTTTGTGTTGTTTAGCACTTAAAGTTTCTATTTCTTGGTCTTGGATTTTGATTCGTTATGTGATAGGCTGGAAAAGAAATCTCTTGCGCCTTGACCAGAAAACTGTTTAATTTCTTGAAAGTCTGAAAATATTTCATAATGTAATGGCAGAAACTCTAAAAACACACGTCCAGAATCAGTCATTTGTAAAGAAATCGTGATTTATCTTTCAGAAATTTCATGTTACAGAACACCAATCTAGACTCGATGAGGCCATAAGAATTTATCAGGTCCCTGTGGTTGATACTCAGGCTCGACGTATACTTGTAGACCAACAAAATTTTCCAGATGTGCTGATGTTCAGGCTTCATTGTAAGTAAACCTGAATATGAACAGCTTATCTTCCTTCACCACCAGAGCTTCTGTGAACGGTGATGTCTTGAAGAAGACTCTGATCTGTAACATGCTTTCAAGAGGGTCGTTCAATCTGGTATACTTTTTTGCTGAACAGGAATGACTTTAAAATGCATTAGATTCACTCTTGCAATTTCAAAGTAATTTTGGTGACTCTGCAAAAACATTCTTTTTATGAAAGAAAAGTTTTTCACACATTCCGTGTTAGAACGCCCTGTTATTGGAAATATTATATTGACGCTATCTAATCTCTTAATGGTATGAACGAGATGATAATTGAACACGGCATACTTCTCACTCTCTCCTGAGCACGAATCGCAGAGTATTATTTCGTATTAAGTATTTCATTGACATACTAGAGCAAAAATAATAACCTCATTTGCTCCTTTATTCTATAGGACTTTAGTGGAAGTACAAAATGTTACATCACAGTTGGACATTGCTGTAGAAACAGCAAGACGATTATTCCATGCAGACCTTTAGGCAAACAGGAATTTCACTTGTGTTATCATTTCGTTCAATTCTTAGAATATATCGTAAAGAGCAATCTCTGGCATTGGAATCGTCTTGTCCAGGCCTTCTACGAGTAAGTAATATTACCGAAATTAAGCTGGTTAACCAGGAAGATTTGTCATTTCAGTTATCTGACAAAGAGATAAGCTGTTCTCTTTCGTTCCATTGATTTGTTTGATACACCCAAACTTTGAACATTTGCCTTCAGTGCCTAACTGATACGATATTTCCCAACAATACCACTCATTTTGTCATAACTTGTTCTCTTTTTAGCTGATTGATTAACAGGTGACATCTCACCTTTATCTTGTGACGATTCACACATTTTACAGATCCTAAGTGGACCACACTACTGTCACCCTTCAAACTAAACGCTATTACTATAAAAAACAACAAAAAGCAAGAAACTCAGCCCATCATGTTTTCAGCCGCTATCCAACTGACCTAACTGGTGTATTGCACTTTCCCTATTCTTTCATTGGGAAGACCGACTTACAAAGTCTTTGCGTTACCACTAAAAATGAAACCCTTTTGTATCTCAGTGTCTTGCTACGTTATTTGAAAGTCATTTTAACTGCCCTGTAATTGCGATGGTTGCCCAGCAGAAACTAATTTTTTAGTGAAATGAAATTCCCCATTTTGAAATTTACGATTTATGTGAAACGAAGTCAGAATTGATTTAGCGCATTAGAGCATCCCAAGTTCCTCAATTCAAATCAGATTTTAGTAAAGTACCTTACATTTCAATAAAATTCTTCAGTTTTCTTAAATTCTCCTGTTTTTTTATTTTATTATTTCAACAGTCAACCTTAAACTGTAGCAACCAAATTTATTTATGAAACAAAACGGTGTACACAAATACATTGAGCTACAGTTTTTGGGTCTTAGCGTTGAGTCACTCACTGATTTCAACTAGAATTCTAAAGTATGCTACCCCAAAAATAACCTTTTATTAATCCATAATAGTATGGTTGTACAGCTTTTCACGTCGATAAACTCCTGTCTGATGTTCTCCATATGTTGCCAATTATATGATGCTTATTTACAAATACGTTATATTTGTGATGGGTCTACTCACTATTCCAAGGATATTATGAATATTGTAGAACATAGTTCTTGAAGTAAAACAAGAAGACTTGATATATAGCCATGCCACAAGTGAGCCTTCTTTATACATAGATACATAGTACGAAATAACGATCGCTAGCCGACTTCTAATGTAAATATCGCTGAAGCACGCGTATTGTCGAAATCTTACGCAAACTAAAATTAACATTAAATACCGCCTGCCCAAGGAATAAATAACTATTATCCATATTACGACAGGTATTGTTAGCTAGATGATAAATCGACCCGTGCGGGAGAGTTCTTTAATCTGACTCTTACAAAAGCACACGAACTATGCGCTTTAGTTAATGTTCAACAGAGAGTAAAGCTAGCTGCAGCATTAGAAAATTGTAGCGAAGTGCAGGAAGATCTGTAGACCGTAACGGCGAGACACATTCAATAAATACAGATGTCACAATATATATAACTCAACTGTAATGGGATGAATTGTCGGAGGAGTAATTATTCAATACGTACTATAAATGGAGCTAATTTAAGTACATTAACTGCGATACAGTTCCGGTGCCAGTCTCAGTAGGGTTCTTAGAAGCCATTTCAGACCAAGTGGTTGCCCAAATCCGAAAGTAGTATAGTCCTTTGGAAACTTCTATGACTTGGTGAATACACTCCTGGAAATGGAAAAAAGAACACATTGACACCGGTGTGTCAGACCCACCATACTTGCTCCGGACACTGCGAGAGGGCTGTACAAGCAATGATCACACGCACGGCACAGTGGACACACCAGGAACCGCGGTGTTGGTTGTCGAATGGCGCTAGCTGCGCAGCATTTGTGCACCGCCGCCGTCAGTGTCAGCCTGTTTGCCGTGGCATACGGAGCTCCATCGCAGTCTTTAACACTGGTAGCATGCCGCGACAGCGTGGACGTGAACCGTATGTGCAGTTGACGGACTTTGAGCGAGGGCGTATAGTGGGCATGCGGGAGGCCGGGTGGACGTACCGCCGAATTGCTCAACACGTGGGGCGTGAGGTCTCCACAGTACATCGATGTTGTCGCCAGTGGTCGGCGGAAGGTGCACGTGCCCGTCGACCTGGGACCGGACCGCAGCGACGCACGGATGCACGCCAAGACCGTAGGATCCTACGTAGTGCCATAGGGGACCGCACCGCCACTTCCCAGCAAATTAGGGACACTGTTGCTCCTGGGATATCGGCGAGGACCATTCGCAACCGTCTCCATGAAGCTGGGCTACGGTCCCGCACACCGTTAGGCCGTCTTCCGCTCACGCCCCAACATCGTGCAGCCCGCCTCCAGTGGTGTCGCGACAGGCGTGAATGGAGGGACGAATGGAGACGTGTCGTCTTCAGCGATGAGAGTCGCTTCTGCCTTGGTGCCAATGATGGTCGTATGCGTGTTTGGCTCCGTGCAGGTGAGCGCCACAATCAGGACTGCATGCGACCGAGGCACACAGGGCCAACACCCTGCATCATGGTGTGGGGAGCGATCTCCTACACTGGCCGTACACCTCTGGTGATCGTCGAGGGGACACTGAATAGTGCACGGTACATCCAAACCGTCATCGAACCCATCGTTCTACCATTCCTAGACTGGCAAGGGAACTTGCTGTTCCAACAGGACAATGCACGTCCGCGTGTATCCCGTGCCACCCAACGTGCTCTAGAAGGTGTAAGTCAACTACCCTGGCCAGCAAGATCTCCGGATCTGTCCCCCATTGAGCATGTTTGGGACTGGATGAAGCGTCGTCTCACGCGGTCTGCACGTCCAGCACGAACGCTGGTCCAACTGAGGCGCCAGGTGGAAATGGCATGGCAAGCCGTTCTACAGGACTACATCCAGCATCTCTACGATAGTCTCCAAGGGAGAACAGCAGCCTGCATTGCTGCGAAAGGTGGATGTACACTGTACTAGTGCCGACATTGTGCATGCTCTGTTGCCTGTGTCTATGTGCCTGTGGTTCTGTCAGTGTGATCATGTGATGTATCTGACCCCAGGAATGTGTCAATAAAGTTTCCCATTCCTGGGACAATGAATTCACGGTGTTCTTATTTCAATTTCCAGGAGTGTACTTCGCTTGAGTTACATGACGAAATCTTGCTATGCCAGTACTCTGAGCGAAGTGCTTGCGACATATTGGATGGGAAAAAGATGAAAGGAAATGGCGACACATTCTTCTTTCTAATTATTTTTAATCCCAAACGGATAAGTAATTAACTAATGGTGAAGCAGAACACAATTTCTTGCACCAAATAATGACTCGCGAGCCCGAACGTGCATCAACACTAACTTACAAAACTGAGAAAGAAGAAAAAACTCTATTTATTGAGTCTCCTTAAAGTGGGGTTGGATTTCTAAAATAATTGCTTCGTTGTTGTCCAAGTGCCAAGCAATGCATTTGTCACATGAACCCTAAATAATTTCAGTCATATATGCATGCAGTAAATTTTTGTTTAAATAAGGTCCACTTGTCATAGCGTTTTAATTTTTAAGAAATTAAGTTAACTGCAGAAAATAAGCTATCACTTCTCGCAATTTAAAATAATTTATTCGTGTAGCAAGATCTGTCTATGCGAAGGTTTAAGCAAAGCGACCATCACACGTTTGCATAAAGTTCCGAAAATCCAACCAAATAAGTTAAAGTAGCTTTATCACAAGTCTAAAATTTAAGTTCAGTAGCTGAGAACTACTGAAATTCTAAGTGTAGATCAGCCCCAAAGGTGACTGCAGATATGTTTCTAAGATTTAGTGCAAGTTGCCTAACACAAAATATTTCGGAGACCACGCACTAAAATTGTTTCAGGTTACTCACGATCAACACACTCAAAACATTACATGTTCCCCAAACAACCAGTTCGACTGACCCGAAATTTTCTGCGTTCACAGCGTGGTCTAGCGGTTCTGGGCGCGCAGTCCAGAACCGCGCGACTGCTACGGTCGCAGGTTCGAATCCTGCCTCGGGCATGCATGTGTGTGATGTCGTTAGGTTAGTTAGGTATAAGTAGTTCTAAGTTCTAGGGGACTGATGACCACAGATGTTAAGTCCCAAAGTGCTCAGAGCCATTTCAACCATTTCTGCGTTCACAGAAGTTAAAAAATGTTTCAGAGTACTTGCGATCGACATACGTGAAATATTACAAGTTCACGACTAAATACCTAGAAATATACTGCCGCACATGCACTCTATACTTTCCAGATCTGTACCCCGATTAACTGACTAATGCAAAGTGCCTGTCCCGCCCGAATTTGGCCGCTGTTATCTATACCTCCGTACTGACGTTAGTTAAGCTTGCGCATTTCTGTCTTTAAAAATCACACTTGAATCTACACATTTAATGTTATTTATAGATATTAGGTATGAATTTTACTGTATGATCAGACAAACAGTCAACAGATGTCCATACACTTGTGTTGTGCACGGAAGGTGGCATTCCGGTCAACGGACAACTATGCCAGCGATGACTTCAGGGCACCTATCAAACGATATAGTGTGTGCTGGGTAGTCCCCCATCCACAATCGCTGTATATACAGTCACAGACGGGGCAGTACGGCACAACCAAGACGCCTAGCCTACCACACTCATAAGAAGAATGGAAGTGGAACAGTCACAAACTGGTGTGGCCCGAGTCCTTAAAGTGAATCCTTCAGTTGTTTCTCGGATGTGGCGGCAGTTTATAGAGAACGAAACAGTATTCCGAAGACCAGGACAGGGCCGACCATGTGTGATATCAGAAAGAGAAGAGTGTTATTTGGCTGTAAGGGCACACCGGTACCGCCTTAGTACTGCACGGAAACTGTCATTCGACCACGCAACATCCACTGAACGTGTTGCATCGAGACAAACGGTGACAGAAGGCTTTGGAAGAGCGGTCTTTATTGTCGGAGACCCGCTGTATGTGTACTTATAATGCGTTTTCAGAGAAGGGATAGTCTACAGTGGAGTCGTCAACATATCACCTGGACGGCGGGGGCAATGTTCGTGTCTACTTCCAAAGTATGGACTGTAGCATTCAGCGATACAACTGATGTGACAGGAAGAGAGAGCGACGCAACTGTATGCATCCGATGGGAGCAGGTCTTGCACACTGCAAACAGACGAGTACTGTTGAATGGGCCAAGCAAATGGCAACAGGTACATTTTTGTCTCTGCAATGCTGTATCGATTTTTATCTGACGTATTTGTTGCTGATTTCTGACTGTGAGCTTCTTTATTAAAATAGTGGTGACAGCTTTTCCCTGTTTCTGAAATACAATATTTCGAAGCAATGGTAATTTTTTAAATAAAAGGTACTTGTTATTTTTAAAAGTACTGTTCAGAAACCAAACTTTTTAGCACTGCTGCTATGGCAAAATGACCTGCCGGTTTTTTACCCAGTCACTAGTAAAGAAAGAAAAAACCTTCCGTATGCGACATCAAACAAATACCGAAAATTATCGGTTATTCAGAATTAAAAGACCAGTATTGGTTTTAACCGCTCGGTTTTTCCCATCGCTACAGTGCTGCCGCGTTAAGGGAGACCGCAAACACGGCTGCCTTGCTGGTAGTTTGTAGTGCTCGAAATGCCATTCCCTGTCCGTATTGTTACTTCTCTTGCTGCAAGCTGAAGAAAATGATGAAAAATGGAATTATGTAGGTCCTGAGTTCTAATGTTACTGTTACCTTTATCGTCAAAAACATGTTTAAGAAGAATGTGATCTAGCAGCTCACTCGTCCCCTTAGAAAAACTATACAAGACTGGTCTATGTGAAACGTCCTCTTTGAACAATTATACACGAATGTGCTTAAACTGACACACAATATTTTTAGCGCAACGCAATCTAACTTTCAATCATCCCTACAAAAGAATGGCCCTGACTACCATTAACCAATACGTTTCACAAATCACTTACCTCACAAAAATCTTCGTTACTCAAGATACTGCAATACAGCGAGCGCTACTACTGCCAGCTAAATAAAAGATTCAAACTACTGAAGGCACTAGCTACTGATAGCCATAGTTAGCAAATGAAAGATTTTAATAGAGAATAAACAATGTATTAACCTTCATAGTCATCAAAAGTCATAATATATATAGCAGTTCATGACATCCAGTCTTACAAATTACAAAACTCCGCCATCTCTCTTCCCACGTCCACCACTGCTGGCGGCTCACCAACAGCGCTACGCTGCGTGCTGTTAACAGCCAACTGCCCAACGCTACAATGGCGAGTATTACAACAATGCCAACCAGCCACAGACTGCACACAGCACAGCAAGTGATTTTTCATACAGAGCGCTATGTGGCGTTACCAATAAGAAAACCTAAACAGCCTACTTACAAGTTCTACAACGCAAGACAACGACCTCAGGTGTTGTCCTGGTGAGCAGAATCATCGTTTCCCATACGACACCTACAAACGCCTTACTCAGGTCACTGACCCACACATACTCCTTCTGATCATCTAATTATTTCCGGAATAACAGATACAGTGAAGAAAGCCAACTGCAGTGCTACCATGCTGTGCTTCCTCGCTGTAGCATATTATTTCCTGTCTGTTAGTAACACATAACCTCTTTCCTGGAATTACTTGGAACTGCCTATTCGTGCAAGTTATTATTTATTCAGTTATTATCAACTTTTTGCAACTCAATCTTACGATTTGTACACACAAAAAATCCGTTTCTAAATGATGAAATAATTTTAAAACCACCTTAGGCTGTCAGTTTCATTGTACATTGTTTACAACACTGTCAAATAATAAAATCGTTTACATTCGTTACTGCTGTGTAAAAATAAATACAAGCATAATGTTGTTCACCAATGTGTCTTACTGCTCTTGTGGTAGTTTCTTCGCTGTCATCTGTAAATGGCCAAAGGCCGAAACTGGTCTGTAATGTGGATTATATTCATGGTGCAACATAGCCTTTACATACAAAAACTGAGAGACTACGGTAGTCTTTGAAATGGTTTCATCATTTTGAAGTTACAGTGATGCTGTGGGCCCAAAAATGACGAAAAAATCAGTATTGTGTGGTATTATTAACTAATTCATTCGTTGCCGGGAGTTCAAGTGCACGCGTCGAATTGTTGCACTAAATTAAATTGCTACTTTTCATTTTACTGGTAGCATGTTCACTGACAGTCAACATGGTATATCGTAACGAAGAACGATGTAACAACTGAAAAAACACAGGAAGAACACTCGCCAGTTTTCGTCTATTTCATGCTCGCTGTCTACACACCATGTTGTGTCAGACAATATGGCTCGCATATACAGCGAGAAGCTGAAATGAAACAGTCGATTTCTCACATACAGATTCAGTGTGGTCTTGTTTCCAGCCAGTGAAACGTATATGTCACCTGGACGCAGTCACTCAACAGTCACAGTACACACGCAACCGCGAAATCCAATAAAACCCTCGCATCCTCCCACGGACTTCCACTGTCTAATTCCGCCGAAGAGAGAGTTATGCAGAAACACTGGAGCTGCTGTCGTTCCATAGAGGCAAGGAAAACCACAGGGACTCAGAGAGACAGGGAAGGACGGACACTGTATTTGATCACAGAAAACAGACACGTACGGAACGTGTTGTTACTGTTGCGGTCTTCAGTAAGAAGACTGGTATGAAGCAATATATCCTGTGCAAGTACATTCCTCTCTGCGTAACCCACTGTAGCCCATATTCATTTTTCCTTATTTACAGTAATCAAGCTTTGGTTTCTCTCTACAACTGTTATTCCTCACACTTCCCTCCACTATCCACTTTTCAATTTCATTTGTACCTAGGGACGTGCGACATCAACTGGTCCCTTTCTTTTAGTTAAGGATGTGGCAGTAATTTCTTTTATCTCCCATTCTATTTAGTATATACTCATTAATTATTGAATATAGCAATCTATCTTCAGAATTGTTCTGTAGCATTACATTTCAGAAGCTAGTGTTCTATTTTTGTCTTAGCTGTTAGTCAAGTACGTTTTACTTCAATGCAGCAGTACAGTCTAGGAAAAAACTTTGGAAAGGTGTTCCTAACATCAAAATTTGCATCCGACTTAAAGAAATATCTCTTCTTCAGAAATGCTTTTCTTTCTTCCCCAGTTAGAATTTCATATCATTTCTACTTCGGATGTTTTCAGTTACTTTTATATCAAAACAGCACAACTCATTTACTACATTTACTGTCCCATATCCTAATCCAATTCTGTCAACATCGCAGGATTTAATTCTACTTCATTCCATTACGCTTCTTTTACTTCTGTTGATATTAACTTTAACAACTGTTTTCGAGATATCATCCACTCCCTTCAACTGATTTTCCAGGTCAGTTGCGATGTATCACAGAAGTACAATATTATCGGCAAATCTCAAAATTTTTATTTCCTCATCCTGAACCTTAATTACTCCTGCAAATGTTTCTTTCGTATTCTTTACTGCTTGTTCAGCTACAGATTGAATAACAACGGAGGTAAGCTACAACGCTGTCTCATTCCCCTCTCCACCACTGCTTCCCTTTCATGCTCTTCGACTTTTAAAATTGTTGCCTGGCTTCCACACAAGCTGTAGATTACTTTCCGCTCCCAGAATAGTTATGCCTGGTACTCGCAGAATTTCAAAGAGTGTGTTCCAGCCAACATTACAGAAAGGTTTTTCCAAATCTACAAACGCTGTAAGTATGGATTTTCTTTTCTTCAGTCTCTGTTCCAAGCTAAGTCGTAGGATTAATACTGCCTCACGTGTTACTACTTTTGTCAGGAACCCTAACTGATATTTCTCATGGTCGACATATACCAGTCGTTCCATTTGTTTATAAACAATGCTCGTTAGTAATTTTCAATCAAGTCTTATTAAACTGATGATTCTGTAGTATTCACACCTGTCAGTACATTACTTGCTTGGAATTCGAATATTTACATTCCTCTTGAAATTTGAAGGCATTTCACATGATATATCTTGCATATGAAGTGGAAAAGTTTTGTCATGTTATGTTCTCTCAAAGATCTCAATAATTATAGGGCAGGGTATCGACTTAAGTCTTTTTTATATCAGATCCTTCTCGCAAAATCATGTCTACCATCTCGTCTTCGGCTAAAGCATTTTCACGCACTTCATATCATTTTTCATGAGGGAACTCGTTCCTTGGTCTGGCAAAAATCTCACTACCGATCATTTTGGTCACTGTTAATAGCCTACCCTAACATGTCGATCAATCTTATTATGTCCTGGAACTGATCGGCTCAGGAGCATTCCGTAGATACACAGCTTTTATCTACAGCACATTCCTTTACCTTCGCTCAGCGTAAAAACTCTAAGTTCTTAGAAATGTTGTTGACTGATCCATCAAACAATGGCGTTTAGTGGAGCGGTCTATCCACCTTTGGGTTTCCTGCTTATCATGACTGCTTACGTCCGTCTGCCGTAAAATTATCGAATTTTTCCCTCATTGCCACTGTCAGTCACTCATTAAGTGTCACCATTAATAGTTACTAATATATCCTTGCGTCCTTCTCTTATCAAGTGTAGACTATCACTATGTAGGCATCATGAATCACATCAAGAAATTATAACTGCATGTTCCATGACTTTTTCTTCATCCAGTATTCTTGATTCAGCAGCATATAGGTTACTAAATCCTTACAACCCGCTACCATCTATTAACCATTCCTATGTCTAACCACCCAATGGAACAGTAATGCACAAAGCTAGTCTCATACAAAATACTCCCTCATTAGAAACAATATAAATTTTTATAATTAACATAAGAAGTATTATTCCTTCAATTTTTCAACCAAACTACTAATCTAACCAAAACCAAGATGACAAAAAGCGCCAACACGTATTACTAAATCTGCTACAACAGTGGTATCACTTTTGACCTCCGTTACAGGAACAGCTTCATTTCGAATAACAGCCCTCGTACCAGAAGAATCATTAATACTTGCATCTTTATGTATTATTTTGTATTATGGTATGGTAACTCCGTCTTGGAAAACGAGAGGCAACCGGAAACTACTAAAGCTTAACACCGTACCTAAGTAGTTCCTTACAGTCTTTCATATTAATTCTTTTTTTAGATCTATAAAGAAAACTCTAACACATCGAAATATCCCACACTTATGACCCAAAAAATACCGAACAAAGGCTAACATTATATAGTCTGCCTCATTAACGAAGGGCTCCTCTAAAACGTGTCTTCTTCGTTCCTACACTAATCCGAAGTACAGGCAAATCAAAATAACACTGACACTTAGCAATACATACCCAGTATCGAAATACACCTAACCATTTATCAGGAGGGTTATTGTGTACACAATAAAAAATTTACTCTGCGATATCCAGTGCTGTGTTCTAGAAAATTATTGTCAATAACCTTCGGCTCACTTCCCTCTTCGCCACTTCTCAAAACGCCCCTTTCCAGATAAACTTGGCCGCTACTATGTTCATCCATACAAACGATATGGATTAAAACACCTCACAGATAACATGCCTATCCTCTAGCACCTGGTACCCTAGAGACACGTCTACAGCGTGAAACTGCCCGATTATTACACTCGTTTCACCTCTAGGTGTGGCAACCTTACTTATATATCTGGCTCGAATATCATTACTAAGAGGAATGCCAATCTGCTCCGTTCAATTGTTCATTTAGGTGCACGTTTAAGTCCCAGCACAGTGTGGAGATAAACTTCCAATTTCTAATATCTCCACCGGAATAGCTGCGTCTTTGATGGATTCCACTCCTAATTATGTTAGTCTGTGCCAAGATTACCCAAAAATAGTCTAAGAATTGTTGCCTGAATTCAGATCATGACATAAACTCTTTACCTGTCGACAGCTTCAAAGCCAGAACATACTGGTTTGGCCCGATGTCCCTCAAATTACGGGAAAATGCGCTCTTGAATTTTCTTAGAAACGCCACAGGGGAAAAGTCGCCACTATATTGCTTTCCTTGTAGAGATGCGCAACATAAGCTCCTAGGTAGATGTCCTGGTCCCTCTGGTTTCCACTGGAATGTTTTTCATCAGCTTTTCTGCCTAACTATCGATCTAAGGCAACGCAGCAGCGTCCACTAGGTTTTCTTTCCTTAATTACCCGCACTTATTCTGCACTATGCTAGTATTTTGTTCAAGCATTGCTTGACTTTTGTTGTATACCAGTGTTAGATAACCTCTCCAACTATCCGGTTGCCTTCTCCAAAAGATTGGGACAATAATTCTTTCCTAAGTATTTTGAAATCGTTCTTAAGGGTGGTTAAGTCTTCACTTAGTTGCTTCTTGATAGAATATCCAGTTTCATAAGTACCTGTAATAATTTGGTTTCCATGCTTGACATTTACATGTGCACTTTCTTGCCTTCTATGAAATCCTTCATGTAGCTCTCATATGCTACCACCTATCATAGTTCCAAATGATTTACCCATTTTTCGTAATTGCGTTCCTTGATTTGATAACGAACTATTTTTTCTGTACTTACTACTGAGGGTTCACATTCCTCACTTTTTTGTCGTTTCCTTCTTCATTGCTTTTTTACGTATGAATATTTGCCTATATGTTGCCTCGTCTGTCGCTTTATAGGTATCATCAAAGACTCACAAAGACTAAACATAAAAACCAGCTTTTCCTCTTTGAAGCCGGCTGGTGTGGCCGAGCGGTTCTAGGCGCTTCAGTCTGGAACCGCTTGACCGCTACGGTCGCAGGTTCGAGTTCTGCCTCGGGCATGGATGTGTGTGATGTCCTTAGGTTAGTTAGGTTTAAGTAGTTCTAAGTTCTAGGGGACTGATGATCTTAGATGTTAAGTCCCAGAGTGCTCAGAGTCATTTGAACCTCTTTGAACATTACAATGGTTTGCTTTCTTTCCTTCAACTTGCCTACACAATTTGCTGCATAAAGTGATCCCCCCATCTAATTTTCAGAGCAATAGCTGCTTGTCCAATCTGACGATTCTATGAGGGCGCGAGTAATGCCTCCGATTTTTTTATGTGATAATTCTTAAATTTTTGGAAATGAAACAAACGTTATTAACATTCTGCAGCATTAATCTTCACGTCTACGGATTTGCAGCCCTCTAACGCTAGAGGGCTTCGACAGGGCGGTGCAGAAGAAGCAGCGTCCTGTAATTGAGTTGCGAATTCGAAGAGTTCGTCCGCACATGAAGCACCGTCTCGTTCAGCATGACAATGCCAGACTACACAAGATCGCAGCGCGTTTGCTGCAATCCAAGTCTTTGGTTTCACTGTCATTCAATCATCCTCCATTCATTCCAGACAAAGTCCTAAGGATTTTCATGTGTTACTCAAACTTTAAGAACACCTTAGAGGACTTCTGCTTGATAGTACTGAAGCAGTGCAAGCAGAGGTGAGGTTTTGGCCCAGAGAACAAAGTCAAACATTGTACTGTGAAGGTATCAACAAACTGGTCATTCGTTGTGAGACATGTTTTCGTCGCAAGGAGGACCACAATAATTAATAATGAAGCTGACATGAAAAACAAAGCTGTAGAATGCTTATAATATTACTTTTACTTGAAAATCCTTAAGAAGTTTCAATTAAAAAATTCGGAGGCATTACGTTTCAGCACGCCCTCAGGTGACTCGCTTAGTAGGTGGCAACTTGGTCCGTAGAATTCAAGTAAGATTTTCATATGTGTTGCACTTAACTCTTCATTAGGCACAGTTCAATTTATTGATTAATTGTGTATATATACACTAAAAAGCCACAGAAACTGGCACATCTGCCTAATATCGCGTAGGAAGCCCACGAGCATGCTGAAGTACCGCAATAAGACGTGGCATGGACTCGACTAATGTCTAAAGAAGTGCTGGAGGGAATTGACACCATGAATCCTGCAGGGCTGTCCATAAATCAGTAAGAGTACGGAGGGGTGGCGATCTCTTCTGAACAGCACGTTGCAAGGCATCCCAGATATACTCAATAATGTTCATGCCTGGAGCGTTTTATTATCAGCGGAAGTGTTTAAATACAGGAGAGTGCTCCTGGAGCCTCTCTGTAGCGATTCTGGAAGTGTGGGGTGTTGTATTGTCCTGATGGCATCGCCTAAGTCCGTCGGAATGCACAATGGACATGAATGGATGCAGATGATCAGGCAAGATGCTTACGGATGCATCAACTGTCAGAGTCGTATCTAGATTTATCAGGGGTCCCATATGAGTCCCACTGCACACACCGCACACCATTACAGAGCCTCAACCAGCTTGAATATTTTCCTGCTGACATTCATGGTCCACGGATTCATGAGGTGGTCTCCATACCCATACACGTTCATCCGCTCGATGCAATTTCAAACGAAAGTCGTCCGATCAGGCAACATGTTTCCAGTCATCAACAGTCTAATGTCGGTGTTGACGGGCCCAGGCGAGGCGTAAGGCTTTGTGTCATGCAGTCAACAAGGTTTCACGAGTTAGCCTTCGGCTCCGAGAGCCCATATCGTTGATGTTTCGTTGAATGGTTGTCAAGCGGACACTTCTTGTTGATGGTTCAGCATTAATATTTACAGCAATTTGCGGAAGGGTTGATTCTATACAACAGCAGCAGCGGCGATGGTACTTACATTGAGTATATATATTCTCAATGTAAATACCATCGCCGCTGCTACTGTTGTTGTTATATACAGAAAACCTTCCGTAAATTGCTGTAGATCATGTTTTGGTTTTATAATGGTTTTATATTTCTTGTAGCTCTAGCTTTTTGTGATCATAGGTAAATCAGTCAAATGAAGTATTTCAAGGTACATTTCTCTATCATTAACTGAATAATTTATGGGTTCTTTCTGGTATGTAGGTAATGACGACGTCAAGGCGCTAATACACTTACTACATCTGTTCATCTCATCAGCTGCTGCCGGTAATACAGCTCATTCGAATGAGGTTATATGAGTAATCTCCGAGCTTATAGAGAGAGAGGTGTCATAGAATAAGTATGGACGTTGTGGTGCGTGAGCTACACAGACCAGCAAGCAAAACGTACCCTCGCAGGCATGTTACACTCCTGGAAATGGAAAAAAGAACACATTGACACCGGTGTGTCAGACCCACCATACTTGCTCCGGACACTGCGAGAGGGCTGTACAAGCAATGATCACACGCACGGCACAGCGGACACACCAGGAACCGCGCTGTTGGCCGTCGAATGGCGCTAGCTGCGCAGCGTTTGTGCACCGCCGCCGTCAGTGTCAGCCAGTTTGCCGTGGCATACGGAGCTCCGTCGCAGTCTTTAACACTGGTAGCATGCCGCGACAGCGTGGACGTGAACCGTATGTGCAGTTGACGGACTTTGAGCGAGGGCGTATAGTGGGCATGCGGGAGGCCGGGTGGACGTACCGCCGAATTGCTCAACACGTGGGGCGTGAGGTCTCCACAGTACATCGATGTTGTCGCCAGTGGTCGGCGGAAGGTGCACGTGCCCGTCGACCTGGGACCGGACCGCAGCGACGCACGGATGCACGCCAAGACCGTAGGATCCTACGCAGTGCCGTAGGGGACCGCACCGCCACTTCCCAGCAAATTAGGGACACTGTTGCTCCTGGGATATCGGCGAGGACCATTCGCAACCGTCTCCATGAAGCTGGGCTACGGTCCCGCACACCGTTAGGCCGTCTTCCGCTCACGCCCCAACATCGTGCAGCCCGCCTCCAGTGGTGTCGCGACAGGCGTGAATGGAGGGACGAATGGAGACGTGTCGTCTTCAGCGATGAGAGTCGCTTCTGCCTTGGTGCCAATGATGGTTGTATGCGTGTTTGGCGCCGTGCAGGTGAGCGCCACCATCAGGACTGCATACGACCGAGGCACACAGGGCCAACACCCGGCATCATGGTGTGGGGAGCGAGCTCCTACACTGGCCGTACACCTCTGGTGATCGTCGAGGGGACACTGAATAGTGCACGGTACATCCAAACCGTCATCGAACCCATCGTTCTACCATTCCTAGACCGGCAAGGAACTTGCTGTTCCAACAGGACAATGCACGTCCGCATGTATCCCGTGCCACCCAACGTGCTCTAGAAGGTGTAAGTCAACTACCCTGGCCAGCAAGATCTCCGGATCTGTCCCCCATTGAGCATGTTTGGGACTGGTTGAAGCGTAGTCTCACGCGGTCTGCACGTCCAGCACGAACGCTGGTCCAACTGAGGCGCCAGGTGGAAATGGCATGGCAAGCCGTTCCACAGGACTACATGCAGAATCTCTACGATCGTCTCCATGGGAGAATAGCAGCCTGCATTGCTGCGAAAGGTGCATATACACTGTACTAGTGCCGACATTGTGCATGCTCTGTTGCCTGTGTCTATGAGCCTGTGGTTCTGTCAGTGTGATCATGTGATGTATTTGACCCCAGGAATGTGTCAATAAAATTTACCCTTCCTGGGACAATGAATTCACGGTGTTCTTATTTCAATTTCCAGGAGTGTATTACGAAAGGTTTGGATGGCTTACGGCAAGCGGATCATCTAGACATGCGGGGATATTACCGTGCGAATAATGGATTCAAATATATTTTAATTCTTATTGCTACATACTCTAAATTTGTTTTGGCTTTATGTTGTGGTTGGCAGGAGAGCTAACACCGTGTTACTAGAGGAGGCCGAAAGGCACGCGATTTAGCTCACGCAGGGTGGCGTGAGGTCTGGAACAGGGCAAGGAAATTAGAATTTAGAAACAACGGACGTAGCTGGTGGAATACTTAACTTTGATCCATTAATGACGAACGTCGCTCTTGACATTACATGATTCACAGAATCAATAGTAACTGATAATGGCGCCTTGCTAGGTTGTAGCAAGTAACGTAGCTGAAGGCTATGCTAAATATCGTTTCGGCAAATGAGAGCGTATTTTGTCAGTGAACCAGCACTAGCAAAGTCGGTTGTACAACTGGGGCGAGTGCTAGGAAGTCTCTCTAGACCTGCCCTGTGGCGGCGCTTGGTCTGCAATCACTGATAGTGGCGACACGCGGGTCCGACGTATACCACCGGACCGCTGCCGATTTAAAGGCTACCACCTAGCAAGTGTGGTGTCTGGCGGTGACACCACACTTTACCTATGAAAACAAAAGCTGGGGGAGACGTTGCTAGGGTAATTGGCATGAATCCATGCCCTGGAAGTCTTCAAACAGATCACAATAGAGAGTTTTACAATAGATATTTCAAGACTGTGACGGAAAGATATGGGCTACCCCATTATTCAGCATTTCCCCACCTGTAGGAATCATTCAGAGGTTGAACAAGACAATGAAAGGTCAAAAAAATGTTCGAATGTGTGTGAAATCTTATGGGACTTAACTGCTAAGGTCATCAGTCCCTAAGCTTACACACTGCTTAACCTAAATTATTCTTAAGACAAACACACACACACACACATGCCCGAGGGAGGACTGGAACCTCCGCCGGGACCAGGCGCACAGTTCATAACAGCAGCGCCTGAGACCACTGGGCTAATGCCACGAGGCAATGAAAGGTCAAATGTGGATGTGTTTCAATCTTCGTGGGTCATACAAATGGACTGATATTCTCGCAGAAATAACTGACCAATATACCGGAACTAAACGTCATACAATAAAAAAGAGACCTTCTGATGTTCGTGATAATGAGCTTCTAAATACAAAATACAGTCGCATTAAAATGGTGGATCCACACAAACTAAAATTTAATGTCGGTTACTTAGTGCATATTTCAAAGTATAAGACGTTCTTTGAGAAATCATACTGGTCAACAGAGATATTTACGATATGCAATGTGCAAAGAACGAATCCTAGAAATTATATCTTGAAGGGCAATAAAGGCGAAGAAATTGCAGGCTGCTTATACGTCGAAAAGTTGCAGAAATGTTCAAAACTGGATGTGTTTCTCGAAGAGAGAGTCATTAGACGTTGACGAAATGGAGCGATAGTCAAATGTCTTGGTTTTCCTGCAGCACAAAACAACTTCGATTGAAGCTATGGATTTGCTATATAATGGGTTGCATAGTCCACAACCACCACAATAGCATAACATGCATGCGAGGAGACGCATTGGAGGAAATGGTGGCACTGTAGACAAACTGCCAGTGGAATTACACATTCCGCGATACAACTACTGCTGGCCTAGAACAAAGCTCCAAAACCGCTTGGTACGAGGTGATAATGGGATTAATCTGCTCGACAAAGTGTGTATGAAATACGACACTGCATATGCTGTAAATAAAGATATCTCAAGTCGTCACACAGCAGACCGGATTTTAGCTGATAGGGCTAGGACGATACGCAGAAGAAAGGATATTGGTACAGGTTAAGGGAGTGCAGCACTTGCAGTTGATAAAACCATGAGCGGAAAAATTAAAATGGGTTTAGAAGTGACGAACTTCCAGCGACTTATGAACGCTGCACGTTGTGTACGACAGAAGAAGAATGGGATGCAAAGGTGTATCTGGCGATGCGGGGGAGGACGACCAGGCAATGCCCGACCACGCCAACATAGGGTTAAAACAAGTAATGCCGAAACGTCTGTCGACATTGGTCACGTTTCTGCCCAACGTGAGAAGCAAAGATCAACAACTGATGAGTCTGTTCTAGAGACTTCGCGACATCGATGCGGCCGGAAAAAGATCCTGCGAGAACAGGCCAAACGATGACTAAAGAGAATCGTTCAACGTGATGGAAGATCAACCCATCCCCACATTGTTGTAGATTTCAGTGCTGGGGCATCAACAAGTGTATGCATACGAATCAATCAACGAAACATCATCGATATGGGTTTCAGGAGCCGAATGCCCTCTCTTGTACCCTTAATGACTGCATGACACAAAGCATTACGCCTCGCCTGGGCCCACCAACACCGACATAGGACTGTTGATGACTGGAAACATGTTGCATGGTCAGACTAGTCTGTTTTAAATTGTTTGGAGCGGATGGTCGTGTACGTGTATGGAAACAATTATCGACCCTGCATGTCAGCAGGGGAATAGTCTAGCTTGTGAAGCCTCTGTAGTGGTGTAGGTCGCGTGCAGTTGTAGTGGTATGGGAGCCCTGATACGTCTAGATACGAGTCTGACAGGTGACTCGTACGTAGGCATCCATTCGTGTCAATTGTGCATTCCGTAGGTCTTGGGCATTTCCAGCAGGAGAATGTGACACTCCACACGTCTAGAATTGCTACAGAGTAGCTCCAGGAACACTCTTCTGAGATTAAAAACTTTCGCTGGCCTCAAACTACCAAGGCATGAACATTATTGAGTATATCTGGTATATCTTGCAATGTGCTGTTCTCCACCCCCTCGTACTCTTACGGATTTATGGACAGCCCTGCAAGATTCATGGTGTTATTTCCCTCCAGCACTATTTCTGACATTAGTCGAGTCCATGCAACGTCGTGTTATGGCACTTCTGTGTGTTCGCGGGGAACCTACACGATATTATGCAGATATACCCGTTTCTTTCGCTCTTCAGTGTATTACCAGTGAAATTCCACCCAACAGAAGACTTAATTTCTACGTTGAGCCGGGTGGCTCTAAGCGTTTTCCACGTCAAGCAGCTGAAATAATTTTGTAATACAATGAAGAGGATGGCTCCAAAATGTTCGTCCCAAACATGTACACTTGAAAGTAATGTGACTTGGACATTTAGCGGTAGGTGAAACTTAAAAACTATTCTGTTTACAAATTCCCTCACACAGTCACACATGGACATGAAGTGCAAAAGAGAGAAATACTGTAAAACTATTTTTTACTCCAATAAATTTTTTTAAATTTTTGGGTTGTCTTTCTTAGATTTTTAACATTTTATATACCTCGCACAGTTTTAAACTTTTTTTATAATTTTTATAGTTTTTGCAGCACATGGTGCTTATATATTCTTACAAACGTGGTATGCTGCTTATTAAAAAGTAGGCTGAATGTATTTACATATTTACACACAGTCATATGTATTTACACAGGCATCCACAGTCAAACGCACTCACATGCATACACGCCTGGGTACATAAGCTTTCATACATGAGGAAATGCCGGCCGCGGTGGTCTCGCGGTTCTAGGCGCGCAGTCCGGAACCGTGCGACTGCTACGGTCGCAGGTTCGAATCCTGCCTCGGGCATGGATGTGTGTGATGTCCTTAGGTTAGTTAGGTTTAAGTAGTTCTAAGTTCTAGGGGACTAATAACCACAGCAGTTGAGTCCCATAGTGCTCAGAGCCATTTGAATCATTTTGAACATGAGGGAATACCATACATCACACACATAAAGCTGGCCGCTGTGGCCTAGCGGTTCTAGGCGCTTCAGTCCGGAACCATGCGACTGCTATGGACGCGGGTTCTAATCATGCCTCGGGCAGGGATGCGTGTGATGTTCTTAGGTTGGTTAGGTTTAAGTAGACCTGAGTGTAGGGGCTGATGACCTCAGATGTTAAGTCCCATAGTGCTCAGAGCAATTTGAACACACGTACAATATTTACACCATGGTAAAATATCTACGCTATTCGGCACGTGCTCTCTCAGCCATTCACTCACTCTGTCTCTCATTCGCAAGATATGAGCTCTTCATTGCTCTTGCGCTTCAAATATACAGTGCGAGTACAGGAGGGTTTCGATCCTGTCATTATAAACGGCTCTTTAATCATCATGAGGTGACAATCTGCACAGCAGAATGTACACATCATGACATTGTAACTGAATAGTAGTTTGCCATACGATATGCGGAGGTTGCGGTCGAGCACTGCGAAAACCACTGTATAGGCACTGCAAGCAGTCTTCGACAGTGAGGACAAGTCACGCCGCATGTCGCACTCTCTTAGCTTACCTCTGGGTGGCGCCATCTATTGTACCACATCCGTAAATTTTGGATCTTAGACCCACAAACTCCACAAACAACAATGCATTCGCCTCATCTTTCACTAAGCCGATAACCTTGTTCTGAGGAACAATGCCATAAGGATTATTGGTTGCTTATCGGATGTGTTGAATTCATTACCGTGACACTCCATTACTTCATATGGATCTCAGGTCTTCACCCAATAGATGAAGCTATCTATATCCTTATAAACTTCCACGACATGAGCTATAGCAAACTGTTAGTGGAACTAGTACATGTGGAGTTTGGAGATCTCCACTATACACCTCCCCATATAGGTAGGTTTCGTAAACTCTACTGAAACCTTCGACATACCCACTGCAACAAAGTTCTCATTGAAAATAGTGACCTGCTTAACATTTAGTCTGGCGATGCGCCCCACTGCCCCTCCCAGTCATTCCTAATCAAAATAACGCGTCCATTTATTACATTCTGCGTCGTTTTTTGAAAATGGAATTATTCACTAATTTACAAAAATCTTTTCGAAATTACTAGTCGCGCCCTCTCTCTTTCGGTATTTAATTCAATATACTCCTTTAACCATGAGGACTGGCTGATGGAGATAGCCCAGATGATTCTGTATAGCTCCATCCCTAAGCTGAGGTACTGATGGAGATTACGATAGTGAATTATATACCTCTGCCTGTGTCCATCAGTGGTTACCACTTAGGTACAGTGCTTCCTCGTGAAACTTGTTATTCTGGACATAACGGCAAGTCGTTTGTCATTTCATGCATACTAACAGAGTACATGAGATCTGCCTCTTCCACGTACCCTACAGCAGAATCAGCCGGCAGACGCATTGTTTTTCGACAGAATCCCTCTAATTCGTCTTTGGGCACCCACCGAATGCCACCAGCCGGCAGTGGCTGCATGATGCTGTGCCCTTATAAGTTATTCACATCCAAACATAGAATGTAACTTGAACTGAGTGATGCTTTGAACCCTGTACCCATACGCAGGTTACATGCCTTGGAGTGTCTATGGTCACACTGGCAAAGTCCCCTATGGATTCCATGCCCAAAGAAAAGAAGCTTGTTAGCATCGGTCAAGAGTTCGATGCTGCGCTTCGCTCTCCTGAGCATTGCATCCCACGACAATCCAGGTATAGTGCAATAACAGGTGGGGTCCAGAGAGTATGTGGCCATGTATACACTCCAACACTTTTCAACAACATTCGATAGCAAGCTCATGTCGGTGTCCACGTATAGTCGACAATGTTTAATTCCTGCCACACATTCACGGCATACACATAATCTGCCCTAGTTACAGCATCGCCTGTGGGAGTACTGGTAAATGCTCATATTTTGGGAACCCTGGTTTTGTCGAGTTTCGCCTCCCCATCCAGGCACTCATAATGGTAAACTCCTTTCCTGGTCACAAGTTGAAACTTTCCGTCATCGGGGTATGCAGGTCAGGTGATGTGCATATCATCTTGAATAGAGTGTCAACAGGCTTCTGGAGTGAAGCCTACACGAAACGTAAAGAGTCAAGGAAGTGGAGTGTAAGTTTTGGCGTCATTCTTTTCAAGAAAGAAATATACTCGTCTACACTCTCAGGCAGGACACTGACCTGATTTTTCGTCATACTGAAATTAGCCAACTGCTCAACTAGAAAGTGAGCATCATATCCAGTCAAATTGTGAAACATGACGGATATGTGTCGTGGTACTTATACAGGGTGATCAAAGAGTCAGTATAAATTTGAAAACTGAATAAATCACAGAATAATGTAGATAGAGAGGTACATATTGACACACATGCTTCGAATGACATGGGGTTTTATTACAACCAAAAAAATACAAAAGTTCAAAAAATGTCCGAGAGATGACGCTTCATCTGATCAGAATAGTAATAATGAGCATAACAAAGTAAGGCAAAGCAAAGATGATGTTATTTACAGGAAATGCTCAAGTGTCCACCACCATTCCTCAACAATAGCTGTAGTCGGGGAATAATGCTGGGAACAGCACTGTAAAGTATGTCCCGAGTTATGGTGAGGCATTGGCGTCGGATAATTGTAGATATGGTAAATACAACCCATACCGTGACTTTTTCGTCGTGCAATGGTGTTTCCACTACAGTTCTAGGATTTTCAGTAGCCCAAATTCTGCAGTTGTGTATGGATGGAGTGGTATTTGCCTGAGTACTTCCATATTAGAACACTGGGCCAGTATAGCACCCAAAGTGGATTCACGATACCTCTCAGCGATTGATGTGCTACGAGATAGGACGCCATTATCGCCACAGGTATAGTGCAGGCTTTTCTCTTCAGTAGCACCCTGCTGTTAGTGGACGTGAGTCAACTCCCACCAGAGCACTGTTTTACATTTAATGGCACGAAGTCTCAGATCATCAAGGGCTTTGAGGAGCTCCGTCTCCAACACCGAGCGGCACGCTTCTAGAAACCTGATTCTAGCGAAAAAGATAAGCCCGTCCTGTTGATGATGGAGTCAGTGAAGTGCACAGGCATATGCGCCGAGGCACACATACCTTTCGTTGACGACGACGATTCTCACGAAGAAGAGAAGGATGAGGCGGAGCTAGGGGCTCAGGCCAGTGGGAGCAGCCTGGCTACGGCAACCGCTGCCAATGTTGCTGTTGCCTTAGGCCTGACCCTCTAGCCTCAGGAATAGTACCTCGACAAAGGAGCCACAGCGGTAATGGGGCGGCAGCGGTGGCGGCCGCTGCCTCTTACACTACGAGTAGCGGTGTTTGACTCTCAGTGGCTCGTCTCACCGGATCCCCCTTTGGCGAGGAAGGTTTAGCCTGCACTGGTACCTGCGCCATGGTGTTCTGCAGCAGCGGATATGTGGCCGCAATAGGGATGAGAGAGAGAATAACAAAAAAATTGAAGTACAACGTTGCAAACATTACCTGCTGCTGCTGCAAGGAAAGAAAGAAATCAGACGACCGCGTTATTATACAAGCCGAGTGAGTAATTACCTTTCGCACTCTGGGTCCACGGCGTGAGCATATCATTAACATTGTTATGTATCTCTACCTCCCCTTCAGGAAAGTCATCCTCCTCTAAAACAGCCAGGCCACTCTGTCTTTGCAGCTCTTCATCTATAGCCATTTCCATAACCCTTTCAGGTATCTCATCCTCGTCATAATCGATTTGGTTCTACTGATCCATCTCGCCTACAGTAATTACTATATATATAGCGATTTGTTACACAAGACGAAAAACTCCCCCCACTGCAAACAAACGAAAAATTAGAAAATTAGTATTCTTTCTTCCACTTTCACGGCTGCTCTGCTTCCTCACTGGGTGCTGGAGGTAGATGAATTTAGTGAATGGTCTCCAGCTGCCTGTTTATAAAGTCTCACACCTCTAGAATTATTGCTGTAACAGGACGACACGTAAGTTTTTAGTAATTAGTAGCTACTGCTGCACAGATACTTCGTTTTCTGTAGACTTACGTGACTGTTGGCTCTGTGTATTCGCTGCTGGAGATTGTTCCACAGCGCGTAGCTGGTGTATTTCTTCAGCGTCCATCATTTACTCCAGCTCAATCTGCATTTTCGTCATATGTGCTGTAACAAAACAAGCATGAAATAAGAAAGAAACCAACGATACAGAACAAACTACACTACTACTACCATGAATTTTTTAATACTCATGTGGCATTTCCAGTTGTGATTTTCCTACAGAAGACTGGACCTCGACATGGAGATTTCGCTGTGGTGCAACCTCCTCCTCCTCCTTCTCCTCCTCCTGCTCCTCCTGTCTGTCATCGCAATCCATGATAATATTCTGGAGTTGCACCGTAAAACAAGGAAAAGAAACTGATTTACCGGAGATAATTTTTTAACACACACTAAATTTTTTCCCGTTTGTACACCATGACCACATATTTACAAAAAAAAAAAAAAAATATTTGCTTAAGTGGTAGTTTCTATTCTTCTTCTACAATTCTACGTCGTTTGCCGCTGATTCTGATGCTACTTGATTTCGCTGCACGCTTCATTTTCGACAAACTGACGCACACATCTAAGAAGCAAACACACAGGCGAACTGATGATGGCAGAATGAGGCCTGGAGATGAGGGGGTAGGGTTCATATAGACACAGTGATTTGCCGGGAACCAATCAGGAAGGGCAGTTGATGTAACTGAGGTGATGCTAAACTTTTTTGATGTGTGTATTTAGCGAAATCTGTGACAGTGTAATTATGCAGTTCCTTTCGTTATCCGAATAAAAAAATGAAGTACCGCAATTGTTTAACATTGTCTAAATTATTTAAACAGTATTCTACACTATAAATAAAGAACAACAATATTCCAGTATCATCATCAATATCGAGGTGTATTGTGATTTTAGAAATAAATAACAAATATTCTTAAGGAAATTGTTTAAGCAATGCCTTGTGCACGCTATCGTAGTCTGCCGTAGCCTTTGGCCACGTGTAGTATTCGCTCTGTCTGAGACAGTATCTGAGAAAAGCTTGGTTAGGACATTAGGGCATTATCCTGCTAAAAGTTTGCATATGGAGTTGCCTAACGGAGAGGTGGGATTTAAAGTGGAGTGATTGATGTGACGCCGGCCGCGGTGGTCTCGCGGTTCTAGGCGCGCAGTCCGGAATCGTGCGACTGCTACGGTCGCAGGTTCGAATCCTGCCTCGGGCATGGATGTGTGTGATGTCCTTAGGTTAGTTAGGTTTAAGTAGTTCTAAGTTCTAGGGGACTAATGACCACAGCAGTTGAGTCCCATAGTGCTCAGAGCCATTTGATTGATGTGACTGCTTTGAACAGATACACCAGGCCCTTCGAATGGGGTATCAATGGAACCCAGATCCTAGCCATTCAAAGCGACGTCTGGTCACGGTCCGCGGGGCTCCCCCCGTCAGAAGTTCGAGTCCTCCCTCGGGCATGGGTGTATGGGTGTACGTGTTATCCATAACGTTAGTTAGATTAAGTTAAATGAAGTAGTGTGTAAGCTGTTTGGTCCCGTAAGATCTTACAACAAACATACTTTTTCTACCATCGTAACACAGACTCAGCGAGTTTTCACGCCATTTCCAGGGGCAGAGGGCGTGGTGAGGGGTGGGTGATGTCATAGAGTGGGAGGTGGGGGGTGGGGATTTCCCAAAAGAGTTGTGGGGCAGGGACACATACTGACTGGGAAGACCCATGATGTCATCATGGGGTGGGGGTAAATAATTAATTAATTTTTTGATGAATTTTATATCATTTTCATATCAAAAGTGGCCTCAAAGCCCCCTCACCTTACTACTTTGGTATTAACAGTAAGTTCTATTGGATGCGTTTTGGTTCTCGTGCAGGCAACTTGACTATCATCGTCATGAATCTGTAAGGTGCGGGATCTCTCCCCTACAGATCGGGACACATTCCGCAATAAAATCCAACACAGTTTCAAAGGAGTAAAAAATTTCTGTTTGGATCGTATTTTCAAACAACTTAACATGTACGACATTTCAGATCGTAACGACCTGGGTGACGAGACAAAAAGAATTGGAAAAAGTATCCACAGATATGCGTACGGTGTGTTGAGAATTATACCTGAAAACAAGAAAAAAACTGCAACTGGTAAGTTTCACACGGAGACTGCATGATTTACGATATGTTTACTGTCCATTGTAGCCGAGAAAATATAAAGAAAACCAAATGAACTAAGTTTGTAAATATCACTTTTGTTTTCGATTGCCGGCGGGGGTGGCAGAGCGGTTCTAGGCGTTACAGTCTGGAACCGCGCGACCGCTACGTTCGCAGGTTCGAATCGTGCCTCGGGCATGGATGTGTGTGATGTCTTTAGGTTAGTTAGGTTTCAGTAGTTCTAAGTTCTAGGGGACTGATGACCAAAGCAGTTAAGTCCCATAGTGCTGTGAGCCATTTTGTTTGTTTTCGATTTAATATTTCACCAGGATTTATTGAGTGTATTAATAAAAGATGAAAAGCTTTAATTTTTTCAACTATCAGTAAGTAAACTAATTATCTATACCAGTGATCTACTTTGCCAACTGCCTTGCTGCAGTGGTAACACCGGTTCCCGTCATATCTGCGAAATTAAGTGCTGGCGGGCTGCGATAGCACTTGGATGGGTGACCATCTGGTCTGCGGAGCGGTGTCGGCAAACGGGGTGCACTCAGCCCTTGTGAGGCAAACTGAGGAGCTACTTGATTGAGAAATGGCGGCTCCGATCTCATAAACTGACATACGGCCGGAAGAGCGGTGTGCTGACCACATGCCCCTCCATATCCGCATCCAGTGACGCCCGTGGGCTGACGCGGTGGCCGGTCGGTACCGTTGAGCCTTCCAAGACCTGTTTGGACGGTGTGATCTACTTAGATACATAAATAAAAGTTTAAAAATTGTATTACCTTTACTTCACAGTTTTTTCTTCACTTTCTACTATATTTATAACCAAAACTATATCTGTAAGTATATTTACAGAGGTTTTGACTTAAAAAACAGGTTACTTTTGCGGTTTTTGCATGTGACTTACCAATTTTTACTGAAAGAGCACCGTGGCACTGTGTACTCATCTCTCCCGGATTTACCCCCTCCCCCCCCCCCCCCCCCCGTATTTTCAATTCCGACCAGATTTTTCTGACATTCTTTGCCGTCCATGACATCTTCGCAGTCCAATATGGCTTTAACTACAGTGAGCTAGTCGACGTATAAAATCGTATCCATGTACAGTAGAAGTGCCACCAGCGGACTCTTCGTGAACACTTGTGGCTGAGTGTTGAAATCCGGCGAGACGTCGCTTCGAATGGCTAGGATCTGGGTTCCATTGATACCCCATTCGAAGGTCCTGGTGTATCTGTTCAAAGCAGTCACATCAATCACTCCACTTTAAATCCCACCTCTCCGTTAGGCAACTCCATATGCAAACTTTTAGCAGGATAATGCCCTAATGTCCTAAGCAAGCTTTTCTCGGATACTGTCCGACTACTCATCTTACGATCACATCCATAGCCGAATGGTTGATGTCCCTGGTTTCGGTGCAGAAGTACTCGGTTTCGTTTCTTGGTACCTTTTGAGATATTTGAGTGAAGTTTGGTGGTAGGAGGAACAAGACTTCTGGACAGATGGATACAGGGCTATAAATACTAAATCAAATAAGGGTAATGCAGCAGTGAGTTTAATAACGAAAAAAAGAAATAGGAGCGCGGATATAGTGAACGCATTAAGCCCACGCCTGCCACTGTAGTACAAGTTTATATGCCACCTAGCTCCGCAAATGATGAAGAGATTGAAAAAACGTGTGATGTGATAAAAGAAATTATTCAGATAGTTATGGGGGTCAAAAATCAAATAGTCATGAGGGACTGCAATTCGTTAATAGGAACGGGAAGAGAAGAAAAAGTAGTAGGCGGTTATGGACTGGGGGTAAGGAATAAAAGAGGAAGACGCCAGGTAGAATGTTGCACAGAGCATAACGTAATCATAGTTAATACTTGGTTTAAGAATAATGAAAGAAGATTGTGCACGTGGAAGAGACCTGGAGACACTAGAAGGTTTCAGATAGATTATATAATGGTAAGACAGAGATTTAGGAACCAGGTTTTGAACTGTAAGACATTTCCAGGAGCAGATGTGGACGCAGACCACAATTTATTGGTTATGAACTGTAGATTAAAACTAAAGAAACTGCAGAAAGGTAGGAATTTAAGAAGATATTACTTGGATAAATAGGAAGAACCAGAGGTTGTAGAGAGTTTCAGAGAGAGCATTAGGGAACTATTGGCAAGAATAGGAGAAAGAACTACATTAGAAGAAGAGTGGATAGCTTTGAGAGATGATATAGTGAAGGCAGCAGAGAATCAAGTTGGTAAAAAGACGAGGGCTAGTAGAAACCCTTGGGTAACAGAAGAGATGGTGTTGTTGTTGTGATCTTCAGTCCTGAGACTGGTTTGATGCAGCTCTCCATGCTACTCTAACCTGTGCAAGCTTCTTCATATCCCAGTACCTACTGCAACTTGCATCCTTCTGTATCAGTTTGGTGTATTCATCTCTTAGTCTCCCTCTACGATCTTTACCCTCCACGCTGCCCTCCAATACGAAATTGGTGATCCCTTGATGCCTCAGAACATGTCCTACCAACCGAGCCCTTCTTCTAGTCAAGTTGTGCCAAAAACTTCTCTTCTCCCCAATCCTATTCAGTGCTTCCTCATTAGTTATGTGATCTACCCATCTAATTTTCAGCATTCCTCTGTAGCACCACTTTTCGAAAGCTTCTATTCTTTTCTTGTCCAAACTATTTATCGTCCATATTTCACTTCCATACATGGCTACACTCCATACATATCCTTTCAGAAACGACTACCTGACACTTAAATCTATTCTCGATGTTAACAAATTTCTCTTCTTCAGAAATGCTTCCCTTGCCAATGATGGCGATGGCAAGGAAAGCGTTTCTGAAGGAGAGAAACTTGTTAACATCGAGTATAGATTTAAGTGTCAGGAAATCTTTTCTGAAAGTATTTGTATGGAGTGTACCCATATATGGAAGTGAAACATGGAAGATAAGTAGTTTGGACAAGAAGAGAATAGAAGTTTTCGAAATGTGTTGCTACAGAGGAATGCTGAAGATTGGGTAGGTAGATCATGTAACTAATGAGGAGGTACTGAATAGAGTTGGAGACGAAAGGAATTTGTGGCACAACTTGACTAGACGAAGGGCTCGGTTCGTAGGACCCATTCTGAGGCATCAAGGGATCACCAATTTAGTATTTTAGGGAAGTGTGGAGGATAAAAATGGTAGAGGGAGACCAAGAGATGAATACACTAACCAGATTCAGAAGGATGTAGGTTGGAATAGTTACTTGGAGACGAAGAAACGTTCACAGGCTAGAAAGCATTGAGAGCTGCATCAGACCAGTCTTTGGAGTGAAGATCACAGCAACAAGGAGAACAGGAACGGAATCTACTCACTTTCGTCAAATTTCCTTGAATAAAGAAGTGGTGACACTATCAGGATTAATCTACTGACAATAACGGCTTGAGCGATTGGCGACATGCTGATCATCTATTCAACAATCATAGCCCTCTCTTTGTGTCGCTTGTAGATTACAGTCGACCAGTTCGAACAGGCCTATGGCCTAATCTCTGAGTGGCATTTATTTACTAACTTACTTAAGTACGTTTTGCCCTTTTAGTAACTTTATATAAAGTATTATCATGCTAAAAAGTATCCTAAAGACCTGTTTATTATGCAGCCCATTTAATGTAACTGTCTTTTAGGTCATCTATTTTCTTTTCGGTACAGTCGTTTGAGTATACAGAATGTTTACTGCAACAAGACACAAGAGGTAATTGCCTTGTGTGGCTTTCAATCCATATGCAAATTAATACCACGCTAATGCACATATCAGAAAATACGATATTACAAATGAGACAGCCATTGCGCTTGTAAACTCAAAATATATTACAATAAATGACATTTTACCTTGAAATTAAATCATGAAAATCTTTGCACTGGACTGTGATGCGGATTTCCAACTAAGCAACTGTCGTTCTTAGTAACTGACCTCGAAAGGTCTTAAATATGGTTCAGTTGCAAGTAACAAAATGTGTTCTCGTTTAAACTTGAAATGACATGGAATAAAAGTTCCTGTTGGATGGAGATTCGAACGTAGCACCTAATTCGAAAGTCAGCCAGGCACAATCAAATGTACGAATTGGTAATTTTTCACATACAGGAAGATGACTGAAAGTGAAATGACAAGACAAAAAGTTTTGTCTTGTCGGGATTGAAACCCAGATCCTATTGTCGTTGACTTCTGACCACGAATAGACGGTAAAAATAGGTTTATTTCACCAACACCGATATGAGCACATACCTGATCTGGAAATAGCATGACAAAAAATTTCTGTGCTGACTGGGAGACGAACCCTGCACATATCATCGTTGTTGGCTGCACGTGAAGACACGTTGAAAGTCGAAATTTTTTCACGAGTAACTACAAGTGGCACGTTTGAACCTGGAATTATCTAACAAAAAGGTCTGTGTCTGACTGGTAGTCGAAACCGGTACCCATCGCAATTGTTGAGAAAGCACGGGGGTTGTTAAAAATTACAATATTTTGTCACTTGTAGTTTGGTGTGAGCGTGCTGCAACTTTAAATGGCAGGATAGAATCTTTTGTACCAGACCAGGATTTGAACCCAGACTCGTAATTATAGTGGAGACTTCGAGTACTTTGGTTTCATGAGGAAAGAATCAAACGACGGACGGGTATCATCTCAAAGGTGTCAGACGTGGGGAAATGGGAGATCTGAGTTCGAATCCTAGTTCAGGACCAATATTTTAAAGATCTGAAGCTAAAATACAATACGGAATAAGTGCCCTGTGACCTCACGTGACGATTGGCTGACAAATAAAAAAACCCTCATATAAGAAGGCGTACTAGTGACAGAGTTTCAACATGGCGTGACTTCCGCCTCGGTCCTAGCCCAACCAAAACCGACTCTTCTCCACCAAGTAGCAGCACTGTAACCACGGGGCAATCCTATCTATTTTTCGACTTCTTCGTTGCCAGGCTTTGCCGCTTTTTTAACTTTATAACTTGCTTATCAAAAAACATAACACAAAATCGGAATTAATCCTATATGGCACCTCCACTTTTACCCAGAAACAAATAAATAGAGGAACACCCTCCACAGTCGTTACCTGCAACCATTTTTTTTTATTAATTAAAAAAATCAAGAGCAAGAGGATCACGACAATGAAACGAATTGTGTAACAATACGCCTGAAAAGCGCCATGTCAAGAATGCCAAAAGACCGCTTAGCTCAGCTGATACCTTGACGATGAAATACATGGGTCAATATATTGGCAAATAAGTCGCGATGCAATGGTAGGCGCAGTAGACTTCCGATATGCAGTGGACATACATTGGCGGAAGGTGAGTGGGTTCCTATCGCCTCCTCCATCTGCGATGTAATGAACATAGTGTTCCAACAACCATAGAACTATGTCTGGCTTTACCCTCGGAAAGTAGGAGGAATCTGGACGCAATAGGGTATCAGCCAAAACGGAAGTCTCAACGGATCGAGTTAGAAATTCTGATTGCTTTTTAAGCCAGTGCCAGTTCGCATCTTGACCATGACTTAAATCTATGTTGTAACGTGTGTATGGCCGGACCACGACCTTACTGATTCGTGACAAATACGAAACAAGCACTCACTGGTGGATAAAATATACCACTTTGTACCACTAGGACGCCACCGTCATTGGTTGAACAGGAGGATTAAGATGAAACTGCAGCTTCTTCCAAGAATTTTCTGGCGATGCCCGTTCAACTGGCGCCGTACAATAAATCCCTCTCGTGCAATAAAAAAAAAAAATATTGTCGTGAGATGTTGCCTCTGTAGGTTATCAGCCCCCAAATAATTGACAGAAATATGAAACATACGGAAATTTCTTCGCCGTAAAGTCACTTGACTGACATCGACAGATCGATCAAGACTGCACGTGCCGGCCCTGGTGGCCGAGTGGTTCTAGGCGCTTCAGTCCAGAACCGCGCGACCGCAGGTTTGAATCCTGCCTGGGGCATGGATGTGTGTGATATCCTGAGGTTAGTTGGGTTTAAGTAGTTCTAAGTTATAGGGGACTGATGGCCTCAGATGTTAAGTGCCATAGTGTTCAGAGCCACTTGAACCAAGACTGCCCGTCGGCAGACAGGGAAATAGCCGAGACGTGAATGTGTGGATAGCGTGAGAGATACTCAGTGCGACGTGCCGAAGCACAAAACAGACCCTTTCCTTTCGATATCTGAAAGTCCTAAACTCCCGATACAATTTGCACCCGCAACCACTTCGCATTGTAATCGGAAAAAGTGATACTTCCATTGGAAATCACTCGTTTTAGTTTCCTATCCATTATCGCGGGAAGGGGAAAGATATGAGCCATGTATTATCCTTTGCACAAGACATACGTATCTAGTATACGAAATTGTTCCAGGATTACTCCTTGTATCTTGCCGGTAATAGACTTCCAATTAAGCGTAGCCGTTTGGAGTGGAAAACGATCAATTATGACCCCCAGACAGATATGTCAATCGATCACCTTCCATCACGAAATGACAGCGTTATGAAAATCCCCCAGTTTCATCAATCATCTGCCTTCATTGAAACGGGCCCCATTTACAAGGCAAAATGAATGCAACGCAGCCTTCAGCAATGGAACCTCAGAGGGAGAACGGAAACGCAATCACATACTCTGTGTATGCGCGCACCGAGATCGTCTCGCCGAAGAGCGTTCATTTTTGTAACTGAGCGATGGTTTTCGACGAAGGGGCTTAAATGATAGAAAAACAAGGAAACTGAAACCGGACTTCCCCGAGAAGAGCCTCCTTTTAAACGCAACAGGAAGCCATGGCTGATACGGTCGAACACCTTGTCAAAATCCTGAAGTGCCAGAGCATCAGGAACAGAAATAACAGAGGCGACCGGTACGAAATCACGACATGCAACTACGGGGTTCAGAATAGTATGACCTGGAATACAACTTTGATGGTCAGCTTCAGCTTCCTCCAGCAACGTAGACAGCGAGCTATTCACCGCTCTCACCACAATCTTCTAATAAAAATTTAATAAGGTAATCGAGCTAAATTTATCATTTCTGCCTACCTAAAACTCTTAAGAATTAACACAATTTTGACAACCTTAAACGAGTCAGGCACAAACCGCTCCCTCAACTCTGCGTTCAAAAGTAACGTAAAAGCAGTACCAATCAAACGTGACACACCGTCAGGTGGCTTGCGGAGTATGGATGTAGATGGATGTAGATGTAGACAGTAAGGTCTTAGACAACATCTCATTGAAAAGCAACTGAAAATGGAACATTATGAGCAGGTACAAGTCTACGCTATAGAGCCCGAACAAACAAATCGGTGGCATATCAACAGGAATGGGTACTTCACACAGGCCAACAGAGAATTGCTGTACAGCATGTAGTGTGTTCTTCTTTGCCATCACATTTGCCATCCTCTCTTGCGAGACGTGATACACACACGACGATACGCACATCGACGACGCGTCTGATGTCGAATCAGATGGTACAGAGAAGTCACTTCATCCGCTACCATGGAACGTGATATGGATAGCGTCCTTAACCCTAGCATAGCATTTGTCGTTGCTTCATCCGTAAGAGTTGCGCATTTACACACCAGACGTATGCAATCCTTAGCCGATCCTGGTGAGCACTTTCATAAAGATCACGTAAGAGAGAGTAGTAAAATTCTAGCGCCCCCTGAAATTCCTACGTTCTTTCAGCGGAGAATCATATCAACCCTTATCCGAACCTCAGCTTTGCCAGTTGAACCCACCATTCCAAATCGGAGGCCGAACGGAGAATACGGTCCCACACTCCCGAGATCACCTCATCAAGAGAGGTATCCACCAAGTGCGCCACATTCAGCATCCAAGGCAATCTAAACAATTTCACCGATTGTTGCGTACGATTTAAAGTAACAGTCAATGCACAATGGTCCGTGAGGCTGGCAGGGATGACATCGACAGCCAAAATCACGTACCAGTCTAACAAATAAATTATGTCTAGCCTATTGCTAGAAGTAAAAGTAAATTAGGTAAATTTGATCACAGACAGAAACATCTTGCAGTTTCAAGGAACGAACTAAACATTGTAATTCAGGACAGAAATTAAAATTTACCTAAAGCACACAACACACAGTTAAAATCACCTCCTATCAAGAAAGCCTGAGGACTTTTCCTTAACAAATAAACCACCTCTTCCTTATAAAATCGGAAAAGGTTCAAAAAGTGTCCGGTATCGGATGTCGCATAAAGGAGAACCAAGCTCAGGCGAAGAAAGGTACAACCCATACTTCCACTATCACCAAGTACTTCAGTCCCTTCAATGGGAAATACCTCACAAGACAGTCCCCGTGGGACATTCGGGAGCCACGTTAAACGCAGTGCAAAAGCCAGGAAGAGAAAAGTGTGTAAATTGTACTTCCTGTAGGAATATGACATCAGCATAGATATGATAGATAAACTGTCAAAACGAAGGGAGCCACATGTCCGATTCCACCCTATTAACATTAAAAGCAGGAAACGTATGAGACAGTATACCTTAACAGCAATATGGATCTGCTGACAAACTGAATTACGTCACCGATGTGTGCCCAGATCCATTGCTGAGTCCACTGACGCGTCAGAGGGTGGGGGGCTTTCACATCCGCCTCTGGAATCTTTATATTTCTTATTTTTACGAACCACACCGCTTGACCAGCTTGAATGCGTTGCTTATAATGACTACGAGGCAATCGGGGATGTAGGCCGTTCTTGAACATTAACCAATGTAGGTGACAAGGAAGGATCCGCTGAGGCCCACTGAGCAGGACGAGATTCTTGCAATCCAGATCGATATTCGAATGAGAGACCAGGCGTCAGAACATCTGGGTGGACAGGCAGGATTTCCTTGCCACCATTCGCCTTCACTGGAGGCGTCAACTGAGTGGGTGACATCAAGGGAGCGAGTAATGGCAGGGGCACCTAAGTTTGCTGCTACTGAATCATTGGAATATGTGAAGACTCAACGACATCCTCGCCCTTTGGTGGTTCTGGAAGAATTACCTCAACCACGGAAGGAATACTATAAGAAACGTTGGAGACCTCAGCAGCTGTTTCAGCACCAGCGACCGCATCAAATACATCAGATACATCAACCGACAGAGTTACTTTATGGAGGGGAGGGTGAGGAGGAGACGTATGCGTCTCCTCACCTTACAGCATACGACTTCTCCAATGCTGCTCTGCGGACACTGCTAGTTTGGTGACAGCAATTTGAGGATCGTGCGGCGAGGGTAAATGCGGAAAGTCGGGAGTAGTAAGCTGCACATCCCTCTGTTGTTCCATTGCAACTGGGGAAGACGTGGCACCAATCTGTGAGCAGTAGAAACGAGATCAGTTAATATCAGTTTTGGACGGTGTTCAAGTGAGAAGTTCAGTACAAATACCCGCCGCAGGCAATTAGATCTAAGGTGGTCACTTGCATTGCAGAGAAAGCAGTTGCCACTTGCTCAGTAGGCTATACGTTATATGAATGCCGTAACCACAGACTCGGGGGTTGGAAGGAATATAACCTTAGAGAACCATCTCCACTGAACGGATTCCACCATAACACTACAACCGGTGTTAAGTGGGCCGGCATTCGCTTCGTTTACCATTCACATGACCGTCAAAGAGCAACACCCCCCTAAGTAAACCGTTATGAATCTCTGGTGGGAGATTAAACAACCATCAACAACATTTCCTTGTGGAACAAAACGCCCTTTTAACTTTGACTATCGAGATCTTTATCTACAAACCAGTAACAGCATGAGCATCGTCAGAGTATTTTAGTTAATGAGGGGAGGGGGGAGGAATATAGTGCTGGTCATTAATTTCCTTCTTATGTTTTTGAGGTATATTCAGAACACAACAAGGAACTCTATAAAAACATGCTCTGTTCGAATTCAAATGAAGGACAAGTTATCAGGATACCCTAACAACTACAGTCTAATTTAATGAAACGGATAGTACCTGTAACACGAGCCTGCTCGAAACATTAGGCATTAGCTACATATTATGCACTTTTGACCCCAATGTGAACTGTGTCTACCTGGAGTCATGTGTCCTACCTGAGAGGCATTCGGGATTAGCACAAAAATACTTAAATCTTGCAGGGAGAATAAACTCAAAAAGGAACCCAGTTAACAATATTCAAAGCAACGCTTAATCAACTGAATTGTGATAAATAATGTGTCGGTAGAACCAGGAAAAAAAGGTTTAACAAAGGTGCCAGGCCACAATTTTTTAAGTTTTTTTCCCTTAGGTCTACGTGATACTAACCCGAAATTACTAAGAGACATAAGATAATGAAGTTAAGCTTATAGCTTGATAAGACAAGAAGTAAAAAGCGGGCAAAATGTTTAGGCTGCTAGTTATATTAGATCTCGCAACAATGGTAGTCTTTCCTGGACAAAACGTCTACGTTGCTATTTAGGTATTTTTTTATTTTTCCCTTAAGTAACTAAATTTTTCTTCTATAAATAATTGAAAGCTTCAGTTTCCTCTCGAAACTAAAACCTTCTTCTGCTTCTTAAGGGTATATTATTATTTATTTCTTGGATTTTAGAAGAATTGAAATTGTGTTCTGACTCTATTTAAAATAAGAGACGGGAGCTATACTTCAACAAAAACTAGAGACTTATTTCGTGGTTTCTTTTTTAATCATACTCATTTGTAAAAAGTGTATGAATGAGACAACTTTTTACTTTTTGTCTGGCAATGTTTTCACTTTCTTGGCTCAAATGCAGTTTTAATTCAGTTAGATTCATTTCCATCGTTGATAACGTAACTTACATACGAATATACACTGAAGGGCCAAAGAAACTGGTACACCTGGCTAATATCGTGTAGGGCCCCCTTGAGCACGCAAAAGTACCGCAACACAACGTGGCATGGAGTCGACTAATGTTTAAAGTAACGCTAGAGGGAACTCATACCATCAGTCCTGCAGGGCTGCCCATAGATCTGTAAAAGTACGAGGGGGTGGATTTCTCTTCTGAACAGCACGTTGCTAGGCATCCAAGATCACCTCAATAATGTTCATGTCTGGGGAGTTTGGTGGCTAGCGGAACTGTTTGAACTCAGAACAGTTTTCCAGGAGCTACTCTGTAACAATTATAGACATGTGGGGTGTCGCTCTCTCCTGCTGGAATCGCCGAAGTCGGTCGGAATGCACAATCAACATGAATGGATGCAGGTGATCAGACAGGGTGCTTATGTACAAGTCACCTGTCAGAGTCGTATTTAGCCGTATCAGGGGCGCCATTATATTCTCACTGTACACGCCCCACACCATTACAGAGCCTCCACCAGCATGAATACTCCCCTGCTGACATGCAGGGTTCATGGATTCATGAGGTTGTCTCCATACCTGTACATCTACATCTACATGATTACTCTGCAATTCACATTTAAGTGCTTGGCAGAGGGTTCATCGAACCATAATCATACTATCTCTCTACCATTCTACTGCCGAACAGCGCGCGGGAAAAACGAACACCTAAACCTTTCTGTTCGAGCTCTGATTTATCTTATTATGTGTTGATGATCGTTCCTACATCTGTTGCTTGGGCTCAACAAAATATTTTCGCATTCGTAAGAGAAAGTTGGTGACTGAAATTTCGTAAATAGATCTCGCCGCGACGAAAAACGTCTTTGCTTTAATAACTTCCATCCCAACTCGCGTATTATATCTGACACACTCTCTCCCCTATTACGTGATAATACAAAACGAGCTGCCCTTTTTATCACCCTTTCGATGTCCTCCGTCAATCCCACCTGGTAAGGATACCACACCGCGCAGCAATATTGTAACAGAGGACGAACGAGTGTAGTGTAAGCTGTCTCTTTAGTAGAATTGTTGCATCTTCTAAGCGTCCTTCCAATGAAACGCAACCTTTGGCTCGCCTTCCCCACAATATTATCTATGTGGTCTTTCCAACTGAAGTTGTTCGTAATTTTAACACCCAGGTACTTAGTGGAATTGACAGCCTTGAGAATTGTACAATTTATCGACTAATCGAATTCCAACGGATTTCTTTTGGAACCCATGTGGATCACCTCACACTTTTCGTTATTTAGCGTCAACTGCCACCTGCCACGCCATACAACAATCTTTGCTAAATCGCTTTGCAACTGATACTGGTCTTCGGATGACCTTACTAGACGGTAAATTACAGAGAACTGCTCAGATTGTCACCCAGGTCATTTATTTAGATCAGGAACAGCAGAGGTTCCAGGACGCTTCCCTGGGGAACACCTGATATCACTTCAATTTTACTCGATGATTTGCTGTCTATTACTACGAACTGCGACCTTCCTGACAGGAAATCACGAATCCAGTCGCACAACTGAGACGATACCTCATAGGCCCGCAGCTTGATTAGAAGTCGCTTGTGAGGAACAGTGTCAAAAGCTTTCCGGAAATCTAGAAATACGGAATCAACTTGAGATACCTTGTCGATAGCGGCCATTACTTCGTGCGAATAAAGAGCCAGTTGCGTTGTACAAGAACGATGTTTTCTGAAACCATGCTGATTACGTATCAATAAATCGTTCCCTTCGAGGTGATTCATAATGTTTGAATACAGTATATGCTCCAAAACCCTACTGCGAACTGACGTCAATGATATAGGTCTGTAGTCCGATGGATTACTCCTACTACCCTTCTTAAACACTGGTGCGACCTGCGCAATTTTCCAACCTGTAGGTACAGAACTATTGGTGAGCGAGCGGTTGTATATGATTGCTAAGTAGGGAGCTATTGTATCAACGTAATCTAAAAGGAACCTAATCGGTATACAATCTGGACCTGAAGACTAGCCCGTATCAATCCATTTGAGTTGCTTCGCAACCCCTAAGGCATCTACTTCTAAGAAACTCATGCCAGCAGCTGTTCGTGTTTCAAATTCTGGAAAATTCCATTCGTCTGCCCTGGTGAAGGAATTTCGGAAAACTGCGTTCAATAACTGCGCTTCAGCGGCACAGTCGTCGGTAACAGTACCATTGGCAGTGCGCAGCGAAGGTATTGGCTGCGTCTTGCGGCTTGTGTACTTCACATACGACAAGAATTTCATCGGATATTCTACCAAATTTCGAGACAATGTTTCGTTGTGGAACCTATTAAAGGCATCTCGCATTGAAGTCCGTGCCAAATTTCACGCGTCTGCAAATTTTAGCCAATATTCGGGATTTCGCGTTCTTCTGAACTTCGTATGTTTTTTCCGTTGCCTCTGCAACAGTATTCGGACCTGTTTTGTGTACCATGGGGGATCAGTTCCATCTCTTACCAATTTATGAGGTATGAATCTCTCAATTACTGTTGCTACTATATCTTTGAATTTGAGCCACATCTCGTCTACGTTTGTAAAGTCAGTTCAGAAGGAATGGAGATTGTCTCCTACATCTACATGATTACTCTGCAATTCACATTTAAGTGCTTGGCAGAGCATTTACGTCCGCTCCATACAGTTTGAAAAGAGACTCGTTTGATCAGGCAACATGTTTCCAGTCATCAACTGTTCAATGTCGTTGTTTACATAACACACATCCGTGCCCGAGGCAGGATTAGAACCTGCGACCGCAGCTGCCATGTGGTTCCGGACTAAAGCACCTAAGGCCCCTCGGCCACAGCGGCCGGCTACAACTAACATGCGTATAAGTAAGTCACTTGTATATGAGACTGCAGTCGATACGGCGATGGAATTAGTTATCAGAATTTTGTAGCTCTCTGTGATGTGATTCGAGACACACCAGGGATATTTGTCATGGTGTGTCAGAATCTTGTTCGCCAATGTCCCGCTTGCATTGAGGTTGATGGCCGGCAGTTTCAGCACATTTTGTAAAATACAGTACAAATGGTAGGTTCATTGTGTCAATGGTGGTATTTGCAGTTAACTAATGTAAATAAAAAGTACACGGTAATGTGCTTTTATTCCTATTATCTTCTCATGCCGGCTTCTCTGACCCTTGGCTCCCAACTTAAAATTGTTCAGTGTAGCATCCTCCATGCTCTGTTAAGTTTTTGCACGCTCCTACGCAAACACCTTGTTCATAGGTATCCGACGTTGTGATCTACTTCTTGTGGTAATTCCCCATGCAGCCTTCAATAATCCCGACTGACTTGCTGATTGTTTCAAGTACTTTGTAAGATTGCTAACTGTGAGGCATGGGCATTTTTTCCCCAGATCCTAATCCACCTTCGTTTTAGTTTTGTTAACTGGTTTTTGGCTGCACGGAGTAGCATAGCCTTCCAGATGAATCATGCTGTATACATCATTATTTGAGAAACATTTTGTCGCTCTATGGGTATTATACTAGCTGTGCACCACATTTTTGAAACAACGAGCATATTGACGTATTGTATCCTTTGAATAAGATTCATGTTACTAGTGCTTTTCGCTGCTAAGGCGGTCCTTACTTTCTTCACCATTGATTTGGAACTATCCTCAACTAGTCCGTTCATGTTCTTCTTCAGTTGAACGCCGAGAATTTCCAGGGATGTGGCATGGATTGTGAAGTTTTGTTCAACCATAGGAGCAGGTTTTTTTTGTAGTTTATTGCTACTCCTGCTGCTTCGTTATGAGTCCATTATTTATATAATTCCCAGTGTTTTGATGTTGCCTGAGTATAGTTGTTATATCGTCGGCATAAGCGTCAATGGCGAGCCTTTGTGCACCAACATTCATTGCAGAGATTTGGATGGTGACCTAGCGAATCACTAGTTCCAAGGAAATTATAAGTAATATCATAGATGACGGGCAGTCCTGCCACACTGAGAGCTAAATTACGAATTCTCGCGTGAAGTTGCCGTTTATTTGTATTCTGGAGTACACCGGATTCCGGTATGATAGTAGAGGATCTATTGGAACGTGTGGGAAGTTGTGCTGCAACACATTTCTTATATATTGATGACTGATTTTATGAAAGGCATTTAATAGGCTGATGTTCAACAATTCAATTGTTCCGATTTCGTACATCCATGATATGAAGGTCATGTCTTTCACAGGGCAAAGTTCATCAATGATATTCCTGTTGGGAACGCTACACGTTTGGCTAGGGCCGATTATCTCTGGAAGAGTCTCTTTTAGTCTTGCGGCTGTAAGCGCGCTACAATATCTGGGTCAGCACATAACCGGGTACTTGACCTGTAATCAGTTATTCTTCTTGGTTTCGAATTTTTGCGTACAAGTACTATAATTCCTGGTTCATTTTCTGGATATATTTGACCCACTCTTTGTTTCTGTTTTATGTACTCCGTGAATTCCGTCTTGATTACTGATTAGAAGACTTTTTACTATTAATACGTTATTCTGTCAATACCCAGACTGCTATTTCGTGGTAAGTGCGTTATAAAGTCTTCAAATTCTTTTTCCGATATGAGCTCTATTAACAAACTGACATTTTCTTTTGTGAGGGAAGTCGTGCAAATTTGCTGTCTTGGTAGGATCTGTGGTTATTCTCCCAACAGGCTAAGAAAATTGTCCATAATATCTTCCATATTAACCTTATCGTTCCCGTCGGAAGATGTTAGATTTCCGATAAATCTCTGTCTGCACCGTTTCCGTTGTCTGGTTATGTGGTAAATGCTGCGTTTTTCGTCTGGAATGCATGTCGTATCTTTGCAAGTTGTTATTTTGCATTCGTGATCTTTTTCCTATAGTTCTAGGATCTTGTTTTTCAGTGAAGTTTCCAACAACAGAAATCGATCGTTTTTTCTGTAGTGTCATGGTTTCTATACGTTAAGATTCTGAACAGTTTATAAATTCCAGGTTTCACCAGTTTATCCCACTATTTAAGAATGCTACTAAAGAACCGCTGAGCTTGCAGTGTCCCTTCTCATAACGTTGGACCGGGGTAAACCTTTTACTTTAACGACAACCGCAAGGTGGTCCGAGAAGCTGGCAGGGATTACTCCATAGTCACGTTATTCCGCAGTATTCTGCATGAGTAGATCAAACACCCACCTACTGTCCACTGCAAGTCTTCATATTCTTCTGCATACCTGTCTTGTCCGGATTCGTTTTCAGGGGACTACTTCCCATTTCTCCTTTCTTGTTGTCTTAGTATTCTCTTTCGGCATCTTTATTATTTTCCAACGTGCGGCATTTAGATTTGGTTTGGCTTTCAGTCTCGGTGTCTTCTCAATACCATGAGATTTTATGATCTTCTATTTGCTGACACTTCCCTCTGCTGACTTAATTGTGTGTTTTACAGATCGTGTGGTAGTAAATAAAGCTGTTTCCTCACGATCTTCTACTTTGCCATTTTAATGCTCTCGTCACAGCTGCTATGGTTTCACTCAGCTTTTCCGATGTTGTTGCCTGTCGTGTTGTTTTCTACAGTAGTTGGTGTTTAGTTTCTTGTTGTCGACGGCTCAAGGTGCTCGCCACGTATGGTTGTCGGTATTGCAGAACATATGTGTTCGCATGTGTTTCTATCCCAATCTAGGGTCCACCCTGTATTAGTTGAACGTCATTGAATTTCCGTTTTCTTGGTATCTGTGCTGATTCTTCTTCGGGGTCTTCTTCTCAGCTCGCACTGCCGTTTTACAATGGCCGTTTCTTCTTGTTCTGTTTTCGATAAGAAGTAGAAGGACTTCCATTTTCGTCGCTTGTTTCGTTTTCTTGCTCTTCAACTGAAATCTCAAGGACTCTGTAGCTGTTTTCCTAAACAATATTGGCAGAATAATCTTTATCGGTTTCATCCATTTGATCGTTAACTACTTTCTTCTGTACTTCGTTTGTTGCTCGCCTTGTGTTGAAGGGTGTAAATTCATCTTTAACTAAACTCGTCGATTGGTCAGTGGTTTTTATGTGAGTGTTCTCGGTGTTACCCTTTGCAGTATTTGTTGAAATCAGTTGTTGTGCCTCCAATCATGTCCGCTGTTGCAGATTATTTCGTAGAAATGACAGTATCGACTCTCGCAGGTATACGTTCAATCAGGTGTTGCAAGGTTTCTTCGGGAATGGCAGCCCATTCTTCACGGTGTGCTGTACTGAGTAGAGGTATGGATGTCGGTCGGTCAGGCCTGGCACGAAGTCGGTGTTCCAAAACATCATAAAGGTGTTCTATAGAATTCAGGTCAGGGCTCTGTGCAGGCCAGTTCATTACAGGGATGTTATTATCGTGTACCTACTCCGCAAGAGGCCGTGCTGTGTGAACAGGTGCTCGATCGTGTTGAAAGATGCAATCTCCATCACCGAATTGCTCTTGAACAGTGGGAAGCAAGAAGGTGCTTAAAACATCAATGTAAGCCTGTTCTGTGATAGTGCCTTGCAAAACAACAAGGGGTGAAAAGCCCCCTGCATGAAAAACACGACCACACCATAACACCACTGCCTCCGAATTTTACTATTGGCACTACACACGATGACAGATGACGTACACCGGGCATTCGCCATACCCACATCCTGCCATCGGATTGCCACATTGTGTACCGTGATTTGTCACTCCACACTGCATCCTGATGCAGTTTGGAATTCCTGTGTGATGGTCTGAATAGATGTCTGCCTATTACACATCACGACCCTCTGCAACTGCCGGCGGTCTCTGTCAGTCAACAGACGAGGTTGGCCTGTACGCTTTTGTGCTGTGGGTGTCCCTTCATGTTTCCACTTCACTATTACATCGGAAACAATGGACCTAGGTATGTTTAGGAGTGTGGAAATCTCGCGTACAGACGTATGACACAAGTGACACCCTATCACCTGCCCACGTTCGAACTCTGTTAGTTCCGTAGAGCGCCCCATTCTGCTCTCTGACGATGTCTAATGACTACTGAGGTCGCTGATATGGAGCATCTGTCAGTAGGTGGCAGCAAAAGGCATCTAATATGAAAAACGTGTGTTTATATGGGTGTCCACATACTTTTGATCACATGGTGTATTGTGTGTGCCTTGCAATCGGTTACAATAAGCTGGAACCGGATATCGGACGTAACCAGCATTCGTACAGATCTAATCCCGATGTTGTACGTAGTAAAACACTTTTCGAATTCGAAGCTTCTTACCTACCGTTGATTAGAAACTATCTGCTCTCATTGTCTAGATCTAGGGGAAAATTTAGCACCCTGACAGTTCTCAGACGATGAACCAGAAGTATTACTACTTACACAAGTTCGGCTGCTACACAAGGAACGCAGTCTACACCTACCGTAATACACGGACCCTAACTGACATTTCGCTTTCCTTCAGTCTGAAGTGTACCGCATGTTGACACGGCCATTCATCAAATGCATATCGCTTTTAATAACAACGCAATATCAGCGATTGTATTATAATTATTATGAGTAGATGATATTATTCGTTATTTTGATTATTGCAAACTGAATGGCAGTCTTTCTTAATGAAGACATATTTCAAACAATACGGACAATACTACCAGCGTTTCATGTTCCTATTTACATGTGCTTATGACAGCTGTTTCTCCCTTCGTGTGAGAAGAGGCACGAATCGAACGGTCTACGCACCCACTCGCCGGGTCAATTTGCTTGCAAGTTTCTGAGCGGGCTTGGCTTCCTTGATTTGAAACCTTATGTTATTCGTGGCATTCCATATATTCCAATGAATTATTCTTAAGAGAAATTGTTTTTAAGTTCATAATGATCCAAAGAATAAATAGTGTTGCCTCCTCATAATTTTTACAGTATAACCACGGATGATCCATAAAATAAAAATAGGTCAATCACTTCTGGTGAATGAGTTTTTCATTTTGACGGAAAAAAATAATTACGACAGCTACTGAAGAGAGGAGCCATTATTTATGATCTTCAATTTATGATCGGTGAAACTAGGTATTATTCTTAAATATGTTTGAGACTAAAATCGGAGTTACAGAAATGTGAACAAAACTGATTGGGCTATGTTTCAGATACACTCCTGGAAATTGAAATAAGAACACCGTGAATTCATTGTCCCAGGAAGGGGAAACTTTATTGACACATTCCTGGGGTCAGATACATCACATGATCACACTGACAGAACCACAGGCACAGTGACACAGGCATGCACAATGTCGGCACTAGTACAGTGTATATCCACCTTTCGCAGCAATGCAGGCTGCTATTCTCCCATGGAGACGATCGTAGAGATGCTGTATGTAGTCCTGTGGAACGGCTTGCCATGCCATTTCCACCTGGCGCCTCAGTTGGACCAGCGTTCGTGCTGGACGTGCAGACGGCGTGAGACGACGCTTCATCCGGTCCCAAACATGCTCAATGGGGAACAGATCCGGAGATCTTGCTGGCCAGGGTAGTTGAGTTACACCTTCTAGAGCACGTTGGGTGGTACGGGATACATGCGGACGTGCATTGTCCTGTTGGAACAGCAAGTTCCCTTGCCGGTCTAGGAATGGTAGAATGATGTTTTCGATGACGGTTTGGATGTACCGTGCACTATTCAGTGTCCCCTCGACGATCACCAGAGGTGTACGGCCAGTGTAGCAGATCGCTCCCCACACCATGATGCCGGGTGTTGGCCCTGTGTGCCTCGGTCGTATGCAGTCCTGATTGTGGCGCTCACCTGCACGGCGCCAAACACGCATACGACCATCATTGGCAACAAGGCAGAAGCAACTCTCATCGCTGAAGACGACACGTCTCCATTCGTCCCTTCATTCACGCCTGTCGCGACACCACTGGAGGCGGGCTGCACGATGTTGGGGCGTGAGCGGAAGACGGCCTAACGGTGTGCGGGACCGTAGCCCAGCTTCATGGAGACGGTTGCGAATGGTCCTCGCCGATACCCCAGGAGCAACAGTGTCCCTAACTTGCTGGGAAGTGGCGGTGTGGTCCCCTACGGCACTGCGTAGGATCCTACGGTCTTGGCATGCATCCGTGCGTCGCTGCGGTCCGGTCCCAGGTCGACGGGCACGTGCACCTTCCGCCGACCACTGGCGACAACATCGATGTACTGTGGAGACCTCACGCCCCACGTGTTGAGCAATTCGGCGGTACGTCCACCCGGCCTCCCGCATGCCCACTATACGCCCTCGCTCAAAGTCCGTCAACTGCATATACGGTTCACGTCCACGCTGTCGCGGCATGCTACCAGTGTTAAAGACTGCGATGGAGCTCCGTATGCCACGGCAAACTGGCTGACACTGACGGCGGCGGTGCACAAATGCTGCGCAGCTAGCGCCATTCGACGGCCAACACCGCGGTTCCTGGTGTGTCCGCTGTGCCGTGCGTGTGATCATTGCTTGTACAGCCCTCTCGCATTGTCCGGAGCAAGTATGGTGAATCTGACACACCGGTGTCAATGTGTTCTTTTTTCCATTTGCAGGAGTGTATTTTGGCTGCCAGTAGAACGGTAGCGGACAGGTTCGCCGCATATTTGAAATTCGAGATTACTAAGCGCTACCCTGCTCAGATAATCTCGTGGGAAAACGCATTCCCCTTGTCGCTAATGTAATGGAGAACTGGTAACATCCTAGAAGATTTTTGGCAACTACGTGATCATCAATTCACTTTCTGGTGAAGTTCAGAATTGTTCTGTTAAGTTCAAGTGATACTTTGTTGTAGTTTCCAATAAATAACTTGATTGATTCTCACATAGGATTAACATTGGGATCTCAGATTTATTACTTGATTCCAGAAGGTGTAAGTAGGCTGTATAAGTTTTTTTATTGGTAACGCCACGTAGAGCTCTGTATGAAAATCACTGGCTGTGCTGTGTGCAGTCTGTGGCTGGTGGGTATTGTTGTTGGCTATTGTAGTGTTGGGCAGTTGGCCGTTAACAGTGCGTAACGTTGCGCAGTTGGAGGTGAGCCGCCAGCAGTGGTGGATGTGGGGAGAGAAATGGCAGAGTTTTGAGAACGGATGATCTGGACGTGTGTCCATCAGAGACAGTACATTTGTAAGACTGGATGTCATGAACTGCTATATATATTATGACTTTTGAACATTATTAAGGTAAATACATTATTTGTTCTCTATCATAATCTTTCATTTGCTAACTATGCCTACCAGTAGTTAGTGCCTTCAGTAGTTTGAATCTTTTATTTAGCTGGCTGTAGTGGCCCTCGCTGTATTGCAGTAGTTCGAGTAACGAAGATTTTTGTGGGGTAAGTGATTAATGAAAGGTATAGGTTATTGTTAGTCAGGGCCTTTCTTTTGTAGGGATTATTGAAAGTCAGATTGCGTTGCGCTAAACTGTTGAAAACTGTTTGAAAATCAAATAACGTAAGAGGTTTATCGGCACAGTAATTCATTAATTTTTTCTAAGGGGACGTTTCAAAGGGTCCTTACACACAGAATCTATAAACAGTCTCACATTTAACACTACTAATTCTCTCTGGTAACTACGGATACCGCAGAGGGAGCTTATTTATACCTGTACCGGCACTCTACCTAAGTGGAATAAGTCTGCCTTCGGGAGCTGTTGTGTGCGGACCCCCCACTGTGAGCTGCTAGTTGCAGCAGTCTGGCTTGCTCGCTTAAGTCTAAGTAAGAGCTTATAGCACCTTTCCACTGTGGTGTTTGTGTTTATGTGTAAATTATCCGATGCCAGTATGAGTGAACCAAATAGAACAGATACTTTAAAGTTCACCTTTGACCGAAACTTCGTTAAACTGAACCCTTATTAATTTATACGTAACTTACTGACAATTCATACAGTATAACAGGTGTTTCAGTACTCGTCTCAGTACCCGGACGGCAGCCACTGCAGACGCTCTGACACCACACAGAATGTCTCATATCTTGTGTTGTCAGCTGCTATAATTATTATTATGTTGGTGACAAACACACTTAAGTGTGTCAGCTTTCGGGCCCAGTTCTTTCCTGGATAACATTTACAAGGAGCATTGTGTGTTGCTTGACATAGACCAACAGTAACATATTTTAATAGGCAAAGTGATGAATGTTCGTGATTTTGACACAGACTCGACGTTCAATTGATTAGGGCTGAGAACTATTCCTAGCTACGCCAGGTGTTACTTTGCAGCATTTTGTAACTCCCTACACCATATGACATAGCATTTATATACACCAGAAGATGCAACTTAAAAGTTGCGAGACCGCATGTACAGGTCTTTAACCGCCTTAAACAAATACTGCTACAGCAAACTATCGAACTTTTCATTCATTTTCATATTGTAATACTTTTAACACATGTATTTAAACACGTGTTGTGCTGTATGAATCGTCAATCAATTTCATATAGTTATTATAGCTATGGCCATCCCAGTTTTAAAACTATCTTATGAATTTGAATCATTTGACGATGATGATTAGGACAACACAAACACCCAGTCATCTCGAGGCAGGTGAAAATCCCTGATCCCACTGGGAATCGAACCCGGCACCCCGTGCTCCGGAAGGAAGAACGCGACCGCGATACCACGAGCAGCGGACTTCAATCATTTCTTGAAGAAGCTGGGAAGGTAGATTTGAAGATTTATTTGGTATCTATTTCTCGGTCGTATAAAATGTTGTGTATTTCAAAGTGATAAACGTCGATCTTTATGATCAAATTGCCGAATCTAGCGGCGGAATCCTTCAGTTCAAGAACTCTGACGGAAAAATTGGTTAAGTTAATGATACCTATTTCGGTTTCGGTATGAGAACGGTAAAAATTTTCGAATTACCATTTGAAGTCCCAAGCGAAGAAATAAATGCAGTAGTATCATCTTATGTGAAAGTGGTCGAACTGAAATAAGTTGCGGTGCTGAATGGTATCAGACAACTTAAAGCAGAACTGCAGAAACCTATGCAATTCTATGTTAACGTTTGTGGTTACTGACCCATCGTCATATATGACGGGCAGCGTGTGGCCCACCTTCCGGCCAGCGAAGATGTTAGACGTGCAGCTATGTCCCGTATTCCGATGACGTACACGGCGGCTGTCACTTGACTCCCACCCCCTCACCCACGCAAACAGATAATGCTAAAGATAACGGTATTCCAATGGATTTCGTCGAAGGAGAGGAGGTAATTCGGGCCAAACAGCAAACGACCAGATATTTCAAGGAACTCCTAAACGAGACTGTTCGGGGAAGTATTCTGAAATCGGATGCACCGTTTCATGACGGAAACATCGCTGAACCTGAACATCATATTGCAGGACAAGAATCAGCATCATTGCTGAAAAGACGCTCCCTCAGAAAAAAATAACAAACATAGGATTGCACATGAAGCTTCTGAGCAGATTGTTCCACTGATACGTGAAAAAATAAAAAAAGTAGCCTACAAATTAAATAAAAGTTCAGAGGAATTTTCCTATCGCACTCAATTCGCACCACTTCATAGACCATCCGGCAGTAGTGCAACCACACCCGCGGAAGCAAAACAAGACACAAGTGAAGCTCCTAGCAAAGACGACGCAGAAATCCTCCGTACAAATGCGAAAAACACGTTCAGGTCTTCGTTTGAGAAGAACTGGGCAGGCGAGACAGCGGAAGATGAGGAAACTCCTTCAACTTTCAGAGACGTTCTGCCACTCTCCGCTAATGAACAGTTACCTCTTCCAGGACAAATAACAGGAGGCGGATAAGTATCTAATATTTATCGACAGATGTCATACTGACTGCTTGTGCTAAAAGAGATGAGCTTCTAAAATATTTTACAATACGATCACGTCCCAAGTCAAGAGAATTGCTACTCTGAACATAACCTGCATATGCAGCTCACCGAAATTAAACAGCTTGAAGGAATTTCCGTGTGACGCAGAAACTGATATCATATTGCTTCAAGAAGTGATGGACAGTTTATTACACGACATATGTAGATATAACGCTCTAATTAAGGAACCGGAAGCGAACGGGGAGGGAGAATACTCTCAATGGAAGACATAATAGTCCAGGATGTTGACAAACTCAGAAATAATAGAGGAATCGCCTTCATCGTACACCACACCCGGACGCAGGAGTATGTGCCCCATCTGGCTGCAGCAAATACCGCAATAGAGCAGAGTTTTTTAAAAAAAAAGTATGATGTTGTTCTTCTCTTCGGACTGTACCTCGATGTTATTATTTTTAGGCGATTTTAATTGTGTCTAGAGTCGCAAAGATCAGGTTCAAATTTTAACTCGTCTGCTGAATTAGAATACATTATTGAGCAGTAGCCCGCATCTCGTGGTCGTGCGGTAGCGTTCTCGCTTCCCGCGCCCGGGTTCCCGGGTTCGATTCCCGGCGGGGTCAGGGATTTTCCCTGCCTCGTGATGGCTGGGTGTTGTGTGTTGTCCTTAGGTTAGTTAGGTTTAAGTAGTTCTAAGTTCTAGGGGACTGATGACCATAGATGTTAAGTCCCATAGTGCTCAGAGCCATTTGAACCATTTATTGAGCAGTAAATTCTAATTGACCAGTGGGAGTACTAAAACGGCAGTGCATCTGGTTTCAGGTTTAATTTAAATTTCTTGGTAAGTCACTAAGTCGCTTACATCTCAAATACCTATCTAACAACTTAAAACACCAACATCTTGCAAATGCAAGTATGGTCCACCAGCTTTACCGATCACGCTGCATTTATATGGACAGTTAACATCGAGAATCAGGGCTCATACTGAGCTAAAGATTACTGGACACTACACATCTCACAGTTACAAGAAGCCGAATGCCGCAAGTATTTCAGAAGAACTTAGAAGGGATGTGAAAGTACGAGTCCACGCGTAAGATCACTTCCTACGACTCTGCTCATACGCTAAACCGAAATTAAGGGAAATGTTAACTGACTATTCGCCGAAAAAATGATTGTTGTACAAAAAAAGCCGAATTTCATTTCCAGTGCTTGAGGAACCTCTATAAACTGGATGCATCAGTCATTGCCAATTATGTCGCAATTAAGAAAATCAGATGCAAAATTTTGGCCTTTAAGCAGAAACAGAATGCAGAATGCAGGATGTTGCCCGTGAATTAAGTTCGGTATTTCATGTTATATGCGAAAAGAAGAGAGCATACATAAAAATAATTATGGAAATCAAACGACCTGACAGAACTGCTCTTGCAAAACAGAATGAAAGTAAAAAGAAAATTAATCACCACTTTGCAGCCCTTATGTCCGGCGGTGCTGCGGATAACGAAGACCAAGTTGAGAGATTTACAATGACGTTCTGGTTACTGCCATCACGCAGAATCCCAAAGAAAAGTCACCAGGTCTAATGGCGTTCCTGCAACGTTTCACTTTACTTTCCAGCCGCAAATGAAGTCTGAATGGCTACCCATATATAACGGACTCGTGAACCCTGGCACCGAAATTCCGAAACAACTCCTAGAAGACGTTGCCGTGATAATCCAGAAACATCCACGCAGTGCGCCAGTAAGAAAACTGCGACTTATTATTATGTTGAACAGTGACTATCAAATTATGGCCCGCATATTTGTTCGAAGACTAAAAATGATTACACATGAAGCAAACGTCTATATCAGACTAATGTGGGTAAGGACGTATCAAGTATTCGAACTATGTGTGAATATAGGGACATCATAGCGATAGCATACGCTCTCGCACTTCAGTGTGCTATAACGACGCTTGATTTCGAAAAGGCCTTCAGTAGGGTGGGCCACCAGTACATTCTCAAAACAATGACAGCACTGGGTTTTCTCCAATCATTTGTCAAAATCATGGGTCTGATTCTATAGAATAGCTCACCCTAAATAATGATGAATGGTCAGTGAACCAGGCCACTCGTTTTCACGACCTCTGTGCGACAAGGTTGTCCAATGTCAAGGGCTTTATTCACCATCGCCGTTGAACCCCAGCTTCCCAATCTGGAGAAAAAACTGCTAGGGAAGTAAATACACGGGCAGAGCATCACTTGTATAGCATAGACGGATGATGTAGGTCTCGTGATTACAAGCCAAAGTAGCGTTGAGAAGGCACTGCAAGTCATCAGGAAATACGATTTCGCATCTGGGGCGAAGGTAAACATAATTAAATCAAGCATCATGAATATAGGGAGTGGACTATCTTTTGCCTGACATGGAACAATTAAATGTGATCACCTATGTGCAAGTTCTAGATATCGATTTAAGGTCCAATATAAAGCATACTATAGCTGTACACAGGGAAAATCCTCACAAGCGTGCGAACCACTGTCAAACAACATAGCGCGAGAAAAGTTGATGAAATCTAAAATGTAGCCTTAGAAAATATGTACATGATTTATAAAATCAACTATGTGGCAACATTTTCAAAGTCAAGTTTGACTCGTTGACCTTCCCCGCCGAAAACGGGGGCTACAAGTGACTGACGTTGATGTGAAGTCACGAGCTTTATTCGTGTGCACAACACACAAACTGTGGAAGAAGACAAAATACAGTTTATCGTCACACTTAATACAAGAAATTATCCTGGCTACTTTGCACCCACCAACAGACTTGCGGCAAGTTGCTAATGGCTTTTATCATTTTAAACAGTTTTTAAAAGACGTTAGCTATATTCAAACCAGAGTTCATGCACTGACTGTGACAAAAGTTAGATATATACAAGGAACTACTGGAAACTAAAAGAAGGAATATGACTGAAGGAAAGTTACCTAATTATGATTGCAAAGTAATTTGGCAAAACATCAGTGCCCATAACTTAGCAACAAACAAGGAACCTTCGTGGTAGAAGGCAGTAAACAGGGAAGTTGCAACTAAATGGATACTTCACGCTTTCCATCTGGCAGTTTCGCCGAAGTCTGAATACATCGGCTTAATAGGTACCGAATAAGATAGATTTATCTGCACTACCATGAAAGAAATCTAGCAAATCATCAGGCAAATGTTAGCCAGGATAGCCCCAACAGTAACCAACAATATCACGACTGCAGATGTTTTTAAGCCCTGTAATGTTCCCTTTCATATAGAAAAAGGAATACTGTAAACTGGCTGATAGACTAAACAGTACATTACCTAGTGACCGAAGGAAACAAAAGCAACGAAGACCGACTATATCTTGTTCTTCAGCACAACAACCTAACGAAGGAAAAGTATAATCAGAAACACTTCGCTAACTTTTTAAAAATACTTTTATGTGAAACTTTATATCCATTTTGAAACGAAACAGATCGGAACACAAGACGTAAATGGGAACCCTACGTTGATTTATCGCTTATTATAAACCTTTTTTTATGGTGTATGGGAAGGGAACAGACATTACCGATGAAATACTCAGATCAAAAGCTCTTTTATTTCGTTCTGAAACTTTCTGAGAGGGAAATTTCTTCCTCGTGACAAAAGATGTCGCCTATATTTTTCTGTTCTCATTTTAAATTTTGCAAAATTTTCTTTTAACCACAGGATGCTATTAACTTAATTTCTACGTTCTACGATACAGTCATCCTAATATGGAGCAGCCCAGATGGTGATATGGAACTTTTGGCGAGTAGCGCGCTCATAGCTACAAGAAGCTAGTTTCAGCAATGAAACCTCGGGAAACCTATGCACCGGATGAATCATAAACAGATTGCGGATATACTGGTAAACAAATCTCCACGAAGACAAACTTTGAGGCAGTGACTGAGTTGAGATTGTTCCCTTTCAGTAATAGCCATCTAGACAAGGTCGAAAAATGATTTTAAAAAATGTGGTAATGTGAGTGCTTTCTGTAGGGGGCCTACATGAGCTGTAACTTCTGACCTAGCTGAAGACCAAAACATTTGGTCTGCATTTTACTTCTTTTATTAACGAACTCTAAACTTGCACGTTGGAAGGCATTAAGGAAATTTTAACTTCACCATATTAAGTCTTATCGCAATTTCGATTTAATACCCCCTTATCAAAAGATGAAAGATTTAAGAAACTATAATCTTACACTCTTGTTAAAACTTACATTTTCCTGTTTATATTGGCACACATTTTAATTTCTTTGAGTAAAAAATTCAATTTATTATATAAGGTATCGAAAATTTGCTAACTTGGTTCCTGTTGGGCCTACTCTCACTACAAGTTTCATGTATTTTGTGGTAATTCCAAAATGCTTCTTGGGTAGTACACATGGCTTCACGTAGACACTGACCGTATGGAGGGAAAAAGTGCATAATATATTGTTAATGCGTGATGTTTTGGGCAGTCTCGTGCTGTAAATGCTATTCGTTTTATTCAATTAGATATGAGTCCTCAGGAAATCATTGAAAGCTGTAATCCATGTGTATCAGAACACAGTATATTTTTATAGCTTTTCTCGTTGGTCTAAGGAATATAAAAGAGAAAATTAAGAGAGAAATTAATCATCAACAGCGTATTCCTCATTCCGGTAACTAAAATAACCTGACAATGGTCTACGTCTTTTTTTCTTTTCTTTTCTTTTTTTTTTCTGCGCCTGTAGAGGTACACTGGTTAGGAGACAGAGATGTCTATATCAAAGTTTGAAGTGCATTTCCGTCTACAAAGGAATGTTCTTGATGGCTGTATGATAACTAGAGATAAATATAATAACTTGAGGGCACTAAATTGGAAGACGAAGTGTGGTAGGAACTGCTTTCGAAACAAACTCCTTGACCTTTTCTTTTGTGAAAATGGCAGATTGTGCAAGGGGGTTCTTGTACAACATTACAGTAGATGCAATTTCCACGGTCGCTTTCAGTAGGCTGAGATCACAAATCACCTTAATTGTTGAAAACAGATCACAAATGCTATGGACACATCTCAGGGATGCAGTTTTTAACATCATACTCATAAAGTAACATTTTGAGGACTCGGACTGACCTTTACTTCAGATAACTTTCTGTTAGGGACAACCACGATTTTCTGTTGATGAAGTTAGCGTACAGTGGTTCAGATCCCCGTTTGACCAACCTGATTCAGGTTTTCAATTAGAGAAAATGCCACTACGCCTTTGTCTATGCAATTATATGAGTAGAAATGCGGTTTAAAAACGTAAAATTAAAGCGTGCTCGGAATATGGGCTTTGCATTTACATTGCACCATTTTTATGAGCCGACCACAAATACATGTATCAGAAAGGAGCCACATACGGAAGACAACACTTCCATCAGAGATTTCCTACCGCGTACCATGTTGTCAGTTCGTGAGGCATTTTTTCAGTGCTTACAAAACTAAGTCAAGAGCAGACAATGGGTAACAAAGGAAGATAGTGAATATCGGTGTAAACGAACAAGCTAGTGAATATTTCGAACAATTTTTACTCAACCTCCTGGGAATCAGAATCCTACTTCAGTGTGGGTTATCCTTCTCTACAACTCAATCATGAACCAATGATCTGTGTAGGTTAGAGGCCTGATGGAATGATTTCAGGTATGTACGTTTAAGGTCTGGGTTCGGTTCACACATCAGGCAACAATTTGAAACAAGCACAAACAGACTCTCTTCATCTTTTGTAACGCCAGTTGAACAACATAGGGTTGCACCGTGGTTCCATCCCCACATCAAACAAGATGTATCGCCGCTAAGTGTCTGAGGACAGTCGGTATAGGTTGTGCAATAACAGAGATGGAAGTCACGCCAGGATGAAACAGTCACCAGTACGCTTTCTTACACTAGAACTTTTTATTAAAGAATCAATCATCCCATAAGCAAACAGGGCATTTCTTTCTTTCTGTATTTGCGTTTCAGAACTTGAAAATATTGGTGCTGCACTAGGATTCATGCTCAGATCTCTCCTTTCGCTGGGTTTGACCGTTTTGGGACGATACATTTCCATCGTTTCATTGTTTCCCCAAGATTACGAAATACCCAGGATCTCCACGAAAGGGGTGTGTCTGACTTCAAATCCTGGTATGGATAAAAGATTCCATCCTATCATTTCAAGTTGTACCATGAGAGCACCAAACTACAAGTGACAAATTATTATAATTTTTAACGCCTCTCTTATCTTTCTCGACAATAACGACTGGTAATGGTTTCGACACCAGGTAAGACACAGAACGTATCGTTATATCATTTCAAGTTGAAACACGCCACTCGTAGTTAATGGTGAAAAAGAATTCGATAGTCAACTTCTATTCATGTGTAGTCAACGACTGTTATATGTGTAGCGTTCGACTTGCGGTCAGCACATAATTTTTTGTCTTTTTTTCCAGTCTAGACATATGTGCATCTCGCTACTGGTAAAATAAACCATTTTTAACGTATATTCGTGACCAGAAGGCAACGACAACAGGTGCTGGGTTCCAATCACGGTAAGGCAAAACTTTTTCGTCTCATCATTTCAGTTTCAATCATCTCCCTACTTGTGAAAAATTACGCTTTCTTACATTTGAGCTTCATTTGTTAACAATCCGATTAGGTGCCGTATTCAACTCTCCGTCCTATAGAAGACTTTATTCCATGTCATTTCAAGGTTAAACGTGCACACACTTTCTTACTTGTGATTGTAACCATATTTAAATTCTTTCCTGATTAATTAACAGGAACAACAGCTTCTCGATTGGAGTTCCGCATCCCAGTGCAGTACAAATATTTTCGTCATTTAATTTCAAGGAGAAATGAGCTTTTTGAAATGTCATTTATTATAATAAATTTGAGTTTACAATCGTAATGACTGCGTCATTCCTAATAATGTGTTTTCGGACATTTACATTATCGTGGTATTATTTTACATATGGATTCGTACCCATGTAGAGAAGTTGTCTCTTGTGGCCTTTCGTAGTAACCATTCTGTACAGTCAAACGACTGTACCGAAAAAAGGGAAGAGGACCTACAAGACAAATGGTTCAAATGGCTCTGAGCACTATGGGACTTAACTTGTGAGGTCAGATTGATTCAGATTGCTCTGAGCACTACAGGACTAAACATCTGAGGTCATCAGTCCCCTAGAACTTAGAACTACTTGAACCTAACTAACCTAAAGACATCACATACATCCATGCCCTAGGCAGGATTTGAACCTGCGACCGTAGCGGTCGCGCGGTTCCAAACTGTAGCGCCTAGAACCTCTCGGCCACTCTGGCAGGCACCTACAAGACAGTTGAGTTATATGCGTTGCATAAAAATTAGGTGAAACGCAACTCAGGTCGTTGGGATACGTTTGAGCACGATGGTACATTGAACATGTCCGGAATGTAGTTTGCTGGCGATCTGCCGTAACTAAGATGGTTAAGAAAGACAGACATCTGCGAGAAGGTAACACATCAATAAGTTATTTATAGTATGTAAAGATAATCATTGAAATATTCATAACTTGAATTGCTATGAACTCTTGTGTGGAGCTTAGCTATACACAATGATAGTAATGTTTTTAACAGTAAAAAATAGCCTTGAGTGGTGATACAATCAGATTAATTACTGAGAAGTAGTTATACTTATTAGCGTCGTGCTACATCAACATATTTTCTTAATGCTGCGTTCTACACTAAGGCTGGTACAAGTCTGAAGATCCACTGAATATGGGATGAAACTCAAGAGTGCGACTGGTTAAAAAACCACGCCTGCCAATCAGAGTTGAAGACAGTGCGGTCCAGTGAATTCAGTATCCTCTGGCGGTGTGTATGTGCGGCATCACCCGCCCCCCCCCCCCCCCCCCCCACACCACTCGTCCGCTCCTCAACAGAAGAAAGAGTGCGACGAAAGAACGAGCCTGCCAGCGGCTCGGTGGCGGTAAATTCGAATGTGCTGTCTTCTGATTTACTGTATACGGCACGCGGCAAGCCGAGTGCGGTAGACGAAGACGCCGTCTATACGACCGTTGGAAGCATGTTTTTCACAATACTTCAACATCCACTGTTAACAAGAATACCCAAGAACCCACTCACATCCTCTTTGATTCCGTGCTGCAAAGTTTAGAGACTGCGATTGTCGCAGGTGGGGCTTGAAACATACTGAATTCTCATGGCCGAGTCATATACAGTTCCATAATATTAATGGCTCTGAGCACTATGGGACTTAACATCTTAGGTCATCAGTCCCCTAGAACTTAGAACTACTTAAACCTTACTAACCTAAGGACATCACACAACACCCAGCCATCACGAGGCAGAGAAAATCCCTGACCCCGCCGGGAATCGAACCCGGGAACCCGGACGTGGGAAGCGAGAACGCTACCGGACGACCACAAGATGCGGGCATATAATATTAATCATTTGTGTACTACCATGCACATAATGTTAGAATACTGGAATGGAAACTTGACATGAGAATGTGACAAACTTCTTACTTTACCTCAATGCGTGTTGTAACCGCAGTGCTCTAACATGAAAACTTCCTGTCGTACTGTGAAATGCTGAAACAGCGTGCCCAGTTGTGTGACTTGGACATGAATACCCACGATCCGATTTCCTACCCTGATTCGAGTTCCGAAGATGACGACGGATTACACAGAGGACATAACTTATGACAGCCAACCTATGTGTCCTCATTCACACAATCTTGTTCAGGCTGTTTACTTGCGTTACGTTGCTATATACTGACATCTTCTAACAGACAGAACCGCTTCTTGGCGGTACTCTGGTCTGTTCAGGCGGTAAGGAGCATTCAAAATCAGCATTTAGGGCTCTGTTACAACGAAGAACGCCGTCTTGGTGAAAGTAACTAACTTTTTAGTTGATTGTAATTACGACGAAGGAAAAAGAAAACTGGACAATACCTCTAAACCGGGGCGTCAGTACTCTCTGTTTGCTATCTCTATTACGCCTTCGTAAGACACACGAAATAACAAATCGAATTATATCCAAAAGTAACATCGTTGCGTCTCAAGAGCTTGTTAATCTCCAGTTAACCTTATTGTAATGTATCGAGAATAGTTTGCAACACTGGAGAGTGTGACATCACACTACTATCCCAAATTATTGTAAAATTTCTCATCCCTCATCTTTTCGCTATACGAGTACACCTGATTATAATTTTTGAGACATTTCTCGTGAAGAATAGCGATATTTCTTAGCACTTTAAAATGAACATAAGCAGTAGGCGGTGGCGGAAAACGGAGCAGGCGTTACGAACTCCACGAACGCCAACAATTCAGTACGTTCTTGGAGTGCTATAAGATCGACCTCTACAGAAGGTAGTGCGAAACTGGTAGTACCTTAGGGAGCACAGATTGATAACGGATACTCAAGCCACTCCTTCGGGCACTGATGACCACGCAGTTGAGCGCCCCCCAAACTAAACATCATCATCATCATCACTCCTTCAGGTGGAACCAAAAACGACCCAAATATTTTGGTTTGTTTAAGGATGATATTAAAAGCTAAGTGACAGAACACGCTGAACCATTTCATTTATTTATTGATTTTGTAAGGCTGTGAGGAGCTACAGGGAGTATTTTACAATATGACGAATTTCGTTACTACCGCTGGCTTTCGATATTGACAGGCCAGCCTCAAGCTCTTTTTTTCATGGAGCGAGTATAATGTTGCACGTTTGTAGAGAGCATCAGACACGTTATTTGTTTCGTGTCAGTTGGCGGGATCTTCTCCCCTCGGCGTCGCCTGGGGAGTGCCTCGGTGATGTACCTGCCTCCGTGACAGTTTTGCCACACAGCTTCTCGCACCAATACCTGCAGCCTATAACGATAACTTAAACTTCACAGTATTTTGTAAGGTTTATCTTGCGCAGCTTACGATCTCCCTTCGACCAAGTATGGGGCGATACTAATAGGAGGCTTCTGTACAACCTGGCGTATCGGATTTTTTCTCTGATGTATCTCTTTTCTCCTGTGGCACATTCTGCTGGAAATCAGTCAGTACGCTACAGAAGTTGTATTTCAAGGTACGCAGCAAATGGTACATATACACACATTGTGTATTCTTGTTACCTACCTCACAGTCCTTGTGTCCTCGGACTGGCTTTTAACCACTTGCGCCCAGCAGAATTATTTAAGGTTGGGAGGAGCATTAAACCAAACACAAGAACACATTTATCAGAACGCAATTTTAAAATAAGTTACCAATCAGGTAACTGCTTTATTCACAATCAACAAAAGTTCAGCTACTGACTACATCTGAGAAACTGAACTTACTTGATACAATTAAAATTCCACATAACATTGGAAGAATAATATCGGAATCACTGTAGCACATGATTTATGGGTCAAACACTTGCTGAACAGAAAAATTTTGTACATGGCTGCACGTTCGGAGACCGCGAATAGTTATAACTTAAAGAAAACTGCCCTCGGTCACTATTTTTAACGAATTAACCAGGTTTCGAAATTGCTAGGAGTATCTTTGTCAGAAAATAAATCAAAGAATGGTCTATAACATGGTCACAGAATTATGACTAAAAACGTATGATACAGAGTATAAGTACAGAATCATCGTTTAAGATTGGCAGTACTTATATGTCATTTATAAAATAATAAACATGCCGAAAGGGCATTAGTCAAAGGAAATTTATGATAAAAAATTTGTGATGGTGAGCCACTAAGGGCTGCTCGTTATTTGCATGATTACAGGCTGCAAGCATTATTAATTGCAAATATTCTAACACTTTTTGCAAGTACAGTTTTTTACAGTTTACTTTGCATAATATCAGCTGACGATGTGTGTAGGTGGCGAAATGCTTCTGAATTTTTATTATCTATAGGACTTGTACAATTACCATCAAGTCCTAGTTCTATGAGACTTTGAGATGGGTAATAAGAATACCCACTTTTGTGTCTTCCCTAGGATGTGATTGAGTTATTTCAATAGAGAAAGTCTTTCACCGAAATAGAGTCGATGTATCATACAAACCATGCGTGCAGTAGATGATACATGGTGGAATATTTCTGTCCTCAAAGTCTATTACAGCGGCATACCTGACTAAAATCTTCTCGGTTTTCAAGCCGCATCGTTTCAATAAAACACTCGAACCTTCTTTGGCTATCCCCACCACCGTCGTCAGGAGTAAAAACCACTGTCTGCGAGGCCTGGCTTTGCAATTAAATAGGCACGATTACCACATCTGGCACCAGTCAGATAGGACCGAAGTAACGCATGGGCGGAAGGCGAGTTGAGTAGCAGATAGCAGCCCTGGTCCGCCACGGGATTGAGTGGCGTCAGGTAGAGTGACGCGGGGCCCACGAGAAATACGGGCCCTGCTACGAACTTCTGATATAAGGCTAGTCGTTTTGTCCGCCATATTTTGCGAACGCTTAGCTCCGTGTATGGCCCACAGGAGATCATTGTCACTGAAAAAGTATCCACTAAATGATTTAACTTTGTCGTGCGCTACTGAAAGCTTGAATGCACAGAAACACGCAGTTAAGAATAATCAAACTCGTCTGAAATAGTTACTCGCTACCTGCCAGAGATGTCTGCTGGCACTCGTAAGACTTGCAGTCTCACGTGCTGTGAAGTACGCGCTGCCACCTGTCTTTCTCGCGGGGCTTGGCGAGAGGGGCCTGTACCAAATCGAAACTGCCACCGCCGCGTTCCTACAAGCGTCAAGCACCTGTCTCTGCTTTCTTTCGATACCGAAATCCCACCCCTACCCCCTACCAGGTCTGTAAACCTGGTCTTTGCTAAAACTACTACTGTTTTTTTCTAATCTCAGCCCACTCCCTTATAACGGAATTCCAATATGTTGAGATTTGAGCCAGGACTCTCGTCCGTTCAAACTGTAATTTGTATCCGTTTTCCTGGGAATGCTCAGCTATTGCCGACTGGCCGAGCTCCCTTTGCTAAATGTGTTACTTGTTGCTTGTGGTTGGTACAACGCTCCTCTACTGTGCGAGCTGTTTGACTTATATCGATACTGTAATTTTCACAACTGACCTCATACACCGAACACACGAAGAGTTATGTCGTTCTTAAAAGGGCGCAGTATATCTCGTAAGTTGGGGTTGCGGCTGGACCACTGGTCTCAGTGCATGTCTCTCCAGCTCACGTTTATAACTACCATCTCGTTGACGAACAGTGTGGCAGGAAGTCAGCTGGTTTGACCTCTTCGGCCGATTCACAAGGTGTCCTTTGCCAGTGGCTCATGACACCGTGTGCAATGTCTCCCTTGCTATAACCGCCGGCCACGGTGGTCTCGCGGTTCTAGGCACGCAGTCCGGAACCGTGCGACTGCTACGGTCGCAGGTTCGAATCCTGCCTCGGGCATGGATGTGTGTGATGTCCTTAGGTTAGTTAGGTTTAAGTAGTTCTAAGTTCTAGGAGACTAATGACCACAGCAGTTGAGTCCCATAGTGCTCAGAGCCATTTGAGCCATTTGCTATAACCAGTATCCCTGAACATGCGTCTCAAATGCTGCAATTCACGCAGTAGAAGGTCGTCGATACAAATAGTCTTTGATATGTGTACTAAAGTGTTACGGTCAGCTTTCCTATGTACAGGGTGGTGAAAACAATTGGCATCCTAGTATCGATCAGTGTGTATATTGGTATCCCGTATACTCAATGACCAAACTTGCCTCCTGCCTTCCGCTTAGCTGAAATATCCAATACTGGTAGCTTGCCACCCTCCTACATCTCGATAGTAAAGTTAAGGTTCTGATGAACTCCGTTCATGCGGTCGACAAACTGTTGGAGTGTGTTTCCACCAGGAGGTTATATCAGGAAAGTGTCATCAACATACCATAGGGAGCAAGATGGACGCAACGTTGCAGATTTAGAGCCTACTTCTGAAAGTGCTCCATGAAGAAATTCGCGACTGCAAGAGACAGTGGTGATCCTATTGCTTACCGTCCATCATCTCATCATAAACACTGCAGTACAAGACGTACGTTGTCGTTAGAACATGACAGAAAAACGTGAAGATTCCAAATGGAAACTTTCGGGCCAAAACATCTAGCATCTCATATACGTCTAGACAAGCCATTACGTCGGTTCGTCCTGTTTTCATTTTCTTTAGTGTCTCAAAAGATCTCTTTAACTTTACTACGTTGTGTACACAACGTCCCATTTTGGGTGCTAATAACCCTGCCAATATTTTGCCAGTCTGTATGTGGGCCAACAGAATGTACTAACAGTGGGCCTAACAGGTACATCTCCTTTGTGTATCTTCTGCAATATATACAGTATTGGAGGTCTGGTGACGTGAATAATTAATTTCATCACCACTTTGTCTGGTAAACCCAAGTCCTTTAATAATTTCCGTGTTTTTCTGACGATGTGGCATATGGTATCACAACTAATCTTCAGGCACTTATGATTTTATAATAAATGTAGGACTTCCAGGTGGTAGTCTTCAGTGCTGAGAATCACGGTGGCAGTTCCCTTGCAGGTTGGCAAGACTACCAAGTAAAATAATAACAGTAAGCCATATCGTGCCTTCTGGCTAATATTAGATTTCGGTGGATTAGCTTTCGCCAGTATATGTCTGGTACTTAGTCTGACGTTCTCAGCTACGTTGTCTGAGATATGACGAATGTTCTGCTGTGTTCCACTAACAATATTCAGTACTGGAAGACGTCACGGGGATGGTGAAAAATTAAGGCCTTTACACAGCACTGCCACAGAGCCATTAACAACGGCTCAATCGTTGTTACTGTTCTCCACGTCAGTTCCTCCGTGGGTTAAGTGGTAAAACTTGTTACATTGCTTAGAAGTCGTCTTGCACAAACTTTCACGCTGTTGTGCTACTGTGCTTACATCCACCAACTTCCAGTTGAATGGTGACAAGTTTGATGTCAAAGATATATGACAATCTCATAGGTTTGCGACATTCAGATCAAGCTCATTCCTTGTCTGCCGTAACTGCTGTCTCATTATGTCGTGACTATCCCTCTTAAAATTTTGTTCAGAGGGTCCTGGCTAATGCATCAACAAACTGGGATTTTCTTATGAAGGAGGCAGCGAAGATTAAGATAAACAGTAACGCTTTTAACTGAGACCAGGGTACACTCTTAGTAGGGGATGGGGGATTGCTTTCGATATTGAAAGAAGGCAAAGATGCTTGTAGGGAGACAGGAGAGACAGTTTTAAACGTTGGTGCAAATGCTGCAATGCCTATATAAGCAGAAAAACCGTGCCAGTCCCGGCATCGACATTATTCAACCATTATCCCTCATTCGACCCATTCTCACCTACGCCAACGTTGCCTGGCTCTCTGCCTCTCCTAAATTGTACAAGTGCCTTGTAATTTTGGGCAGACATGCACTCCGCCTCGCCTTCCGCTTCCACCTACCTACTCCAACTGGCACGTTATACCAACTCATCCACTTTCCACGGCTTATCTTCATAGAGCACCTTCAGATTTCTCACCTTGCATTTCTTCCACATTGCTGATTTTCAGCCCCTTCCTGCGATTCCACAGGGCCTCGTAGTCATATTCATGCTTCCACGTTTGTCATGACCATGACTGTTTTCATGCACCACCATCATCACCAATACACCATTCACTCACATTGTCATCAGTGATCTCATTTTAAATGTAAAATGGAATCATCGACAAACTTTTCAAAAATATTCAGTATTTTCCACCAGTGCGTTTATTTTTTAATCATAACTATGGCATCTGCTTTTCCGTAAAAATCGTAAATATTGTCCATCATTGTGTTTTTTAAAAAAAAATTTGACGTATTGTCATCTATTTTTATGTGTTTTAAAAGATATCTTAAATTTTTGTAAGCTGCGACTGAAGAGCTGCTTTATCCGTTGACAGCCCGCTCTCTTTATAGGGAGTGAAAATCACAATCGAAGAAAAAAGCCAGCCCCAGCAGTCAGTGGCACACTCCTGACGCCGATGGCGGAGACTGGCACAGTAAAGTCGAGTGTTTTATTCAAAATTATGTGGCTTCGAAACCGAGAAGAATTTATTCATGAAACATATCTTCCGGACAGTTTGTAGTGTAGCCTGCTAATGAATAACGATCACTGTAACGCGCTGAAAATGGCTCACCGTTGTAGTTCAGTACACACGTAACGACTTGTTTGCTGTCGATATAAAGTAATCAAGATATATCATGTATGGCTCTTGTTGTGCACGATGCAATGGCATCTTCACGACTATCCATAGTCTTTCCTTTTTCTGTTATGAAACCTCTATTTCTCCGATGCACCGCAAAAGAACAACCACTCACACCCAATCATTCCGCACTATTTTATTTGGGAGACTGTGACCCCTTTTTGTGCTAGCAGCGTTTCGTCAGTGAACGAAGTATGCAGCCTTTTATTGGATAACGACATGACTGGTCACATGTTTGTTTCTTATGTTTCTGTTATTCTAGAACCTACACAATTGTCTGACAATGGCGTGTAATCATTAATAATGAATTGTAAAGCGGTATACTCTAGTAATTCAGAGCCATTTACATATTTAAGCAATAATTCTTTGAAAAACTGACATTTTACTACGATCTCTCGCTATTAATTCCCTTATAGATCACTGGTATTAAACGTGGTTAGGAAAAAATTAAGAGAGCTAGCTGGCTCACTGAAACAAAAAATTCCTATTCTGCATAGAGAAGATACAGGAAGTATTTTATAATTTTATTCTATAATTTTGTTAACACACCTTTCAGTTTCAGCGACGCTCGTCTCCATAGGCCTTGGTGAGGACCTCGATGTCTTGCACGGAAATAACTGTTATCATGATCATCATCATCAGCAGCAGCAGCAGCAGAAGCATCTTGAGTTATATCCAATTATGACATAACTTCCATTGAAGTTCTTGTGACATGCTAAGATTTTATGGATGTGTAAAGTTAAGACATTTAATTTTAAAATACAGTTGTATCAAAATTGTGAAGAAATACTGAATTACAGGAACATTTACAGTTGTGCTAATTTTCAACAAGATAGATACTTAAGGGTAAATCACAATTGTGTCAAAGGTGTGAAAAAATTTAGAATTACAGGAAACGTTACAGTTGTGCTAATATTCGACATGGTTGTACTTCCCGTTATAAGACAGCGCTTTAAGCTATTCCAAGTGGCAGTGTTATGTGAACAAGATATTGTCTATTTCACTGAAAAATTAAGGCGACCAGCCACTTTTTAATGCATTTTTATTTACGCCAATATGCATTTTGGGTTTGCACCCATCTTCAGCTGGCAAATTACATGGATCTTCAGTTACTACAGTAGTACAATCTCGACAGCAGTTTGGATGCTGCAGCAGGCCTGTGCAAAAGCAACGATTCCAATCATTTACTTCAATTTCGCGAGTTTAAAGTCACACTATCAGTTGTTCATTTTACTTACATTCTCCTCTCCTTCATTTTTCTTGGCTTTTCTTCTTTTTTGCAACAACACAAACACTTTTTATTGCGTATTTTATACAGGCGCACTGCGTTATCCGCCATGTTGTCGACCGACAGTTTTTGTTCACATAAAAATGGTTTATCTAATGACAGAGTTATATTTTTACCAAAGTTTTGAGGTTCTAAGATAAGCTACTGTTTTCTAAATATTGACTTGGCTGATAGAAGTATTCTAAGTACGATGTATACAATTTTTTTTTTGTAGTATTGAAGATAATAAACTAACATAACACATTTATACAAAGCAGTAATTCATACATTTACAATATAACAAAGATAGAATTAAGATTTTAGAATTAAGATTTTTATGTTTTATATTATTACATGCATTTGTTGGGTTTATAATAGATTATGTTATTTCTTGATTGTGCTTAGTAAGTGGTTTGATAAGTAGAGTGTGGACGTTTTTTTAGAAATATTCGGTTTGGCAGCTCTGTTTGGTCGTTAAGTATGTCAGATGGTGATGCATGTTTATGTGAATAAATTTCGATTTCTTCTAGGAGGTTCATTCTTTTTCCTTTGTTGGCTAAGTGGAGAAGTTGTACATTATGGGACATGTCTGTTACTTGATGTTCTTCTTCTGCTACATGTTGGGCGAAAGTGGATTTATTTAAGTTATTTAAACGAAGAGCATCCATGTGTTCTCGAAAACGTATGCTGAGGTTTCTCCCTGTTTGGCCTATGTATGTTTGTTGACATGAGTTGCAGTTAAGTTTGTATATTCCTGATTGATTGTACGGTTTGGTATTATTTTTAATGTTATGGATAGCTTTGTCCTTTATTTTGTTATTTGTATAGTAGCTGATTTTGATATCTGTTCCTTGGAACATTTTATATGACAGCTTTCCTACAAATGGCAAGCTTACATATTTTTCATTTGGATGTGTTGTGGTATTCTTTAATGTAGTTTTGTTATTGTATTTGTTTATGTGGGGATTTATCTTAGAGTTAAGTACATATATTAATTTGGGATTGTAACCATTATTGTAAGCAATTGCTTTGATGGTGTTTAGTTCTTCTATTTGGTGAGCTGGTTCTAGTGGTATTTTATGCATTCTGTTTAGCATTGGTCTGTATGAAGCCGTCTTATGTTTATTTGGGTGGCAGGATGACTTATTAATTGTGTTTCTGTGTATGTTGGTTTCCTGCATACTTGAAATTTGTGTTTGTTGTTAGAGCTACTTATGCAGAGATCCAGAAAATTTAAACCTGCTTCTGTTTAGTGTTCTACAGTGAAGATGATGTTCTGATGCATTTTATTAATTTCTTTTGCAAGGTTATCAATTTCTTCTGCTGTGCCATCAAATAACAGTATTATATCATCAACACACCTTTTGTAATAAATTATCTTGTTTACCATCTGGGGGTTTTCTTTAAAAAATTACGTTCTAAGTTGTTGATGAAAATATCTGCAAGCAAATCGGCAAGGCAGCTATCCATAGCCAGGGCCTCTTTCTGCTGGTACATTTTGTTATTAAAAGAAAAATAGTTGTGTGATAGTACTAGTGTTAATAGATCAATGAATTCATATATTTCTGGTAATGCCAAATTTTTATGTTTAAGTAAATTGTTTTTAATTATTTCTATTGTTTCTTTGACCGGTATGTTTGTGTAGAGGTTTTTGATGTCAAGTGATGCAAACCTAGCAGTATTAATAATCTGAATTTCCTTAAGACAATTAATAAGTTCATAACTGTTCTTTACTGAGTATGTCTCTTCAAATTTGAATGTGTTGCTAAGGATCTCATTCAGTTTCTTGCTGATTTTATAAGTTGGGCTGCTCCAAGAATTAACAATTGGACGTATGGGACAGTTAATTATGTGGGTCTTAGGTTGTGCTCGTAGACGTGGTGCATAAGGTTTCATAACAGTGCATTCATGTATACCTTTTGCATTTAAGAGGAAATCACTTTTTTTCATCATATTTTTAAGTTTATTCTGTAACTTAAGAGTGGGATCAGACTGAATTTCTACTATATTATTGTTACTGAAAAATTCAATGGTTTTTCTTACATATTCACTTTCATACATTACAACAATAGCATTGCTTTTATCTGCTTTTACTACTAAACCTTTACTTTCACTTAGTTTCTTATTAACACTTTTAAGTATTGTTCTGTCATGGTGCTTTATACTATTATTATTATTTGCTTTCTCTATTTGTTTGGTGATAAAATAGTTAACTTTGTGGGCTATGGGAATCTGATCATTCTGAGTTAGTTTTGCAGTATCACAGGCTATTTTGGTGCCTACTATTAATTCTTTAATATTATTTTCAGTCAGAGATGCGGTGATATTATGTTGAAGCCCTTTATTCAGCAAAATTACTTCTTTATCACTGAAGATGATGTTAGTTGAATTTACTAGACGTTTGGAGAATTTATGCTTAGTGGGAGGTAATTTGTCGTTCACCTTTGGAATTTGTGACATAAGCTTTTTCAACTTATTGTTATGCCTACATCTGACTTTTTGCTGTTCTTTCATAGCTATTATACAACTGGTGGTTTAAAAACTGCTTCTTTCTGTGTTGGTTTCGGATTTCAGTTTGGAGCCATATAATTTCATTTCTTTCTTTAGCTATTTTCGCTGCTTTGCTTTGACTGTTGATGTTCACTTTGACATATTTTGGAGTTACATTCGCACTTAAACACTTTTTATTGAACTTGATACCAAGAATTGTTCTTTCGAACTTTATTTTGTACGTTCTGAAGTACAAGCATCACACAATTTCTCAGAATTGCAACAAAGCGCTGTCATGTTCACTTGCACAATTCTCCGTAAGTTGTTCTGTCATTACCCTCGTTTGAACCTGGAAGTGATGGAAACCGCGGAAATTAAAGGCATGAAATATATACAATATCACGAAGTTAAGAAGGCCATAATGGCACTCCAGGCATTATCTTTACATCTATATTAGCGCCGTCAGTGAAGGAATTTTCAGTAAAGTTAAATCGGTTAATGGGTCCCTAACAATCGGATCTCTACAGTTACAACCGATGAAAGAATTAGAGCTTTGTATCGAAAATGCACTAAAGTGAATACTAAGTCATCGAGCAAGCTATGCATGTCTTATCTCACGAATTGGATGACACTACGTATGGGTCACTGAGAAAATCATTTAATATCTCAGATACGGCCGGCCAGTGTGGCCGAGCGGTTCTAGGCACTTCAGTCTGGAACCGCGCAACCACTACGGTCCCAGGATCGAATCCTGCCTCGGGCATGGATGTGTGTCATGTTCTTAGGTTTGTTAAGTTTAAGTAGTTCTAAGTTGTAGGGGACTGATGACCTCAGATGTTAAGTCCAATAGTGCTCAGAGCCATTTGAACCATTTTTTTCTTAGATACGCACTTCTCCCTCCTGCATCTGTCCGTCTGTCGTAAGATTTCGAATATGGCAGAAAGATAACGGGGATAGACAAGAGATCACATGGCCCACATTCCGCAGTGCGCGTAAATCGATTCAAGAAACTTGTGGGCAAAATGTGTGACTTCCAGTAGGGGGACGACTCCTGCTTCCATATTTATCAGGACTTACCTTATTAACTATTAATTTTATTTATGTTTCAGTGGAAATCAACATTCAGTTTGTCTGCAAGTATTAACACTTAATTCCTAAAAACTTGAGACACATACAATTACTCATCCTAGTGTTGAAAAGCATATTTCATCACACCATATTTTATGTTGTTGATTTTAGTAAAATAGCCAATTTAATTACTTTACAATATGTATCACACATAATGTTCTACATTATAAGCTGATTCCACTGCTGGTTAAAGGTGTATTCACAGTGCCCCAGCAGTTTAGTGAAAATGAGCTATGAGCATTTGTTCATTTTAGCAACTGTAAAACACATCTCTTCTACTGAACAAATGCTAATAGCTCTTAAGGTATGAACTTCAGAGCCCATGTTTATTAAATAATTTTTTCATGTTTTTTTTCCATATCACCTCCTCCCACAACATGCAAAACAAAGAGCCAATAGTAGAAGAGATGTGTTTCACATAATTGAAGATGAACGAGGGCTCATAGCTCTTAAGGTGTGAATTTTAGGGTCCACGTTTTCTAGACTTTTTTGCTGCGAATGATCATTAGTGTCATATCCACGAATAGGCTACTGACCAGTCCTACTGGTACACCCTGTATAGACTAAGAACAGCAGAAGTTATAAAATGCTCTTGGGAAACCCGAGATATAATATTTGTTTCTATAGATGACTTCCCGTCCGGGATTAGAAGCTGTGACATTTCTAAGAGGAAGTGAGTAACCTGATCGCGTAACAGTCGATACTCAATAAGCACGAGTTTAATTAGAAGCCACTTATGAGGAACGGCGGTAGAGGCTTTCTACCTTCTGTCTCGACATCTGGCGCTAATTCCAAAGAGTTTCTGGTTTTAAGTAAAAGTACTCCAGCGGCAAGACGCAGTCAATGCGCCCATTACGCGATAGCAACGGAAATTGTGTCGATGACAGCGCCACTAAAGCGGAGTTACAGAACACAGTTTCTGAAAACTCGTAGAGGAATATACAGAACATTTACCTGTTGAGTATTGTTTCTGTCGTGACGTTCTTCGTTCTGCTTTTCTAATTTGATTTTCTATAACAAGGGTAAGTAATATTCATTGTCGTGTATACTTTCTTCAGGGTTTTGTTTTAAGTGTGTGCTAAAGTCGAGAGTTAATATTCTTCGATGATACTATTATGCGTCAGGCGACGTTCAAGATAAGTCGACGCCTGAAGTGACAACCTCTCATGCATGCTATGCAAGTTCGTAGGTGAGCGCGGCGCGTTTGTCAGTACGTAGACACAGATTGACAATGTCTGAGTGACATCTATGACAATACAAGCTTAGTGTTGCCACATGTGATACCTTACACTGAGAATTACTACACAGGAAACAGTAGTCACTAGATAAACTCTGGTGGCAGGCGGTAAGTTTGTGGTAAGACAGTCCATTATGTTTATAGCAGTTGAAAAACTTGTGTCGGGCTGCCACTACATGCACCTGGGCGTAAAAGTATTTTATCAAACTGGATCCATCTTATCGTAGGGCAGAGCATGGGGTTCCACTTCCGAATTACATTATTGCAGAAGGGTGTGGAAATCTGGGCCCACATATGTCAGAAATAAGGCACGCTGCTGGATATCACCTGTGATGACATTAGCTAAGAAGTGTATTTCCATGCGTGCGAATTGGTTTGCCCATAGATCGGCCTTTTTGTAAAGTTCCTGGAACAATTAGGGTGCCAACCAGAATACCCTGACCGTTGAGCAGATCTGGGGGACAGGCATCCACTGATTCTATCATGGTGGAAGCAACGTGACAGTAAGTGGACGTGCAAGTGGAAGAACACACGCCAAATCACTGTCCTCTTGGGTTGGAAATAACTCAGGATAAATATGTACAAAAGTTAAAGTCCCGACAGGAAAAGGAAAAGATAAAGTCCTGAAGGAATGCACAAAAGGTTAAGACAGGTTTGCTGCCAGTGAAAAACTGAGACAAATATAGTCTAATTGCTGGTGACAGCTTTGGAGTCACGTTTTCTTCCGTGTAGAGGCCAGGAATGGTGTAGACACATAGCTGGCATCTCCTGAAGTCGACGTTCGATGTGGATGGCATCGTCGTTATCTTCATAGCTGCTGCTCCTGAGTGAGATTCTGACTGTGGGAGCGCTTTTTTAAATTGTAGCTTGGGCCAAGGAACTCACTTGGAGTGAACTCCTTGAGAGTAGTTTCGACATTAACCTCAATACTGCCCGGGCGTCAGGATGCTGCATGTACAATTTTCATTGGCGTGGCCTGTGGTTGAGAAAAGGTCCTCAGGGTCAGTGACATGCAGCCTGAAGGCCCGGCGGAGAGCCGCCGTCCCATGTCTGTCGTTTGGAGAGCTGTCCCCTGCGAGATCCATAGTCAGATAACTTGTCTGTGTTGTTGGTTGCTCAACAGTAATATCAGAAACTGAGTGCACCTTAATTCAAAACACCTTGTTATTCGTTTATTTCTTTATTATCCCGAACTAATATCGGCGACAAATATCACCATCATCAGTGTTTTGTCTTTAATGTAACACATGCAGAAAATAGCATGGTTACACAAACACAGTAGCACATTGTTACATTTTTTACTATAATGTATTACATTTTTTACTATAATAATGTGCTACTGTGATTGTGTAACCATACTATTTTGTGCATTTTTTAGATTTAAAAAAAAAACGCTGATGATGGTGATGTATGTCGCCGAAATTAGTTTGGGAGAATAAAGAAATAATCGAATAACAAGGTGTTTTGCATCAAGGCGGACTCAGTTTCTGATATTACTGCCTTTCTATGCATACACGGACCAAATGGAAAAGTTCAAAGATAAAATCATTGTTGGTTGCTGGTTGAGTACGCCCAAGTCCTCGACACATTACATATATTTAGTATAAAATGCTGTCATTATAGAAAAAATGATCATGGAATCAAAATATTTCGATAATACTTTCTGATAATGGATACTAAGAGGAACCTTCAAAATTCCAGACTGACAAAGATGAGGTGTTTTGAATTCAAGGTATCTTTGTACCTCCCATTATACAAAAGTTGATCAAGGGTGTAAATATTTGTGATTGTCCATAATTAAATTCTTCCGGTTTCGCTGAATTCATCACAATAATCGAAATATTTTGTCATAAAAAATGGCCAATGTGACACGTTGTGTCACAAATTTATTTTGTGGTACGGAAACGGGTAGTTGCTAGACTTGGAATACAGTCTTTGTAGAATTGTACGAAGATGATTATTTTGAATTACATCTACTTTGGTTTTTTAAACACCTTAACCTACCTAACTTCATGTTTTATGTGCTGTAGAGAGCTGAACTAACTGTGGAATTTTTATGCAAATGGCTCCACGTTGGGGACCAAAGTGTAGCAAATTAAAATGAAAATAGAAAGTACATGGAAAGATTTGAGTTTATTGTTATTGACAGTGACAAATGTAAACTCGTAGCCGATTGGACTGGCCATAGGTACGACTCAATAATTGTGAAAGTAAGGGTAGAGGGATTAACCACTTCCTCTCATTATTTTCGGGCATGGGTAGCTGATGCGGTTTCAGTACGAAGTGTCGTTCCCCCTGGTGCTGTGTGCCTGTTTGTTGACAGATAGCAGTGTTCTTCTTCATTGTCTCTTGGCTCCGTGGCGGCCCCCTGGGAGGCTTAACCCTTCCTGGTTCTTGCCTTATAGGTCTCCAAGTAGGATGCTGCCCCGCGGATGAACGATGCTGTTGTCTTCCCGCACGGCATCTATTATAGGTGATGATTATCTCGCAGACCTGGTGTCAGGGTAATATATGGAAGCTGAGGTCAGACTAAGGATTCACAGTCGGATGTTTAAAGGTTCATGCATTGGGCCGTAAGAGAATCTATCTGACATGGAATGGAATATAACGATATCAGAAAGTGACAATAGATATCGGAATGACTGTAGGGATCCAAACTGAAGTTTGAAAACTGAATCGACAATATGCTGAAAAACCATCAGAAGGCAAACTTACAATGCTTTATTTGAAGCAGCATTCATATCAGTTCTTCTTTGGCATTTCAGGGTCCTCCTCTCACTGATCTATCTATCACCCAGTGTCTTATAGCAGCTTCCGCTGGAACGGTGGATCACTGTTTCTTCTCAGACAAAAAGTTACACTAGCTTGCTAATATTCTGTCCCTGAATGGTGAAGACATCGGATGTCTTCTCTTTGTAGGTGTTTCATCACTTAATTAATAGTTTACTTAAGCAAAGAGGGACATTGGGAAAGTTACAGATACATGATAGCCAAAAAATGAGATTAACTTTGAATACTGCAGAAAAAGACAAAAAAGTTCGTTAGTCACATCACAATGTTTTACGCGTGTACCTACAATTCTGAGTGAGATGGAGTGCTTTCATCATGGTGTAGGTCAAGGTATGAAACTGAAGTACATTTAAACACAATAAAAACTTAACGAGAATGCTTCCTGTCTCTAGATTGAGGGAGGAATGGTTAACTGAGTTGAATCGCAAAACTAAGAGATAATAGCCGTATGCTGCGAAATACAAACACAGATACAAGACCGAAGGACATTACTTAATACATTAGGATCAGTGGAATAGCGATGGCAGGTAATCGCGGTGCAAACGATGTGATCTACCAATTAATTTGTCGCAAACTTCCTATTGTGAATCATGCTGACCAAACCAGACGATCTTTGCACCACGCTGCTTTCTGATGGAAGACAACGCTTTCATATCAAAACAGCCAAAGATTGCGGACTACTGCCATCTCCGAGATGTATACTTCAAAGATCAACAACCGAAATTGGTTGAAGAGTGGCTAAACATTCTACTCGTGTTTGTAAACTTAGAGGCTGCGCTTTAGTTCGCATCCGCCGTTAGCAAAAATCTTCCAGTAGCCAACATGATAGGGGGTAGAGGCAGAACCATCGCTCTAATCTGTTTGGGAAACAGTTCTGTGAATGAGACAGGAATTAGTGTGCGTCTGCGCTGGCGTGGCTTCAGCCTCAATTGAAAGATAAGAGCCCACAATTATACGAATTCTTGCCACCTTGTGTACTTTCTAAGTTAATGAAATGGTGCATGTGGAAATTACTTCGCACCTCTAGTAGATGTTTGTCCATGCAGGCAAGGCATTGGTGGTACGCATTGGCTGGGGTAAAGTAATCTACTTACAAAATCCAATTTGTGTACTTTTAAGACTTTTTAATTAATGATCCATCCAGTTTGGATTACTGACAATGAGCTCAGAAATTTGCAGGGTACCTGAATCTGTGACTGAAATTATGAAATTAATCTCATTCGTTTCCCTTGCTTTGTAATGGGTGACTGGCCTAGGCAGCTGTTTTAGCCAAGCCAAGCAAGAACGCCTTCAAAAGTCTCTGCGTTATGTAATATCCAAATCTCACAAACCGACTTTCTGATCTCCAACTGCTCCTGTTCAGCAGTTATGTTCATTTTCCCCAACACTGTCTTTCATAGCACTGAATTTTCCATTGCATCGTCTTTTCTCATTGGTGGGCTGAATTTGGAATCTGACATCTCGAACTATCGACAGTGTGGAACTACCCGTTCCAGTCTCCATACAGGATGACAAAAATTACGACTATGTGAGTCGAACAGTCCCATGGTGGTGTCTTGCGTTTGACATGGGAACTCCTGCATCGCTCTGAGACCCTTCAAACGTTTTCCTGCACTTAAGAGTTGTCAAGAATGTTGCAACGCAACAACACACCCACCTGTTTGCAACGGGAATGCCTCTGAGCCTTCTCTCATGTCTCCAGACGTTTGGGGCTCGGTGGTAGTTTTCTGCTATCTGCCAGTCTTTGTACAGAACAACCATAACAGAGCGAAGCCGAAGCTTCAGTTAAATTTTTCCTATCTGGCTTTCTGGAAAGGCTTACATTGACCAGGTGCAGCTTAAATGGAACCCTTTGGTCCTGAGTACCTGACGGTGAAGTTTTACGTTGCTTCTTGGTATGACTCTTAAGATTTTTGTATTTGAGATTAAGAATCCTCGTAATGTGCGCAATCTATGTTCTCTGGTCCAATTACACATACTTTCTATTCATAAAAAAGTGCTCACTTCCTAATAATAAGTATTTCATTTCACTCACAAGGTAAGTGGGTTTTATAGGGACGTGACGAAGTGTGTCATGTGCACATAATGACCTTAAAGACTCATAACCAACAATGCTGGCATACATAGAGAAAACATATAAAGATCAAGAACATATAAACAGCACACTACTAACATAACTTTCATTCAGCAGGGTCGTCATGCCACAAGGGCAGCCAGAACAAATACAATCAAGGCAGTTAGAATTAAGACATGGGCAACCTTTATTAAAAGAATGAACATCACAAAGCAACGATAGTAATCGAAGAAATATAGAACGATAAAGAAGGAGTCAAGCAAAATAATTGACCAATCAGATCAGTAAATATTCATGAAACACATTCATAGTCTAACATGAGGCATGTCGGATAGGATAGGATGGGATGGGTAACAATACAATGTTATATACAATGCGTTACTCGTCAGTGGTAATAAATGCACCCAAAGTTGTTGCTTTCAGTTAGACCACACCACTTGTGGTGCTGAGAAGCAAAATGCACATTACTCACGCCGCGAGGCCTCCTATATCTTCACTAAATGTCGTTATGTGAACCGTGTGAGCCACGCAAATACACTCGAATGTCTAAAAGAAATAAATAATTCGTGTGTGTACCTAACTCTTTGTGCTTAAACCACTGTAACCTAAACTTAGCTTCTAACATTCAAACTGGTCTTAATGTACCCAAATCTACTTTCCATGTATTGCTTTACAAGGGAATTGCTTTACCGCTGTCCGCTTTGTACTCTTGGTGAATCCTCGTAAAGGGAAACACGAAGTTTACAATATTGTGCGTGGGTGGCTCTCGTCATCAGCGCTAGTGTCGTTTAACTCTATCACAAGTTTATACAACAACCAGACATAAGCACACCTAATTAAAATTGTACGTAAACAAAATCAATAGCATAGATTTAATTGCAATGGATTATCATGAGCTGCGTTGTAACCACAGGGGCTCGCTAATGCACGAGATATGTCAGTGGACAGACCACATGCGCTCACCCATGTACTCACACCCGTGCTTAGTATTTCATCCCCCACATTCATACCAATATGTTACAGTTCTCGCGCATACAAACAGCTGTATAACAACGATAAATACTTTCCAATTACTGTGATATCCATCACACGCAACCCTTAAAATTAATAATCGCATCCGAGCGAGATACTAGCGATCCCTCGCGCGCCTTTGACGCATATAGATATCCATCGTCATCCGATAACCATCTAACTTTAGTAACTCTTCCTTCTGCAGGCAGAGCAAGATTGTCATCTGCTGTTGGTAGATGTGCGCATCCTTCATTTTCGTGCCCAACCTCAAAGTGTGTCTTTATCACATTTCTATATCTGTCGCCTTCTCTGCTTGACAAGAGCGTCTCTTTTCCTATGGGGGTTCAAAAATGACTCTGAGCACTATGGGACTTAACTTCTGAGGTCATCAGTCCCCTAGAACTGAGAACTAATTAAACCTAACTAACCTAAGGACGTCACATACATCCATGCCCGAGGCAGGATTCGAACCTGCGACTGTAGCGGTCGCACGGTTCCAGACCATAGCGCCTAGAACCTCTCGGCCAACCCGGCCGGTCTCCTATGGGGGCTTCTCTATCGAACTTTAATATCGTCTCAGCACACTTATCGTTGGTTTCGTTTGCTCGTGTTTCGATAGTGTCATTAGGCCATCATTTTGTATGTCAGTATGTTCCTCTCGGTGCGTAACTTCCTTACTCAAATTCAGGTGTTACGAAGCGTACTCATTAAATGTCTCTGGCCATCTACACTCCTGGAACCGTGAATTCATCGTCCCAGGAAGGGGAAACTTTATTGACACATTCCTGGGGTCAGATACATCACATGATCACACTGACAGAACCACAGGCACATAGACACAGGCAAATGAGCATTAACAATGTCGGCACTAGTACTGTGTATATCCACCTTTCGCAGCAATGTAGGCTGCTATTCTCCCATGGAGACGATCGTAGAGATGCTGGATGTAGTCCTGTGGAACGGCTTGCCATGCCATTTCCACCTGGCGCCTCAGTTGGAACAGCTTTCGTGCTGGACGTGCAGACTTCGTGAGACGACGCTCCATCCAGTCCCAAACATGCTCAGTGGGGGAGAGATCCGGAGATCTTGCTGGCCAGAGTAGTTGACTTACACCTTCTAGAGCACGTTGGGTGGCACGGGATACATGCTGACGTGCATTGTCCTGTTGGAACAGCAAGTTCACTTGCCGGTCTAGGAATGGTAGAACGATGGGTTCGATGACGGTTTGGATGTACCGTGCACTATTCAGAGTCCCCTCGACGATCACCAGAGGTGTACGGCCAGTGTAGGAGATCGCTCCCCACACCATGATGCCAGGTGTTGGCCCTGTGTGCCTCGGTCGTATGCAGTCCTGATTGTGGCGCTCACCTGCAACGGCGCCAAACACGCATACGACCATCATTGGCACCAAGGCAGAAGCGACTCTCATCGCTGAAGACGACACGTCTCCATTCGTCCCTCCATTCACGCCTGTCGCGACACCACTGGAGGCGGGCTGCACGATGTTGGGGCGTGAGCGGAAGACGGCCTAACGGTGTACGGGACCGTAGCCCAGCTTCATGGAGACGGTTGCGAATGGTCCTCGCCGATACCCCAGGAGCAACAGTGTCCCTAATTTGCTGGGAAGTGGCGGTGCGGTCCCCTACGGCACTGCGTAGGATCCTACGGTCTTGGCGTGCATCCGTGCGTCGCTGCGGTCCGGTCCCAGGTCGACGGGCACGTGCACCTTCCGCCGACCATTGGCGACAACATCGATGTACTGTGGAGACCTCACGCCCCACGTGTTGAGCAATTCGGCGGTACGTCCACCCGGCCTCCCGCATGCCAACTATACGCCCTCGCTCAAAGTCCGTCAACTGCACATACGGTTGACTTCCACGCATGCTACCAGTGTTAAAGACTGCGATGGAGCTCCGTATGCCACGGCAAACTGGCTGACACTGACGGCGGCGGTGCACAAATGCTGCGCAGCTAGCGCCATTCGACGGCCAACACCGCGGTTCCTGGTGTGTCCGCTGTGCCGTGCATGTGATCATTGCTTGTACAGCCCTCTCGCAGTGTCCGGAGCAAGTATGGTGGGTCTGACACACCGGTGTCAGTGTGTTCTTTTTTCCATTTCCAGGAGTGTTAATCTTATACTCATAGGTACGAGGCTTCCTAAACCACAAGCAGTGGCAACATGTGTGCCAGATTCTTTGTCATCGGGTAGGTGTGTGGAAAGATCTTCATGGCCCGTTTAAGGTGAAGTGGTCTCGCCTGGGAACCCTGTTTCATCGAATTATCAACCATTCAGCTCATGTGTCCTAACTGTGAAAATTTCCTTGCCATCCTTACACGTTACTAAGTTAAATGACTCTTTAGTGCCGTTTGTACTCCAAACGATCGGATCTTTAAACGAACAACTTGCGATTATCATGAACATTTTACGAATAAAACCGTCTGGACCGTAAATGAAATGTCTTTATTTATTACTAAGTATCAAGAGCCATCAGATATTTGCAGTTACGATGAAAGGAACATAAACGTGTATGTTATACATCATGAAGCTCACAAACATTTAAATTAAAAAAAGTATTTTTAGGAAGTTCACCCACAAAAACTTTGAACTTGTGAAACAACGTGAATTGTCAATATTAAAATCTGGGCGTCAAATAACTACGGGTTCGAAATTTAAACAGAAACTTAGGTTCTACCCGACAGTTATCACTAGTGTGGCGGGCGTTGCATTCAATCGTAATCTAGTAAACAACATCTCGTCATTCTGCTAACCGTGTCAAGCTGTAGGAAGCAGAGATAATTTACCTCATTTTCTATACCCGTCTGTTACACAACAAAATCTGGAAAAAGGATATCTATTGACTGCTCGTGGCTGCCTGTTCTAAACAACTATTTATGCTCCACTCTCCTATAGTCGCCTGACGCTAGCCAGTATCAGCGGAGGGGATAGGAATTCAGCGAGCCTAGAGCTTATGATCTACATCGGATGTTTCTGCATTCCCATTGGCAAGCATTAGATTATTAAATTTTGTAGTTGGTTTTCAAGATGAAATGTTTTTTATAAACTGAATATATACCATGCAGTGACAAAAACTCACAGAATATGACGTGAGGAGTAATCTCCGACTGTGGGCAACATTTACTGGAAAGGACAGTTGGTGCATAAGTTCTAGGCCAATTTGTTGAGCGTTTTGGTTCGAAAGTTGCTGTAAGCGCATTTATCAATCGCCATTTTATATTTGAAGTTCTGTTATGGTTCTTGTGATGACATCATGAACGTTAGGTTTGAGAGTTAATATGTTAAAAAACGGACAGTTCAACGGAAAAAAGTTTAACGTTTCTGATGTTTTGTTTGTTTGCATTTAATAGTGGGATGAAGACAGTGAAGAAAGCTCGAATGTTTGTGCTGAGTATACGGTAAGTGCTGTGGAAGAATCCAGGCCAGAAAACCGTTTTCTCATATAAGATAATTTTGAAAAGAATTATTCGCCATAGTCAGAAGGCCCAGTGGCTGTATCTCTGTCATGTAAGATGTAAAAGATGGGTGTCCAGCGAGATTGGAACCTAGAGCAGACGCAGCCTTCTTTAGAGTGCGACGCTGTTTCCACGGACCTATCAATCAGCTGTAAATTTCAGCCCTCCCTCATTGTTTTAGTGGTGGCTACGATATAATTCGCAATGAAAAAGACGAAATAGATTGTATTTTTTGCAGGGAATGAGTTTCCTGTCTAAAAACATGCATCTGGCAGGTGAATTTAGTGGGATAATTATGTCTCACCCCAGAAAGTAACTTGACTGTCATAGGGTTGCCAGACGTATTCTGCAATGTTGTCAAGTCCCAATCACCTTTGCAACAGGAAGGGATACATTTTTACAAGCGATGTGTTTCCTGAGGAGACTAGCAAACTAGAAGCAAAGGTTGCCCTTCGAAGACGCAGCGGAAACAGCCGCCAAATGGGCAGATAACCGAAATACGACAGGTGTAAGCAATGTGTGTGTAAACCAACCGAAACACCATAATCGGAGAGCATTGGAAATTAATTTGACGGCTCTCCTCGTCATAGCAGTCATTACTTAATTTTTGCTGTAGACTCTAGTTTCTCAGAATATTCATATACGAATTATCGAGGAATAATTTCTCGAATAAACTGCTACATTAGGTCGAAATAAGAAAATGACTTCGGGGCCATTCTGATGAATGGCTGAATGACAATAAGTTATTAAATAAAAAGAAGTTTAGAAAGGTAGCGTGGATTGGCTTTTACACACAGTGACCCAGACGTGTTGTTCTTCTCACCCTCACAGAATGGTAGCAAATCAACTTGGCTGAGGCGCTGACCAGATAATTTCGAATAGTAGAATTGTCCAACTACTTTATGCTGTACTTCCATCTGCACAGTGTGATCCTTGTCTTCTTCTGGCTCGCTATCATCATACACTGCCAGGCTGTACACGTGAATTGCATAACTTGGGTTCCGCATCTTGAATTGTTGTACATTTTGCAGTGGGTGGAGAATGAGATGCCTTTGAACATAAAATGGTCACAGGCATTTAAAGTTTGCCAAACACATGTCGAATGTGAAGTTTCGTGGTAATTTCTATCGCAAATCAGAAGCTAAGAAGCTTTTTAGCAGCAGTATCTTCCAGAATAGGATGAAACTGGAGTCCCCATTTACAGGATCAAAAGCATGTGAGTACACGTCGTGGTAGAATACATAACTGAGTGTCTTAGCAGACACTTTTTGCAGAATTTTGGAAAAATGGCCCACTATGACAATCTTACTAAAAGTTCCTAATCACCCTGCAATTTAATCGCGCCGCGATATCAAATTATCCCCACCCCCCTAAATGTGGGCAGTGCCCTTTTCTTCAACAGCATCAATAACGATAGGTGAGTTCGCAGCACAGAACTGCGATTCACTTAATGGCGAGGTATCGTGGCGCATTTGTGATTTCGTGGATTTTCCAGAATGGTTTGACAAGTATTGAGAAAACTGACAGAATCCTGGTACCCCGGATTAGTGTTATGAATGCGAGCTTGTGAGACCCTGTCCCCAACAGTGTCAGCAATGAGAGAGTAGTACAATGCGGCTACACGATTTACTTGACGATCTGTAACAACAAGGTCAGTGGGGGCTGCTACTGAACATTATGGGATATTATTTTGGCAGGACGTTACAAAGACGACATTGAAGCTTTTCAGGGACTCTTATAAGATTTAGAAATTGACACTGACAATCGCGGAACGCGAAAACAGAAAAACAACAATTACAGGTCACATCCGTCGCAATTCTGCGATGAAAGAAATAATAACTGGACACGACAAGGCTATTCTTACAACACAAATCGTGACCATAACAGACACCCTTCGTATGACAACCGTTGGCAGAATAATAGTTACAGAGAAAGATTGCTTTTCCAGAGTAATGAATGTGACAGAGACAACCATACAAACAGACAATATGGGAACCAAAATAATTATTATCAAGGGACAGAACAACTTCAGACGCAACGGTCCACCACTCAGTTACGATTCCGGGAGAAATTCTCCGCCACATGACCGACAAACAAGAAACTATGCAAATTACCGACAAAACGACAGACCTGAATTCCATCAGAACTGGCGAGCTTCCAACAGGTCAGGGCCTTCTGGTCAAGGTGAATTTGTAGAAGTTAGGTCTCGTAATCCCAATAACGACGCACGCCAACAAAGAGATAGCAGACAATGACTCGCACCGCAGGCAACCACGTGCGCCGGCTGGCTAAGAGAAAAATAACATAGACGCTAATCTTGAGAAAAATTCCAGTATTCTTTACCGAAGTATACCACATGATAATTGCATCCAAGTTCTAACTCTGAGTACTATGAAGAGTAAAGGATTGCAACACACTTCACATGTAAAACCGCTTACTGAGAGATAATCTGTTTTTTAACTTAGTCTTTGCCCTAAAACTTTTCACTTCACGCTACTGGGTACAATTTGTCACACTGAGAAACTGTTAACAGGCAACAATGTTTTGAAGTAAACTAGAGGCTAGAGAACTTATTTAAACAGAAAATACGAGTGTAGTGTTATAGTGAACAGACGACACAGTGTTGAATTTGTAAATTCTTGCTTGTTAGTTGCACGATTACGTAACGACTATAAGGCTCACATACTTAGAATATTTACCAGTACTGCTAATGAGATTTTAGTGCAACATTTTGGTTTACTTGAAAATACATTCTGGATTTAAAATACTTTCTGCGAGATACCAGATGACACATTGGTTAGTTTATGAGACAGCTACACTATTTTATCACGACGCTACTAATGAGTGACAATTTACAATGTTGCTTTTGCGGTTTATCTGTTTTATATCTGCACAGTTTTTCTGAATTCTTCTGGAAAGTAAAACATGTTTTAGTAGTAACTTTTGTGGTATAGCTACAAGGAGACAGTCTTTTCCGTAGCACAACAATACGTTACAGCACAGTACTTTCTTCATCACGGCAATAAGCGTAATAACTAAGATATCTATACGCAAAGCATTTCACTTTTGTTTATCATGAGGTAAGTACGTTGACTTCTGCAGAACTTAGCTTTCGGAGGACGATAACTACGACACTTCCACAGAGATTATCTTACAACATGACGCACTGTTTAGCGCTACAGCACACGTATTTGAGTGATTAATTTTGTACTTAAAACGTTTATTTTTAAAGATATTTGAAGTACAATGATACAAAGGTTTTCCGTGATACATTTCATTCCATTGCTGTAATATGTAAGACCTGAGTGTATAATTACATTAATCCTCAGGGGGGTACACGCCTACTTTGTGTACCATGTATATGGCAAGTACAAGGAGCCCTAGCTAATATGGTATTTGCTTATACAACTTTACACATCGGTACCATATTCCTATAACACAGAATTACGCAGCTATCTGATCATTTGACTGAGAGAAACAAACATTTTTTTTACTACGTCAGTGACACATGTTTGCGCAATTACACAGTTGGATAATTTCACACTTATGAAATTGTATTTGGTCTGCACTTTGTGAACTGTTCATATTTTTTCGGAACCGTTGTGATACTATGGGTGCTTTGAATGATCTATATCGTATGGGATCATGATTTTTAAACTACGTTTGAGGTAGATGACACTGTTGAAATGAGCAGAGTTTTTTTTTTTTTGGGGGGGGGGGGGGTTGACATTATTGCAGAGAGCTACTGTGATTTAGAGATTTGACTGAGGTGTTATGATGTTATTTTTACGTCGACGATGTGTATTATGCTGTTGAGATATGTGTATGATCAATAAGATGATGCTACCATATATGAGGAATTTGATTATGCTACGTACTTCTTATGATGAGATACTGAAGAAGTGTCGACGAATATGTATATGTATAATAAGGTAAGGAATAATGAGTAGTGGTTAGGGACTCTGATTTGTGGGAAAGGATGTTGGAAACCAATAATCGTACTTTTAAGAATTATGAATTGTGTGTACATGCGTGAATGTATTACACTGCTGTCGAAAAGTTTTTGGGCACTGTTATATTTATAGGATTTTATTTTCTACACATTTGTAACGCAAATTCTCAACCTGTGAAAATATTTTTATATGAGACTGTCACTGTAACGGATACTGCTGTCGTAAATATTTCAGTAAGAAAGGTAAGTGACCTTGACGTAATGCGTTTTGGGCGCCCAGCTGAGAGATAGTCATCTGACAAAAGAAAGCCATTAGGTGAAAAAAAGAGGCCATTATCCTCGCTATTGTCATTCCTTTCTAGAAAGCATTGCAAATACGACACGCTCATTACTTGGAAAGGTACTTCCATCTGCACTCCTGATTATGACAAGCGTCTTTCTACGATAGTTGAGAGAATTTCTAATAACTTACGAAATCTCATGTGACTATTGAATGATATTTTTATGCTTTACTTTTGTACATAGATTCTTATTTTATTTGATATCTGTGTGTCAGTTTAAGCACAGTCTTGCACAGTTTTTCTAAGGGGACGTTTCACTGTATTTGTAAGCTGTCTGTCCGGTGGTATGCATAAGTGATATACTTTTTAATAAATAGTTAATGTCCTTTCTTGTATAGTCTGCCTCCATCATCGTACTATATCATTTAGCCTACTTTAGTTGCTCCTTTGTGTTTTGTGCCTTCTTTACTCTACACGCTATGCCAGCCACCCCTCCTACTAATCGGCCATTTGCTGATAGTCCTGCAAGCACTGGAATTACGAGCAGGATGAGTCTACCAGATACCTTAAATGTTGGCATAATCCTAGACGTATTAAAAATTTTTTCTGCTTCTTCTTACTCATTTTTGGTTCAACGTACTTTTAGCCGCTGCCACCGTTTTAGACACAATTTTTAAACTTTTTACAGGTTTCTTCTGCGCCTGTATTTTGTGATGAATTATATTCAACATTTGTTTTAAATTTATTCTAGCACCCAATTTAAGTTTAACTTGCATTGCTATATCAACTGCAAATGCTACAGTACGCTGTCCTATGTGTAGGTCCTTTCTTTGAGGTATATGCTTAGTTTTATCATCTAAAATTCGAATAGCAGAGTGACTTCCTGCCAAACATTGATATGCAGTGTATGTTAAATCATGGTCCATGTAGGCGTCATCTGGTAGATTAATCCCTTTATCACCACAAGCAAGGCGCTTTTTTTAGCTTCGTTCCGCTTCTACAGTAGTTGTATTCGGGGATATGTAGCTCCATTGGTAAGTTATCGAGAATACTGCCGACATCTCTGATGCGCGTCGTGGCACTCTTGTTATGCTCCTGCAGTGTCTCTGGTGTGCCTACACTGTTATATAACAAATCGTGAGTATTCATCCAACTGATTTGCAATCATGCGAAGCCTAGCAGTTTCATGAAATATCTTGCTCCCTCTACATTTTACACTACTGGCCATTGAAATTGCTACACCACAAATATGACGTGCTTCAGACGCGAAATCTAACCGACAAGAAGAAGATGCTGTGATATGCAAATGATTAGGTTTTCAGAGCATTGACACAAGGTTGGCTCCGGTGGCGACACCTACAACGTGCTGACATGAGGATAGTTTCCAACCGATTTCTTATACACAAACAGCAGCTGACCGGCGTTGCCTGGTGAAACATTGTTATGATGCCTCGTGTAAGGAGGAGAAATGCGTACCATCACGTTTCCGACTTTGATAAAGGTCGGACTGTAGCCTATCGCGATTGCGGTTTATCGTATCGCGACATCGCTGCTCCCTGAGTCAAAAGATGGGGACGTTTGCAAGACAACAGCCATCTGCACGAACAGTTCGACGACGTTTGCAGCAGCATGGACTATCAGCTCGGAGACTATGGCTGCCGTTACCCTTGACGGTGCATAACAGACAGGAGCGCCTGCGATGGTGTACTCAACGACGAACCTGGGTGCACGAATGGCAAAACGTCATTTTTTTTTCAGACGAATCCAGGTTCTGTTTACAGCATCATGTTGGTCGCATCCGTGTCTGGTGAACCCAGATTGGAAGCGTGTATTCGTCATCGCCACACTGGCGTATCACCTGGCGTGATAGCATGGAGTGCCCTTGGTTACACGTCTCGGTCACCTCTTCTACGCATTGACCGCAGTTTGAACAGTGGACGTTACATTTCAGACGCGTTACGACTCGTGGCTCTACCCTTCATTCGATCCCTGCGAAATACTACATATCAGCATGACCTATGTTGCAGGTCCTGAACGGGCCTTTCTGGCTACAGAAAATGTTTGATTGCTGCCGTGGCCAGCACATTCTGTACCTGTACATGTCATCCAAGCTCTGTTTGACTCAATGCGCAGGCTTATCAGTGCTGTTACTATGGCCAGAGGTGGTTGTTCTGGGTACTGATTACTCAGGATCTATGCACCCAAATTGCGTGAAAATGTAATAACATGTCAGTTGTAGTATAATATATTTGTCCAATAAATACCCGTTTATCAACTGCATTTCTTCTTGGTGTAGCAATTTTAATGGCTCTATGAAAAACATACAAGGTTTACAACTTTTCTGTAATTCCTCTGTACAATAAGTACTGGCTATATCTTCGCCTTCGCTGTCCTTTAAGATGGAAATCCTTGGGTTTATCCACAGTACTTTGGGAACTGTAAATAGTTCTGCCGATTATTTCGGCAGGTGAAACTTCTCAAATGCAGTTTTGAATTTCAAAATACATGGCAAATCACTAGCGCTAAGAGTCTACTTTTATGTATCCCCCAATCCCCCATCTTAGTATGACTGTATGCTGTACTTAGAAGTCCATTATCATAGACATCACAAGGTTTAATTTTAACTGTGTGTGTTCTAATAATATCTGGGAAAATGTGTAGCCATTTTTATCAACCACAAAGATTAAATTGCATCTACATGCATTTTTTGATAATTCTGTTCAAACGTTCCCCAATACTTGCTGTGATGTGGGAGAATGTCGAGTTGTGGTGACTTCTGCACCAATCCATTACCAAGTTGAAATATCTGTTGTAAATTTTACCTTCAGGATCAGTTTGTAGGTTCAAACGACACACATTCGCCCCACTCTATTTGCAGAAATTGTTCAAGTTCCTGCATATTTTCCTTCCCACTCATAGTCTTCACAGGAAGGGATTAGGCGAATTTGGAGTATATATCTAACATTATTAAAACATATTTAAAATCTTAATTAGATCATGAATATTCTCTCCTATCTAAGAGACCTGCTGCTATAAATCATCCAAACCTTGTATTATGACACTTCTACACGGGAATGTTTTGTGTGCAGGCTTCAGAGGTTCATGGGCCACCATCCCCATAGTTGTCATTATTGAATAATGTGTCTTTCTCGCAGCTCAAAATGACTGCTACTATTTCATTCGTCCGAGGTATGTTCCCTGTGGCAACTGATGCTGTGAGTAATCATAGTTCTTGAATGATTTCGTATGGGGCTTACTTGTATATATAATTTAAAGATAATATGCTCAGTTTGTTGCGCTAAACATCAGGCCTTCGCCTGTGCTATCTACATCGGTTAACAGTGGCCTAATAATGTTTAGTGTACTGCTTAGTGTTTGGCTTTTTAGTCGTCCACTCGGAGCATTGTCTTGCCAAAGTGGGGAGGCAACATGACCAACGTAATCCCCCAGACCTGGAGAATAAAGAAGTTACCAGAGCAATGGAAGAATGAAATTGTAGTACCAATATATAAGAAGGAGATGCAAAGAACTACAGAGGAATATCGCTACTAGACGTCGGATACAAGGTGCTGTCAAAACTATTGCTCAAGAGAGTAGAAGAACAGGTAGGAAGTACAGTTAGGGACTACCAAGCGGGATTCAGGAAGGGAAGAGGATGTATAGAACAGATATTTATCCTGAAGCAACTGACAGAACATAGGGCCTTAAAAAAGAAAAAAGACAGTAATAATATTTGAGGACTTCTCAAAGGCATGTGACTCCATCGACAAACAGACTTGTTAGGATCCTGAAGAACAGAGGGCTTGATGGAACTACACAAGAACTCATGAAAGAAATTCTAACAGTCACAAAAGCAAGGGTGAGATCCAGAGGAGCACTGTCAGAAGAATTTGAGATAAAGACTGGTGTTAAACAGGGAGATGGATTGTCACTATTGCCCTTCAATATAGCACTGGAAGAAGTGATCAGGCAGTGGAGAGCAATAAACGAGGAAATGGGAATACCAAAGACCCATGTGGGGGAAGAAAAGGAAAACAGGGCTCAAGAGGACTGCCTATCCTTTGCAGACGACATAGCAATAGTAGGTTAGGTTAGTGTTGTTTAACGTCCCGTCGACAACGATAGCAATAGTAAGTGAGACGGAAGAAGACGTAAAGCATAACTCGACAACTTATGTAAGGTAGCCAGAAAGGTGGGACTGAGGATCGCCCATAACAAGAAAAAGACATTAAATACCACTGCAGACTGGGAAACACCGGAAGGCACTGTGCAAATGGTAGACAAATTTAAATATCTGGGAGAATTTATAACAGGAAGGAACAGGAGCAAGGAGGGAATAACAGAGAGGATAAAAAACATGAGGTCAGCCTTCTGTATGACGAGAGAGATATACAGTAAAAAGGATATATCCACATAGGCGAAGATAAGGCAACGGTTAGGAATGCAGTATTATATGCTGCTGAGACGATGACACTAGGAATAAATGGGGCAGAAAAGCTAGAGAAAGAAGAGAGAAAAATACTAGGAAAAATACTACGTCCCAAAAGAGGTGGAGAGAGATGAATGCGAAGACCTAGGGAAGAACTGTACCGGAACATGAGAACAATATCCGAGGCAATCATACTCAAAAGGGCAAGGTTGGCTGGACATGTAATTAGGATGAGTATGGACAGAATGACAAAGAGAGTATGGGAAACTACAGGGAAGACAAGGGGAAAGACAGGAACCAAGTTGGTTGTTGAACTTCGGAAGGACTGGTGGGAATTGGGGATCAAGGTCGAAGGAAACGAAAATTGTAGGAACAAATATACACTGACCAATAGATCAACGACAGAGAAGAACACAGGAAAAAGTGAGAGTGTCATCAGTGGAGCCGACAGGAGAAAAGCATACTGAAAATCACAGAAGAAGAGTGGGAGAAAAGAAGGGAAAGAATGAGGAGGTTCTGGGAGAAGAAGAGGAAAATGCAGTCCAAGAAGGGGCTACCCATGGTCCTACAGAGTCCGTAACGCAAGAAGAAGAAGAATATTTCAGCATACGTTCTTATCTCTTTTGGGAAATAGTTTTTGAGGCTTGAAGTTATGAAGAATATTATTTCCCTTGAACCAGGGGTTCGTTCGAACTGCTTTCCACCAAACTGTACTGCATGCTTGGTTAATCGTACAGGATGCTTACCCAGCATATAGGGTCGATGTCAGAGGACACTGTGTGATGTATTCAATTCGCTAGCAATTTACTGGTTGACGAAATCGGTGATAGTATATCCGTCTTCTTTTTGTCCTCTTCTTCTGCCTACATCTGCTATATGTGAGGGCTGTTTAATAGCGTTTTTTACAGGCTTAAACGTTTCAGGGAGAGATTGTTCTCACTCCAACTGTCTTGATTTTAAAAGACGTAATTTCCAATGGAAGCCTTCTGCACCTTGATAAATTAACATTACGTCAACATTCTGCTGCAGACTAGACTGATACATACCTTACAAGCTCTTATGCAGGATTTCCTTCTTGTATATTTAAAACTTCTTCAGTCTTACCAACCAACGCATTTATTACCCTGATTAACCTCAGAAGGCTTTCGTGGACTCCTTCCTGAGCTTTTCCTTCCAAAACATTTACAGGAATTCTTCAATATCTTCTAATTTTTCTCAGTTTCATGAACGTTTACAATCAACATTTACATAACATCCCCGGTTCTGCATGTGAGTGATATGGTGTCTCACGACCTTGATATTTTCAATGAATCTCTTAAGATTTGCGTTCGTTACCTCGATATTTTTCTGTCCTGGAGTATGTCTGGTGCAAACAGAAAGACATCAACGTTTATATGATGGCTAGAACAACAATGTTCCCGTATCTGATCCTGACTTTCCACTGCGACATCTTTAAAGATGAATATAATGTCTGAATCTATTTTTCCAAGTAGTAGAATATTGCTGCTTTCGATGAATTTTGATATGTAACTTCATCGATGTAATATAAAATCTCCTGTATTTGCTGATATTTGGGCTGAAATAACTTTTCCCCTCAGTTCCATAGACCAACAGTTAAAGCATATATGTTAGTGATAAGTAATGACTCATCATTTTTCTTCTTCTAGTTTCGAGTATCATCGCAGTACCACTCTGTTTCTACAAGACTCTTTTGACAGGGGTGTTTCATCAACTTGCGCGTGGCGACAACTACGTGACCACGTTATGATAAAGGGTATTTTGTAGACAACACACACAGATGTAGCCCATAAACTTTATTTTATTTATAAACACTTACATATAGCAGGTTATATAAATAATTAAATAAAGTCGTAGTTTTTTGTCTACATGTGGCACAGTTGGCTCCTACATTTCTGTTTTCATTGGTGCGTAGCATGGATCGTAGAGTTGAGCAATGGTTTCCTCTGACTGTCGAGGAGTCTGGCAAAGTAGCTTTTAACTAAAAGATAACTCTAACAGATTACTCCAAAAGTCTTGTAGAATCGGCAGATATCCACCTACTGGCTTGGTGGGTAGTTTAGAGCGTGCAGAATCGCGTAACTGGTATACATTAGATTCTTAAACGTCTGCTCCCGTAGATGTGTGAGCTCTCTTTAGTTAAATGTTTTAACTGTTTCGCAGAAGTCCCCAGCTGCGATCGTATGATAACACAGTACCCTTGATGGGGAGTGAACGTTTCCATGGAACAAAACAGAAATCTGCATTTAAGATTCACGTGCACGATCCCACTCGTCTATGTAAAATATTCCTTTGGCATTACTAAATCAAGGGTTTCTGAACCACACCATGGCATAGAACTCAAGAACTGATATCATACCAACACTGGTACATTTACGGCCCTTGTTTTTTGAAGTGTAAATAATGTTAAACAATAAAATTTCCATACCAAGTGGTTGCTGCAATGCCTTCGCGTCGCCAGCAAGGGGAAAAAACACGATTAGTTAAGCATATATATTTTCTTTATGTACATTTCTGTTCATCATAATCAGTGCTAATACTTACTTGATGAGTGTCTTGTAGCAGATAGTGTTCCTGTTGTAAGTAGGATGTTTAGGTTTTTATGTTGGTAACTCCACGTAGCGCTCTGTATGAAAACCACTGGCTGTGTCGTGTGCAGTCTGTGGATGGTTTGCATTGTTGGAATTTGCTGTTGTTGTGTTGGGCAGTTGGCTGTTAGCACCGTGTAGCGTTGTGCAGTTGGAGGTGAGCCGCCAGCAGTGGTGGATGTTGGGAGAGAAATGGCCGAGTTTTGAGAGCGGATGATCTGGACGTGTGTCCATCAGAGACAGTAAATTTGTAAGACTGGATGTCATGAACTGCTATATATATTATAACTTTTGAACATTATTAAGGTAAATACATTGTTTGTACTCTATCAAAATCTTTCATTTGCTAGCTTTGCCTATCAGTAGTTAGTGCCTTCAGTAGTTAGAATCTTTTATTTATCTGGCAGTATTGGCCCTCGCTGTATTGCAGTAGTTCGAATAATGAAGATTTTTGGTGAGGTAAGTGATTTGTGAAAGGTATAGGTTAATGCTAGCCAGGGCCACTCTTTTGTAGGGATTGTTGAAAGTCAGATTGCGTTGCGCTAAAAATATTGTGTGTCAGTTTAGTGTTGATCAGAATAGGTAAAGAGTGAAATATCTGAATACGTTCAGTTCTGCTCAGCTGTTTGAAAATCAAATAATGTAAGAGGTTTAACAGCACAGTAATTCATTAATTTTTCTAAGGGGACGTTTCAATGTGTACTTTACCTTTCTAAAGTTCTCACATGAGTGAGTGAACTATTTATCGATTGCCTCTAATATAATATTAGCAACAGCCTGTAGAACTTAAAAAGCATATTCGGTTTCGGTAGAGCTCTACATTTAGTTGGTTATTATCGATCGTATCAAAATGAACATGTTTACGATTCTTGACACTAAATGCATAGCCATGGTACTAGATAACTTGTGCTAGGGCAGTGAGCGTATGTGGCAAGTTATGACTACTGAAAACATCTGTATGTTCTTTGAATACAGGCACTATTACAGCTCTTCAGGGAGAACAGTGACTGCAAAACTTTGTTGCATTCAAGAAGTCTGCTTAACCCACACGTTCAAGATATTTTGGATCTAACTATCCTCAAATGTGTTTCAAATGCTTCAGCTGGAGTCCTGTGTCGTCGACGAGAGCAAAAAAGAGAAAGACGATGGTGTTATTACCAATTACATGTACGAGTGATTGAAATAAAAATAAAATGTTAAAAGTTTTTTTGAACATTTTTAGTAATCTTACTGAAAGATGTTGCAGTTTGAAAGCTATCGACTATTATTTGTGTATACACAACTTTTAACAATGTTATGTGGTATTTCACACAGATTTAACTGGCTACCTCAAGTGCTTAAGAGTGACGCACCTCTTTCTAAGTATGAGCGCACTGCTAGACCTTCTCCTATGAAACTGCACTGTTTTTGTTGTATGAAGAAAGATGAAGTGAATAAATTATTTTCTTATCGAAGTATGTTTCATTCCTTAAAAAATGTAAATATGTGTGATCACCGCAGGTTAGCAAGTAGTTTGGATTATGGTATTGAAAATCAAGTCCAGTTTAGGAATCAAGAGTCTTACTTTCTAAGCCATGGTTACCACGTTTTCTCAGTAACTCTTAATTCATACAATATATATATCTTTCTTCGAAAGGCTGGGTGGGAGAAAAATCAGAATTTGTAGGATGTATTTTGTTTTTATTTACATATAAAGGATGGTTGCTATCGATGGGCCATATGGAGAAAATGTGTTGTTAATACCTTGGATATTGCTATAAATATTTTATTTTCTGTGTAACTTGAACATTATCTTTTGTATTTCACTGTAGGAGACACGGAAGTCATAGAAATTCACTGTTAATGATATATTTAAAAAATAAAACCATATGAAGACTAGAGGAAACGAATGTGCTTGTCCTCTTTTTTTTTCAAAAATTAATCACGTATTCCACCATATGTAGGATCCTGTGTTGTTTAATATTGTTAATAGACAAATAAGGTAATATGAGTAGTCCACGTTCTATAACACATTTTACATTACGGATGCAGGGAAATAATATGCTAACGTCTCTCATTACAGGGAATAAATATGCTTTTGTCCAATGTTGTGTTTTAGGATTTAGGTTCTTTGTAGGTTGGCAGACAATGATGAAGGAGGGAACACAGAATTTTCCTTTATTGTGCATTGTTGGTATTAGTCAAATCCATTGCTTTCGATTCACATGTTGCCAATTAATGCAGGTTTTGCGAGTGATTCATTTCAGTCTTGTTAGTTTCGCTGTATGATGAGTACCTAATCTGACAATGAACTACAGAGACCTTTAGAGTCTAACAGTGTTAGGAAAAGGAAGTTGGATGGCGAATGATTACATTCATGAAGAAATGAAGGGTTCAGTGGCACGCACTATGAGAAGGCTGCAACAGTATGTAAAGTATTTTGAGGTATTGATACTAAAAGGTATCAGATATATTATATAATCGTAAGACAGAGATTTAGGAACCAGGTTTTAAATTGTAAGACACTTCCAGGGGCAGATGTAGACTCTGACCACAATCTATTGGTTATGATCTCTAGATTAAAACTGAAGAAACTGCAAAAAGGTGAGAATTTAAGGAGATGGGACCTGGATAAACTGAAAGAACCAGTGGTTGCACAGAGTTTCAGGGAGAGCATAAAGGAATAATTGACAGGAATGGGGGAAAGAAATACAGTAGAAGAAGAATGGGTAGCTCTGGGGGATGAAGTAGTGAAGGCAGTACAGGATCAAGTAAATAAAAAGACGAGGGCTAGTAGAAATCCTTGGGTAACAGAAGAAGTATTGAAGTTAATTGATGAAAGGAGAAAATATAAAAATGCAGTAAATGAAGCAGGCAAAAAGGAATACAAGCGTCACAAAAATGAGATCGACAGGAAACGCAAAATGGCTAAGCAGGGATGGCTAGAGGACAAATGTAAGGATGTAGAGGCTTATCTCACTACGGGTAAGATAGTTACTGCCTACAGGAAAATTAAAGAGACCTTTGGAGATAAGAGAACCACTTGTACGAACATCAAGAGGTCAGATGGAAACCCAGTTCTAAGCAAAGAAGGGAAAGCAGAAAGGTGGAAGGAGTATATAGATCGTCTGTACAAGGATGATGTACTTGAGGACAATATTATGGAAATGGAAGAGGATGTAGATGAAGATGAAATGGGCGATACGATACTGTGTGAAGAGTTTGACAGAGCACTGAAAGACCTAAGTCGAAACAAGGCCCCGGGAGTAGACAACATTCCATTAGAACTACTGACAGCCTTGGGAGAGCCAGTCCTGACAAACCTCTACCAACTGGTGAGCAAGATGTAGGAGACAGGCGAAATACCCTCAGACTTCAAGAAGAATATAATAATTCCAATCCCAAAGAAAGCAGGTGTTGACAGATGTGAAAATTACCCAACTATCAGTTTAATAAGTGACAGCTGCAAAATACTAACACGAATTCTTTACAGACGAATGGAAAAACTAGTAGAAGCTGACCTCGGGGAAGATAAGTTCGGATTCCGTAGAAATACTGGAACACGTGAGGCAATACTGACCTTACGACTTATCTTAGAAGAAAGAATAAGAAAAGGCAAACCTACGTTTCTAGCATTTGTAGACTTAGAGAAAGCTTTTGACAATGTTGACTGGAATACTCTCTTTCAAATTCTAAAGGTGGCAGAGGTAAAAGCGAAAGGCTATTTACAATTTGTACAGAAACCAGATGGCAGTTATAAGATTCGAGGGACATGAAAGAGAAGCAGTGGTTGGGAAGGGAGTAAGACAGGGTTGTAGCCTCTCCCCGATGTTATTCAATCTGTATGTTGAGCAAGCAGTAAAGGAAACAAAAGAGAAATTCGGAGTAGGTATTAAAATCCATGGAGAAGAAATAAAAACTTTGAGATTCGCTGATGACATTGTAATTCTGTCAGAGACAACAAAGGACTTGGAGGAGCAGTTGAACGGAATGTACAGTGACTTGAAAGGAGGGTATAAGATGGACATCAACAAAAGCAAAACGAGCATAATGGAATGTAGTCGAATTAAGTCGGGTGATGCTGAGGGAATTAGATTAGGAAATGAGACCCTTAAAGTAGTAACGGAGGTTTGCTATTTGGGGAGCAAAATAACTGATGATGGTCGAAGTAGAGAGGATATAAAATGTAGACTGGCAATGGCAAGGAATGCGTTTCTGAAGAAGAGAAATTTGTTATCATCGAGAATAGATTTAAGTGTCAGGAAGTCATTTCTGAAAGTATTTGTATGGAGTGTAGCCATGTATGGAAGTGAATCATGGACGATAAACAGTTTGGGCTAGAAGAGAATAGAAGCTTTCGAAATGTGGTGCTACAGAAGAATGCTGATGATTAGATGGGTAGATAACATAACTAATGAGGAAGTGTTGAATAGGGTTTGGGAGAAGAGAAGTTTGTGGCACAACTTGACCAGAAGAAGGGATCGGTTGGTAGGACATGTTCTGAGGCATCAAGGGATCAACAATTTTGTATTGGAGGGCAGTGTGGAGGGTAAAAATCGTAGAAGGAGACCAAGAGATGAATACACTAAGCAGATTCAGAAGGATGTAGGTTGCAGTAGGTACTGGAAGATGAAGAAGCTAGCACAGGATAGAGTAGCATGGAGAGCTGCATAAAACCAGTCTCTGGACTGAAGAACACAACAACAACAACAAGAAAATTTAATGATATGAAAGACTGGAATGAACTATCATTGTATTTAACTGGTGTCATTGAAATACTTCCACTTCACGCAGAAGGGGGTAAAGGAAGAATGAAGATGAAGCACAACTTCTAGAGTGTAAATTCCGCTGTGAAATAAGAGTGAAAGGTGACAACATTTTGTATGAAATTCCTATACGCAAAAAAGCCTTTTACCGGAGGCAATGATTTAATGATAGTTCAGAAACTTTTCAAGCTGGGAAAGTTCCCCTTGCTGGAAGGGGTAGATATGGAAGTAAGCCACGGAAAATTTAGGAAGAAATAGGAATGAAAGTTTATGATCACATTCACACATAAAAAAAAGAGAAGTGTGTGAAATCTTATGGGACTTAACTGCTAAGGTCATCAGTCCCTAAGCTTACACACAACTTAATCTAAATTATCCTAAGGACAAACACACACACCCATGGCCAAGGCAGGACTTGAACTTCCTCCGGGACCAGCTGCTCAGGCCATGACTGCAGCGCCTGAGACCGCTGGGCTAATCCCGCGTGGCATTCACACATCTAAGGGTTTATCTAGTCATTATAGCAATGGCAAGCCCAAGAAATTGTTTCTTCCAGAGGAACTATTGGTGAAAAGAAAAGCATGAAATGTTCTACGAAAAGTACCCAAATTTTCGCATTACGTGTGAAATGGATAGAATAGTATTCAGCAACTTATTCAGTTTAGCTTTTCGGTACCCAAGGAATGGCACATACCATCCTGCAATAAGTACACTTTTGAGAGAGAAGTGTTGAATAGAATATTATCTGAAAATTTAGATGGTGACATGAAGAAACAAGTCTTGAAAAGAAATTGATAAGATCACCACTGACCTTGTGAAGTCGTACAGTAGTCGGCGGTTGACTGTTTTGCGGATGACTTGGGTATACCAAGACGATCTCCCTCCTGAGCCTCTCTAGTCCTCCTAAACAACATTCCTTAACGAATTTTATAAAATATTGTCACTTTGTGATGTTGCTTTGGTCATAAAATTTGCTTAACATATCTCATATGCTCGTCCTGACTCTGCTATCTTCTTACATCCTTACATACTTGCCTAATTACGGCCTCATGTTTTGAGCTTCTCATCATCAACACACGAAAAACATCGAAGTATCCCTTTTTCTCAAGATCGGTTGCCCCTTCCGCCATTCTGGATAATGCATATGAAATAATGTTATCCCGCCCTTTAATGTATTTCATTTGGATATCAAACTGCTGTAGATACATAGCCCAACGTCCCAATCTAGTATTACGCAAAAGACTTCTATTCATAAAGCTTAAGGACCGATGGTCACTAACCACTATTGTAGGATAACCCAACAAGTAACCCTGAAACTTCTGAAACCCATACAATGGAGCCACGGCTTCCTGTTCTTCAACACATTAGTTCCTTTCAGCTGCCGTAAACGTTCTGCTGGCGAATGCGATTTTTTGATGGCAGGGTTCCCCTCCTTCTCTCCCTCCTGAAATACACTCCTGGAAATTGAAATAAGAACACCGTGAATTCAGCAATGCAGGCTGCTATTCTCCCATGGAGACAATCGTAGAGATGCTGGATGTAGTCCTGTGGAACGGCTTGCCATGCCATTTCCACCTGGCGCCTCAGTTGGAACAGCGTTCGTGCTGGACGTGCAGACCGCGTGAGACGACGCTTCATCCAGTCCCAAACATGCTCAATGGGGGACAGATCCGGAGATCGTGCTGGCCAGGGTAGTTGACTTACACCTTCTAGAGCACGTTGGGTGGCACGAGATACATGCGGACGTGCATTGTCCTGTTGGAACAGCAAGTTCCCTTGCCGGTCTAGGAATGGTAGAACGATGGGTGCGATGACGGTTTGAATGTACCGTGCACTATTCAGTGTCCCCTCGACGATCACCAGAGGTGTACGGCCAGTGTAGGAGATCGCTCCCCACACCATGATGCCGGGTGTTGGCCCTGTGTGCCTCGGTCGTATGCAGTCCTGATTGTGGCGCTCACCTGCACGGCGCCAAACACGCATACGACCATCATTGGCACCAAGGCAGAAGCGACTCTCATCGCTGAAGACGACACGTCTCCATTCGTCCCTCCATTCACGCCTGTCGCGACACCACTGGAGGCAGGCTGCACGATGTTGGGGCGTGAGCGGAAGACGGCCTACCGGTGTGCGGGACCGTAGCCCAGCTTCATGGAGACGGTTGCGAATGGTCCTCGCCCATACCCCAGGAGCAACAGTGTCCCTAATTTGCTGGGAAGTGGCGGTGCGGTCCCCTACGGCACTGCGTAGGATCCTACGGTCTTGGCGTGCATCCGTGCGTCGCTGCGGTCCGGTCCCAGGTCGACGGGTTCCTGCACCTTCCGCCGACCACTGGCGACAACATCGATGTACTGTGGAGACCTCACGCCCCACGTGTTGAGCAATTCGGCGGTACGTCCACCCGGCCTCCCGCATGCCCACTATACGCCCTCGCTCAAAGTCCGTCAACTGCACATACGGTTCACGTCCAAGCTGTCGCGGCATGCCACCAGTGTTAAAGACTGCGATGGAGCTCCGTATGCCACGGCAAACTGGCTGACACTGACGGCGGCGGTGCACAAATGCTGCGCATCTAGCGCCATTCGACGGCCAACACCGCGGTTCCTGGTGTGTCCGCTGTGCCGTGCGTGTGATCATTGCTTGTACAGCCCTCTCGCAGTGTCCGGAGCAAGTATGGTGCGTCTGACACACCGGTGTCAATGTGTTCTTTTTTCCATTTACAGGAGTGTATTTCTACCCCAGTGCCATAGCCACAAGCATCAGAAGACATATAGAAAGGTCTACTCAAATCTGGATGATACAGACTTTTGCTCCTCAATAGTTGCGTCTTCAGTACCTGAAAAGCCACCTCTCATTCCTCTGATCACTTCCAGGGCACATTCTTTTTCAATAACTGATTCAATGTTGGGTTATTAAATGCTTGTGATGACACAAAACGCCGATAGAAACCCGACAGTCCATACATAGCCCTTAAATATTTCTTATTATGTCATGTCCTGAAATAGGTGGGAGAGGGAAAAAAGGGGTTGCTGGTCAGTACGCGCTCCCGAGCAGTACAAAACAGAAGGCAGAAAGATTCTTCACAGTGTAGGCATTTATCTGACCCAACACTGGTACAGGCATTTATTAGAAGTGCAGAGGGTGAGACTCGGTAGGGAACTCGTTGTGGAGACTCTTCGACAAACAGGGTTTTGAAATAGTTGTTTATTCCAGACAGGACTAACTGATACACTGGAGGCTTTTCTAGGGTTAGAAAACGCATGAATAACACTGTTACAGACGAAGCCAGTGCAGAAGTCTCAGGAGTGGATGCTAACCACAGTAGCAAACACTAGCAGCGTCTTAAGGCAACAACTTAGATGCAAAACAAAACATACTGAAAGTGACTCTGTTCACAGAGGCACTCCAAGTGAGAGAGAGCAGACTTACGCGGAGCTGGACCGAGGCTGGAGTCGTCGGACGCGAATTCGGCGCCTAGACCGTCTGACTGAGAACTCTGCCAAAATGCAGAATCTAGATGTTTTAAATAGACGTGTGGCGGCACTGTTTTTCCTAGTAAAGCCACCCAGCCAATTGCGTAGGTCTCTTGCAGGTGCCTGCCAATCACTGTTCAGTTAGTTCCCCTCTACAGCTCCTAAGGCGGGGATGTTAATGCAGTTGCACTAAGTCCGTATTTGGTATGAACATTGTTCAGCTGAAAGCTAAACATACCTGTTCTGCCAAATAAGGCTTGCAGCATTATTGTTATACGTCATTTAGCCCCGCCCCTCGTGCTCCCCAGAGTATGGACTGCTAGGTCAACGGTTTTTGGCGTTTTCGCTCCCTTTCTAACCCTTGTGAGCCTACTGACGTTGCTGTTCTCAGGGCTGGTGTCAAGCTGGCTTTATACGCTAGTACGTGCCTGTTGGTTACAAAGTTCTACGGTGCCAACCTACTACAACATTTATATGATGTATGAAGTTACAGGTTAATTCCTTGAAGAGTAACTAACGCCCTGGGATCGCGTCTGGTGGCGTCTGCATTTTCACAAGGCTCTCCCCTTACGGTTTACTTCATGTAACACTATCTCACCTAGTTTCGTCTGCCCTCAGCATCGTCTCTGCTTCCGCGCCTTGGAACGTTTGTCCTCCTTTCTCACAGCTTCAAGATAACACTACAGTAACAAAGAACAATCAATATATTACAGTTCTTTGGCCGAGGAAATTCCTCAATGGCCCTATGTTTTCCACTCTCTGGTTGAATTCGTGTTTCATCAATGACATGCCCCCGAAATTTAATCTTTTCCTTCAGCCAATCTGCCTTATTACACTTATGCTCCATACCCCCTTTCTGCATGGCCACCAGTACTTTTCCCAATAATGCACAATGCTGCTCCCACGTCTCTGTGTCTATTAATATAACGTCGACATACATAGTAAGCTGGTCCATTACCTCAGGTCCCAACACCTGGTACATGGCTCTTACAAGACACACACAGAAATGTTAAGACCGAATGGCAAGACGCAAAACTAATAACAGATTCCTTTATGAAGGAAAGCTGTAGAGTTCCTAGATTGTCGTGCTAACCCTATATTCCAATATACACAGGTCACGTCCATGGATGAAAAAAACTTAACGCCATGAAACTTCTGGAAAAGTTATTCTATTGATATTGCTATCGCTCTCTCGTTCCACAATTGCATTCAATCTCCTAGCATCCAAGGCAAGTCGTACACTTTCATACTTCTTGGATACTGCAAACAACGGATTGATATATTCATTATTTGCTCTTTCAATTGCCCCCCACGACAACATGTGGTCTATCTCTTCTTGTACCGCTCTTCTCTGGGCAAACGGTATTACATAAGTCTTAGGGGCATAGACCTCAATTGGCCTTATAGTTACACTGCACTCGAAATTCTGTACCTCACCTGGGGCCGCAGGAAAGACGCCACATTTCCGGTTTAAAATTTCACTCAGTTCTCTTATCTGTGGCCCAGACAAACTCCCCAACTCTGACACCCTCTTTCGTATTTTCTCTTGAATCGTCTCCAGCACATTCTTACCCCGACTCAAGCTATGTATCGTTACTAATTTCACCTCTGCTGCAACACCTCCCTCTCCTACATATTGTGCCTCCTTAGGACTATTAAATACCTCCTTTCTCTGACCAAAGAGGACCACTAGTTTTGTACCTCCTACTTGAAATCCCAACTCACAGTCTTCAAAATTTAGTTCACCTTTAATCGCATTCAGGATATCCACGCCCACTAATAACTCTACATTCAGTCCGGGAATGAGAAGAAAGGTATGTTCTACTGTAACGTCCCCTTAGAAAAATTATACAAGACTGTGCTTAAACTGACACAGAATATTTTTAGCTCAACGCAATGTGACTTTCAAAAATCCCTACGACGAATGGCACTGACTAACATTAACCTATACCTTTCACAAATCACTTACCTCACCAAACATCTTGTTTACTCGGACTACTGCAATACAGCGAGCGCCACTACTGCCAGCTAAATAAAAGATTCAAACTACGGAAGGCACTAACTACTGATAGGGATAGTTAGCAAGTGAAAGATTTTAATAGAGAACAAACAATGTATTTATCTAAATAGTCATAATATATATAGCAGTTCATGACATCCAGTCTTACAAATTTCAAAACTCCGCCATCTCTCTCCCCGCATCCACCACTGCTGGCAGCTCACCTCCAACTGCACAATGCTACGCGCTGTTCACATCCAGCTGCCGCTGCCCAACACTACAATGGCGAGTATTACAACAACGCCAACCAGCCACTGACTGCACACTGCACAGCCAGTGATTTTTCATACAGAGCGCTATGTGGCGTTACCAATAAAAAACCTAAACAGCCTACTTACATAGCCTCCATGCCCCCCACAAAAAAATTTACAAATTGTTTTCGGCAGTGGCCAATGCAGATTTGAAAAAAATTTTCATAATTACAATAACAAAGAAATGAAATGCACACACTTATCGATACAATGTTGGTCAAAAGCTCAAATTTTCTCACAGTCCATAAAGACAGTCCTGATCGTTCATCGCAGTAAAATAGCAGTGTTTTAGCTCAATGTCTGAGCAGTAAAAGAAAATGCACACAGAAGTAGAGGACTTCCATGCAATCTTGAAGAAGTTGTGTTGTCCTTCCAACGGAAAGACAGTGCTGACTCTCGACATGCAGAGAGGTAATGGGCCACAACAGAACAAACCCACCACAGAGTCAGTCAAAGTTTTAAAGAAAATTGGTAGGTAAGTCATCAAAGAGCATACCCACTGCAGTCCTGGTAGAGATTATGGTATTGGTGGGCCACCAGAGGTGCAGACCCACTGCAGTCCTTGTAGAAATAATGGTATTGGTGGGCCATTGAAGGTGCAGATCCACTTCAGTCCTTGTAGAGACGGGCAGGAGCCATCTGTTGGCACTGTGAAGGTGCCCAATCACCACCGAAGAGTCTTGCGGAGCATATAGCAAGTCCATCAACCACCACTTGTGCACGCACAAGGTTTTTGAAATTGTCCTTAGAACCAGCAATGCTGTTATGCAGTCCCTTGCTGAATTATTAACACACGTGCAAACACTGTCAGTCCCTACTTCTCACATATTGTCCATATACTATGACAAACAGAAACGTGTGCAGTAAAATGTAACTTACAAGTTACTTAATTTGATGAACTAATGTCAATTACAATTTTATAACATAAGAATACAATAACAAAGGTACAAAATACATCATTAAAACATAATAATACAGATAACATTTGTAGTAATAGGGGCCTTACAAAAGAATAGAAATAAACATGTACATCAGTGTTACAGGAATTATGACATACGTAAATACATAAAAGATCAGAATAACTTTTGAAACATCAACTACACACGTGAGCATTAAAACAAAACAGAACAAGTAATGGCTAAACATCTTTACGAAGTAAATAACATATTATTAATGCAAATTATATTTGAGGATAACAGTATTCCTCATCATAGTGAATGTAGCTTAGTATTAGAAGAGAAAAAATTCTATGAAACAGTACACAGAGGCAGGAAGAAAACAAATACACAAGGGTACACAAACACATAGTGGGATAACACAAAAGGAAAGGACAGGGTTTGTTTTCAGTGTAACATTTGGTACTGCAGTCGAACCCAAAACTTCATTCCATAGATCGTCCCTCTTATTTCAACATTTGCTCATCTTACCTCATCATTTATTTCCAAGAAAATCCTACCTAAACCTGTTGTCCCTAAACCCTACTTTTTTTGTTCCTATCCTCTTTCCAAATACTTTTTTGGCCAAACCATTTTCTTATACCTTCTCAATGCTTTCCTTCCAATTCATCGCAACTCATTCTCTTATATAGCCTACCTCATCTTAAGCTAACTTAAATCTACTGAGCTCAGATGCTACAGTAAGGGACGAGGCAATGCAGCAGCACAAAACAATTAATACAAAAAGCAATGACAAAAAATGCAAGCAAGCAAAGCAAGTAGCAATAAATGTAATAACTTATACCTACACATGACAAACCCACAAGCAGAAAAAATAGTACACTAAAGACAACAACAGAGATAAGGGAAACGTATGTTCACATCTTAATATTTATATAATTAAAGTGGTGCACCAAAAAAACTTATTCTATGAAATAAATTACCAAGTACTTGAAAAGAAAATTATGTATGCAGTTCCTGTGAAGGAAAATGTCTTTTTTGTGCTCCCTCATTTTTTTTGAAGTATATCACATTATTATTATATACTGGATCTGTATACAGAAAATATTTATATTAGAACATCTATAGAATTTTATTTTAACCAATGCTGCAGTGCAGCTAGAAACTAGATATTAAACAAAATAGGCAAAGCAAGGCGTAAAACGTCATTCACTAGCCATATGGCTTTTCATAGTGCAGTAAACAATCCTTCAACTAGCAAGACAACAGCCGTGAAATGTTTCTCATCGTTTCATTAGGCATTTTAGTATATATCATAAATTAAGAGCTCCATAGTATAATCATATGTTCTCAAGAGTGAGCATGTCGTATTTGCGATGCTTTCTACAAAGGAATGTCAATAGCGAGGATAATGGCCTCTTTTTTTTTTACACCTGTGCTCTGAAAGGCACACACCAATGGCTTGTCTCCAGGTGACTGTCGCGCAGCTGGGTACCCACGACGCATTACATGCAGGTGGTCACTTAACTTTCTTACCGAAATATTTATACCAGTTTCCGCTACAGTGGCAGTCTCATATAAAAATATTTTCACAGGTTGAGAATTTGCGTTACAAATGTGTATAAACAAAATCCTATAAATATAACAGTGTCCAAAAAATTTTCGCCAGCATAGTGATACATTCACGCATTTACATACATTTCATAACACTTAAAGTACGATTCTTAGTTTTCAACAACCTTTTTCACAAACCAGAGTCCCTAAGCACTACTCATTATTCCGTACCTTATTCGTCGACACTTCTTCAATATTTCATCATAACAGATACGTAGTATAATCAAATAACTCATATAGCATCAATTTACTGATCATAAACATACCGCAACAGCATGATACACATAGTCATCGTAATAATAACATCATAACACATTAGTCAACTCTCAAAATCGTCGTAGCTTCTTCCAATAATTTCAAAACCTAAGAAAATTCTCTGTTCATGTCAAAAGTGTCATCTGCCTCAAACGTACTTTAAAAATCATGATCCCATACCAAATACGTCCTTCAAAGCTCTCATAATACCACAATGGTTCCGAAAAAATATGAACATGTCACAAAGTACAGGCAAAATACAATTTCATAAGTGTGAAGTTATCCAACTGTGGAATTACATAAACATCTGCCATTGATGTAGTATAATAAATGTTTATTTCTCTCAGTTAAATGATCAGCTAGCTGTGTAATTTATGTGTTAGAGAAATATGGTACCGATGTGTAAAGTTGTATAAGCAAATACCATATTAGCTAAGGCTCCTTGTGCTTGCCAAACACATGGTACACAAAGTAAGTGTGTACCCCCGCTGAGGATACACTTATTGTCGTGATGAAGAAAGTACTGTGCTGTAACGTATTGTTGTGCTACGGAAAAGGCTGTCTCCTTGTAGCTATACCACAAAAGTTACTACTAAAACATGTTTTACTTTCCAGAAGAATTCAGAAAATCTGTGCACATATAAAACAGATACACCGCAAAAGCAACATTTTAAATTGTCGCTCAGTAGTAGCGTCGTGATATAATCGTGTAGCTGTCAAACAAACCAAGTTCTAAGTCACCTTTAATCTGACATAAGTACTTGAAATCAAGAATATGTTCTCAAGTAAATGGTGTAGAATGAAACAGGTAGTGAACAGGGAACCATTATCGATTGATCGGTCGGCAACAGCTCGCCTCAGGAATCGGGAATGACAGAGCACAATCTTGCAAATACTGTACATTCAGGTTTTGCGTCCTCACCGTTTCCTCAAATAAGTCAAGACACATTTTCTGTTTTCCAAACTGCGAATATTCCCGGTTCAAATGCATTGCCGAATAGCACTGAGGTACATGTTTCAGACCCCAGTGCATTGTTATTACAATTAATGAAACAAATGGGACAAACGTTTCAAAAGTTAGACACAATGGAACAAAATCAGAGACAGACACAGCAAAAGCTTCAAAGGTTAGACTCAGTGGAACATACACTTGAACAAACACGTGAAGATTTAACTACTGAGTTACATAAAATCGAATCGAAATGTCAAAAAGTCTGTAATGACGTAAAAACACAAATTTGTGAGCATTTTCAATCTATTTTTTCGCGGCATGAAAATGCATTACAGAACTGCAAACTATTGTTCATGAAAATCATGAGACCTTGCAAGCTAAAATTGACTCAGTTGCATCTATCGATTCAGTTACGCAACTTGCAAAAACTCAAGAAAACTTAAAGGACACAGTAGATACTCTGAAAATTGTTTCAGAAAGACACATGGAGGAAATTAGTTCATTATCAGAGAAAGTAGTTGAACTTTCGGATCAGCTAAATAATTTATCTACGAAGGTAGATGACAATCGGAATGACACAAAACCGGTAGTCTTTAATGACACAGAAGAGTGCAAACATATTAAGAAATTCAAAGAAAATCAGAATCAAATTAATACGCTATAAAAAGAGAAATCCGGGAACTACAAGATCAGTTGACACAGATAATACGAAAATTAGATATTTCAGAGGACATTCGTGCTCCAACATGGGAAGAGAAACTTAGAAATACGGAAAAGCCACAAAATAAGAACACAGGGCATTTCGGAAATCATGAAAGAAATTGGCAAAGTGCACCAAATTTTGAGATGGGACCGCTGAAACGATGTAACAATGACCGACATGCGACTCGCCGACATGATGATTTTGACTATAAGCTGTTCATTACTACACGTAAATTCAAAATATTTAAGAATCCTGGCAGGGTCGCCATATAAAATGTATCCTTAGAAAAATTATACAAGACTGTGCTTAAAATGACATACAATATTTTTAGTGCAACGCAATCTGACTTCTAAAAATCCTCCCGACGAATGGCCCTGACTAACATTAACCTATACCTTTCACAAATCACTTACCTCACAAAAATCTTGGTTACTCAAACTACTGCAATACAGCGAGCGCCACTACTGCCAGCTAAATAAAAGATTCAAACTACTGAAGGCACTAACTACTGATAGGCATAGTTAGCAAATGAAAGATTTTAATACAGAACAAACAATGTATTTACCTTAATAGTCATAATATATATAGCAGTTCATGACCTCCAGTCTTACAAATTTCAAAACTCCGCCATCTGTCTCCCTGCATCCACCACTACTGGCGGCTCACCTCCAACTGCGCAACGCTACGCGTTGTTCACATCCAGCTGCCGCTGCCCATCATTACAATGGCGAGTATTACAACAATGCCAACCAGCCACTGACTGCTCACAGCACAGCCAGTGATTTTTCATACAGAGCGCTATGTAGCGTTACCAATGAAAAAACCTAAACAGCCTACTTACACTACCAGTACTCCCCCTAACTGCACTGGCATTACTACCTCCAGTCGAATAGCCTTTGACAATTTTCCAGTAGCATCAAATATTTTCACTGGGAATTCTGTCCACGCTGCCATATCCTCTTTTTCTGGCAAACTCGCAAATTACTCTTCCGAAATTCCGGAAATTTCTGATCCGCTGTCCACTAACACATGACTGATCACTCCTCCAACCTGCACCTCGACAGTAGGCTCACTATCTGCGACCATGGAAATGGTTTCCCCCTCCGGTAACAAATCTGCACTGATCGCTCATCGGCCAAATTCTGGAACAACTCTAAAATTTCCGGATTTAAATTTACCTACCTGTCCACCTGAAGAACCTTCAAGCAATCTGTCGTGAAGCGACTCTTTGCACATACGCTCAACTTCTGCAGCGTTTCGAGAAGCTCAACTTCTCTGTCGTTTAACCTTAAGGCTTGTCCATGTTGCTTATCTCCATCAAACATGAACTCAAAATCAACCTCGCTGTCTTGCTCTTTACTGCTGGAACCTTCCTCTAATGTTTCTGCGATGGCAACATTGACATTACTATCGGTATTGCCAGATTCCGTATTTACGCTTGGATGCCATAGTTCCCACACTGTTTGACTAAACGAGATGTTACTATTTTTATTGCCCTCAGGTCTGGGTGCCGTCTCTTCAGCCACCGAGCTTTCCCTAAGTTCGCCCGCCTCCTGCCCTTAACGCTGTGTTTTCATTATCTCCGGCGCGCTCACGGCGCTGCCGATTGCTTGTCAGCTACTCGCATTCTTCCCGGTGTGCGGGACCCCCTACTACCGTCCTCTCGCTTCCACCTTCTATATTCGCTGCGCGCCCATTCGCTGTCACCTTCGTTCAGCCAGCACCAGCTGACTGTCTCCCTCCAGTGCACCTTGTGCAACATCAAGGCCATCTCTTACGGCCTCCTTGCTCTTTCCTTTCACTTTCTCCCCCCGCCGGCTCGGACGGGAACACCTGTTTCTATATGGGCCCTTCTTGTGAGCTGTCTGCAGTCGGCCCATCACAGAGGCACTATTTAATTTAACCTCTCGCCTCTCTCTTCCCTACGCCTGTCTCTCGCGTTCTGGGCATGAACGCCTCTCTTAACAAATCTTAGCGGCTGTACATCTTCCCACATCAAAGGCCACTGCGGCTGATTACCGTGGCGCAAATGTAAACGCTCCAGTCTGTCTACCAAACTCACATATCTTTCGTAGTTGTCCCGTGGTAATGCTACCAACTCCTTCCTAACATGAAAAGGCAACATCTGCTCTATCCCAGCGGCAAGCAGCTCGACCGTCATACCTCCTTCTATATGCTATATGCGGCGCCACCACCAATGACAAAACTGTTTCATAGTGCCACACTCTGCTTGGTACTTCCTGCCTCCACAAAAATCCAGTAACAACTGATGCTGAATTTCTCCAGACCAATATTCGTCTAAAAACTTTTTCTTAAAATCTATGAAGTCTTGGCAGCCCATAGCCTCCTCATTAGCCCACTGAAAGACACCACCACTTAAGTGACCCAATACATACGATATTCGCTCTCGTTCCATCCCGTACTCCGGCATTACCCCATCAAATTTCTTAATGAATACTTTAGGATTAATGATTCCCTGTGACTGAAAGGTATTAAACGTATGACACCGAATAAACGTTGCTCGTGCTGAATTGCTCGACGAACTCTGGCCTGCGCTTGTGGCCAGTTGAGCAATTGCTTGCTCATTTTGCAATATTCGAGCGTGCATCTGCTGATTGTGGACCTCTTGATGTTTCTCAAACGAGTCACACGTTGCTCGACTAGCAGCCAACGCCTGAATCATATCCTTAACGTGCAACTTAAAACTAGTATCTTGTTCAGATCTTATCTTACCACTTATATTACCCTCTTCAGTAGTTATTTTCGTTTCAAAATCCCTCTGTTTAGCTTCCAATTCGGTTGTGAAGTCGCGATATGCAGTAACATGCTCATCCAATGCTTTGCTTACTTTATCTAACCCCTCCTTGTGCCCTTTAGCACATTCCTTCTTCACTTGGTCCAGCTCAGTACCCATTTTACATATTACTTGTTGTAGTTTAATTTCTACTTGCTGCTCCAATTGCAACTTACACTGGGTGAAATATTCAGCAATGTCTTTCTGCACCTCCTGGCGCAAATTTGACATTTCCATTGCAATACTGGAGCTTACTTGTTCATTACCTTGCTTAATATCCTTACTTAATTTTTCCCAAAATTGCGTCAAATATTCAAGAAGCGACAGCAAGAAGACATTTTTCTCTTCCCTGGTACTGCCGAAATAATCTGGTCTACTACTGATTCTGACCTGCCTTGAGTAGCCTTAACCCCTTCAGTGATTGAATCAATCAAGTTTAGTGTCACCTCTTTTGCCTGTTTCGTCTCTACTTTGCTATCAACTGCCAATAAAACCCTCTCGCAGTGTCCGGAGCAAGTATGGTGCGTCTGACACACCGGTGTCAATGTGTTCTTTTTTCCATTTACAGGAATGTAGATAACGAACAATAAAGGGCCTATAACACTACCTTGGGGAACGCCTGAAATCACTTCTGTTTTACTCGATGACTATCCGTCAATTCTCTGAGCGGAAATCGCAAATCCAGTCACATAACTGAGACGATATTCCATAAGCACGCAATTGTACTACGAGCCGCTTGTGTGGTACAGTGTCAAGAGCCTTCCGGAAATCCAGGTACACGGAATCGATCTGAAACCCCTTGTCAATAGCATTCAGCACTTCATGTGAATAAAGAGCTAGTTGTGTTTCACAGGAACGATATTCTCTAAATCGATCTTGACTGTGTGTCAATAGACCGTTTCCTTCGTGGTAATTCCTAATGTTCGAACACAATATATGTTCTAAAATCCTGCTGCATATCGACGTTAACAAAATGGGCCTGTAATTTAGTGGATTAGTCCTACTGCCTTTCTTGAATATTGGTGTGAGCTGTGCAACTTTCCAGTCTTTGGGTACGGACCTTTCGTCGAGCGAACGGTTGTATATGATTGTTAAGTATGGAGCTAATGCATCAGCATACTTCCAAAGGAACCAGATTGGTGTACATTCTGGACCGAAGACTTGCTTTTATTAAGTGATTTGTGTTGCTTCAATACTCCGAGGATATTTACTCCTACATTACACATGTTGGCAGCTGTTCTCGATTCGAATTCTGGAATATTTACTTCGTCTTCTTTTGTGAAGGCATTTCGGAAGACTGTGTTAGTAACTCTGGTTTCGCAGCAATGTCTTCGATAGTATCTCCATCGCTATCGCGCAGAGAAGGCATTGATTGTTTCTTGCCGCTAACACACATACGACCAGAATCTTTTTCGATTTTCTGCCAGGTTTCGAGAGAAAGTTTCATTGTGGAAACTGTTATAGGCGACTCGCATTGAACTCTGCTCTAAGTTTCGAGCTTCTGTAAAGGATCGCCAATCTAGGGGATTTTGCGTCTGTTTAAATTTAGCATGTTTGTTTCGTTTTTTCAGACGGATATGCCTCTCTAAGTGAGTTTGAGAGCACAGTTGGACACCGATTGGATTTGGTTGTTGTCTCAATCAGGCTAATCCCTACTGTGATCGTTTTAACATCATTCCCTCTGCTGCCACCACGCGGTCCTTTTAGTGCACAAGACCAGGATCTTGTATTATCAGATGCCATGGAACTCAGACTTTACTTACACTTGATACTCCAAGTAAAAATAAGCATGATCGTAACCAATTGGTCAAAATGCTCATTGCCAGAAAACAAAAACATAATTGCTACATCAGGAGCGAGCACAGCAACTAATGTACCGTGTTCAATGACTGCCGTGTGGTTGCAGGCACTAAGCTTTGCTCGATTAACTGTTTGCGTCTACACCTCAATAACTGTCACATATTAAGATAAATATTTATTCACAGTCAAAATAACTTCACTATCTACGCGAACGTTACTTTGTATCGGTCTTATGCAGAGCTAGCCAAAAAGCAAAGCTTAGTAAGTAATCTTGCAGGAGCGCAACTACCGACCGTCCGTACTGCTCCACGGTTGCTAGTCCTCAACAATCGCTAGCTGTTCGCTCCTTCTCCCCCACTAAACCACTTGTGACGTTAGTCACCATCTATGCCCTTAAGACAGACTCATTTTACTTTACACTTTCCCTGTTGCTTTCTGCGCACATACACCTTTGATTTACACTCTTCTGCAAATTTTAATCTCGCTCTCTCCTCTAATATAAAGTTTTTTCTGACGAACTATTTTTTACCCTTCGGCAGCCTCTGGTCGGACCAGTGCCCCTTCTCTATCCCCAAGGGGTGTCCGCCTGTGGATGCCGCGTCTTATTTCTAAGCTACTCCTGGCTTTCTTGTGTCCTTCCACCTTCACGTTCTTGCAAGTCACCATGCTGTCCTACCGCGCCCGACTAGGCTCTTATCGTAACCCTTCGGCACGCTACCTCCTTTCTGGCCGTCCGTCTGTCTGCCATCCCATAGCATTTTAATCCGCGCTCGCTTAATTACAAAAGGGTAGAACTTTAGTTTTATTATTATTCCTAGTCTGGCACCGAGCGTCCGCTACGGTCGCAGGTTCGAATCCTGCCTCCGGCATTGATGTGTGTGATGGCCTTAGGTTAGCAAGGTTTAAGTAGTTCTAAGTTCTAGGGGACTGATGATCT